>NC_065571.1:21526200-22748551 GCF_937616625.2 Mercurialis annua
GTGCCTATTGTTTTGGTTTTGAAATGGGGTTATTGTTGAAGATTCATGTGTGGCAGGGATTATGTTTGTTTTGAATAAAGAGGATGGTTAATTACTTGTTATGGTCACCGAAATGTTGTTGCTTAAATCAATGGATACTTAAAGTTAGTTTTACTTTTGTTTTTTTATTAATTGGATTTCGTTAAGATTTACAAGTAATATATTGGAAACGATAGTTTAATTATAAAATTAAAGTTAATATAATTACTAGGGTAATTATATTGGGTTTTGAATATCAAAATGGCTAAATTACAATTTAGCCCTTGAACATTTTTATAACTTATATAAGTAAGTTTTTGATTAGTAACTTTATATTTTGTTTTAATTATAAACAAAAGTAATTAATTTGATTTCAAATATTAAATTGGCTAAAGTACAGTTTAGTCGCTAATTGGCTAAAGTACAGTTTAGTCCCTAAACTTTATAAACTTAAAATGGCTAGATTTTTGAGGTGTAACTTGGGTTACTTGAAATTGAAGTTATTGAGTTCCGCTTTTAAAATGGATTATTATTTTATTGAATTATTTTATAAATATAAACTCGGGTTTATATTGATAAACGTTTTGAGTCGGGTTAGACTTGGGTCACCCGACAAGTGAGGTTAGCTTGGTAGTTAATGATAACTCGGCTAACCACTATTTGGAAATTAATTATTATTTAAAGATTATTAAATAATATTTATAAATTGGATTTTAAGCGAGAACTCAATAGACTTGTGTTAATTGAACGTTTATTACCTATTGGGTATTTTTGTGTGTTCTGGCTTGTTTTATTCCGACATGTTAATTTGTGCTAGTCCTATATGGTGTCTAGTACTCTCTAGAGTTAGGGTCTGTTTTTAATAATTATTTTATTTGTCTAGACCCGTCTATTGTTCGTGCTCCAAAGGCGAACCAGGATTAGTTGCTTGCCGGTAGTCACGTGGATTAGCAAGCAGTGAGTTTGTACTTACTATTTACCGCTTTATTAAGTAAATTGTTATTTTAATATTAAATATATAATGTACGTATATCTCGAACTGTTTTTATATTATGGCTTCTAGTTGGAACATGCTACCTAATGGGCATCATTAGGACTACGTGCGCACCGGTAATGATCTGGGAAAGGTAATTATGGTAATGTGGTAACTCGGTGTGAGCATAGCTCTCGGGACCAAGTAGAGTAACTCGGTGTAGCTCAGCTCTCGGGACTTTGGCATAAGTGTGGTCAGTGGTAACTCGGTGTAGCTCAGCTCTCGGGACCAGACTTGTTGGATTATGTTTATTATTTAGAATTGTGGATTAGGGTTCCAACTATTATTCGTAATATCGTTATTAAATGTTTTAAACGGTTTTAAAGATTTTCCACTTAATAAATGTAGATAGTGGTATAAACTCATCTCAGTATATCTGACCCTGTTGTTTTCCCAATTTTCCCCAGGGTTATGATATGAGAGAGTCTAGTGATCTCCGCATTTACTTTTCCTCGGAGGTTCCTTTTATTTTTAATAAACTGTAAAACTGTTTTATTCTTAGACCACAGTAGTAACTAGACGTCTTTATTATTATTATATATCTTGTCAGATTGGTTCGACTGGTTATATTGCTTTGCCATGTTATATTATTTACATTGGTTTATGATAAATCTATTTTAGACTCGGAATTGAATAAGTATGTTATATTAACTGTTGAATATTATAACTGCTAGATTTAGGCTGAAGTCTCTGTTGCCCCCGAGCATTGGTTTTCTGCAGGTTGATATGTTTATGTATTAAATGAAAGGCTAGCTACGGGTTTTGGTACTACATTACCCATACCCTAGCGCCGGTCGCGATTCATGAAAATGGGTCGTGACAATGTTAAACATTGGATTTAATTCGTAACGTTTTTATCGTTTGATCGGCTTCGTAACGTTTTAAATGTTAGGCTTAAATCGCTAAAAACGTGAAACGTTTATAATTGTTTCGTAACGTTTTAAACATTTGGATTGATTTTGTAATGTTTTAAACGTTTGGCTTAAATCTTTAAAAAAGTGAAACTTTTGGATTTGTTTCGTAACGTTTGAACGTTTAGCTTAAATCGCTAAAAAGGTGAAACGTTTTAAACTTTAGGATTGGTCTCATAATATTTTAAGTGTTTGGCTTATATCGCAAATAAGGTGAAATGTTTGGATTTGTTTCGTAAGGTTTTAAACGTTTGAATTAAATTGATAAAAAGGGGAAACGTTTAGATTTGTTTTGTAACGTTTGTAAACGTTTGGCTTAAATCTTTAAAAAGGTGAAACATTTGGATTTGTTTCGTAAAGTTTTAAACGTTTGGATTTGTTTCGTAACGTTTTAAACGTTTGGCTTAAGTCGCTAGAAAGGTGAAACGTTTGGATTTGTTTCGTAACGTTGTAAATATTTGGCTTAAATCGCAAAAAAGGTAAAATATTTGGATTTGTTTCGTAAGGTTTTAAACGCTTGAATTAAATTGATAAAAAGGTGAAACATTTAGATTTGTTTTGTAACGTTTGTAAACGTTTGGCTTAAATCTTTAAAAAGGTGAAACGTTTGGATTTGTTTTGTAACGTTTGTAAACGTTTGGCTTAAATCATTAAAAAGGTGAAACGTTTGGATTTGTTTTGTAACGTATTAAATGTTTGGATTTGTTTCATAACGTTTTAAGCGTTTGGCTTAAGTCGCTAGAAAGGTGAAACGTTTGGATTTATTTCGTAACGTTGTAAACATTTGGATTAAATCGCTAAAAAGTTGAAACGTTTGGATTTGTTTTCTAACGTTTTAAACGTTTGGATTGTTTTTGTAACGATTTCAACGTTTGTGTAATACCCCGTACTTTTAGAAGTGCCAAGTAAGGTGCCACGAAGCATAAGTGTGAGAATTTAATTGGGGATTTCGAAATTTAGTTTGAGAAATAGGAAAATAGATCAAAGTGAGTCTATTAAAATTTTCGTAAAATAATAATTTAAGTAAAATTATTATTTGATAAATTGGAATTTAACGGGACTAGAGAAAAATAAATAAAATAAAAATAAAATAAATGGTAAGTCCCAAATTAATAAATTTTGCGATAAAATTCGAAAATAAAATTAAGGGGTTAAAATTAAACTTTATACAATTTGGACAAAAGTATTTTAATTAAGCGGAATTTGATTATCGGAATAAGGAAAATAAATAAATAATTGGATTCGAGTAAATAAATAATGCGAATCCCATTATTTATAGATAAGTGAAAAATCGTCAAGCTTCCGTTAATTATAAAAAGGAGTTGGAATTAAGGTGAAGCAATCAAAAGTTAAGGGATTAAATGGAAAGAGGTGGCAAGTTGAAGCCTTTAAATGGACATTTTCCTCACATTCCAATCAAACAAAGACATGTCACCCTTATGCTATTAATTGCCGAAGGTTTCTTCTTCTTCTTTGTCAAAATGGAACAAAACCCACGGCAATCAATCAAGCTCCACCGTTCGGCCACCGAAGCCGATGATTCAAACTCGATTATGAAGTCAACACGCTAAGGAACAAGGTAACTCCTTAATTGCTAAAATTGATTAGGATTTTGATGATGTTTGCTTGAGTTTGTTGGTGAAATTTTCTGGTTGTATAATTGCTGTAAATTGAAGATTACAAATTAATTTTGGATGTGTTTTGAGGAGAATAATTGTTAGGATTGTTAGGGAGTCGTTGTAGGTCGAGGTTTCGGTTCTGCTCCAAAAGAGCAGAACCGACTCTGCTCACTGTGAGCAGAGGAACTCTGCTCTAACGAGCAGAGTTCAGCCCCAACAAGGGGACTGCTAGAGCAGTCCCCGACCAGCCCCGGATGGCACACTCGGATGTAGGTTCAGATTTAATTAATACGTTATGGTTTTAAGGTTAATATCATGAATTTTAAGGTTAATAATTGAATTAATTTTCTGCAGAAAATGCAGTTATAGGCAGCCTAGGGGGCTGACTTCCGACTAAAATTTGGAGGGTTTTGAGCGATAAATTTTGCAAAGGTTTAATGTGTATATCGTAAATGATATACTAAGAGTAAAACAAGACAATCGGATTAGGATTTGAACAAGTATATGGGGCTGAATCGATTGAAATACAAGGTGACTTGGAAGTATGAAATTCTGGAAATAAATAGAGCAAGTTGTGAAGGCTACTTCGCCAATGAAAACGGACCTCAATCCGTAATAATATTAACTAAAAAATGAGTAGAATAAATAAATAATGTTGTATAGATGAGATTTAAGGAAAATAAACATGGTATTGTTAAGTCGGATTAAAAATTATCCGTGTTTGAAGTTGAGTCAAAAATTGGAAATATAAGTTAGAAAAATAAACTAAGTGTTAAAACATAACAAAAGGGCAACTTTGGAATTAAATTGTGAACAAATGGTAAGTCGGAATCAGTTGAAATCTTCACGGATATTGTAGAGGGAAGTGTAAAGTTTAAGAATGTCAGATTGTTTTTGGAAAATATCCGCTGTATCTACCCTGGTCCGCTGTCTGAGACAGCAGCGTTAGAAGGCTGTTTTTAACAGCTTTAATTTCCAGATTTGAGGTACCAATTCAGGACTGATTTTCGATACCTTCGGGTGCTAGTTTCAGTCCGAGGTCTAACAAAAGTTTTAGACGACATTCCGAACTTTAGGAATATCAATTTTATTTTGAATTTGGACCACTTTAATTGACAGTTTTAGTAACTCAAAGATGGTCCAAAAACACGAAATAAATAGAAAAAATTTAAAGAGCTATCTTTAAGGAAAGTTTTGGAAACATTAAGGACGTCAAATGAAGTTTGAATCTAAATGAAAGTTGTAGACGATGTAACGGACTATGGAAATGTCCAATTTGTTTTGAGTATGGGCTATTTTAAATAAGCGGTTTCGATAGCCGAAATTGGCTAGAAACCCAATCATTAGATAACTGATTCTAGTTAGATTTTTTTATTAATTAGTGCAATTATCAAATTTTCGTAGACCCTGCGAGACGATTACTAACGGGACCCGGAACATGATGAATGCGATACCGCTTTACGAATTCTCGAAGATTGTGGTTAGCAAGTGGTGAGTTTACAATTTAATTTTTTGTGTTATTAATAGAAGCTATTTATTTTAATTATCATTATTATTAATGCATCGCATAAAGCATTATTATTCATAATGATCATTATTTGTTATTGAATGTTTATTTCTTATAAAATAAAACTAGTATAGAGATCCGTGGGAAACGAGCTACCTATTGGGCGTCAATAGGCTGTGTGATCACCAGTGTCCGGTCAGTCATAGAATTAACATAGATAAATGCTTGTATTTAAAAATGTTTGATATGATCTCGTTAAATGATGACTATGTTTGGGAGTAAGGAGGATTATGTTTTTGGTAGATACGTGAGTAACTCGGTTGAACTATCTCGGGACCCGTATCTAGTGAGTAACTCGGTTGAACTATCTCGGGACTCACACCTTGGGATTAAGCAGTGACATGATGTAACTCGGTTGAACTATCTCGGGACTATGTCACGTGGTAACGAGTAACTCGGTCGAACTATCTCGGGACCGTACCACTTGGATTAAAATGATTTGATATAATATGAACGGATACAGTATGCGTAGGATATTTATAGAAAATAGTATTAGTTTAAGATTAAGGTTTCGATCGGATCTAATACTTGATATTTATTATGTTCTTTTATATATGTTTTATTTTTAAATATGATGTTATTTTATATAACACCATTAGTAACGTGTAAACTCACTCAGCGTTGTCTGACCCCCCAACAGTGTTTTATTTCAGGTGATAGTATTTGAAGAGATGGACTTCCATTCTTGTTCCGGAAGTCTACAACATATAAAGTATGTATTGAAGTACGCTTCAATTCGTAGCGCTGCAGTAGTCAGTAGATGTCAGTCTATATTTGATTGTTTGTACCGAACGAGATCCAGCTGTTAACTCTGATTTTATAAAATATATATACACAATTTATAAAACTATGTTTTTACCCGTTTGATATTTTCACCAATTGTCTATGAATGAAATTGGTATGAAATTGTATGATTCGGAACAAGGCAATGTTGAGTTATGTTATCGCAGAGTAAGACCTTAGTTCCAATCGATTATGCATCGGTTTTGAAAGAACGTTTTCGATATGAAATATTGTTTTACGAAGTTTTCCCGAAAACGTTTTGTGCATAATTTTATGTTTGATTTGCGAAAAAAAATTTTACTCGTTTTTAGGCTTGCTACGGGTTCCGGAGCAACCACTCGCGTTCCCTAGCGCCGGTCTCGACCCTTGATATTGGGTCGTGACAGTTTGGCTTAAATCGATAAAATGGTGAAACGTTTGGATTTGTTTCGTAACGTTTGTAAACGTTTGGCTTAAATCGCTAAAAAGGTGAAAATCGCTAAATAGGTGAAACGTTTGGATTTGTTTCATAACATTTTAAACGTTTGGATTTGTTTCGTAACGTTTGTAAACGTTTGGCTTAAATCGCTAAAAAGGTGAAAATCGCTAAATAGGTGAAACGTTTGGATTTGTTTCATAACATTTTAAACGTTTGGATTGGTTTCGTAACGTTTTAAACATTTGGCTTAAATTGCTAAAAAGTTAAACGTTTGGATTTGTTTCATAACGTTTTAAACATTTGGATTGGTTTCGTAACGTTTTAAATGGTTGGCTTAAATTGCTAAAAGGGGAAATATTTGGTTTTGTTTCGTAATGTTTGTAAACCTTTGGTTTAAATTGCTAAAACGGTGAAACGTTTTAAACGGTTGGGTTGGTAGCGTAGTGTTTTAAACGTTTGGCTTAAATCGATAAAAAGGTGAAACATTTGGATTTGTTTCGTAACGTTTGTAAATGTTTGGCATTAATCGCTAATAGGGGAAACGTTTGGATTAGTTTCGTGACGTTTGCAAACGTTTGGCTTAAATCGCTAAAAAAGTTAAACATTTGGAGTTTTTTCATAACGTTTTAAACGTTTGTATTTGTTTCATAATGTTTTAAACATTTGGTTTAATTCGCCAAAAAGGTTAAACGTTTGGATTTGTTTCGTAACGTTTTAAACATTTGGACTGGTTTCGTAACGTTTTAATGTTTGGATTAAATCGCTAAAAGATTGAAACTTTTGGATTTGTTTCGTAACGTTTGTAAACGTTTCGCTTAAATCGCAAAAAAGGGGAAACGTTTCAAACGTTTGGAGGTTTCATAATGTTTTAAACGTTTTGTTTAAATCGATAAAAAGGTGAAACGTTTGGATTTGTTTCGTAACGTTTTATACGCTTGGCTTAAATCTCTAAAAAGGTGAAACGTTTGGATTTGTTTCGTAATATTTTAAAAGTTGGAGTTTCGTAACGTTTTAGACGTCTGGCTTAAATCGCTAAAAAAGTGAATCAATTAGATTTTTTCGTAACGTTTGAATATATTTGGCTTAAATCCCTAAAAAGAGGAAACATTTGGATTTTTTTCGTAACGTTTTAAACGTTTTCGTTGGATTCGTAACGTTTTAATCGTTTGGATTTGTTTCTTAACGTTTGTAAACGTTTGGCTTAAATCGCTAAAAATGTGAAACGTTTGGATTTGTTTCGTAACGCTATAAACGTTCTGATTGGCTTTGTAATGTTTTAAACGTTGGGATTGGTTTCTTAACGTTTTAAATATTTGGCTTAAATCGCTAAAAAGGTGAAACGTTTGGATTTGTTTCGTTACATTTGTAAACGTTTGGCTTAAATCACTAAGAAGGTGAAACGTTAGGATTTGTTTCGTAATGTTTTTAACGTTTGGCTTAAATCACTAAAAAGGTGAAACGTTTGGATTTGTTTCGTAACGTTTTAAACATTTGGCTTAAATAGATACAAAGGTGAAACTTTAGGATTTGTTTCATAACGTTTTAAACGTTTGGATTGGTTTCGTAACGTTTTAAACGTTTGGCTTAAATTGTTAAAAAGGTGAAACGTTTGGATTTGTTTCATAACGTTTGTAAACGTTTGGCTTAAATCGCTAAAAAGGTGAAACATTTAGATTTGTTTTGTAACGTTTGTATACATTTGGCTTCAATTGCTAAAAAAGGTGAAAAGTTTGGATTTGTTTCGCAACGTTCGAAACCTTTGGATTTGTTTCGTAACATTTTAAACGTTTGGCTTAAATCGCTAATAAGGGGAAACATTAGGATCTATATCGTAACGTTTTAACCGTTTCGCTTCAATCGCTAAAAAGGTGAAACGTTAGGATTTGTTTCATTTTAAACGTTCGGATTTGTTTCGTAACATTTTAAACGTTTGGCTTAAATCGCTAAAAAGGTGAAACGTTACGATTTGTCTAATTTTAAACATTTGGATATGTTTCGTAACATTTTAAACGATTGGCTTAAATCGCAAAAAATGTGAAACGTTTGGATTTATTTCATAACGTTTTAAACGAATGGATTGGTTTCCTAACGTTTTAAACATTTGGCTTAAATCGCCAAAAAGGTGAAATGTTTGGATTTATTTCGTAATGTTTTAAACATATGGATTGCTTCCGTAACATTTTAAACATTTGGCTTAAATTGCTAAAAACGTGAAACGTTTGGATTTGTTTCGTAACGTTTATAAATGTTTGGCTTTAATCGCTAAAAAGGGGAAACATTTTAAACATTTGTATTGGTTTCATAATGTTTTAAACGTTTGGCTTAAATCGGTAAAAAGGTGAAACGCTTGGATTTGTTTCGTAACGTTTGTAAACGTTTGGCTTATATCGCTAAAAATGTGAAACGTTTGCATTTAGTTCGAAACGTTTTAAACATTTGATTGGTTTTGTAACGTTTTAAATGTTTAGCTTACATCGCTAAAAATGTGAAACGTTTGGAATAGTTTCGTAACGTTTTAAACATTTGGGTTGGTTTCATAACGTTTTAAACTTTTGGCTTAAATCGCTAAAAAGTGAAATGTTTGGATTTGTTTCATAACGTCTGTAAACATTTCGCTTAAATCGCTAAAAAGGTGAAACGTTTTAAACATTTGTATTAGTTTCATAAAGTTTTAAATGTTTGGCTTAAATCGATAAAAAGGTGAAATGTTTGGATTTGCTTTATAACATTTGTAAACGTTTGGCTTAAATCGCTAAAAATGTGAAACGTTTGGATTTAATTCGTAACATTTTAAATGTTCGATTGGTTTCGTAACGTTTTAAACGTTTGGCTTAAATCGCTAAAAACGTGAAACATTTTGATTGGTTTCGTAATGTTTTAAACGTTAGGATTGGTTTCATGACGTTTTAAACGTTTGGATTAAATAGCTAAAAAAATGAAAGTTTTGGATTTGATTCGTAATGTTTGTAAATGTTTGGCTTAAATCGCAAAAAAGGTGAAACATTTGGATTTGTTTCGTAAGATTTTAAACGTTTGGTTAAAATTTATAAAAAGATGAAACATTTGGATTTGTTTCGTAACTTTTGTAAACGTTTCGCTTAAATCGCTAAAAAGGTGAAATGTCTGGATTTGTTTCGTAACGTTTTAAACGTTTAGCTTAAATCGCTAGAAAGGGGAAACATTTGGATTTCTTTTCATTGTTTTAAACGTTTGGATTATGTTTGTAACGTTGTCAACGTTTGGCATAAATCGCTAAAATGGTGAAACCTTTGGATTTGTTTCGTAACGTTTATAAACGTTTGGCTTAAAAAGATAAAAAGGTGAAACGTTTGGATTTGTTTCGTAAAGTTTTAAACGTTTGGATTTGGTTGTAACGTTTTAAACTTTTGGCTTAAATCGCTAGAAAGGTGAAACATTTGGATTTTTTTGAAACGTTTTAAACGTTTGGATTGTTTTTGTAACGTTTTCAACGTTTGGCTAACATCGCTAAGATAGTGAATCGTTTGGATTTGTTTCGTAACGTTTGTAAACATTTGGCTTAAATCGCTAAAAAGGTGAAAAGTTTGGATTTGTTTCATAACATTTTAATCGTTTTGATTGGTTTCGTAACGTTTTAACATTTGGCTTAAATTTGTACAAAGTTGAAACATTTGGATTTGTTTCATAACATTTTAAATATTTGGATTGGTTTCATAACATTTTGAATGTTTGGCTTAAATTGCTAAAAGCGGAAACATTTGGATTTGTTTCGTAACGTTTGTAAACGTTTGGTTTAAATTGCTAAAACGGTGAAACGTTTTAAACGTTTGGATTAGTTTCGTAATGTTTTATACATTTGGCTTAAATCGATAAAAAGGTGAAACATTTGGATTTGTTTCGTAACGTTTGTAAACGATTGGCTTAAATCGCTAGAAAGGGTAAACGTTTGGATTAGTTTCGTGCCATTTGTAAACGTTTGGTTTAAATCGCTAAAAATGTGAAACGTTTGGATTTGTTTTATAACGTTTTAAACGTTTGTATTGGTTTCGTAACATTTTAAACATTTGGCTTAAATCACCAAAAAGGTTGAACGTTTGGATTTGTTTCGTAATGTTTTAAACATTTCGACTGGTTTCGTAACGTTTTAAATTTTTGGATTAAATCGCTAAAAGGGTGAAACGTTTGGATTTGTTTCATAACGTTTGTAGACGTTTGGCTTAAATCGCTAAAAAGGTGAATCGTTTCAAACGTTTTGAGGTTTCATAATGTTTTAAACGTTTGCTTAAATCGATAAAAAGGTGAAACGTTTGGATTCGTTTCGTAACGTTTTATACGTTTGGCATAAATCTCTAAATAGGTGAAACGTTTGGATTTGTTTCGTAATGTTGTAAAAGTTTGGAGTTTCGTAACGCTTTAGACGTTTGGCTTAAATCGCTAAATAAGTGAAACAGTTGGATTTTTTTCGTAACGTTTGAAAATGTTCGTCTTAAATCGCTAAAAAAGAGAAACTTTTGGATTTGTTTCGTAACGTTTTAAACGTTTGCGTTGGATTTGTAACGTTTTAATCGTTTGAATTTTTTTCTTAACTTTTGTAAACGTTTGGCTTAAATCGCTAAAAATGTGAAACGTTAGGATTTGTTTCGTAACGCTATAAACGTTATGATTGGTTTCGTAATGTTTTAAACGTTTCGATTGGTTTCGTAACATTTTAAATGTTTGGCTTAAATCGCTAAAAAGGTGAACGTTTATATTTGTTTCGTTACAATTGTAAACATTTGGCTTAAATCACTAAGAAGGTGAAACGTTAGGATTTGTTTTGTAATGTTTGAAACGTTTGGCTTCAATTGATAAGAAGGTGAAATGTTTGGATTTGTTTTGTAACATTTGTAAACGTTTGGCTTAAGTCGCAAAAAATGTGAAACGTTTGGATTTAATTCGTAACATTTTAAACATTTGATTGGTTTCTTAACGGTTTAAACGTTTGGCTTAAATCGCTAAAAACGTGAAACGTTTTGATTTGTTTCTTAATGTTTTAAACGTTTGCATTGGTATCGTAACGTTTTAAATGTTTGGCTTAAATCGCTAAAAAAGTGAAACTTTTAGATTTGATTCGTAACATTTGTAAATTTTTGGCTTAAATCGTAAAAAAGGTGAAACATTTGGATTTGTTTCGTAAGGTTTTAAACATTTGAATTAAATTGATAAAAAGGTGAAACGTTTAGATTTGTTTCGTAACGTTTGTAAACGTTTAGCTTAAATCTTAAAAAAGATGAATCGTTTGGACTTGTTTAGTAATGTTTTAAACGTTTGGGTTTGTTTCATAACGTTTTATACGTTTGGATTAAATCGCTAGAAAGGTGAAACGTTTGGATTTGTTTCATAACGTTGTAAACATTTGGCTTAAATCGCTAAAAAGTTGACACGTTTGGATTTGTTTTGTAACGTTTTAAACGTTTGGATTGTTTTTGTAACATTTTCAACATTTGGCTTAAATCGATAAAATGGCAAAACGTTTGGATTTGTTTCGTAACGTTTGTAAACGTTTGTCTTAAATCGCTAAAAAGGTGAAAATCGCTAAAAAGGTGAAACGTTTGGATTTGTTTCATAACATTTTAAACGTTTGGATTGGTTTCGTAACATTTTAAACATTTGGCTTAATTTGCTAAAAAGTTAAATATTTGGATTTGTTTCGTAACGTTTGTAAACGTTTGGTTTAAATTGCTAAAACAGTGAAACGTTTTAAACGATTGGGTTGGTAGCGTAGTGTTTTAAACGTTTGGCTTTACTCGATAAAAAGGTGAAACTTTTGGATTTGTTTCGTAACGTTTGTAAACGTTTCGCTTAAATCGCAAAAAAGGGGAAACATTTCAAACGTTTGGAGGTTTCATAATGTTTTAAACGTTTTGTTTAAATCGATAAAAAGGTGAAACGTTTGGATTTGTTTCGTAACGTTTTATACGTTTGGCTTAAATCTCTAGAAAGGTGAAACTTTTGGATTTGTTTCGTAATATTTTAAAAGTTTGGAGTTTCGTAACCTTTTAGACGCCTGGCTTAAATCGCTAAAAAAGTGAAACAATTGGATTTTTTTCGTAACGTTTGAATATGTTTGGCTTAAATCCCTAAAAAGAGGAAACATTTGGATTTTTTTCGAAACGTTTGCGTTGGATTCGTAACGTTTTCAGCGTTTGGATTTGTTTCTTAACGTTTGTAAACGTTTGGCTTAAATCGCTAAAAATGTAAAACGTTAGGATTTGTTTCGTAACGCTATAAACGTTCTGATTGGTTTTGTAATGTTTTAAACGTTTGGATTGGTTTCTTAACGTTTTAAATGTTTGGCTTAAATCGCTAAAAAGGTGAAACGTTTGGATTTGTTTCGTTACATTTGTAAACGTTTGGCTTAAATCACTAAGAAGGTGAAACGTTAGGATTTGTTTCGTAACGTTTTTAACGTTTGGCTTAAATCACTAAAAAGGTGAAACGTTTGGATTTGTTTCGTAACGTTTTAAACATTTGGCTTAAATAGATACAAAGGTGAAACTTTAGGATTTGTTTCATAACGTTTTAAACGTTTGGATTGGTTTCGTAACGTTTTAAACGTTTGGCTTAAATTGCTAAAAAGGGGAAAGGTTTGGATTTGTTTCATAATATTTGCAAACGTTTGGCTTAAATCGCTAAAAAGGTGAAACATTTAGATTTGTTTCGTAATGTTTGTATACATTTGGCTTCAATTGCTAAAAAGGGTGAAAAGTTTGGATTTGTTTCGCAACGTTTGAAACCTTCGGATTTGTTTCGTAATTTTTTAAACGTTTGGCTTAAGTCGCTAATAAGGGGAAACATTAGGATCTATATCGTAACGTTTTAACCGTTTCCCTTCAATCGCTAAAAAGGTGAAACGTTAGGATTTGTTTTATTTTAAACGTTCGGATTTGTTTCATAACATTTTAAACGTTTGGCTTAAATCGCTAAAAAGAAGAAACGTTACGATTTGTCTAGTTTTAAACGTTTGGATATGTTTCGTAACATTTTAAACGATTGGCTTAAATGGCAAAAAATGTGAAATGTTTGGATTTGTTTCATAACGGTTTAAACGTATCGATTGGTTTGCTTACGTTTTAAACATTTGGCTTAAATCGCCAAAAAGGTGAAATGTTTGGATTTATTTCGTAATGTTTTAAACATTTGGATTGCTTCCGTAACATTTTAAACATTTGGCTTAAATTGCTAAAAACGTGAAACGTTTGGATTTTTTTTCGTAACGTTTATAAATGTTTGGCTTAAATCGCTAAAAAGGTGAAACATTTTAAAAATTTGTATTGGTTTCATAGTGTTTTAAACATTTGGCTTAAATCGATAAAAAGGTGAAACGCTTGGATTTGTTTCGTAACGTTTGTAAACGTTTGGCTTAAATCGCTAAAAATGTGAAATGTTTGGATTTAGTTCGTAACGTTTTTAACGTTTGATTGGTTTTGTAACGTTTTAAATGTTTAGCTTACATCGCTAAAAACGTGAAACGTTTGGAATAGTTTCGTAACGTTTTAAACATTTGGATTGGTTTCATAACGTTTTAAACTTTTGGCTTAAATCGCTAAAAAAGTGAAATTTTTGGATTTGTTTCATAACGTCTGTAAACATTTCGTTTAAATCGCTAAAAAGGTGAAACGTTTTAAACATTTGGATTGGTTTCATAAAGTTTTAAATGTTTGGCTTAAATCTATAAAAAGGTGAAATGTTTGGATTTGCTTTGTAACATTTGTAAACGTTTGGCTCTAATCGCTAAAATATGAAACGTTTGGATTTAATTTGTAACATTTTAAATGTTCGATTGGTTTCGTAAAGTTTTAAACGTTTGGCTTAAATCGCTAAAAATGTGGAACGTTTTGATTTCTTTCGTAACATTTTAAACGTTTGGAATGGTTTCGTAACGTTTTAAACGTTTGGCTTAAATCGCTAAAAAAGTGAAACTTTTGGATTTGATTCGTAACGTTTGTAAATGTTTGGCTTAAATAGCAAAAAAGGTTAAACATTTGGATTTATTTCCTAAGGTTTTAAACGTTTGGTTTAAATTGATGAAAAGATGAAACGTTTGGATTTGTTTTGTAACGTTTGTAAACATTTGGCTTAAATCGCTAAAAAGGTGAAACGTTTGGATTTGTTATGTAACGTTTTAAACGCTTGATTTTCTTTCGTAACGTTTTAAACGTTTGGCTTAAATCGTTAGAAAGGTGAAACGTTTGGATTTGTTTCGTAACGTTATAAACGTTTGGCTCAAATCGCTAATAAGTTGTAACGTTTGGATTTGTTTTGTAACGTTTTAAACGTTTGGATTGTTTTTGTAACGTTTTCAATGTTTGGCTTAATTCGCTAAAAAGGTGAAACGTTTTGATTTGTTACGTAACGTTTGTAAACGTTTAGCTTAAATCGCTAAAAAGGTGAAACGTTTGGATTTGTTTCATAATGTTTTAAACATTTGGATTTGTTTCGTAATATTTGTAATTGTTTGGCCTAAATTTCTAAAAAGATGAAACGTTTGGATTAGTTTCGTGACGTTTGTAAACGTTTTGCTTAAATTGGTAAAAAGGTGAAACTTTTGGATTTGTTTCATAACGTTTTAAACGTTTGTATTGGTTTCGTAACGCTTTAAACCTTTGGCTTAAATCGCCAAAAAGGTGAAACATTTGGATTTGTTCCGTAATGTTTTAAACATTCGGACTGGTTTCGTAACGTTTTAAACGTTTGGATTAAATCGCTAAAAGGGTGAAACATTTGGATTTGTTTCGTAACGTTTGTAAACGTTTGGCTTAAATCGCTAAAAAGGTGAAATTTTTCAAACGTTTGGAGGTTTCATAATGTTTTAAACGTTTGGCTTAAATCGATAAAAAGGTGAAACATTTGGATTTGTTTTTGTAATATTTTAAACATTTGGCTTAAATCGCTAAACAGGTGAAACGTTTGGATTTGTTTCCTAACGTTTTAAACATTTGGCTTAAATAGATACAAAGGTGAAACGTTAGGATTTGTTTCGTAAGGTTTTAAACGTTATAAACGTTTGGCTTAAATCGCTAAAAAAGTGAAACGGTTGGATTTTTTTCATAACGTTTGTAAATGTTTGGCTTAAATCGCTAAAAAGGGGAAACATTAGAATTTGTTTCGTAACGTTTTAATCGTTTGGGTTGGATTCGTAACATTTTTATCATTTGGATTTGTTTTGTAACATTTGTAAACGTTTGGCTTAAATCACTAAAAATGTGAAACGTTAGGATTTGTTTCGTAACGTTATAAACGTTCTGATTTGTTTCGTAATGTTTTAATCGTTTGGATTGGTTTCGTAACGTTTTAAATGTTTGGCTTAAATCGCTAAAAAGGGGAGACGTTTGGATTTGTTTCTTTACATTTGTGAACGTTTGGCTTAAATCACTAAGAAGGTGAAATGTTAGGATTTGATTCATAATGTTTTAAACATTTGGCTTAAATCGCTAAAAAGGTGAAACATTAGGATTTGTTTCGTAACGTTTTAAACATTTGGCTTAAGTAGATACCAATGAAAAACGTTAGGATTTGTTTCGTAACATTTTATACGTTTGGATTGGTTTCGTAATGTTTTAAACATTTTGCTTAAATTGCTAAAAATGTGAAAAGTTTGGATTTGTTTCATAACGTTTGTACAGGTTTGGCTTAAATCGCTAAAAAGGTGAAACATTTGGATTTGTTTTGCAACATTTGAAACGTTTGAATTTGTTTCGTAACATTTTAAACGTTTGGCTTAAATCGCCAAAAAGGGGAAACATTTGGATCTGTATCGTAACGTTTTAACCGTTTCGTTTAAATCGCTAAAAGGTGAAACGGTAGGATTTGTTTCATAAAGTTTTAAACGTTTGGATTGGTTTCGTAACGTTTTAAACGTTTGGCTTAAATTGCTGAAAAGGTGAATCGTTTGGATTTGTTTCATAACATTTGTAAACGTTTGGCTTAAATCGCTAAAAAGGTGAAACATTTAGATTTGTTTCGTAACGTTTGTATACATTTGGCTTCAATTGCTAAAAAAGGTGAAAGGTTTGGATTTGTTTCGCAACGTTTGAAACCTTTGGATTTGTTTCGTAATTTTTTAAACGTTTGGCTTAAATCGCTAATAAGGGGAAACATTAGGATCTATATCGTAACGTTTTAACCGTTTCCCTTCAATCGCTAAAAAGGTGAAACGTTAGGATTTGTTTTATTTTAAACGTTCGGATTTGTTTCATAACATTTTAAACGTTTGGCTTAAATCGCTAAAAAGGAGAAACGTTACGATTTGTCTAGTTTTAAACGTTTGGATATGTTTCGTAACATTTTAAACGATAGGCTTAAATCGCAAAAAATGTGAAATGTTTGGATTTGTTTCATAACGTTTTAAACGTATGGATTGGTTTCCTTATGTTTTAAACATTTGGCTTAAATCGCCAAAAAGGTGAAATGTTTGGATTTATTTCGTAATGTTTTAAACATTTGGATTGTTTCTGTAACATTTTAAACATTTGGCTTAAATTGCTAAAAACGTGAAACGTTTGGATTTTTTTCGTAACGTTTATAAATGTTTGGCTTAAATCGCTAAAAAGGTGAAACATTTTAAACATTTGTATTGGTTTCATAGTGTTTTAAACGTTTGGCTTAAATCGATAAAAAGGTGAAACGCTTGGATTTGTTTCGTAACGTTTGTAAACGTTTGGCTTAAATCGCTAAAATTGTGAAACATTTGGATTTAGTTCGTAACGTTTTTAACGTTTGATTGGTTTTGTAACGTTTTAAATGTTTAGCTTACATCGCTAAAAACATGAAACGTTTGGAATAGTTTCGTAACGTTTTAAACATTTGGATTGGTTTCATAACGTTTTAAACTTTTGGCTTAAATTGCTAAAAAAGTGAAATGTTTGGATTTGTTTCATAACGTCTGTAAACATTTCGCTTAAATCGTTAAAAAGGTGAAACGTTTTAAACATTTGGATTGGTTTCATAAAGTTTTAAATGTTTGGCTTAAATCGATAAAAAGGTGAAATGTTTGGATTTGCTTTGTAACATTTGTAAACGTTTGGCTCTAATCGCTAAAATGTGAAACGTTTGGATTTAATTTGTAACATTTTAAATGTTCGATTGGTTTCGTAAAGTTTTAAACGTTTGGCTTAAATCGCTAAAAATGTGGAACGTTTTGATTTCTTTCGTAACATTTTAAACGTTTGGATTGGTTTCGTAACGTTTTAAATGTTTGGCTTAAATCGCTAAAAAAGTGAAACTTTTCGATTTGATTCGTAACGTTTGTAAATGTTTGTCTTAAATCGCATTTTTTCCTAAGGTTTTAAACGTTTGGTTTAAATTGATAAGAAGGTGAAACGTTTGGATTTGTTTCGTAACGTTTGTAAACGTTTGGCTTAAATCACTAAAAAGGTGAAACGTTGGATTTGTTTCGTAACGTTTTAAACGTTTGATTTTGTTTCGTAACGTTTTAAACGTTTGGCTTAAATCGTTAGAAAGGGGAAACGTTTGGATTGGTTTTGTAACGTTATAAACGTTTGGCTGAAATCGCTAAAAAGTTGTAACGTTTGGATTTGTTTTGTAACGTTTTAAACGTTTGGATTGTTTTTGTAACGTTTTCAATGTTTGGCTTAATTCGCTAAAAAGGTGAAACGTTTTGATTTGTTACGTAACGTTTGTAAACGTTTAGCTTAAATCGCTAAAAAGGTGAAACGTTTGAATTTGTTTCATAACGTTTTAAACATTTGGATTTGTTTCGTAATTTTTGTAATTGTTTGGCCTAAATTGCTAAAAAGATGAAACGTTTGGATTAGATTCATGACATTTGTAAATGTTTTGCTTAAATTGGTAAAAAGGTGAAACGTTTGGATTTGTTTCATAACGTTTTAAACGTTTGGATTGGTTTCGTAACGCTTTAAACCTTTTGCTTATATCGCCAAAAAGGTGAAACGTTACGATTTGTTCCATAATGTTTTAAACATTTGGACTGGTTTCGTAACGTTTTAAACGTTTGGATTAAATCGCTAAAAGGGTGAAACATTTGGATTTGTTTCATAACGTTTGTAAACGTTTGGCTTAAATCGCTAAAAAGGTGAAATTTTTCAAACGTTTGTAGGTTTCATAATGTTTTAAACGTTTGGCTTAAATCGATAAAAAGGTAAAACATTTGGATTTGTTTTTGTAATATTTTAAACGTTTGGCTTAAATCGCTAAACATGTGAAACGTTTGGATTTGTTTCCTAACGTTTTAAACATTTGGCTTAAATAGATACAAAGGTGAAACGTTAGGATTTGTTTCGTAAGGTTTTAAACGTTATAATGGCTTAAATCGCTAAAAAAGTGAAACGGTTGGATTTTTTTCATAACGTTTGTAAATGTTTGGCTTAAATCTCTAAAAAGGGGAAACATTAGAATTTGTTTCGTAACGTTTTAATCGTTTGGGTTGGATTCGTAACATTTTTATCATTTGGATTTGTTTTGTAACATTTGTAAACGTTTGGCTTAAATCACTAAAAATGTGAAACGTTAGGATTTGTTTCGTAACGTTATAAACGTTCTGATTGGTTTCGTAATGTTTTAATCGTTTGGATTGATTTCGTAACGTTTTAAATGTTTGGCTTAAATCGCTAAAAAGGGGAGACGTTTGGATTTGTTTCGTTACATTTGTGAACGTTTGGCTTAAATCACTAAGAAGGTGAAATGTTAGGATTTGATTCATAATGTTTTAAACATTTGGCTTAAATCGCTAAAAAGGTGAAACGTTAGGATTTGTTTCGTAACGTTTTAAACATTTGGCTTAAATAGATACCAATGAAAAACGTTAGGATTTGTTTCGTAACATTTTATACGTTTGGATTGGTTTCGTAATGTTTTAAACATTTGGCTTAAATTGCTAAAAAGGTGAAAAGTTTGGATTTGTTTCATACCGTTTGTACAGGTTTGGCTTAAATCGCTAAAAAGGTGGAACATTTGGATTTGTTTTGCAACATTTTGAAACGTTTGGATTTGTTTCGTAACATTTTAAACGTTTGGCTTAAATCGCTAAAAAGGGGAAACATTTGGATCTGTATCGTAACGTTTTAACCGTTTTGCTTAAATCGCTAAAAAGGTAAAACATTAGGATTTGTTTCATTTTAGACGTTTGGAATTGCTTCTTAACATTATAAATGTTTGGCTTAAATCACTAAAAAGGTGAAACGTTAGGATTTGTCTAGTTTTAAATGTTTGGATATGTTTCGTAACATTTTAAACGATTGGCTTAAATCGCTAAAAAGGTGAAACGTTTGGATTTGTTTCATAACGTTTTAAACATATGGATTGGTTTCCTAACGCTTTAAACATTTGGCTTAAATCGCCAAAAAAGTGAAATGTTTGGATTTGTTTCGTAATGTTTTACACATTTGGATTGCTTCCGTAACATTTTAAACATTTGGCTTAAATAGCTAAAAATTTGAAACGTTTGGATTTGTTTCGTAACGTTTATAAATGTTTGCCTTAAATCGCTAAAAAGGTGAAACATTTTAAACGTTTGTATTGTTTTCATAATGTTTTAAACGTTTGGTTTAAATCGATAAAAATATGAAATTCTTGGATTTGTTTCGTAACGTTTGTAAACGTTTGGCTTAAATCGCTAAAAATGTGAAACATTTGGATTTAATTCGTAACGTTTTAAACATTTAATTGGTTTCGTAACATTTTAAATGTTTGGCTTAAATCGCTAAAAACGTGAACTGTTTGGAATTACTTCGTAACGTTTTAAACATTTGGATTGGTTTGGCTTAAATCGCTAACAAATGTGAAACGTTTGGATTTAATTCGTAACGTTTTAAACATTTGATTGGTTTCGTAACGTTTTAAACGTTTGGCTTATATCGCTAGAAACGTGAAATGTTTTGATTTGTTTCGTAACGTTTTAAGCGTTTGGATTGGTTTCGTAACGTTTTAAACGTTTGGCATAAATCGCTAAAAAGTGAAACTTTTGGATTTGATTCGTAAAGTTTGTAAATGTTTGGCTTAAATCGCATAAAAGGTGAGACATTTGGATTTTTTTCGTATGGTTTTAAACGTTTGGCTTAAATTTATAAAAAGGCGAATCGTTTGGATTTGTTTCGTAATGTTTGTAAACGTTTGGCTTAAATCGCTAAAAAGGTGAAATGTTTGGATTTGTTTCGTGACGTTTTAAACGTTTGGCTTAAATCGCTAAAAAGGTGAAACATTAGGATTTCTTTCGTAGCGTTTTAACTGTTTAGCTTAGATAGCTATAAAGGTGAAACGTCAGGATTTATTTCGTAACGTTTTAAATGTTTGGATTAGTTTCGTAACGTTTTAAACGTTTGGCTTAAATTGCTAAAAAGGTGAAACGTTTGGATTTCTTTCGTAACTTTTGTAAAAGTTTGGATTAAATCGCTAAAAAGGTGAAACGTTTGGATTTGTTTCGTAAAGTTCTAAATGTGTGAGTTTAAATAGCTATAAAGGTGAAACGTTTGGATTGGTTTCATAACGTTTTAAACGGTTGGCTTAAATTGCTAAAAAGGTGTAACGATTGGATTTATTTCGTAACATTTGTAAACGTTTGACTTAAATCGCTAAGAAGGTGAAATGTTAGGATTTGTTTCCTAACGTTTTAAACGTTTTTAGCTTAAATAGCTATAAAGGTGAAACAATAAGATTTGTTTCATAATTGTCACGACCCATTTTCATGAATCGCGACCGGCGCTAGGGTATGGGTATGGTTGTACCGAAACCCGTAGCAAACCTTGCGGATAACATACATTAATCATTTAAAATATTGTACCTGCATAAAACCACATGCTCGGGGCAACCGAGACTCCAACCTAGTATAGCAGTTTATATTTACAACATATAAATAATAAATGTTCGGTCAACTCCAAGTCTCTAACACGGTATAAATATTAAATAACCAAAGTTAATATAATAATACCAATCAACAAATAATCCAATTGAGTTAATCTTACAACAAGTACTACAACAAGTAAGACTTCTAATTACTACTGCGGTCTAAGAGTAAAATCACTTCAATAACTTTAATAAAAATAAAGTAAGACCTCCGAGGAAATAAAGAATCGGAGACCAGTTGACTCGCTCAAATCATAACCCTGGAAAAATTGGGAAAACAACGGGGTCAGGTATACTGAGATGAGTTCATACAACTATTTACATTTATTAAGTGAAAACCTTTAAAAACCTTAAAACATTTGTAAAACAATTTATCATTATGGATAAGCATTGAAACCCTAAACCACAAATAATCTAAATCCAGTTGTTGTGTCGGTGAGACGTATCTCCATAACCGATCCCCGACTGTCACTCAAATAAACACGTGAGTCCCAGGAGACGTATCTTCCACCGGCGCCCTCACTAAGGCGAGACGTATCTCAAACCTACCTCAATACCATATGATCATATACCGGTGCGCACGCAGTCTCGATGATGCCCATCGAGTAGCCCGTTCCAATTCCGATCCATAATGTCGAAAACAGTTCGAAAGCTGTATATACAATATATCTATATATGCAAAAATACAATTTACTTAATAAAGCGGTAAATAGCGATATAAACTCACTGCTTGCTAATCCACGTGATAACCTGGCAAGCAATCTAATCCTGGTTCGTCTCCGAAGCACGAACTGTCGACGAGTCTAGACAATGTATAAATAATAATTAAAAACATACCCTAACTCTAGGGAGTACTAGACACCATGTAGGACTAGCACATATAACAACACGCCAACGTATAATCAAACACATAAGATTAAAACGTATTAAAACTATAACCCAAGTTATAGAAATCAAACCATATAAGTTTCCATTTCAAAACACAATTTGAATAATTCAGAAAACAGTTTTAAATAACCCAAGTTTAAATCCATACCAGTGAGTCAGCCGAGTTATCAAAACTTCCAAGCTTCTTCCCACTTGTTGGGCGACCATAGTCAAACCCAACCCAAAGTTAAATCAAAATAAAATCCAAGTTTACATTCTGAATAACTTGAATGAAAAGTATAGTCTTTTAAAAGAAATAACACAATCCATTGTTTAGCCAACAATTGGAAAATCACACCATACTAAAACAAGTATGTTAAACTTCTTTTAAATGAACCAAAAAGGATTAAATCATCCATTTAAACGTCAAACTCAGATTTGAAACGATAATCAAATCATGGCAATAACTTGTCTACAGGCATAATCAACACGAATGAGTATAACACAAACAAAGCAATGCCAACATGTCAAGAATGATACAAAACAGCCCCAACACAATAGTGGGCAGCAACTAGAGCATTAAAAACTAATCAACACAACAACAAGGTGAAATCATGCATTATGAGCCATATAATCAACCTATGATTTACCAAGCATGTCAAAAATATGCCATTGATTCAAACACATAAGATCAGCCTTTAATAAGAATTTCCAGCCCTCTTTTACATTGATTAAACAGCGAATTAACCAAGCCATAATCACACGAACAACCTAGCACCTTAACCCAATAATCAACATTTAAATCTAAATGTTTGTAATATCCCGTATTTTTCCGTCATGGTTTCGTTGTGTTTCCGACTTAGTTTTGGATTATTAATGATGGACTTAGCAAATGTAAAACTTTAATTGGGGTTGGATTTGTATCTTGTATGTGTCGCAAGTGTCGTGTGAGTTTTCGATGGCGATTTGATTTGTATCCGAATTATAAACGATGTTGTGTTCGTGTGTCTGCTGAATCTGACATGGTTTGATAAAATATTAATATCTCCTAATTTCACCGTTGGATCGGGCTCATTTTTCGATATGCTGTGCACGACAAAATGTTGACCGTTGGATCAAAATTTGAGAGGCATCGGAGTAGTGTGCGAACGAACACACAGTGTGCATGAACGCACACTGTCCTTGCGCGTTTTATTCTTTCCACTCTCTCTATATATATATAATTTTGCTACACGATTTGCTCTTCTTCTAAACCTAATTTTCCCTCAAACCCTAGCCGTCTCATCACCTTAAAACGCTCTGAAAACTCTCATCCAAATCCTTCCCTTTCGCTTTGCGATTCCGGTAAGAGTTTAACGTTTCTTCCTTTGATATTCGTTACTTATCGTTTTCAGTTCGTAACTTGTCTTATTTTTTTTCTAGCATTGTCTAAGGCCATGTTTGTCGTCCCAATCACTCATATCATCCCTGAAATCATCATCTTTGTTATCTATGATCGGTACGTCAAATTCTCCGTTCTTATATTGTTAGTTCTTTGGGTTCATGCTTGTTGGCTATCGTTCTCTTTTTGTTTCTGCTGAATCCTTTTACTGTCATTATTGATACTATGGGTTGCTTGGGTGTTGATAACTGAAGCTTGTTATTTGGTTAACCGGGTTTCATTTTAGATAGGTTAGGTTTCGTTTTTCAGTGAGTTATCAAGTTCGAATCCGTTGTTTCGATTTCACGATTACGGCTGCCAATAGTGTGATTCTTTTCTATTTCTTGTTATCAATGTTGCTTAGATGATTGTGATTTTTGTTATTCTTGATATGGTCACTTTGAAGTTTGATTGTTAAGGATTGTATTTCTTGGGGCCGTGATGATCGTTTCATCGTACAAATCATGGTTACTGTGTTGTGTTGATTTTATGGTTTATGTTTGGTAATGTTGATGGGCGGGAGTTAAATTGTTTGAATGGCTACCTTGTTTTGTCCACTTAGTAATTGATAAATGTGTTGTTTCAAATGATTGGAAGTGGTGATTAAAAAGCAAGATTGGTCCATAAGTGTTTTGGTTTTGAACCAATTGATTCTTTAAGATAAATATTATCTATGGATATTTGATTTTGTTTTTAAACTTGAGGATTGCATTTTAAATTGAAAGTTTAACAAATTTGGTGATATTATTTTTATCTAAAAGTAATACTTGATTCATTTATAATTTAATTAATTAATTATTGTTATTATTATAAATGGAAGTTGAATAATTAATTTATTTATTATTTTGAGATTTTGGCTTAAAGTGCCAATGTGATTAAATTTACATTTTTAACTTTGGATTTCGTTTCGAGTAATAAATTGACAAAGAGAAAATGATGATTATTTTATAATCTCAATTAATATAATTACTCGGGTAATTATATTTGATTTTAAATATATTTTTGGTATATCTTTTTGCCTGAATTACAATTTTACCCTTGAACGTTTTTTTAAAAACTTATTTGATTAGGTTTTTGGTTAGTAACTTGGGTTACTTAAAATTGAAGTTATTGGGTTCCGCTTTTAAAATGGATTATTATTTTTGTTAAATTATTTTATAAATATAAACTCGGGTTTATATTTGATAAACGTTTTGAGTCGGGTTAGACTTGGGTCACCCGACAAGTGAGGTTAGCTTGGTAGTTAATGATAACTCGGCTAACCCACTATTTGGAAAATTAATTATTATTTAAAGATTATTAAATAATATTTACAAATTGGTTTTTAAGCGAGAACTCAATAGACTTATATTAATTGGGCTTTATTATCTAATGGGTATTTTTTTTTGTGTTCTGGCTTGTTTATTCCGACCTGTTAATTGTGCTAGTCCTATGTGGTGTCTAGTACTCTCTAGAGTTAGGGTCTGTTTTTAATAATTATTTTATTTGTCTAGACCCGTCTATTGTTCGTGCTCCGGAGGCGAACCAGAATTAGTTGCTTGCCGGTATTCACGTGGATTAGCAAACAGTGAGTTTGTACTTACTATTTACCGCTTTATTAAGTAAATTGTTATTTTAATATTAAATATATATACTGTACGTATATTTCGAACTGTTTTTATATTATGGCTTCTAGTTGGAACATGCTACCTAATGGGCATCATTAGGACTGCGTGCGCACCGGTAATGATCTGGGAAAGGTAATTATGGTAATGTGGTAACTCGGTGTGAGCATAGCTCTCGGGACCAAGTAGAGTAACTCGGTGTAGCTCAGCTCTCGGGACTCTGGTATAAGTGTGGTCAGTGGTAACTCGGTGTAGCTCAGCTCTCGGGACCAGACCTGTTGGATTACGTTTATTATTTAGAATTGTGGATTAGGGTTCCAACTATTATTCGTAATATTGTTATTAAATGTTTTAAACGTTTTAAAGGTTTTCCACTTAATAAATGTAGATAGTGGTATGAACTCATCTCAGTATATCTGACCCCGTTGTTTTCCCAATTTTCCCCAGGGTTATGATCTGACAGAGTCTGGTGATCTCCGCATTTACTTTTCCTCGGAGGTTCCATTTATTTTAGTAGAACTGTAAAACTGTTTAATTCTTAGACCGCAGTAGTAACTAGACGTCTTTATTATTATTATTATTTATTTTGTCGGATTGGTTCGACTGGTTATATTGCTCTGGCATGCTGTATTATTTACATTGATTTATGATGAATCTATTTTAGACTCGGAATTGATTAAGCATGTTATATTAACTGTTGAATATTATAACTGCTAGTTTTAGGCTGAAGTCTCGGTTGCCTCCGAGCATTGGCTTTCTGCAGGTTTATGTGTTTATGTGATAAATGAAAGGCTAGCTACGGGTTTCGGTACTACATTACCCATACCCTAGCGCCGGTCGCGATTCATGAAAATGGGTCGTGACAAACTTGGTCTTTGAAACGTCATCTTTTGATTTTGAAGTTTCTGCCTATACCGATAGGATTGTGTCGAGTCAGTCATTTTTATGTCTTGATTTGATGCTAATATTTTTGTTGTTGATGCTCTTTCACTTGGGTGATTTTTTTTTAATTGCTTTTGATTTCTCAGGAAGTCTTATATTGATAGTTTTCTTTAATTCATGCTTGGGCATGATGTTATTTTATTATCACATTGATGATGCGTTTTACTGGGTGATAGTATTCTGGCTTTTATGCCTTTAATAAAATTGTTGATGATTAATTATTTTGTGAGTATTTCTGGCGTTGGCCTAGAGGCTTGATTTTAAAAATGATATTTTTCAGACTTTGACATTGGTTCAGGTTTAATGATTTTTGACTGAAATTTTTTTTATCACGTTTTGTGGATTACGTTGCCGGCCACGTATTGGTTTTAAATTCCTTAGGAAATTTATTTTTGGTCTAACTGGTGTTTTGACATAAATAGTCTAATGGGTAGTTCGGACACGACACCCTGTAATATAATTTCAGTATCTTGCCAGTAAAAATGAAATTTATGTATTTTAAAATTTTACATTTGACTAAGGATTAGAAAAGGTTGTTCTTTTGAAATAAAATGAATTTCTCGTATTTTAAAAAAATTAAAATATTACGTCTAGTTTGGTGTTTTCAAAATGATTGTTTTGAAATAAAATTATTTTAAAAGGTGTTACAGATTTAGTAAATTAATATTAATTTTGTAATTTACCAAAAAAAAAAATTATTTGTCAACACCTTGGTGTTGTTGGTATTATGCTCGATTTACTTGTTTTTGACTACAGCTTGCGTTTCTGAAAAGGTTGTTAAAGAATAATTGTTTTTCTCACTTAAGTAGTGAGTCTGATGTTGTTACTGGGTGACGTCGAGCTATCTATCTTGAAAATACTGAGATTTGTTTTGAAATGCGTATTTTCCGGATTTGAAAATGTGTTGTATATGTTTTTACAAATGGTTATTATGGGTTTGACTTGGGTCACCCAAATTTATGAGTTGAGCTTGGTAGTTTTAATGACTCGGCTAGCTCGACGATTTTATTGTTTGAGATACTTGGGTATCCGTTTTAAAGCAACTGATTAATAATAAGAGACTTTTACAAATAATGATTTTGTTTTAACCGTGGGGCTCAACAAAAAAATTTTTTTTTGGAAGTTTTCGTATTTGACTTAAGTTTCAAAACGATTTTGAAGCGTACTATTAAAGGACGATATAATAGCATGTTGAATTTGTAATGAGATTTTCAATGATATGTTGTGGCATATTCCGATTTTTAGGTATGTTTGAGTTAAATGTGTTCAATGGTATGCTTACATGGTTTACGATTTACAGATTTGTATAATTGGTGTTGTATAACTCGCTTGTCCGTTGGACTAAGTTGATTGACTTTGTTTGTCTCTTCGTGCGGAGTAGCACGTGAGATGATTTACTCACGTGGTCAAGGTTGGCTTACCTTGATGTATGATTCGTGGATCGAAATCTTTGGGTTTCCATATCGAGAAAGACGAGGGAAATATTTCCTTGGGTTGGCTGCTTATTTTCGATTATCCTAGAACGGACATTGGAAACTCTGAACCGAGAAGATAGACTGGTGTATTAATACACTGGTGTTTTCATCAAGTTTGAGGATGCGATGCAAGAGCTGGAGGTAAATTTTATAGGAACGTATTCTATGTGCTATTTTCTTTGGATATGCTCAGTCTGGATTAAGGTTAGTTAGATACTTCTTATAGTAGAGTTGTAGCAAAGTTATCAGGTTGAGTTGTTATGATTGTGGCAAATGTTGCTAGGTTACAAGTATGGAGCTGAGAAATATTTTGAGGTTATCGAGTGCACATCTCACAGAGTGTAAAGTCTAGCAAATGTTTTATTGGGAAATGGAGTTCAAAGGTTTATTTGTTAAAATATTTGAAATATTTTTTAACACGTAATTGTGCCCAGACATATCATGAACATGCATTTTGAATGTCACGAATATGTTTGCATTGAACACAGAGTATGTTCACTAAATAAAAGATAAATTAACAATTGATACATGCATAATAGTGCATGCATCACGTGCATAGAAATGATTAGGGTTGGATGCAACTCTTTGGGGATGAGAGATGTCATCACCCTGGCGCACAATTATGTAAAATAAATTTTATTGATAAAGTGTTTTGAGAAAGATGTTTTGCAACAAACTCGCGAGTTCCTTTGGGGTAGATGTATTGATAAAGTTGTGGAATTTCAAATGATTTTGAAACTTTTACCGAAAGGTAGCTAAACAAATACTCTGTGATGATGGTGATGATTATTGGACGTTTACGTGTGAACGATTGATCTGTAGAATCAGAATCTTGTAGTTATGAGAAAGAATGAAATTGAGGTTGCGCTCGAGGTATAGTTGCGCCAAGAGCGGTATATGGTTAGATTTAGATTAGAAAATGTTCGTGATAATTTCTGATTTGTGATTTAGAGATTTGTGGATTAAGGATGTTGGTTATGCTCATGTGTGTGAATACACTCGTTTTTAAAAGAAACTTTATCTTTCCAGATTTGAATTTGTCCAAAGTATTTTGGTATATTAATATAAATATATGTTTATAAATAAGAGATTTACATTGCTGATTTTACCTTTCTGAGGAAAGGGAGAAATGTTTTTTTTTTAAATTGATTTTAAAGGATAATTTTTTATTTATTTTTTTTTTTTTTGCTTGAGCGATTTCGTTAAATTGTGGTTTTGTTTGAGAAAATTTAGAAGCAATTAAATTTTGGATGTCTGAAACATCAATGAGTATTTTTGAACACCGGGAATTTTGTCACAGTTTGACTTTTAAGAGAAAAGTAAATTCTATTTAAAAAGTGTTTTAGCAAGTTTGGTTTAAAGAGAACATAAATTTTATCAGCTGTATTGTTCCATAAATTTGCAACGTATTTAAAAGCAGGGAAACTTTCAGATCTAAAATGTGAATATTTTGAAAATTTTCAAGGGTTTGCAAAAGCGATGGTTTTTCAACGGTAAAGATATTTCGATTTTTAATAAAAAAAAGAGGTGTTAGACGTAGAGTCTTTTAAACAGGGTGAGAAATTTTGTATATAAAATATTTTGTATTAAAATATTTTATACCCACAGGGGTTGGTTTTGAGCATAACTAACAATCCAGTCGTAGTAAACTGGTCTTATTGATCTGTCGTTGTATATGAGGTTATAGTCGATTGATTGAATAAATTAGAGAATTTGTGTTTTATTTGGATATATGAGTTAGCTAATTCGAGAATCGAGAATCGCGGTTAATAGGTTACGACAACCATGATTGGTTGATCGATTTTATTTATTGATGGTATTATCGTAATGTTTTGATATCGTTTGGGACAGTTGTTGAACTCTTAGTGTGGGCGATGATATTTTAAGTTATGTATTTAAGTGAGATGCAGTATGTCCAGTTTAGTTATGGCGTTATGTTTCTAAGTGATTGGAAGAATCATTGTGATGGAGATTGTTTATTACTATTATGAATATTCTATTATTATGAGTTAAGTTCATGTTTTCTTGGGAATAACGGTATAAGTTTTTGTGTTTCATGATTCTCAAGGTTAATGGTATTGTTTTCAGTTTGGGTGTTAGTCGTTCGGACTAGATGATTCCTTGTAGTGTTTGTTTTGGAACCAAAATATTATCTGAAGTTTATTGGAATTTGTTATCGATTATCTTGATGTCGAGATTTTATAAGTAGGAGTAAGTAAGTGTTGTAAAATGCAAGAATTTATCAGCTTGTGTTCTTCAGTATCCCTAATTGATGATAGAGTTGGAGTTGTAAGAACTATAGTTGATCTTAGTGCTTGATCTTGTATTTTGATATTGAGGTTATTTATTGTAGATAAGATTTGAGCTGGTTTTGGAAGCCACTCTGGTACAAAATAATTGTGACTCTCAGTTGGAAATTTATTGTTTATTCACATTGCGTTGATTGAGTAATAATTGGAGCACCAAGTTGCTAGATCAGAAATTTGTGTCTATAAGTGATTTGTGGCCGCTTATTGCGAATCAGTTTCAGATTTCAATTTCGAGGTTCGTTTTTGTTCATTCTAAGTAATGCAGTTGAGTTTTATACGAGAGAGTTTGTTTTACCTCGATTGGGTTCACCTAGAAGCAGTGTTACATTTTATGTTAAGGGGAAGGTAGTATTAAGGTTTTGTGACCTTTTAAAATTGTTCGATATATGAAAACTGTTGACTAGTTTAGTAATGTTGAGTTCCGTTGTTTTTTCAAACTTCATGTTGTTCTATAAAATGAACTTCCGGATTTTAAACATTGGTTTATATTGTGGTTTTTTGGGTCGGGATAGACTTGGGTTACCCGACACGTGATGTAAGCTTGGAAGTCTTGGTTGACTCGGCTACGTGCTATTTTGTTTCTTAAAAGTTGTTTCATAAAATGGTTTGAAAAAGTTTATGGTCTTTACATTTTTTTTAATGGAACTCAATAGGGTTTAACTTATATATAGTTTTGCTTTTGTGATTACTTAGTTGAAAAATGTTTTGAGGTTTCACGATGGCTAGATGCGTTTTGTTCAGCTTGTTACAAAAACTTTTCGTTGTGTCTACTTCAGTAGTTTTGTTTTAAATTCGAGGACGAATTTTTAATAAGTTGGGGAGAATGTAATATCCCGTATTTTTCCGTCATGGTTTCGTTGTGTTTCCGACTTAGTTTTGGATTATTAATGATGGACTTAGCAAATGTAAAACTTTAATTGGGGTTGGATTTGTATCTTGTATGTGTCGCAAGTGTCGTGTGAGTTTTCGATGGCGATTTGATTTGTATCCGAATTATAATCGATGTTGTGTTCGTGTGTCTGCTGAATCTGACATGGTTTGATAAAATATTAATATCTCCTAATTTCACCGTTGGATCGGGCTCATTTTTTGATATGCTGTGAACGACAAAATGTTGACCGTTGGATCAAAATTTGAGAGGCATCGGAGTAGTGTGCGAACGAACACACAGTGTGCATGAACGCACACTGTCCTTGCGCGTTTTATTCTTTCCACTCTCTCTATATATATATAATTTTGCTACACGATTTGCTCTTCTTCTAAACCTAATTTTCCCTCAAACCCTAGCCGTCTCATCACCTTAAAACGCTCTGAAAACTCTCATCCAAATCCTTCCCTTTCGCTTTGCGATTCCGGTAAGAGTTTAACGTTTCTTCCTTTGATATTCGTTACTTATCGTTTTCAGTTCGTAACTTTTCTTATTTTTGTTCTAGCATTGTCTAAGGCCATGTTTGTCGTCCCAATCACTCATATCATCCCTGAAATCATCATCTTTGTTATCTATGATCGGTACGTCAAATTCTCCGTTCTTATATTGTTAGTTCTTTGGGTTCATGCTTGTTGGCTATCGTTCTCTTTTTGTTTCTGCTGAATCCTTTTACTGTCATTATTGATACTATGGGTTGCTTGGGTGTTGATAACTGAAGCTTGTTATTTGGTTAACCGGGTTTCATTTTAGATAGGTTAGGTTTCGTTTTTCAGTGAGTTATCAAGTTCGAATCCGTTGTTTCGATTTCACGATTACGGCTGCCAATAGTGTGATTCTTTTCTATTTCTTGTTATCAATGTTGCTTAGATGATTGTGATTTTTGTTATTCTTGATATGGTCACTTTGAAGTTTGATTGTTAAGGATTGTATTTCTTGGGGCCGTGATGATCGTTTCATCGTACAAATCATGGTTACTGTGTTGTGTTGATTTTATGGTTTATGTTTGGTAATGTTGATGGGCGGGAGTTAAATTGTTTGAATGGCTACCTTGTTTTGTCCACTTAGTAATTGATAAATGTGTTGTTTCAAATGATTGGAAGTGGTGATTAAAAAGCAAGATTGGTCCATAAGTGTTTTGGTTTTGAACCAATTGATTCTTTAAGATAAATATTATCTATGGATATTTGATTTTGTTTTTAAACTTGAGGATTGCATTTTAAATTGAAAGTTTAACAAATTTGGTGATATTATTTTTATCTAAAAGTAATACTTGATTCATTTATAATTTAATTAATTAATTATTGTTATTATTATAAATGGAAGTTGAATAATTAATTTATTTATTATTTTGAGATTTTGGCTTAAAGTGCCAATGTGATTAAATTTATATTTTTAACTTTGGATTTCGTTTCGAGTAATAAATTGACAAAGAGAAAATGATGATTATTTTATAATCTCAATTAATATAATTACTCGGGTAATTATATTTGATTTTAAATATATTTTTGGTATATCTTTTTGCCTGAATTACAATTTTACCCTTTGATTAGTTTTTTGGTTAGTAACTTGGGTTACTTAAAATTGAAGTTATTGGGTTCCGCTTTTAAAATGGATTATTATTTTTGTTAAATTATTTTATAAATATAAACTCGGGTTTATATTTGATAAACGTTTTGAGTCGGGTTAGACTTGGGTCACCCGACAAGTGAGGTTAGCTTGGTAGTTAATGATAACTCGGCTAACCCACTATTTGGAAAATTAATTATTATTTAAAGATTATTAAATAATATTTACAAATTGGTTTTTAAGCGAGAACTCAGTAGACTTATATTAATTGGGCTTTATTATCTAATGGGTATTTTTTTTTGTGTTCTGGCTTGTTTATTCCGACCTGTTAATTGTGCTAGTCCTATGTGGTGTCTAGTACTCTCTAGAGTTAGGGTCTGTTTTTAATAATTATTTTATTTGTCTAGACCCGTCTATTGTTCGTGCTCCGGAGGCGAACCAGAATTAGTTGCTTGCCGGTATTCACGTGGATTAGCAAACAGTGAGTTTGTACTTACTATTTACCGCTTTATTAAGTAAATTGTTATTTTAATATTAAATATATATACTGTACGTATATTTCGAACTGTTTTTATATTATGGCTTCTAGTTGGAACATGCTACCTAATGGGCATCATTAGGACTGCGTGCGCACCGGTAATGATCTGGGAAAGGTAATTATGGTAATGTGGTAACTCGGTGTGAGCATAGCTCTCGGGACCAAGTAGAGTAACTCGGTGTAGCTCAGCTCTCGGGACTCTGGTATAAGTGTGGTCAGTGGTAACTCGGTGTAGCTCAGCTCTCGGGACCAGACCTGTTGGATTACGTTTATTATTTAGAATTGTGGATTAGGGTTCCAACTATTATTCGTAATATTGTTATTAAATGTTTTAAACGTTTTAAAGGTTTTCCACTTAATAAATGTAGATAGTGGTATGAACTCATCTCAGTATATCTGACCCCGTTGTTTTCCCAATTTTCCCCAGGGTTATGATCTGACAGAGTCTGGTGATCTCCGCATTTACTTTTCCTCGGAGGTTCCATTTATTTTAGTAGAACTGTAAAACTGTTTAATTCTTAGACCGCAGTAGTAACTAGACGTCTTTATTATTATTATTATTTATTTTGTCGGATTGGTTCGACTGGTTATATTGCTCTGGCATGCTGTATTATTTACATTGATTTATGATGAATCTATTTTAGACTCGGAATTGATTAAGCATGTTATATTAACTGTTGAATATTATAACTGCTAGTTTTAGGCTGAAGTCTCGGTTGCCTCCGAGCTTTGGCTTTCTGCAGGTTTATGTGTTTATGTGATAAATGAAAGGCTAGCTACGGGTTTCGGTACTACATTACCCATACCCTAGCGCCGGTCGCGATTCATGAAAATGGGTCGTGACAATGTTATAGCATGATAATTCAATCGTAAACACCCTATTACAGATTAGGCTAAGCGTTTCAGAGATAAAATCAGCCACAACATAGGTACAACACAATAGAACACAATCTATCGAATTAGCACGCGAATCTCTACGCAAAAACTTAAAGGATTGCAACACATACCATAATGAATCGAGATCGGCGTAAGGATCGAAAGGAAACAGTAATCAATATCCACAATACGCTTGAAAAATGTTCGAATAAGTTAAGAGCCGATATACGCGATAAGGAATTGATTAGTCGAAGAAAGGAGCATTAGAATCACTTACCGAATGATTAAACCAAAGGGAATGACGAAGGAAAATAGAGTATCTCAAATGCTAGGGCGGCTCTAGGGTTTTAGAAAAGTGAAAAATTAGGTTAGGTCGAGTTAGGGGTCTATTTATAGGTCAAAATATCGAATCTGACAGAGGGGCACGATGGGAGGCGCGATGGACCCATCGTGCTTTCCGTCGTGCCTTCCTCAGAAAAATGGAAAAAATGCCTAGGGCACGATGCGAGGCGCGATGGAACCATCGTGCCTTCCATCGTGCCTTCCTCAGCAACATGGAAAAAGCCTAGGGCACGATGGCAGGCGCGATGGACCCATCGTGCCTTCCATCGTGCCTCCCTGCACAAAGCTATAAAAATGCAAAAACTTGAACAAGGCCCAACGGCAACGACGGACCAAACCCAAAGTATAACATGGAACACACGGAGCCCAACGAACACCAAAAACGATCAACACGGTGACGGAACAACGTCGAAACCAAACCGAAAAACACGGGATATCACAATAACGTTTTAAACGTTTGTATTAATTTCTTAATATTTTAAAATATTGGATTAAATTGATAAAAAGGTGAAATGTTTGTATTTATTTCGTAACGTTTGTAAACATTTGGCTTAAATCGCTAAAAAGGTGAAATGTTTGGATTTGTTTAGTAACGTTTTAAATGTTTGGATTTGTTTCCTAACGTTTTAAATGTTTGTCTTAAATCGGTAAAAAAGTGAAACATTCGGATTTTTTCGTAGCATTTGTAAACGTTTAACTTAAATTGCTAAAAAGGTGAACGTTCGAGTTTATTTCGTAACATTTGTATACGTTTGGCTGCAATCGTTAAAAAGGTGAAACTTTAGGATATGTTTGGTAACATTTGAAACGCTTGGATTTCTTTCGTAACATTTTAAACATTTGGCTTAAATTGCTAAAAAAGGTGATATGTTGGGATTTGTTTCGTAACATATTAAACGTTTGGCTTAAATCACTAAAAAGGTGAAACGTTTGGATTTGTTTCGTAACGTTTTAAACGTTTGATTTTTGTCGTAACATTTTAAACCTTTGGCTTAAATTGCTAAAAAGGTAAAACGTTAGGATTTGTTTTGTATCATTTTAAACGTTTGGCTTATATCGCTAAAAAGGTGAAATGTTAGGATTTGTTTCGTAACGTTTTAAACGTTTGGCTTAAATCGCTAAAAAAGTGAAATGTTAGGATTTGTTTTATTTAAACGTTCGGATTTGTTTCGTAACATTTTAAATGTTTGACTTAAATTGTTAGTAGTATCTGCCGTAGGGCCATTTTGTATGTAAACTTGTATAAACAAATCCCAATGGCAATGATATCTATGTTTTATTTGAAATAAGTGTCTCATCAACTAAGCGTTTATTTATTACATATTATCCTTATCACATTGTGATAGAATCTATTATTAAGGTGTTAAGAATATGAGTGATAGATTCTATTATACAAGTGATCTAAATAAACGTTCACAATCGATGGGGTCCTACGAATAATGTCATCGCATTATCCTGGAAATATCGTCACCTCTGTTTATTCTCCTGATTAGTAAAGAGTTACTAAGTAGATGAAGTAGTGAGTCTCATACTACTTCGTGTGGATCAGAATATACATGTGGACACTTAAAGGGTTTGAGTGAGTCGAACAAGTGACGCTAGATAACCTAAACATGGTAGTTCATCAAAGTAAATTTAATGTCATCTAGTTCATAATTGTACATATGTCATTTGACTTTGCGGTGACACTATATCGTATATAGGTGATTAGAGTTTGATACTCCTTATCCCTAGATCTTTCATGAGCTAGAGTCGCGGGATGTATTGGCTCTAGTTAGTTGTATATGGAGATAGGGGTTTAACCAAGAGAGGATTTAGCACTCCGGAGGAACGGTGAAAAGATTCTATGATAAAACCTGCGCAAGTGTATATGACTTACTTAGAAAGTTATTTCTAGTAGAAGTCATATTTATCAAGAATAAGAACTGAGATGAGGTCATATGATTAAGACAAACAGTGTTTGACTTACCCGTGACACTAGTCGTGTCACGACCCAAATTATTAAGCCGCGACCGGAGCTAGGGAATGGGAGTGGTATCTCCAAATCCCGTAGCAAGCCTAAACCACTGTAAAATTTTCGCGATTAAAACATATTATTATCTATAATACGTTTGTAGAAATCTTCTTTAAGTAATATAATTACAAATATCAAAATATCGTATTCTTTTTCTGAAAACGTTCGCGAAACAATTCTTAGGAACAAGGGTCTTACCGAGCGATATCTCATATCCAACACCGCCTTGTTTCTAGTCACAATCATAACCAATTCCACTCATGGCAATTGGTACCAAATTCAAACGGATAAAACGTCATCTTTATAAACAATTAATTTATAAAATTATATCAGAGTTTATGTTTCAAATACCGTTTGAAATTAAATCATAAACCTTATACTGGCACCTACTGACTACTGCAGCTCTATAAAACTCGTACTTTGTGTAAGCCCAAAGGCTGCCGAAACAAAGGAGATGGTCTGTCTGATCCGACTCCGATCACCTGAAAGAAAACATTGTGAGGGGGGTCAGTATTTTGGGAAATACTGAATGAATTTGCAAGTTACTAACGGTATTGTAAAAATATAACAACGCATTTCAAATCACGTAATAATATGAAAATACATATAAACAGGTACTTGATCCGTTTGAAACTAATATCCTAAAATGTGACACGACTTACGAATATTCAAATCATACTGATCCAAATGGTCCGACCTGGGAGTGTTCACACTCTACCACGTCGATCGCGACCAATCTCTTAATCCCAAAGGGTGAGTCCAACTCACTAGATACGGGGACTCCAGGTTACACCGTAACCGAGTTCTCACTAGTATCGAATTTACTGTCCAACTTCGAAATTCATATTCATGATCATATCATGTATATCAAATCATTTATCATATGCAAACACACTAGACTGACTCGATACTGGTGATCACACAGCGTATTGACACCCAATAGGTAGTTAGTTTCTTTGGATCGCATACTGGAGTTTCAGCTCAAAACAATCATTCAAGTAATCAAATCATATAAATGCAATGTATAAAATCTTAATATATGAAAATAACTTTTATAAACAATATGCGGAAGTAAAATGCAACTCACAGAACTCGCTATCCCAAAACTGCATTATCGTCAATCAATCACGAAGTTTTCCTCGCGTCATTCAATCTTGTAGCTAATCCAGCTCGTCGACCTGATAGCTCGTCGGTACATCAATTACTTAGTCGAGTTACCTGTACGTTTAATCCATAAACTTAGGCTTAGTACTAAAACCCTAAGTTATAAACTTAGGTTATTCCAATCGTATTCCAAATACGACTCTCAATTTCGATAATCTTTTAATCATATTTCTTTTATCGTTCTCTAATTATAGGTTTCTTATATATTAAAACTCTAGTTGTATACGTCATGTTCTATATCCAAATATCGTGTTTTCGGAGTCCGTAATCCATTTTCAATATCCGACATACTTGAAGTCGGGAGACTACGTCAAAACGGGGCGGAAATGTCTAAACAGACGTGTTTGTTGGCTGACCCTGTGCAGTCGCACAATCGGGTGTGCGCCCGCACACTTTTGTGTGCGGTCGTTCGAACAGCCCCGTAATCCATTTTCGGGGCATTCTGACGTGCTTAAACTTCATTCCATCATGCTTCCACTTCACTTTAGCACCAAACTCAACTTAAAACTATTAAAAACGACAATTACAACGTGATCTCGACGTGTTCGATTCGAACGTAACATTAACACTTAAAACAACCCACAATTTCTAATTTCAGAAATCAAAAATTCAATCTTACCTTGATTTGAACTTAAGGAAGATAGAGAATCGAATTCTAGACAAATCAATATAAAGAACGCGCGATTTGGACAAGAAACGGCGAAACATCGTTGAATCGAAAATGATCGCCGCTTTTTCTCCTTTTCTTCTTCTGGATGTTTCTGACTGATCTTTAAATTCAATTCATATAAATTGATTTATATGTGATGGATAATTTGTTACTTTGATCCCTCTTTTCTTTAACTCAAACCAATTCTCTTTTAAACTTTCTAATTTAACCAAACGGTTAAATTATCCTTTTAACTCATTTACATACGTATTATTTATATCCATATATATAATACTAACCCAAAATTATTATTTTCCGTTAATAATACTATTTTCGAGATTTAATTGGTTAATTTACACTTTGGTCCTTGAAAATTTTCAAACGTTGCAATTTAGCCCAAAACGCATCCGCGTCCAAATTTTAAAATGTCTCTGATTGACCCGAAATTTTTACCACTATTACTTTGAGGATGTTGGAGAACAAGTGAACATGATGATTCGATGTATCGAACGGCTAGAAAGTCTAGACTTCATCATGGACTTCAATCTCTTAACGGATGTGATCCTTAAATCCCTTCCAAAATCATATGGTAATGTCATCATGAATTACTATATGAATCAGATAGAATGTACACTTGCCGAGTTATCAAACATGTTGATAACTGATGAAAAGAATAATGTTAAGGGAAAGGAAGTTTCTCTTGTGGTTGCTTCTTCTAGCAAGACTAAGAAGAAGAAAATTAAGATGAATGTTTTGAAGGCCCAAAAGGCCATTGCAAAAAAGAAGGTCACCTCGGAGAATAAAGGAAAGTGTTTCTTTTGTGAAGGCAAGGGACATTGGAAACGAAATTGCCCCAAGTATTTGGAATCCAAGGGCAAGAATAAGAAGAATGAAAATCCCGGTGAGGGTGTGTCAATTTCTTGTTATTTCAATTCCAATAACGATAGCTTGTCCAAAGCTTGGGTATTAGATACCGGAGCTAGTTCTCACATTTGTTCATCCTTACAGGATCCAGCAAATGAGAGGAAATTGGACAAGGACGAAGTGATCTTGAAGCTTGGAAATAACGCAAGCGTTGCGGCTAAAGTTATAGGATCATCTTCTATTTTGTTGTATAAACATGTTTTATATTTGAACAATGTTTTGTACTTACCAAACGCTTATAGAAATATCATGTCCATTTCTTGTATGACAAGATTAGGGCATGATTTCCTATTTACAAAGGATGTTTGTAAATTATCTATAATAATAAAATCATTGGTTATGGTTATGTACAAAACGGTTTTTATTGTATAAATGAAGATGTTAGCAATACAAATAATGTTTTCGAAATAACTACCATAAGTGATCAAACCTCGAAACAACTTTGGCACTTACGATTAGGACATATTGCGGAAGATAGCCTTAACAAGTTGGATAAGATGGGAATCTTGAGTAATCTTGATTCCGCATCAATTTCAATTTGTGAGTCATGTCTTAAAGGCAAGATAATCCGATCACCCTTTATGGGACAAAATGGTAGAGCCAAAGATGTTTTGGAAATCATACATAGTGATGTATGTGGTCCATTTAAAAAAATGGCACGAGGTGGTTATTCATACTTCATTACCTTCGCCGATGATTTATCACGGTATGGGTATGTTGTTCTTATGAAGAACAAGAGCGAAGCTTTTGAAAAATTTCAAGACATAAAAAATGAAGTAGAAAACCAAATTGGAAAAGGTATTAAAATCCTACTATCTGATCGAGGAGGTGAATACTTGAGTACGGGATTTGGTACATTCTTAAAAGAATGCTGTATTATTTCCTAACTAACTCCTCCAGGAACACCACAATTGAATTGTGTATCGGAACGGAGGAATCGTACATTATTAGACATCGTACGCTCAATGATGAGCTATACTGATTTACCCAGTTCATTATGGTGTCAAGCACTTCTTAGTGCAAATTATATTCTAAATCGAGTACCAACTAATTTCGCTCCGACAATACCTTATGCGATATGGTATGGTAAGGAACCAAGTCTTAGGCATATTAAGATTTGGGTATGTTCGGCATATATCAAAAAATTGATAATCGAAAAGTTGGAATCAAAATCAATCATGGGAAGATTTATTGGTTATCCTAAAGACGGTGTAGGATAGTATTTCTATATTCCATCCGAACAAACAATTGTTGTTAGTCGGGATGCAATATTTCTTGAAAAGAAATTTATTCAAGAAGGGGGCAAAGGAAGAAATATAGAATTAGATGAGGAGTCGCCTAAAGACCAACAAAATGATATAATGGAGATTGATCCAACCATAGTGAACCAGAATTAGTAAAATCTATAAAACACCTCGAAGATCAAGGATAATATCTTATCCACCGTAGAGATATGGTTTTCTTCATGATATTCAAGAGTTGTTTATTCATGGAGAAAATGATCAAGGATAATATCTTATCCACCGTACAGATATGGTGTTCTTCATGATATTCAAGATTTGTTTATTCATGGAGAAAATGATCAAATTGTTGATACTTCTACTTATGAAGAAGCTATATGTGATATAGATTCTTCAAGATGGCTTAAAGCTGTGAAATCCGAATTGGATTCCATGTGCAATAACTGAGTTTAGGAGCTAGTCGATCCACCCGATGGTATTATACCAATAGGTAATAAATGGATCTTCAAGCGTAAAATTGGTGCTGATGGAAAAGTGGAGACTTTTAAAGCTAGGCTTTTTGCGATAGGGTTTCGCCAAAGGCAATGGGTCGATTATGAAGAGACTTTCTCGCCTGTAGCCATGCTTAAGTCCATCCAGATTCTTATTTCCATAGCTTCACATTAGATTATGAGGTTTGACAAATGGATGTGAATACCATATTCCATAATGGATGTATTGAGGAGGAAATCTATATGGAACAACCTAAGGGTTTTGAATCCGAAAAAGGTTCCAAGATGTGTAAGCTGAAACGATCCATGTATGTATTGAAGTAAGCTTCGAGAAGTGGGAATCGTCGTTTCGATGAAGCTATAAAGAGTTACGTGTTTATCAAAAACGAAGATGAACCATGTGTTTACAAGAAGGTTAGTGGGAGCGCAATCACGTTCCTAGTATTGTTTATAGATGACATTTTACTAATAGGAAATGATGTCGGTATGTTAACCTCTGTAAAGCTTTGGTTATCCAAAACTTTCTCCATGAAAGACCTCTGAGAAGCAACTTACATTCTCAGTATTAGACTCTATTGAGATAGATCTAAGAAAATAATAGGTCTCTCCCAAAGGATCTACTTAGAAAAGATATTGAAGAAGTTCAATATGAAAAATTCTAAGAGAGGAATAATTCCCGTTACGCATGGAATTCTACTTCCAAAGGATATGTCTCCAAAGACATCTGAGAAAAGAGATGAAATGGAAAACATACCATATGCTTCGGCAATTGGTAGTCTTATGTACGCTATGTTTACAAGGCCATATATTGCCTATGCGGTTAGTTTGACTAGCCGATATCAATCCAATCCAGGTTCGGAACAATGGATGCCATTTACGTACTTGAGAAGAACTAAAGATATGATCTTATCATATGGAGGAGGTGATCTACAAATAGACGGCTTTACAGATTCTGATTTTCAATCAAATATAGACGATCGTAAGTCTATATCCGAATTTGTATTCACATGTAATGGTGGAGCAGTGAGTTGGAAGAGTTCAAATTAAGAAACCACTGCGGATTCCACCACTGAAACCAAGTATATTCCGACATCATATGCTGCAAAGGAAGCTGTTTGGATTAAGAAATTCGTTCTGAACTTGGTGTGGTTCCTACCATTGAGTCGACGGTTCCTCTTTTCTGCGACAACAATGGTGCTATAGCCTAGGCAAAGGAACCCCGGTCTCACCAGAAATCCAAACACATAGAAAGGCGCTATCATATCATCTGAGATATTGTTGGAAAGAAAGATGTGTCTCTCCAAAGACAGAATGAGCCGATAACACGGCTGACCCACTGACAAAACCCATGACCCATAGTCAATTAGATTTACATCTTGAGAAGATGGGGCTTAAATATAGTAGCCAATGGCACTAGTGCAAGTGGGAGATTGCTAGTAGTATGTGCCCTAGGGCCATTTTGTCTGTATACATGTATAAACAAATCCCAATGGCAATGATATATATGTTTTATTTGAACTAAGTCTCTCATCAACTAAACATTTATTTATTACATATTATCCTTATCACATTGTGATAGAATCTATTCTTAAGATGTTAAGAATATGAGTGATAAATTATTCTATTATACAAGTGATCTAAATAAACGTTCACGATCGATGGTGTCCTACGAATAAGGGCATCACATTATCATGGAAAGATCGTCACCTCTATTTATTCTCCTGATTAGTAAAGAGATACTAATTAGAGGAAGTAGTGAGTGTCATACTACATAATGGGATCAGAATAAACATGTGGACACTCAAAGGGTAATTTGAGTGAGTCGAACAAGTGACTCTAGATGACTTAAACATGGTATTTAATCATTGTCAATTTAATGTCTTCTAGTTCATAACTGTACATATGTCCTTTGACTTGCGGTGACACTGTCTTGTATATAGGTGATTAGAGTTTGATACTCCTTATACCTAGATCTTTCATGAGCTAGGGTCACGAGATGTGTTGGCTTTAGTTAGTTGTACATGGCGATAGGGGTTTAACCAAGAAAGGATTTATCACTCTAGATGAACGGAGAAAAGATTCTATGCTATCTCAAATTGTTCTGGATGGATGATAAAACCTGCGCAGGTGTATATGACTTACTTCGAAAGTTGTTTCTAGTGGAAGTCATATTTATCAAGAATTCGAATTGAGAGATGAGGTCATATGATCAAGACAAAAAGTGTTTCCCTTAACAGTGACACTAGTCGAGATTGGAATACTAGATGAAGGGAATTTTCAGTGTACGGTACTATGAACATTGGTTCATAAAGAATGCATCGAAACATTTATATCTATTTGTGGGTCGTGATATGTTGCTAGACGTCACTCACAATTTACGAGAATTAATAATAAAATGGGATTTCATTATTTGATATAAGAAAGGTGTTTTTTATGACTCTTGTTGCCATATAGATGTGAACCTAGGATTCGTTTCAGAACGTTTTAAACATTTGGATTTGTGTCATAACGTTTTAAACGTGTTGCTTACATTGTTAAAAAGAATAAATGTTTGGATTTGTTTCGTCACGTTTTAAACGTTTGGCTTAAATCGCAAAAAATATGAAACGTTTGGATTTGTTTCGTAACATTTTAAATGTTTGGATTGGTTTCGTAACGTTTTAAACGTTTGGCTTAAATCGCTAAAAAAGTAAAACGTTTGGATTTGATTCGTAATGTTTGTAAATGTTTGGCTTAAATCGCTAAAAAAGTGAAACATTTGGATTTGTTTCCTAACGTTTTAAACATTTTGTTTAAATTGATAAAAAGGTGAAACGTTTGGATTTGTTTCGTAACATTTTTTTGTACCGTTTTAAACGTTTGGATTAGTTTTATAACGTTTTAAAAGTTTGGCTTAAATCGCTAAAACGGTGAAACATTATAAACGTTTGGATTGGATTTACAACATTTTAAATGTTTATCTTAAATAGATAAAAAGGTGAAACGTTTGGATTTCTTTTGTAACGTTTGTAAACGTTTGGCTTAAATAGCTAAAAAGGGGAAACATTTGGATTTGTTTCGCAACGTTTTAAACGTTTGGCTTAAATCAGTAAAAAGGTGAAACGTATGGATTTGTAACGTTTGTAAACATTTCGCTTAAATCGCTAAAAATGTGAAATGTTTTGATTTAATTCGTAACGTTTTAAACGTTTGATTGGTTTCGTAACGTTTTAAACGTTTAGCTTAAATCTCTAAAAGCATCAAACATTTGGATTTGTTTCGTAACGTCTTAAACGTTTGGATTGGTTTCATAACGTTTTAAAAGTTTTGCTTAAATCGCTGAAAAAGTGAAATGTTTGGATTTGTTTTGTAACGTTTGTAAACGTTTGGCTCAAATCGCTAAAAAAGTTAAATGTTTTAAACGTTTGGTTTGGTTTCATAATGTATTAAACGTTTGGTTAAAATCGATAAAAAGGTGAAACGTTTGTAAACGTTTGATTGGTTTCGTAACGTTTTAAACGTCTGGCTTTAATCGCTAAAAATGTGAAACATTTGGATTTGTTTCGTAACGTTTTAAACGTTTGGATTGGTTTCGTAACGTTTTAAACGTTTTAGTTAAATCACTAAAAAAGTAAAACGTTTGGATTTGATTCCTGACGTTTGTAAATATTTGGCTTAAATCACTAAAAAGGTGAAACATTTGGAATTGTTTTGTAATGTTTTAAACGTTTGGTTTAAATAGATAAAAAGGTGGAACGTTTGAATTTGTTTCGTAACATTTTAAACGTTTGTCTTAAATCGTTAAATAGGTGAAACATTAGAATTTGTTTCATAACGTTTTAAATGTTTTAGCTTAAATAGCTACAAAGGTGAAACGTTAGGATTTGTTCCGCAACGTTTTAATTGTTTGGATTGGTTTCGCAACGTTTTAAACGTTTGGCTTAAATTGCTAAAAACGTGAAACGTTTGGATTTGTTTCGTAACGTTTGTAAACGTTTGGCTTAAATCGCTAAAAAGGTGAAACGTTTGGATTTATTTCGTAATGTCTGCATACGTTTGGCTTCAATCGCCAAAAAGGTGAAACATTAGGATTTGCTTCGCAACGTTTTAAACGTTTGGATTTGTTTCGTAACATTATAAACGTTTGGCTTAAATCGCTAAAAAGGTGAAACATTAGGATTTGTTTCGTAACGTTATAAACATTTGGCATAAATTGCAAGGTGAAACGTTAGGATTTTTTTTGTTTTAAACGTTTTGATTTGTTTCGTAACATTTTAAACGTTTGGCATAAATCGCTAAAAAGGTGAACCGTTAGGATTTTTTTAATTTTAAATGTTTGGGTTTTGTTTCGTAACATTTTAAAGCATTGGTTTAAATCACTAAAAATGTGAAACGTTTGAATTTTTTTTTCGTAATGTTTTAAAGCTTTGGCTTAGATCACTAAATATGTGAAACGTTAAGATTTGTTTCGTAACGTTCTAAACGTTTGGATTTTTTCGTAACATTTTAAACGTTTAACTTAAATCGTTAAAAAGGTAAAACATTTGGATTTATATTGAAACGATTTAAACGTTTGGCTTAAATCGCTTTAAAGGTAAAACGTTAAGATTTGTTTCGTAACGTTTTAAACGTTTGGAATGGTGTCGTAACGTTTTAAATGTTCGGCTTAAATTGTTAAAAAGGTGAAACCTTAGGATTTCATTCCTAACATTTTAGACGTTTACCTTAAATCGCTAAATAGGTGAAACATTTGCATTTGTTTCGTAACGTTTTAAACGTTTTGCTTAAATCGCTAAAAAGGTAAAAGATTTTGATTTGTTTTGTAACGTTTTAAACGTTTAGCTTAATTCGCTAAAAAGGTCAAACGTTAGGATTTGTTTCGTAACGATTTGAACGTTTGGATTTGTGTCGTAACGTTTGGCTTAAATTGTTAAAAAGGTGAAACATTAGGATGTGTTTCTTAACGTTTTAAATATATGGTTTAAATCGCTAAAAAGGTGAAATGTTAGGATTGGTTTCGTAATGTTTTACAGGTTTGGCTTAAATCTCTAAGAAGGTGACACGTTAGGATTTTTTTAGTAACATTTTAAATGTTTGGATAGGTTTCGTAACGTATTAAACGTTCGGCTTTAATCGCTAAAGAGCTGAGACATTTGGATTTGTTTTAAAACGTTTTAAATGTTTGGCTTGAATCGCTAAAAATGTGAAACGTTAGTATTTGTTTTGTAACGTTTTAAACGTTTGGCTTAAATTTATAAAAAGTTGAAACATTATGATATGTTTCGTAACGTTTTAAACGTTTGGCTAATATTGCTAAAAAGGTGGAACATTAAGATTGGTTTTGTGACGTTTTAAACGTTTGGATTGGTTTCGTAATGTTTTAAACGTTGGGCTTAAATCGCTAATAAGGTGAAACTTTTGGATTTGTTGCGTAACGTTTGTAAACGTTTAGCTTAAATCGCTAAAAAGGTGAAACGTTTGGATTTGTTTCGAAACGTTTTAAACATTTGGCTTAAATCGCTAAAAAGGTGAAACTTTAGGATTTCTTTAGTAACGTTTGTAAACGTTTGGCTTAAATTGCTAGAAAGGTGAAATGTTTGGATTTGTTTCGTAACGTTTGTATACCTTTGGCTTCAATCGATAAAAATGTGAAATGTTAGGCTTTGTTTCGTAACGTTTTAAACATTTAGATTTGTTTCATAACGTTTTAAACGTTTGGTTTAAATCACGAAAAAGGTGAAAAGTTAGGATTTGTTTCGTTTTAAACGTTTGGATTTGTTTCATAAGATTTTAAAGGTTTCGCTTAAATCGCTAAAAACATGAAACGTTAGGATTTGTTTATTTTTAAACGTTTGGATTTGTATCTTAGCATTTTAAACGTTTGTCTTAGATTGCTAAAAATGAGAAACGTTTGGATTTGTTTTGTAACATTTTAAACGTTTGGCTTAAATCGGTAAAAAGGTGAAACGTTAGGATTTATTTCGTAACGTTTTAAACGTTTGGATTTGTGTCGTAAAGTTTTAACCGTTTCGCTTAAATTGCTAAAAAGGTGAAACATTAGGATTTCATTCGTAACGTTTTAAGCATTTGGCTTAAATCGCTAAACAGGTGAAACATTAGCATTTGTTTCGTAACGTTTAAACGTTTGGATTTGTTTCGTAACAAATTTAAACATTTTTTTTAAATCGCTAAAAAGGTAAAATATTTGGATTTGTTTAGTAACGTTTTAAACGTTTTACTTAAATCGCTAAAAAGGTCAAACGTTAGGATTTATTTTGAAACATTTTAAACGTTTGGATAAGTGTCGTAACATTTTAAACGTTTGGCTTAAATTGCTAAAATGGGGAAACTTTAGGATTTGTTTCGTGACATTTTCAATGTTTGGCTTAAATCGCTAAAAAGGCTAAATGTTAGGATTTGTTTCTTAATGTTTTAAATGTTTGGCTTAAATCGCTAAAAAGGTGAAATGTTAGGATTTGTTTCGTAAAGTTTTAAACGTTTGGCTTAAATCGCTAAAAAGGTGAAACGTTTGGATTTGTTTCATAGCGTTTTAGATGTTTGGATTGGTTTCATAACGTTTTGAATGTTTGGCTTAAATTGATATAAATGTAAAATGTTTGGATTTGTTTCGTAATGTTTGTAATCGTTTGGCTTAAATCGCTAAAAAGGTGAAACGTTTGGATTTGTTTCGTAACATTTTAAACATTTGGTTTGGTTTCGTAACGTTTGAAACGTTTGGATTGGTTTCGTAACGTTTTTGACGTTTGTCTTAAATCTCTAAAAAGGTGAAACGTTTGGATTTATTTCACATTTTAAACTTATTACTTGAATCGCTAAAAAGGTAAAACAATTGGATTTGTATTGTAACGTATGAAATGTTTGGCTAAAATCGCTAAAAAGGTGAAATGTTAGGATTTGTTTCGTAACGTTTTAAACGTTTGGATTTGTGTCGTAACGTATTAAACGTTTGCCTTAAATTGCAAAAAAGGTGAAACGTTAGGATTTGTGTCGTAAAGTTTTAAACGTTTGTCTAAATTTGCAAAAAAGGTGAAACGTTAGGAATTCATTCTTAACCGTTTAAACGCTTGGCTTAAATCGCTAAAAAGATGAAACGTTAGCATTTGTTTCGTAACATTTTAAACGTTTCGATTTGTTTCGTAACATTTTAAACATTTTGCTTAAAGCATTAAAAAGGTAAAACACTTAGATTTGTTTCGTAACGTTTTATATGTTTGGCTTAAATCGCTAAAAAGGTGAAACGTTAGGATTTGTTTCGTAACGTTTTAGATGTTTGGATTGGTTTCATAACGTTTTAAGCAATTGACTTTTATTGATAAGAAGGTGAAACGTTTGGATTTGTTTCGTAACGTTTGTAATCCTTTGGCATAAATCGCTAAAAAGGTGAAACGATTGGATTTGTTTCGTAACGTTTGTAATCGTTTGGCTTAAATCGCTGAAAAGGTGAAACATTTGGATTTGTTTCGTAACGTTTTAAACATTTTGATTGGTTTCGTAACGTTTGAAACGTTTTGATTGGTTGCGTAACGTTTTAGACGTTTGGCATAAATCTCTAAAAAAGGTGAAATGTTTGGATTTATTTCGTAACGTTTGTAAATGTTTCGCTTAAATCGCTAAAAATAGGAAATGTTAGGATTTGTTTCATAACATTTAAAACGTTTGTCTTGAATTGCTAAAAAGGTGAAACGTTAGGATTTGTATCATTTTAAACCTTTGGATATGTTTCATAACATTCTAAACATTTAGCTTAAATCGCTAAGAAGGTAAAACGTTAGGATTTGTTTAGTTTTAAACGTTTGGATTTGTTTCGTAACATTTTAAAAGTTTGGCTTAAATCGCTAAAAAGTTGAAACGTTAAACGTTTGGCTTAAATCGCTAAAAAGGTGAAACGTTAGGATTTGTTTCGTAACGTTATAAACGTTTGGCATAAATTGCAAGGGGAAACATTAGGATTTGTTTCGTTTTAAACGTTTGGATTTGTTTCATAACATTTTAAACGTTGGCTTAAATCGCTAAAAAGGTGAAACGTTAGGATTTTTTTAATTTTAAACGTTTGGGTTTTATTTCGTAACATTTTAAACTTTTGGCTTAAATCGCTAAAAATGTGAAACGTTTGAATTTTTTTTTTTTTGTAATGTTTTAAAGGTTTGGCTTAAATCGCTAAAAATGTGAAACATTAAGATTTGTTTCGTAACGTTCTAAACGTTTGGATTTTTTCGTAACATTTTAAACGTTTTGCTTAAATCGTTAAAAAGGTAAAACGTTTGGATTTATATTGTAACTTTTTTAACGTTTGGCTTAAATCGCTTTAAGGGTAAAACGTTAAGATTTGTTTCGTAACGTTTTAAACGTTTGGAATGGTGTCGTAACGTTTTAAACGTTCGACTTAAATTGCTAAAAAGGTGAAACCTTAGGATTTCATTCGTAACGTTTTAAACGTTTACCTTAAATCGCTAAATAGGTGAAACATTAGCATTTGTTTCGTAACGTTTTAAACGTTTGGATTTGTTTCGTAACATTTTAAACGTTTTGCTCAAATAGCTAAAAAGGTAAAAGATTTGGATTTGTTTTCTAACGTTTTAAATGTTTAGCTTAAATCGCTAAAAAGGTCAAACGTTAGGATTTGTTTCGTAACGTTTTAAACGTTTGGATTTGTGTCGTAACGTTTTAAACGTTTGGCTTAAATTGCTAAAAAGGTGAAACATTAGGATATGTGTTTCTTAACGTTTTAAATGTTTGGCTTAAATCGCTAAAAAGATGAAATGTTAGGATTTGTTTCGTAACGTTTTACACGTTTGGCTTAAATCGCTAAGAAGGTGACACGTTAGGATTTGTTTAGTGGCATTTTAAATGTTTGGATAGGTTTCGTAACGTATTAAACGTTCGGCTTTAATCGCTAAAAAGCGGAGACATTTGGATTTGTTTTGAAATGTTTTAAACGTTTGGCTTGAATCGCTAAAAAGGTGAAACGTTAGTATTTGTTTTGTAACGTTTTAAACGTTTGACTTAAATCGCTAAAAAGGTGAAACGTTATGATATGTTTCATAACGTTTTAAACGTTTGGCTAATATTGCTAAAAAGGTGAAACATTAAGATTGGTTTTGTAACGTTTTAAACGTTTGGATTGGTTTCGTAATGTTTTAAACGTTTGGCTTAAAACGCTAATAAGGTGAAACTTTTGGATTTGTTGCGTAACGTTTGTAAACGTTTAGCTTAAATCTCTAAAAAGGTGAAACGTTTGGATTTGTTTCGAAACGTTATAAACATTTTTCTTAAATCGCAAAAAAGGTGAAACTTTTGGATTTCTTTATTAACGTTTGTAAACATTTGGCTTAAATTGCTGGAAAGGTGAAATGTTTAGATTTGTTTCGTAACGTTTGTATACATTTGGCTTCAATTGCTAAAAATGTGAAACGTTAGGCATTGTTTTGTAACGTCTGTAAACATTTAGATTTGTTTAATAACGTTTTAAACGTTTGGCTTAAATCGCTAAAAAGGTGAAAAGTCATGATTTATTTCGTTTTAAACGTTTGGATATGTTTTATAAGATTTTAAAGGTTTGGCTTAAATCGCTAAAAAGATGAAACATTAGGATTTGTTTAGTTTTAAACGTTTGGATATATATCGTAGCATATTAAACGTTTGTCTTAAATTGCTAAAAATGAGAAACGTTTGGATTTGTTTTGTAACATTTTAAACATTTGGCTTAAATCGGTTAAGAGGTAAAACGTTAGGATTTCTTTCGCAACGTTTTAAATGTTTGGATTTGTGTCGTAAAGTTTTAATCGTTTGGCTTAAATTGCTAAAAAGGTGAAACATTAGGATTTCATTCGTAACGTTTTAAACATTTGGCTTAAATCGCTAAACAGGTGAAACGTTAGCATTTGTTTCGTAACGTTTAAACTTTTGTATTTGTTTCGTAACAAATTTAAACATTTTTTTAAATCGCTAAAAAGGTAAAAGATTTGGATTTGTTTAGTAACGTTTTAAACGTTTGGCTTAAATCGCTAAAAAGGTCAAATGTTAGGATTTGTTTCGAAACATTATAAACGTTTGGATAAGTGCCGTAACGTTTTAAACGTTTGGCTTAAATTGCTAAAAAGGTGAAACGTTAGGATTTGTTTCGTGACATTTTCAATGTTTCGCTTAAATCGCTAAAAAGGATAAATGTTAGGATTTGTTTCGTAATGTTTCAAACGTTTGGCTTAAATCGCTAAAAAGGTGAAATGTTAGGATTTGTTTCGTAAAGTTTTAAACGTTTGGCTTAATCGCTAAAAAGGTGAAACGTTTGGATTTGTTTCGTAGGGTTTTAGATGTTTGGATTGGTTTCGTAACGTTTAAAATGTTTGGCTTAAATTGATAAAAATGTAAAACGTTTGGATTTGTTTCGTAATGTTTGTAATCGTTTGGCTTAAATCGCTAAAAAGGTGAAACGTTTGGATTTGTTTCGTAACATTTTAAACATTTGGTTTTGTTTCGTAACGTTTGAAACGTTTGGATTTGTTTCGTAACGTTTTTTACGTTTGTCTTAAATCTCTAAAAAGGTGAAACGTTTCGATTTATTTAACATTTTAAACTTTTTTGCTTCAATCGCTAAAAAGGTAAAACAATTGGATTTGTATTGTAATGTATGAAATGTTTGGCTAAAATCGCTAAAAAGGAGAAGGATTTGTTTCGTAACATTTTAAACGTTTGGATTTATGGCGTAACGTTTTAAATGTTTGGCTTAAATTGCAAAAAAGGTGAAACGTTAGGATTTGTGTCGTAACGTTTTAAACGTTTGGCTTAAATTGAAAAAAAGGTGAAACGTTAGGATTTCATTCGTAGCCGTTTAAACGCTTGGCTTAAATCGCTAAAAAGATGAAACGTTAGCATTTGTTTCGTAACATTTTAAACGTTTCGATTTATTTCGTAACATTTTAAGCGTTTTGCTTAAAGCATTAAAAAGGTAAAACACTTGGATTTGTTTCGTAACGTTTTAAACGTTTGGCTTAAATCGCTAACAAGGTGAAACGTTTGGATTTGTTTCGTAACGTTTTAGATGTTTGGATTGGTTTCGTAACGTTTTAAACAATTGGCTTAAATTGATAAAAAGGTGAAACGTTTGGATTTGTTTCGTAATGTTTGTAATCCTTTGGCTTAAATCGCTAAAAAGGTGAAACGTTTGGATTTGTTTCGTAACGTTTGTAATCGTTTGGCTCAAATCGTTTAAAAGGTGAAACGTTTGGATTTTTTTCGAACGTTTGAAACATTTTGATTGGTTTCGTAACGTTTGAAACGTTTTGATTGGTTACGTAATGTTTTAAACGTTTGGCTTAAATCTCTAGAAAAAGGTGAAATGTTTGGATTTATTTCGTAACGTTTGTAAACGTTTCGCTTAAATCGCTAAAAATAGGAAATGTTAGGATTTGTTTCATAACATTTAAAACGTTTGTCTTAAATCGCTAAAAAGGTGAAACGTTAGGATTTGTATCATTTTAAACCTTTAGATTTGTTTCGTAACATTTTAAACATTTGGCATGAATCGCTAAAAAGGTAAAATGTTAGGATTTGTTTAGTTTTAAACGTTTGGATTTGTTTCGTAACATTATAAAAGTTTGGCTTAAATCGCTAAAAAGTTAAAACGTTTGGATTTGTTTTGTAACGTTTTAAACGATTAGCTTAAATCGCTAAAAATGTGAAATGTTAGGTTTTCTTTCAAAACGTTTGGATTTGTTTCGTAACATTTTAAGCGTTTTGCTTATATCGCTAAAAACGTAAAACGATTGGATTTATATTGTAACGTATGAAATGTTTAGATAAAATCGCTAAAAAGGTGAAACGTTTGGATTTTTTTTGTAACGTTTTAAACGTTTAGATTTGTGTCGTAACGTTTTAAACGCATGGCTTAAATTGCAAAAAAGGTTAAACGTTAGGATTTCATTCGTAACGTTTTAAACGTTTGGCTTAAATAGCTAAATAGATGAAGCGTTAGCATTTGTTTCGTAACGTTTTAAGCGTTTGGATTTGTTTCATAACATTTTAAACGTATTACTTAAATCGCTAAAAAGGTAAAATATTTGGATTTGTTTTGTAGCATTTTAAATGTTTGGTTTAAATCGCTAAAAAGGTCAAACGTTGGGATTTATTTCGTAACGCTTTAAATGTTTGGATTTGTGTCGTAATGTTTGAAACCTTTGGCGTAGATTGATGAAAAGGTGTAATGTTAGGATTTATTTCGTAATGTTTTAAACGTTTGGCTTAAATCGCTAAAAAGGTGAAATGTTAGGATTTGTTTCGAAATGTTTTAAACGTTTGGCTAAATGTCACGACCCATTTTCATTAATCGCGACCTGCGCTAGGGTATTGGTAATGAAGTACCAACACCCGTACTAGCCTTTTAAACAACATATAACCAATGCTCGGGGGCAACCGAGACTTCAGCCGGATTCTAGCAGTTTATAATATCCAACATTATATATAACATGCTCATCCAATACTGAGTCTTAAATATGGCATAACATAAAACAGAGTAAATAATGTAACATGCCAAAGCAATAAATAATACAGTCGGACCAATCCGACAACATCAAAAAATATAAAGACGTCTAGTTTACTACTGCGGTCTAAGAATAAAACAGTTTGACAGTTTAAAAAATAATGAAACCTCTGAGGAAAAGTAAATAACGGAGATCAGCTGACTCTTTCAAATCATAACCCTGGAAAAATTCGGAAAACAATGGGGTCACATATACTGAGATGAATTTATACCACTATTTACATTTATCAAGTGGAAAACCCTTAAAACTGTTTAAAACATTTAATAACGACATTACGATTAATAGTTGGAACCCTAATCCACAATACTAATATATCCTTAATCCAATAGGCCTGGTCACGAGAGCTAAGCTACACCTAGTTACCACCTACCGCACTTAATCCATATCTAGAGTCCCGAGAGCTGAGCTACATCGAGTTACTTTACCTGGTCCCGAGAGCTATGCTCACACCAAGTTACCACAATTTACCATATACCTTACCTAGATCATTTCCGATGCGCACAGTAAGAGTCATAATAGTAAGTACAAACTCACAGCTTGCTAATCCACGTGATAACCTAGCAAGCAACTAATCCATATTGCCCTCCGCAACACGAACAGTCAACGAGTCTAGACAATATAAATAATTATTAAAAACAGACCCTAACTCTAGATAGTACTAGACACCACATAGGACAAGCACAAATAACACGTCGATGTAAAACAATCCAGAGAACCACAAAATACCCCATAGGTAATAACGCCCAATAAAAACAAGTCCATTGAGTTCTAGCTTTAAAAATCCATTTCATAAATATTATTTAAATAGTCTTTAAATAATAATCAATTTTCAAATAGTGGGTTACCCGAGTTATCAATAACTACCAAGCTAGCTTCACATGTCGGTTGACCCATGTCTCACCCGACTCAAAACGTTTATCAAATATAAACCCAAGTTTACATTTATAAAATAATTTCATAAAATAATAAACCATTAAAAACAGAACTCAATAACTTCAATTTCAAGTAACCCGAGTTACAAACCAAAAACTTAATCAAATAAGTTTCAAAAACGTTCAAGTGCTAAACTGTAATTTACCCAATTTAATATTCGAAATCAAATATAATTATTCGTTCACAATTTACTAATTTATAAATAAACAAAATCCAAAAGTTCTTCTCAAAACAAAATCAATAGATAAAACTTAACTTGAGGGATTTAATTGATTTAAACAAAAGAATTTGGTGATTATAATGGCCATTAAGCCATCTCTTTCAATTCAAAACCCCATCCCCGCAAAAGCCATGAACAAATTCATCAAGCCAACAATTTTCAAGATAGTGAATATAAAACTTAATCATAGATTCAACCTATAATCTAAAGAAAGCCTTCAAACATGATACTAGGCATTAAGCATGAACAACACAGGAGCAACATGACAAACAAGAACGGCAGTAATATAACATGAATACGGCGAGACGAAACGTCGATGAATGGAAGGATTTGAACATACCACTATTGATTCCAACACGTAAGGTTCAAAGAGATTGCTGAGTCGATATGAACTGTCGAAGAAAAATAAGATTAAAGCTAAAACAATGAGATAGGAATCAAGAACCGTATTTGACGATATCGAAATCAAATAAACAAATGAACCGATTACTTACCAAATCCGAATCGAATGGAATAATGAATGAAGCTTCGAATGTGTTCTGAGAGTTTTTAGAGTCGGCTAGGGTATTAACAAAAATTAGGGTTCTGAATAAAAAAATAACGCCTGATGACAGGTCTATTTATAGACCTATCGTCCTTAAAATTATGACAATGTGCGGGCTCACACTGTCAGTGTGCGGGCGCACACAGCAAGTGTGCGGGCGCACAAGCCGGGCTGGTTCGATACTAAATCGAACCCGGTAGCACTCTGAACCAGAAACCAAATCAACACGAACCCGAAGCACAAGAAAACAAGCCTGAAACCAACTCGAAACGTGACAGAAAACACGGGATATTACATTCTCCCCAACTTATTAAAAATTCGTCCTCGAATATAAATGAAACCAAAAATCATAACAACACACAAAACACAACAAACAACCAAATACATATAAACAAGTAGCAATCCACATAGCTCAAGTAAAGAGGAAAGGATAACGATTCCGCATATCGGACTCCGTCTCCCAAGTGCACTCCTCAACAGAATGATTCCGCCACAGAACCTTGACAATCGGAATCTCCTTGTTCCGCAAAGTACGCACTTGCGTATCAACAGCTTCAACTGGTTGTTCCTCATAAGAAAACTCCTGGTCAATCTCGACGGTCTGAGGCACAATCACATGTGAAGGGTCTGAGGTGCACTTCCTCAACATCGAAACATGAAAAACAGGATGCACTAAAGACATATCTGGCGGCAAAACCAGACAATAAGCTACAGCTCCAATCCTCTCTGATATCTCGTAATGACCAACGTACCTCGGTGCCAACTTTCCCTTGACACCGAAACGAACCACGCCTTTCATTGGCGAAACCCAAAGAAACACAAAGTCACCAACATGAAACTCGATGTCCTTCCTCTTCGAATAAGCATAAATTTTATGTCGACTAAATGCCGTCTCCAACATACACTTAATCAACGGTACTTTCTCAAAGGTAACCTGAATAATTTCAGGATCAGACAACTTCCGCTCGCCAACCTCTTCCTATCAGATAGGAGATCGACACTTGCGTTCGTACAAAGCCTCATAAGGTGCCATCTCAATACTCGCATGGTAACTGTTGTTGTAGGAAAACTCATTCAACGGCAGATGAGTATCCCAGCTATCCTGAAAATCAAGAATGCACATCCTGAGCATATCCTCCAACGTCTGAATAGTCCTCTCAGACTGACTCTTAGTTTGAGGATGAAAAGGTGTACTAAAAATCCAACCGAGGTTGAAGCTCCTTATGGTAGACCTCCACCCCCACCTTCTTATGTACCAAAGGTTCCTTTTCCGAGTCGACTCAATAAGGCTACGGACAACCAAAGAGGATTACTATCCAAAATTGAAGCTACTCCAACACAACATGCTATGGCCATAGATTTGAAAGATGATGGTGCTTTAGTAGAACATCCCCCCACAAAGGTTCACATAGAGATCGAAAGGGAAAGGTGTGAGGATGTTGAACTTGAAGCTCCAATTTCCAAGCCAAAGTGGGGAGAAATTCGGTATAACGGTACTCTACGAGGAAATCTACAAATTCTTTGATTATAAAGATCCATTCTTGGAGGGGTTCGATTCCGAGTATGACGGAAATAATATCAAATATAAGAAGATTCTTCATACTCCTCATGTTCTTTATTATAGAGTACAAGCATACTCTATATTATTGGAGTTGCATTTGAAGGATCCAACAAGAAATAAGAGGGAGAAGATGTTACAAAGACGGCTTCCGCATCTCAGGTTGTATTTTTAATAATTATACGCAAAGTTTGTACAAGCATACTCTATCTTTTTTTATTTATTTTTAGTGTCTCATTTAGGTTATTTTGCGTTAATTGAAGAAAGTTTGATTCTCTAACCCAAACGCATCCAATTTTCATATATGTTTTATTTCTTAGCATTGAGGGCATTGCTTAGAAATAGTGTGAGGAGGGTTGAAAAAAATTGAATCTCGTTTGTGTTTAGAGTGTTGTAGGTTGTTTTTATGTGTTTATGCTTTTATTTTGTTTTGTATGTTGTGCTGTGTCGCCTCAAACCAAAAATTCGAGTTCCAAGATTGTTGGATGCTTTTGTACGAATTTTGGTTTGATGGATTTTTAATGGAGTATGATGCCTTGTTAGGTAGTTTTTGTTGTCTCCCTGTGATCACTGAATCTTTGGCTAGTAGTGTGATAAGCTTGATTAGTGATTTTAGCGTTTTTGAAGTTTTGTCAACAAATGTACTCCCAGTTAATGAAAATGTTGAATGTTTGCATCTTTTGTCAACAACTAATAGTGTATGCTTGCCTAATGAAAGTCAATTTGTGTGACTTGTTTTGATGATATTTGGGTGCTACCATTTGTTCAATTTTGACCAACTATAGCACGATTGTTGAACATGAGGCGGATGCATGATATGTGTTTAAATTTGGCAAATTTGTGTTAATTTTTTAAAAACAATTGGACATAATTGGAATATTTTTCATAGGAGCTAAGTAACTATATGCATGACACTTCTTTGATTGATATATCTGAGCCTATTGATTTTGTGTATAAGTGTCTGAATTCCTTGAACTTGCTCGTTGTCCATTTGAAATTATATGGTTGAGTGTTGACAGCTTAGATGACTATGGCATTAGGATCACACAATTTAAAAGACAACTTAAAAGCCTACCCAATTTCCATTAGTTAGCACAATTTTGAGCCTAAACCTTTTCTTGGCTTACCACACAACTACACACTCAACCTTTCAATAATTTACATCTTTAAACACCGGGATTTAACTAGAATAACATATAATTAAAAAAACAAATATGATACTAGCTCGATGTAACAAAAGAAAGAAAGAATAAAGAAAGAAAGTTGAGAAATAGAAAAAAAAAATGAAAAGAAAACGAAAAAGAGAAAAAATGGAGATAAAGGCATTTGGAAAAAGGACATAGTTCACTTGGAAAAAGTTCCGAGTTTAGATCATTGTTAGTGATTGAAGCGTTTTTTTGTTATTTAAGTTGAATCTTATCCAAGTAGCCAAATTACCTACCTAACCCATTAACCAAGTTACAACCTTTCGAAAGTCCATACGATGAGTAGTCAATTACCGAACTAAGTAGTGGAGACCGGACTAAGAGCAAGCCTATGGTGAATTCCCGCATGTTTTTGTGCTAATTTTCATACCCGAAACACTTGAGCTTTAAAGTGAAAACCTTGTGAGAAAATGGTTGCTTAATGCCTATGATTGATATGTCATGCTTGCCATGTTTTGAGTTAACGAAATGTTCGCATGTCCCGCCTATGATTATAATACATGATTGTTCTGAGTAGCACTTCATTGACACGGTTGTAGCCTCAATATCATAGGAACATGTCACTATAATTGAATACATCATTTGTTTGCATGCCTTTTAAATGTTGACATTGGATGTTTTGCCTTCACGTTTTCATCGGTTGGGAGTATAGTTGTGACATGTTTCCAATTCTTAAGATATTTAATCTTGTAGCATTAGTAAGATTCATTTCTTGCTTGGGGACAAGCAAGGGTTTAGTGTGAGGAGGTTTGATTGGAGTAGAATACTCCTATGATTTATAGTTATTTTCGTATCCTTTTGTTACATTTTATCTTGCTTTTTGGTTATTTCGGATGAGTTATTGCATGCATGACCATTGTAGGGAAATGAAGCATTACGAAGTCTTTTGGGTCTAAAAGGAGCAAGAATCAACGAATAAGACAAAGGTCGAAGCATTGGATTGAAAAGAGTATGAAAGCACATTCGAGAATCTGACCTCGCTTCACGAATTGATGAAGTTGGACTAGTTAGAAGCTCCCAATGAAATTGTGTTGTTAAGAAGAGTTTAAATATACATCCTAAGATTTCCAAGGGTTCAAGAAGCATCTCATTTGGAGTTTTCTACAAGTAGTTATGAAGCTTTGAAGTCAGCGGTTCTGCAGCGGAGTCGAAGGAAATGCTCGATAGAGCATTTCAATACTTGCTTGATCGAGCAAATCTCTAAGTTTCTCTGCTCAATCGAGCAAGTGAGATGCTCTATCATGAAAGGGAAAAAATTGGGCTTAAAAGGCTTTTATCACTTCAAGACAAGGTGGACCCATTTTCAGATTTGGCTAGACATAACTATAGTACTAAGAGTAAACTTTCTACTTGTGTAAGGCCTATATAAGGCATTTTATCTCGAAATTAGGTTATGGATCATTTTATGAGACATCAACACTTTCAGCTTAGTTTTTTATTCTTAGGAGTAGAATAGTTTTAGGGCTTTGTGCCACTATCATAAAGCTTGTGATTTCTTCAATTATTGAATGCTTAAGAGTTTTAATTAAAGATTGAAGATTGCTTTTATTTATTGTGGATGCTATTATTATCTTGAATATTTGCTTTTGGGTTTTCTATAAAGGTAATTAATACTCTCACTTTAATGCTTTGTGATTCCTTAATTAGTTTTGTTGTTGCCTTAACCATGATTGGCTAAGCCCCCATGTTTGGGGGTTGATATGAAGCTTATGAATGCATGATTTGGGTTAGGGTTTAGGCTTGTTGTTGTTGTTGTTCTGATTGATGTTCCTAATGCTTTTTTTAGATTAGGTACCTTATGCATGATCCTAGGTTGGTTAGCACTTTGAGAGAAGGTTAATTGGTTGAATAGATTGATTAGGATCCTAACTGATGACACCATGAGAGTGGGTTAGAGATTAGGAAACCTTAGAGTTGATTGTTAATCACTAATTGGTTTGTTTATCATGTTTAGTGCCACGAGAGTGGGTTAGCCTTGGTTAGTTAGCTTGTTTGTGGTTTTTTAGCTCTTTGAGGCTCGAGAGATCGAGAGTTATGCTTTAGAAACGCTTGATTCACATTTTGTAGCCCTAGACCCGATTCCATTGATTGCATGACCTAAGTGTAGTATTGACCTCCAAACCCCTTTATCGTTTGAGTTATTTTCATTAGTTAAATCGCTTTAGTCTTTATTAATTGCTAGTTAGTTGTTAATTGCAATTTTAGTGTTAGTTAAATTGTTAGTTGTTAAAATTGTCACTTGAAACAAATCCCTTTTGGTTGCTTTCCGAATTTAATTTCACAATCGATTTAACTCACTTTAAACCTTTCATCCTTGTGGGTTCGACAACACGGAATTGAAGTCCACTTTACTACGAGATGGTGATTAAAATTACCAACAAGTCCATGCCAATCCGCTCCCACTTTCACTCTAGAATCGATAGTGGATGCAGATAGCCAAAAGGTCTCTGATGTTCCAACTTCACCTGCTGACAAGTCAGACACTTAGAAACATACTCAGCAACATCCTCCTTCATTCCGCTCCACCAGTACGTACCTTTAAGATCATGGTACATCTTAGTAGAACCCGGATGAACGCTATAAGCAGACTTGTGTGCTTCCTCTAGAATCTGATCCCTCAAACCATCTGAATTTGGAACACACAATCTCGATCTATGCCTCAGAACTCCATCCAAAAACATAAACTCACAATTTACATCCTATTGAACCTCATCCATAATCCATTTCAAGTGTGGATCCTCAGCCTGTAAAGCTTTGATCCGATCAATCAAAACAGGTTGCACCTGCAATTATGCCAACAAGCTTCCATCCTGAGTAACCTGAAAGAAATATCCTGAAGCTATCAAACCGTGCCACTCTCTAACTATGGGACTACGCCCAACCTCAGTGATATGAGCCAAACTACCCGTGGACTTACGACTTAACGCATCGGCTACCACATCAGCCTTACCCGGATGGTACTTGATAGTACAGTCATAGTCCTTCAGTAGCTCTAACCACCTTCTCTGTCTCAGATTTAACTCTCGCTGATCAAAGATGTACTTCCGACTCTTATGATCAGTGAAAATCTCACAAGTAGCACCATACAAAATGCCTCCAAATCTTCAGTGCAAAGACCATAGCCGCTTACTCCAGGTCATGAGTAGGGTAATGCACCTCATGCTTCTTCAACTAACATGAAGCATAGGCAATCACATGTCCATATTGCATCAGCACGCAACCCAAACCAATATGTGACACATCACAATACACTGTGAAACCATCGATTGTGTGCATCGGTAAGTACTTTGGGATCGGCAGACCAATGTCTAGCTTTCGCTGGTATATGACGAGGATTTGTTCCTGTCCACTCTGGGTTCAGTATGACACGTCATACTTACGCTGGTAGCATTTCAATACTGTTATTTCCATAATCTTACGTATAAAAGGATTTGTTTTAAGGGTTTTAAACTTAATAAATGTAAATAACATTATGAACTCATCTCAGTATGTCCGACCTCGTTGTTTTCCCAATTTTTCCAGGCTAATGATTTGAGAGCGTTGGTCGATCTCCGATTTCTTGCTTTCCCTCGGAAGTTCTTTGTTTTAAATAAAACTAGTCAACTGTTTTATACTCTTAAACCGCAATAGAACTAGTTAGTCTTTATTTATATTTTATACTTTGGTTTGTCAGAGTAGTCCGACTATGTTATATTGAATTTCGCATGTTATACTTTGAAATCGATTTATTATTTATATAAGGCATGTTTTTTGGAATCTCGGGTTTGAGCCGAGCATTTTATTATATAATTGTTTATATAAACTATTAGACTTAGGTTGGAGTATCGGTTGCACTCGAGCAGTGTTTTTCTGCAGGTTTATATGTTTGAATTTTTATTTGCGAGGCCTTCTACATGTTTTGTTACAGCCATACCCATACCCTAGCGCCGATCGCGATCCATGAAATTGGGTCGTGACAGTTTTAAACGTTTAGATTGGTTAAGTAACGTTTAAATGTTTGGCTTAAATCACTAAAAAGGTGAAACGTTTGGATTTGTTTCGTAACGTTTGTAATCGTTTGGCTTAAATCGCTAAAAAGGTGAAACGTTAGGATTTGTTTTGTAACGTTTTAAACGTTTGGATTTGTATCGCTACGTTTTAAACGTTTGGCTTAAATCGATAAAAACTTTAAACGTTTGGATTTGTTTCGTAACATTTGTAAACGTTTGGCTTAAATTGCTAAAAAGGCGAAACATTTGGATTTTTTTGTATCGTTTTTAACGTTTGGATTGGTTTCGTAACGTTTTAAATGTTTTGCTTAAATCGCTGAAAAGGTGAAACATTTGGATTTGTTTCGTAACATTTGTAAATGTTGGGCTTAAATAGCTAACAAGGTGAAACATTTGGATTTATTTCGTGACATTTTAAATGTTTTGTTTAAATCGATAAAAGGTGAAACGTTAGGTTTTGTTTCGTAACGTTTTAAACGTTTGGGTTAAATCGCTAAAAAGGGGAGACGCTAGGATTTGTTTTCTTTTAAACGTCTGGATTTAATTCGTAATATTGTAAATGTTTCGCTTAAATCGCTTAAAAAGTGAAACATTTGGATTTGTTTTGTAACATTTTAAACGTTTGGGCTTAAATCGCTAAAAAGGTGGAACATTGGGATTTGTTTTGTAACGTTTTAAACGTTTGGATTTGTTTCGTCACATTTTATACGTTTCGCTTAAATCAATAAAAAGGTGAAACGTTTGGATTTGTTTCATAACGTTTTAAACGTTTGGATAAGTTTAGAAATGTTTTAAATGTTTTTAAATCGCTAAAAAGTTGAAACGTTTGGATTTGTTTCGTAATGTTTGAAATCGTTTCGCTTAAATCGCTAAAAAGGCAAAACGTTTGTATTTTTTTCGTAGCATTTTAAATGTTTGGCTTAAATCATTAAAAAGGGGAAACGTTAGGATTTGTTTCGTAACATTTGTAATCTTTTGGCTTAAATCGCTAAAAAGGTGAAATGTTTGGATTTGTTTTGTAACGTTTTAAACGTTTTGCTTAAATCGCAAAAGAGGGGAAACGTAAGCATTTGTTTCATAACGTTTTCAATGTTTGGCTTAAATCGTCAAATAGACGAAACGTTAGGGTTTGTTTCGTTACGTTTTAAACATTTGTCTTAAATTACTAAAGAGGTGAAATGCTAGGATATGTTTCGTAATGTTTTAAACGTTCGGATTGGTTTCGTAACGTTTTAAACGTTTGGCTTAAATCACTGAAATAACGTTTGGCTTAAATCACTAAAATGGTGAAACGTTAGGATTTTTTTCGTATCATTTTAAACATTTGCCTTAAATCACTAAAAAGGGGACCCGTTTGGATTTATTTCGAAATGTTTTAACATTTAGCTTAAATCGCTAAAAAGGGTAATAGTTAGGATTTATTTCGTAGCGTTTTAAACGTTTGGCACAAACCGCTAAAAAGGCGAAATGCTAGGATTTGTTTCGAACCGTTTTAAACGTTTGGCTTAAATCGCTAAAAAGGTTAAATATTTGGATTTTTTTCGTAACGTTTTAAACGTTTGGATTGTTTTCGTAATGTTTTAAACGTTTGGATTGGTTTCGTAATGTTTTAAACGTTTGGATTTGTTTCGTAACGTTTGAAAACGTTTGGCTTAAATGGCTAAAAAGGTGAACGTTTGGATTTGTTTCGTATCGTTTTATACGTTTGGATTGGTTCCGTAACATTTTAAACGTTTGGCTTAAATCGCAAAAAAGGTAAAACGTTTGGATTTGTTTCGAAACGTTTGGCTTAAATCGATAAAATGGTTAATTGTTTGAATTTGTTTCGTAACTTTTGTAAACATTTGGCTTAAATCTCAAAAAAGGGGAAATGTTTGATATTTGTAACGTTTTAAACGTTTGGATTTGTTTCGTAGCGTCTTAAACGTTTGGCTTAAATCGCTAAAAAGATGAAACGTTTGGATTGGTTAAGTAATATTTCAAATGTTTGGCTTAAATCGCTAAAAAGGTGAAACGTTTGGATTTGTTTTGTAACGTTTGTAATCGTTTGGCTTCAATCGCTAAAAAGGAGAAACGTTTGGATTTGTTTCGTAGCCTTTGTTAACGTTTGACTTAAATGGCTAAAACGGGGAAACAAATCCTAACGTTACGAAACAAATCCTAACGTTTCACCTTTTGAGCGATTTAAGCCAAACGTTTAAAACATTTCAGAACAAATCTAAATGTTTCACCTTTTTAGTGATTTAAGCCAAAAGTTTAAAACGTTAATAAACCAATCCAAACGTTTAAAACTTTTCGAAACAAATCCTAACGTTTCACCTTTTTGGCTATTTAAACCAAACATTTAAAACGTTACAAAACAAATCCTAATGTTTCACCTTTTTAGCAATTTAAGCCAAACATTTAAAACGTTACGACTCAAATCCAAACGTTTAAAAAATTACGAAACAAATCATAACATTTCACCTTTTTGCGATTCAAGCCAAACTTGGCTTAAATCGTTAAAAAGGAAAAATGTTAGGATTTGTTTCGTTATGTTTTAAACGTTTCGCTTAAATCACTAAAAAGGTGAAACGTTCGGATTTTTTTATAACATTTTAATCATTTGGTTTGGTTTCGTAATGTTTTAAATGTTTGGATTGGTATCGTAACGTTTTAAGTCGTACCCACATGCGTTTTCGTTCTCGATCCTTTTCTTTTTGTCCAACATATTTAATCCTATCATCGTTCCTTGTTGAGTGATGTGGACACTCAAACAACTCGTGCTTCACTACTTACGTAGTCTCTGTTGCCGTCGTCTGATTGTTATTTGTTGTCGTGCTAAAAGCTTATTCCACTATCTGTTATCCTCTTTTGTCTCATTACTTCATTTCTCGTAGGAAGATTCTTTCGCTAACGTCACTTATCATGGTTATCCATGAGGTAAATCCTCAGGACGTATCCTTATGAGGTCTTCACTTTTCTTGTAGGGCTTACTTAACCTTCTTCTTGCGTCTTAATATCTCGTATACCTCTATATTCGTTTGTATATCCATTAGTCTATTTCCTTTTCATAAGAGTGATGCACTATTCTTAAAACTTCTAGTCTTTTCTTTCTTTTCATCAATCTGTCTTATTCTTCATTCTTCATAACCTTGGATAATTGTCTTTGTTATCATGTCCTGTACTTCCTCTTACGATCCTTGCTATCATCTTTTAAAGATTATCAGTCTTACATTATGTTTCTTTACACCACAGTTGCCTGTGCATCAATGCTTGATGTCCTATAGGAAAGAGATGTTTAATCTCTTTGTGAACCTTCTTGGTTCAGGCACAGTTGTTACGTATACGATCTCCATACTAGGGGAGCAACGATTGTTGCCACATTGGAGTTTTATTCCCGATTTATTCAATGCATCTTGTTTACTCCTGTCCAATGAGGATCCTTGATTCTCTTAACTCTTGTCGTCGTGGGTTGATTTTAACAGTATCGTCACTGTCTTCATCACCGTGTATCGTGTATACTCTTATTGATCTTCAAATTCGTTAATCCATTATCTCATCTATCCAATTGCGCCCTCGTGTTCTCATGGAGATCTTTGTCTATCCTTCTAGCAAGCGTAACCATTCCTTACGACCTTTGAGACATGTTGATCCTTATGATCATTACTGTATTCAAATCCTTGTTGCTATATTTGGCACTTTACAATCTCTTCACATCAATCTCCTCTTGATATCAATTTCTCCTTTTAATGAGTTTCTTACTATGCGTCTCGTCATAATCCATCCTTTGGAATTCCTATATTAACTTTAGTATTAACTTTTAGGTTATACTCGTCCTTAATTTCTCGTTTACCTTTTCGTTTCATCTTATCTATGTTTTTCCTTCTTTCGTCGTCTTCTTATCGTTGATCGTCTTGCGACCTTTAAGGATGCTTTTAGCATTTATCGTTATAATTCGCTATTCTTTTTCCGTTCTTCCTTTCAACATCGTATCTTAGTTTGACCTTTAATTCCCAAACTATTTCTCTTTTCCATATCGTGGTGTAAGGTTTACTCTTTACTGTCCACAGTCTTGTTATTTTCACTTGTTACTCCCTTGACTTCTTGTTTTTAATTAACTAATAGGATTAATAGTCTTAATGCTATAACCCTATGGTACCTTTCTTGTGTTCCATATTCATGTTCTTATCATATGCCTCAATTGTCTTCTATTGCATTCTTGTTATTCTTCTTCATTATACCTTGTATCTCTTGTATTTCTTGTTTTAACATCTTTAACCTCGACTATCAATAGAGGGTTGCAATCTTTCCGTTCAAATTACTCGACGTGTTACGCTCTCGACCACGCGTATACCCACTTATTGTACTCTTACTGACAACTTAACTGTCAGTGGATCCAATCCTATGTCTCTGTCCTCTTTATCCTTCTTTGTTTTTATGTGTCCGCGACTACATAGAATTCCATTTCTCTAATCTCCTTGTCAACTCTCCACGTGACTTTTCTCTTTTCTTTTCCTCGATCACTCTTATCGAGTTCCTTGCGACATACGCAGGTTATCCGTACTTTCTTAATACTTATTACCTTAATTGGTCTCTTATTATCCATGACCTGTTTTTGAATCCTTATATCTTATTATACATACCTCATCCCTCCTTCCACATGGGTACTCTCTTGTAGGTATCTTACTTCTACCTCTTGTCTCATATTTCGATCTATCTGATGTTACTTTCTTTAGTATAGCCCAGTTCTGACATTAAGTCTCCTCTTCACATCCTTTCACGCATTTCAATGCTTGAGGTTTCAATCACATACGAAACACGTTCATGTTATATAATGTATCTTAATCCTTCATATAGTGTTTACGTCTTTACTAAAGGATTACTATTAATTCTCCAAGTCGATCGCACTATGCATTTCACCTTTTTATCATTCGAGCTTGAAGCTTGAGACTTTACACTTCATATACGTTCGTTACGTTTATACCTTTCTTGATTTACTAATCCGCTTCATAATGGAAATCTTGTGATGAAAGTTCCAACTCCTAATTCACTTATTGCAGCACTTATCGTTTATCTATCGATCTTTCTTATCGTATCTTTCTTTCCATTTGCTTTCATGTGGGGTTGATGTTGGCAATACTTAGCTGGCCAACTTTCATACTTTATACCATTCAATCCCATACTCCGTACTTTATATTCTTGTCGTATGTCTACTTGGCTCGTCGCTTGTATCCATTCACACATCCATCATCGATACTCTTATGAAATCTACTTCACGTTCTCGGTTTAACGATCGTAACGGTTACTGCTTAGGTAACCATCTTAGGGACATCGTGTCCCAATAAGAACTCGATCCAACGGTCCAATCAGAAGTTATCACAGTTTTACTAAACCTTCACAACTTATAGATCATATATAAGGCTTATCACGTCAATGCATAGTAAACTATGCATGTTCCTTGCACTATGATACGCATCCGTCAATCTTTCGATTATATCTTCTTATAAACTTCTTCTCTTATATCGTAGTTTAATATCTTTGACATCTCGTTAAAGAGATACTTACTTTCCAGCCTACCACTAATCAGGTACGCCTCACTTCTCATTAAATCTGTGGTTTTTAGCCATATTCTAGCTCGTTAACTCAAAACTAAGTTCATATCCTAAAAGCATAACTTCTATGTTCTCGCAATTATACGTATTCATTCGCTTCATGGCCTTGATCACAGCTTGCTCGCGAGCACTTCACTTCCGTCACAGAGTTCTGGTCTAGGTATACTTACATAAAAATAGAACTTCTTGAAAACTCTTTTAAATAAACATCTTGTTTCGAAATTTAAATCAAAATTTCATTTAAATCTTAGCAAAATTGTGCACTAAGGTGATGACGTCTCTCATCCCCAAAGAGTTGCCACATCTCACCTTTTCGTCTGAGCATAATGCATATGATGCATGTACTATTAATGCATGTATTCATTTATTGTTCTTTTTATTAGCAATGTATGTAGTGATGCACTTCTATCAATGTCGTGGCATTTATCAATGACTATCACGGGTCTAGGCACAATTATGCTTTCAAAATCGTTTAAACAAAACAACTTTAGAAAGTTATAAAGTTTGAGTTTTGTAAGCTCTCTAGACCTTTAAACTCCGTATTTGGAAAGTTCTTCAACTTTTGTAACTTTGCATTCCTTCTTCATTCTATTTTTGACGCTTCGATCGATCAAATTCGACAGCATATGGCGTTATTCAATGCCAATCAAGTACGTGTTACTATCAAGTCATAGTAACATCGGTTATATTCTAGTCATAGGGGGCATTGCATCTCCCCGGGATTCCATCTGGATATGCATGTTGCATATGCATATCCTATTGAAAATAAAATATGCGTATGCATCTCATATATGCATGTCACAGAAACAAACAAGCATTTCACAAAACAACCTATCGCACTTATCGCAAAACAAGCAATGCAAACTACTTGGATCAGACAGAACTCAACTCTATTGCTGCAGTAGTTCCTAGGTCACTTAACTAACTAAACACATATTAGCAGAGGTAACTAGACCAACTGCTCTGATACCAGAATTGTCACGACCCAAATTATTAAGCCGCGACCGGCGCTAGGGAACGGGAGTAGTAGCTCCGGAACCCGTAGCAAGCCTAAAATCAATATAAATTTTTCGCGATTAAAACGTTTTATTATATATAATACATTATCAGAAATCTTCTTTAAATAATATAATTCAATTATAAAAATATTGTATTCCTTTTCTGAAAACATTCGCGAAACAATTCCTAGAAACCAGGGTCTTATCGAGCGATATCTCATATCCAGCACCGCCCTGTTTCTGATCACAAACATCACCAATTCCATTCACGGTAATTGGTATCAAATTCAAACGGATAAACGCCATCTTTCTAAACAATTCATTTATAAAATTATATCAGAGTTTACTTTTCAAATACCGTTTGAAATTGAATCATAAATCTTATACTGACACCTACTGACTACTGCAGCTCTATAAAACTCGTACTTTGTGTGAGCCAAAAGGCTGCCGACACAAAGGAGATGGTCTGTCTGATCCGACTCTGGTCACCTGAAAGGAAACACTGTGAGGGGGTCAGTATTTTGGGAAATACTGAGTGAGTTGGCATCTATTAACCGTATTATAAAAATATAACATCGCATCTTAAGAAAACAATATTATAAAACACATAAACATGTATTTGATCCGTACGAAACTAATATCCTAGCATGCGACACATTTCTCGAATAATCATATATCATTCAACCCAATCGTAAATCTCAAGTTGTGATCACACAGCCTATTGACACCCAATAGGTAGCTAGTTTCTTCGGATCGCATACTAGTTCTCGTATATAGAAATTAATAAAACATATAGCATTTAAATCAATTATATGTAATGCGATGCGTGTAAACAGTATATATATCTATATAAAATAACTTTAATATATAATACGTGAAAGTAAAGTGCAACTCACAGTGACCGCTATCCAAGACCGTATTATTATAATCCCGTAAACGTGAACTCCATGCGTCGTTCTCGTAGCTGTTCCAGCTCGTTGGCCTGGTAGCTCGTCGGTACGTCACTTACCTATTCACGTTACCGAATTCTTGATTTATAAGCGTAAACTTAATACTAAAATCCTAAGTTATAAACTTAGGTTAACACGATCTTATTCTATATATGTCGTTTAACTTTGATCGTGTTCTAATACTTAGTCGAGATATTTGTTATATCTCTTGTTTATTGATTTCCAATTATATGTTTCTTATATCTCGATATCGTAATCGAACACGTCATGTTCGACATCCAAATTTCTCGTTTTTGGGGCTCATGTTTCCTTTTCAATGTCCGACACTCTTAAAGTCGAAAAGCGAGGTTATAGCGGGGCGGAAATAACCTTTAGGTGCTTCGAATAAGTTGTGCGCCCGCATAGCCTTAATGCGCGCCAGCGCAATATAGGTGCGCGCCTGCGCAATATGGTTGCGCGCCCGCGCAAAGTACTTGCGCTCCCGCGCAAGATTGTTACGCGCCCGCGTAACATTGTTACGCGCCAGCGTAACATAGTTACGCGCCCGCGTAACCTATTTACGCGCCCGCGTAGGATTCGTCCTCGGCCATTCCGACGTGCTACTAGCGTAAAAACGCTCCAAACACATCTGAAACGCTTAATCTAAGCTCAAAACACTATAATCCAATTCTAATATCGATTAAAACGATATAATCGTTCCGTGGCCTAAAATTTTGAATCGATATAACTTAAAATATATCCGTTTAAACGGTAAAACGACAAGCTTACCGTGATTCGCCTCTGGAATACGATCAATTCGAGCTATTAAATGTCGGAAAAGGACGAGAAACGGAGATCGAGCAACGGATCGTATTCGATCGTCACATTTCTTTCTTTCTCACTGCTCCTCTCTTCTTCTCTCGATGCTTCCTTCATTTCTCATTTCCTATTATATATATATCTTGGCTAAAAGGCCACTTTGACCCTTCATTTCTTTATCTTAAACCATTTCTCTTTTAAACTTTCTAATTTAACCAAATGGTTAAATTATCCTTCTAACTCAATTACTTACGTATTATTTATATCCAAATAAATAATACTAACCCAAAATTATTATTTCCATCAATAATCGTCCAATTGCTATTCCCGAGGCTTATTTGGCTAATTTGCACTTTAGCCCTTGAAACTTTTCAAAAGTTACAATTTAGCCCAAACGCATCCGCGTCCAAATTTTAAAAGGTCTCCGATTGACCCGAAACTTTTACTACATATACTATAAAATATTTCGTGGACCTTGGCGAAATAATTTTCACTTCGGAATTTATATGGCTAAATTACCATTTTAGTCCCTGTACTTTATTTTGCGACTTTCTTAACATTTTTCTTTTCAATTCCAATTCTGTCTTTAGAATTGAAATATATTATTAAATTTCTCGCATATAATCCTTTCCAAAACCGACCTACTAAAACTTATTTATCGGAAAACTTACCGATTTTGCCACTCTAGCAAATCCAGACTGGACACGTGGTCCAATTAGATAATTTAATATTTTGGGGTATTACAATTTTAAACGTTTGGATTGGTTTCGTAACGTTTTAAATATTTGGCTTAAATTGATAAGAAGGTGAAACGTTTAGATTTGTTTCGTAACGTTTGTAAACATTTGGCTTAAATCAATAAAAAGGTGAACCGTAAAGATTTTCTTTCGTAATCTTTTAAACTTTTGGATTGGTTTCGTATCGTTTGAAATGTTTGGCTTAAATCGCTAAAAAGGTGAAATGTTTGAATTTGTTTTGTATCATTTGTAAACGTTTGGCTTAAATCGCTAAAAAGGTGAAGCGTTTGGATTGGTGTCATTATGTTTTAAACGTTACGCTTAAATTGCTAGAAGGTGAAACGTTTCTATTAGTTACATAACGTTTTAAATTTTTTGCTTAAATCGCTAAAAAGGTAAAACTTTTGAATTTGTTTGTAACGTTTGTAATCGTTTGTCTTAATTTGCTAAAAAGGTGAAACATTTGGATTTGTTTCCTAACGTTTTAAACGTTTGGCTTAAATAGCTAAAAAGGGGAAACGTTAGGATTTGTTTCTTAATGTTTTAAATGTTTGCTTTAAATCATTAAAAAGGCAAAACGTTAAGATTTGTTTTGTTACGTTTTTAATGTTTGGCCTAAATCACTAAAAAGTGAAATGTTAGAATTTCTTTCGTAACATTTTTAAGCGTTTCGATTGGTTTCGTAACATTTTAAATGTTTGGATTAATTCACTAAAAAGGTGAAACGTTTAGATTTGTTTCGTAACGTTTGTAAACATTTGGCTTAAATCACTAAAAAGGTGAAACGCTTGAATTTGTTTCGTAATGTTTTAAATGTTTGGATTGGTTTCATTACGTTTTAAATATTTGGCTTAAATTGATAAAAAGGTGAAACGTTTGGATTTGTTTTGTAACGTTTGGCTTAAATTGTTAAAAAGGTGAAACGTTTGGATTTATTTCGTAACGTTTGTTAACGTTTGTCTTTAATCGCTAAAAAGGTGAAATGTTAGGATTTATTTCGTAACGTTTTAAACGTTTGGATTTGTTTCATAACATTTTAAACGTTTCACATAAATCCCTAAAAAGACGAAACGTTTATATTTGTTTCGAAACGTTTGTAAATGTTTGGCTTGAATCGCTAAATAGATGAAATATTTGGATTTGTTTCTTAACGTTTTAAATGTTTGGCTTAATTCGCGAAAAAGGGGAGACATTTGGATTTGTTTCAAAACATTTTAAACGTTTGATTTAAATCTCTTGAAAGGGGAAACATTTGGATTTGTTTCAAATTGTTTTAAACATTTGGCTTCAATCGCTAAAAAGAAGAAACATTAAGATTTGTTTTATAACGTTTTAAACGTTTGGCTTAAATCGCTAAAAAGGCGAAACGTTAGGATTTGTTTCGTAATGTTTGAAACTTTTTGCTTAAATCGCTAAAAAGGTAAAATGTTTAGATTTGTTTCGTAAGATTTTAAAGGTTTGGATTGCTTTCATAACATTTTAAACGATTGGGTTGGATTGCTAAAACGGTGAAACGTTTGGATTTGTTTCATAACGTTTATAAACATTTGGCTTAAATTGCTAAAAAGGTTAAATTTTTGAATTTGTTTTATAACGTTTTAATGTTTGGATTGGTTTCGTAATGTTTTAAACGTTTGGTTAAATAGCTAAAAAGGGGAAACGTTTAGATTTGTTTCGTAACGTTTCGTAACGTTTGTAACGTTTGGCTTAAATCTCTAATGTTGTAACGTTTGGATTTGTTTCGAAACGTTTTAAGCGTTTTCTTAAATCACTAAAAAGGGGAAAACGCTTGGATTTGTTTCGTAATTAATTAAACGTTTGGCTTATATCGCTAAAAAGATGAAACGCTTGGATTTGTTTTGTAACATTTTAAACGTTTTGGCTTAAATCGCTAAAAAAGTGAATTGTTATGATTTGTTTTGTAACGTTTTAAATGTTTGGATTTGTTTCGTATCATTTTAAACATTTTGCTTAAATTGCTAAAAAGGTAAAAGGTTTGGGTTTGTTTTGTAACGTTTTAAACTTTTGGCTCGAAAATCTAAAAAGGTGAAGCGTTAGGATTTATTTCGTAACGTTTTAAACGTTTAGATTTCAGTCATAACTTTTTAAACGTTTGGCTTAAATTGCTAAAAAGGTGAAAAGTTAGGATTTGTTTCGTAAAGTTTTAAACGTTTGGCTTCAATCGCTAAAAAGGTGAAATGTTCAGATTTCTTTTGTAACGATTTAAACAATTTGATTAAATTGCTAAAAAGGTTAAACGTTTGGATTTGTTCCGAAATATTTTAAACGTTTGGCTTAAATCGCTAAAACAGTGAAACATTAGGATTTATTTCGTAACATTTTAAACGTTTGGCTTAAATCGATAAAAAGGCGAAACGTTAGGATTTGTTTCATAACGTTTTAAAAGTTTGGGTTAAATCGCTAAAAAGTGAAACGTTAGGATTTGTTTCGTAACGTTTTCAACATTTGGCTTAAATCGCTAATAAGGTGAAACGTTAGGTTTTTTTTTCGTAACGTTTTAAACGTTTGGATTGGTTTCGTAACTTTTTAAACGTTTGGCTTAAATTGCTTTAAAGGTGAAACGTTTGGATTTGTTTTGTAACGCCTGTAAACGTTTGGCTTAAATTGCTAAAAAGGTTAAACATTTGTATGTGGTTCATAACGTTTTAAACATTTGTATTGGTTAAGTAACATTTTAAATGTTTGGCTTAAATGATTAATAAGGTGAAACGTTTGGATTTGTTTTGTAATGTTTGTAATCGTTTGGCTTCAATCGCTAAAAAGGTGAAACATATGTATGTGTTTCATAAATTTTTAAACGTTTGGATTAGTTAAGTAACGTTTTAAATGTTTAGCTTAAATGACTAATAAGGTGAAACGTTTGGATTTGTTTTTTAATGGTGGTAATTATTTGGCTTCAATCGCTAAAAAGGTGAAACATTTGGATTTGTTTCGTGACGTTATAAACGTTTGGATTGGTTAAGTAATGTTTTAAATGTTTGGCTTAAATTGCTAATAAGGTGAAATGTTTGGATTTGTTTCGTAATGTTTGTAATCGTTTGGCTTAAATCGCTAAAAAGGTAAAACGTTTGGATTTGTTTCGTAACGTTTCAAACGTTTGGATTGGTTTTGTGACGTTTTAAACGTTTGGTTAAATCGCTAAAAAGGCGAAACGTTTGGATTTGTTTCGTAACGTTTGTAAATGTTTGGCTTAAATCTCTAAAAAGGAGAAACGTTAACGTTTTAAATGTTTGGATTGGTTTCGTAACGTTTCAAACGTTTGGCTTAAATCACTAAAAAGGTGAAACGTTTGGATTTGTTTCCTAACTTTTTAAATGTTTGGATTAAATCGCTAAAAATGTGAAACGTTAGCATTTGTTTCGAAATGTTTTTAAGGTTTGGCTAATATAGCTAAAAAGGGAAAACGTAAATGTTTGGCTTAAATCATTAAAAAGGCAAAACATTAGTATTTGTTTCGTTACGCTTTAAATGTTTGGATTAAATCATTAAAAAGGTGAAACGTTAGGATTTGTTTTGTAACGTTATAAACGTTTGGCTTAAATGGCTAAAAAGGTGAAACCATATGATTTGTTTCGTAACGTTTTAAACGTTTGGATTGGTTTCGTAACATTTTACAACATTTTGGCTTAAATCGCTAAAAAGGTGAAACGTTTGGATTTCTTTCGTGTCATTTGTAAGCGTTTTGCTAAAATCGCTCAAAAGGTGAAACATTTGGATTTGTTTCGTAACGTTTGTAAACTTTTGACTTAAATCTCTAAGAAGGACAAATGTTTTGATTTTTTTCAAAACGTTTTGATCGTTTGGATTGGTTTCGTAACGTAATAAACGTTTGGCTTAATTCGCTAAAAAGGTGAAACATTAGTATTTGTTTCGTAATGTTTTAAACGTTTGGATTTGTGTCGTAACGTTTTAAGCGTTTTAGCTTAAATTTCTAAGAAGGGGAAACGTTAGGATTTGTTTCGTAAAGTTTTAAACGTTTGGCTTAAATCGTTAAAAAGGTGAAATGTTAGGATTTTTTTTGTAACGATTTAAACGATTGGCTTAAATTGCTAAAAAGTTTAAACGTTTGAATTTGTTTCGAAATGTTTTAAACGTTTGGCTTAAATCGCTAAAAGAGTGAAACGTTAGGATTTGTTTCGTAACGTTTTAAAGGTTTGGTTTGAATCGATTAAAAGGTGAAACGTTAGGATTTGTTTCGTAATGTTTTAAACGTTTGGCTTAAATCGCTAAAAAAGTGAAACGTTTGGATTTGTTTCGTAACGTTTTCAATGTTTAGTTTAAATCGCTATGAAGGTGAAACATTAGGATTTGTTTTCGTAACATTTTAAACGTTTGGATTGGTTTCGTAACTTTTTAAACGTTTGACTTAAATTGCTATAAAGGTGAAATGTTTGGATTTGTTTCTTAACATTTGTAAACGTTTAGCTTAAATTGCAAAAAAGGTGAAATTTTTGGATTTGTTTGTAATGTTTTACAATCGTTTGGCTTCAATCGCTAAAAAGGTGACACATTTGGATTTGTTTCGTGACGTTTTTTTCGTTGGATTGGTCAAGTAACATTTTAAATGTTTGGCTTAAATTGCTAATAAGGTGAAATGTTTGGATTTGTTTCGTAATGTTTGTAATCGTTTGGCTTAAATCGCTAAAAAGATGAAATATTTGGATATGTTTCGTAACGTTTCAGACGTTTGGATTTATTTCGTGACGTTTTAAACGTTTGGTTAAATCGCTAAAAAGGCGAAACGTTTGGATTTGTTTCATAACGTTTGTACATGTTTGGCTTAAATCTCTAAAAAGGAGAAACGTTTGAATTTTTTTCGTAACATTTTAAACGTTTGGATTGGTTTCGTAACTTTTCAAATGTTTGTCTTAAATCATTAAAAAGGTGAAACGTTTGGATTTGTTTCATAACTTTTTAAATGTTTGGCTTAAATCGCTAAAAAGGTGAAACGTTAGCATTTGTTTTGAACTGTTTTAAAGGTTTGGCTAAAATTGCTAAAAAGGGGAAACGTTAGGATTTGTTTTGTAACGTTTTAAATATTTGGCTTATATCATTAAAAAGGCAAAATGTTAGGATTTGTTTCGTTACGTTTTAAACATTTGGCTTAAATCATTAAAAAGGTGAAACGTTAGGATTTGCTTCATAATGTTTTATACGTTTGGCTTAAACGGCTAAAAAGATGAAACCTTAGGATTTGTTTCATTACGTTTTAAACGTTTGGATTGGTTTCAAAACGTTTTACAATATTTTGGCTTAAATCACTAAAAAGATGAAACGTTAGGATTTTTTTCGTGACATTTGTAAACGTTTCGCTAAAATAGCTCAAAAGGTGAAACATTTTGATTTGTTTCATAATGTTTGTAAACTTTTGACTTAAATCGCTAAAAAGGACAAACGTTTGGATTTTTTTCGTAACGTTTGGATTAGTTTTGTAACGGTTTAAACATTTGGCTTAAATCGCTAATAAGGTGAAACGTTTTGATTTGTTTCGTAACATTTTAAACGTTTGACTTAAATCGTTAAAAAGCTGAAACGTTTGGATTTATTTCGTAACATTTTGAACGTTTGGCTTAAATCGCTAAAAAGGTGAAACATTAGGATATTTTTCGTATCGGTGTAGGCAGAAGGTTTTATCAATCAAAAGATGACGTTTCAAAAGACAAGACTTGAATCCTAATTCCGCAGTAGTTCCTAAGACACAACGACCACTTATCATGCCAAAACAGTAAACACATAGCATGCAAAAGGCCTTGGTTTGAAACCAAAGCTCTGATACCAAGTTAGTCACGACCCATTTTCATGAATCGTGACTGGCGCTAGGGTATGGGTATGGTTGTACCAAAACCCGTAGCTAGCCTTGCGGATAACCAACTTATAACATTTAAAAGTAATGTACATGTATAAAACTACATGCTCGGGGGAAACCGAGACTTCAGTACATATAAACAACATATATTTAAAGTACGCTTATCTCAAAATAATCTCCAACAGCATGGCAATATATAAAATACCATAAACACTGTAATCATGCCAAAGCTAATAAAATAATAGTTGGACCAATCTAACAACCAATAGTCTAAAATATTAGTAAAAGATTAAGACATAAATAATCTGATACTACTACTGCGGTCTAAGAGTTTAAAATAGTGCGACTCTTTTATTCTGAAATAAAATAAAGAACCTCCGAGAATGAAGAAACGGAGATTGACCAATGCTCAAATCATAAACCTGGAAAATTTGGGAAAACAACGGCGTCAGATTTACTGAGTATAGTTTATATAACCATTTACATTTATTAAGTTGAAAACCTCTAAAAACGCTTAATAAAACATTTTTCATTATGGATTATCAATGAAACCCTAAACCACAATTCTAAATCCATTGTCGTATCGGTGAGACGTATCTCAATAACTGATCCCCGACTATTACTTAATAAATAGTGAGCCCAGGAGACGTATCTTCCGTCGGTGCTCTGACTAAGGTGAGACGTATCTCTAACCTACCTCAATACCATAATTATTACCAGTGCGCACGCACTCCCGATGATACCCATCGAGTAGCACGTTCCAAATAAAATCCACAATGCCGAAAAATAGTTCAAAGCTGCTTATACATACATATATATACAAAATATAATAACTGCTTAATAAAGAGGTAAATAGAGATATAAACTCACTGCTTGCTATTTCACGTGAAACTGGCAAGCAATCTAACTCTGGTTCGCCTCTGAAGTACGAACAGTAGACGGGTATAAATAAAATATTAAAATCATAATTAAAATCAGACCCTAACTCTAGTGAGTACTAGACACCACATAGGATTAGCACATAAGACAAGTCAATGTAATGTCAAGTCAGAGCAAACATAAAACTCAAATAATAATAAAACCAATAACAATCACGTCTATTGAGTTCCCGCTTTAAAATCCGTTTGAGAAAATATTATTTAAATAAATAATAAAATAAATCTATTTTTAAATATTGGGTTAGCCGAGTTATCGATAACTACCAAGCTATCTCACATGTCGGGCGACCCAAGTCTAACCCGACCCAAATATTTTATCAAAATTATAAACCATAGTTTATAATTCCAAAATAATACTTATTGATAAAATAATAATTAAATATTAAAATGGAACTCAATAGCTTAAAACACAAGTAACCAATAGTTACCAACAAAAAATTACTTAACTAAAATAGTTAAAAAAATAATTTAAAAGCTAAAACGCAATTTAACCAAGTTGGCACGCTTAAGTCAATATTCTCAAAATTGATAATTACCGAAGTAATTATTCGATTAAAAGAGTTAAAACAAATATTATTTTCCGATTAAATTTATCAATACAATTTAAATTATGATCAAAATTATCATTATTTTTAGATTTAAAAAATATTGCTAACAATTTAGCAATCAAAACGATATTCGAAAGTCCTGTTTTAAAATTGATATCTAATTAATTAAATAACCTTAGATTAAATGTGAACAAACCAATTAAATCACTTTAAAGAATACAATTAACAATTATCAAAGTCACTTAGCCACATTACTTTAAACAACCAATTGAATTGAAATATAAGCATTATTTACAACGTGAATTCATACAACAGTGAACAATTCAAATCTCATGGCCAAGAAAATTTAAAATTAGCCATTACCGCCAATATACAAACTAAGCCAATATAAAATCATGATCAAATGAAATTAGGAATACCAATGATCACTATATGAAATATCCATGATAACAGTTACCAACTCATTTGAACAAGAAGAATGAGAAATAGATAAGTATGGCAGTCACACCATAACAAATCAAAAGAGCGAAACTGAAACACCATGGGAAAAAACAAGGGACTCAATACAACTATCAACAATAAGTTATGACATCTGATCATACAAAAACGAAAAAATGGCAGCAAGCAAAACACTAAGTTCAGCCAAAAACGAAGACATGAAAACAGTCCAACGTAAACTCAAAATTGCACATACCGAGTGGAAGTAACAAGCCTGCTGATTTCGGAGAAGATTTGGCTCAGAATGGACGTAATACTAATGCCTAGACACAACAAGATTCATGCTCAAAAGCAAGTTCATAATCGGCAGCAACAACAAAAAATATGACAGCAAAGAACCAAGAAAAACGATGAATCGACAGCGGCTTAAACGATAGAATAACGTACCGATTCACGATCTCAAAGCTTATAATTTGAAGAGGATGATGTCTACTATAGCTGGAACGAGACGGATCCCAATTCGATGTTACAACGAAGAAGAACGAGCTAAGAAACGGAACGGGACGATATCGAAAGCATATGAAGAAGAAGACGCGAGAAACTTACCAAAATCACAGCAATGGAAAGGGATGAGAGCGTGAGATTTTTAGAGCGTTAGAAGGTATTAAAAACGGCTAGGATTTGTAGTAAAAGAGGGGAACCATTTAGGGTTGTAACATATTTTAAATAAGGAGCGAATGTATTGCATATTTGGTTGGGCCTATTAGTACAGCTGAGCGTAAATGATAATGCAAGCCAACTTGGATGCCAAATTCATGAAGAAACATGTTAATACCTTTTTTATTTTATTTTATTTTAGTTTGACTGATTTTTTTTTTGAGAAATTAGGCCACGAGAATAAGAGTCCGTAAACGACTTAAAATATTACCGGAAACTCATTGGAAAAGCCAAAAAAAATACGGGGTATTACATTCTCCCCAACTTAAATAAAATTCGTCCTCGAATTTAAAACAAAAACAACTAACGTAATACACAACATAATTTACATACAAAACGCACATAACCAGCGTAAAACTCACGAACCAGAAACCCAAGGTAATCAAGGACAACAATAATAATAATTCAGCGTAACGAACTTCGTCTCTTAAGAACATTCCTCAACCAAGTAACCAATAAAACTAAAACCATACAGCAGTTAAGCCCTATCGAATTCCATTTGAAAACATAATCCGGAAACACTTTCAAACCATTTGGTAAAACAACTTAAAAGAAAACAAAAAGGTACTTAGCCGAGTCAACCACGAATTCCAAGCTTAATCACGTGTCGGGCGACTCAAGTCAAACCCGAACCAAAGAAATCCCAATATAAACCAATGTTTAAAATCTAAAAATTCATTTGATAAAACAACATGAAGTTTGAAAGTAACGGAACTCAACATTACTTAACTAGTCAATAATTAACAACGCAGACCCAGAGTGTTCGATAAAATCCAAGTAACAAACATGCTAAAAATGGCACCACAAGCCACAACATAATAATTCCATGCATCACGACTTAAGCGCTTGCGTAAGCAAAACTCAACAAGTTGTTCCTCGAACAATAACTCAATACTACAACTCATACACTAAGCAATCTCAAATGGTCACAAAAAGTAATAGCATTAACGTTCACTTGACATAAACGATAACACCATATCTAGGTCACATCGACGAGGGAAAACAAACTCTCCCACTAAAGTTTTGACTGAAAAACTTAAAATAATCTAGAACGAAACCTCGAATCTCTCGCAATGATAACTCCAAAAAATATTTCCACTCGGGAAGGTCAACACAAGAAAAAACACGCCGAAAACATATGGAGTATTAAATTCTCCCCAACCTATAAAAAACTCGATCTCAAATTTTTTTAATCTGAAACTGACTCGTAGTTTAAACGGTCACAACACACTTATGCGCAAAATTCTGATTCTAACAACTTTGTGCCCCAACGATCAATCGATCAACATAATGTGAATAATCAATAAATTTCCAAATGATAGTCACAATTACTCTGTAATGGAGTGGCTTTCAAAACCAGCTCCATTCTTATCGATTATAAAGTCCTCAATGTCAAAGTGCAAGGTCAAGCCCTAAGCTTAGCTATAATTCTTACAATTTCAAACTCTATCGTCTCAACAGGAAAACCAAAAACACAAGCAAATAAAATCTTGTGTTCTAAAACACCTACTTTCTTCCACTTATAACAAGATCAACCTCAAAACAATCGATAACAAAGACCAATAAACCTCAGATAATATTTTGATTCCAAAACAAACACTATAAAGAATCATCCGATCCAAAACACAAAAACTCATATTGTTATTCTCAAGGAATTGTGAACTTAATTCATAATAAAAGAATTTCCAGATTAGTCATAAACAATCTCAATCAAAATGATTCCTTCAATCATTTAAAAACATAAAGCCGCCATTAAACTGCACATCGACTACATCTCACTTATATTACACAACTTAAAAAAAAAATTGTCGCCCACACCAAGGGTTCAACCATTGACCCAAACATTACAATAATACCATTAATCAACGAAATCGATCAACCGATCCTGGTTGTCGAAACCTATTAACCGCAATCTTCGATTCTCAAATCAACTAACTCATATATCTAAAACAAACTCAAGTTCACAAAATTATTCCATCGATGGATGACTATAACCTCGTATACAACAAAAAATTACTACGACCAATTTACCCGACCGAATTGTTAGTTATGCTCAAAACCAACCTATGGGTATAAAATTTTTTAAATACGCAAAACATTTTATTAATCAAAAATTTTCACCTCTCTTTTAGAAGACTTAACATTTTACACCTTCTATTTATATATCAAAATTGAAGTATCTTTACAGTTGAAAAACCATCAATTTTATAAACCCCTGAAATTTTTTAAAATATTTGCATTTTTAAATTTACAAATTCCCCTTACTTTTAAATAAGTTTACAATTTGTGAAACCGTTCAACTGATAAAACTTATGTGATCTGTAAATCAAACTTGCTAAATAATTTATCCTTTTTTCATAAATAATCAAACTGTGAAAAAAATCCTCCGTATTCAAAATACATATTGAAGTTTCAAAATATCCAAAATTTAAGTCGCTCTTAAGTCTTATTCTCTAACAAAAACACGGTTTAAAGAATCATTCAACCGAAAAATTAATTATTCCTTTTGAATCAAATTTGACAAAATTTCTTTCTTTCCATTCGGACGTAAAATTTAATAATGCATTTCTCTTTATTTACGGAAACATTTTAATATAAATATACCGAAACATTTGAATAAACAACCTACTTTTTAAAATTCCAGTGTAAAAAAATATAAAGGGAGCATAACCAAATCCCTTAATCTAACAATCCTTTAATCAAAATCGTAAATTTTCCACGAATATTTTCTAATTTACATATCACTATATACCTCACTTAGCACAACTAAATTCTCGCACGCAACCTTAAAATATTCCTTCAATTCCATACTTACAATCTAGCAAATAATACTATACCACCAAAACAAATCAAAACAATTACTCCACAAAAACTCATAAACATAAATTAATATCCAATAAAACTCCAAATAAACTGAAACTTAATCCAGAGACAACAACAGATCACATACATTTCTACAAAACTTACCACCAGTTCCGCATCACACCAAATCTAATTAATGAAAACACCAGCGTATTAAATACACCGATTTATCATCTCGTGTCAGGATTTCTAGTATTCTTTTCTAGTATAATCAAAACCACAAACCGTTCTAAGGAAAGAAAAAAAAATTCCTAGACTTCCTCGATATCGAAACCCAAAGATTTCGACTCACAAACAAAACACCAAAATCATTGAAACTAAAAATGAAGACAAAGGCAACTGGGGTCTAAACAAAGATATTACTCACCAATTAAGACCATACAACAAGGTAAGCCATCCATGACCACGTGAATTAATTCATCTCACGTGTTACTTCAAACGAAGAGACAAAATAAAAACAATCAAAATAATTCAGCCAAACATAACATTTAGCAAAATAAGCCCAACATACTTAAAAGACCAAAATCAAGACATACTACAACAAACTTGAATTTTCGTATCAAAATCTACTTGTAATTATATCATCTTATAAGAGTACACTTCAAAATTAATTTTGAAATTTAAAGTCAATCATAAAACTTTTCAAGTCCAAGTATGAGCCTCATGGTTTTTTGTTTTTTTTTAAAAAAAAAAATATTTTCCTGAAAACCTCCTTTACAAGTTAATCTATACTATATATAAAAGCACGGATGGGGGGGGACAGGCAAATTTACGGTAATATCCTTTTTATTATAAAAAGTTTAACTATTTTTACTAAACTATTAATCTAGAGCTACTATGTAGAGCTAATATCTAGAGCTAATATGTAGAGCTAATATCTAGAGCTAATATGTAGAGCTAATATGTAGTGACAAACAAAGAAATTCTAAATATCTAGAGCTAATATGTAGTGATAAATAAAGAAATTCTAAGCTATAGCTAATATATAGCCACAAATTAAGGAAAATTGAAATTTATTTTGAGTTATTTAAGTATAGTCTTAATGTTAACGAGAATATTCTTTACAGTCGAACAATAATAAAACTTTAGGTATATAACATGAATGGCGGTCAATTTAGTAAATAGTCATAAGAAAATTATTATACAGGCACCTGAAATTTGATAGTTTGGTTTTCTATATATTTTTCAACTTTGAAAATTATTCCATGAATATTAAAATCAACCATAGAAAGAGGGTAAGCACAGTTACCAATACCGTAGAGTCCTAAACAATTTAATAATAGTTGATGATTAATTTAAAGTTTTATTATCATTAACAATTATCTATAAAATTGAAACAAATACATATGGGGTGTAACTCCATGCATGACTTTAAAACATAGGTTACAATATACATATAGAAATATGGATGTTACGTTAATATTTTATATATTTTATAAAATACTAATTATTAATCTAATTCATGAGATATTTTCTAATCCTATAAAAATCGAATTAATTTAATCTTGATTATATATTAGTGTAATTATAATAAATTTAATTAATATAATATTACATTTAATATTAATTTATATATTAGTATAAAATTAATCAATATAATTAATAGTATTATATTTATTTCTAATAAAAACTCTAACTAATTAAATATTAATTATAAATTAAATAAATTATAATTATAATAAATTAAGTTATATGACGAGTCATGTTACGAGCCACGTGCGTAGCACGTAATGCGAAACCAGTTGATTTAAAAGTACCCAAGTATCTTAATTCGTAAAACCATCGAGTTAGCCGAGTCATTACAACTTCCAAGACAACTCCTAAATTTGGGTGACCCAAGTTAAACCCAAAATAACCGTTTATAAAATGTATTCTAAATATTTGTAAATTCGGAAAATGCACTTAAAACAAAATCTCAATTTTTTAAAATAAGAAGCTCAACGTCACCCAAATAGCAACATAGGACTCATCACTTAAGTGAGGAAACAATTAATATTTAATAAACTTTTAGAAAACAAATACTTCGGCTATAACTAGCAAATCGAGTATGAAACTAACGACACCAAATTGTAAACAAACCACAACCGGGTAAAATTACAAAAGTAATATTAATTCTTCAAAACAGTATCACCTTTCAAAATAATTTTATTACAAAAATCACTCTTTTCGAATCATTAGTCAAAGTAAGTTTTGAATTTGAGAAAAATTATTTTACTGGCAACGTAATAAAAATCACCTATTAAGGTATCATGCTCAGACTACTCATCCGGCTTTTATGTCAAAACACCAGTTAGACCAAAAATAATTTTTCATAAAGAATTACAATACCAATATGTGTGGTCAGCAACGTAAGGTCACAAAACGTGATACAAGATTTTACGAACCAAATTTTAAACCAGAACAAGACCCAAGACTAACGAAATATTATTTTCAATAATTCATGTTCTCGGCGAAAGTCAAAACTATTCACCAAATAACCAAGCGTTATTAAAATCATTAAAGGCAACTAAATCAAAAATTATCTTCAAGGTGAAATGCAACATCAACAAGATAAGATAAACAACATCATACCCAAGTATGAATTTAAACAAAATACCAATATAAGATTTCCCGAAAAATCAAAAGCAACAATAATCGCCCAAGTGCAGTCAACAAAAGACAACTGACTCGACGCAATCCTATCGGTGTAGGCAGAAGGTTTTAAAAATCAAAAGATGACATTTCAAAAGACAAGACTTGAATCCTAATTCCGCAGTAGTTCCTAAGACACAACGACCACTTATCATGCCAAAACAGTAAACACATAACATGCAAAAGGCCTTGGTTTGAAACCAAAGCTCTGATACCAAGTTAGTCACGACCCATTTTCATGAATCGTGACCGGCGCTAGGGTATGGGTATGGTTGTACAAAAAACCCGTAGCTAGCCTTGCGGATAACCAACTTATAACATTTAAAAGTAATGTACCTGTATAAAACCACATGCTCGGGGGCAACCGAGACTTCAGCCTAGTCTAGCAGTACATATAAACAACATATATTTAAAGTATGCTTATCTCAAAATAATCTCCAACAGCATGGCAATATATAAAATACCATAAACACTGTAATCATGCCAAAGCTAATAAAATAATAGTTGGACCAATCCAACAACCAATAGTCTAAAATATAAGTAAAAGACTAAGACATAAATAATCTGATACTACTACTGCGGTCTAAGAGTTTAAAATAGTTCGACTGTTTTATTCTGAAATAAAATAAAGAACCTCCGAGAATGAAGACACGGAGATCGACCAATGCTCAAATCATAAACCTGGAAAATTTGGGAAAACAACGGGGTCGGATTTACTGAGTAGAGTTTATATAACCATTTACATTTATTACGTTGAAAACCTTTAAAAGCGTTTAATAAAACATTTTTCATTATGGATTATCAATGAAACCCTAAACCACAATTTTAAATCCATTGTCGTATCGGTGAGACGTATCTCAATAACTGATCCCCGACTATTACTTAATAAATAGTGAGCCCATGAGACATATCTTCCACCGGTGCCCTCACTAAGGTGAGACGTGTCTCTAACCTACCTAAATATCATAATTATTACCGGTGCGCACGCATTCCCGATGATGCCCATCGAGTAGCACATTCCAAATCAAATCCACAATGCCCAAAAATAGTTCAAAGCTGCTTATACATACATATATATACAAAATATAATAGCTGCTTAATAAAGAGGTAAATAGAGATATAAACTCACTGCTTGCTACTCCACGTGAAACTGGCAAGCAATCTAACTCTAGTTCGCCTCTAAAGTACGAACAGTAGACGGGTATAAATAAAATACTAAAATCATAATTAAAATCAAACCATAACTCTAAGGAGTACTAGACAACACATAGGACTAGCACATAAGACAAGTCAATGTAAAGTAAAGTCAGAGCAAACATAAAACTCAAATAATAATAAAACCAATAACAATCACGTCTATTGAGTTCCCGCTTTAAAATCTGTTTCAAAAAATATTATTAAAAATATTATTTAAATAAATAATAAAATAAATCTATTTTCAAAGAGTGGGTTAGCCGAGTTATCGATAACTACTAAGCTATCTCACATGTCGGACGACCCAAGTCTAACCCGACCCAAATATTTTATCAAAATTATAAACCATTGTTTATAATTCCAAAATAATACTTATTGATAAAATAATAATTAAATATTAAAATGGAACTCAATAGCTTAAAACACAAGTAACCAATAGTTACCAACAAAAAATTACTTAACTAAAATAGTTAAGAAAATAATTTAAAAGTTAAAACGCAATTTAGCCAAGTTGGCACGCTTAAGTCAATATTCTCAAAATTGATAATTACCCAAGTAATTATTGGATTAAAAGATTTAAAACAAATATCGTTTTCCGATTAAATTTATCAATACAATTTAAATTATGATCAAAATTATCATTATTTTTAGATTTAAAAAGTATTGCTAACAATTTAGCAATCAAAACGATATTCGAAAGTCCTGTTTTAAAATTGATATTTAATTAATTAAATAACCTTAGATTAAATGTGAACAAACCAATTAAATCACTTTAAAGAATACAATTAACAATTATCAAAGTCACTTAGCCACATTACTTTAAACAACCAATTGAATTGAAATATAAGCATTATTTACAACGTGAGTTCATGCAACAGTGAACAATTCAAATCTCATGGCCAATAAAATTTAAAATTAGCCATTACCGCCAATATACAAACTAAGCCAATATAAAATCATGATCAAATGAAATTAGGAATACCAATGGTCACTATATGAAATATCCATGCTAACAGTTACCAACTTATTTTAACAAGAACAATGAGAAACAGATAAGTATAGCAGTCACACCATAACAAATCAAAAGAGCGAAACTGAAACACCACGGGAAAAAACAAGGGACTCAATACAACTATCAACAATAAGCTACGACATCTGATCATACAAAAACGAAAAAATGGCAGCAAGCAAAACACAAAGTTCAGCCAAAAACGAAGACATGAAAACAGTCCAACGTAAACTCAAAATTGCACATACCGAGTGGAAGTAACAAGCCTGCTGATTTCGGAGAAGATTTGGCTCAGAATGGACGTAATACTAATGCCTAGACACAACAAGATTCATACTCAAAAGCAAGTTCATAATCGGTAGCAACAACAAGAAATATGACAGCAAAGAACCAAGAAAAACGATGAATCGACGGCGGCTTAAACGATAGAATAACGTAACGATTCACGATCTCAGAGCTTATTATTTGAAGAGGATGATGTCTACTATAGCTGAAACGAGACGGATCCCAATTCGATGCTACAACGAAGAAGAACGAGCTAAGAAACAGAACGTGACGATATCGAAAGCATATGAAGAAGAAGATGTGAGAAACTTACCAAAATCACAGCAATGGAAAGGGATGAGAGCGTGAGATTTTTAGAGCGTTAGAAGGTATCAAAAACGGCTAGGGTTTGTAGTAAAAGAGGGGAACCCTTTAGGGTTGTAACATATTTTAAATAAGGAGCGAAACAAAGGCGTGTTGTATGTTTAAGATGCGTGGGTTCATAGAATTCTCACTTAGCCTCTCTGCAAATGCGTTATTGCATATTTGGTTGGACCTATTAGTACATCTGAGTGTAAATGATAATGCAAGCCAACTTGGATGCCAAATTCATGAAGAAACATGTTAATACCTTTTTTATTTTATTTTATTTTAGTTTGACTGATTTTTTTTTTTTGAGAAATTGGGCCACGAGAATAAGAGTCCACAAACGACTTAAAATATTACCGGAAACTCATCGGAAAAGCCAAAAAAAAATACGGGGTATTACAATAACGTTTTAAATATTTGGATTGGTTTCGTAACATTTTAAATATTTGGCTTAAATCGCTAAAAAGGTGAAACGTTTAGATTTGTTTCGTAATCTTTGTAAACGTTTATCATAAATCGCTAAAAAGGTGAAACGTTTGGATTTATTTGGAATACTTTTAAACGTTTGGCTTAAATCACAAAAAAGGTGAAACGTTTGAATTTGTTTCATAACGTTTTAAACATTTAGATTGGTTAAGTAACGTTTTAAATGTTTGGCTTAAATTGCTAAAAAGGTGAAACGTTTGGATTTGTTTCGTAACGTTTGTTAACTTTTGGATTAAATGGCTAAAAAGACGAAGCGTTTGGATTTGTTTCGTAACGTGTTAAATGTTTGGATTGGATTCGTAAGTTTTAAACATTTGGCTTAAATCGCTAAAAGGATAAAACGTTTGGATTTGTTTCGTAATCTTTGCAAACATTGGCATAAATCGCTTAACAGGTGCAACGTTTGGATTTATTTCGTAACGTTTTAAACGTTTGGATTGATTTCATAATGTTTTAAACGTTTGGCTTAAATTGATAAAATGGTGAAACATTTGGATTTGTTTTCTAATGTTTGTAAACCTTTGGCTTAAATCGCTAAAAAGGTGAAATGTTAGGATTTTTTTTCATAACTTTTTAAACGTTTGGATTGGTTTCGTAACGTTTTAAACGCTTGGCTTAAATCGCTAAAAAGTGAAACGTTACGATTTTTTCGTAAAGTTTTAAACGTTTGGCTTAAATCGCTAAAAAGGTGAAACGTTAGGATTTGTTTTGTACTGATTTAAACGATTGGCTTAAATTGCTAGAAGGTTAAACGTTTGGATTTATTCCGAAATGTTTTAAACGTCTGACTTAAATCGCTAAAAGAGTGAAACGTTTGGATTTGTTTCGTAACGTCTGTACACGTTTAGCTTAAATTACTAAAAAGTTGAAATTTTACGATTTGTTTGTATCGTTTTAAACGTTTGGCTTAAATCGCTAATACGGTGACACATTTGTATATGTGTTTCATAACGTTTTAAACGTTTGGATTGGTCAAGTAACGTTTTAAATGTCTTGCTTAAATGACTAATAAGGTGAAACGTTTGGATTTGTTTTGTAATGTTTGTAATCGTTTGACTTCAATTGCTAAAAGAGTAACACATTTGGATTTGTTTCGTGTAGTTTTAAATGTTTGGATTGGTTAAGTAACGTTTTAAATGTTTGGCTTAAATTGCTAATAAGGTGAAATGTTTGGATTTGTTTCATAATGTTTGTAATCGTTTGGTTTAAATCGCTAAAAAGGTGAAATGTTTGGATTTGTTTCGTAACGTTTCAAACATTTGGATTAGTTTCGTGACATTTTAAACGTTTGGTTACATCGCTAAAAAGGCGAAACGTTTGGATTTGTTTCGTAACGTTTGTACAAGTTTGGCTTAAATCTCTAAAAAGGAGAAACGTTTGGATTTTTTCGTAACATTTTAAACGTTTCAATTGGTTTCGTAGCTTTCCAAACGTTTGGCTTAAATCACTATAAAGGTGAAACGTTAGGATTTTCTTCGTAATGTTTTAAATGTTTGGCTTAAATGTCTAAAAAGGTGAAACCTTAGGATTTGTTTCGTTACGTTTTAAATGTTTGGATTTGTTTCGTAACGTTTTACAACATTTTGGCTTAAATCACTAAAAAGATGAAACGTTTGGATTTCATTCGTGACATTTGTAAGCGTTTCGGTAAAATAGCTCAAAAGGTGAAACATTTGGATTTGTTTCGTTATGTTTGTAAACTTTTGAGTTAAATCGCAAAAAAGAACAAACATTTGGAGTTTTTTCATAACGTTTTAAACGTTTGGATTGGTTTCGTAACGTTTTAAACGTTTGGCTTAAATCGCTAAAAAGGAGAAACGTTTGGATTTGTTTTGTAACATTTTAAACGTTTGACTTAAATCGTTAAAAAGCTGAAACTTTAGGATTTGTTTCGTAACATTTTTAACGTTTGGCTTAAATCTCTAAAAAGGGAAACATTAGAACTTTTTTCATAACGTTATAAACATTTGGATTGGTTTCGTAACATTTTAAATGTTTGGCTTAAATCGCTAAAAAAGTGAAATGTTTGGATTTGTTTTGTAATGTTTGTAAACATTTATCATAAATCACTAAAAAGGTGAAACGTTTGGATTTATTTCATAAACTTTTAAACGTTTGGCATAAATCGCAAAAAAGGTGAAACGTTTGAATTTGTTTCATAATGTTATAAACATTTGGATTGGTTAAGTAACATTTTAAATGTTTGGCTTAAATTGCTAAAAAGGTGAAACGTTTGCATTTGTTTCGTAACATTTGTTAACTTTTGGATTAAATGGCTAAAAAGGCGAAACGTTTGGATTCGTTTCGTAGGTAAAACGTTTGAATTTGTTTCGTAAGCTTTGTAAACCCATAAATCGCTAAAATGATGGAACGTTTAGCATTTGTTTCGAAATGTTTTAAAGGTTTGGCTAAAATTACTAAAAAGGGGAAACGTTAGGATTTGTTTTGTAATGTTTTAAATGTTTGGCTTAAATCGTTAAAAAGGCAAAACGTTCGAATTTGTTTCATTACGTTCTAAACGTTTGGCTTAAATCATTAAAAAGGTGAAACGTTAGGATTTGCTTCGTAATGTTTTAAACGTTTTGTTTAAATGGCTAAAAAGGTGAAACCTTATAATTTGTTTCGTTACGTTTTAAACGTTTGGATTGGTTTCGTAACGTTTTACAACATTTTGGCTTAAATCACTAAAAAAATGACACGTTTGGATTTTTTTCGTGAAATTTGTAAACATTTCGCTAAAATAGCTCAAAAGGTGAAACATTTTGATTTGTTTCCTAATGTTTGTAAGATTTTGACTTAAATCGCTAAAAAGGACAAACGTTTGGATTTTTTCGTAACGTTTAAACGTTTGGATTTGTTTCTAACATTTTAAACGTTTGGCTTAAATAGCTAAAAAGGTGAAACATTTGGATTTGTTTCGCAACATTTTAAACGTTTGACTTAAATCGTTAAAAAGCTGAAACGTTAGGATTTGTTTCGTAAGATTTTAAATGTTTGGCATAAATCGCTAAGAAGGTGAAACATTAGGATTTTTTTTGTAACGTTTTAAACATTTGGATTGGTTTCGTAACATTTTAATTGTTTGGCTTAAATTGCTAAAAAGGTGAAACGTTTGGATTTGTTTCGTAACGTTTGAAAACGTTTATCATAAATCGCTAAAAAGGTGAAACGTTTGGATTTATTTCATAAACTTTTAAACGTTTGGCTTAAATTGCAAAAAAGGTGAAACGTTTGAATTTGTTTCATAACGTTGTAAACATTTGGATTGGTTAAATAACATTTAAATGTTTGGCTTAAATTGATAAAAAGGTGAAACATTTGGATTTGTTTCGTAACGTTTGTTAAATTTTGGATTAAATGGCTAAAAAAGGCAAAACATTTGGATTTGTTTCGTAACATTTTAAATATTTGGATTGGATTTGCAACGTATTAAGGCTTAAATCGCTAAAAGGGCAAAACGTTTGGATTTTTTTCTTACCCTTTATAAATGTTGGCATAAATCGCTAAAAAGATGAAATTTTTGGATTTATTTCGTAATGTTTTTAACGTTTGGATTTATTTCGTAACGGTTTAAAAGTTTGGCTTAAATTGATAAAAGGGTGAAACGTTTGGATTTGTTTCCTAATATTTGTAAACCTTTGGCTTAAATCTCTAAAAGGGTGAAACGTTAGGATTTGTTTTCGTAACTTTTTAAACGTTTGGATTGGTTTCAAAACGTTTTAAATGCTTGGCTTAAATCGCTAAAAAGGTGAAACGTTTGAATTTTTTTCGTAAAGTTTTAAAAGTTTGGCTTAAATCGCTAAAAGGTGAAATGTTAGGAATTGTTTTGTAACGATTTAAATGATTGGATTAAATTGCTAAAAAGGTTAAACGCTTGGATTTGTTCCGAAATGTTTTAAACGTTTGGCTTAAATCGCTAAAAGAGTGAAACGTTAGGAATTGTTTCGTAACGTTTTAAACGTTTGTCTTAAATCGATTAAAAGGTGAAACTTTAGGATTTGTTTCGTAACGTTTTAAACGTTTGGCATAAATCGCTAAATAAGTGAAACGTTAGGATTTTGTTCGTAACGTTTTCAATGTTTGGCTTAAATCGCTAAAAATGTGAAACATTAGGATTTTTTCCGTAACATTTTAACGTTTGAATTGGTTTCGTATCTTTTTAAACGTTTGGCTTAAATTGCTATAAAGGTGAAACGTTTGGATTTGTTTCGTAACGTCTGTAAACGTTTAGCTTAAATTGCTAAAAAGGTGAAATGTTTGGATTTGTTTGTAACGTTTTAAACGTTCGGCTTAAATTGCTAAAAAGGTGACACATTTGTATGTGTTTCATAACGTTTTAAACGTTTGGATTGGTTAAGTAACGTTTTAAATGTTTGGCTTAAATGACTAATAAGGTGAAACGTTTGGATTTGTTTCGTAATGTTTGTAATTGTTTGGCTTCAATCGCTAAAAATATGACACATTTGGATTTGTATTGCGATGTTTTAAACGTTTGGATTGGTTAAGTAACGTTATAAATATTTGGCTTAAATTGCTAATAAAGCGAAATGTTTGGATTTGTTTCGTAATGTTTGTAATTGTTTGGCTTAAATCGCTTAAAAGATGAAATGTTTGGATTTGTTTCGTAACGTTTCAAAAGTTTGGATTGGTTTCGTGACGTTTTAAACGTTTGGTTAAACCGCTAAAAAGGAGAAACGTTTGGATTTGTTTTGTGACGTTTGTACACGTTTGGCTTAAATCTCAAAAAAGGAGAAACGTTTTGATTTTCGTAACATATTAAACGTTAGGATTGGTTTCGTAACTTTTCAAACGTTTGGCTTAAATCACTAAAAAGGTGAAATGTTTGGATTTGTTTCATAAAGTTTTAAACGTTTGACTTAAATCACTAAAAAGGTGAAACGTTAGGATTTGTTTTGTAAAGTTTTAAACGTTTGGCTTAAATCGCTAAAAAGGTGAAATGTTAGGATTTGTTTTGTAACGATTTAAACGATTGGCTTAAATTGCTAAAAAGGTTAAACGTTTGGATTTGTTCCGAAATGTTTTAAACGTTTGGCTTATATCGCTAAAACAGTAAAACATTAGGATTTGTTTCGTAATGTTTTAAACGTTTGGCTTAAATTGATTAAAAGGTGAAATGTTAGGATTTGTTTTGTAACGTTATAAACGTTTGGCTTAAATCGCTAAAATTGAAACGTTTGAATTTGTTTCATAACGTTTTCAACGTTTGGCTTAAATCGCTAAAAAGGTGAAACGTTAGGATTTTTTTCGTAACGATTTAAACGTTTGGATTTGTTTCGTAACTTTTTAAACTTCTGGCTTGCATTGCTATAAAGGTGAAACGTTTGGATTTGTTTCGTATAGTTTTTAAGCATTTAGCTTAAATTGCTAAAAAGGTGAAATTTTTGGATTTGTTTGTAACGTTCTAAACATTTTGCATAAATCGCTTAAAAGGTGACACATTTGTATGTGTTTCATAACGTTTTAAACGTTTGGATTGGTTAAGCAACGTTTTAAATGTTTGGCTTAAATGACTAATAAGGTGAAACGTTTGGATTTGTTTCATAATGTTTGTAATCGTTTGGCTTCAATCACTAAAAAGGCGAATTGTTTGGATATATTTCGAAACGTTTGGATTTATTTCGTAACGGTTTAAACGTTTGGATTGGTTTCGTAGCGATTCAAACGTTTTGCTTAAATCACTAAAAAGGTGAAACGTCTGTTTCGTAACTTTTTAAATGTTTGGCTTAAATCACTAAAAAGGTGAAACGTTAGCATTTGTTTTGAAATGTTTTAAAGGTTTGGCTAAAATTGCTAAAAAGGAGAAACATTAGAATTTGTTTTGTAACAATTTAAATGTTTGGCTTAAATCGTTAAAAAGGCAAAACGTTAGGATTGGTTTCGTTACGTTTTAAACGTTTAGCTTAAATCATTAAAAAGGGGAAACGTTAGGATTTGTTTCGTAACATTTTAAACGTTTGGCTTTAATGGCTAAAAAGGTGAAACCTTAGAATTCCTTTCGTAACATTTTAAACGTTTGGATTGGTTTCATAACGTTTTACAACATTTTGGCTTAAATCGCTAAAAAGGTGAAACATTTGGATTTCTTTCGTGACATTTGTAAACGTTTCGCTAAAATCGCTCAAAAGGTGAAACATTTGGATTTGTTTCGTAATGTTTGTAACTTTTAACTTAAATCGCTAAAAAGGACAAACTTTTGGATTTTTTTCGTAACATTTCAAACATTTGGATTTGTTTATAACGTTTTAAACGTTTGGCTTAAATCGCTAAAAAGGTGAAACATTTGGATTTGTTTCGTAACATTTTAAACGTTTGACTTAAATCGCTAAAAAGCTGAAACGTTAGGATTTATTTCGTAACATTTTAAACGTTTGGCTTAAATCGCTAATAAGTGAAACGTTATGATTTTTTTCGTAATGTTTTAAACATTTGGATTGGTTTTGTAATATTTTATACGTTTGGCTTAAATCGCTAAAAAGGTGAAACGTTTTTATTTGTTTCGTAATGTTTGTAAACATTTATCATAAATCGCTAAAAAGGTGAAACGTTAGGATTTGTTTCGTAAAGTTTTAAACGTTTGGCTTAAATCCCAAAAAAGGTAAAACGTTTAAATTTGTTTCATAACGTTTTAAACATTTGGATTGGTTAAGTAACATTTTAAATGTCTGGCTTAAATTGCTAAAAAGGTGAAACGTTTGGATTTGCTACGTAACGTTTGTTAACTTTTGAATTAATTGGCTAAAAATATGATATGTTTGGATTTGTTTCGTATAGATTTATATGTTTGGATTGGTTTTGTAACGTTTTAAACGTCTTGGCTTAAATCCCTAAAAGGGTAAAACATTTGGATTTGTTTCGTAACCTTTGTAAACGTTGGCATAAATTGCTAAAAAGGTAAAACGTTCGGATTTATTTCATAACGTTTTAAACGTTTGGATTGGTTTCGTAACGTTTTAAACGTTTGGCTTAATTTGATAAAAGGGTGAAACGTATGGATTTCTTTCCTAATGTTTGTAAACCTTTGGCTTATATCGCTAAAAAGGTGAAACGTTTGGATTTGTTTCGTAATGTTTTAAACGTTTGGATTGGTTTCATAACGTTTTAAACGTTTGGTTAAATTGCTAAAAAGGTGAAACGTTTAGATTTGTTTCGTAACGTTTTAAACATTCTGCTTAAATAGCTAATAAGGTGACACGTTTGGATTTGTTTCATAACGTCTGTAAACATTTGGCTTAAATTACTAAAAAGGTGAAACGTTTGGATTTGTTTCGTTACGTTTTAAACATTGGGCTTAAATCGTCAAAGTGGTGAAACGTTAGGATTTGTTTCGTAACGTTATAGATGTTTTGATTGGTTTCATAACGTTTTAAATATTAGGCTTCAATCGGTAAAAAGGTGAAACATTTGGATTTGTTTCGTAACGTTTGTAATGTTTGGATTGATTTCGTAACGTTTTAAACGTTTGGCTTAAATCGCAAAAAAGGGGAAAGGTTTGGATTGGTTAAGTAACATTTTAAATGTTCGGCTTAAATCGCTAAAAAGGTGAAAAGTTTAGATTTGTTTCGTAACGTTTGTAATCATTTTTCTTAATTCGCTAAAAAGGTGAAATGTTTGGATTTCTTTCATAAAGTTTGTTAACGTTTGGCTTAAATGGCTAAAAAAATGAAACGTTAGGATTTGTTTCGTAATGTTTTAAACGTTTGGATTGTTTCATAACGTTTTAAACGTTTGGCTTAAATCGCTAAAAAGGTTTAGGATTTATTTTGTAACATTTTAAACGTTTGGATTGGTTTCGTAACGTTTTAAACGTCTGGCTTAAATTCCTAAAAAGGTGAAACGTTTGAATTTGTTTTGTAACCTTTTTTCAAATGTTTGGATTTGTACTGTAACGTTTTAAACGTTTGGATTTTTTCAATAAGTTTTAAACGTTCGGCTTAAATCGCTAAAATGGTGAAATGTTTGGATTTATTTCTTAACGTTTAAAATGTTTGGATTGTTTTCGTAACGTCTAAAACGTGTAGCTTAAATAGCTAAAAAGGTGAAACGTTTGGATATGTTTCATTACATTTGTAAACTTTTGGCTTAAATCGCTAAAAAGGTGAGACGTTTGATTTGGTTTCGTAACGTATTAAACGTTTGGCTTAAATTGATAAAAAGGTGAAACATTTGGATTTGTTTCCTAGCATTTGTAAACGTTCTGGATTAAATTGCTAAAAAAGTGAAACGTTTGGATTAATTTCGTAACGTTTTAAATGTTTGGCTTAAATCACTAAAAAGGTGAAACGTTTGGATTTGTTTCGTAACGTTTGTAAATGTTTGGCTTAAATCACTAATAAGGTGACACATTCGGATTTGTTTCGTAACGTTTGTAAACATTTGGCTTCAATCGATAAAAGGTGAAACGTTAGGATTTGTTTCATAAAGTTGCAAACGTTTGGATTTCTTTCATAACTTTTTAAATGTTTGGCTTAAATCGCTAAAATAGTGGAACAGTGGGATTTGTTTCGTTACGTTTAACATGTTTGGCTTAAATTACTAAAAAACTGAAACGTTAGGATTTGTTACGTATTAAATGTTTGGATTTGTTTCATAATATTTTAAATGTCTGGCTTAAACCACTAAAAATGTGAAATATTTGGATTTATTTTGTAACATTTTAAATGTTTGGCTTATATCAATAAGAAGGTAAAATGTTTGGATTTGTTTTGAAATATTTTAAAAACATTTGGCTTAAATCGCAAAACAGTGAAACGTTAGGGATTTGTTTTCTAACGTTTTTAACATGTGGATTTTTGTCGTAACGTTTTATACGTTTGGCTGAAATTGCTAAAAAGGTGAAACGTTAGGATTTATTTCGTATCGTTTTAAAAGTTTGGCTTAAATCGCTAAAAATGTGAAAAGTTACGATTTGTTTCGTAACGTTTTAAATGTTTGGCTTAAATCGCGAAAAAGGTGAACCATTAGGATTTGTTTTGTAATGTTTTAATCGTTTGGATTTGTTTTGTAACGTTTCGAACGTTTTGCTTAAATCACTAAAAAGGTGAAACGTTAGGATTTGTTTCTTAACGTTTTAAACGTTTAGATTGGCTTCGTAACGTTTTAAACGTTTGGCTTAAATCGCTAAAAAGGTTTAGGGTTTGTTTCGTAACGTTTTAAACTTTTGGATTGGTTTCGTAATGTTTTAAATGTTTGTCTTAAATCGCTAAAAAAGTGAAACATTTAGATTTGTTTCGTAACTTTTTTTTAAATGTTTGGATTTATTTCGTAGCGTTTTTGTGATATCCCGTGTTTTTCCGTTTGGTTTCGGTGTTGTTCTGTCACCGTGTTGATCGTTATTTTGTGTTCGTTGGGCTCCGTGTGTTCCATGTTATACTTTGGGTTTGGTCCGTCGTTGCTGTTGGGCCTTGTTTAAGTTTTTGCATTTTTATAGGTTTGTGTAGGGAGGCACGATGGGTCCATCGCGCCTTCCATCGTGCCCTAGGCTTATTTCCATGCTTCTGAGGAAGGCACGATGGAAGGCACGATGGGTCCATCGCGCCTCGCATCGTGCCCTAGACATTTTTTCCATTTTGCTGAGGAAGGCACGACGGAAGGCACGATGGGTCCATCGCGTCTCCATCGTGCCCCTTTGTCAGATTTTATATTTTGACCTATAAATAGACCCTTAACTCGACCTAACCTAATTTTTCACTTTTCTAAAACCCTAGAGCCGCCCTAGCATCTGAGATACTCTATTTTCCTTTATTCCCTTTGGTTTAATCATTCGGTAAGTGATTCTAATACTCCTTCTTCGATTAATCAATTCCTTATCGCGTATATCGACTCTTAACTTATTCGAACCTTTTTCCAGCGTATTGTGGATATTGATTTACTGTTTCCTTTTGATTCTTACGCTGATCTCGATTCATTACGGTATGTGTTGCAATCCTTTAAGTTTTTGCATAGAGATTCGCGTGCTAATTCGATAGATTGTGTTCTATTGTGTTGTACCTATGTTGTGCCTGATTTAATCTCTGAAACGCTTAGCCTAATCTGTAATAGGGTGTTTACGATTGAATTATCATGCTATGACATTTAGATTTAAATGTTGATTGTTGGGTTAAGGTGCTAGGTTGTTCGTATGATTATGGCTTGGTTAATTCGCTGTTTTAGCAATGTCAAAGAGGGCTGTAAATTCTTATTAAAGGCTGATCTTATGTGTTTGAATCAATGTTACATCTTTTGGCATGCTTAGTAAATCATAGGATGATTGGTTGGCTTGCAAATGCATGATTTCACCTTGTTTATGTGCTGAGTACATTTCAACGATATAGTTGGTGTCCATAATCGTATTGGGGCTGTTTTGTATCGTTATTGACATGATGGCATTGCGTTGTTTGCGTTAGACTCATTCATGTTGATTATGCCTTAGTAGACAAGTTATGCTATGATTTGATTATCGTTTCAAATCTGAGTTTAACGTTCAAATGGATGATATAGTCCTTTTTGGTTCATATAAAAAAAGTTTAACATACTTGTGTTAGTATAGAGTGATTTACCAATTGTTTGCTAAATGATGGATTGTGTACTTGATTTTAAAAGAATATACTTTTCATTCGAGTAATTCAGGATTTAAACTTGGTTTTAACTTGGTTTAACTTTTGGGTTGGGTTAGACTTTGGTCGCCCAACAAGTGGGAAGAAGCTTGGTAGTTTGTGATAACTCGGCTGACTCACTGATATGGATTTTAACTTGGTTTATTTTAAGCTGTTTTCTGATTTATTCGGATTGTGTTTGATATGGAAACTTATATTGTTTGTATTCTATAACTTGGGTTATTATTTAATAAATATTTAAATATTATTTTCTGAAATGGATTTTAAAGCGGGAACTCAATAGGCTTGTCTTGCGTTGACTTTGTTAATTGTTTGAGTATTGTGTTTACTCTAATTGGCTTCACCTTGACTTGTTGTTTTGTTCTAGTCCTATGTGGTGTCTAGTACTCTATAGAGTTAGGGTCCATTTTTAATAATTATTTGTATTTGTTTAGACTCGTCGTCTGTTCGTGTTTTTGAGGCGAACCGAGTTTAGGCTACTTGGCAAGAGTTTTCACGTGGATTAGCAAGCAGTGAGTTTATATCACTATTTACCGCTTTATTAAGAAAATTGTATTTTTGCATATATATATATATATATATATATATTATATACAGCTTTTGTTATTTCCCGTAAAATTTTAAATTAATTTTTAAAATTTTTTTTGGTCGTTTCCGGTTTTGGTGGTTTGATTCGTGACTAGTTTGAATTTGCAGATACATTGGTTCGATTTGTGGTTTCGAATCAGGTCTCAAAAGAGACCTGATTCAAAAGGGTAAGTCTCGTACGAGACTATGAGGTCTCGTACGAGACCCATGTTTTGGGGCCTGGTCTCGTACGAGACCAGGAGTTCTCGAACGAGAACCAAGCCCAGTTTGGCTTTTCTCGTTCGACAACTGGTTTACCATGGGAGGGGGGCTGCTTAGACCTAAATTTCATTACGTTTTAAACCATTTATAAATCAAACTCTAACACTAATTCGTTCTCCACACTTCAAAGAAACCATAGCCGTCATTCCCTTCCATTTTCGCTGAGAAATCGTTGATCATAATCGCTATCAAAGTTTCAGAAAAAGCTTCGGTAAGTTTGGTTAAGTTTTCAGTTTTAGCTTTAAACGGCAATTCCGTATTTTTGATCATTCTCTCTCGTTGTTAGATCGAAATTGATTCCGTTGGATCCCGGAGATTTTAGACTCGCGTATCTACGTTTTCCTATCTCGTTTTCGCAAAACGGTACGTAATCGACCTCGTTTCAATTGCCGTACAATTTACCGTTTTGAATTTCTTTACACTGTTTCTGGATCCCTTGTTGTTGTCGTTCCTTATCAAATACGTGCTGCTATTGTATGGATGAATTGTTGAATGATTAGCTTGCTTTTAGATCGTAAATAATTGCTTAGGTTGATTACTGTTTTGGTTGAGTTCGGCGATCGTCGTCCTCCTTCGTTTGGTATGTTATGTTTCATGGTTTTTCAATGTTCATGGTTTGGCTGACATTTTCGGTTGATTACTTTGATTACACTAGCATTAGGTATAAATTGGTTAAGTTTGGGATGAATCTTTAAGGTTAAATTTTGGTGTTTTGGTTTATGATTCTTGTCTCTGTTCAAGGGCTTAGGCGGGTGGTATGTTGGGTTTCAAATTGAAGGTGATGGTTAATTATACTTTTTAATCATTTAATTGTTTTGCTCAAATCAAATAGATCCTTGAAGTTACACTTTACTTAATAATTGGGTTTTATTTGGATTTATAAATGAAATATTTAAAACGATAGTTATTTATAAATTAAGTTAATATAATTACTCGGGTAATTATATTTAATTTTGAATTTCGATTTGGTATAAATTGGCTAAATTACAATTTAGTCCCTAAATGTTTTGAAACTTATTTAAATTAAGTTTTTGGTTAGTAACTTATTAATTTGTTTTTATTATAAACAAAAGTGATTAATTTGATTTTGAAAATCAAAATGGCTAAAGTACAGTTTAGTCCCTAATTGGCTAAAGTACAGTTTAGTCCCTAATTGGCTAAAATATAGTTTAGCCCCTAAACTCTTATAAACTTAAAATGGTTTGGTTTTTAGGTTGTAACTTGGGTTACTTGAAATTTAAGTTATTGAGTTCTGCCTTTAAAATGGATTATTTTTATCGAATTATTTAATAAATATAAACTCGGGTTTATATTTGATAAACGTTTGGAGTCGGGTTAGACTTGGGTCACTCGACAAGTGAGGTTAGCTTGGTAGTTATTGGGAACTCGGCTAACCCACTATTTGGAAATTAATTATTATTTAAAGATTATTAAATAATATTTGTAAAATGGATTTTTAAACGAGAACTCAATAGACTTGTAATAATTGTGCATTGTTATCTTTTGGGTATTTTTGTGTTGTTCTGGATTGTTCCATTCCAACGTGTTATTTGTGTTAGTCCTGTGTGGTGTCTAGTACTCTCTAGAGTTAGGGTCTGTTTTTAATAATTATTTTATTTGTCTAGACCCGTCTACTATTCGTGCTTCAGAGGCGAACCAAGATTAGTTGCTTGCCGGTTATCACGTGGATTAGCAAGCAGTGAGTTTGTACTTACTATTTATCGCTTTATTAAGTAAATTGTTATTTTAATATTAAATATATATATTGTACGTATATTGCGAACTGTTTTTATATTATGGCTCTTAGTTAGAACATACCTAATGGGCATCATTAGGACTGCGTGCGCACCGGTATGATATGGGTAAGGTATATATGGAAATGTGGTAACTCGGTGTGAGCATAGCTCTCGGGACCAAATAGAGTAACTCGGTGTAGCACAGCTCTCGGGACTCTGGATATGGTAAAAGTGTGGCCAGTGGTAACTCGGTGTAGCTCAGCTCTCGGGACCAGGCCTATTGGATTATGGTTATTATTTAGAATTGTGGATTAGGGTTCCAACTATTATTCGTAATATCGTTATTAAATGCTTTAAAAGGTTTTAAAGGTTTTCCATTTGATAAATGTAAATAGTGGTATAAACTCATCTCAGTATATCTGACCCCGTTGTTTTCCCAATTTTTCCCAGGGTTATGATATGAGAGAGTCTGGTGATCTCCGTCTTTATTTTCCCGGAGGTTTCATTGTCAAACTATTTTATTCTTAGACCGCAGTAGTTGACTAGACGTCTTTATTTTATTCTAGTTGTTATCGGATTGGTCCGACTGGATTATTAATTCTTTGGCATGTTATATAATTATTCAGAATTATTTATATTACGCCTATTTATAACTCAGTATTGGAAAGCATGTTATATTTAAATGTTAAATACTATAACTGCTAGAATTAGGCTGAAGTCTCGGTTGCCCCGAGCATTGGTTTTTCTGCAGGTTTAATTGAATTGCATGTTATAAGGAAGGCTAGCTACGGGTGTTGGTACTACATTACCCATGCCCTAGCGCCGGTCACGATTCATGAAAATGGGTCGTGACAGCTTTCGAACTGTTTTCGACATTATGGATCTGAATTGGGACTGGCTACTCGATGGGCATCATCGAGACTGCGTGCGCACCGGTATATGATCATATGGTATTTGAGGTAGGTTAGAGATACGTCTTGCCTTAGTGAGGGCACCGGTGGAAGATACGTCTCCTGGGACTCACGTGTTTATTTGAGTGACTGTCGGGGATCAGTTATGGAGATACGTCTCACCGACACGACAACTGGATTTAGTTTATTTGTGGTTTAGGGTTTCAATGCTTATCCATAATGATAAATTGCTTTACAAATGTTTTAAGGTTTTTAAAGGTTTTCACTTAACAAATGTAAATAGTTGTATGAACTCATCTCAGTATATCCGACCCCGTTGCTTTTCCAATTTTTCCAGGGTTATGATTTGAGCGAGTCAGCTAGTCTCCGATTTTTTTATTTCCTCGGAGGTCTTACTTTATTTTATTAAAGTTATTGAAGTGATTTTACTCTTAGACCTCAGTAGTAATTAGAAGTCGTACTTCTGTAGTACTTGTTGCCAGATTAACTCAATTGGATTATTTCTTGATTGGTATTATTATATTAACTTTGGTTATTAAATATTTATGCCATGTTAGTGACTCGGAGTTGACCGAGCATTTATTATTTATATACTATACTAGGTTGGAGTCTCGGTTGCCCCCGAGCATGTGGTTTTATGCAGGAACAATGTTTTAAATGATTAAAGTATGTTATCCGCAAGGCTTGCTACGGGATTCGGTATAACCATACCCATACCCTAGCGCCGGTCCCGATCCATGAAAATGGGTCGTGACAAACTTGGTATCAGAGCTTTGGTTTCAAACCAAGGCCTTATGCATGTTATGTGATTATTAGTTTGGCATGATAAGTGATGTCATATTTTAGGAACTACTGCTGAATTAGGATTCGTGTCTTATCTTTTGAAACGTCATCTTTTGTTTTCAAACTTTCAGCCTACATCCTATAGGTGACGTGTGTCAGTCATTATTTAGTGTTGCTGCTATGATTGATAATTAATTTCACTTGGATGTTATTTGCTGTGTTTTATCATGTTGAGGTTATTTCACTTGGGTGATTATAATTACTTTTGATTTCTCGGGAAATCTTAGGTTGGTAAATTTTTCTAAAACTCATACTCGTGTATGATGTTGTTTGATTAATTTTGGCGCTTATACGTGATACAATTTTGAGTATATGGTATGGTTACGGCTATTTTACATGATGTGTTGAATTGCTTTTGCCTTTTTAATAAAGTACATCTTGACTTTGACCTCGATTGTTGATTTTAAATTTGATCGTATGTTGGGCGTTAGCCTTGTTTTTTTTTATTCAAAGAGATTTTGGGTTAAACTTTAAAACATGTTTTGGTGGTCATACATTGTTTGACCACATGTTGTTTTAAATATTTTCATTGAGAGTATTGTTTTATCTGATTTGTGTTTCGACACAAAATCATAAAAGAAGTTTGACTTTTAATTCTTGAAAGGTTTGATTTTGGTTAAGTGGCCAGTAAAAAGAAATTTCTTGTGTTTTGAAATATAATGTTTGGTTTAGTGTTAACAAACTATGATTTCAAAAAGATATTTATAAGAGATGAGTCATTAATTTGAGAATTTAACGTTGAAGTTATTTGACCATGTTGTAGTATGTCAACATTTTTATTTTTGGGATTTACGAAGTGGTTGTTTGAGATTAAAGATTTCTCACTTGAGTGTTTGAATTGCTGGTTAACGGTTGGGTTATGTTGAGCTCCTAATTTTGAAAGTATGGAAATTTTATTTGAGTGCATTTTCTCGGATTTACAAATGTTTTGATTACGTTTTATAAACGGTTGTTTTGGGTTTGACTTGGGTCACTCAAATTTAGGAGTTGAGCTTGGTAGTTATAATGACTCGGCTAACTCGATGGTTTGATGGATTGAGATACTTGGGTATTCTTTTCAAAGCAATTGATTTATAAGAAGAGACTTTTACGGATATTGATTTTGTTTTAACCGTGGGGCTCAACAAAATTTGGCATTTTTGTGGTTGACTTTAAATTTCAAAATGAATTTTGAAGCGTACTCTTGAAAGATGAATTATTACAGGGTGAGTTCGTTATGAAATTCAAAGCTTGTTGTAGCATGTCTTGATATTTGTCTTTAAGAATGATTGAGTTGTTTTTGCTTAATGGCATGCTTACGTGGTTTATGATTTACATAATTGGTATCTTTTGGAAATAGTTTGCATTGTATAACTCGCTTGTCTGTTGGACTAAGTTGATTGTTTGTGTTTTGTCTCTTCGTGCGGAGCAGCACGTGAGATGATTTAATCACGTTGTCATGGTTGGCTTACCTCGACGTATGGTCTTGACCTTTGAGTAAGAACTTTGTTTAGACCCTGTTGCCTTGTTCGGTTTTGGGCTGCGCGGGGTTTTGCTGTTTGTTTCGTGGATCGAAACCTTTGGGTTTGGATATCGAGGAAGACGAGGGGAGTATTCCCTGGAATGATTGATGGTTTCTGATTATCCTAAAAAGGATATAGGAAATTTTGGCCGAGAACATAAAGAGGTGTATTAATACACTGGTGTTTTCATCAAGTTAATGATGCGATGCGGGAGCTGGCGGTAGGTTTCGTAGGAACGTATGTGATGTGTTATTTTCATTGAGTATAAGTTTCAGTTGGGTTGAAGTTAGTTGGATACTTTTACCGAAGAGTTGTAAAGAAATTATTAGGTTGAGTTGTTATATAACATCGAATGTCGGTAGATTACAAGTATGGAGTTTGAGAAATATTTTGAGGTTATTGAGTGCACATCTCACAGAGTGTAAAGTCTAGCAAATATTTTATCGAGAAATGGATTTCAAAGGTTGAGTTGTTTAAATATTTGAAATATTTTCAACACCTGATTGTGCCCAGTCATATCATGAACTTGCATTTTAAATGTCACGAATAGGATTGCATTGAGCACTAAGTATGTTTCACTAAATAAAAGATAAACCAATAACTGATATATGCATAATAGTACATGCATCACGCGCATAGAAATGATTAGGGTTGGATGCAACTCTTTGGGGATGAGAGATGTCATCACCCTGGCGCATAATTATGTAAAATGGAATTTAGCGATAAAGTGTTTTGAGAAAGATGTTTTGAAACGAGCTCGAGAGTCACATTGTGATAGTTTATTTATAAAGTTGTTGGATTTCAAATTATTTTGAAACTGTTGCCGAAAGGTAGCTAGACAAATACTCTGTGATGACACTGGTGGATTTTGGAAGATTACATTGTTAGAGATCGATCTGTATTATCAGAATCTTGTGCTTCGTGGGAAGTAATAATGGCTTTGAGGTTTGCCCTCGATATTTTAGTTGTGCTAAGTGCGGTATAGAGTATTGTTGATTAGAAAACATTCATGGAAATTTACGATTTTGATTGTGAATTGTTGAATTAAGGGATTTGGTTATGCTCCATTTATATTTTTACACTGGAATTTTAAAATGTAAGTTGTTTATATAGATTTGATTTTTACTCAAATGTTTCGGTATATTGATTCAAAGTTATTTTTATAAACAAAGAGATTGCATTGCAAATTTTACCCTTCTGAGGAGAGGAAGAAATTTTGTTAAATTTGATTCAAGGAATACTAAAACTTTTCGGTTAAACGATTTCTTCAAATCGTATTTTCACTTGAAAGTAAGATATAAACGCGATTCAAATTTAAAATGTTTGAAACATCAATGTGTATTTTAAATACAGGGGATTCTTCCACGGTTTGATCATTTACGAGAAAAGTATAAATTATTTTAGTAAGTTTGATTTACAGATAACATAAATTTTGCCAGTTGAACTATTTCGTGAAATTCTCACACGTATTTAAAAGTAAGGAAAACTTGTAAAATCAAAATGCGAACATTTTGAAAATTTTCAAGGGTTTACAAACTGATTGTTTTTCAACGATAAAGGTATTTTGATTTTGAATATAAAAAGGAGGTGTAAGATATAAAGTCTTTTAAAGAGAAGTGGGAAATTTTGAATATAAAATATTTTGCGTATTGAAAGATTTTACACTCCCATAGGTTTGGTTTTGAGCATAACTAACAATCCGATCGGGGTGAATTGGTCGTAGTGATCTCTCGTTGTATACGAGGTTTTAGTTAGTTGATTAGAATAATTTTGAGAATTTAAATTTGGTTAGATTAATTGAGCTAGTTGATTCGGAAATCGATGATCGCATTTGGTGAGTTTCGACAACAATGTTGGCTGGTCGATATTTTTAATTGAGGGTTTTACTGTGGAAAATTTGGATATCGTCTTGTTCGGATATCAAACCTTTTGTGTGTGGAATAAAGTTAAGTGTGTGAAATATAGTTAGGATGAAAGTTGATGGTTAGTCACCTTAGACTATAATGGGCTGTTTATCAGTTAATGATTGGAGGAATAATTACGATTGAGATTGTTTGTGACTAATCTAGGGATTATGTTATCACGAGATAGGTTCACGTATTCTTTTGAACGACGATATGAGTTTTTGTGTTTTCTGATTCGCGAAATTGATGGTATTATTAAACTTGGTATTGATCGTTGGACTAGATAATCCTAGTAGAGTTTGCTTTTGGCCGAAATATTATTTAGTTGTTATTGAGTATTGTTATCGATTATTTTGGTGTCGACCTCGTTGTAAGTGGACAAATGAGTAAGTATTGCGGAACACATTATTATATCAGTTTGTGTTTTTCAATGTTCCTGGTTGAAACGTTAGAGTTGATATTGTAAGAACTATAGTTTGAACTTCGGGTTTGTTCTTGAACTTTGATGATATGAGTTTCGTAATCGTAAAGATTCGAGCTAGTTTTGGAAACCATCTTCGTTGGATAATTTTTGATTGCTCACATTTGTGTTGATCAAGTGATCGTTGGAGCACCAAGTTGTTAGAATACGAATGTTGTGCATATGTGTGTTGTGACCGTTTAAACTGTGAATCAGTTTCTGATTTAAAATTCGAGGTTGAATTTTTAGTGGTTGGGGAGAATGTAATACCCCATATGTTCCTGTCGTGTTCGTCTTGTGTTGACCTTCTTTGGGTGGAAATTGTGATTAGAGTTATTATTGAAAAAGATTCGAGGATCGTTCTTGATTATCCTAAGTATTTTAGTCGAGCTTTATGTTGGAGAGTTTGTATTCCTTCGTTTGATTTCACCTAGAAAGGGCGTTATCGTTTTATGTTAAGTGGAAGTTAGTATTGATGGATATTAAACTCTGTAGATCACTAAGCTTTCCTCAAATTACAGAAAGGTCACTAAAAACCCGTTTGTTGTAAAATGGTCATTGAACTATACCTTTTATTACAAAGGGGTTCAGCCATCTGAAACGTTGCGTATTAAGCAAAAACGCAACATTTTTGCTTACGTGGCAAGCCAAAATTACAAAAAGGAACATAGTTCAGTGACCTTTTTGTCATAAGAGGTATTATCTAGTGACATTTTTGTAATTCACAAAAAGTTTAGTGTTGTTTTTGTAACAACATAAACATTTTTGTAGTAAAAGGTATAGTTTAATGACCATTTTGTAACAAAAGTTTTTTTAGTGATCTTTATGTAATTTGAGTAAAGTCTAATGATATACAGAGTTTAATATCCTAGTATTGATACTTTTTGTTACAATTTGAGATTGTTTGGTTTATGCAAGTGGCGGTATTGAACCTATTGAGTTTTGCTTACGCAAGTTCTTAGGTTGTTAAGCACGGAATTCCTATAATTACAGTTTGTGTTGGTTACTTGGTTGAGGAATATTCTTGAGAAACAGAGTTTGTTATGCCGAATTGTTATAATTGTTGTCCTTCTTCCCCTTCGGTATCTTGCTTATGCGTTTTTACGTTGGTTATGTGCGTTTTGTTCAGCTTGATATGTTAGTTTTATGTTATGTTTTTCGTAGGTTATTTTTGTTTTAAATTCCATCGCGCCTCGCATCGTGCCCTAGGCATTTTTTCCATTTTGCTGAGGAAGGCACGACGGAAGGCACGATGGGTCCATCGCGCTTCCCATCGTGCCCCTCTGTCAGATTTGATATTTTGACCTATAAATAGACCCTTAACTCGACCTAACCTAAATTTTCACTTTTCTAAAACCCTAGAGCCGCCCTAGCATTTGAGATACTCTATTTTCCTTCATTCCCTTTGGTTTAATCATTCGGTAAGCGATTCTAATACTCCTTCTTCGATTAATCAATTCCTTATCGCGTACATCGACTCTTGACTTATTTGAACCTTTTTCCAGCGTATTGCGGATATTGATTTACTGTTTCCTTTCGATTCTTACGCCGATCTCGATTCATTACGGTATGTGTTGCAATCCTTTAAGTTTTTGCATAGAGATTCGCGTGCTAATTCGATAGATTGTGTTCTATTGTGTTGTACCTATGTTGTGGCTGATTTAATCTCTGCAACGCTTAGCCTAATCTGTAATAGGGTGTTTACGATTTAATTATCATGCTATAACATTTAGATTTAAATGTTGATTGTTGGGTTAAGGTGCTAGGTTGTTCGTATGATTATGGCTTGGTTAATTCGCTGTGTTAGCAATGTAAAAGAGGGCTGTAAATTCTTATTAAAGGCTGATCTTATGTGTTTGAATCAATGTTACATCTTTTGGCATGCTTAGTAAATCATATGATGATTGGTTGGCTTGCAAATGCATGATTTCACCTTGTTTATGTGTTGAGTACATTTCAACGATATAGTTGTTGTCCATAATCGTATTGGGGCTGTTTTGTATCGTTCTTGACATGATGGCATTGCGTTGTTTGCGTTAGACTCATGATGGCATGATGGCATTGCGTTGATTATGCCTTAGTAGACAAGTTATGCCATGATTTGATTATCGTTTCAAATCTGAGTTTAACGTTCAAATGGATGATATAGTCCTTTTTGGTTCATATAAAAGAAGTTTAACATACTTGTGTTAGTATGGAGTGATTTGTCAATTGTTTGCTAAACGATGGATTGTGTACTTGCTTTTAAAAGACTATACTTTTCATTCGAGTAATTCAGGATTTAAACTTGGTTTAACTTTTGAGTTGGGTTAGACTTTGATCGGCCAACAAGTGGGAAGAAGCTTGGTAGTTTGTGATAACTCGGCTGGCTCACTGATATGGATTTTAACTTGGTTTATTTTAACCTGTTTTCTGATTTATTCGGATTGTGTTTGATATGGAAACTTATATTGTTTGTATTCTATAACTTGGGTTATTATTTAATAAATATTTAAATAATATTTTCTGAAATGGATTTTAAAGCGGGAACTCAATAGGCTTGTCTTGTGTTGACTTTGTTAACTGTTTGAGTATTGTGTTTACTCTAATTGGCTTCACCTTGACTTGTTGTTTTGTTCTAGTCCTATGTGGTGTCTAGTACTCTATAGAGTTAGGGTCCGTTTTTAACAATTATTTGTATTTGTTTAGACTCGTCGTCTGTTCGTGTTTTTGAGGCGAACCGAGTTTAGGCTGCTTGGCAAGAGTTTTCACGTGGATTAGCAAGCAGTGAGTTTATATCGCTATTTACCGCTTTATTAAGTAAATTGTATTTTTGCATATATATATATATATATATATTGTATATACAGCTTTCGAACTGTTTTCGACATTATGGATCTGAATTGGAACGGGCTACTCAATGGGCATCATCGAGACTGCGTGCGCACCGGTATATGATCATATGGTATTTGAGGTAGGTTAGAGATACTTCTCGCCTTAGTGAGGGCACCGGTGGAAGATACGTCTCCTGGGACTCACGTGTTTATTTCAGTTATGGAGATACGTCTCACCGACACGACAACTGGATTTAGTTTATTTGTGGTTTAGGGTTTCAATGCTTATCCATAATGATAAATTGCTTTACAAATGTTTTAAGGTTTTTAAAAGTTTTCACTTAATAAATGTAAATAGTTGTATGAACTCATCTCAGTATAACTAACCCCGTTGCTTTCCCAAATTTTCCAGGGTTATGATTTTAGCGAGTCAGCTGGTCTCCGATTCTTTATTTCCTCGGAGGTCTTACTTTATTTTATTAAAGTTATTGAAGTGATTTTACTCTTAGACCGCAGTAGTAATTAGAAGTCGTACTTGTGTAGTACTTGTTGTCAGATTAACTCAATTGGATTATTTGTTGATTGGTATTATTATATTAACTTTGGTTATTAAATATTTATGCCATGTTAGTGACTCGGAGTTGACCAAGCATTTATTATTTATATACTATACTAGGTTGGAGTCTCGGTTGCCCCCGAGCATGTGGTTTTATGCAGGAACAATGTTTTAAATGATTAAAATATGTTATCTGCAAGGCTTGCTACGGGTTTCGGTACAACCATACCCATACCCTAGCGCCGGTCACGGTCCATGAAAATGGGTTGTGACAGTTTTAAACATTTGGATTGTTTTTGATACATTTTAAACGTTTGGCTTAAATCAGTAAAATGGTGAAACGTTAGGATTTGTTTTGTAACGTTTAAAACGTTTGGATTGGTTTCATAACATTTTCAACGTCTGGCTTAAATTGCTAAAAAGGTGAAACGTTTGGATTTGTTTCGTAACATTTGTAAGCGGTTTTGCTTATATCGCTAAAAAGTTGAAACGTTCGGTTTGGTTTCGTAACTTTTTAAACGATTGCCTTAAATTGATCAAAAGGTGAAACATTTGGATTTGTTTCCTAGCATTATTAAACGTTTGGGTTAAATAGCTAAAAAGGTGAAATGTTTGGATTGGTTTCTTAATATTTTAAATGTTTGGCTTAAATCACTAAAAAGGTGAAATATTTGGATTTGTTTCGTGACGTTTGTAAACGTTTGGCTTAAATGACTAAAAAGGTGAAACATTTGGATTTGTTTCGTAACATTTGTAAACGTTTGACTTCAATCGTTAAAAAGGTGAAACGTTAGGATTTGTTTCGTAAAGTTTTAAACGTTTTGATTTGTTTCGTAACTTTTTAAACGTTTGGCTTAAATTGTTAAAATGGTGAAACGGTAGGATTTGTTTCGTTACGTTTAAAACATTTGGCTTAAATCGCTAAAAAGGTGAAACGTTGGGATTTGTTTCGTTTTAAACGTTTGGATTTTTTTCGTAACATTTTAAACTTTTGGCTTAAATTGCTAAAAAGGTGAAACGTTAGGATTTGTTTCGTAACGTCTTAAACGATTGGCTTTAATCGCTAAAAATGTGAAACATTAGGATTTTTTCGTAACGTTTTCAACGTTTGGATTGGTTTCGTAACGTTTTAAATGTTTGGCTTAAATCGCTAAAAAGGTGAAACGTTTGGATTTGTTTCATAACGTTTTAAACGTTTTGTTTAAATTGCTAAAAAGGGAAAATGTTATGATTTGTTTCGTAACGTTTGTAAACGTTTTGCTTAAATTGCTAAAAAGGTGAAATGTTTCGATTTGTTTTGTATCATTTGTAAACTTTTGGCTTAAATCGCTAAAAAGGTGAAACATTTGGATTGGTTTCTTAACGTTTTAAACGTTTTTCTTAAATCGCTAAACAGGTGAAACGTGTGGATTTGTTTTATAATGTTCGTAAGTGTTTGGCTTAAATCGCCAAAAAATGTGAAACGTTTGGATTTGTTTCGTAACATTTTAAACGTTTGGATTGGTTTCGTAACATTTTAAACGTTTGGCTTAAAGTGATAAAAAGGGGAAATGTTTAGATTTGTTTCATAACGTTTGTAAACGTTTCGTTTAAATCGCTAAAAAGGGGAAACATTTGGATTTGTTTCATAATATCTTAAACGTTTAGTTTAAATCCCTAAAAACGTGAAACGTTTAGATTTGTTTCGTAGCGTTTGTTAACGTTTGGCTTAAATTTCTAAGAAGGGGAAACGTTTGGATTATATTTGTAATGTTTTAAACGTTTGGATTGGTTTTTTAACACTTTAATCTATGTCTTAAATAACTCAAAAGGTGAAACGTTTGAATTTGTTTCGTAAATAGTTTTTAAATATTTGGATTTGTTTCATAACGTTATAAACGTTTGGATTTGTTTCGTAACGTTTTAAACGTTTCGCTTATATCGCTAAAAAGGTGAAACAATTTGGATTTGTTTCGAAACGTTTTAAACGTTTGACTTAAATCTCTAAAATGGGGAAGCATTTACTATTTGTTTTGTAACGTCTTAAACGTTTGAATTGGTTTTGTAACGTTTTAAACGTTTGGCTTAGATCACTAAAAAGGTGAAACGTTTGGATTTGTTTCGTAACATTTGTAAACGTTTGGCTTAAATCGCTAAAAAGGTGAAACGTTTGGATTTGTTTCGTAACGTTTTAAGCGTTTGGCCTAAATTGATAAAAAGTTGAAACGTTTGGATTTGTTTCGTAATGTTTTAAACATTTGGCCTAATTTGATAAAAAAAGGTGAAAAAGTTTGAATTTGTTTCCTAACGTTTGTAAATGTTCTAACTCGCTAAAAAGGTGAAACGTTTGGATTTGTTTCGTAATGTTTTAAACGTTTGGATTCGTTTTGTAACGTTTTATATGTTTGACTTAAATCGCTAAAAAGGTGAAACATTTGGATTAGTTTCGTAACGTTTGTAAACGTTTGACTTAAATTGCTAAAAAGGTGAAACATTTGGATTTGTTTCTGTAATAACCCGTAAAATTTTAAAATTTAAATTTGCAAGTTTCGGAAATATTTAGAGTCGCTTACGAGTTTAGAGTTCAATTCGTGACTTGGATAAATAATGATTTTCTTTTGCCATGCTTATTAGTTGGCCAAGCCTGGCCCATTTATTTTATTCTTGTGAAGCCCATGGAAATTATCAACGTGATAATTTGCATGGGCACATTTTTTTTTTCTCAAGTATCTTCTGCAGCCTTAGGCTGCATGTAACTCATTTTATTTAGTTCCTTTATTTTCCCGATTTTTACACTATTTTCCTTCATTATATAAGACATTGTCTAAACCCTAAAACTCTTCTCTACTTATTCTTCAAATTCCAGCCGTCTTTCTCCTCCAAATTGCTGTGAATATCGTGTGCTATTCATCAACCAAGATTGGTGTTCATCGAGTAAGCTTCAATCCTTGATTTTCTGTTTTTAGCTTATAACCGACACTTCCGTTCATGACTGATAACTCTACCGTTTCAGCGCCAAATTGCATTTCGTTTCTTTCCTGAGATTGTAGACTCAACTCTCTACAAGTCTGAGCTTAGTTTTCACATAACGGTACGTTCTCTTTTATGTTCTAGCTGCCTCCGTCGCATCGTTTAGTGTTAATTTATATTTTGAATCAAAAAATCGACATTTTACTATTTCGATCCATTCGCAGCCGTTTCTCAATCGATTCAGTTCCGTTTCTTCCCCGTGATAGTAGGCTCGTTCCTCTACGATTCCCAATCTTGAAATTCGCCAAACGGTATGTATTTTATTCCATTTCAATCGCCACCGTCTCACCGTTTTGTTTTGATTCTTAACTGTGAATGTTTAACTTTTGGTTACTGCCGAATTCATTAGGTTCTTAGGCTTCGATTTTGTTACCTTGTTATGATTATGATTCCATTATATTAGGGTTTATAACCTTTTGAATGTTAGTCTAAAATCAATATGAAGTCGTTTCATCGTTTTTGGATTTCGTTCGTCGTTCTAAAATTTTCGGTGGTGATCCTTTAGTTGTTGTCAAGGTGTTGTGTTTCGGTTTATTGATTAGTAATTGTGATCTTGTCAAATGTTAGATTATGTGTTGTTTGGTTAAGAAATTGTGAGATTTGGTTTTGAGAGGGGTGAACTTATATTCAGTTTTGTTACTGTAAGTATGGATTGGAATTTGAAATTGTAGCTTTGGGTTATAAAATGAAGGGGATGATCATGTGGCATTAGGTGGTTGCGTGTTATGATTTACTTTTGGCTAAATATCCTTTTAGGCCACTAACTTATTTGGTGTTAAATTGTTTAACCATTTAAGTTACTTTATTAATTATTTTATATTGATTTAAATATTAATCTACGGAATTTGTTTCGACTTATCAATTACCGATCTAAAAAAATATTATTATTTATAAATTGAATTACTTTGGGCATTAATATTTTAAATTTAAATTAATATTATACTTATTATAGTTGATATATGATTTTATAAATTGACTATATTAAATGGGAATTGGGGATTTCATTTAATTTGAAAGTTTGTCAAATTAGTTATATTATATTTAAAACTTAAAAAATAATAATATTTGAATCCATTTAAAATTTAATTTATTATTATCATTATTATTTTAAATGGAATTGGATATTTATTATCAATTTATAAATTTATAAATTCTCAGGTGACACTTTCTGGCTTAATGTGCCAATGTGATTAAATTTTAGTTTAACTTTTATATTATTTATGTGATTTATTATAAAGGAGAAATTTGATATTTTTATCTAATTATTGGTTTGTGATTTTGGCTTAGCAATGCCAATTGGCTAAATTTATGATTTAGCCATCTATTGAATTATTGATTTATTTAATGAGATATTTTGCCGGTAATCTTTAATTACTTGGGTTTCAAGTTATTGAGTTCTATTTTTATATTGATTAATATTTTTATAAAATTATAATTATAAACTGTGGTTTATAATTCTGAATTATCAGTTGGGTCGGTTTAGACTTGGGTCACCGACATGTGGGTTTAACTTGATAGTTTTAAGAAACTCGGTTAACCCACTATTTGAGGAAAGGATTTTATTTATTAATTAAATATTATTTAATTTAAATTTTTGGATTGAATTTTTAAAATATGAACTCAATAGGCTTGATTTATTTTGGCATTATGATTTATTGAGAATTGTGTTCTCTGTGTAATATTTAATTGTCTGTTTAATTGTGCTAGTCCTACGTGGTGTCTAGTATTCTTAGAGTTAGGGGGTTGGAGTGGTTTTAAAGTATGATTTATTTTTAGACTCTTCGACTATTCGCGCTCCGAAGTCGAACCAGGGTTTGCTGTTTGCCGAAGTTTCACGTGGATAAGCAAGTAGTGAGTTTGTAGTGCTATTTACCGCTTTATTAAGTACCGCATCATATTTTAATATTACAAATGCTTTTGAACTGTTTTTACGGATTATGGATCTCGATTGAAACGAGCTGCTCGATAGGCTTGTATCGAGACTGTGTGCACCGGTATGTACTCTGGGATCGGCAGACTAATGTCTGGCTTACGCTGGTATATGACGAGGATATGTTCCCGTCCACTCTGGGTTTATCAGTATGCTATGTCATACTTACGCTGGGATCATTTCAATAGTGTTTTCCATAATTATACTATATTAGTATAAAATGTTTTGATTTAAGGGTTTTAAACTTAATAAATATAAATAGTATTGCGAATTCATCTCAGTATATCTGACCCCGTTGTTTTCCCAAATTTTCCAGGTTTATGATTTGAAAGGTGGTCCACTCCGATTCTTTTGATTAATCGGAGGTTTTATGTTATTTAAACTAGTTACTGTTTTCAAACTCTTAGACCGCAGTAGAACTAGTTTAGATCTTACATTTATTATTGCACTTTGGGATTGTCGATTTGATCGATTATTTATTATTGGCATGTTTAATCTGGATTATTTTAATATTATATTTAAGGCATGTTGTTGAGCATTTTGGATATTTAAGTTATTTATATTAGAACTGTAATATAAATTGCTAGACTTAGGTTGCAGTCTCGGTTGCCCCCGAGCAGTTTCTGCAGGTTAATGTGTTTGATTGATTCCCGCGAGGCTTGCTACGAGTTTTGGTACGACCATACCCATACCCTAGCGCCGGTCACGATTCATGAAATTGGGTCGTGATAGTTTCATAACGTTTGTAAATGTTTGGCTTCAATCGCTAAAAAGGTGAAATAATAGGATTTGTTTCGTAATGTTTGAAGCCTTTGGACTTTTTTTCATAACATTTTAAACGCTTGGCTTAAATCGCTAAAATGGTGAAACGGTAGGATTTGTTTCGTAACGTTTAAAACGTTTGGCTTAAATCGCTAAAAAGGTGAAGCGAACGTTTGGCTTAAATCGCTAAAGAGGTAAAACGTTTGGATTTCTTTTGTAACGTTTTAAACGTTTGGCTTAAATCGCTAAAAAGTGAAACGCTAGGAATTTGTTTCATAACGTTTTAAATGTTTAGATTTATGTCGTACCGTTTTAAACGTTTGGCTTATATTGCTAAAAAGGTGAACGTTAGGATTTGTTTTGTAACCTCTAAAACGTTTGGCTTAAATCGCCAAAAAGGTGAAATGTTAGGATTTGTTTCGTAACGTTTTAAACGTTTGGATTTGTTTCGTAACGTTTTAAACATTTGGCTTAAATCGCTAAAAAGCTGAAACGTTTGGATTCGTCTCATAATGTTTGTAAATGTTTGGCTTAATTTTTTTATAATGGTGAAATGTTTGGATTTGTTTTGTAACGTTTTAGACGTTTGGATTGGTTTGATAACGTTTTAAACGTTCGGCTTGAATCGCTAAAAAGGTGAAACGTTTGGATTTGTTTCGCAATGATAATAAACGTTTTGCTTAAATCGATAAAAAGGGAAACGTTTGGATTTGTTTCGAAACGTTTAAATTGGTTTCGTAACGTTTTAAACGTTTTGCTTAAATCGATAAAGAGGTCAAATGTTTGGATTTGTTTCGAAACGTTTTGAATGTTTGGCTTAAATCGCTAAAATGGGTAAACATTAGGATTTGTTTCGTAAAGATTTAACCGTTTGGATTAGTTCCGTAACGGTGTAAACATTTGGATTTAAGCGCTAAAAAGGTGAAACGTTAGGATTTTTCCGTAACATTTTAAACGTTTGGCTTAAATAGGTAAAAAGGTGAAATGCTTGGATTTGTTTCGTAATGTTTGTAAACGTTTGACTTAAATCTCTAAAAAGGTGAAAAGTTTGGATTTGTTTCGTAACGTTTTAAACGTTTGGATTGATAACGTTTGGATTGATAACGTTTTAAACGTTTGGCTTTAATCGCTAAAAAGGTTAAACGTTAGTATTTGTTTCGGAACATTTGTAAACGTTTGGCTTAAATTGCTAAAAATGTGAAAAGTTGGGTTTTGTTTCGTAACGATTTGAACGTTTGGCTTATATCGCTAAAAAGGTGACACGTTATGATTTGTCTCGTAACGTTTTAAACGTTTGGCTTAAATCGCTAAAAAGGTGAAACGTTTGGATTTTTTTTGTACGTTTAAAACGATTGGATTGTTTTTGTAACGTTTTAAACATTTGGCTTCAATATTTAAAAAGGTGAAACATGAGGATTTGTTTGTCACGTTTGTAAACGTTTGGCTTAATTCGTTAAATTGGTGAAACATTAGGATTTATTTCGTAACGTTTTAAATGTTTGGCTTAAATCGTTAATAAGGTGAAACGTTTGGATTGGTTTCGTAACGTTTTAAACGTTTGGATTGGTTTCGTAACGTTTTAAACATTTGGTTATATCTCTAAAAAATTGAAACATTTGGATTTGTTTTTTCAAACGTTTGGCATAAATTACTAAAAAGGGGAAACGTTTGGATTTGTTTCATAACGTGTTATGCTTTTGGATTGGTTTCATAATGTTTTTAACGTTTGGCGTAAATCGCTAAAAAAGTTAAATGTTTTGATTTGTTTCTTAACGTTTGCAAATGTATAGCTTATATCTCTAGAAAGATGAAACGTTTGGATTTGTTTCGGAACGTTTTAAACGTTTTGATTGGTTTTGCAACATTTTAAACGTTTGGCTTAAATAGCAAGGAAGGTGATACATTAGGATTTGTTTCTTAACGTTTGTAAACGTTTGGCTTAAATCGCTAAATTGGTGATAGTTTGGATTTCTTATGTAATGTTTTAAACATTTGGCTTAAATCGCCAAAAAGGTGAAACGTTTGGATTTGTTTCGTAATGTTTTAAACGTTTGGATTGGTTTAGTAAAGTTTTAAACGTATGGCTTAAATCGCTAAAAAGGTGAAACGTATGGATTTGTGTCGTAACGTTTGTAAACGTTTTGCATAAATCTCTTAATTTGGGAAATGATTTGATTCGTTTTGTAATGTCTGTAAACGTTTTGTTTAAACTGCTAAAAAGGTGAAACGTTGGGATTGGTTTCGTAACGTTTTAAACGTTTGGATTGGTTTCATACCGTTTTAAACGTTTGGCTTAAATCGTTAAAAAGGTGAAACGTTTGGATTTGTTTCATAACGTTTTAAACGTTTGGCTTAAATCGCTAAAAAGGTGAAACGTTTGGATTTGTTTCGTACGTTTTAAACGATTGGATTGGTTTTGTAACGTTTTAAACGTTTGGCTTCAATAGCTAAAAAGATGAAACGTGAGGATTTGTTTTGTCACGTTTGTAAACGTTTGGCTTAAATCGTTAAATTGGTGAAACGTTTGGATTTGTTTTGGTGACGTTTTAAACGTTTGGCTTATATCACTAAAAAGGTTAAATGTTTTGATTTGTTTGGTAACGTTTTAAACGTTTGGATTGGTTTCGTAATGTTTTAAACATTTGGCTTAAATCGCTAACAAGGTGAAACGTTTGGATTTGTTATGTAACATTTACAAACGTTTGGCTTAAATCGCTAAAAAGGTGAAATGTTTGCATTCGTTTGTAAACCTTGGCTTAAATTGCTAAATAGGTGAAACATTTGGATTTGTTTCGTAATGATTGTTATCGTTTGGCTTAAATCGCTAAAAAGGTGAAACATTTGGATTTGTTTCATAACATTTTAAACGTTTGGATTGGTTTCGTAACGTTTCAAATGTTTGGCTTAAATCGCTAAAAAGGTGAAATGTTTGGATTTGTTTCGTAACGTTTGTTAACGTTTAGCTTAAATAGCTAAAAAAAGGTGAACAATTGGTTTTGTTTCGTAATGTTGTAAACGTTTGGATTTGTTTTGTAACATTTTAAACGTTTGGATTATATCGCAGAAAATTTGAAACGTTTCGATTTGTTTGGCGATGTTTGTAAACGTTTGGATTGGTTTCGTAACGTATGTAAATGTTTTGCTTCAATCGCTAAAAAGGTGAAACGTTTGGATTGGTTTTGTAACGTTTTAAATGTTTGGCTATTATCGCTAAAAAGGTGAAACGTTTGGATTTGTTTCGTAAACATCTTTAAACGTTTGGCTTATATCGCTAAAAATACGAAACATTTGGATTTGTTTCGTGACATTCTAAATGTTTAGCTTAAATTGCTAGAAAGGGGAAACGTTTGAATATGTTTTATGACATTTTAAACGTTCGACTTAAATCGCTAAAAAGTTGAAAAGTTGGGATTTATTTCGTAACGTTTTAAACATTTAGATTTGTTTCATAATGTTTTAAACGTTTTTCTTAAATCGCTAATTAGTTGAAGCATTAGGATTTGTTTCGTAACGTTTTAAACGTTTAGCCTAAATCGCTTAAGGTGAAAACTTAGGATTTTTTTCGTAAAGTTTTAAACGTTTGGCTTAAATTGTTAAAAAGGTGAAACATGAGGATTTGTTTCTAAAATTTTAAACGTTTGGATCGGATTCGTAACGTTTTAAACGTTTTTCTTAAAATTCTAAAAAGGTTAAACGTTTGGATTTATTTCGTAATATTTGTAAAAGTTTGGCTTAAATCGCTAAAAAGGTGAAACGTTTGGTTTTGTTTCGTAACGTTTTAATTGTTTAGATTGGTTTCATAACATTTTAAACGTTTGGTTTAAATCGCTAAAAAGGTGAAACGTTTGGATTTGTTTCGTAACGTTTGTAAACGTTCGGCTTAAATCGCAAAAAGGTGAAACGTTTGGATTTATTTCGTAACGTTTAAACGTTTGGATTGGTTTCATAACGTTTTAAACGTTTGGCTTAAATCGCTAAAAAGGTGAAACGTTGGGCTTATATGACTAAAAAGGTGAAAAATTTGTATTTGTTTCCTAATTGATTTCATAATGTGTCAAACGTTTGGCTTAAATTACTATAAAGGTGAAACGTTTGGATTTGTTTCGTAACGTTTGTAGACATTTAGCTTAAATCTCTAAAAAGATGAAATGTTTTGATTTGTTTCGTAACATTTTAAATGTTTGGATTGGTTTCGTAACGCTTTAAACGTTTGACTTAAATCGCTAAAACGGTGAATAGTTAGGATTTGTTTCGTAACGTTTGTAAATGTTTGGCTTAAATCGCTAAATAGGTGAAACGTTTGGATTTGATTCGTAAAGTTTTAAACGTTTTGCATAAATCGCTAACAAGGTGACGCTTGGATATGTTTCGTAACGTTTTAAATGTTTGGATTGGTTTTGTAACGTTTTAAACGTTTGGCTTAAATTGCTAAAAAGGGGAAACGTTTGCATTTGTTTTGTAACGTTTGTAAACGTTTGGCTTCAATCGCCAAAAATGGGAAACGTTTGCATCTGTTTTGTGACGTTTGTAAACGTTTGTCAAAAATTTCTAAAAAGGTGAAACATTTGGATTCGTGTCGTAACGATTGTAAACGTTTGGCTTAAATCGCTAAAAAGGTGAAACGTTTGGATTTATTTCGAAACGTTTTAAACCTTTGGATTGGTTTTGAAACGTTTTAAATATTTGGCTTAAATCGCTAAAAAGGTGAAACGTTCGGATTTATTTCCTAAAGTTTGTTAACGTTTGGCTTAAAGTGCTAAAAAAGGTGAAACGGTTGGTTTTGTTTCGTAACGTTCTAGACGTTTGGATTTGTTTCGTAACGTTTTAAATGTTACGATTATATCGATAAAAAAGTGGAACGTTTGGATTTGTTTCGTAACGTTTGCAAACCTTTGGATTAGTTTCGTAACGTTTCTAAACGTTTGGCTTCAATCGCTAAAAAGGTGAAACATTTGGATTTTTTTCGAAACATTTTAAACGTTTGGATTGGTTTCGCAACGTTTTAAATATCTGGCTATAATCGCTTAAAGGTGAAACGTTTGGATTTGTTATGTAACGTTTACAAACGTTTGGCTTAAATCGCTAAAAGGGTGAAAAGTTTGCATTCGTTTTTTAACGTTTGTAAACGTTGGCTTAAATTTCTAAATAGGTGAAACATTTGGATTTGTTTCGTAATGATTGTTATCGTTTGGCTTAAATCGCTAAAAAGGTGAAACATTTGGATTTGTTTCATAACGTTTTAAACGTTTGGATTGGTTTCGTAACGTTTTGAATGTTTGGTTTAAATCGGTAAAAAGGTGAAACGTTTGGATTTGTTTCGTAACATTTGTTAACGTTTGGCTTAAATCGCTAAAAACGGTGAAAAAATTGATTTTGTTTCGTAATGTTGTAAACGTTTGGATTTGTTTCGTAACGATTTAAACGTTTGGATTATATCACAGAAAAGGTTAAACGTTTGGATTTGTTTGGCAAAGTTTGTAAACGTTTAGATTGGTTTCGTAACGTGTGTAAATGTTTGGCTTCAATCGCTAAAAAGGTGAAACATTTGGATTGGTTTCGTAACATTTTAAATGTTTGGCTATAATCGCTAAAAAGGTGAAACGTTTGGATTTGTTTCGTAAACGTCTGTAAACGTTTGGCTTAAATCGCTAAAAATGTGAAACGTTTGGATTTGTTTCTTAACATTCTAAATGTTTAGCTTAAATCGCTAGAAAGGGGAAACGTTTTGATATGTTTTATGACATTTTAAATGTTCGACTTAAATCGCTAAAAAGGTGAAATGTTAGGATTTATTTCGTAACATTTTAAACATTTGGATTTGTTTCGTAATGTTTTAAACGTTTTGCTTAAATCGCTAATAAGTTGAAACGTTAGGATTTGTTTCGTAACGTTTTAAACGTTTGGCTTAAATCGTTTAAAAGTGAAAACTTAGGATTTTTTTCGTAACGTTTTAAATGTTTGGTTTAATTTGCTAAAAAGGGGAAACGTGAGGATTTGTTTCGCAATATTATAAACGTTTGGATCGGATTCGTAACGTTTTAAAAGTTTGTCTTAAAATTCTAAAAAGGTTAAACGTTTGGATTTATTTCGTAATGTTTGTAAACGTTTGGCTTAAATGGGATAACATTTCGTTTTTTTTGTAACGTTTTAAACGTTTGGATTGGTTTCATAACATTTTAAATGTTTCGTTTAAATCGCTAAAAAGGTGAAACGTTTTGATTTGTTTCGTAACGTTTGTAAACGTTCGGCTTAAATCGCAAAAAAATGAAACGTTTGGATTTGTTTCGTAACGTTTAAACGTTTGGATTGGTTTTGCAACGTTTAAACGTTTGGCTTAAATCGCTAAAAAGGGGAAACGTTTGGCTTATATGACTAAAAAGGTGAAACATTTGTATTTGTTTCCTATTTGGTTTCATAATGTTTCAAACGTTTAGCTTAAATTACTATAAAGGTGAAACGTTTGGATTTTTTTCGTGACGTTTGTAAACATTTAGCTTAAATCTATAAAAAGGTGAAACGTTTTGATTTGTTTCGTAACATTTCAAACGTTTGGATTGGTTTCGTAACGTTTACACGTTTGGCTTAAATCGCTAAAAAGGTGAATAGTTAGGATTTGTTTCGTAACGTTTGTAAACGTTTTGCTTAAATCGCTAAATAGGTGAAACGTTTGGATTTGATTCGTAACGTTTTAAACGTTTGGCATAAATCGCTAACAAGGTGACTTTTGGATTTGTTTCGTAACGTTTTAAACGTTTGGATTTGTTTTGTAACGTTTTAAACATTTGGCTTAAATCAATAAAAAGGGGAAACGTTTGCATTTTTTTGTAACATTTATAAACATTTGGCTTCAATCGCCAAAAAGGGGAAACGTTTGCATCTGTTTTATAACGTTTGTAAACGTTTGGCTTAAATCGCTAGAAAGGGGAAACTGTTTGATATGTTTTATGACATTTTAAACGTTCGACTTAAATCGCTAAAAAGGTGAAACGTTAGGATTTATTTCGTATCATTTTAAACGTTTGGATTTGTTTCGTAATGTTTTAAGCGTTTTGCTTAAATCGCTAATAAGTTGAAACGTCAGGATTTGTTTCGTAACGTTTTAAACGTTTGGCTTAAATCGCTAAAAAGGTGAATAGTTAGGATTTGTTTCGTAACGTTTGTAAACGTTTGTCTTAAATCGCTAAATAGGTGAAACGTTTGGATTTGATTCGTAACGTTTTAAACGTTTGGCATCATTCGCTAACAAGGTGACGTTTGGATTTGTTTTGTAACATTTTAAACGTTTGGATTGGTTTTGTTACGTTTTAAACGTTTGGCTTAAATCAATAAAAAAGGGAAACGTTTGCATTTGTTTTCTAACGTTTGTAAACATTTGGCTTCAATCGCCAAAAAGGGGAAATGTTTGCATCTTTTTTATAACGTTTGTAAACATTTGGCTTAAATTTCTAAAAGGGTGAAACGTTTGGATTCGTTTCGTAACGATTGTTAAAGTTTGGCTTAAATCGCTAAAAAGGTGAAACGTTTGGATTTATTTCGTAACGTTTTAAATGTTTGGATTGGTTTCGAAATGTTTTAAATGTTTGGCTTAAATCGCTAAAAAGGTGAAACATTAGGATTTATTTCGTAACGTTTTAAATATTTGGATTTGTTTCGTAATGTTTTAAACATTTTGCTTAAATCGCTAATAAGTTGAAACACTCGGATTTGTTTCGTAACGTTTTAAACGTTTAGCCTAAATCGCTTAAAGGTTAAAACTTAGGATTTTTTTCGTAACATTTTAAATGTTTGGCTTAAATTGCTAAAAAGGTTAAACATGAGGATTTGTTCCGTAAAATTTTAAACGTTTGGATCGGATTCGTAACGTTTTAAACGTTTGTCTTAAAATTCTGAAAAGGTTAAACGTTTGGATTTATTTCGTAATGTTTGTAAACGTTTGGCTTAAATCGCTAAAAAGGTGAAATGTTTGGTTTTGTTTCGTAATGTTTTAAACGTTTGGATTGGTTTCATAACATTTTAAACGTTTGGTTTAAATCTCTAAAATGGTGAAACGTTTGGATTTGTTTCGTAACGTTTGTAAACGTTCGGCTTAAATCGCAAAAAGGTGAAACGTTTGGATTTATTCGTAACGTTTAAACGTTTGGATTGGTTTCGTAACGTTTTAAACGTTTGGCTTAAATCGCTAAAAAGGTGAAACGTTTGGCTTATATGACTAAAAAGGTGAAAAATTTGTATTTGTTTCCTAATTGGTTTCATAATGTTTCAAACGTTTGACTTAAATTACTATAAAGGTGAAACGTTTGGATTTATTTCGTAACGTTTGTAAACATTTAGCTTAAATCTGTAATACCCCGTAAATATTTTGACTTTTTCCGAGGAGTTTCCGGTAGTAATTTAAGTAATTTTGCGGTTTTCGTGGTTCGATTCGAAGTTCGGGTGGAGTTTGGGTTTGGGTGGTTCAACCTTTGGGTTGAACCAAGTCTCGTTTAGACCATTTGTCTCAAACGAGACCTAGTCTCGTTAATTCTCGAACGAGAACTGATAGTCTCGTTCGAGACCTGTAATTTTTAGGCAGGTCTCGTTTGATACCAGCAGGTCTCGTTCGAGACCTTTTTGGCTGCAGTTGGGGACGCGTTTTCCTTTCCGTTTTAGCACGTTTTTATTCCTTTGAGTACGTAATGTTTAAACCCTAATCTATTCCCGGCATATCCCTCAAACCCTAGCCGTTCTCATTACCGTAAATCGCTGAGAATTCGTGTTTCATTTCTCCTCCAAACTTTGATACTCAATTCGGTAGGTTTCTTCATTTTACTCTGTTTTTGCTGAAAACGATGTCTCACTAATTTTAATCATTCTCCTTCATTACATCGTTATTTTCAGTTCCGATTATTCCTAGTCGAAGTAGACTCACGTATCAACAAATTCCAACTTTCGTTTCGTAAAACGGTACGTTATATTTCTCGTATTAGCTGCCGCCGTCTCACCGTTTGGGATAATATTCTGTTTTTATTTCTGAACGACACCTTCGTTTCTTGATCCGTACGCAGCCGTTTCTGGATCGAATTCAGTCACGTTTCTTCCCCGTGATAATAGACTCGTCCCTCTAGGATTCTACACCTTTCGTTCGTCAAACAGTACGTAATCGATCCTGTTTTAATCGCCGTCGTCTTATCATTTTTATTCGTGCTTAACAGTGAACTGTTTTGGCTGTGGCCGATGATTCTCATTAGGTTCTTGTGTTTATTCGTCATGGTTATCATGTCTTGCTTGTGTTATTAGAGTAGTTGATTCTGAAATGCTATTGTTGGTTCGATGGGTCCCTAAACGTATAAATAACTAAAACGGTGACACGTTAGGATTTGTTTCATAGCATTTTAAATGTTTGGATTGGTTTCGTAACGTTTTAAGTTTGGCTTAAATCGCTAAAAAGGTGAAACGTTTGGATTTTTTCGTAACGTTTATAAACGCTTGGTTTAAATCGCTAAAATGGTGAAAGGTTAGGATTTTTTTCGTAATGTTTTTAATATTTGGGTTGGTTTCGTAGCGTTTTAAACAATTACCTTAAATCACTAAAAGGTGACACGTTTGGATTTGTTTCGAAAAGTTTTAAACATTTGGCTTTAATCGCTAAAAAAGGGAATAATTAGGATTTGTTTCGTAAGGTTTTATATGATTGGCTTAAATTACTAAAAAGGCGAAACATTACGATTTGTTTCGTAACGTTTTAAACGTTTGGCTTAAATCGCTAAAAAGGTGAAACGTTAGAATTTGTTTCGTAACGTTTTTAAACATTTTGATTGGTTTCGTAACGTTTTAAACGTTTAGCTTAAATCACTAAAAAGGTGAAACATTTAGATTTGTTTCGTAACTTTTGTAAACATTTGGCTTAAATCGCTAAAAAGGTTAAACGCTTGGATTTGTTTCGTAATGTTTTAAATATTTGGATTGGTTTCATTACGTTTTAAATATTTGGCTTAAATTGATAAAAAGGTGAATTGTTTGGATTTGTTTCGTAACGTTTGTAAACTTTTGGCTTAAATTGATAAAAAGGTGAAACATATGGATTTATTTCGTAAGGTTTGTAAACGTTTGACTTTAAACACTAAAAACATGAAATATTAGGATTTGTTTCGTTAACGTTTTAAACGTTTGGATTTGTTTCGTAAAATTTTAAACGTTTCGCTTAAATCGCTAATAGATGAAACGTTAGGATTTGTTTCATAACGTTTTAAACGTTTGCCTTAAAACACAAAATGGTGAAACATTAGGATTTGTTTAGTTTTAAACGTTTGGATTTGTTTCGTAATATTTGAAACGTTTTGCTTATATCGCTAAAAAGGTGAAACGTTTGGATTTGTTTTGTAACATTTTAAATGTTTTGGTTTAAATCGCTAAAAATGTGAAAAGTTAGGATTTGTTTCGTAACGTTTTAAACGGTTGGCTTACATCGCTAAAACAATAAAACGTTAAGATTTTTTCGTACGTTTTCAACGTTTGGCTTAAATCGCTAAAAAGGTGAAACGTTAAGATTTTTTCGTACTGTTTTTGTAATATCACGCATTTTAAAATTATTATTTTTTTAAAAAATTAAATTTTAAATTTTGTATTCCGTCAAACGTTAGGTAATTTAATGTTATTTTTGTAAATAATTTTATTTAATTTTATTGGAGTCACTCGTTGATTCGGTCGTGATTCGATTCGTGTTGGTTTGTATTATTAAATCTTAATAAATAAATAAAAAAAAATAGTACGCCATGCATACCAAAAAGGCCATGCATGCTTTTCTTTTTTTCTTTACACGTGAACCTTGGTCACTCTCTTAGCACATAAAAGGCCTATCAATAAAAGCCCATAGTGTTAATTTCTGCATATCAATTTCTTCCTTCCATATATTCATTTGTTACGTTTCTGTTTCCCCTTTATAAATGTATTCCTTTACATTCCTTTGCTTCTAAGCCTAATAATTCTTATCACTTTAAAATAAACCTCAGCCGCCACACACCCTTAGCATCCTGTAATTACCATTCTCTTGATTCAAGGACAAGGTAAGAAATATAGCTTCTCATAATCTGATATTTCGTTATTTCAATATCGTTAAGTTACGGTTTTTGATTCCTATCTCGTTGTATTAGCTATTATCTGAATTTTATTCAACGATTCACATCAACTCAGCGATCTCTATAATCGTTACGCTTCAGAATCATTTACGGTACGTAAGAATTCCTCCGTTTGTCGCCGTTTTGATTTCGACGTGTTCTTGCTTATTTACTGCCGTTCTTTTTTAGTTTAATTCGACTACCTTTGATCGTTTCCTTGTAGCCTATTGAGTAGAGTAGAGATTTGATTGTTGAGTCGTGATTATTCGTCGTTGTCGATACCGTTTCAATTCGCCGATATTCATGCTTGATAGAGTGCAATCTTTCTTTGCCACTGCCATATATTTGTTTGCTTGATTGTTAGAAATTCCATGGGATTAGGGTGATAAGCTTAGGATTTAGTTTGCTTTTGGTTTTTGGTTGAAGGTTTTTAAGTTACAGATTGCTAATTTTTTTTGTTTCATTCAAATTGCTATGGCGGGTTCACTGTATGCATGAAAGAATTGGTTAGTTGAAGGAGATGGTTTAATGACTAATGTGATCACCATTCTATTTTTCATTAACCTAATAAAACCCTCAAGTTGTTTTTAGCTATTATAATATTTGATAATAACTTTTGTATTTATTTCAATTTTAAATAGACAACTGAAAAACGATAATTATTTTATGATCTAAATTAATATAATTACTCGGGTAATTAAATTAAATTTTGATTTATATGTTATTTTAGACTAATTTACAATTTAGCCCCTAAAGTTTTTAAAAGCTTATTCAAGTTAAGTTTTATCTATTGGATAACTTTTGAACTTTTGTTTGAATTATAAATTAGTAAACTGAGAACGGATAATTAATTTGATTTCGAATATCAAATTGGCTAAATTACAGTTTACTCCCTAAACTTTTATAAACTTAAAATGGTTAAGCTTTAGTTGTAACTTGGGTTACTTAGATTTGAAGTTATTGAATTCTATTTTAAATAGGATAATTATTTTATTAATAATTTTAATTTATAAACTCGGGATTATAAATTTAATAAACTTTTGGACCGGGTTAGACTTTGGTCGCCCAGCAAGTGGGAAGAAGTTTGGTAGTTTTTAATAACTCGGCTGACTCACTGATATGGATTTTAACTTGGCTTAATTTAAAATATTTTTACGAATCATTCTAAATATGTTTATATGATTTGTACTCTATAATTTGGGTTATTTTTGGAATGCATTAATATAAGTGTTTGTTAAACGTGGCTTGGTATTGTGTTGTACTAGTCCTATGTGGTGTCTAGTACTCTTTAAAGTTAGGGTCTAGTTTTAATTATGATTTTAATACTTTATTTAGACCCGTCGACTGTTCGTACTTCAGAGGCGAACCAGAGTTAGGTGCTTGTCAGGATCACGTGGATTTAGCAAGCAGTGAGTTTATATCTCTATTTACCTCTTTATTAAGCAATTATTATATTTTGTATATATATATATCTATAAGCAGCTTTCAAACTGTTTTTCAGCATTGTGGATTTGATTTGGAACGTGCTACTCGATGGGCATCATCGGGACTGCGTGCGCACCGGTAATGATAATGGTATTAAGGTAGGTTTGAGATACGTCTCACCTTAGTGAGGGCACCGGTGGAAGATACGTCTCTTGGGCTCACTATTTATTAAGTGATATTCGGGGATCGGTTATTGAGATACGTCTCACCGACATGACAATGGATTTAGAATTATGGTTTAGGGTTTCATTGATAATCCATAATGAAAATGTTTTATTAAACGTTTTTCAAAGTTTTTAACTTAATAAATGTAAATGGTTATATAAACTTTACTCAGTAAATCTGACCCCGTTGTTTTCCCAAATTTTCCAGGTTTATGATTTGAGCATTGGTCGATCTCCGTTTCTTCATTCTCAGAGGTTCTTTATTTTATTTCCGAATAAAAGAGTCGAACTGTTTTAAACTCTTAGACCGCAGTAGTAGTATCAGATCATTTATGGTTTAGTCTTATACTATATTTTTATACAGTTGTTTGTTGGTAATTACTTTATCGCTTTTAACATGATTACAGTGTTTATGATATTTATATTATATTTCCACACTGTTGGAGTTATAATTTGAGATAAGCATACTTTGAATATATGTTGCTTATTGTACTGCTAGACTAGGCTGAAGTCTCGGTTGCCCCCGAGCATGTGGTTTTCTGCAGGTACATTGTTTTAACTGTTTAAGTTGGTTATCCGCAAGGCTAGCTATGGGTTTTGGTACAACCATACCCATACCCTAGCGCCGGTCACGATTCATGAAAATGGGTCGTGACAGTATTAAATGTTTGGATTGGTTTCGTAACGCTTTAAACGTTTGGCTTAAATCGCTATAAAGGTGAAACATTAGGATTTGTTTCGTAATGTTTGTAAATGTTTGGCTTAAATCGCTAAAAAGGTGAAACGTTTGGATTTGTTTCGTAAATTTTTAAATGTTTGGCTTAAATCGCTAAAAAGGGAAAATGTTAGGATTTGTTTTTGAAACATTTTAAATGTTTGGCTTAAATCATTAAAAAGGCAAAACGTTAGGATTTGTTTCGTTACTTTTTAAACGTTTGGCTTAAATCACTAAAAAGGTGACACGTTAGGATTTGTTTCATAACGTTTTAAATGTTTGGATTGGTTTCGTAACGTTTTACTGTTTGGCTTAAATAGCTAAAAAGTTGTAACATTTGTAAACGCTTGGTTTAAACCGCTAAAAAGGTGAAAGGTTAGGATTTGTTTCGTAACATTTTAAATGTTTGGGTTGGTTTCGTAACGTTTTAAACGCTTTCCTTAAATCACTAAAAGGTGACACGTTTGGATTTGTTTCGAAAAGTTTTAATCATTTGGCTTTAATCGTTAAAAAAGGGAATAGTTAGGATTTGTTTCGTAAGGTTTTATACGTTTTGCTTAAATTGCTAAAAAGGCAAAACATTATTATTTGTTTAGTAACGTTTTAAACGTTTGGCTTAAATCGGAAAAAAGGGGAAACGTTAGAATTTGTTTCGTAACGCTTTTAAATGTTTGGATTGGTTTCGTAACATTTTAAACGTTTCGCCTAAATCACTAAAAAGGTGAAACAGTTAGATTTGTTTCGTAACGTTTGTAAAAATTTGTCTTAAATCGCTAAAAAGGTGAAACGCTTGGATTTGTTTTGTAATGTTTTAAACGTTTCGATTGGCTTCATTATGTTTTAAATATTTGACTTAAATTGATAAAAAAAAAAGGTGAAACGTTTGTATTTGTTTCGTAACGTTTGTAAACTTTTGGCTTAAATTGCTAAAAATGTAAAACGTTTGGATTAATTTCGTAACGTTTGTAAACGTTTGGTTTTAATCGCTAAAAAGGTGAAATGTTAGGAATTGTTTTGTAACGTTTTAAACGTTTGGATGTGTTTCGTAACATTTGTAAACGTTTGGCTTAAATCGCTAAAAAGGGGAAACGTTTGGATTTGTTTCGTAAAATTTTAAACGTTTGGCTTAAATCTCTAAAAAGGGAAAACGTTAGGATTTGTTTTGAAACATTTTAAATGTTTGGCTTAAATCATTAAAATGGCTATACATTAGGATTTGTTTCGATACATTTTAAGCGTTAGGCTTAAATCACTAAAAAGGTGACAAGTTAGGATTTGTTTCATAATGTTTTAAATGTTTGGATTGGTTTCCTAACGTTTTAACATTTGGCTTAAATACTAAAAAGTTGTAACATTTGTAAACGCTTGGTTTAAATCGCTAAAAAAATGAAAGGTTAGGATTTTTTTTCGTTACATTTTATATGTTTGGGTTGGTTTCGTAACGTTTTAAACGATTGCCTTAAATCACTAAAAGGTGACACGTTTGGATTTATTTCGAAAAGTTTTAATCAATTGGCTTTAATCGTTAAAAAATGGAATAGTTAGGATTTGTTTCGTAAGGTTTTATACGTTTTGCTTAAATTGCTAAAAAGGCAAAACATTAGGATTTCTTTCGTAACGTTTTAAACGTTTGGCTTAGATCGGAAAAAAGGGGAAACGTTAGAATTTGTTTAGTAACGCTTTTAAATGTTTTGATTGGTTTCGTAACATTTTAAACGTTTCGCCTAAATCACTAAAAAAGATGAAACGGTTAGATTTGTTTCGTAACGTTTGTAAAAATTTGTCTTAAATCGCTAAAAAGGTGAAACGCTTGGATTTGTTTCGTAATGTTTTAAATGTTTGGATTGGGTTCATTACGTTTTAAATATTTCACTTAAATTGATAAAAAGGTGAAACGTTTGGATTTGTTTCGAAACGTTTGTAAACTTTTGGTTTAAATTGCTAAAAATGCGAAACGTTTGGATTTATTCTGTAACGTTTGTAAACGTTTGGCTTTAATCGCTAAAAAGGTAAAATGTTAGGAATTGTTTTGTAACGTTTTAAACGTTTGGATTTGTTTCGTAACATTTGTAAATGTTTGGCTTAAATCGCTAAAAAGGGGAAACGTTTGGATTTGTTTTGTAACGTTATAAATGTTTTGCTTAAATCATTAAAAAGGAGAAACGTTTCGATTAGTTACATAACGTTATAAACATATGGATTGGTGTGTAACGTTTTAAATGTTTGGCTTATATCGCTAAAAAGATGAAACGTTTGGATTTGTTTCGTAACATTTCTAATCATTTTACTTAAATCGCTAAAAAGGTGAAACGTTTGGATTATTTTCGTAATATTTTAAACGTTTGGCGTAAATCGCTAAAAAGGGAAAATGTTAGGATTTGTTTCGAAATGTTTTAAATGTTTGGCTTAAATCATTGAAAAGGCGAAACGTTAGGATTTTTTTCGTTACGTTTTAAACGTTTGGCTTAAATAACTAAAACGGTGACACGTTAGGATTTGTTTCATAACATTTTAAATGTTTGGATTGGTTTCGTAACGTTTTAACTTTGGCTTAAATCGCTAAAAAGGTGAAACGTTTGGATTTTTTTCGTAACGTTTATAAACGCTTGGTTTAAATCGCTAAAATGGTGAAAGGTTAGGATTTTTTTCGTAATGTTTTTTATATTTGGGTTGGTTTCGTAGCGTTTTAAACAATTACCTTAAATCCCTAAAAGGTGACACGTTTGGATTTGTTTCGAAAAGTTTTAAACATTTGTCTTTAATCGCTAAAAAAGGGAATAGTTAGGATTTGTTTCGTAAGGTTTTATATGATTGGCTTAAATTACTAAAAAGGCAAAACATTAGGATTTGTTTCGGAACGTTTTAAACGTTTGGCTTAAATCGCTAAAAAGGTGAAACATTAGAATTTGTTTCGTAACGTTTTCAAACATTTTGATTGGTTTCGTTCATAACATTTTAAACGTTTGGCTTAGAACGCAAAATGGTGAAACATTAGGATTCGTTTAGTTTTAAACGTTTGGATTTTTTTCGTAATATTTGAAACGTTTGGCTTAAATCGCTAAAAAGGTGAAACGTTTGGATTTGTTTTGTAACATTTTAAATGTTTTGGCTTAAATCTCTAAAAATATGAAAAGTTAGGATTTGTTTCGGAACGTTTTAAACGTTTGGCTTAAATCGCTAAAACTATAAAGCGTTAGGATTTTTTTCATAACGTTTTCAACGTTTGGCTTAAATCGCTAAAAAGGTGAAAGGTTAAGATTTTTTCGTACTGTTTTAAAAGTTTGGATTGGTTTTGTAATGTTTTAAGCGTTTGGCTTAAATCTATAAAAGGGGAAACGTTAGGATTTGTTTCGTAATGTTTATAAATGTTTGGCTTAAATCGCTAAAAAGGTGAAACGTTTGGATTTGTTTCGTAAATTTTTAAACGTTTGGCTTAAATCGCTAAAAAGGGAAAACGTTAGGATTTGTTTTGAAACATTTTAAATGTTTGGCTTAAATCATTAAAAAGGAGAAACGTTAGGATTTGTTTCGTTACATTTTAAACGTTTGGCTTAAATCACTAAAAAGGTGACACGTTAGGATTTGTTTCATAAAGTTTTAAATGTTTGGATTGGTTTCATAACGTTTTAACGTTTGGCTTAAATAGCTAAAAAGTTGTAACATTTGTAAACGCTTGGTTTATACCTCTAAAAAGGTGAAAGGTTAGGATTTGTTTCGTTGCATTTTAAATGTTTGGGTTGGTTTCGTAACGTTTTAAACAATTGCCTTAAATCACTATAAGGTGACACGTTTGGATTTGTTTCAAAAAGTTTTAATCATTTGGCTTTAATCGTTAAAAAAGGGAATAGTTAGGATTTGTTTCGTAAGGTTTTATACGTTTTGCTTAAATTGCTAAAAAGGCAAAACATTATGATTTGTTTCATAACGTTTTAAATGTTTGGCTTAAATCGGAAAAAGGTGAAACGTTAGGATTTTTTCGTTACGTTTTAAATGTTTGGTTTAAATAACTAAAACGGTGACAAGTTAGGATTTGTTTCATAACATTTTAAATGTTTGGATTGGTTTCGTAACGTTTTAACTTTGGCTTAAATCGCTAAAAAGGTGAAACGTTTGGATTTTTTTCGTAACGTTTATAAACGCTTGGTTTAAATCGCTAAAATGGTGAAAGGTTAGGATTTTTTTCGTAATGTTTTTTATATTTGGGTTGGTTTCGTAGCGTTTTAAACAATTACCTTAAATCACTAAAAGGTGACACGTTTGGATTTGTTTCGAAAAGTTTTAAACATTTGGCTTTAATCACTAAAAAAGGGAATAGTTTGGATTTGTTTCGTAAGGTTTTATATGATTGGCTTAAATTCCTAAAAAGGCAAAAAATTAGGATTTGTTTCGGAACGTTTTAAACGTTTGGCTTAAATCGCTAAAAAGGTGAAACGTTAGAATTTGTTTCGTAACGTTTTTAAACATTTTGATTGGTTTCGTTCATAACATTTTAAACGTTTGGCTTAGAACGCAAAATGGTGAAACATTAGGATTCGTTTAGTTTTAAACGTTTGGATTTTTTTCGTAATATTTGAAACGTTTGGCTTAAATCGCTAAAAAGGTGAAACGTTTGGATTTATTTTGTAACATTTTAAATGTTTTGGCTTAAATCTCTAAAAATATGAAAAGTTAGGATTTGTTTCGTAACGTTTTAAGCGTTTGGCTTAAATCGCTAAAACAATAAAACGTTAGGATTTTTTTCTAACGTTTTCAACGTTTGGCTTAAATCGCTTAAAAGGTGAAAGGTTAAGATTTTTTCGTACTGTTTTAAAAGTTTGGATTGGTTTCGTAATGTTTTAAGCGTTTGGCTTAAATCTATAAAGGAGAAACGTTAGGATTTGTTTCGTAATGTTTATAAATGTTTGGCTTAAATCGCTAAAAAGGTGAAACGTTTGGATTTGTTTCGTAAATTTTTAAATGTTTGGCTTAAATCGCAAAAAAGGGAAAACGTTAGGATTTGTTTTGAAACATTTTAAAAGTTTGGCTTAAATCATTAAAAAGGAGAAACGTTAGGATTTGTTTCGTTACATTTTAATCGTTTGGCTTAAATCACTAAAAAGGTGACACGTTAGGATTTGTTTCATAACGTTTTAAATGTTTGGATTGGTTTCGTAACGTTTTAACGTTTGGCTTAAATAGCTAAAAAGTTGTAACATTTGTAAAAGCTTGGTTTAAACCTCTAAAAAGGTGAAAGGTTAGGATTTGTTTCGTAGCATTTTAAATGTTTGGGTTGGTTTCGTAACGTTTTAAACGATTGCCTTAAATCACTAAAAGGTGACACGTTTGGATTTGTTTCGAAAAGTTTTAATCATTTGGCTTTAATCGTTAAAAAGAGAATAGTTAGGATTTGTTTCGTAAGGTTTTATATGTTTTGCTTAAATTGCTAAAAAGGCAAAACATTATGATTTATTTCATAACGTTTTAAACGTTTGGCTTAAATCGGAAAAAAGGGGAAACGTTAGAATTTGTTTCGTAACGCTTTTAAATGTTTGGATTTGTTTCGTAACATTTTAAACGTTTCGCCTAAATCACTAAAAAGGTGAAACGGTTAGATTTGTTTCGTAACGTTTGTAAAAATTTGTCTTAAATCGCTAAAAAGGTGAAACGCTTGGATTTGTTTCGTAATGTTTTAAACGTTTGGATTGGCTTCATTATGTTTTAAATATTTGACTTAAATTGATAAAAAAAGATGAAACGTTTGGATTTGTTTCGTAACGTTTGTAAACTTTTGGCTTAAATTGCTAAAAATGTGAAACGTTTGGATTAATTTCGTAACGTTTGTAAACATTTGGCTTTAATCGCTAAAAAGGTGAAATGTTAGGAATTGTTTTGTAACGTTTTAAACGTTTGGATTTGTTTCGTAACATTTGTAAACGTTTGGCTTAAATCGCTAAAAAGGGGAAACGTTTGGATTTGTTTCGCAACGCTTTAAATATTTTTCTTAAACCATTAAAAAGGGGAAACGTTTCGATTAGTTACATAACGTTATAAACATTTGGATTGGTTTGTAACGTTTTAAATGTTTGGCTTATATCGCTAAAAAGATGAAACGTTTGGATTTGTTTCGTAACGTTTTTAAGCATTTTACTTAAATCGCTAAAAAGGTGAAACTTTTGGATTATTTTCGTAATGTTTTAAACGTTTGGCGTAAATCGCTAAAAAGGGAAAACGTTAGGATTTGTTTCGAAACGTTTTAAATGTTTGGCTTAAATCATTGAAAAGGCGAAACGTTAGAATTTTTTCGTTACGTTTTAAACGTTTGGTTTAAATCACTAAAACGGTAACACGTTAGGGTTTGTTTCATAACATTTTAAATGTTTGGATTGGTTTCGTAACGTTTTAACATTTGGCTTAAATCGCTAAAAAGGTGAAACGTTTGGATTTTTTTCATAACGTTTGTAAACGCTTGGTTTAAATCGCTAAAATAGTGAAAGGTTAGGATTTTTTCGTAATGTTTTAAATATTTGGGTTGGTTTCGTTGCGTTTTAAACGAGTACCTTAAATCACTAAAAGGTGACACGTTTGGATTTGTTTCGAAAAGTTTTAATCATTTGGCTTTAATCGTTAAAAAATGGAATAGTTAGGATTTGTTTCGTAAGGTTTTATACGTTTTGCTTAAATTGCTAAAAAGGCAAAACATTCGGATTTCTTTCGTAACGTTTTAAACGTTTGGCTTAGATCGGAAAAAAGGGGAAACGTTAGAATTTGTTTAGTAACGCTTTTAAATGTTTTGATTGTTTTCGTAACATTTTAAACGTTTCGCCTAAATCACTAAAAAAGGTGAAACGGTTAGATTTGTTTCGTAACGTTTGTAAAATTTGTCTTAAATCACTAAAAAGGTGAAACGCTTGGATTTGTTTCGTAATGTTTTAAACGTTTGGATTGGCTTCATTACGTTTTAAATATTTCACTTAAATTGATAAAAAGGTGAAACGTTTGGATTTGTTTCGTAACGTTTGTAAACTTTTGGTTTAAATTGCTAAAAATGCGAAACGTTTGGATTTATTTCGTAACGTTTGTAAACGTTTGGCTTTAATCGCTAAAAAGGTGAATGTTAGGAATTGTTTTGTAACGTTTTAAACGTTTGGATTTGTTTCGTAACATTTGTAAACGTTTGGCTTAAATCGCGAAAAAGGGGAAACGTTTGGATTTGTTTTGTAACGTTTTAAATGTTTTGCTTAAATCGTTAAAAAGGAGAAACGTTTCGATTAGTTACATAACGTTTTAAACATATGGATTGGTGTGTAACGTTTTAAATGTTTGGCTTATATCGCTAAAAAGATGAAACGTTTGGATTTGTTTCGTAACGTTTTTAATCATTTTACTTAAATCGCTAAAAAGGTGAAACGTTTGGATTATTTTCGTAATATTTTAATCGTCTGGCGTAAATCGCTAAAAAGAGAAAACGTTAGGATTTGTTTCGAAATGTTTTAAATGTTTGGCTTAAATCATTGAAAAGGCGAAACGTTAGAATTTTTTCTTTACGTTTTAAACGTTTGGCTTAAATAACTAAAACGGTGACACGTTAGGATTTGTTTCATAACATTTTAAATGTTTGGATTGGTTTCGTAACGTTTTAACTTTGGCTTAAATCGCTAAAAAGGTGAAACGTTTGGATTTTTTTCATAACGTTTATAAACGCTTGGTTTAAATCGCTAAAATGGTGAAAGGTTGGGATTTTTTTCGTAATGTTTTTGATATTTGGGTTGGTTTCGTAGCGTTTTAAACAATTACCTTAAATCACTAAAAGGTGACACGTTTGGATTTGTTTCGAAAAGTTTTAAACATTTGGCTTTAATCGCTAAAAAGGGAATAGTTATGATTTGTTTCGTAAGGTTTTATATGATTGGCTTAAATTACTAAAAAGGCAAAACATTAGGATTTGTTTCGTAACGTTTTAAAGGTTTGGCTTAAATCGCTAAAAAGGTGAAACGTTAGAATTTGTTTCGTAACGTTTTTAAACATTTTGATTGGTTTCGTTCATAACATTTTAAACGTTTGGCTTAGAACGCAAAATGGTGAAACATTAGGATTTGTTTAGTTTTAAACGTTTGGATTTTTTTCGTAATATTTGAAACGTTTGGCTTAAATCGCTAAAAAGGGGAAACGTTTGGATTTGTTTCGTAAAGTTTTAAACGTTTGGCTTAAATCGCTAAAAAGGGAAAACGTTAGGATTTGTTTTGAAACATTTTAAATGTTTGGCTTAAATCATTAAAAAGGCTATACATTAGGATTTGTTTCGATACATTTTAAACCTTAGGCTTAAATCACTAAAAAGGTGACACGTTAAGATTTGTTTCATAACGTTTTAAATGTTTTGATTGGTTTCCTAACGTTTTAACATTTGGCTTAAATAGCTAAAAAGTTGTAACATTTGTAAACGCTTGGTTTAAATCGCTAAAAAGGTGAAAGGTTAGGATTTGTTTCGTAACATTTTATATGTTTGGGTTGGTTTCGTAACGTTTTAAACGATTGCCTTAAATCACTAAAAGGTGACACGTTTGGATTTGTTTCGAAAAGTTTTAATCAATTGGCTTTAATCGTTAAAAAATGGAATAGTTAGGATTTGTTTCTTAAGGTTTTATACGTTTTGCTTAAATTGCTAAAAAGGCAAAACATTAGGATTTTTTTCGTAACGTTTTAAACGTTTGGCTTAGATCAGAAAAAAGGGGAAACGTTAGAATTTGTTTAGTAATGCTTTTAAATGTTTTGATTGGTTTCGTAACATTTTAAACGTTTCGCCTAAATCACTAAAAAAGGTGAAACGGTTAGATTTGTTTCGTAACGTTTGAAAAAAATTGTCTTAAATCACTAAAAAGGTGAAGCGCTTGGATTTGTTTCGTAATGTTTTAAACGTTTGGATTGGGTTCATTACGTTTTAAATATGTCACTTAAATTGATAAAAAGGTGAAACGTTTGGATTTGTTTCGTAACGTTTGTAAACTTTTGGTTTAAATTGCTAAAAATGCGAAACGTTTGGATTTATTTCGAAACCTTTGTAAACGTTTGGCTTTAATCGCTAAAAAGGTGAAATGTTAGGAATTGTTTTGTAACGTTTTAAACGTTTGGATTTGTTTTGTAACATTTGTAAACGTTTGGCTTAAATCGCTAAAAAGGGGAAACGTTTGGATTTGTTTTGTAACGTTTTAAATGTTTTGCTTAAATCGTTAAAAAGGAGAAACGTTTCGATTAGTTACATAACGTTATAAACATATGAATTGGTGTGTAACGTTTTAAATGTTTGGCTTATATCGCTAAAAAGATGAAACGTTTGGATTTGTTTCGTAACGTTTTTAATCATTTTACTTAAATCGCTAAAAAGGTGAAACGTTTGGATTATTTTCGTAATATTTTAAACGTTTGGCGTAAATCGTTAAAAAGGGAAAACGTTAGGATTTGTTTCGAAATGTTTTAAATGTTTGGCTTAAATCATTGAAAAGGCAAAACGTTAAGATTTTTTTCGTTACGTTTTAAACGTTTGGCTTAAATAACTAAAACGGTGTTACGTTAGGATTTGTTTCATAACATTTTAAATGTTTGGATTGGTTTCGTAACGTTTTAACTTTGGCTTAAATCGCTAAAAAAGTTAAAGGTTTGGATTTTTTCGTAACGTTTATAAACGCTTGGTTTAAATCGCTAAAATGGTGAAAGGTTAGGATTTTTTTCGTAATGTTTTTGATATTTGGGTTGGTTTAGTAGCGTTTTAAACAATTACCTTAAATCACTAAAAGGTGACACGTTTGGATTTGTTTCGAAAGTTTTTAACATTTGGCTTTAATCGCTAAAAAAGGGAATAGTTAGGATTTGTTTCGTAAGGTTTTATATGATTGGCTTAAATTACTAAAAAGGCAAAACATTAGGATTTGTTTCGGAACGTTTTAAACGTTTGGCTTAAGTCGCTAAAAAGGTGAAACGTTAGAATTTGTTTCGTAACGTTTTTAAACATTTTGATTGGTTTCGTTCATAACATTTTAAACGTTTGGCTTAGAACGCAAAATGGTGAAACATTAAGATTCGTTTAGTTTTTGGTTTTTTTTCGTAATATTTGAAACGTTTGGCTTAAATCGCTAAAAAGGTGAAACGTTTGGATTTGTTTTGTAACATTTTAAATGTTTTGGCTTAAATCTCTAAAAATATGAAAAGTTGGGATTTGTTTCGTAACGTTTTAAACGTTTGGCTTAAATCGCTAAAACGATAAAACGTTAGGATTTTTTTCGTAACGTTTTCAACGTTTGGCTTAAATCGCTAAAAAGGTGAAAGGTTAAGATTTTTTCGTACTGTTTTAAAAGTTTGGATTGGTTTCGTAATGTTTTAAGCGTTTGGCTTAAATCTATAAAGGTGAAACGTTAGGATTTGTTTCGTAATGTTTATAAATGTTTGGCTTAAATCGCTAAAAAGGTGAAACGTTTGGATTTGTTTCGTAAATTTTTAAACGTTTGGCTTAAATCGCTAAAAAGGGAAAACGTTAGGATTTGTTTTGAAACATTTTATATGTTTGGCTTAAATCATTAAAAAGGAGAAACGTTAGGATTTGTTTCGTTACATTTTAAACGTTTGGCTTAAATCACTAAAAAGGTGACACGTTAGGATTTGTTTCATAACGTTTTAAATGTTTGGATTGGTTTCGTAACGTTTTAACGTTTGGCTTAAATAGCTAAAAAGTTGTAACATTTGTAAACGCTTGGTTTAAACCTCTTAAAAAGTGAAAGGTTGGGATTTGTTTCGTAGCATTTTAAATGTTTGGGTTGGTTTCGTAACGTTTTAAACGATTGCCTTAAATCACTATAAGGTGACACGTTTGGATTTGTTTCGAAAAGTTTTAATCATTTGGCTTTAATCGTTAAAAAAGGGAATAGTTAGGATTTGTTTCGTAAGGTTTTATACGTTTTGCTTAAATTGCTAAAAAGGCAAAACATTATGATTTGTTACATAACGTTTTAAATGTTTGGCTTAAATCGGAAAAAAGGGGAAACGTTAGAATTTGTTTCGTAACGCTTTTAAATGTTTGGATTTGTTTCGTAATATTTTAAACGTTTCGCCTAAATCACTAAAAAGGTGAAACGGTTAGATTTGTTTCGTAACATTTGTAAAAATTTGTCTTAAATCGCTAAAAAGGTGAAACGCTTGGATTTGTTTCGTAATGTTTTAAACGTTTGGATTGGCTTCATTACGTTTTAAATATTTGACTTAAATTGATAAAAAAAGATGAAACGTTTGGATTTGTTTCGTAACGTTTGTAAACTTTTGGCTTAAATTGCTAAAAATGTGAAACGTTTGGATTAATTTCGTAACGTTTGTAAACGTTTGGCTTTAATCTCTAAAAAGGTGAAATGTTAGGAATTGTTTTGTAACGTTTTAAACGTTTGGATTTGTTTCGTAACATTTGTAAACGTTTTACTTAAATCGCTAAAAAGGGGAAACGTTTGGATTTGTTTCGCAGCGCTATAAATATTTTGCTTAAACCGTTAAAAAGGGGAATCGTTTCGATTAGTTACATAACGTTATAAACATTTGGATTGGTTTGTAACGTTTTAAATGTTTGGCTTATATCGCTAAAAAGATGAAAAGTTTGTATTGGTTTCGTAATGTTTTAAGCGTTTGGCTTAAATCTATAAAGGTGAAACGTTAGAATTTGTTTCGTAATGTTTATAAATGTTTGGCTTAAATCGCTAAAAAGGTGAAACGTTTGGATTTGTTTCGTAAATTTTTAAACGTTTGGCTTAAATCGCTAAAAAGGGAAAACGTTAGGATTTATTTTGAAACATTTTAAATGTTTGGCTTAAATCATTAAAAAGGAGAAACTTTAGGATTTGTTTCGTTACATTTTAATCGTTTGGCTAAAATCACTAAAAAGGTGACACGTTAGGATTTGTTTCATAACGTTTTAAATGTTTGGATTGGTTTCGTAACGTTTTAACGTTTGGCTTAAATAGCTAAAAAGTTGTAACATTTGTAAACGCTTGGTTTAAACCTCTTAAAAGGTGAAAGGTTAGGATTAGTTTCGTAGCATTTTAAATGTTTGGGTTGGTTTCGTAACGTTTTAAACGATTGCCTTAAATCACTATAAGGTGACACGTTTGGATTTGTTTCGAAAAGTTTTAATCATTTGGCTTTAATCGTTAAAAAAGGGAATAGTTAGGATTTGTTTCGTAAGGTTTTATACGTTTTGCTTAAATTGCTAAAAAGGCAAAACATTATGATTTGTTTCATAACGTTTTAAACGTTTGGCTTAAATCGGAAAAGAGGGGAAACGTTAGAATTTGTTTCGTAACGCTTTTAAATGTTTGGATTGGTTTCGTAACATTTTAAACGTTTTGCCTAAATCACTAAAATGGTGAAACGGTTAGATTTGTTTCGTAACATTTGTAAAAATTTGTCTTATATCGCTAAAAAGGTGAAACGCTTGGATTTGTTTCGTAATGTTTTAAACGTTTGGATTGGCTTCATTACGTTTTAAATATTTGACTTAAATTGATAAAAAAGGATGAAACGTTTGGATTTGTTTCGTAACATTTGTAAACTTTTGGCTTAAATTGCTAAAAATGTGAAACGTTTGGATTAATTTCGTAACGTTTGTAAACGTTTGGCTTTAATCTCTAAAAAGGTGAAATGTTAGGAATTGTTTTGTAACGTTTTAAACGTTTGGATTTGTTTCGTAACATTTGTAAACGTTTGGCTTAAATCGCTAAAAAGGGGAAACGTTTGGATTTGTTTCGCAGCGCTTTAAATATTTTGCTTAAACCGTTAAAAAGGGGAAACGTTTCGATTAGTTACATAACGTTATAAACATTTGGATTGGTTTGTAACGTTTTAAATGTTTGGCTTATATCGCTAAAAAGATGAAACGTTTGGATTTGTTTCCTAACGTTTTTAAGAATTTTACTTAAATCGCTAAAAAGGTGAAACGTTTGGATTATTTTCGTAATGTTTTAAACGTTTGGCGTAAATCGCTAAAAAGGAAAAACGTTAGAATTTTTTTCGAAACGTTTTAAATGTTTGGCTTAAATCATTGAAAAGGCGAAACGTTAGGATTTTTCGTTACGTTTTAAACGTTTGGTTTAAATCACTAAAAAGGTAACACGTTAGGATTTGTTTCATAACATTTTAAATGTTTGGATTGGTTTCGTAACGTTTTAACATTTGGCTTAAATTGCTAAAAAGGTGAAACGTTTGGATTTTTTCATAACGTTTGTAAACGCTTGGTTTAAATCGCTAAAATGGTGAAAGGTTAGGATTTTTTCATAATGTTTTAAATATTTGGGTTGGTTTCGTTGCGTTTTCAACGAGTACCTTAAATCACCAAAAAGGTGACACGTTTGGATTTGTTTCGAAATTTTTTAATCATTTGGCTTTAATTGTTAAAAAATTGAATAGTTAGGATTTGTTTCGTAAGGTTTTATACGTTTTGCTTAAATTGCTAAAAAGGCAAAACATTAGGATTTCTTTCGTAACGTTTTAAACGTTTGGCTTAGATCGGAAAAAAGGGGAAACGTTATAATTTTTTTAGTAACGCTTTTAAATATTTTGATTGGTTTCGTAACATTTTAAACGTTACGCCTAAATCACTAAAAAAGGTGAAACGGTTAGATTTGTTTCGTAACGTTTGTAAAAATTTGTCTTAAATCGCTAAATAGGTGAAACGCTTGGATTTGTTTCGTAATGTTTTAAACGTTTGGATTGGGTTCATTACGTTTTAAATATTTCACTTAAATTGATAAAAAGGTGAAACGTTTGGATTTGTTTCGTAACGTTTGTAAACTTTTGGTTTAAATGGCTAAAAATGCGAAACGTTTGGATTTATTTCGTAACGTTTGTAAACGTTTGGCTTTAATCGCTAAAAAGGTGAAATGTAAGGATTTGTTTTGTAACGTTTTAAACGTTTGGATTTGTTTCGTAACATTTGTAAACGTTTGGCTTAAATCGCTAAAAAGGGGAAACGTTTGGATTTGTTTTGTAACGTTTTAAATGTTTTGCTTAAATTGTTAAAAAGGAGAAACGTTTCGATTAGTTACATAACGTTTTAAACATATGGATTGGTGTGTAACGTTTTAAATGTTTGTCTTATATCGCTAAAAAGATGAAACGTTTGGATTTGTTTCGTAACGTTTTTAATCATTTTACTTAAATCGCTAAAAAGGGGAAACGTTTGGATTATTTTCGTAATATTTTAAACGTTTGGCGTAAATCGTTAAAAAGGGAAAACGTTAGGATTTGTTTCGAAATGTTTTAAATGTTTAGCTTAAATCATTGAAAAGGCGAAACGTTAGGATTTTTTTCGTTACGTTTTAAATGTTTGGCTTAAATAACTAAAACGGTGACACGTTAGGATTTGTTTCATAACATTTTAAATGTTTGGATTGGTTTCGTAACGTTTTAACTTTGGCTTAAATCGCTAAAAAGGTGAAACGTTTGGATTTTTTCGTAACGTTTATAAACGTTTGGTTTAAATCGCTAAAATGGTGAAAGGTTAGGATTTGTTTCGTAATGTTTTTGATATTTGGGTTGGTTTCGTAGCGTTTTAAACAATTACCTTAAATCACTAAAAGGTGACACGTTTGGATTTGTTTCGAAAGTTTTAAACATTTGGCTTTAATCGCTAAAAAAGGGAATAGTTAGGATTTGTTTCGTAAGGTTTTATATGATTGGCTTAAATTACTAAAAAGGCAAAACATTAGGATTTGTTTCGGAACGTTTTAAACGTTTGGCTTAAGTCGCTAAAAAGGTGAAACGTTAGAATTTGTTTCGTAACGTTTTTAAACATTTTGATTGGTTTCGTTCATAACATTTTAAACGTTTGGCTTAGAACGCAAAATGGTGAAACATTAGGATTCGTTTAGTTTTAAACGTTTGGTTTTTTTTCGTAATATTTGAAACGTTTGGCTTAAATCGCTAAAAAGGTGAAACGTTTGGATTTGTTTTGTAACATTTTAAATGTTTTGGCTTAAATCTCTAAAAATATGAAAAGTTGGGATTTGTTTCGTAACGTTTTAAACGTTTGGCTTAAATCGCTAAAACAATAAAACGTTAGGATTTTTTTCGTAACGTTTTCAACGTTTGGCTTAAATCGCTAAAAAGGTGAAAGGTTAAGATTTTTTCGTACTGTTTTAAAAGTTTGGATTGGTTTCGTAATGTTTTATGCGTTTGGCTTAAATCTATAAAGGTGAAACGTTAGGATTTGTTTCGTAATGTTTATAAATGTTTGGCTTAAATCGCTAAAAAGGTGAAACGTTTGGATTTGTTTCGTAAATTTTTAAACGTTTGGCTTAAATTGCTAAAAAGGGAAAACGTTAGGATTTGTTTTGAAACATTTTAAATGTTTGGCTTAAATCATTAAAAAGGAGAAACGTTAGGATTTGTTTCGTTACATTTTAAACGTATGGCTTAAATCACTAAAAAGGTGACACGTTAGGATTTGTTTCATAACGTTTTAAATGTTTGGATTGGTTTCGTAACGTTTTAACGTTTGGCTTAAATAGCTAAAAAGTTGTAACATTTGTAAACGCTTGGTTTAAACCTCTTAAAAGGTGAAAGGTTAGGATTTGTTTCGTAGCATTTTAAATGTTTGGGTTGGTTTCGTAACGTTTTAAACGATTGCCTTAAATCACTATAAGGTGACACGTTTGGATTTGTTTCGAAAAGTTTTAATCATTTGGCTTTAATCGTTAAAAAAGGGAATAGTTAGGATTTGTTTCGTAAGGTTTTATACGTTTTGCTTAAATTGCTAAAAAGGCAAAACATTATGATTTGTTTCATAACGTTTTAAATGTTTGGCTTAAATCGGAAAAAAGGGGAAACGTTAGAATTTGTTTCGTAACGCTTTTAAATGTTTGGATTGGTTTCGTAACATTTTAAACGTTTCGCCTAAATCACTAAAAAGGTGAAACGGTTAGATTTGTTTCGTAACATTTGTAAAAATTTGTCTTAAATCGCTAAAAAGGTGAAACGCTTGGATTTGTTTCGTAATGTTTTAAACGTTTGGATTGGCTTCACTACGTTTTAAATATTTGACTTAAATTGATAAAAAAAGATGAAACGTTTCGATTTGTTTCGTAACGTTTGTAAACTTTTGGCTTAAATTGCTAAAAATGTGAAACGTTTGGATTAATTTCGTAACGTTTGTAAACGTTTGGCTTTAATCTCTAAAAAGGTGAAATGTTAGGAATTGTTTTGTAACGTTTTAAACGTTTGGATTTGTTTCGTAACATTTGTAAACGTTTGACTTAAATCGCTAAAAAGGGGAAACGTTTGGATTTGTTTCGTAGCTCTTTAAATATTTTGCTTAAACCGTTAAAAAGGGGAAACGTTTCGATTAGTTACATAACGTTATAAACATTTGGATTGGTTTGTAACGTTTTAAATGTTTGGCTTATATCGCTAAAAAGATGAAAAGTTTGTATTGGTTTCGTAATGTTTTAAGCGTTTGGCTTAAATGTATAAAGGTGAAACGTTAGGATTTGTTTCGTAATGTTTATAAAGGTTTGGCTTAAATCGCTAAAAAGGTGAAACGTTTGGATTTGTTTCGTAAATTTTTAAACGTTTGGCTTAAATCGCTAAAAAGGGAAAACGTTAGAATTTGTTTTGAAACATTTTAAATGTTTGGCTTAAATCATTAAAAAGGAGAAACTTTAGGCTTTGTTTCGTTACATTTTAAACGTTTGGCTTAAATCACTAAAAAGGTGACACGTTAGGATTTGTTTCATAACGTTTTAAATGTTTGGATTGGTTTCGTAACGTTTTAACGTTTGGCTTAAATAGCTAAAAAGTTGTAACATTTGTAAACGCTTGGTTTAAACCTCTTAAAAGGTGAAAGGTTAGGATTAGTTTCGTAGCATTTTAAATGTTTGGGTTGGTTTCGTAACGTTTTAAACGATCGCCTTAAATCACTATAAGGTGACACGTTTGGATTTGTTTCGAAAAGTTTTAATCATTTGGCTTTAATCGTTAAAAAAGGGAATAGTTAGGATTTGCTTCGTAAGGTTTTATACGTTTTGCTTAAATTGCTAAAAAGGCAAAACATTATGATTTGTTTCCTAACGTTTTAAACGTTTGGCTTAAATCGGAAAAGAGGGGAAACGTTAGAATTTGTTTCGTAACGCTTTTAAATGTTTGGATTGGTTTCGTAACATTTTAAACGTTTTGCCTAAATCACTAAAATGGTGAAACGGTTAGATTTGTTTCGTAACATTTGTAAAAATTTGTCTTAAATCGCTAAAAAGGTGAAACGCTTGGATTTGTTTCGTAATGTTTTAAACGTTTGGATTGGCTTCATTACGTTTTAAATATTTCACTTAAATTGATAAAAAAAGATGAAACGTTTGGATTTGTTTCGTAACGTTTGTAAACTTTTGGCTTAAATTGCTAAAAATGTGAAACGTTTGGATTAATTTCGTAACGTTTGTAAACGTTTGGCTTTAATCTCTAAAAAGGTGAAATGTTAGGAATTGTTTTGTAACGTTTTAAACGTTTGGATTTATTTCGTAACATTTGTAAACGTTTGGCTTAAATCGCTAAAAAGGGGAAACGTTTGGACTTGTTTCGCAGCGCTTTAAATATTTTGCTTAAACCGTTAATAAGGGGAAACGTTTCGATTAGTTACATAACGTTATAAACATTTGGATTGGTTTGTAACGTTTTAAATGTTTGGCTTATATCGCTAAAAAGATGAAACGTTTGGATTTGTTTCGTAACGTTTTTAAGAATTTTACTTAAATCGCTAAAAAGGTGAAACGTTTGGATTATTTTCGTAATGTTTTAAACGTTTGGCGTAAATCGCTAAAAAGGGAAAACGTTAGGATTTGTTTCGAAACGTTTTAAAGTTTGGCTTAAATCATTGAAAAGGCGAAACGTTAGGATTTTTTCGTTACGTTTTAAACGTTTGGCTTAAATCACTAAAACGGTAACACGTTAGGATTTGTTTCATAACATTTTAAATGTTTGGATTGGTTTCGTAACGTTTTAACATTTGGCTTAAATCGCTAAAAAGGTGAAACGTTTGGATTTTTTTCATAACGTTTGTAAACGCTTGGTTTAAATCGCTAAAATGGTGAAAGGTTAGGATTTTTTCATAATGTTTTAAATATTTGGGTTGGTTTCGTTGCGTTTTAAACGAGTACCTTAAATCACCAAAAAGGTGACACGTTTGGATTTGTTTCGAATTTTTTTAATCATTTGGCTTTAATCGTTAAAAAATGGAATAGTTAGGATTTGTTTCGTAAGGTTTTATACGTTTTGCTTAAATTGCTAAAAAGGCAAAACATTAGGATTTCTTTCGTAACGTTTTAAACGTTTGGCTTAGATCGGAAAAAAGGGGAAACGTTAGAATTTGTTTAGTAACGCTTTTAAATGTTTTGATTGGTTTCGTAACATTTTAAACGTTTCGCCTAAATCACTAAAAAAGGTGAAACAGTTAGATTTGTTTCGTAACGTTTGTAAAAATTTGTCTTAAATCACTAAAAAGGTGAAACGCTTGGATTTGTTTCGTAATGTTTTAAACGTTTGGATTGGCTTCATTACGTTTTAAATATTTCACTTAAATTGATAAAAAGGTGAAACGTTTGGATTTGTTTCGTAAAGTTTGTAAACTTTTGGTTTAAATGGCTAAAAATGCGAAACGTTTGGATTTATTTCGTAACGTTTGTAAACGTTTGGCTTTAATCGCTAAAAAGGTGAAATGTTAGGATTTGTTTTGTAACGTTTTAAACGTTTGGATTTGTTTCGTAACATTTGTAAACGTTTGGCTTAAATCGCTAAAAAGGGGAAACGTTTGGATTTGTTTTGTAACGTTTTAAATGTTTTGCTTAAATCGTTAAAAAGGAGAAACGTTTCGATTAGATACATAACGTTTTAAACATATGGATTGGTGTGTAACGTTTTAAATGTTTGTCTTATATCGCTAAAAAGATGAAACGTTTGGATTTGTTTCGTAACATTTTAAATCATTTTACTTAAATCGCTAAAAAGGTGAAACGTTTGGATTATTTTCGTAATATTTTAAACGTTTGGCGTAAATCGCTAAAAAGGGAAAACGTTAGGATTTGTTTCGAAATGTTTTAAATGTTTGGCTTAAATCATTGAAAAGGCGAAACGTTAGGATTTTTTTCGTTACGTTTTAAACGTTTGGCTTAAATAACTAAAACGGTGACACGTTAGGATTTGTTTCATAACATTTTAAATGTTTGGATTGGTTTCGTAACGTTTTAACTTTGGCTTAAATCGCTAAAAAGGTGAAACGTTTGGATTTTTTCGTAACGTTTATAAACGCTTGGTTTAAATCGCTAAAATGGTGAAAGGTTAGGATTTTTTTCGTAATGTTTTTGATATTTGGGTTGGTTTCGTAGCGTTTTAAACAATTACCTTAAATCACTAAAAGGTGACACGTTTGGATTTGTTTCGAAAAGTTTTAAACATTTGGCTTTAATCGCTAAAAAAGGGAATAGTTAGGATTTGTTTCGTAAGGTTTTATATGATTGGCTTAAATTACTAAAAAGGCAAAACATTAGGATTTGTTTCGGAACGTTTTAAACGTTTGGCTTAAATCGCTAAAAAGGTGAAACGTTAGAATTTGTTTCGTAACGTTTTTAAACATTTTGATTGGTTTCGTTCATAACATTTTAAACGTTTGGCTTAGAACGCAAAATGGTGAAACATTAGGATTTGTTTAGTTTTATACGTTTGGATTTTTTTCGTAATATTTGAAACGTTTGGCTTAAATCGCTAAAAAGGTGAAACGTTTGGATTTGTTTTGTAACATTTTAAATGTTTTGGCTTAAATCTCTAAAAATATGAAAAGTTAGGATTTGTTTCGTAACGTTTTAAACGTTTGGCTTAAATCGCTAAAACAATAAAACGTTAGGATTTTTTCGTAACGTTTTCAACGTTTGGCTTAAATCGCTAAAAAGGTGAAAGGTGAAGATTTTTTCGTACTGTTTTAAAAGTTTGGATTGGTTTCGTAATGTTTTAAACATTTGGCTTAAATCTATAAAGGTGAAACGTTAGGATTTGTTTCGTAATGTTTATTAATGTTTGGCTTAAATCGCTAAAAAGGTGAAACGTTTGGATTTGTTTTGTAAAGTTTTAAACGTTTGGATTAAATCGCTAAAAAAGGAAAACGTTAGGATTTGTTTTGAAACATTTTAAATGTTTGGCTTAAATCATTAAAAAGGCTATACATTAGGATTTGTTTCGATACATTTTAAACGTTAGGCTTAAATCACTAAAAAGGTGACACGTTAAGATTTGTTTCATAACGTTTTAAATGTTTGGATTGGTTTCCTAACGTTTTAACATTTTGCTTAAATAGCTAAAAAGTTGTAACATTTGTAAATGCTTGGTTTAAATCGCTAAAAAGGTGAAAGGTTAGGATTTGTTTCGTAACATTTTATATGTTTGGGTTGGTTTCTCAACGTTTTAAACGATTGCCTTAAATCACTAAAAGGTGACACGTTTGGATTTGTTTCGAAAAGTTTTAATCAATTGGCTTTAATCGTTAAAAAATGGAATAGTTAGGATTTGTTTCTTAAGGTTTTATACGTTTTGCTTAAATTGCTTAAAAGGCAAAACATTAGGATTTTTTTCGTAACGTTTTAAACGTTTGGCTTAGATCAGAAAAAGGGGAAACGTTAGAATTTGTTTAGTAACGCTTTTAAATGTTTTGATTGGTTTCGTAACATTTTAAACGTTTCGCCTAAATCACTAAAAAAAGTGAAACAGTTAGATTTGTTTCGTAACGTTTGAAAAAATTTGTCTTAAATCACTAAATAGGTGAAACGCTTGGATTTGTTTCGTAATGTTTTAAACGTTTGGATTGGGTTCATTACGTTTTAAATATTTCACTTAAATTGATAAAAAGGTGAAATGTTTGGATTTGTTTCGTAACGTTTGTAAACTTTTGGTTTAAATTGCTAAAAATGAGAAATGTTTTGATTTATTTCGTAACCTTTGTAAACGTTTGGCTTTAATCGCTAAAAAGGTGAAATGTTAGGAATTGTTTTGTAACGTTTTAAACGTTTGGATTTGTTTCGTAACATTTGTAAACGTTTGGCTTAAATCGCTAAAAAGGGGAAACGTTTGGATTTGTTTTGTAACGTTTTAAATGTTTTGCTTAAATCGTTAAAAAGGAGAAACGTTTCGATTAGTTACATAACGCTATAAACATATGAATTGGTGTGTAACGTTTTAATTGTTTGGCTTATATCGCTAAAAAGATGAAACGTTTGGATTTGTTTCGTAACGTTTTTAATCATTTTACTTAAATCGCTAAAAAGGTGAAACGTTTGGATTATTTTCGTAATATTTTAAACGTTTGGCGTAAATCGTTAAAAAGGGAAAACGTTAGGATTTGTTTCGAAATGTTTTTAAATGTTTGGCTTAAATCATTGAAAAGGCGAAACGTTAGGATTTTTTTCGTTACGTTTTAAACATTTGGCTTAAATAACTAAAACGGTGACACGTTAGGATTTGTTTCATAACATTTTAAATGTTTGGATTGGTTTCGTAACGTTTTAACTTTGGCTTAAATCGCTAAAAAGGTGAAACGTTTGGATTTTTTTTCGTAACGTTTATAAACGCTTGGTTTAAATCGCTAAAATGGTGAAAGGTTAGGATTTTTTTCGTAATGTTTTTTATATTTGGGTTGGTTTCGTAGCGTTTTAAACAATTACCTTAAATCACTAAAAGGTGACATGTTTGGATTTGTTTCGAAAGTTTTAAACATTTGGCTTTAATCGCTAAAAAAGGGAATAGTTAGGATTTGTTTCGTAAGGTTTTATATGATTGGCTTAAATTACTAAAAAGGCAAAACATTAGGATTTGTTTCGGAACGTTTTAAACGTTTGGCTTAAATCGCTAAAAAGGTGAAACGTTAGAATTTGTTTCGTAACGTTTTTAAACATTTTGATTGGTTTCGTTCATAACATTTTAAACGTTTGGCTTAGAACGCAAAATGGTGAAACATTAGGATTCGTTTAGTTTTAAACGTTTGGTTTTTTTTCGTAATATTTGAAACGTTTGGCTTAAATCGCTAAAAAGGCGAATTATTTGGATTTGTTTTATAACATTTTAAATGTTTTGGCTTAAATCTGTAAAAATATGAAAAGTTAGGATTTGTTTCGTAACGTTTTAAACGTTTGGCTTAAATCGCGAAAACAATAAAACGTTAGGATTTTTTTCGTAACGTTTTCAACGTTTGGCTTAAATCGCTAAAAAGGTGAAAGGTTAAGATTTTTTCGTACTGTTTTAAAAGTTTGGATTGGTTTCGTAATGTTTTAAGCGTTTGGCTTAAATCTATAAAGGTGAAACGTTAGGATTTGTTTCGTAATGTTTATAAATGTTTGGCTTAAATCGCTAAAAAGGTGAAACGTTTGGATTTGTTTCGTAAATTTTTAAACGTTTGGCTTAAATCGCTAAAAAGGGAAAACGTTAGGATTTGTTTTGAAACATTTTAAATGTTTGGCTTAAATCATTAAAAAGGAGAAACGTTAGGATTTGTTTCGTTACATTTTAAACGTTTGGCTTAAATCACTAAAAAGGTGACACGTTAGGATTTGTTTCATAACGTTTTAAATGTTTGGATTGGTTTCGTAACGTTTTAACGTTTGGCTTAAATAGCTAATAAGTTGTAACATTTGTAAACGCTTGGTTTAAACCTCTTAAAAGGTGAAAGGTTAGGATTAGTTTCGTAGCATTTTAAATGTTTGGGTTGGTTTCGTAACGTTTTAAACGATTGCCTTAAATCACTATAAGGTGACACGTTTGGATTTGTTTCGAAAAGTTTTAATCATTTGGCTTTATTCGTTAAAAAAGGGAATAGTTAGGATTTGTTTCGTAAGGTTTTATACGTTTTGCTTAAATTGCTAAAAAGGCAAAACATTATGATTTGTTTCATAACGTTTTAAACGTTTGGCTTAAATCGGAAAAAAGGGGAAACGTTAGAATTTGTTTCGTAACGCTTTTAAATGTTTGGATTGGTTTCGTAACATTTTAAACGTTTTGCCTAAATCACTAAAAAGGTGAAACGGTTAGATTTGTTTCGTAACGTTTGTAAAAATTTGTCTTAAATCGCTAAAAAGGTGAAACGCTTGGATTTGTTTCGTAATGTTTTAAACGTTTGGATTGGCTTCATTACGTTTTAAATATTTGACTTAAATTGATAAAAAAAGATGAAACGTTTGGATTTGTTTCGTAACGTTTGTAAACTTTTGGCTTAAATTGCTAAAAATGTGAAACGTTTGGATTAATTTCGTAACGTTTGTAAACGTTTGGCTTTAATCTCTAAAAAGGTGAAATGTTAGGAATTGTTTTGTAACGTTTTAAACGTTTGGATTTATTTCGTAACATTTGTAAACGTTTGGCTTAAATCGCTAAAAAGGGGAAACGTTTGGACTTGTTTCGCAGCGCTTTAAATATTTTGCTTAAACCGTTAATAAGGGGAAACGTTTCGATTAGTTACATAACGTTATAAACATTTGGATTGGTTTGTAACGTTTTAAATGTTTGGCTTATATCGCTAAAAAGATGAAACGTTTGGATTTGTTTCGTAACGTTTTTAAGAATTTTACTTAAATCGCTAAAAAGGTGAAACGTTTGGATTATTTTCGTAATGTTTTAAACGTTTGGCGTAAATCGCTAAAAAGGGAAAACGTTAGGATTTGTTTCGAAACGTTTTAAAGTTTGGCTTAAATCATTGAAAAGGCGAAACGTTAGGATTTTTTCGTTACGTTTTAAACGTTTGGCTTAAATCACTAAAACGGTAACACGTTAGGATTTGTTTCATAACATTTTAAATGTTTGGATTGGTTTCGTAACGTTTTAACATTTGGCTTAAATCGCTAAAAAGGTGAAACGTTTGGATTTTTTTCATAACGTTTGTAAACGCTTGGTTTAAATCGCTAAAATGGTGAAAGGTTAGGATTTTTTCATAATGTTTTAAATATTTGGGTTGGTTTCGTTGCGTTTTAAACGAGTACCTTAAATCACCAAAAAGGTGACACGTTTGGATTTGTTTCGAATTTTTTTAATCATTTGGCTTTAATCGTTAAAAAATGGAATAGTTAGGATTTGTTTCGTAAGGTTTTATACGTTTTGCTTAAATTGCTAAAAAGGCAAAACATTAGGATTTCTTTCGTAACGTTTTAAACGTTTGGCTTAGATCGGAAAAAAGGGGAAACGTTAGAATTTGTTTAGTAACGCTTTTAAATGTTTTGATTGGTTTCGTAACATTTTAAACGTTTCGCCTAAATCACTAAAAAAGGTGAAACAGTTAGATTTGTTTCGTAACGTTTGTAAAAATTTGTCTTAAATCACTAAAAAGGTGAAACGCTTGGATTTGTTTCGTAATGTTTTAAACGTTTGGATTGGCTTCATTACGTTTTAAATATTTCACTTAAATTGATAAAAAGGTGAAACGTTTGGATTTGTTTCGTAAAGTTTGTAAACTTTTGGTTTAAATGGCTAAAAATGCGAAACGTTTGGATTTATTTCGTAACGTTTGTAAACGTTTGGCTTTAATCGCTAAAAAGGTGAAATGTTAGGATTTGTTTTGTAACGTTTTAAACGTTTGGATTTGTTTCGTAACATTTGTAAACGTTTGGCTTAAATCGCTAAAAAGGGGAAACGTTTGGATTTGTTTTGTAACGTTTTAAATGTTTTGCTTAAATCGTTAAAAAGGAGAAACGTTTCGATTAGTTACATAACGTTTTAAACATATGGATTGGTGTGTAACGTTTTAAATGTTTGTCTTATATCGCTAAAAAGATGAAACGTTTGGATTTGTTTCGTAACATTTTAAATCATTTTACTTAAATCGCTAAAAAGGTGAAACGTTTGGATTATTTTCGTAATATTTTAAACGTTTGGCGTAAATCGCTAAAAAGGGAAAACGTTAGGATTTGTTTCGAAATGTTTTAAATGTTTGGCTTAAATCATTGAAAAGGCGAAACGTTAGGATTTTTTTCGTTACGTTTTAAACGTTTGGCTTAAATAACTAAAACGGTGACACGTTAGGATTTGTTTCATAACATTTTAAATGTTTGGATTGGTTTCGTAACGTTTTAACTTTGGCTTAAATCGCTAAAAAGGTGAAACGTTTGGATTTTTTCGTAACGTTTATAAACGCTTGGTTTAAATCGCTAAAATGGTGAAAGGTTAGGATTTTTTTCGTAATGTTTTTGATATTTGGGTTGGTTTCGTAGCGTTTTAAACAATTACCTTAAATCACTAAAAGGTGACACGTTTGGATTTGTTTCGAAAAGTTTTAAACATTTGGCTTTAATCGCTAAAAAAGGGAATAGTTAGGATTTGTTTCGTAAGGTTTTATATGATTGGCTTAAATTACTAAAAAGGCAAAACATTAGGATTTGTTTCGGAACGTTTTAAACGTTTGGCTTAAATCGCTAAAAAGGTGAAACGTTAGAATTTGTTTCGTAACGTTTTTAAACATTTTGATTGGTTTCGTTCATAACATTTTAAACGTTTGGCTTAGAACGCAAAATGGTGAAACATTAGGAATTGTTTAGTTTTATACGTTTGGATTTTTTTCGTAATATTTGAAACGTTTGGCTTAAATCGCTAAAAAGGTGAAACGTTTGGATTTGTTTTGTAACATTTTAAATGTTTTGGCTTAAATCTCTAAAAATATGAGAAGTTAGGATTTGTTTCGTAACGTTTTAAACGTTTGGCTTAAATCGCTAAAACAATAAAACGTTAGGATTTTTTCGTAACGTTTTCAACGTTTGGCTTAAATCGCTAAAAAGGTGAAAGGTGAAGATTTTTTCGTACTGTTTTAAAAGTTTGGATTGGTTTCGTAATGTTTTAAACATTTGGCTTAAATCTATAAAGGTGAAACGTTAGGATTTGTTTCGTAATGTTTATTAATGTTTGGCTTAAATCGCTAAAAAGGTGAAACGTTTGGATTTGTTTTGTAAAGTTTTAAACGTTTGGATTAAATCGCTAAAAAAGGAAAACGTTAGGATTTGTTTTGAAACATTTTAAATGTTTGGCTTAAATCATTAAAAAGGCTATACATTAGGATTTGTTTCGATACATTTTAAACGTTAGGCTTAAATCACTAAAAAGGTGACACGTTAAGATTTGTTTCATAACGTTTTAAATGTTTGGATTGGTTTCCTAACGTTTTAACATTTTGCTTAAATAGCTAAAAAGTTGTAACATTTGTAAATGCTTGGTTTAAATCGCTAAAAAGGTGAAAGGTTAGGATTTGTTTCGTAACATTTTATATGTTTGGGTTGGTTTCTCAACGTTTTAAACGATTGCCTTAAATCACTAAAAGGTGACACGTTTGGATTTGTTTCGAAAAGTTTTAATCAATTGGCTTTAATCGTTAAAAAATGGAATAGTTAGGATTTGTTTCTTAAGGTTTTATACGTTTTGCTTAAATTGCTTAAAAGGCAAAACATTAGGATTTTTTTCGTAACGTTTTAAACGTTTGGCTTAGATCAGAAAAAGGGGAAACGTTAGAATTTGTTTAGTAACGCTTTTAAATGTTTTGATTGGTTTCGTAACATTTTAAACGTTTCGCCTAAATCACTAAAAAAAGTGAAACAGTTAGATTTGTTTCGTAACGTTTGAAAAAATTTGTCTTAAATCACTAAATAGGTGAAACGCTTGGATTTGTTTCGTAATGTTTTAAACGTTTGGATTGGGTTCATTACGTTTTAAATATTTCACTTAAATTGATAAAAAGGTGAAATGTTTGGATTTGTTTCGTAACGTTTGTAAACTTTTGGTTTAAATTGCTAAAAATGAGAAATGTTTTGATTTATTTCGTAACCTTTGTAAACGTTTGGCTTTAATCGCTAAAAAGGTGAAATGTTAGGAATTGTTTTGTAACGTTTTAAACGTTTGGATTTGTTTCGTAACATTTGTAAACGTTTGGCTTAAATCGCTAAAAAGGGGAAACGTTTGGATTTGTTTTGTAACGTTTTAAATGTTTTGCTTAAATCGTTAAAAAGGAGAAACGTTTCGATTAGTTACATAACGCTATAAACATATGAATTGGTGTGTAACGTTTTAATTGTTTGGCTTATATCGCTAAAAAGATGAAACGTTTGGATTTGTTTCGTAACGTTTTTAATCATTTTACTTAAATCGCTAAAAAGGTGAAACGTTTGGATTATTTTCGTAATATTTTAAACGTTTGGCGTAAATCGTTAAAAAGGGAAAACGTTAGGATTTGTTTCGAAATGTTTTTAAATGTTTGGCTTAAATCATTGAAAAGGCGAAACGTTAGGATTTTTTTCGTTACGTTTTAAACATTTGGCTTAAATAACTAAAACGGTGACACGTTAGGATTTGTTTCATAACATTTTAAATGTTTGGATTGGTTTCGTAACGTTTTAACTTTGGCTTAAATCGCTAAAAAGGTGAAACGTTTGGATTTTTTTTCGTAACGTTTATAAACGCTTGGTTTAAATCGCTAAAATGGTGAAAGGTTAGGATTTTTTTCGTAATGTTTTTTATATTTGGGTTGGTTTCGTAGCGTTTTAAACAATTACCTTAAATCACTAAAAGGTGACATGTTTGGATTTGTTTCGAAAGTTTTAAACATTTGGCTTTAATCGCTAAAAAAGGGAATAGTTAGGATTTGTTTCGTAAGGTTTTATATGATTGGCTTAAATTACTAAAAAGGCAAAACATTAGGATTTGTTTCGGAACGTTTTAAACGTTTGGCTTAAATTGCTAAAAAGGTGAAACGTTAGAATTTGTTTCGTAACGTTTTTAAACATTTTGATTGGTTTCGTTCATAACATTTTAAACGTTTGGCTTAGAACGCAAAATGGTGAAACATTAGGATTCGTTTAGTTTTAAACGTTTGGTTTTTTTTCGTAATATTTGAAACGTTTGGCTTAAATCGCTAAAAAGGTGAAATTTTTGGATTTGTTTTGTAACATTTTAAATGTTTTGGCTTAAATCTGTAAAAATATGAAAAGTTAGGATTTGTTTCGTAACGTTTTAAACGTTTGGCTTAAATGGCTAAAACAATAAAACGTTAGGATTTTCTTCGTAACGTTTTCAACGTTTGGCTTAAATCGCTAAAAAGGTGAAAGGTTAAGATTTTTTCGTACTGTTTTAAAAGTTTGGATTGGTTTCGTAATGTTTTAAGCGTTTGGCTTAAATCTATAAAGGTGAAACGTTAGGATTTGTTTCGTAATGTTTATAAATGTTTGGCTTAAATCGCTAAAAAGGTGAAACGTTTGGATTTGTTTCGTAAATTTTTAAACGTTTGGCTTAAATCGCTAAAAAGGGAAAACGTTAGGATTTGTTTTGAAACATTTTAAATGTTTGGCTTAAATCATTAAAAAGGAGAAACGTTAGGATTTGTTTCGTTACATTTTAAACGTTTGGCTTAAATCACTAAAAAGGTGACACGTTAGGATTTGTTTCATAACGTTTTAAATGTTTGGATTGGTTTCGTAACGTTTTAACGTTTGGCTTAAATAGCTAAAAAGTTGTAACATTTGTAAACGCTTGGTTTAAACCTCTTAAAAGGTGAAAGGTTAGGATTTGTTTCGTAGCATTTTAAATGTTTGGGTTGGTTTCGTAACGTTTTAAACGATTGCCTTAAATCACTATAAGGTGACACGTTTGGATTTGTTTCGAAAAGTTTTAATCATTTGGCTTTATTCGTTAAAAAAGGGAATAGTTAGGATTTGTTTCGTAAGGTTTTATACGTTTTGCTTAAATTGCTAAAAAGGCAAAACATTATGATTTGTTTCATAACGTTTTAAACGTTTGGCTTAAATCGGAAAAAAGGGGAAACGTTAGAATTTGTTTCGTAACGCTTTTAAATGTTTGGATTGGTTTCGTAACATTTTAAACGTTTTGCCTAAATCACTAAAATGGTGAAACGGTTAGATTTGTTTCGTAACATTTGTAAAAATTTGTCTTAAATCGCTAAAAAGGTGAAACGCTTGGATTTGTTTCGTAATGTTTTAAACGTTTGGATTGGCTTCACTACGTTTTAAATATTTGACTTAAATTGATAAAAAAAGATGAAACGTTTGGATTTGTTTCGTAACGTTTGTAAACTTTTGGCTTAAATTGCTAAAAATGTGAAACGTTTGGATTAATTTCGTAACGTTTGTAAACGTTTGGCTTTAATCTCTAAAAAGGTGAAATGTTAGGAATTGGTTTGTAACGTTTTAAACGTTTGGATTTGTTTCGTAACATTTGTAAACGTTTGGCATAAATCGCTAAAAAGGGGAAAAGTTTGGATTTGTTTCGCAGCGCTTTAAATATTTTGCTTAAACCGTTAAAAAGGGGAAACGTTTCGATTAGTTACATAACGTTATAAACATTTGGATTGGTTTGTAACGTTTTAAATGTTTGGCTTATATCGCTAAAAAGATGAAACGTTTGGATTTGTTTCGTAACGTTTTTAAGAACTTTACTTAAAGCGCTAAAAAGGTGAAAGGTTAGGATTAGTTTCGTAGCATTTTAAATGTTTGGGTTGGTTTCGTAACGTTTTAAACGATTGCCTTAAATCACTATAAGGTGACACGTTTGGATTTGTTTCGAAAAGTTTTAATCATTTGGCTTTAATCGTTAAAAAAGGGAATAGTTAGGATTTGTTTCGTAAGGTTTTATACGTTTTGCTTAAATTGCTAAAAAGGCAAAACATTATGATTTGTTTCATAACGTTTTAAACGTTTGGCTTAAATCGGAAAAAAGGGGAAACGTTAGAATTTGTTTCGTAACGCTTTTAAATGTTTGGATTGGTTTCGTAACATTTTAAACGTTTTGCCTAAATCACTAAAATGGTGAAACGGTTAGATTTGTTTCGTAACATTTGTAAAAATTTGTCTTAAATCGCTAAAAAGGTGAAACGCTTGGATTTTTTTCGTAATGTTTTAAACGTTTGGATTGGCTTCATTACGTTTTAAATATTTCACTTAAATTGATAAAAAAAGATGAAACGTTTGGATTTGTTTCGTAACGTTTGTAAACTTTTGGCTTAAATTGCTAAAAATGTGAAACGTTTGGATTAATTTCGTAACGTTTGTAAACGTTTGGCTTTAATCTCTAAAAAGGTGAAATGTTAGGAATTGGTTTGTAACGTTTTAAACGTTTGGATTTGTTTCGTAACATTTGTAAACGTTTGGCATAAATCGCTAAAAAGGGGAAACGTTTGGATTTGTTTCGCAGCGCTTTAAATATATTGCTTAAACCGTTAAAAAGGGGAAACGTTTCGATTAGTTACATAACGTTATGAACATTTGGATTGGTTTGTAACGTTTTAAATGTTTGGCTTATATCGCTAAAAAGATGAAACGTTTGGATTTGTTTCGTAACGTTTTTAATCATTTTACTTAAATCGCTAAAAAGGTGAAACGTTTGGATTATTTTCGTAATATTTTAAACGTTTGGCGTAAATCGCTAAAAAGGGAAAACGTTTGGATTTGTTTCGAAATGTTTTAAATGTTTGGCTTAAATCATTGAAAAGGCGAAACGTTAGGATTTTTTTCGTTACGTTTTAAACGTTTGGCTTAAATCACTAAAAAGGTGACACGTTAGGATTTGTTTCATAACGTTTTAAATGTTTGGATTGGTTTCTTAACGTTTTAACGTTTGGCTTAAATAGCTAAAAAGTTGTAACATTTGTAAACGCTTGGTTTAAACCTCTTAAAAGGTGAAAGGTTAGGATTAGTTTCGTAGCATTTTAAATGTTTGGGTTGGTTTCGTAACGTTTTAAACGATTGCCTTAAATCACTATAAGGTGACACGTTTGGATTTGTTTCGAAAAGTTTTAATCATTTGGCTTTAATCGTTAAAAAAGGGAATAGTTAGGATTTGTTTCGTAAGGTTTTATACGTTTTGCTTAAATTGCTAAAAAGGCAAAACATTATGATTTGTTTCATAACATTTTAAACGTTTGGCTTAAATCGGAAAAAAGGGGAAACGTTAGAATTTGTTTCGTAACGCTTTTAAATGTTTGGATTGGTTTCGTAACATTTTAAACGTTTTGCCTAAATCACTAAAAAGGTGAAACGGTTAGATTTGTTTCGTAACATTTGTAAAAATTTGTCTTAAATCGCTAAAAAGGTGAAACGCTTGGATTTGTTTCGTAATGTTTTAAACGTTTGGATTGGCTTCACTACGTTTTAAATATTTGACTTAAATTGATAAAAAAAAGATGAAACGTTTGGATTTGTTTCGTAACGTTTGGAAACTTTTGGCTTAAATTGCTAAAAATGTGAAACGTTTGGATTAATTTCGTAACGTTTGTAAACGTTTGGCTTTAATCTCTAAAAAGGTGAAATGTTAGGAATTGGTTTGTAACGTTTTAAACGTTTGGATTTGTTTCGTAACATTTGTAAACGTTTGGCATAAATCGCTAAAAAGGGGAAACGTTTGGATTTGTTTCGCAGCGCTTTAAATATTTTGCTTAAACCGTTAAAAAGGGGAAACGTTTCGATAAGTTACATAACGTTTTAAACATATGGATTGGTGTGTAACGTTTTCAATGTTTGGCTTATATCGCTAAAAAGATGAAACGTTTGGATTTGTTTCGTAACGTTTTTAAGAACTTTACTTAAAGCGCTAAAAAGGTGAAACGTTTGGATTATTTTCGTAATGTTTTAAACGTTTGGCGTAAATCGCTAAAAAGGGAAAACGTTAGGATTTGTTTCGAAACGTTTTAAATGTTTGGATTAAATCATTGAAAAGGAGAAACGTTAGGATTTTTTCGTTACGTTTTAAACGTTTGGCTTAAATCACTAAAATGGTAACACGTTAGGATTTGTTTCATAACATTTTAAATGTTTGGATTGGTTTCATAACGTTTTAACATTTGGCTTAAATCGCTAAAAAGGTGAAACGTTTGGATTTTTTTTCATAACGTTTGTAAACGCTTGGTTTAAATCGCTAAAATGGTGAAAGGTTAGGATTTTTTCGTAATGTTTTAAATATTTGGGTTGGTTTCGTTGCGTTTTGAACGAGTATCTTAAATCACTAAAAGGTGACACTTTTGGATTTGTTTCAAAAAGTTTTAATAATTTGCTTTAATCGTTAAAAAATGGAATAATTAGGATTTGTTTCGTAAGGTTTTATACGTTTTGCTTAAATTGCTAAAAAGGCAAAACATTAGGATTTCTTTCGTAACGTTTTAAACGTTTAGCTTAGATCGGAAAAAAGTGGAAACGTTAGAATTTGTTTAGTAACGCTTTTAAATGTTTTGATTGGTTTCGTAACATTTTAAACGTTTCGCCTAAATCACTAAAAAAGGTAAAACGGTTAGATTTGTTTCGTAACGTTTGTAAAAATTTGTCTTGAATCGCTAAAAAGGTGAAACGCTTGGATTTGTTTCGTAATTTTTAAACGTTTGGATTGGCTTCATTACGTTTTAAATATTTCACTTAAATTGATAAAAAGGTGAAACGTTTGGATTTGTTTCGTAACGTTTGTAAACTTTTGGTTTAAATTGCTAAAAATGCGAAACATTTGGATTTATTTCGTAACGTTTGTAAACGTATGGCTTTAATCGCTAAAAAGGTGAAATGTTAGGATTTGTTTTGTAACGTTTTAAACGTTTGGATTTGTTTCATAACATTTGTAAACGTTTAGCTTAAATCGCTAAAAAGGGGAAACGTTTGGATTTGTTTTGTAACGTTTTAAATGTTTTGCTTAAATCGTTAAAAAGGAGAAACGTTTCGATAAGTTACATAACGTTTTAAACATATGGATTGGTGTGTAACGTTTTCAATGTTTGGCTTATATCGCTAAAAAGATGAAACGTTTGGATTTGTTTCGTAACGTTTTTAATCATTTTACTTAAATCGCTAAAAAGGGGAAACGTTTGGATTATTTTCGTAATATTTTAAACGTTTGGCGTAAATCGCTAAAAAGGGAAAACGTTTGGATTTGTTTCGAAATGTTTTAAATGTTTGGTTTAAATCGCTAAAAAGGCGAAACGTTAGGATTTTTTTCGTTACGTTTTAAACGTTTGGCTTAAATCACTAAAAAGCTGAAACGTTAGGATTTGTGCCGTAACGTTTTAAACGTTTGAATTGGTTTCGTAATGTTTTAACGTTTGGCTTAAATAGCTAAAAAGTTGTAACATTTGTAAACGCTTGGTTTAAACCTCTTAAAAGGTGAAAGGTTAGGATTTGTTTCGTAACATTTTAAATGTTTGGGTTGGTTTCGTAACGTTTTAAACGATTGCCTTAAATCACTAAAAGGTGACACGTTTGGATTTGTTTCGAAAAGTTTTAATCATTTGGCTTTAATCGTTAAAAAAGGGAATAGTTAGGATTTGTTTCGTAAGGTTTTATACGTTTTGCTTAAATTGCTAAAAAGGCAAAACATTATGAATTGTTTCATAACATTTTAAACGTTTGGCTTAAATCGGAAAAAAGGGGAAACGTTAGAATTTGTTTCGTAACGCTTTTAAATGTTTGGATTGGTTTCATAACATTTTAAACGTTTCGCCTAAATCACTAAAAAGGTGAAACGGTTAGATTTGTTTCGTAACATTTGTAAAAATTTGTCTTAAATCGCTAAAAAGGTGAAACGCTTGGATTTGTTTCGTAATGTTTTAAACGTTTGGATTGGCTTCACTACGTTTTAAATATTTGACTTAAATTGATAAAAAAAAGATGAAACGTTTGGATTTGTTTCGTAACGTTTGGAAACTTTTGGCTTAAATTGCTAAAAATGTGAAACGTTTGGATTAATTTCGTAACGTTTGTAAACGTTTGGCTTTAATCTCTAAAAAGGTGAAATGTTAGGAATTGGTTTGTAACGTTTTAAACGTTTGGATTTGTTTCGTAACATTTGTAAACGTTTGGCATAAATCGCTAAAAAGGGGAAACGTTTGGATTTGTTTCGCAGCGCTTTAAATATTTTGCTTAAACCGTTAAAAAGGGGAAACGTTTCGATAAGTTACATAACGTTTTAAACATATGGATTGGTGTGTAACGTTTTCAATGTTTGGCTTATATCGCTAAAAAGATGAAACGTTTGGATTTGTTTCGTAACGTTTTTAAGAACTTTACTTAAAGCGCTAAAAAGGTGAAACGTTTGGATTATTTTCGTAATGTTTTAAACGTTTGGCGTAAATCGCTAAAAAGGGAAAACGTTAGGATTTGTTTCGAAACGTTTTAAATGTTTGGATTAAATCATTGAAAAGGAGAAACGTTAGGATTTTTTCGTTACGTTTTAAACGTTTGGCTTAAATCACTAAAATGGTAACACGTTAGGATTTGTTTCATAACATTTTAAATGTTTGGATTGGTTTCATAACGTTTTAACATTTGGCTTAAATCGCTAAAAAGGTGAAACGTTTGGATTTTTTTTCATAACGTTTGTAAACGCTTGGTTTAAATCGCTAAAATGGTGAAAGGTTAGGATTTTTTCGTAATGTTTTAAATATTTGGGTTGGTTTCGTTGCGTTTTAAACGAGTATCTTAAATCACTAAAAGGTGACACTTTTGGATTTGTTTCAAAAAGTTTTAATAATTTGCTTTAATCGTTAAAAAATGGAATAATTAGGATTTGTTTCGTAAGGTTTTATACGTTTTGCTTAAATTGCTAAAAAGGCAAAACATTAGGATTTCTTTCGTAACGTTTTAAACGTTTAGCTTAGATCGGAAAAAAGTGGAAACGTTAGAATTTGTTTAGTAACGCTTTTAAATGTTTTGATTGGTTTCGTAACATTTTAAACGTTTCGCCTAAATCACTAAAAAAGGTGAAACGGTTAGATTTGTTTCGTAACGTTTGTAAAAATTTGTCTTAAATCGCTAAAAAGGTGAAACGCTTGGATTTGTTTCGTAATTTTTAAACGTTTGGATTGGCTTCATTACGTTTTAAATATTTCACTTAAATTGATAAAAAGGTGAAACGTTTGGATTTGTTTCGTAACGTTTGTAAACTTTTGGTTTAAATTGCTAAAAATGCGAAACGTTTGGATTTATTTCGTAACGTTTGTAAACGTTTGGCTTTAATCGCTAAAAAGGTGAAATGTTAGGATTTGTTTTGTAACGTTTTAAACGTTTGGATTTGTTTCGTAACATTTGTAAACGTTTAGCTTAAATCGCTAAAAAGGGGAAACGTTTCGATTTGTTTTGTAACGTTTTAAATGTTTTGCTTAAATCGTTAAAAAGGAGAAACGTTTCGATAAGTTACATAACGTTTTAAACATATGGATTGGTGTGTAACGTTTTCAATGTTTGGCTTATATCGCTAAAAAGATGAAACGTTTGGATTTGTTTCGTAACGTTTTTAATCATTTTACTTAAATCGCTAAAAAGGGGAAACGTTTGGATTATTTTCGTAATATTTTAAACGTTTGGCGTAAATCGCTAAAAAGGGAAAACGTTTGGATTTGTTTCGAAATGTTTTAAATGTTTGGTTTAAATCGCTAAAAAGGCGAAACGTTAGGATTTTTTTCGTTACGTTTTAAACGTTTGGCTTAAATCACTAAAAAGGTGACACGTTAGGATTTGTTTCATAACGTTTTAAACGTTTGAATTGGTTTCTTAACGTTTTAACGTTTGGCTTAAATAGCTAAAAAGTTGTAACATTTGTAAACGCTTGGTTTAAACCTCTTAAAAGGTGAAAGGTTAGGATTTGTTTCGTAACATTTTAAATGTTTGGGTTGGTTTCGTAACGTTTTAAACGATTGCCTTAAATCACTAAAAGGTGACACGTTTGGATTTGTTTCGAAAAGTTTTAATCATTTGGCTTTAATCGTTAAAAAAGGGAATAGTTAGGATTTGTTTCGTAAGGTTTTATACGTTTTGCTTAAATTGCTAAAAAGGCAAAACATTATGATTTGTTTCATAACGTTTTAAACGTTTGGCTTAAATCGGAAAAAAGGGGAAACGTTAGAATTTGTTTCGTAACGCTTTTAAATGTTTGGATTGGTTTCGTAACATTTTAAACGTTTCGCCTAAATCACTAAAATGGTGAAACGGTTAGATTTGTTTCGTAACATTTGTAAAAATTTGTCTTAAATCGCTAAAAAGGTGAAACGCTTGGATTTGTTTCGTAATGTTTTAAACGTTTGGATTGGCTTCACTACGTTTTAAATATTTGACTTAAATTGATAAAAAAAAGATGAAACGTTTGGATTTGTTTCGTAACGTTTGGAAACTTTTGGCTTAAATTGCTAAAAATGTGAAACGTTTGGATTAATTTCGTAACGTTTGTAAACGTTTGGCTTTAATCTCTAAAAAGGTGAAATGTTAGGAATTGGTTTGTAACGTTTTAAACGTTTGGATTTGTTTCGTAACATTTGTAAACGTTTGGCATAAATCGCTAAAAAGGGGAAACGTTTGGATTTGTTTCGCAGCGCTTTAAATATTTTGCTTAAACCGTTAAAAAGGGGAAACGTTTCGATAAGTTACATAACGTTTTAAACATATGGATTGGTGTGTAACGTTTTCAATGTTTGGCTTATATCGCTAAAAAGATGAAACGTTTGGATTTGTTTCGTAACGTTTTTAAGAACTTTACTTAAAGCGCTAAAAAGGTGAAACGTTTGGATTATTTTCGTAATGTTTTAAACGTTTGGCGTAAATCGCTAAAAAGGGAAAACGTTAGGATTTGTTTCGAAACGTTTTAAATGTTTGGATTAAATCATTGAAAAGGAGAAACGTTAGGATTTTTTCGTTACGTTTTAAACGTTTGGCTTAAATCACTAAAATGGTAACACGTTAGGATTTGTTTCATAACATTTTAAATGTTTGGATTGGTTTCATAACGTTTTAACATTTGGCTTAAATCGCTAAAAAGGTGAAACGTTTGGATTTTTTTTCATAACGTTTGTAAACGCTTGGTTTAAATCGCTAAAATGGTGAAAGGTTAGGATTTTTTCGTAATGTTTTAAATATTTGGGTTGGTTTCGTTGCGTTTTAAACGAGTATCTTAAATCACTAAAAGGTGACACTTTTGGATTTGTTTCAAAAAGTTTTAATAATTTGCTTTAATCGTTAAAAAATGGAATAATTAGGATTTGTTTCGTAAGGTTTTATACGTTTTGCTTAAATTGCTAAAAAGGCAAAACATTAGGATTTCTTTCGTAACGTTTTAAACGTTTAGCTTAGATCGGAAAAAAGTGGAAACGTTAGAATTTGTTTAGTAACGCTTTTAAATGTTTTGATTGGTTTCGTAACATTTTAAACGTTTCGCCTAAATCACTAAAAAAGGTGAAACAGTTAGATTTGTTTCGTAACGTTTGTAAAAATTTGTCTTAAATCGCTAAAAAGGTGAAACGCTTGGATTTGTTTCGTAATTTTTAAACGTTTGGATTGGCTTCATTACGTTTTAAATATTTCACTTAAATTGATAAAAAGGTGAAACGTTTGGATTTGTTTCGTAACGTTTGTAAACTTTTGGTTTAAATTGCTAAAAATGCGAAACGTTTGGATTTATTTCGTAACGTTTGTAAACGTATGGCTTTAATCGCTAAAAAGGTGAAATGTTAGGATTTGTTTTGTAACGTTTTAAACGTTTGGATTTGTTTCATAACATTTGTAAACGTTTAGCTTAAATCGCTAAAAAGGGGAAACGTTTGGATTTGTTTTGTAACGTTTTAAATGTTTTGCTTAAATCGTTAAAAAGGAGAAACGTTTCGATTAGTTACATAACGTTTTAAACATATGGATTGGTGTGTAACGTTTTAAATGTTTGGCTTATATCGCTAAAAAGATGAAACGTTTGGATTTGTTTCGTAACGTTTTTAATCATTTTACTTAAATCGCTAAAAAGGTGAAACGTTTGGATTATTTTCGTAATATTTTAAACGTTTGGCGTAAATCGCTAAAAAGGGAAAACGTTAGGATTTGTTTCGAAATGTTTTAAATGTTTGGTTTAAATCGCTAAAAAGGCGAAACGTTAGGATTTTTTTCGTTACGTTTTAAACGTTTGGCTTAAATCACTAAAAAGGTGAAACGTTAGGATTTGTTTCGTAACGTTTTAAACGTTTGAATTGGTTTCGTAACGTTTTAACGTTTGGCTTAAATAGCTAAAAAGTTGTAACATTTGTAAACGCTTGGTTTAAACCTCTTAAAAGGTGAAAGGTTAGGATTTGTTTCGTAGCATTTTAAATGTTTGGGTTGGTTTCGTAACGTTTTAAACGATTGCCTTAAATCACTAAAAGGTGACACGTTTGGATTTGTTTCGAAAAGTTTTAATCATTTGGCTTTAATCGTTAAAAAAGGGAATAGTTAGGATTTGTTTCGTAAGGTTTTATACGTTTTGCTTAAATTGCTAAAAAGGCAAAACATTATGATTTGTTTCATAACATTTTAAACGTTTGGCTTAAATCGGAAAAAAGGGGAAACGTTAGAATTTGTTTCGTAACGCTTTTAAATGTTTGGATTGGTTTCGTAACATTTTAAACGTTTCGCCTAAATCACTAAAATGGTGAAACGGTTAGATTTGTTTCGTAACATTTGTAAAAATTTGTCTTAAATCGCTAAAAAGGTGAAACGCTTGGATTTGTTTCGTAATGTTTTAAACGTTTGGATTGGCTTCACTACGTTTTAAATATTTGACTTAAATTGATAAAAAAAAGATGAAACGTTTGGATTTGTTTCGTAACGTTTGGAAACTTTTGGCTTAAATTGCTAAAAATGTGAAACGTTTGGATTAATTTCGTAACGTTTGTAAACGTTTGGCTTTAATCTCTAAAAAGGTGAAATGTTAGGAATTGGTTTGTAATGTTTTAAACGTTTGGATTTGTTTCGTAACATTTGTAAACGTTTGGCATAAATCGCTAAAAAGGGGAAACATTTGGATTTGTTTCGCAGCGCTTTAAATATTTTGCTTAAACCGTTAAAAAGGGGAAACGTTTCGATAAGTTACATAACGTTTTAAACATATGGATTGGTGTGTAACGTTTTCAATGTTTGGCTTATATCGCTAAAAAGATGAAACGTTTGGATTTGTTTCGTAACGTTTTTAAGAACTTTACTTAAAGCGCTAAAAAGGTGAAACGTTTGGATTATTTTCGTAATGTTTTAAACGTTTGGCGTAAATCGCTAAAAAGGGAAAACGTTAGGATTTGTTTCGAAACGTTTTAAATGTTTGGATTAAATCATTGAAAAGGAGAAACGTTAGGATTTTTTCGTTACGTTTTAAACGTTTGGCTTAAATCACTAAAATGGTAACACGTTAGGATTTGTTTCATAACATTTGGATTTGTTTCATAACGTTTTAAACATTTGGATTAAATCGCTAAAACGGTGAAACGTTAGGATTTTTTTTCATAACGTTTGTAAACGCTTGGTTTAAATCGCTAAAATGGTGAAAGGTTAGGATTTTTTCGTAATGTTTTAAATATTTGGGTTGGTTTCGTTGCGTTTTAAACGAGTATCTTAAATCACTAAAAGGTGACACTTTTGGATTTGTTTCAAAAAGTTTTAATAATTTGCTTTAATCGTTAAAAAATGGAATAATTAGGATTTGTTTCGTAAGGTTTTATACGTTTTGCTTAAATTGCTAAAAAGGCAAAACATTAGGATTTCTTTCGTAACGTTTTAAACGTTTAGCTTAGATCGGAAAAAAGTGGAAACGTTAGAATTTGTTTAGTAACGCTTTTAAATGTTTTGATTGGTTTCGTAACATTTTAAACGTTTCGCCTAAATCACTAAAAAAGGTAAAACGGTTAGATTTGTTTCGTAACGTTTGTAAAAATTTGTCTTAAATCGCTAAAAAGGTGAAACGCTTGGATTTGTTTCGTAATTTTTAAACGTTTGGATTGGCTTCATTACGTTTTAAATATTTCACTTAAATTGATAAAAAGGTGAAACGTTTGGATTTGTTTCGTAACGTTTGTAAACTTTTGGTTTAAATTGCTAAAAATGCGAAACGTTTGGATTTATTTCGTAACGTTTGTAAACGTTTGGCTTTAATCGCTAAAAAGGTGAAATGTTAGGATTTGTTTTGTAACGTTTTAAACGTTTGGATTTGTTTCATAACATTTGTAAACGTTTAGCTTAAATCGCTAAAAAGGGGAAACGTTTGGATTTGTTTTGTAACGTTTTAAATGTTTTTCTTAAATCGTTAAAAAGGAGAAACGTTTCGATAAGTTACATAACGTTTTAAACATATGGATTGGTGTGTAACGTTTTCAATGTTTGGCTTATATCGCTAAAAAGATGAAACGTTTGGATTTGTTTCGTAACGTTTTTAATCATTTTACTTAAATCGCTAAAAAGGTGAAACGTTTGGATTATTTTCGTAATATTTTAAACGTTTGGCGTAAATCGCTAAAAAGGGAAAACGTTAGGATTTGTTTCGAAATGTTTTAAATGTTTGGTTTAAATCGCTAAAAAGGCGAAACGTTAGGATTTTTTTCGTTACGTTTTAAACGTTTGGCTTAAATCACTAAAAAGGTGAAACGTTAGGATTTGTTTCGTAACGTTTTAAACGTTTGAATTGGTTTCTTAACGTTTTAACGTTTGGCTTAAATAGCTAAAAAGTTGTAACATTTGTAAACGCTTGGTTTAAACCTCTTAAAAGGTGAAAGGTTAGGATTTGTTTCGTAACATTTTAAATGTTTGGGTTGGTTTCGTAACGTTTTAAACGATTGCCTTAAATCACTAAAAGGTGACACGTTTGGATTTGTTTCGAAAAGTTTTAATCATTTGGCTTTAATCGTTAAAAAAGGGAATAGTTAGGATTTGTTTCGTAAGGTTTTATACGTTTTGCTTAAATTGCTAAAAAGGCAAAACATTATGATTTGTTTCATAACATTTTAAACGTTTGGCTTAAATCGGAAAAAAGGGGAAACGTTAGAATTTGTTTCGTAACGCTTTTAAATGTTTGGATTGGTTTCATAACATTTTAAACGTTTCGCCTAAATCACTAAAATGGTGAAACGGTTAGATTTGTTTCGTAACATTTGTAAAAATTTGTCTTAAATCGCTAAAAAGGTGAAACGCTTGGATTTGTTTCGTAATGTTTTAAACGTTTGGATTGGCTTCACTACGTTTTAAATATTTGACTTAAATTGATAAAAAAAGATGAAACGTTTGGATTTGTTTCGTAACGTTTGGAAACTTTTGGCTTAAATTGCTAAAAATGTGAAACGTTTGGATTAATTTCGTAACGTTTGTAAACGTTTGGCTTTAATCTCTAAAAAGGTGAAATGTTAGGAATTGGTTTGTAATGTTTTAAACGTTTGGATTTGTTTCGTAACATTTGTAAACGTTTGGCATAAATCGCTAAAAAGGGGAAACATTTGGATTTGTTTCGCAGCGCTTTAAATATTTTGCTTAAACCGTTAAAAAGGGGAAACGTTTCGATAAGTTACATAACGTTTTAAACATATGGATTGGTGTGTAACGTTTTCAATGTTTGGCTTATATCGCTAAAAAGATGAAACGTTTGGATTTGTTTCGTAACGTTTTTAAGAACTTTACTTAAAGCGCTAAAAAGGTGAAACGTTTGGATTATTTTCGTAATGTTTTAAACGTTTGGCGTAAATCGCTAAAAAGGGAAAACGTTAGGATTTGTTTCGAAACGTTTTAAATGTTTGGATTAAATCATTGAAAAGGAGAAACGTTAGGATTTTTTCGTTACGTTTTAAACGTTTGGCTTAAATCACTAAAATGGTAACACGTTAGGATTTGTTTCATAACATTTTAAATGTTTGGATTGGTTTCGTAACGTTTTAACATTTGGCTTAAATCGCTAAAAAGGTGAAACGTTTGGATTTTTTTTCATAACGTTTGTAAACGCTTGGTTTAAATCGCTAAAATGGTGAAAGGTTAGGATTTTTTCGTAATGTTTTAAATATTTGGGTTGGTTTCGTTGCGTTTTAAACGAGTATCTTAAATCACTAAAAGGTGACACTTTTGGATTTGTTTCAAAAAGTTATAATAATTTGCTTTAATCGTTAAAAAATGGAATAATTAGGATTTGTTTCGTAAGGTTTTATACGTTTTGCTTAAATTGCTAAAAAGGCAAAACATTAGGATTTCTTTCGTAACGTTTTAAACGTTTAGCTTAGATCGGAAAAAAGTGGAAACGTTAGAATTTGTTTAGTAACGCTTTTAAATGTTTTGATTGGTTTCGTAACATTTTAAACGTTTCGCCTAAATCACTAAAAAAGGTAAAACGGTTAGATTTGTTTCGTAACGTTTGTAAAAATTTGTCTTAAATCGCTAAAAAGGTGAAACGCTTGGATTTGTTTCGTAATTTTTAAACGTTTGGATTGGCTTCATTACGTTTTAAATATTTCACTTAAATTGATAAAAAGGTGAAACGTTTGGATTTGTTTCGTAACGTTTGTAAACTTTTGGTTTAAATTGCTAAAAATGCGAAACATTTGGATTTATTTCGTAACGTTTGTAAACGTATGGCTTTAATCGCTAAAAAGGTGAAATGTTAGGATTTGTTTTGTAACGTTTTAAACGTTTGGATTTGTTTCATAACATTTGTAAACGTTTAGCTTAAATCGCTAAAAAGGGGAAACGTTTGGATTTGTTTTGTAACGTTTTAAATGTTTTGCTTAAATCGTTAAAAAGGAGAAACGTTTCGATAAGTTACATAACGTTTTAAACATATGGATTGGTGTGTAACGTTTTCAATGTTTGGCTTATATCGCTAAAAAGATGAAACGTTTGGATTTGTTTCGTAACGTTTTTAATCATTTTACTTAAATCGCTAAAAAGGTGAAACGTTTGGATTATTTTCGTAATATTTTAAACGTTTGGCGTAAATCGCTAAAAAGGGAAAACGTTTGGATTTGTTTCGAAATGTTTTAAATGTTTGGCTTAAATCATTGAAAAGGCGAAACGTTAGGATTTTTTTCGTTACGTTTTAAACGTTTGGCTTAAATCACTAAAAACGTGACACGTTAGGATTTGTTTCATAACGTTTTAAATGTTTGGATTGGTTTCTTAACGTTTTAACGTTTGGCTTAAATAGCTAAAAAGTTGTAACATTTGTAAACGCTTGGTTTAAACCTCTTAAAAGGTGAAAGGTTAGGATTAGTTTCGTAGCATTTTAAATGTTTGGGTTGGTTTCGTAACGTTTTAAACGATTGCCTTAAATCACTATAAGGTGACACGTTTGGATTTGTTTCGAAAAGTTTTAATCATTTGGCTTTAATCGTTAAAAAAGGGAATAGTTAGGATTTGTTTCGTAAGGTTTTATACGTTTTGCTTAAATTGCTAAAAAGGCAAAACATTATGATTTGTTTCATAACGTTTTAAACGTTTGGCTTAAATCGGAAAAAAGGGGAAACGTTAGAATTTGTTTCGTAACGCTTTTAAATGTTTGGATTGGTTTCGTAACATTTTAAACGTTTTGCCTAAATCACTAAAATGGTGAAACGGTTAGATTTGTTTCGTAACATTTGTAAAAATTTGTCTTAAATCGCTAAAAAGGTGAAACGCTTGGATTTGTTTCGTAATGTTTTAAACGTTTGGATTGGCTTCACTACGTTTTAAATATTTGACTTAAATTGATAAAAAAAGATGAAACGTTTGGATTTGTTTCGTAACGTTTGGAAACTTTTGGCTTAAATTGCTAAAAATGTGAAACGTTTGGATTAATTTCGTAACGTTTGTAAACGTTTGGCTTTAATCTCTAAAAAGGTGAAATGTTAGGAATTGGTTTATAATGTTTTAAACGTTTGGATTTGTTTCGTAACATTTGTAAACGTTTGGCATAAATCGCTAAAAAGGGGAAACATTTGGATTTGTTTCGCAGCGCTTTAAATATTTTGCTTAAACCGTTAAAAAGGGGAAACGTTTCGATAAGTTACATAACGTTTTAAACATATGGATTGGTGTGTAACGTTTTCAATGTTTGGCTTATATCGCTAAAAAGATGAAACGTTTGGATTTGTTTCGTAACGTTTTTAAGAACTTTACTTAAAGCGCTAAAAAGGTGAAACGTTTGGATTATTTTCGTAATGTTTTAAACGTTTGGCGTAAATCGCTAAAAAGGGAAAACGTTAGGATTTGTTTCGAAACGTTTTAAATGTTTGGATTAAATCATTGAAAAGGAGAAACGTTAGGATTTTTTCGTTACGTTTTAAACGTTTGGCTTAAATCACTAAAATGGTAACACGTTAGGATTTGTTTCATAACATTTTAAATGTTTGGATTGGTTTCATAACGTTTTAACATTTGGCTTAAATCGCTAAAAAGGTGAAACGTTTGGATTTTTTTTCATAACGTTTGTAAACGCTTGGTTTAAATCGCTAAAATGGTGAAAGGTTAGGATTTTTTCGTAATGTTTTAAATATTTGGGTTGGTTTCGTTGCGTTTTAAACGAGTATCTTAAATCACTAAAAGGTGACACTTTTGGATTTGTTTCAAAAAGTTTTAATAATTTGCTTTAATCGTTAAAAAATGGAATAATTAGGATTTGTTTCGTAAGGTTTTATACGTTTTGCTTAAATTGCTAAAAAGGCAAAACATTAGGATTTCTTTCGTAACGTTTTAAACGTTTAGCTTAGATCGGAAAAAAGTGGAAACGTTAGAATTTGTTTAGTAACGCTTTTAAATGTTTTGATTGGTTTCGTAACATTTTAAACGTTTCGCCTAAATCACTAAAAAAGGTAAAACGGTTAGATTTGTTTCGTAACGTTTGTAAAAATTTGTCTTAAATCGCTAAAAAGGTGAAACGCTTGGATTTGTTTCGTAATTTTTAAACGTTTGGATTGGCTTCATTACGTTTTAAATATTTCACTTAAATTGATAAAAAGGTGAAACGTTTGGATTTGTTTCGTAACGTTTGTAAACTTTTGGTTTAAATTGCTAAAAATGCGAAACGTTTGGATTTATTTCGTAACGTTTGTAAACGTTTGGCTTTAATCGCTAAAAAGGTGAAATGTTAGGATTTGTTTTGTAACGTTTTAAACGTTTGGATTTGTTTCATAACATTTGTAAACGTTTAGCTTAAATCGCTAAAAAGGGGAAACGTTTGGATTTGTTTTGTAACGTTTTAAATGTTTTGCTTAAATCGTTAAAAAGGAGAAACGTTTCGATAAGTTACATAACGTTTTAAACATATGGATTGGTGTGTAACGTTTTCAATGTTTGGCTTATATCGCTAAAAAGATGAAACGTTTGGATTTGTTTCGTAACGTTTTTAATCATTTTACTTAAATCGCTAAAAAGGTGAAACGTTTGGATTATTTTCGTAATATTTTAAACGTTTGGCGTAAATCGCTAAAAAGGGAAAACGTTTGGATTTGTTTCGAAATGTTTTAAATGTTTGGCTTAAATCATTGAAAAGGCGAAACGTTAGGATTTTTTTCGTTACGTTTTAAATGTTTAGCTTAAATCACTAAAAAGGTGACACGTTAGGATTTGTTTCATAACGTTTTAAATGTTTGGATTGGTTTCTTAACGTTTTAACGTTTGGCTTAAATAGCTAAAAAGTTGTAACATTTGTAAACGCTTGGTTTAAACCTCTTAAAAGGTGAAAGGTTAGGATTAGTTTCGTAGCATTTTAAATGTTTGGGTTGGTTTCGTAACGTTTTAAACGATTGCCTTAAATCACTATAAGGTGACACGTTTGGATTTGTTTCGAAAAGTTTTAATCATTTGGCTTTAATCGTTAAAAAAGGGAATAGTTAGGATTTGTTTCGTAAGGTTTTATACGTTTTGCTTAAATTGCTAAAAAGGCAAAACATTATGATTTGTTTCATAACGTTTTAAACGTTTGGCTTAAATCGGAAAAAAGGGGAAACGTTAGAATTTGTTTCGTAACGCTTTTAAATGTTTGGATTGGTTTCGTAACATTTTAAACGTTTCGCCTAAATCACTAAAATGGTGAAACGGTTAGATTTGTTTCGTAACATTTGTAAAAATTTGTCTTAAATCGCTAAAAAGGTGAAACGCTTGGATTTGTTTCGTAATGTTTTAAACGTTTGGATTGGCTTCATTACGTTTTAAATATTTCACTTAAATTGATAAAAAAAGATGAAACGTTTGGATTTGTTTCGTAACGTTTGTAAACTTTTGGCTTAAATTGCTAAAAATGTGAAACGTTTGGATTAATTTCGTAACGTTTGTAAACGTTTGGCTTTAATCTCTAAAAAGGTGAAATGTTAGGAATTGGTTTGTAACGTTTTAAACGTTTGGATTTGTTTCGTAACATTTGTAAACGTTTGGCATAAATCGCTAAAAAGGGGAAACGTTTGGATTTGTTTCGCAGCGCTTTAAATATTTTGCTTAAACCGTTAAAAAGGGGAAACGTTTCGATTAGTTACATAACGTTATAAACATTTGGATTGGTTTGTAACGTTTTAAATGTTTGGCTTATATCGCTAAAAAGCTGAAACGTTTGGATTTGTTTCGTAACGTTTTTAAGAACTTTACTTAAAGCGCTAAAAAGGTGAAACGTTTGGATTATTTTCGTAATGTTTTAAACGTTTGGCGTAAATCGCTAAAAAGGGAAAACGTTAGGATTTGTTTCGAAACGTTTTAAATGTTTGGATTAAATCATTGAAAAGGAGAAACGTTAGGATTTTTTCGTTACGTTTTAAACGTTTGGCTTAAATCACTAAAATGGTAACACGTTAGGATTTGTTTCATAACATTTTAAATGTTTGGATTGGTTTCGTAACGTTTTAACATTTGGCTTAAATCGCTAAAAAGGTGAAACGTTTGGATTTTTTTTCATAACGTTTGTAAACGCTTGGTTTAAATCGCTAAAATGGTGAAAGGTTAGGATATTTTCGTAATGTTTTAAATATTTGGGTTGGTTTCGTTGCGTTTTAAACGAGTATCTTAAATCACTAAAAGGTGACACTTTTGGATTTGTTTCAAAAAGTTTTAATAATTTGCTTTAATCGTTAAAAAATGGAATAATTAGGATTTGTTTCGTAAGGTTTTATACGTTTTGCTTAAATTGCTAAAAAGGCAAAACATTAGGATTTCTTTCGTAACGTTTTAAACGTTTAGCTTAGATCGGAAAAAAGTGGAAACGTTAGAATTTGTTTAGTAACGCTTTTAAATGTTTTGATTGGTTTCGTAACATTTTAAACGTTTCGCCTAAATCACTAAAAAAGGTAAAACGGTTAGATTTGTTTCGTAACGTTTGTAAAAATTTGTCTTAAATCGCTAAAAAGGTGAAACGCTTGGATTTGTTTCGTAATTTTTAAACGTTTGGATTGGCTTCATTACGTTTTAAATATTTCACTTAAATTGATAAAAAGGTGAAACGTTTGGATTTGTTTCGTAACGTTTGTAAACTTTTGGTTTAAATTGCTAAAAATGCGAAACATTTGGATTTATTTCGTAACGTTTGTAAACGTTTGGCTTTAATCGCTAAAAAGGTGAAATGTTAGGATTTGTTTTGTAACGTTTTAAACGTTTGGATTTGTTTCGTAACATTTGTAAACGTTTAGCTTAAATCGCTAAAAAGGGGAAACGTTTGGATTTGTTTTGTAACGTTTTAAATGTTTTGCTTAAATCGTTAAAAAGGAGAAACGTTTCGATTAGTTACATAACGTTTTAAACATATGGATTGGTGTGTAACATTTTCAATGTTTGGCTTATATCGCTAAAAAGATGAAACGTTTGGATTTGTTTCGTAACGTTTTTAATCATTTTACTTAAATCGCTAAAAAGGTGAAACGTTTGGATTATTTTCGTAATATTTTAAACGTTTGGCGTAAATCGCTAAAAAGGGAAAACGTTAGGATTTGTTTCGAAATGTTTTAAATGTTTGGCTTAAATCATTGAAAAGGCGAAACGTTAGGATTTTTTTCGTTACGTTTTAAACGTTTGGCTTAAATCACTAAAAAGGTGACACGTTAGGATTTGTTTCATAACGTTTTAAATGTTTGGATTGGTTTCTTAACGTTTTAACGTTTGGCTTAAATAGCTAAAAAGTTGTAACATTTGTAAACGCTTGGTTTAAACCTCTTAAAAGGTGAAAGGTTAGGATTAGTTTCGTAGCATTTTAAATGTTTGGGTTGGTTTCGTAACGTTTTAAACGATTGCCTTAAATCACTATAAGGTGACACGTTTGGATTTGTTTCGAAAAGTTTTAATCATTTGGCTTTAATCGTTAAAAAAGGGAATAGTTAGGATTTGTTTCGTAAGGTTTTATACGTTTTGCTTAAATTGCTAAAAAGGCAAAACATTATGATTTGTTTCATAACATTTTAAACGTTTGGCTTAAATCGGAAAAAAGGGGAAACGTTAGAATTTGTTTCGTAACGCTTTTAAAAGTTTGGATTGGTTTCGTAACATTTTAAACGTTTTGCCTAAATCACTAAAATGGTGAAACGGTTAGATTTGTTTCGTAACATTTGTAAAAATTTGTCTTAAATCGCTAAAAAGGTGAAACGCTTGGATTTGTTTCGTAATGTTTTAAACGTTTGGATTGGCTTCATTACGTTTTAAATATTTCACTTAAATTGATAAAAAAAGATGAAACGTTTGGATTTGTTTCGTAACGTTTGTAAACTTTTGGCTTAAATTGCTAAAAATGTGAAACGTTTGGATTAATTTCGTAACGTTTGTAAACGTTTGGCTTTAATCTCTAAAAAGGTGAAATGTTAGGAATTGGTTTGTAACGTTTTAAACGTTTGGATTTGTTTCGTAACATTTGTAAACGTTTGGCTTATATCGCTAAAAAGGGGAAACGTTTGGATTTGTTTCGCAGCGCTTTAAATATTTTGCTTAAACCGTTAAAAAGGGGAAACGTTTCGATTAGTTACATAACGTTATAAACATCTGGATTGGTTTGTAACGTTTTAAATGTTTGGCTTATATCGCTAAAAAGATGAAACGTTTGGATTTCTTTCGTAACGTTTTTAAGAACTTTACTTAAAGCGCTAAAAAGGTGAAACGTTTGGATTATTTTCGTAATGTTTTAAACGTTTGGCGTAAATCGCTAAAAAGGGAAAACGTTAGGATTTGTTTCGAAACGTTTTAAATGTTTGGCTTAAATCATTGAAAAGGAGAAACGTTAGGATTTTTTCGTTACGTTTTAAACGTTTGGCTTAAATCACTAAAACGGTAACACGTTAGGATTTGTTTCATAACATTTTAAATGTTTGGATTGGTTTCGTAACGTTTTAACATTTGGCTTAAATCGCTAAAAAGGTGAAACGTTTGGATTTTTTTCATAACGTTTGTAAACGCTTGGTTTAAATCGCTAAAATGGTGAAAGGTTAGGATTTTTTCGTAATGTTTTAAATATTTGGGTTGGTTTCGTTGCGTTTTAAACGAGTATCTTAAATCACTAAAAGGTGACACTTTTGGATTTGTTTCAAAAAGTTTTAATCATTTGGCTTTAATCGTTAAAAAATGGAATAATTAGGATTTGTTTCGTAAGGTTTTATACGTTTTGCTTAAATTGCTAAAAAGGCAAAACATTAGGATTTCTTTCGTAACGTTTTAAACGTTTAGCTTAGATCGGAAAAAAGTGGAAACGTTAGAATTTGTTTAGTAACGCTTTTAAATGTTTTGATTGGTTTCGTAACATTTTAAACGTTTCGCCTAAATCACTAAAAAAGGTAAAACGGTTAGATTTGTTTCGTAACGTTTGTAAAAATTTGTCTTAAATCGCTAAAAAGGTGAAACGCTTGGATTTGTTTCGTAATTTTTAAACGTTTGGATTGGCTTCATTACGTTTTAAATATTTCACTTAAATTGATAAAAAGGTGAAACGTTTGGATTTGTTTCGTAACGTTTGTAAACTTTTGGTTTAAATTGCTGAAAATGCGAAACATTTGGATTTATTTCGTAACGTTTGTAAACGTTTGGCTTTAATCGCTAAAAAGGTGAAATGTTAGGATTTGTTTTGTAACGTTTTAAACGTTTGGATTTGTTTCATAACATTTGTAAACGTTTGGCTTAAATCGCTAAAAAGGGGAAACGTTTGGATTTGTTTTGTAACGTTTTAAATTTTTTGCTTAAATCGTTAAAAAGGAGAAACGTTTCGATTAGTTACATAACGTTTTAAACATATGGATTGGTGTGTAACGTTTTCAATGTTTGGCTTATATCGCTAAAAAGATGAAACGTTTGAATTTGTTTCGTAACGTTTTTAATCATTTTACTTAAATCGCTAAAAAGGCGAAACGTTTGGATTATTTTCGTAATATGTTAAACGTTTGGCGTAAATCGCTAAAAAGGGAAAACGTTAGGATTTGTTTCGAAATGTTTTAAATGTTTGGCTTAAATCATTGAAAAGGCGAAACGTTAGGATTTTTTTCGTTACGTTTTAAACGTTTGGTTTAAATAACTAAAACGGTGACATGTTGGGATTTGTTTCATAACATTTTAAATGTTAGGATTGGTTTTGTAACGTTTTAACTTTGGCTTAAATCGCTAAAAAGGTGAAACGTTTGGATTTTTTTCGTAACGTTTATAAACGCTTGGTTTAAATCGCTAAAATGGTGAAAGGTTAGGATTTTTTTCGTAATGTGTTTGATAATTGGGTTGGTTTCGTAGCGTTTTAAACAATTACCTTAAATCACTAAAAGGTGACACGTTTGATTTGTTTCGAAAAGTTTTAAACATTTGACTTTAATCGCTAAAAAAGGGAATAGTTAGGATTTGTCTCGTAAGGTTTTATATGATTGGCTTAAATTACTAAAAAGGCAAAACATTAGGATTTGTTTGGTAATGTTTTAAACGTTTGGCTTAAATCGCTAAAAAGGTGAAACGTTAGAATTTGTTTCGAAACGTTTTTAAACATTTTGATTGGTTTCGTTCATAACATTTTAAACGTTTGGCTTAGAACGCAAAATGGTGAAACATTAGGATTTGTTTAGTTTTAAACGTTTGGATTTTTTTCGTAATATTTGAAACGTTTGGCTTAAATCGCTAAAAAGGTGAAACGTTTGGATTTGTTTTGTACCATTTTAAATGTTTTGGCTTAAATCTCTAAAAATATGAAAAGTTAGGATTGGTTTCGTAACGTTTTAAACGTTTCGCTTAAATCGCTAAAACAATAAAACGTTAGGATTTTTTTCGTAACGTTTTCAACGTTTGGCTTAAATCGCTAAAAAGGTGAAAGGTTAAGATTTTTTCGTACTGTTTTAAAAGTTTGGATTGGTTTCGTAATGTTTTAAACGTTTGGCTTAAATCTATAAAGGTAAAACGTTAGAATTTGTTTCTTAATTTGGCTTAAATCGATAAAAAGGTGAAACGTTTGGATTTGTTTCGTAAATTTTTAAACTTTTGGCTTAAATCGCTAAAAAGGGAAAACGTTAGGATTTGTTTTGAAACATTTTAAATGTTTGGCTTAAATCATTAAAAAGGAGAAACGTTAGGATTTGTTTCGATACATTTTAAACGTTTGGCTTAAATCACTAAAAGGGTGACACGTTAGGATTTGTTTCATAACGTTTTAAATGTTTGGATTGGTTTCGTAACGTTTTAACGTTTGGCTTAAATAGCTAAAAAGTTGTAACATTTGTAAACGCTTGGTTTAAACTTCTTAAAAGGTGAAAGGTTAGGATTTGTTTCGTAACATTTTAAATGTTTGGGTTGGTTTCGTAACGTTTTATACGATTGCTTTAAATAACTAAAAGGTGACACGTTTGGATTTGTTTCGAAAAGTTTTAATCATTTGGCTTTAAAAGTTAAAAAAAGGGAATAGTTAGGATTTGTTTCGTAAGGTTTTATACGTTTTGCTTAAATTGCTAGAAAGGCAAAACATTATGATTTGTTTCATAACGTTTTAAACGTTTGGCTTAAATCGGAAAAAAGGGGAAACATTAGAATTTGTTTCGTAACCCTTTAATATGTTTGGATTGGTTTCGTAACATTTTAAACGTTTCGCCTAAATCACTAAAAAGGTGAAACAGTTAGATTTGTTCCGTAAAGTTTGTAAAAATTTGTCTTAAATCGCTAAAAAGGTGAAAAGCTTGGATTTGTTTCGTAATGTTTTAAACGTTTGGATTGGCTTCATTACGTTTTAAATATTTGACTTAAATTGATAAAAAAAGATGAAACATTTGGATTTGTTTCGTAACGTTTGTAAACTTTTGGCTTAAATTGCTAAAAATGTGAAACGTTTGGATTTATTTCGTAACGTTTGTAAACGTTTGGCTTTAATCGCTAAAAAGGTGAAATGTTAGGAATTGTTTCGTAACATTTTAAACGTTTGAATTTGTTTCGTAACATTTGTAAACGTTTTGCTTAAATCCTTAAAAAGGGGAAACGTTTGGATTTGTCTCGCAACGCTTTAAATATTTTGCTTAAACCGTTAAAATGGGGAAACGTTTCGATTAGTTACATAACGTTATAAACATTTGGATTGGTTTGTAACATTTTAAATGTTTGGCTTATATCGCTAAAAAGATGAAACGTTTGGATTTGTTTCGTAACGTTTTTAAGCATTTTACTTAAATCGCTAAAAAGGTGAAACGTTTGGATTATTTTCGTAATGTTTTAAACGTTTGGCGTAAATCGCTAAAAAGGGAAAACGTTAGGATTTGTTTCGAAACGTTTTAAATGTTTGGCTTAAATCACTAAAACGGTAACACGTTAGGATTTGTTTCATAACATTTTAAATGTTTGGATTGGTTTCGTAACGTTTTAACATTTGGCTTAAATCGCTAAAAAGGTGAAACGTTTGGATTTTTTTCATAACGTTTGTAAACGCTTGGTTTAAATCTCTAAAATGGTGAAAGGTTAGGATTTTTTCGTAATGTTTTAAATATTTGGGTTGGTTTCGTTGCGTTTTAAACGATTACCTTAAATGACTAAAAGGTGACACGTTTGGATTTGTTTCGAAAAGTTTTAAACATTTGGCTTTAATCGCTAAAAAAGAGAATAGTTAGGATTTGTTTCGTAAGGTTTTATATGATTGGCTTAAATTACTAAAAAGGCAAAACATTACGATTTGTTTCGTAACGTTTTAAACGTTTGGCTTATATCGCTAAAAAGGTGAAACGTTTGGATTTTTTTCATAACGTTTGTAAACGCTTGGTTTGAATCGCTAAAATGGTGAAAGGTTAGGATTTTTTCGTAATGTTTTAAATATTTGGGTTGGTTTCGTTGCGTTTTAAACTATTACCTTAAATCACTAAAAGGTGATACGTTTGGATTTGTTTCGAAAATTTTTAAACATTTGGCTTTAATCGCTAAAAAAGGGAATAGTTAGGATTTGTTTCGTAAGGTTTTATATGATTGGCTTAAATTACTAAAAAGGCAAAACATTACGATTTGTTTCGTAACGTTTTAAACGTTTGGCTTAAATCGCTAAAAAGGTGAAACGTTAGAATTTGTTTCTTAACGTTTTTAAACATTTTTATAGGTTTCGTAACGTTTTAAACGTTTAGCTTAAATCACTAAAAAGGTGAAACATTTAGATTTGTTTCGTAACGTTTATAAACATTTGGCTTAAATCACTAAAAAGGTGAAACGCTTGGATTTGTTTCGTAATGTTTTATATGTTTAGATTGGTTTCATTACGTTTTAAATATTTGGCTTAAATTGATAAAAAGGTGAAACGTTTGGATTTGTTTCGTAACGTTTGTAAACTTTTGGCTTAAATTGATAAAAAGGTGAAACATATGGATTTATTTCGTAACGTTTGTAAACTTTTGGCTTTAAACACTAAAAACATGAAATATTTTGATTTGTTTCGTAAAATTTTAAACGTTTCGCTTAAATCGCTAAAAGATGAAACGTTAGGATTTGTTTCATAACGTTTTAAACATTTGGCTTAGAACACAAAATGGTGAAACATTAGGATTTGTTTAGTTTTAAACGTTTGGATTTTTTTCGTAATTTTTGAAACGTTTGGCTTAAACTGCCAAAAAGGTGAAACTTTTAGATTTGTTTTGTAACGTTTTAAATGTTTTGGCTTAAATCGCTAAAAATATGAAAAGATAAGATTTGTTTCGTAACGTTTTAAACGTTTGGCTTAAATCGCTAAAACAATAAAACGTTAATATTTTTTTCGTAACGTTTTCAACGTTTGGCTTAAATCGCTAAAAAGGTGAAACGTTAAGTTTTTCCGTACTGTTTTAAAAGTTTGGATTAGTTTCGTAATGTTTTAAACGTATGGCTTAAATCGCTATAAAGGTGAAACGTTAGGATTTGTTTCGTAATGTATATAAATGTTTGGCTTAAATCGCTAAAAAGGTGAAACGTTTGGTTTTGTTTCGTAAATTTTTAAACGTTTGGCTTAAATCGCTAAAAAGGGAAAACGTTAGGATTTGTTTTGAAACATTTTAAATGTTTGGCTTAAATCATTAAAAAGGCGAAACGTTAGGATTTGTTTCGTTACATTTTAAACATTTGGCTTAAATCGATAAAAAGGTGACACGTTAGGATTTGTTTCATAACGTTTTAAATGTTGGGTTAATTCTTAAAAAAATCACGAACTTTACATGAAGTTTCATTTTAATCATGACCTTTAAAAGTTGCCATTTAAAGGCACGAACTTTCATTTTGTTTCAAATCTATCATTTTAGTGTATTTTTGTTGACTAAATTCTTCAATAAACCATTAATGAAAGACCCAAATTATAAATCGACATTAAATCTTATTATTTTTTAGTTAGAGTATATAGGATTATGAATTTTTGATTCGATAAAATACACCGGATTTTACTTTGGTAATAGATTTGAAACAAAATGAAAGTTCGTGCCTTTAAATGACAACATTTTAAGTTCATGATTAAAATGAAACTTCGTGTAAAGTTCGTGATTTTTTTAGGAATTAACCCTTAAATGTTTGGATTGGTTTCGTAACGTTTTAACATTTGGCTTAAATAGCTAAAAAGTTGTAACATTTGTAAACGCCTTGTTTAAACCGCTAAAAAGGTGAAAGGTTAGGATTTGTTTCGTAACATTTTAAATGTTTGGGTTGGTTTCGTAACGTTTTATACGATTGCCTTAAATCACTAAATGGTGACACGTTTGGATTTGTTTCGAAAAGTTTTAATCATTTGGCTTTAATCGTTAAAAAAGGGAATAGTTAGGATTTGTTTCGTAAGGTTTTATACGTTTTGCTTAAATTGCTAAAAAGGCAAAACATTATGATTTGTTTCATAACATTTTAAACGCTTTGATTAAATCGGAAAAAAGGGGAAACGTTAGAATTTGTTTCGTAACGCTTTTAAATGTTTGGATTGGTTTCGTAACATTTTAAACGTTTCGCCTAAATTACTAAAAAGGTGAAACGGTTAGATTTGTTTCGTAACGTTTGTAAAAATTTGTCTTAAATCGCTAAAAAGGTTAAACGCTTGGATTTGTTTCGTAATGTTTTAAACGTTTGGATTGGCTTCATTACGTTTTAAATATTTGACATAAATTGATAAAAAGGGGAAACGTTTGGATTTGTTTCGTAACGTTTGTAAACTTTTGGCTTAAATTGCTAAAAATGTGAAACGTTTGGATTAATTTCGTAACGTTTGTAAACATTTGGCTTTAATCGCTAAAAAGGTGAAATGTTAGGAATTATTTTATAACGTTTTAAACGTTTGGATTGTTTCGTAACATTTGTAAACGTTTGGCTTAAATCGCTAAAAAGGGAAAACGTTTGGATTTGTTTCGTAACGTTTTAAATGTTTTGCTTAAATCGTTAAAAAGGGGAAACTTCATTAGTTACATAACATTATAAATATTTGGATTGGTTTGTAACGTTTTAAATGTTTGGCTTATATCGCTAAAAAGATGAAATATTTGGATTTGTTTCGTAACGTGTTTAATCATTTTACTTAAATCGCTAAAAAGGTGAAACGTTTGGATTATTTTCGTAATGTTTTAAACGTTTGGCGTAAATCGCTAAAAAGTGAAAACGTTAGGATTTGTTTCGAAACGTTTCAAATGTTTGGCTTAAATCATTGAAAAGGCGAAATTTTAGGATTTTTTTCGTTACGTTTTAAACGTTTGTCTTAAATCACTAAAACGGTGACACGTTAGGATTTGTTTCATAACATTTTAAATGTTTGGATTGGTTTAGTAACGTTTTAACGTTTGGCTTAAATCGCTAAAAATGTTAAACGTTTGGATTTTTTTCGTAACGTTTGTAAACGCTTGGTTTAAATCGCTAAAATTGTGAAAGGTTAGAATTTTTTTCGTAATGTTTTAAATATTTGGGTTGGTTTCGTAGCGTTTTAAATGATTACCTTAAATCACTAAAAGGTGACACGTTTGGATTTGTTTCGTAAAATTTTAAACATTTGGCATTAATCGCTAAAAAAGGGAATAGTTAGGATTTGTTTCGTAAGGTTTTATATGATTGACTTAAATCACTAAAAAGGCAAAACATTAGGATTTGTTTCGGAACGTTTTAAACGTTTGGCTTAAATCGCTAAAAAGGTGAAACGTTTGAATTTGTTTCCTAACGTTTTTAAACATTTTGATTGGTTTCGTAGTTTTAAACGTTTAGCTTAAATCACTAAAATGATGAAACATTTAGATTTGTTTCATAACGTTTGTAAACATTTGGCTTAAATCGCTAAAAAGGTGAAACGCTTGGATTTGTTTCATAATGTTTTAAATGTTTGGATTGGTTTCATTACGTTTTAAATATTTGGCTTAAATTGATAAAAAGGTGAAACGTTTGGATTTGTTTCGTTACGTTTGTAAACTTTTGGCTTAAATTGATAAAAAGGTGAAACATTTGGATTTATTTCGTAACGTTTGTAAACTTTTGGATTTAAACACTAAAAACATGAAATGTTAGGATTTGTTTCGTAACGTTTTAAACGTTTGGATTTGTTTCGTAAAATTTTAAACGTTTCGCTTAAATCGCTAGAAGATGAAACGTTAGGATTTGTTTCGTAACGTTTTAAACGTTTGGCTTAGAACGCAAAATGGTGAAACATTAGGATTTGTTTCGCTTTAAACGTTTGAATTTTTTTCGTAATATTTGAAACGTTTGGCTTAAATCGCTAAAAAGGTGAATTATTTTAAATGTTTTGGCTTAAATCGCTAAAAATGTGAAAAGTTAGGATTTGTTTCGTGACGTTTTAAACGTTTGGCTTAAATCGCTAAAACAATAAAACATTAGGATTTTTTTCCTAACGTTTTCAACGTTTGGCTTAAATCGCTAAAAAGGTGAAACGTTAATATTTTTTCGTATTGTTTTAAAAGTTTGGATTGGTTTCGTAACGTTTTAAACGTTTGGCTTAAATCGCTATAAAGGTGAAATGTTAGGATTTGTTTCGTAATGTTTGTAAATGTTTGGCATAAATCGTTAAAAAGGTGAAACGTTTTGATTTGTTTCGTAATTTTTTAAACGTTTGGCTTAAATCGCTAAAAAGGGAAAACGTTCGGATTTGTTTTGAAACATTTTAAATGTTTGGCTTAAATCATTAAAAAGGCAAAACGTTAGGATTTGTTTCGTTACATTTTAAACGTTTGGCTTAACTCACTAAAAAGGTGGCACGTTAGGATTTTTTTTATAACGTTTTAAATGTTTGGACTGGTTTCATAACGTTTTAAATGTTTGGCTTAAATCACTAATAAGGGGAAACGTATGGATTTGTTTGGTAACATTTGATATCATTTGGCTAAAATTGCTAAAAAGGTGAAACGTTTAGATTTGTTTCATAACGTTTGGTAACGTTTGGCTTAAATCGCTAAAAAGATGAAATGTTTGGATTTGTTTCGTAACGCTTTGAAATGTTTGGATTGGTTTCGTAACGTTTAAATATATGGATTTGTTTCGTAGCATTTGTAAACATTTGGCTTAAATCGCTAAAAAGGTGAAACGTCTGTTTCGTAACGTTTTAAACGTTTGGATTTGTTTCGTAACGTTTTAAACTTTTGTCTTAAATTTATAAAAAGGTGAAACGTTTCGATTGGTTTTATAGCGTTTGTAAACCTTTGTCTTAAATCGCTAAAAAGGTGAAACGTAAGGATTTTTTTTCGTACCTTTTTAAATGTTTTGATTAGTTTCGTAACGTTTTAAGCGTTTGGCTTAAATCTCTAAAAAGGTAAAATATTTGGATTTGTTTGTAACGTTTAGATTGGTTTAGAAACGTTTTAAACGTTTGCCTTTAATCATTAAAAAGGTGAAACGTTGGATTTATTTCGTAATGTTTGTAAACTTTTGGCTTAAAACGCTAAAAAGGAGAAACGTTTGGATTTTTTGCATAACGTTTTAAACATTTGGATTGGTTTCGTAAAGTTTTGAACGTTTGGCTTAAATCGCAAAAAAGGTGAAGCATTTGGATTTGTTTCGTAAATTTTTTAACGTTTGGCTTAAATTGCTAAAAAGCAGAAACATTAGAATTTGTTTTGTAACATTTTAAAAGTTTGGCTTTAATCGCTATTAAGGTGAAACGTTAGAATTTTTTTCGTAACGTTTTAAATGTTTGGATTCTTTTCGTAACGTTTTAAACATTTGGATTAAATCACAAAAAAGTAAAACCTTTGGATTTGTTTCGAAACGTTTTAAATGTTTGGCTTAAATCGCTAAAAAGGGGAAACGTTAAGATTTGTTTCGTAGCGTTTTAAACGTTTGGCTTAAATCGCTAAAAAGGTGAAACGTTTGGATTTTTTTGTAACGTTTTGGCTTAAATCCCTAAAAAGGTTAAACGTTAAGATTTGTTTGGTAACGTTCTAAACTTTTGGATTGGTTTCGTAACATTTTAAACCTTTGGCTTATATCGCTAAAAAGGTGAAACGTTTATATTTTTTTGTAACGTTTGTAAATGTTTAGCTTAAATCGCTATAAAGATTAAATGTTTGGATTTGTTTCTTAACGTTTTAGATGTTTGGTTTAATTTTCTAAAAAGGGGAAACGTTTGGATTTGTTTCGAAACATTTTAAACGTTTGACTTACTTCTCTAAAAAGGGGAAATGTTTGGATTTGTTTCAAAATGTTTTAAACTTTGTGATTAAATCACTAAAAATGAGAAACATTAGGATTAGTTTTATAATGTTTCAAACGTTTGGCATAAATCGCTCAAAAGGCGAAACGTTAGGATTTGTTTCGTAACGTTTTAAACGTTTGGCTTAAATCGCTAAAAAGGTGAAATGTTTGTATTTGTTTCGTAACGTTTTAAAGATTTGGATTGGTTTCGTAACGTTTTAAACGTTTGGTTAGATCGCTAAAAAGGTGAAACGTTTGGATTTGTTTCATAATGTTTGTGTAATATCAAGTAAAATTTTACATTTTTTTTATAAATTTCCGGTAGTTTTCTAGTCGTTTCCGGTTTTGAGGTTTGATTCGTGACTAGTTAGAATTTGGGGATACTCGGTTCGGTTTGTGGTTCAACCAAAAGGGTTGAACCCCACTTTAGAATCGGGTCTCAAAAGAGACCTGATTCAAAAGAAAGGTTTCGTACGAGACCAACAAGTCTCGTACGAGAACCTCGTTTGTTTGGCCTGGTCTCGTACGAGACAAGGCATTCTCGAACGAGAACCAGGCCAATTTGGCTGGTCTCGTTCGAGACGTGTTTTACCGAGGGAGGGGGCAACTTCGTCTTTCATTTTAACCTAATCGACCTACTTAAATACCTAAATTCAACCCTAATCCATTCTCCACATTACAAGCAAACCCTAGCCATCTTTAACATCCATTTTGATTGAGAAACATTACTGCAATCATCCCTCAAAGTTGATGTTCTGGTAAGCTTCATTATTCATTAAATTTCAATTTTGGTTTATGAACGGCGTTCCGTATTTTTGATCGTTCTCCTTCGTTTCTAGATCGAAATTGATTCCGTTTGATCCCGGAGATTCTAGACTCGCGTATCTACGTTTTCCTATCTCGTTTTCGCAAAACGGTACGTAATGGACCTCGTTTCAATCGCCGTACAGTTTCCGTTTTAAGCTTGCAAAACCTATTTCTTGTGGAATTCATTACTGCCGAATTCCTTTACCTTATTTGGCTATGATTTTGCTATATTAGAGATCATAAATCACTCTTGTATGTTTGGTTGTTATTTGATTAAGCTCGGTTAGGAATCCTTAGCTCGTTCTTATGATTATACTTCGTCATTCTAGGAACGAATGGTTACTATGATTACCATTATTCCGTTCTTGTCTTGGTTCATGATTATGATTTACTGAAACTAAATAATTGATTGATTGGGTATTTAAGGTTTGTGAAGATGGTTGTTTGGAAATTGTGATACTTGCTTCATGATTCTGTAACTCGTCCGTGAAGAAGATGATGCCTTGGAGGGATTTTGATTTTAAATGAGAGGGGTGGCTAATTGGCATAGTGGTTATCTAAGTAAATTGGTTTAAGCAAATAAATCCTTTAAGTTAACTTTACCTATCATTTTGATAATAACTAGGATTTCAATTTGATTTGAATATAGTGAACGTTAGCAAATTATTTAATTAATTGAATATAATCACTCGGGCAATTATATTAATTCGAATGTCAAAGTAGCTAAATTACAATTTAGCCCCTGAACGTTTTTAAACTTATTTGACTAAGTTGTTGGGTATAACTTTATAGTTCATTTTAAATTATAATAATTATATTAGTTTTCAAATATCAAAGTGGCTAAATTACAATTTAGCCCCTGATCGTTTTTATAACTTATTTAAGTAAGTTTTTGATTAGTAGCTTTACATTTTGTTTTTATTTATAAACAAAAGTAATTAATTTGATTTCGATTATCAAATTGGCTAAAGTACAGTTTAGCCCCTAAAATGGCTAAAGTACAGTTTAGACCCTAAACATTTTTAAATTTAAAATGGTTAAGTTTTGTTTGTAACTTGGGTTACTTGAAAATGAAGTTATTGAGTTCGGCTTTTAATGTGGATTATTATTTTATCAAAATTAATTTATAAATATAAATTCGGGTTTGTATTCGATAAACGTTTCGAGTCGGGTTAGACTTGAGTCACCCGACAAGTGAGATTAGCTTGGTAGTTATTGGTAACTCGGCTAGCCCACTATTTGGAAATTATTTTTATTTAAAGATTTTTAAATAATAATTGTAAATTGGATTATTAAGCGAGAACTCAATAAACTTGTATTAATTGGGCTTTATTACCTATTGGGTATTTTTGTGTTGTTCTGGATTGTTTTATCCCGATGTTTTATTTGAGCTAGTCCTATGTGGTGTCTAGTACTCTCTAGAGTTAGGGTCTGTTTTTAATAATTATTTTATTTGTCTAGACCCGTCTACTGTTCGTGCTTCAGAGGCGAACCAGGGTTAGTTGCTTGCCGGTTATCACGTGGATTAGCAAGCAGTGAGTTTGTACTTATTATTTACCGCTTTATTAAGTAAATTGTTATTTTAGTATTAAATATATATATTGTACGTATATTTCAAACTGTTTTTATATTATGGCTCTTAGTTGGTACATGCTACCTAATGGGCATCAATAGGACTGCGTGCGCACCGGTAATGATCTGAGTAAGGTATTGTGTAAATGTGGTAACTCGGTGTGAGCATAGCTCTCGGGACCAAATAGAGTAACTCGGTGTAGCACAGCTCTCGGGACTCTACATATGGTAAAAGTGTGGTCAGTGGTAACTCGGTGTAGCTCAGTTCTCGGAACCAGGCCTATTGGATTATGTCATTATTTAGAATTGTAAATTAGGGTTCCAACTAATATTCGTAATATCGTTATTAAATGTTTTAAATGGTTTTAAAGGTTTTCCACTTGATAAATATAAATAGTGGTATAAACTCATCTCAGTATATCTAACCCCGTTGTTTTCCCAATTTTTCTAAGGGTTATGATCTTAGAGAGTCTTGTGATCTCCGTATTTACTTTTCCTCGGAGGTTCCATTTATTTTAGTAGAACTATCAAACTGTTTTATTCTTAGACCGCAGTAGTTGACTAGACGTCTTTATTTTTATTATAGTTGTTTGTCGGATTGGTCCGACTGGATATATTGCTTTGGCATGTTACATTATTTACGTTGGTTTATGCTATGTCTATTTTAGACTCAGAATTGGATAAGCATGTTATATTAACTGTTGAATATTATAACTGCTAGAATTAGGCTGATGTCTCGGTTGCCCCCGAGCATTGGTTTTCTGCAGGTTTAATTGAATTGTATGATATAAGAAAGGCTAGCTACAGGTGTTGGTACTACATTACTCATATCCTAGCGCCGGTCACGATTCATGAAAATGGGTCGTGACAGTTTGCAAACGTCTGGCTTAAATTGCTAAAAAGGTGAAATGTTTGGATATGTTTCATAAAGTTCTAAAGGTTTGGATTAGTTCCGTAACGTTTTAATCGTTTGGTTAAATCGCTAAAAAGGAGAAACGTTTGTATTTGTTTTGCAACGTTTGTAAACGTTTGGCTTAAATCTCTAAAAAGGAGAAACGTTTGGATTTTTTCGTAAAGTTGTAACGTTTGGATTTATTTCGAAACGTTTTAAATGTTTGCTTAAATAACTAAAAAGTGGAAACGTTTGGATTTGTTTCGTAATAAATTAAACTTTTGGCTTAAATCGCTGAAAAGGTGAAATGTTTGGATTTATTTTGTAAGATTTTAAACGTTTTGGCTTAAATCGTTGAAAAAGGGAAACGTTTTATACTTTTGGCTCGAATCGCTAAAAAGGTGAAACGTTAGGATTTGTTTTGTAACGTTTTAAACGTTTGGATTTGTGTCGTAACGTTTTAAACGTTTGGCTTAAATTGCTTAAAAGGTGAAACGTTAGGATTTGTTTCGTAAAGTTTTAAACGTTTGGCTTAATTCGCTAAAAAGGTGAAATGTTAGGATTTGTTTGGTAACGATTTAAACGACTGGCTTAAATTGCTAGAAAGGTTAAACGTTTGGATTTGTTCCGAAATGTTTTAAACGTTTGGCTTAAATCGCTAAAATAGTGAAACCTTAGGATTTGTTTCATAACATTATAAAAGTTTTACTTAAATCGATAAAAAGGTGGAAAGTTAGAATTTGTTTCGTAACGTTTTCAACGTTTGGCTTAAATCGCTAAAAAGGTGAAACGTTAGGATTTTTTTCGTAACGTTTTAAACGTTTGGATTTGTTTCGTTACTTTTTAAAAGTTTGGCTTAAATTGCCATAAAGGGGAAACATTTGGATTTGTTTCGAAACGTTTTAAACGTTTGGCTTAAATCGCTAAAAAGGGGAAACGTTAGGATTTGTTTCGTAACGTTTGGTTTAAATCGCTAAAAAGGTGAAACGTTAGGATTTTTTTCGTAATGTTTCAAACGTTTGGCTTAAATCACTAAAAAGGTTAAACGTCAGGATTTGTTTCGTAACGTTTTAAACTTTTGGATTGGTTTCGTAACGTTTTAAAAGTTTGGCTTAAATCGCTAAAAAGGTTAAACGTTTATATTTGTTACGTAACATTTGTAAAAGTTTGGCTTAAATCGCTAAAAAGGTTAAACGTTTATATTTGTTACGTAACATTTGTAAATGTTTGGCTTAAATCGCTGAAAAAATTAAATGTTTGGATTTGTTTCTAAACGTTTTAAACGTTTGGCTTAATTCGCTAAATAGGGGAACGCTTGGATTTGTTTCGAAACATTTTAAACGTTTGACTTAAATATCTAAAAAGTGGAAATGTTTGGATTTGTTTCAAATTGTTTTAAACATTTGGCTTCAATCGTATAAAGGAGAAACATTAGGATTTGTTTCATAACGTTTTAAATGTTTGGCTTAAATCGCTAAAAAGACGAAACATTCAGATTTGTTTCGCAACGTTTCAAACGTTTGTCTTTAATTGCTAAAAAGGTGAAATGTTTGGATTTGTTTCGTAACGTTTTAAATGTTTGGATTGGTTTAGGTTAGATCGCTAAAAAGGTGAAACGTTTGGATTTGTTTCATAACGTTTGTAAACATTTGCCTTAAATTGCTAAAAAGGTGAAATGTTTGGATTTAATTCATAACGTTTTAAACGTTTTCATTGGTTTCCTAATGTTTTAAATGTTTGGTTAAATCGCTAAAAAGGTGAATCGTTTGGATTTGTTTGGCAACATTTGTAAACGTTTGGCTTAAATCTCTAAAAAGGAAAAACGTTTGGATTTGTTTCCGTAACGTTGTAACATTTGGATTAGTTTCGTAAAGTTTTAAACGTTTCGCTTAGATCGATAAAAAGGTGAAATGTTAAGATTTATTTTGTAACGATTTAAACAATTGGCATAAATTGTTAAGAAGGTTAAACGTTTGGATTTGTTCTGAAATGTTTTAAACGTTTGGCTTAAATCGCTAAAACAGTGAAACGTTAGGATTTGTTTCGTAACTTTTTTAAACGTTTTGCTTAAATCGATTAAAAGGTGAAATGTTAGGATTTGTTTCGTAACGTTTTAAACGTTTGGCTTAAATTGCTAAAAAAGTGAAACGTTAGGATTTTTGTCGTAACGTTTTCAACATTTGGCTTAAATCACTTAAAATGTGAAACGTTAGGATTTATTCATAAAGTATTAAACGTTTGGATTGGTTTCGTAACTTTTTAAACGTTTGGCTTAAATTGCTATAAAGGTGAAACGTTTGGATTTGTTTCGTAACGTCTGTAAACGTTTAGCTTAAATTGCTAAAAAGGTGAAATTTTTGGATTTGTTTTTACGTTTTAAACGTTTGGCTTAAATCGCTAACAAGGTGACACATTTGTATGTGTTTCATAACGTTTTAAACGTTTGGATTGGTTAAGTAACGTTTTAAATGATTGACATAAATGACTATTAAGGTGAAATGTTTGGATTTGTTTCGTAATGTTTGCAATCGTTTGGCTTCAATCGCTAAAAAGGTGAAACATTTGGATTTGTTTCGTGACGTTATAAACGTTTGGATTGGTTATGTAACGTATTAAATGTTTGGCTTAAATTTCTAATAAGATGAAATGTTTGGATTTGTTACGTAATTATTGTAATCGTTTGGCTTAAATCGCTAAAAAGGTGAAATGTTTGGATTTGTTTCGTAACGTTTCAATCATTTGGATTGGTTTCATGAGATTTTAAACGTTTGGTTAAATCGCTAAAAAGGTGAAACGTTTGGATTTGTTTCATAACGTTTGTAAACATTTGGCTTAAATCTCTAAAAAGGAGAAACGTTTGAATTTTTTTCGTAACGTTTTTTTAAAATGTTTGGATTGGTTTCATAACGTTTCAAACGTTTGGCTTCAATCATTAAAAAGGTGAAACGTCTGGATTTGTTTCGTAACTTTTTAAATGTTATTGCTTAAATAGCTAAAAAGGTGAAACGTTACCATTTGTTTCGAAATATTTTAAAGGTTTGGCTAAAATTGCTAAAAAGGGGAAACGTCGGGATTTGTTTTGTAATGTTTTAAATGTTTGGCTAAACTCATTAAAAAGGCAAAACGTTAGGATTTATTTCGTTATGTTTTAAACGTTTGGCTTAAATCATTAAAAAGGTGAAACGTTAGGATTTGTTTCGTAACGTTTTAAATGTTTGGCTTTAATGGCTAAAAGGTGAAATATTAGGATTTGTTTCGTAATGTTTTAAACGTTTAGATTGGTTTGGCAACGTTTTACAACATTTTGGCATAAAATGCTAAAAAGGTGAAACATTTGGATTTGTTTCGTGACATTTGTAAACGTTTCGCTAAAATCTCTCAAAAGGTGAAACTTTGGATTTGTTTCATAATGTTTGTAAACTTTTGGCTTAAATCGCTAAAAAGAACAAAAGTTTAGATTTTTTCGTAACAGTTTAAACGTTTGGATTGGTTTTGTAACGTTTTAAACGTTTGGCTTAAATCGCTAAAAAGGTGAAACGTTTGGATTTGTTTCGTAACATTTTAAACGTTTGACTTAAATCGTTAAAAAACTGAAACGTTAGGATTTGTTTCGTAACATTTTGGCTTAAATCACTAAAAAGGTGAAACATTAGGATTTTTTTCCTGACGTTTTAAACATGTGTATTGGTTTCATAACATTTTAAACGTTTGGCTTAAATCGCTAAAAAGGGAAACGTTTGGATTTGTTTCGTAATGTTTGTAAACGTTTATCATAAATCGCTATAAAGCTGAAACGTTTGGATTTAATTCGTAATGTTTTAAACGTTTGGCTTAAATCGTAAAAAAGGTGAAACGTTTGACTTTGTTTCATAATGTTTTAAACGTTTGGATTGGCTACGTAACATTTTAAATGTTTGGCTTAAATTGCTAAAAAGGTGAAATGTTTGGATTTATTTCATAACGTTTGTTAACTTTTGGATCAAATAAATAAAAAGGCGATACGTTTGCATTTGTTTCATAACGTTTTAAATGTTTGTATGGGTTTTATAACGTTTTAAACGTTTGGATTAAATCCTTAAAAAGGTAAACGTTTGGATTTGTTTCGTAACGTTTTAAATGTTTGGATTGGTTTCGTAACGTTTTAAACGTTTGGCTTAAATTGATAAAAGGGAGAAATGTTTGGATTTGTTTCTTAATGTTTGTAAACCTTTGGCTTAAATCGCTAAAAAGGTGAAACGTTTGAATTTTTTTCGTAAGTTTTTAAACCTTTGAATTGGTTTCATAACGTTTTAAACGCTTGGCTTAAATCTCTAAAAAGGTGAAACGTTTGGATTTTTTTTGTAATGTTTTAAACGTTTGAATTGGATTATTAAACGGTTTAAACGTTTGGCTAAAATCGCTGAAAAGGTGAAACATTTGGATTTGTTTCATAATGTATGCAAACTTTAGGCTAAAATCGCAAAAAAGGAAAAATATTTGGATTTTTTGGTAACGTTTTAAACGTTTGGATTGGTTTCGTTACATTTAAAACATTTGGCTAAAATCGCTAAAAAGGGGAAACGTTTGGATTTGTTTCGTAACTTTTTAAACGTTACTTAAATCGCTAAAAACTTGAAAAGTTAGGACTTATTTCGTAACGTTTTACACTTTTAGCTTAAATCGCTAAAAAGGTGAAACGTTAGGATTTGCTTCGTAATGTTTTAAATGTTTGGATTGGTTTTATAACGTTTAAACGTTGGATTAAATCACTAAAAAGGTGAAACGTTTTAAATGTTTGGCTTAATTCGCTAAAAAGGGAAAATGTTAGGATTTGTTTCGTAACGTTTTTAAACTTTTGGATTGGTTTCAAAACGTTTTAAACATTTGGTTTAAATCAATAAAAAGGTGAATAGTTTGGATTTGTTTCGTAACGTTTGTGAACGTTTCGCTTAAATCGCTAAAAAGGTGAAATGTTTGGATTTAATTCGCTAAAAAGGGGAAACTTTTGGATTTACTTCGAAATATTTTAAACGTTTGGCTTCAATCACTAAAAAGGGGACACGTTTGGATTTGTTTCAAAATGTTTTAAATGTTTGTCTTAAATCGCTAAAAAGGAGAAACGTTAGGATTTGTTTCATAACGTTTTAAAAGTTTGGCTTAAATCCTTTAAAAGGCGAAACGTTAGGATTTATTTCGTAACGTTTTAAATGTTTGGCTTAAATCGCTAAAAAGGGAAACGTTTGGATTTGTTTCGTAACGTTTTGAACGTTTGGATTGGTTTCGTAATGTTTTAAACGTTTTGGTTATATCACTAAAAAGGTGAAACCTTCGGATTTGTTTCGTAGCGTTTGTAAACGTTTGGCTTAAATCGCTTAAAAGGTGAAACATTTGAATTTGTTTCATTACGTTTTTAACATTTGGATTGGTTTCGTAACGTTTTAAATGTTTGGTTAAATCGCTAAAAGGGTGAAACATTTGGATTTGTTTCATAACGTGTGTAAATGTTTGTCTTAAATCTCTAAAATGGAGAAATTTTTGGATTTGTTTCGTAACGTTTCAACGTTTGGCTTAAATCTCTAAAACGGTGAAACGTTTGGATTTGTTTCGTAAGTTTTGAAATGTTCGGCTTAAATCGCTAAAAAGGTGAAACATTAGCATTTGTTTCATAACGATTTAAACGTTTGGCTTCAATAACTAAAAAAGAGAATCGTTTGCATTTGTTTCGAAACGTTTTAAACGTTTGGCTTAAATTGCTAAAAAGGGAAAACGTTAGGATTTTTTTGGTAACGTTTTAAATGTTTTGCTTAAATCATTATAATGGCGAAACGTTAGGATTTGTTTCGTTACGTTTTAAACGTTTGGAATAAAAAATTAAAAAGGTGGAACGTTAGGATTTGTTTCGTAAAGTTTTAATCGTTTGGCGTAAATCGCTAAAAAGGTGAAATGTTTAGATTTATTTCGTAACGTTTCAAACGTTTGGATTGGTTTCATGACGATTAAACGTTTGGTTAAATTGCTAATAAGGCGTAATGTTTGTATTTATTTCGTAACGTTTATAAACGTTTGCCCTAAATCTCTAAAAAGGAGAAACATTTGGATTTTTCGTAATGTTTAAAAGTTTGGATTGGTTTCGTAACGTTTCAAACGTTTGGCTTAAATCCGTAAAAAGGAGAAGCGTTTGGATTTGTTTTGTAACGTGTGTAAACGTTTGTCTTAAATCTCTAAAAAGGAGAAATGTTTGGATTTGTTTTGTAATGTTTTAACGTTTGGCTTAAATTGCTAAAAGGATGAAACGTTTGGATTTGTTTCGTAACTTTTTAAATGTTCGGCTTAAATCGCTTAAAAGGTGAAATGTTGGCATTTGTTTCATAACGATTTAAACGTTTGGCTTCAATCGCTAATAAGGTGAAACGTTTGAATTTGTTTCGAAACGTTTAAAACGTTTTCCTTAAATTGCTAAAAAGGGAAAACGTTAGGATTTGTTTTGTAACGTTTTAAATGTTTTGCTTAAATCATTAAAATGGCGAAACGTTAGGATTTGTTTCGTTACATTTTAAATGTTTGGTATAAAAAATAAAAAAGGTGAAACGTTAGGATTTGTTTCGTAAAGTTTTAAACGTTTGGATTGGTTTCGTAACGTTTTAAACGTTAGGCTTATATCGCTAAAAAGCAGAAAGGTTTGGATTTTTTTCGTAATTTTTTAAACGTTTGGCTTAAATTGCTAAAAAGATGAAACGTTTGGCTTTGTTTCTTAACATTTGTAATAGTTTCGCTTAAATCGCTAAAAAGTCTAAACGTTTGGATTTGTTTCGTAACGTTTGTTAATGTTTGGCTTTAATGGCTAAAAAGGTGAAAATTTAGGATTTGTTTCCTAACGTTTGGATTGGTTTAGTAACGTTTTAAATGTTTGGCTTATTCGCTAAAAAGGGGAAACGTTTGGATTTTTTCGAAATGTCTGTAAACATTTGGCTTAAAACGCTAAAAAGGTGAAACATTTGGATTTGTTTTGTAATGTTTGTAAATTTTTAGCGTAAATCGCTAAAAAGGACAAATGTTTGGCTTAAAACGCTAAAAAGGTGACACATTTTGATTTTTTTTCGTAACGTTTTAAACGTTTGGATTAGTTTCGTAACGTTTTAAACGTTTGACTTAAATCGATAAAAAGGTGAAATGTTTCGATTTGTTTTGTAACTTTTTAAACGTTTGGCTTAAATTGCTAAAAAGATGAAACGTTAGGATTGCTTTCCTAACGTTTTAAACGTTTGGTTTAAATCGCTAAAAAGGTGAAACGTTAGAATTTTTTTCGTAATGTTTTAATCATTTGGATTGGTTTCGTAGGGTTTTAAACGTTTGGCTTAAATCAGTAAAAAGGTGAAACATTAGGATTTGTTTCGTAATGTTTTGAACTTTTGGATTGGTTTATTAACGTTTTCAATATTTTGGTTAAATACTTAAAAAGGTGAAACGTTTGCATTTCTTTCGCAACGTTTGTAAACGTTTGGCTTAAATTGCTGAAAAGTTGAAATGTTTGGATTTGTTTCGTAACGTTTTAAACGTTTCGCTTAATTCGATAAAAAGGGGAAACGTTTGGATTTGTTTCGAAATGTTTTATACGTTTGGCATAAATCACTAAAAAGGAGAAACATTAGGATTTGTGTTGTAACGTTTTAATCGTTTGGCTTAAATCGTTAAAAAGGCAAAACGTAAGGATTTGTTTCATAACGTTTTAAACGTTTCGTTTAAATCATTAAAAAGGTGAAACGTTTGGATTTGTTTCGTAACATTTTAAACGTTTGGATTGGTTTCATAACGTTTTAAACGTTTGGGTTAAATCGCTAAAAAGGTAAAACGTTTGGATTTTTTTTGAATCGTTTGTAAACGTTTGGCTTAAATCGCTAAAATGGTGAAACATTTGGATTTGTTTCGTAATTTCTGTAAACATTTGGCTTAAATCACTAAAAAGATGAAACATTTGGATTTGTTTTGTAATGTTTGAAAACTTCTGGTTTACATCGCTAAAAAGGACAAACATTTGGCTTAAATCGCTAAAAAGGTGAAAAGTTTGGATTTTTTTGTAACGTTTTAAACGTTTGGATTGGTTTCGCGACGTTTTAAACTTTTGGCTTAAATTGCTGAAAAGTTGAGATGTTTGTATTTGTTTCGTAACGTTTTAAACGTTTGGCTTAATTTGATAAAAAGGGGAAACATTTGGATTTGTTTCGAAATGTTTTAAACGTTTGGCATAAATCACAAAAAATGAGAAACATTAGGATTTGTTTTGTAATGTTTTAAACATTTGGCTTAAATCGTTAAAAAGGCAAAACGTTAGAATTTGTTTCATAACGTTTTAAACGTTTCGTTTAAATCATTAAAAAGGTGAAACGTTTGGATTTGTTTCGTAACGTTTTAAACGTTTGGATTGGTTTCATAACGTTTTAAACGTTTGGGTTAAATCGCTAAAAAGGTAAAACGTTTGGATTTTTTTGAATCGTTTGTAAACGTTTGGCTTAAATCGCTAAAATGGTGAAACGTTTGGATTTGTTTCGTTATGTCAATAAACGTTTGGCTTAAATCGGTAAAAAGATGAAACATTTGGATTTGTTTTGTAATGTTTGTAAACTTCTGGCTTAAATCGCTAAAAGGGACAAACATTTGGCTTAAATCGCTAAAAAGGTGAAAAGTTTGGAGTTTTTGTGGAACGTTTTAAACGTTTGGATTGGTTTCGTAACGTTTTAAACTTTTGGCTTAAATCGCTAATAAGGCGAAATGTTTCGATTTGTTTTGTAACGTTTTAAACGTTTGGCTTAAATCGCTAAAAAGTTGAAACGTTAGCATTTATTTCATAACGTTTTAAATCGCTAAAAAGGTGAAACGTTAGGATTTGTTTTGTAATGTTTTAAACATTTGGATTGGTTTCGTAACGTTTTAAACGTTTGGCTTAAATCACTAAAAAGGTTAAACGTCAGAATTTTTTTCGTAATGTTTTAAACTTTTGGATTGGTTTCTTAACATTTTAAATGTTTGGCTTAAATACCTAAACCATAAACGTTTGGATTTGTTTTGTAACGTTTGTAAACGCTTGGCTCAAATCGCTGAAAAATTGAAATGTTTGGATTTGTTTCGCAACATTTTAAACGTTTGGTTTAATTCGATAAAAAGGGGAAACGTATGGATTTGTTTCAAAACGTTTTAAATGTTTGGCATAAATTACTAAAAAGGAGAAACATTAGGATTTATTTCGTAACATTTTAAACGTTTGGCTTCAATCGCTAAAAAGGATAAACGTAAGGATTTGTTTCATAACGTTTTAAACGTTTGGTTTAAATTATTAAAAAGGTGAAACGTTTGGATTGTTTCGTAATATTTTAAACGTTTGGATTGGTTTCGTAACGTTTTAAACGTTTGGGTTCAATCTCTAAAAAGGTAAAACGTTTGGATTTGTTTTGTTATCTTTGTAAACGTTTGGCTTAAATCGCTAAAAAGGTGAAACGTTTGAATGTGTTTCATAACATTTTAAACATTTGGATGGGTTTCGTAACGTTTTAAACGTTTGGTTAAATCGCTAAAAAGGTGAAACGCTTGATTTGTTTCATAACGTTTGTAAACGTTTGGGTAAAATCTTTAAAAATGAGAAATATTTGGATTTTTTGGTAACATATTAAACGTTTGGATTGGTTTCGTAACGTTTGACTTAAATCGCTAAAAAGGGGAAACGTTAGGATTTGTTTCATAATGTTTTAAACGTTTGGATTGGTTTCGTAACGATTTAAACGTTTTGCTTCAATCACTAAAAAGGTGAAACATTTGGATTTGTTTTGAAACGTTTTAAACGTTTGGCTTAAATTACTAAAAATGCGAAACGTTAGGATTTGTTTCGTTACGTTTTACACGTTTGGCTTAAATCATTAATGAGGTGAAACGTTAGGATTTGTTTCTTAACGTTTTAAATTTTTGGATTGGTTGTTTTAAACGTTAGTCTTAAATCGCTATAAAGGTGAAACGTGTAATACCCCGTACTTTTAAAGTACCAACTAAGATGCCACGAGGCACGAGTGCGAGAATTTAATCAAGAACATCAGAATTAAGATCGAGAAATAAGAATTTAGACCGAAGCGGGTCTATTAATATTATCGTAAAATAATAAATTAAGTGGAATTTATTATTTGATAAATTGGAATTTAGCGGGACTAAGAAAAATAAATAAATTAAAATAAAATAAATGGTAAGTCCCGAAATAGTAAATTTTACGATAAAGTTCGTAAAATAAAAACAAGGAGCTAAGATTAGATCTTATTAATTTGGACAAAAGTGTTTAATTAAACGGAATTTTATTATCGGAATAATGAAAATAATATAAATAATTATTTGGACCCGAATAAATAAATAATGCGACGGAGTTCATTATTTATCGATAAATCAAAAATTATCAAAGTTCTTTTTTAATTATAAAAATTAATTGGAAAGAAATTGGAGAAGTAGAAAGTTGAGGGATTAAGCTATAAGAGGTGTAAAACTCAAGCACTTATATGGACTTATGTCCCTACAAAATCAATAAGCAAAAGACGCATGACCCACTACTTATCCTTTATATCTAGCAAAACCAACAAGCAGATATGGAAATTAATCAAACCAAACCCTTATTTCCTAAGCATGCCGAAGCTTCATCTCCTTTGTCTTCACCATGAGCGATCATCATGGCGGCATCAAGAACTCAACCATCCGGCCACCAATTGATGTGATTTCAGCTCGGTTGTGAAGCTAACACCTAAGGTAAGCTCTTAATCTTTGTATTTGATTAGGAATTGGGGCCATTTGCTAGGGTTAAAGTGTATGAATTCTGTTTGTGTGTAATTGCTGGAAATTGCAGAAATTAAAGGATTTGCGATGTGTTTGAGTGAGGTTTGAGAGTTGTGGTTAATGGACATGCTAGGGGTTTGTTTGGGTGTCGAGGTATGAGTAGCGAGATGAACCGAGGAGCTCGGTTCTGCTCTAAAGGAGCAGAACCAACTCTGCTCGTGTGAGCAGAATCTATTCTGCTCACAAAGAGCAGATGAACTCTGCTCACAACGAGCAGAGTTAAGCCCCCAAAGGGGACTGTTTGAGCAGTCCCCGACCAGCCAGGAATGGCGTTTTTGAACGTACCTCGGGTTTAAGTTAATACATAATTGTCTTGAGGTTATATCATAGCATTTTATGGGGTTTAAAACTCATTTAAGGGACTGCAGAATCGCAGCCCCAAAACAGTCTAAGACACTAAGTTTAGACCAAGAAACGAAGGACTTTGTGCGATGTTTTTCGAAAAGGCTTGAGTAGCATATCGTTAGGGATATACGTAGAGTACATTGTGATAATCGGATTAGGATTTGACCAATTAAATATGGCTGGGATAATTGAAATAGATTGGGTGTTGGAAGTACGAAATTCTAGAAATAAATGGATCAAGCCATGAAGGCTACTTCGCCTATAAGAACGGACCCCGAACCATAATAGTTTTAACCCGGAAATGTGTGGAGTATATAGACGGTATTGCATAGATGAGTTTTAAGCAAAATGATAGTATTGTTGTTAAGATAGATTAAAAGTTATCGCGGTTTAAAGTTGAGTCAAAAACAACAAGTTAAGGAAAATAATTCAAACATATTAAAGACTCAATTTTAGGAATTTATTGTGAACAAACGATAAGTCGAAACTAGTTGAAGTCTTCACGGATATTGTAGATGGGATTACGGAGTTTATGAATGTTGGATTTGTTTTTGGATATAACCGCTGTAGGTACCCTGTTCTGCTGTCTGAAAACAGCAGCCTTGTGGACTGTTTTGCAGCCTTAGAATGTTTAAATCAGGGAACCAACTTCCGAGCTAGTTTCCGACATATTCGAATTTTATTTTGAGTCCGAGGTCTGAACGAAAATTGTAGAGGACGTTGTGAACTATAGGAATGTCAAATTTGTTTTGTATTATGACTAGTTTACATGCTCTGTTTCTAAGCCCGAAACAGCAGCTATAGTGAACTGTCTTGCAGGTCAAAGCTGCCAAATTTTAAGAAGTCGACTTCAGGACCAATTTCCGACACCTTAGGACGATAATTTCAGTTTAGAATCTAAACAAAAATTTTAGAAGAGATTACGAACTATAAAGACGTCAAATTTTTTTGGGAGTCGGGCCGTATTAAATAAACGTTTTAATAGCCCAAAGTCGGCTAGTTAATTAGTTTTGGGAAAACTAGTTTTAATTAACGAAATGTAAAGTCATTTATTAATTGAGTTATAAATTGACATTTTGAGATAATATCAATTATAAATTATGGAAAAGTGACTTATTAAATTAATTATCGATTTAGCTCGATAATTAATTTAATTTAGCTAAATTGAATAGCTAATAAATAACATTTGGAGTAATGTTATTTATTAAACGGGATTATAATTTTAAAACGTTATCAATTTATTCCGAGGCAGAATAAATTGATTTATTCGCTAAGTATTCTATATCTAGAACACCTTTGGATTAGGATCCATTTTAATTACGATTCATTATCGTATTTTCGTAGACTCGGCGAGGCGACTATCAATGGAACGCGGAACTTAATGAACGCGACATCGCTTTGATATGACCGTAGGTTTTAGGTAGAAAACTGTGAGTTTTGCAATTTACTTTCGTATATTATTACTATAAGTTGTTAAATTATGTGGTAATCCATTAATTGCATTGCATATAAATTATTAGTTGGGTAATCATGTGAATACTTTGTTCATAATATCGCTTGCATACATTATTTGACATAGTGTTGTTATTTGTAAATTGTGATGTTTTCTTTAATGATCCGAGGAAACGAGCTACCTATTGGGCGTCAATAGGACTGTGTGATCACCAGTGTTGGTCGAGTCTAGGTAGTTGTGCCTATATGTAATTTAATTTAATCCTTACTCGTACGGTTTGATGATCGAATCGAAGGAGGATTATGTTTAGCAGATACAAGGTAACTCGGTTGAACTATCTCGGGACCTGTATCTGGTGAGTAACTCGGTTGAACTATCTCGGGACTCACAACTTGGGACTAAGTGTGGCATGAGTAACTCGGTTGAACTATCTCGGGACTATGCCACGTGGTAGCGGTAACTCGGTTGAACTATCTCAGGACCGTACCACTCAGATTAAAGTGATTTGATATAATATTAATGGATACAATATGAGTAGGATACAGATAGGAAATAGTATGAATTTAAGATTAAGGTTTCATCGGATCAAATATTGTTGTTTGTTTTAACATATGTTTATGCAATTTATATTCATAATATCTTAAGTAAATGCGAACTCACTCAGCGTTGTCTGACCCCCCCAATAGTGTTATGTTTCAGGTGTATAGTATCAGATGTAACAGACTTCTATCCTTGTTCCAGAAGTCCGCGAATACATAAAGAAGGAATAAATTAGTAGTGCTGCAGTAGTCGAGTCCTAGAGTGTAATTATGTTTTGTCAAACAGTTTTAAATATTTTGTTTATACTCTGACATGTATAAAGATTTTAGACTGCGCTTTTAAACCGTTTGTATATATGTGAGAAACAGGGCATTGCTTGATATGAGATATCGCTTTGTAAGACCCTGATTTCTAATGATCGTGTTGTATCGTTTAAATAAGTTTTATAAAAACGTTTTGTGAATGTTTCGCGAAAAATTTATAGTGATTTTTAGGCTTGCTACGGGTTTCGGAGCTACCACTCCTATTCCCTAGCGCCGATCGCGGCCCTCAATTTTGGGTCGTGACAAAGGTGGTATCAGAGCAATGGTTAGATTCATAGGCCATTGCTTATAGGTGATCGTCTGTACCTAGGTTTGACATTGTCACTAGGTTAAGCTAGGAACTACTGCAGCTATAGGACTCGAGTCATGTCATTGATAGGTCCTCGTTTTAATTAAGTTATTGAGAGTAATGACATCTTTACCCGTAGCAAGCCTTACGGAAAACAACCAATCATATTAACCTGCAGAAAATCCAATGCTCGGGGGAAACCGAGACTCCAACTTAAACAAACAATTTATATGATGATATTTCCATTAAATAATAAATAACCAGAGTTAAACAATTTAATATGTTAAAGCATAAAATAAGTAAGTCAGACCCAATCCGAGAACAACTATAATAATATAGACTTCTATTTTTGTCACGACCCATTTTCATGAATCGCGACCGACGCTAGGGTTTGAGTAATGTAGTACCAAACCCGTAGCTAGCCTTTCAATTTACATTCAAAAACATAAACCTGCAGAAAACCAATGCTCGGGGGCAACCGAGACTTCAGCGTAAATCTAGCAGTTATAATATTCAAGAGTTAATATAACATGCTTATTCAGTTCTGAGTCTAAAATAGATTTAACATAAACCAATGTAAATAATGTAACATGCCAAAGCAATATATAATCAGTCAGACCAATCTGACAACAAATAAAATAAAGACGTCAAGTTACTACTGCGGTCTAAGAATAAAACAGTTTTACAGTTTATCAAAAATAAATGGAACCTCCGAGGAAAAGTAAATGCGGAGATCACCAGACTCTCTCAGATCATAACCCTGGGAAAAATTGGGAAAACAACGGGGTCAGATATGCTGAGATGAGTTTATACCACTATCTACATTTATTAAGTGGAAAACCTTTAAAACCGTTTAAAACATTTAATAACGATATTACGAATAATAGTTGGAACCCTAATCCACAATTCTAAATAAATAATATAATCCAATAGGCCTGGTCCCGAGAGCTGAGCTACACCAAGTTACCACTGACCACGCTTTACCATATCCAGAGTCCCGAGAGCTGTGCTACACCGAGTTACTCTATTTGGTCCCGAGAGCTATGCTCATACCGAGTTACCACATTACCATAAATACCTTACCCAGATCGTTACCGGTGCGCACGCAGTCCTAATGATGCCCATTAGGTAGCATGTTCCAACTAAGAGCCATAATATAAAAACAGTTTGAAATATACGTACAGTATATATATTTAATATTAAAATAACAATTTACTTAATTAAGCGGTAAATAGTAAGTACAAACTCACTGCTTGCTAATCCACGTGATAACCGGCAAGCAACTAATCCTGGTTCGCCTCTGGAGCACGAACAATAGACGGGTCTAGACAAATAAAATAATTATTAAAAACAGACCCTAACTCTAGAGAGTACTAGACACCACATAGGACTAGCACAAATAACACGTCGGAATAAAACAAGCCAGAACACACAAAAATACCCAATAGGTAATAAAGCCCAATTAATAAAAGTTTATTGAGTTCTCGCTTAAAATCCGATTTACAAATATTATTTAATAATCTTTAATTGATAATTAATTTCCAAATAGTGGGTTAGCCGAATTACCAATAACTACCAAGCTAACCCCACTTGTCGGGTGACCCAAGTCTAACCCGACTCAAAACGTTTATCAAATATAAACCTGAGTTTATATTTATAAAAAAATTCAATAAAATAATAATCCATTTTAAAAGCGGAACTCAATAACTTCAATTCCAAGTAACCCAAGTTACATCCCAAAATCTAACCATTTTAAGTTTATAAAAGTTTAGGGACTAAAATGTACTTTAGCCAATTAGGGACTAAACTGTACTTTAGCCAATTAGGGACTAAACTGTACTTTTGCCAATTTGATATTTAAAATCAAATTAATTACTTTTGTTCATAATCAATACAAAATATAACATTACTAATCAAAAACTTACTTAATTAAGTTATAAAAACATTTAGGGACCAATTTGTAATTTAGCCAAATTATACGTCAAAAGATATTCGAAGTCAAATATAATTACCCGAGTAATTATATTAATTAAATTTCTGAATTTGCTTTGGTTTATAACATTTAATTACAATTCAAAACGAAATCCAAATTATTAGGTAATATTTAACTTTAGGGATTTACTTGATTTAACCTAAACAATTAAATGATCAAAATGTATATTTGACCATCTTCAAGATTTCAAAACAAAAGAAATCAAACAGACCCGCCAAACATGAACTCCCTATTTCACCATTTTTTTTAGTTTCTGATCATAACTTTAACTCTCAATCATGAATTCACTTAAATTCTAAAGCAACCTGTCAATCATAATCCTAACCAGTCTTTTAAAAACCGAACCAGTAACTGAACCGGAAGAGACAACGGTTTACGGTTCGACCGGTTCAACCGGTTTAATTGTCGGTTGAACCGGTTCATAACTTTTTAATAGAAAAAAGTAAGCACAGGTTGGCTTTATATTTTTCTGACACACACTATGCCCAATATTGACTATTCCAACTATGTTTTATCTTTTCTGACACTCTACACTTAGCCTAATCTCTATGTTTTCATTATAATTAACTTTTACCATTTTATTATTAGTGTGATAATTGCCTACATTTTTTATTACACGTTACTTATTTGCTTTTTCTTCTTTTTTCATCATTTCTTCACTATTCTTCGAAAAACAAGCAAAACAAATGATAAATTATTTCTCCATTTTTTCTTCTTTTTGATTTGATGTATAAAATAATGAAGTAAATATTAATATTGGTTTTAGAAAATGGTTTCTATACAAACGGTGAATTTCAATCTCATGAATGTTCTTCAACTTGAGCTCTTCTTCAAGGTTCCATAAAAGTTTCAAATAAAAAAACTAAGCTTAAATTTATTTAAGAAAGACAAGTTTGGCTTCATTATAAGGATTCCATCTTCTCTACGCGGAGATCTAGCAAATTATTCTTTATGATCTTGGAAATTTTTTCAAAACTGCAGAAGAGTTTTATCTTTCATTTTCTGTATCCCAGCAAACCCAAATGAAGATTCAAGATAATTATTTGAACCGGCCGGTTTCACATGTCCTATCCGGTTCGGCGGTTTTACCGGTTTTGCCGGTTTTATCCGGTCTAGTCCGGTTTGACCGGCTTTCCGGTTTAAATAGGTTAATCGGACCGGACAGCATGCCGGTTACCGGTTGAACCGGCCAGTCCGATCCGATTTTTAAAACACTGATCCTAACTAATAACAATTCAATCATTCATTCCCCATAACTTAGCCGTAGCAATCGAAATATTATTGAAATTCCATTGTTCCAAGAACGACGCATAACAAATTGGAAACGATGGATCAAAAACCATTGAAATCTTCAACAACAACCAACTCAAGAGATTTATACTCATAAATGAAATCAAAATCTTAACCAAGGAAAGAAAAGATATCGGCAGTAGGTAATTCACCTAGGTAGCAGCTTTTAACAACAAAAACGATAAACCGAACGTCGATTGAAACGAGATCTGTAATATCTCGTGTTTTCAAACTTGTTTTGATGGTTTGGTTGTTCGTTTAAATTTGGTTTGTGATGGACTTTGGTTGTGTTTTCGCTTCGACGTGTTCTCGTTGTGATTCCGACTTATTTTCGGATTGATATATGTTGGGATTAGCATATGTGGTACCTTGGTTGTGTTATGTTGAGCGACTTATGTGTACCCCTTGAGCCTCTAAGTATTTGATGTTGAATTGATGTATTTCCGGGTTGTTATCGAAACAATGTTTGCATGTTTTCCAAATCTGCCATGCTGTAGTAAAACGTACATATCTCCCAATTGAACCGTTGGATCGGGCTGCCCTTTGGATATGTTGTACATAAGAGGATTATCTTTCATTTGACCATTCGGATCGTCGTTTCGATCCGTTTTCGGGTCAACCGGACCTATGAACCGGACCTGCTGGGTAGATCAAGCCATAGGTCCGGTCCACTTAGTTTTTGGTTAGAGCAGTGGGTCAACCGGCCCTATTACCGGACCTGCTGGATAGAACCGGCCGTAGGTCCGGTCAGCTTCGTTTTTGCATATTTAAACTCCGTTTCTGCGACCTAATCAGCCCCCTTTCAATTTTAGAAACCTAAACTCATTCTAAACTCTTTCTAAACGTTTCTCACTCGATCTTTGGTGCCTCAATCAATTGGTAAGTGATTAATCCATCTCTTTTCATTCCAAAACTTTGAATCATCTTTTGATTCGATTAGTGGTTCATCTTGTCTTTTGATTTCATTCTTGTTGCGTTGGATCTACCTTGTTTCTGAGATTTTCTTACTCTTTGGATTGACAAGGTATCTAATCCTTTTACTCAATTTGATTGTTGTGTTGTGGTGTTATTGTTCATGTTTTGTGATGTTGTTTGTTGTGACTATGGTTTGAATGAATAGTGGCTGTTCTTACATGTTCTAGGGTTGATTTATTATGTTGATATTATTGTTATCATCCATTGCATGTTTATTGAATCAAATCAAGTATCGGTTACCTTAGATTCACAATTTCATATTGCTTTATGTATAAACTGTTTTGAATTGATTAGGGCTGCCCATAACTAAATTATCATGTTATTAATAATTGGATTTTATTATTTTTGATTCATATTATGAGGATTATGTATAACGCCGATTGATGCATCAATTTGTCATTTATTGTAGTAATTGACTCATATGTTCTTGGTTGGTTAATTTGAATCAGAATTGAGTTATCCAATTGTTAGTTCATGTGTGGTTTAGAATTATGGATTCATTTGGATATTATAAATTGTTTGGTTGCCTAGATTTGTCCAAGCATGATTATAGGGCTTATTTGCATGTCTTTGCGATTCATAATTGTTGGGCTATCTATTGTTGTTTCGAATCCAAGTTTGGTGATTGTTAAATGAGTTGGTATGTTGATGAATGCATGTAAACTGTTTTTGCTTAATTTAAATGTTTAGGGCTGTTTTGTATAATGTTTTTAGGATAATGTTATACTTGGATTGTGGTGGTTAGTTTGGTTATTGACATTGCTTGGGCATGAGGAATACGCTTATTGTTAATTTCTTTGCTAAGGCATGTTTTGACTTGTGTTGTCTATTAAAGCGTGTTGGTTCATTATGGATTTTATCAAACACTTTGTCACGTGTTGATTAATTGGTTAGTTAAGCGATATTGAGTTCCTTGTTTTTCAAACTCGGGTTTTGGAATATTAATTGATTCTGGATTTTTAAACATTGGTTTACAACTTGGTTATGTTGAATCGGATTAGACTTGGGTCGCCCGACATGTGAGTTAAGCTTGGAAGTCTTGGTTGACTCGGCTAAGTACAATGTTGGCTTTTGAAATGTTTTACCAAATAGTTTGAAAAGGTTTCCGGATTATGTTTTCAAATGGAACTCAATAGGGCTTAACCTGTTTTGCGGTTTTGGCATATGGTTGGTGTTTGTGTAATCAATCTATTTTAGTTTGTGCTTTGGCTTTGTTGTGTTGTGCTAGTCCTATGTGGTGTTTAGTACTCTATAGAGTTAGGGTCCGTTTTTAATTTATTATTTACACATTGTTAGACTTGTCGACTGTTCGTGTTCCGGAGATGAACCAGGATTAGTTGCTTGCCAGGTTATCACGTGGATTAGCAAGTTGTGAGTTTGTACTTACTATTTACCGCTTTATTAAGAAAATTGTTATTTTAATATATAAATATATACTGTATGTATATTTCGAATTGTTTTTCCATTATGGCTTTTAGTTGCAACATGCTACCTAATGGGCATCATTAGGACTGCGTGCGCACCGGTATTGATCTAGATAAGGTATGTGAAATGTGGTGGTAACTCGGTGTGAGCATAGCTCTCGGGACCAGTAGAGTAACTCGGTGTAGCTCAGCTCTCGGGACTCTGGATATGAATTAAGAGTGGTTGGTGGTAACTCGGTGTAGCTCAGCTCTCGGGACCAAGCCTACTGGATTATGGAAATTATTTAGTATTGTGGATTAGGGTTCCAACTATTAAACGTAATGTTGTTATTAAATGTTTTAAATGGTTTTAATGGTTTTCCACTTGATAAATGTAAATAGTGGTATGAACTCATCTCAGTATATCTGACCCCGTTGTTTTCCCAATTTTTCCAGGGTTATGATATGAGCGAGTCAGCTGCTCTGCAATTCTTTATTTCCTCGGAAGTTTTACTTTATTTTATAAAGTTTATTAAACTCATTTTATTCTTAGACCACAGTAGTATTTAGAAGTCGTATTTGTCTAATACTTGTTACCAGAATTATTCTATTGATTTAATTGTTTTGGCTTTAATATAATAACTTGGGTTATTAAATATTTATGCTATGTTGGAGACTCGGTATTGATCGAGCATTTATTATATAAATGTTGTATTTTATGAACTGCTAGAACTAGGCTGAAGTCTCAGTTGTCCCCGAGCATTGGTTTCTTGCAGGTTTATGTAATTGTTGGTTATCCGCAAGGCTAGCTACGGGTTTTGGTACAACCATACCCATACCCTAGCGCCGGTCGCGATTCATAAAAATGGTTCGTGACAAACTTGGTATCAGAGCTTTGGTTTCAAACCAAGGCCTTATGCATGTTATGTGTTTATTAGTTTGGCATGATATTTTGATGTCGTGTCATAGGAACTACTGCGAATTAGGATTCATGTCTTGTCTTTTAAAACGTCATCTTTTGTTTTCAAACTTTCAGCCTACATCCTATAGGTGATGTCTGTCAATATTTATTTGGTGTTGATTCTATGATTGATAATTAATTTCACTTGGATGTTGCTTGCTGTGTTTTATCATGTTGAGGTTATTTCACTTGGGTGATTATAATTGCTTTTGGTTTCTCGGGAAATCTTAGGTTTGTAAATTTTTCTAAACTCATACCTGTGTATGATGTTGTTTGATAAATTTTGGTGTTTATGCTTGATAGGATTTAGAATATATGGTATGGTTACGGTTATTTTACATGATGCTTGAACTGCTTTTGCCTCATTAATAAAGTACATCTTGGCTTTGGCCTCTATTGTTGATTTTAAATGTGATCGTATGTTAGGCGTTAGCCTTGTCTTTCTATTAAAGAGATTTTGGGTTAAACCTTAAAACGTGTTTTGATGGTCATGCACTGTTTGACCACATGTTGATTTAAAGGTTTTCATTGAGAATATTGTTTTATCCGATTTGTGTTTCGACACAAAATCATAAGAGAAGTTTGATTTTAAATTCTTAAAAAGTTTGATTTTGGTTGAGTTACCAGTAAAAAGAAATTCTTGTATTTTGAAATATTATGTTTGGTTTTGTGTTAACAAGCGATGATTTCAAAATGATATTTTATGAGATGAGCCATTGTTTTAAGAATTTAACGTTGAAGTTATTTTATCATGTTGTAGTATGTCAACATTTTAAATTTTTGGGATTTACGGAATAGATGTTGGAGATTAAAGATTTCTCACTTGAGTTTTTAAATTACTGTTTAGCGGTTGCGTTAAGTTGAGCTCCCAAAGTTGAAACGGTGGAAATTTGATTAAAATATATTTCTGAATTTACAAATATTTTGAATACGTTTTATAAATTGTTGTTTTGAGTTCGACTTGGGTCACTCAAATTTAGGAGTTGAGCTTGATAGTTGTAATAACTCGGCTAGCTTGATGATTTTATGGTTTGAGATACTTGGGTATCCGTTTTAAATAAATTGATAAATAAGAAGAGACTTTTACAAATTGTGATTTTGTTTTAACCGTGGGGTTCAACTAAAATTTGGAAGTTTTCGTAATTGACTTTAAGATTTCAAAATAAATTTTGAAGCGTATTCTTGAAAGATTATATATTACAGAATGATTTTGTTACGAAAATTCAAAGCTTGTTGTGGCATGTCCTGATTTTGTCTTTTAAGTATGCTTTGATTAATTGTTTTCAATGGTTATGCTTATGTGGTTTATGGATTGTAGGAATCATAATAGCTTTGGTTTTAATTTGTGTTGTATAACTCGATTGTCTGTTGGACTAAGTTGATTGTACATGTTTTTCTCTTCGTGCGGAGCAGCACATGGGAAGATTTATTCACGTGGTCAAGGTTGGCTTACCTTGATGTATGATTCGTGGATCGAAATCTTTGGGGTTCGATATCAAAGAAGACAAGGGAAATATTCCCTTGTAATGGTTGATGATTTCTGAATATCTTATAACAGATATTGGAAATTCTGACCGAGAAGTTAGATCAGTGTATTAATACACTGATTCTTTCATCAAGTATGCTGATGCGATGCGGGAACTGGCAGTAAATTTTGTAGGAACGTATGTGACATGGTATTTTCGTTGGGTATAAGTTTCAATTAGGGTTGAGGTTAGTTGGATATTTATGCGGAAAAGTTGTAACAGAATTATTAGGTTGAGTTGTTATATAGCATCGAATGTTGCTAGGTTGCAAGTGAGGAATTTGAGAAATATTTTGAGGTTATCGAGTGCACATCTCACAGAGTGTAACGTCTAGCAAACATTTTTTTTTTGAGAAATTGATTTCAAAGGTTTAATTGTTAAAATATTTGAAATATTTTCAATACGCAATTGTGCCCAGACATATCATGAACATGCATTTTGAATGTCACGAATAGGATTGCATTGAGTACTCAGTATGTTCACTAAATAAAAGATAAACAAAAAATTAATACATGCATAATAGTACATTCATCACGTGCATAGAAATGATTAGGGTTGGATGCAACTCTTTGGGGATGAGAGATGTCATCACCCTGGTGCACAATTATTTAAAATGGATTTTTCGATAAAGTGTTTTGAGAAAGATGTTTTGCAGCGAGCTCGCGAGTCAAATTGTGATATATTTATAAAGTTGTCGGACTTGAAATGATGTGAAATTGTTACCGAAAGGTAGCTAGACAAATACTCTGTGATGATGGTGGCAAATTTTGGACGATTACATTGAAATGGATCAGTCTGTATTGTCAGAATCATGTGTTTCATAGGAAGTGAAAATAAATTTGAGGTTGCGCTCGAGATATAGTTGTGCCAAGTGCGGTGTATGGTTAGATTCAAATTAGGAAGTGTTTTGACAATTTCCGATTTGTGATTTAAGGATTTATGGATTAAGGATGTTGGTCATGCTCCATGTGTGTGTATACACTATATTTTTGTTTTAACGAAACTTTATTTTTCAGATTTGAAATTTTCCAAGTATTTTGGTGTATTGGTGTAAAGGTATTTCCATAAAAAGGAGATTTACATTGCTAATTTTACCTTTCTGAGGAAAGGAAGAAATTTTGTCAAAATTGATTCAAAAGGGATAATAAATTTTTCTCTTGAGCGATTTGTTCAATTGTGTTTTTTTTTTGCAGTTGAACTGTTTCATAAATCTGCAATTTCTTTTTAAAAGTAAAGAGAAATTGTGGATTTCAAGTGCGAGTAATTTGAAAATTTTCAAGGGTTTACAAAACCGATGGTTTTTCAACGGTAAAGGTATTTTGATTTTGAATGCAAAATGAGGTGTAAGACGTAGAGTCTTTTAAATAGGACTGGAAAATTTTGTATATAAAATATTTTTTATTAAAAGATTTTATACCCCTAGGGGTTGGTTTTTAGCATACCTAACAATCCGGTCGTGGTGTTGTATATGAGATTATAGTCATTTGATTGAATAATTTTGTGAATTTGAGTTTGATTTGAATATATGTGTTAGAGAATCGAGGATCGCGCTATATAGGTTTCGACAACCAGTATTAGTTGATCGATTTTGTTGATCGATGATATTATAATAATTTTTGGATATCGTTCGGGTCAATAGCTGAACCCTTAGTGTGGGCGGAAATTTTTTAAGTTGTGCGATATAAGTGAAATGCAGTCGATGCTCAGTTTAGTTGTGGCGTTATATTTCTGAATGATCGAAGGAGTCATTGTGTATGGGACTATTTATTACTAATCTAGAGATTCTATTATTATGAGTTCATATTTCCTTAGGAATAATGGTATGCATTTTTGTGTTTCATAATTCACGAAGTTGATTGTATTATCGAATTTGATGTTAGTCATTGGATTGGATGATCCTAGTAGTGTTGTATTTAGATATCGAGGTCATTATAATTGTTAAGATTCGAGCTGGTTTTGGAAGCCACTACGGTATAGAATAATTGTGACTCTCAGTTGGATAATTGTTGATTATTCACATTGGGTTGATCGAGTAATCGTTAGAGCACCTGGTCGTTAGAATTAGATTTTTGCGCGTATGTGTGTTGTGACGGTTATAGTACAAATAAGTTCATATTTGAAATTCGAGGTCGAATTTTTCATAGGTTGGGGGAAATGTAATACCCCATATGTATTTTTGGCGTGTTTCGTCTTGTGTTGACCTTCTCTAGGTGGAAATTTAAATTAGAGTCATCATTGAAAAAGATTCAAGGTTCGTTCTTGATTATCCTAAGTATTTAAGTCGAGGTTTATGTGGGAGAGTTGCATTCCTTCGTTTGATTTTACCTAGAAAGGGCATTATCATTTTATGTTAAATGGAAGTTAGTATTAAGGCTTTTGTGACCTTTTCAAATTGTTCGATTTATGAAAGTGGTGGTTTTTTTTTGATATCGTTCGGGGAACAACCTGTTGATGAATAAAAGAATTCCTATGATTACAGTTTCAGTTGGTTACTTGAGGAATGTTCTTAAGAGACAGAGTTTGTTATGCAAATTTGTTATTTTGCTTTCCTTAATTCCTTTGGGTAACATATTTATGTGTTTTCACGTTTGTTACGTGTATTTTTGTTCAGCCGACAAATAGTTTTATGATATGTTTTACGTGGATTGTTTTGTTTTAAATTCGAGGACAAATTTTTATTAAGTTGGGGAGAATGTAATATCCCGTGTTTTCAAACTCGTTTTGATGGTTTGGTTGTTCGTTTAAATTTGGTTTGTGATGGACTTTGGTTGTGTTTTCGCTTCGACATGTTCTCGTTGTGATTCCGACTTATTTTCGGATTGATATATGTTCGGATTAGCATATGTGGTACCTTGGCTGTGTTATGTTGAGCGACTTATGTGTACCCCTTGAGCCTCTAAGTATTTGATGTTGAATTGATTTATTTCCGGGTTTTTATCGAAACAATGTTTGCATGTTTTCCAAATCTGCCATGCTGTAGTAAAACGTACATATCTCCCAATTGAACCGTTGGATCGGGCTGCCCTTTGGATATGTTGTACATAAGAGGATTATCTTTCATTCGACAGTTCGGATCGTCGTTTCGACTCGTTTTCGGGTCAACCGGACCTGCTGGGTAGATCAAGCCGTAGGTCCGGTGCACTTCGTTTTTGGTTAGAGCAGTGGGTCAACCGGCCCTATAATCGGACCTGTTGGGTAGAACCGGTCGTAGGTCCGGTCAGCTTCGTTTTTGCATATTTAAACTCCGTTTCTGCGACCTAATCAGCCCCCTTTCGATTTTAGAAACCCTAAACTCATTCTAAACTCTTTCTAAACGTTTCTCACTCGATCTTTGGTGCCTCAATCAATTGGTAAGTGATTAATACATCTCTTTTCATTCCAAAACTTTGAATCATCTTTTGATTCAATTCGTGGTTCATCTTGTCTTTTGATTTCGTTCTTGTAGCGTTGGATCTACCTGGTTTCTGAGATTTTCTTACTCTTTGGATTGACAAGGTATCTAATCCTTTTACTCAATCTGATTGTTGTGTTGTGGTGTTGTTGTTCATGTTTTGTGATGTTGTATGTTGTGACTATGGTTTGGATGAATAGTGGCTGTTCTTTCATGTTCTTTGGTTGATTTATTATGTTGATATTATTGTTATCATCCATTGCATGTTTATTGAATCAAATCAAGAATCGGTTACCTTAGATTCACAATTTCATATTGCTTTATGTTTAAACTGTTTTGAATTGATTAGGGCTGCCCATAACTAAATTATCATGTTATTAATAATTGGATTTTATTATTGTTGATTCATATTAGGAGGATTATGTATAACGCCGATTGATGCATCAATTTGTCATTCATTGTAGTAATTGACTCGTATGTTCTTGGTTGGTTAATTTGAATCAGAATTGAGTTAACCAATTGTTAGTTCATGTGTGGTTTAGAATTATGGATTCATTTGGATATTATAAATTGTTTGGTTGCCTAGATTTGTCCAAGTATGATTATAGGGCTGATTTGCATGTCTTTGCGATTCATAATTGTTGGGCTATCTATTGTTGTTTTGTAATACCCCAAAATATTTAATTGTTTAATTGGACTACGTGTCCAGTTTAGAGTCGCAGAAGTGATGATATTGGAAAGTTTTCCGATAAATAAGTTTTAGTAGGTCGGTTTTAGAAAAGATTATTACGGAGAAAATTTATATTATATTTCAATTCTAAAGTTAGAATTGGAATTAAAAGGAAAAATGGCAAGAAAAGTCAAAAAATAAGTACAGGGACCCAAGTGGTAATTTAGCCACTTTGTGTCAGAAATGGAAATTTTAGATTTTTGACGGAAAAGTATTAATATCGAGTTTCGTATTATTTATCGGGGATAAATAATACGTATAAGTCATAATAAAAGAATTTATCGATTTAGTTATGGGCTAAATCGTACGAAAGGAAAGTTTAAAAGATAAATGATAGTAAGCAAAAAGAACAAGGACCAAAGTGAGCTTTTAACCTTAATATATAAGGTTTTGAATATGAAACAGAAGATGAAGAAGAAGAATCGAGAGAAAGCAAGAATCATCGAGCGATACCGTCGTTTCGCCGCCGTTTCTCCGATCGACGTCCGATTCAAGCGATTCAAGTGGCGATTTCTTAAGAATCGAAAGCTCTATCATCTCCGGCCATTAAATTAAGGTAAGAGGTCGGGTTTGGCTTGAAAATGATGGGTTTGATGGCTGTTTTGAGTTTTATAGCGTATTGGTTTGAATTTGACGTTTTTGAAGTTATTATGCCGTTTTTTGAAGAAACCGAGATTTGGGTATTGAGTGTGGGTGTGTGAAGCACGTCGGAATGGTGGTAGAACCCCGGAAATCGACTTCCGGGGGGCTGTGCACGTGGTGCACGAACGTGCACTAAAAGTGCACGAACGTGCACCTCGCAAGGTGCACGAACGTGCACCTGAAGTGCACGAACGTGCACTCTTCATGGTGCACGAACGTGCACTAGAGGTGCACGAACGTGTACCCCTAAGGTGCACGAACGTGCACTTGGTTGCACGATCGTGCACCCACCGAAGGGCACGCCCGTGCACCCCGACTCACCCCCACGCATATGTGAACTGTATTCGACCTAGGTATTTGACGTTTTTGAGTACTTGACTCTAAAGGACGAGTTTCGGACTTTAATAATCATAATCTCAAGATTAGCTCGGCGTTTTAGGTAACTAATAATAATAGAAACGTCAAGGAAGTTAAGCGATTCTCAATTATGAGAAATAGTATTCGCTAAGTCGTTTATACGACTAAAGTTATTGAATACGTAAATAAGTATAAGATGAAACCAAACCCTAAAACATAGAAGTATTATATATAAAAAAGCATAAGTTTCACGTCTAACTACTAAACAATTTATCAGACGTGTCAGCGAATAGTGGGGTCAGTAGAAGCGGACTAGCGAGAGCGTACTATCAGATCGATCACATCATTACTTGGATAGCGGTCTCTGTGAGTTGCATTTTACTTTCGTGTATTATATATATAAAGTTATTTTATATAAATATGTGTACTGTTTTTTACGCATCGCATGTTATATGATTTGATTAAATGTCACATATTTCTATTAAGTTTATTTACGAGAACTAGTATGCGATCCGAAGAAACTAGCTACCTATTGGGTGTCAATAGGCTGTGTGATCATCAGTATCGAGTCAGTCTAGTATGTTTGCATTTGAGAAATGACTTGACACAGCTGGGAGCTGATGATGATTATGAAATTTACGATTGGGTATATGATTTGATACGAGTGAGTACTCGGCTACGGTGTAGTCCGGAGTCCCCGTATCTAGTGGCTGGGCCACCAGCGAGTTGGACTCGCGATTGATATTTACGATTGGGTTGAATGATAATGATTATTCGAGAAATGTGTCGCATGCTAGGATATTAATTTCGTACGGATCAAATACATGTTTATATGTTTCATATTATTGTTTTCTTGAGATGCGATGCTATGTTACTATATTAATATTGTCGGTAAATGTCAACTCACTCAGTATTTCCCCAAATACTGACCCCTCACCTTTGATGTCTTTCAGGTGCTTAGTTTGTCGACCTAGCTAGAGGCCAATTTTGAAGTCCAGAAGTCAGCTGTGTATGTATAGTTTCTGACTTCTGAGAATGCTGCAGTAGTGGTCCTGTGTCGACGGAATAATAGCCTAGACAACAATTCCTTTTGATTGTATATATTAACTGCTGTCATTGTTTTATATGATTTTTGGTAGGCTACGTGTTTGGTATATGGTCCACGGCCCCAGGTGCCGGTGAGATGTTTTGAGACACTAACTGATGTATATAGTACCGCGAGGCCAGATCGTACAGGGTACGGTAATTAGAGCCCACGAGGTTTTGAAACAGTTAGTGTACATGTTTGATTATATGATATATATAAATGTGTTGCTTCCGTTGTTTAATGTTAATTGTTTAATGTATTCATTTATTATTTGCGAAAAATTAATAGTGATTTTAGGCTTGCTACGGGTTCCGGAGCTACCACTCCCGTTCCCTAGCACCGGTTGCGGCTCAATATTTTGGGTCGTGACAATGTTGGTATCAGAGCAGTTTGGTCTAGTTACCACTGCTAGATTTGTCTGATTGTCTGTTTGACTGAAAGTATTTGTCAGTAAGTATACCTAGGAACTACTGCAGCAATGAGTCAGACCTTAGTTGTCTGTAACTGTGTTATATGTGCATTAGTAGTAAGTGACGTGGCACGCGCAAATCAGGGTTATTATGATAACACATAATTAGCATATGTATATATGAACGACTGAGATGACTAAGTGAATATTACTTGCGCTGAGGTTATTAAGTGGATATATGCTTGCGAATTACGTGCGACGGGATTAAATGCTAAATGTTTACAGCGTTTTATAAACTGATATTGGAATTGCGTGTGAAATGGGCTCAAATGGTCGCTTACGTTTGAAATTGTTTCTTTTCAGCATGTCTGGGCAAAATGGAGCTCAGTCGCATGCTGAGGAAGAACGGGAGGAAGCGCCTCCTATATTTCAAAACGGATTTCATAATGAAGTAGGCGAACCATCTGGGGTCCATCAGAATGGATTCCACGCAAATATTAGAGCATCGCCAGAGATATATCAAAATGGTTTTATGTCTTTGACGGAGATAGGTAGTTCTTCTGGAAACAGAGTTAGAGTGCATTCGCCGGAGATAGAATACAGCGAAGAAGAGGAAGAGGAACCGAAGGAGGATCCGGAAGAGGATCCTGAAGAAGACCCTGAGGAGGATCCTGAGGAGGATCCAGAAGAAGAATTAGAAGAGGAAGCAGAGGAGGAAAATCCTCAGGAGGAAGAGTATGAAGAAGAAGAACAGTTAGATGAGTTAGACGTCGAAGATTACAGAGGTGACTATTTCTGGTCTAGTGTGCGGAGATACCGCAATTTGGGGGAAGATGCAGACATAGCCAACGGTCAGGCGCAGATAGCCCTAAATCAGGTTAGGAGGTAGATGCGTTCTTTTTCTAGAGGGATGTTAACTGTAGGAGCGTACTCTACTGATTTTCTGCGGATGGCTGAAGGAGTCCCTGACCTGAATGAAGACAATAGAACCATTAATCGTAGATATGTCAGGGGTTTAGGACCTCAGTTTGATGAGCTGTATGAGCACGTGGACGAACATTTTAGCACACTTACTACAATGGCCCGTAGGATTGAAACAGAGCATGAATGGACGGGCGATCCGGTACGACCCTATTACTTTAGACGTGAGTACCACCCAGACTACGTCAGTACGTCCTCCAGAATTACAACTAACCCCTATTTTGTGCAAAGAGGTGGAAGAAACTCCGGTAGAACAGTTAGGGGCCGACACACAGGCGTAGTTATTAGGAACATAGCGTTCCGCATCAGGCACCTCCTGGTATTAGTGATTTACATGCTTTACGTAATTGTGATTATATGTTTGCATGATTGTGTTCATATATTTGCTGCATTGCATGATAGAATAGGATATGCCTATAGGATAAAGCCTCGGAAAGCGAGAACCTATAGGAAGCATTGTAGTTAAACACACGCCTAATAAAAGAACATATAAATATAAGTCACAAAAACAATAATATAATATATACTACACAATACATTTGTAGTGAACGTAATTCTTATATTACGTTCTAAACGTAGTAAAGAAAAGATATATTACGAGAAAAAGAGAAATTAAGGTAGAACATCGGCACTTGCGTTTGTATCTGATGTGGTACAGAGTGTCGGAGAAGTGAATATGGTGATTATAGCAATAGAAAATTTTGAATTTAACTGAGATGTTGGAGATATGAAGAGAGAAAGGATATGACAGAAAAACAGTCTATAAATGACAGAAAATGGCAGCAATACAAAAATTTGAAATATATCCGTTAAGTATAAAAAAAGCCGTTAATAATTGCAGAGCGTATAATCTAGAGTAAACTTACGATTTTATAAAAATTTTGAAAGTTTTTATGATTTTTAAGGTACAATTGTGCTCAGACATCGCATATGATACTGCATAATCCGGTAGGAATGCATAAGAAAATGATTTTCAAAATGTAGATCATGCATCATATCTTTATAATGACAAAGAAAATGCGATTTCGAGCAACTCCTTGGTGATGAGAGATGTCATCACTCTGAGCTACAATTGTACTAACGATTTCAAGCGATTTATGAAAAGTGGTTTAGAAAGAGCTGCGCTGCCAAAAGAAGTTTTAAAATCGTTTTGTTCAGTGAGTAAACTCTGATATAAAGCCCTGCGACAAATAGTAAAAGATTCTTAACAAATAAGAATAAAAATTGTAAAAGAAACTCTAATAACAAAATAAAGCCATATTAATAATTATTGCAACGAAACTAATGAAGCTAAAGGAGTTATCGTCGGAAAGCATACGCAGATAAGCTGCGATGCACTGGCAATATTTAAGGATACAGTATTTATCTTTATGCAAGAGTAAAGGGTGGAACGACAGGGAGTCGTGCAAGACGAAAAAAACGTAACAAATACGTAAGGACGAAGAATATAACGATTATTCTTATGGTGAAATAAGTAGCATAGCAAACGAGGAACACAATAGAGAAAAGAAATTGAAAGTATAAAGGACGAGAAGATGATACTATAAATGATGAACATGAAGTGATATTTAAAGGATAGAACTTTATCAATGTCAGTGTTCGAAGATACAGAAGTAGAAAGAGAAAGGTTACGAAATGATGAAGCAGACGATTTTGCAAAATGTGAAGGTGATTTTGCAAGATATGAAAGTTAGAAATTTGATAGATCAAGAGAGATAATAATGCTATATGACTGATATTAAGCGAAGTCACTAATATCAACATTAAGAGCTATAGATCGCGTTAACAGAAAGGAGAAAAGTTAAGTTGTAAAATTCTAGTATAATTACGTATCGGTAAATGTAAGAATTATGGATATTATGAAAGAAATTAATGAGTAAATTCATATGCCCTCAAAATTTTACAAGATGATTAGAGACATGAAAAGTTTTAGAGATGTGTCAGAAGGATTATCAGAAGGAAGCAGCAATCCCAGAACTATTATAAACAAAGGAAAAATGTAATGAATACAGTAAGTAAAGGATAAGATGATACTTCATTGCTATCGAACAGATAGAAGTAAATTTTATCCAAGAGACCATGATGTCATAAGGACGAGAGTTGGTGCTAGTGCAGAGAAATCAACTTATTTAAAAAGAATAATTAGGATCATAATATAAGTACTACGGAAACACTTCGAGAAGAATTCTCGAAACAGCAAGACGATAAAGAAACATATGAAATTCTTATGGGGTTACCATAAATATGGAATAGTGACGTAAAGGGAAGACAACTTTGACTAAAAAGTCAATAAGAAATTCAAAATGAAATTCAAAAGAGTAATTAGAGGAAAGGTGAAGAAGATAAGAAAATGAGGATACGAATAGTATCGGTCAAAGAAGAAGGTTGTACAAGTTACACAATTAAGGTAACGTAAAATGGAACGTTTAGGGTAACGGAAAAAGGAATGAAGGATCGTAGTCAACAAATGAAATGAAATACACAATAGTTCGGAAGAGTAAAGGAAGGAGAAATAGAAGATAGTAAAGAATGTATCAGGTTTAGCTATGTTAAGAGACAGTGAAAGTATTTAACATAGTTCAAGTTGAGAAAGATTGGTTAATGAAGAATGAAGTGTCAGACAATGATAGAAAGAAGTGAAAAATGACAAGAACCAGTAAGAAAGGAAAGTGATAGTTACAGATGACAGTAAAGATCATAACTGCAAGTTATGATTACAAGAGAGACTATTCGTAGGAATATGCATAAGGTAAGTACATCATTAAGATGAAATTAACACGTCGTGACTATTCACGTACAAAGAAAACTAGTAGCAACCTATAGCTACTAAGAATGAAATGAGATGGGAAAGCATTAGGTTATGATTAGTTATAACCAAGTAGAAATGACGCAAAGATTATGATGTTAAGGATGCATCTACAGCTACATTATTCTGGAAAAACGACAGATGAAACAAAGATGACAACGAGAAGATTCTCAACTAAACAGCAGTAAGAAGCTACGGTGAGCAAAATAGAAAGTCGATTAATGAGATCACAGCCATACGTAGAAAGTTAGTAGTTTAAGTAAAAAAATAAGCTGCGATCAAAACGTATTAAAGGACGTCAAAGAAATTGTAAGGACAATTTAAGATTCCAACAAGATTTATGAAAATTCGAGGACGAATTTTTATAAGGGGGGAAGAATGTAATACCCCAAAATATTTAATTGTTTAATTGGACTACGTGTCCAGTTTAGAGTCGCAGAAGTGACAATATTGGAAAGTTTTCCGATAAATAAGTTTTAGTAGGTCGGTTTTAGAAAAGATTATTACGGAGAAAATTTATATTATATTTCAATTCTAAAGTTAGAATTGGATTTAAAAGGAAAAATGGCAAGAAAAGTCCAAAAATAAGTACAGGGACCCAAGTGGTAATTTAGCCACTTTGTGTCAGAAATGGAAATTTTAGATTTTGACGGAAAAGTATTAATATCGAGTTTCGCATTATTTATCGGGGATAAATAATACGTATAAGTCATAATAAAAGAATTTATCGATTTAGTTATGGGCTAAATCGTACGAAAGGAAAGTTCAAAAGATAAATGATAAGCAAAAAGGACAAGGACCAAAGTGAGATTTTAACCTTAATATATAAGGTTTTGAATATGAAACAGAAGATGAAGAAGAAGAATCGAGAGAAAGCAAGAATCATCGAGCGATACCGCCGTTTCGCCGCCGTTTCTCCGCTCGACGTCCGATTCAAGCGATTCAAGTGGCGATTTCTTAAGAATCGAAAGCTCTATCATCTCCGGCCATTAAATTAAGGTAAGAGGTCGGGTTTTGGCTTGAAAATGATGGGTTTGATGGCTGTTTTTGAAGTTATTATGCCGTTTTTGAAGAAACCGAGATTTGGGTATTGAGTGTGGGTGTGTGAAGCACGTCGGAATGGTGGTAAAACCCCGGAAATTGACTTCCGGGGGGCTGTGCACCACGAGTGCACGAACGTGCACTAAAAGTGCACGAACGTGCACTAAAAGTGCACGAACGTGCACCTTGCAAGGTGCACGAACGTGCACCTGAAGTGCACGAACGTGCACCCTTCATGGTGCACGAACGTGCACTAGAGGTGCACGAACGTGTACCCCTGAGGTGCACGAACGTGCACTTGGTTGCACGATCGTGCACCCACCGAAGGGCACGCCCGTGCACCCCGACTCACCCCCACGCATATGTGAACTGTATTCGACCTAGGTATTCGACGTTTTTGAGTACTTGACTCTAAAGGATGAGTTTCAGACTTTAATAATCATTAATCTCAAGATTAGCTTGGCGTTTTAGGTAATTAATAATAATAGAAACGTCAAGGACGTTAAGCGATTCTCAATTATGAGAAATAGTATTCGCTAAGTCGTTTATACGACTAAAGTTATTGAATACGTAAATAAGTATAAGATGAAACCAAACCCTAAAACTTAGAAGTATTATATATATAAAAGTATAAGTTTCACGTCTAATTATTAAACAATTTATCAGACGTGTCAGCGAATAGTGGGGTCAGTAGAAGCGGACTAGCGAGAGCGTACTATCAGATCGATCACATCATTACTTGGATAGCGGTCACTGTGAGTTGCATTTTACTTTCGTGTATTATATATATAAAGTTATTTTATATAAATATGTATACTGTTTTTTACGCATCGCATGTTATATGATTTGATTAAATGTCACATGTTTCTATTAAGTTTATTTACGAGAACTAGTATGCGATTCGAAGAAACTAGCTACCTATTGGGTGTCAATAGGCTGTGTGATCACCAGTATCGAGTCAGTCTAGTATGTTTGCATTTGAGAAATGACTTGACACAGTTGGGAGCTGATGATGATTATGAAATTTACGATTGGGTATATGATTTGATACGAGTGAGTACTCGGCTACGGTGTAGTCCGGAGTCCCCGTATCTAGTGGCTGGGCCACCAGCGAGTTGGACTCGCGATTGATATTTACGATTGGGTTGAATGATAATGATTATTCGAGAAATGTGTCGCATGCTAGGATATTAGTTTCGTACAGATCAAATACATGTTTATATGTTTCATATTATTATTTTCTTGAGATGCGATGCTATGTTACTATATTAATACTGTTGGTAAATGTCAACTCACTCAGTATTTCCCCAAATACTGACCCCTCACCTTTGATGTCTTTCAGGTGCTTAGTTTGTCGACCTAGCTAGAGGCCAATTTTGAAGTCCAGAAGTCAGCTGTGTATGTATAGTTTCTGACTTCTGAGAATGCTGCAGTAGTGGTCCTGTGTCGACAGAATAATAGCCTAGACAGCAATTCCTTTTGATTGTATATATTAACTGCTGTCATTGTTTTATATGATTTTTGGTAGGCTACGTGTTTGGTATATGGTCCACGGCCCCAGGTGCCGGTGAGATGTTTTGAGACACTAACTGATGTATATAGTACCGCGAGGCCAGTTCGTACAGGGTACGGTAACTAGAGCCCGCGAGGTTTTGAAACAGTTAGTGTACATGTTTGATTATATGATATATAAATGTGTTGCTTCCGTTGTTTAATGTTAATTGTTTAATGTATTCATTTATTATTTGCGAAAAATTAATAGTGATTTTAGGCTTAGCACTCCCGTTACCTAGCGCCGGTTGCGGCTCAATATTTTGGGTCGTGACATGTTTCGAATCCAAGTTTGGTGATTGTTAAATGAGTTGGTATGTTGATGAATGCCTGTAAACTGTTTTAGCTTAATTTAAATGTTTAGGGCTGTTTTGTATAATGTTTTTAGGATAATGTTATACTTGGATTGTGGTGGTTAGTTTGGTTATTGACATTTCTTGGGCATGATGAATACGCTTATTGTTAATTTGTTTGCTAAGGCATGTTTTGATTTGTGTTGTCTATTAAAGCGTGTTGGTTCATTATGGATTTTATCAAACACTTTGTTACGTGTTGATTAATTGGTTAGTTAAGCGATATTGAGTTCCTTGTTTTTCAAACTCGGGTTTTGGAATATTAATTGATTCTGGATTTTTAAACATTGGTTTACAACTTGGTTATGTTGAATCGGGTTAGACTTGGGTCGCCCGACATGTGAGTTAAGCTTGGAAGTCTTGGTTGACTCGACTAAGTACAATTTTGGCTTTTGAAATGTTTTACCAAATAGTTTGAAAAGGTTTCCGGATTATGTTTTCAAATGGAACTCAATAGGGCTTAACCTGTTTTGCGGATTTGGCATATGGTTTGTGTTTGTGTAATCAATCTGTTTTAGTTTGTGCTTTGGCTTTGTTGTGTTGTGCTATTCCTATGTGGTGTTTAGTACTCTTTAGAGTTAGGGTCCGTTTTTAATTTATTATTTACACATTGTTAGACTTGTCGACTGTTCGTGTTCCGGAGACGAACCAGGATTAGTTGCTTGCCAGGTTATCACGTGGATTAGCAAGCTGTGAGTTTGTACTTACTATTTACCGCTTTATTAAGTAAACTGTTATTTTAATATATATAAATATATACTGTATGTATATTTCGAACTGTTTTTCCATTATGGCTTTTAGTTGGAACATGCTACCTAATGGGCATCATTAGGACTGCGTGCGGACCGGTATTGATCTAGATAAGGTATGTGAAATGTGGTGGTAACTCGGTGTGAGCATAGTTCTCGGGATCAGAAGAGTAACTCGGTGTAGCTCAGCTCTCGGGACTCTGGTTATGAATTAAGAGTGGTTGGTGGTAACTCGGTGTAGCTCAGCTCTCGGGACCAAGCCTACTGGATTATGGAAATTATTTAGTATTGTGGATTAGGGTTCCAACTATTAAACGTAATGTTGTTATTAAATGTTTTAAATGGTTTTAAAGGTTTTCCACTTGATAAATGTAAATAGTGGTATGAACTCATCTCTGTATATCTGACCCCGTTGTTTTCCCAATTTTTTCAGGGTTATGATATGAGCGAGTCAGCTGCTCTCCAATTCTTTATTTCCTCGGAGGTTTTACTTTATTTTATAAAGTTTATTAATCTAATTTTATTCTTAGACCGCAGTAGTAATTAGAAGTCGTATTTGTCTAATACTTGTTACCAGAATTATTCTATTGATTTAATTGTTTTGGCTTTAATATAATAACTTGGGTTATTAAATATTTATGCTATGTTGGAGACTCGGTATTGATCGAGCATTTATTATATAAATGTTGTATTTTATGAACTGCTAGAACTAGGCTGAAGTCTCAGTTGCCCCCGAGCATTGGTTTCTTGCAGGTTTATGTAATTGTTGGTTATCCGCAAGGCTAGCTACGGGTTTTGGTACAACCATACCCATACCCTAGCACCGGTCGCGATTCATAAAAATAGATCGTGACAAGTTAACCCACTCACGAACGAGAATTAACATTTTTTTCTTTTTTTTTTCTTTTTGATTTTAAAATATTAAATGGTTGAACCACAAATTAACCCACTCATGAACCAACACGAACCAGACCATTAACTTCAATTTTACTTCAAACCGATCGGAAAATTTGTCGGAAAAACACTGAAAATTTACGGGGTATTACAATTTTACTACTGCGGTCTAAAAATAAAAATTTAGTTTGACAATTTGTTAAAATGAAATAAACCTCCAAGGAATAAAGAATCAGAGATCAGTAGACTCGTTCAAAATAATAAACCTGGAAAATGGGGAAAACAACGGGGGTCAGATATACTGAGATGAGTTCGCAATACTATTTACATTTATTAAGTTTAAAACCCTTAAATCAAAACCCTTTTACACTAATATAATATATACGATTATGTAATAACAGTATTGAAATGATCCCAGCGTAAGTATGACATAGCATACTGAAAAACACAAAGTGTACGGGAACAAATCCTCGTCATATACCAGCGTAAGCAAGACCTTAGTCTGCCGATCCCAGAGTACTTACCGGTGCACACAATCTCGATACAAGCCTATCGAGTAGCTCGTTCCAATCCAGATCCATAATCGCCTAAAACAGTTCGAAAACATTTATAATACTAAATAAATTGCGGTACTTAATAAAGCGGTCAATAGCACTACAAACTCACTGCTTGCTAATCCACGTGAAAAAACCTTGGCAAGCGACAAAACCTGAATCGACTACGAAGCACGCACAGTTCTAAGGACATGGTAAAAACCAATATTAAAATAAACCTCTAACTCTAGAGAATACTAGACGCCACATAGGACTAACACAAATAACAAGTCAGGTAAAGCATACAGAGTAAACACAATACGTACTCAGACAAATAGAAATGCCATAACAAAACAAGTCTATTGAGTTCTCGCTTTAAAATCCATTTCGGAAAATATTATTTAAATACTATTTAAATAATAAATTAATTTAAATTCAAAAACAATAATGGGTTAGCCGAGTTATCGATAACTAACAATCTAACCTCAAATGTCAGGCGATCCAAGTCTAACCCGACCCACACTTTATCCAAAATTATAAACCAAGTTTATAATTTTACAAAATACCCATTTGATAAAACAATAAATTAATGCTTAAAACGGAACTGAATAACTTAAAACTCAAGTAACCAATAATTACTAACAATTTACTTGATTAAAATAAATTTAAAAAAAATGTTTAAAATCTTAAACGTCAAATTGACACGTCTAGTCAATAATTCCATAATTTAATAATTACCGAGTAATTATAATTTATTGGTTAATATATATATATATATATATATATATATATATATATATATATATAGATATATATATAAAATTACCGCTCTTCATTATAATTATAAAAATAAATTAAATTATAATGAAGCGAATATTATTTTGAAATTTAAAATAATGCTATCGAATTGTAAATTTAGAACTCAAACAAAATTCAAAAATTCAAAATAAAGATCAATAAAAATAATAAGTATAATAAATCAATATCCTTTAATAACACAACCAATGGAAAATAAGGAATGATACATGGCCCATCATTTTGAAAAAATGATCAATACAGTACATATGTCCCAAACGTAATTAACAATTAAGCCCAACATAATTCAGTAATTTAAGTAACCTTTTAACCATCTTCCTCAATTCCAATAACACCCGCCAAACACATTCAAAAGCTATAGATTATAACAACACACAGACCAAACTTCCAAAGCTAAGACTCAACAAAAATACCAAGCAATACCCAAGCAACTCTCATCAAAGCTAACTGAGATGATACCTCAACAAACAAGAATGAATTTACAACAATCTTGAATCAATTATTTATGCTAATAACTCGCAGCAAGGAAATTTAGAATCTGAGGACAATGATGAAAGCAATTTGAATACTAAACCTAGTAGATTCAGTTATAGCCTAACTAAACAAGAGGTAACAGATATCCAACACAAAATCATACTCCAAAGGAATAATAGCAAATTGACAGAAGCTTTGATACCAAACAAAGGAACCATAACACGTAAAAATACGAAGAAACGACGGCGACTATAGCGGAATGATTTAAGTACCGTTTGGCAAAAACGAAGATGAGAATCGTAGAGGCATGTGTCTACTACGGCTGAGACAAGACGGATCTCAATTTGATGCTATAACGAATGAGATATCGGTTAAGAGCGGAAGTATCAATTTTTAAACAAAATCTAAGAATAAGAAAACGGTGAAACGACGGCAATCATAACGAATTGAGTAACGTACCAATTTACATTTCGAAGTTTAGGGATTGTAGAGGATTAAGTCTACTACAGGTGGGACAAAACGGCTCCCAATTTGATGCTACAACAATTAAGATCGAGCTAAGGAACGAAGGTATTGATTTATAACCCAAACTGAGAAACTGAGATTTGAACTCACCGATTTTGCAGCGAGATTTTTAGAGAATATTAAGATGTAATGACCGTTAGGGTTTGCTAGAATTGGTAGGGATAATTTAGGGTTTGAAACGAGTTTAAATAGGAAGGGAAACGTAAGGAAAAACGGAAGAAAAAGGAACTCAAACTGTAACTTTCAAATTATACAGTGTCTCGTTAATTTTGAATAGGAAATGCATGGGCAGCCATCCAAGGAAAAGGAAATTTGATCTTGGGCCAACCAAATGGGCTTAATCAAAATAATCAAACTAAAAACCAACCAAACATTTAATTTAAACCACGAACTGAACCAAGAATCCACACGCGATTTCAATTATTATTACCGAAAATTCATCACAAAAATTAAAAAAAATTACGGGATATTACATTCTCTCGAACTTATTAAAAATTCGTCCTCGAATTTACCACAAAACCAAAGAAATATAAAATCAATTATAGCGCGCACAAAACCACACGTAACACACAAAATACGGATCAACGCATCCCCTGCAGAACGAAAGAAAACAACAACGCATCTAGATATTCGATTTTCCATATCACTCTACGATCGAGTGACAAACCCAAACAAAAACAAAATAAAAACCGCATAATCAACCTTTTGAAAACATCACTGCAATCTCAACAAATTTCTCGTGAACGACAACTTCAACGAACTGCTCACTCACTTCAAGCAAAACCAAACCGGCCAAACTATTATCTGCTTAACATTACCGATAAAACCCGTCTTAGTGAAATCTTAAGGAAAGAAAAATCTCACCAAAAGATAATCCTACCGCAATGAAGTTCGAGAAAAGTCAAAACAAAACTGAACCTAAAATTGAATCGAAAACTCGAAAGGTCACCACACGCTTATGCGAAAAATTTGGAATTCAACAATTTGGTACCTCAAACGACTTCTCAAACACCACGAGTGGACGAATTAATTTTTTATTTTTTTTACACCGGGAATAACCAACATGCTATACAAGAAAAATTTCGAAAATAACAGGCTCAAATCTCAAAGACTACCAAAGCAACACTATAAGTGTAGGAAATGTCCAAAATTCAAATCGTAACCTTACTAAGCCAAACTCCAATGCTATAAAACGAAACATACAGACGCTCTCACTGAAACTAATCTTACATCTCTTAACGTCTATGCACTATATTATTCCGTGATCACAACACCGAATAACTCATGAGAATCTTAAAACTCCTGTTAACAAGCATATAACAACCCAAAATGTCGTCCTGATTATATAAGCTCTCACAACTAATGGCTGAAAATTAAACACCACTAAAATCGTCTTCGTTCAACTAACAAAAATCAGTTTAACAATATCATCAACTTCGCAAACCAAGATGTACGAAAACACATAAATTTCAAAGGAAATCCTGATTTAAACTCCTGACAACAAAATTTTTCATCCTCTACATTTATTTTAAATCATTAAAACATCGAATCCTACCGAAGATTATTTAGATCAATTCGCAATCAATCGGATTATTGGTTATGCTGAAAACGAAATTTTTCTAGAGAATGCTTTCCGCAAATATAAATATATAAATAACACCATCCCCCTTTAACTTTTGAAATTACTAGCACCTCCAGTTAAATTTCATTTTCAACCTAAAATAATTAACCCATTGAAAAATCATTTTGTTCGTAAATGCATCAAGATAATAAAATACTCTCAATCTGAAATCTCCATAGAACTTTACTTTAAAAATAAATTCACGATTTTTATAAAATCGTTCATTATAAAAAAAATTTAAATCTACTTTTAAATCAAGCTGATAAAATTTCATCACTTTCCCAGAAAATAAATTATGTAAATAAGAACCCCCTTTGTTTACGAAATAATTTCCATACCGGTATCAAAACTTTTTAAACAGATATTGAATCTGTAAAAACAAAATTTCCTTTAAGTTTTTTTTTTTTTTAAAAAAAACACACGCAGAGCATAACCAATGTTCTTAAAACAAAACTCTTTAAATTATATACTCTAAGCTGACACAATTCTTTAATCTGAACGAAACCTCGAGTGTAACCTTATATCCATAGCTCCTATTTACCAAATACTGATACTCCAACAATATTGAATAAATTCTTACACTGCAATTTCTCTTAAATCACCACCATCATCACAGAGTATTTGTCTAGTTTCCAACCACATAAAAATTTCAAAACCGTTTGAATTTTAATAACCTTTTAAGCACTATTTTCACAATATAATTCGCGAGTTTATAACAAAACATTTTTTTTGAAAAAGTCCTAATGATAAAATTTATTTTACATAATTGTGCGCCAGGGTGATGACAGCTCTCATCCCCAAAGAGTTGCATTCAACCCTAATCATCTAATGTCGTGATGAATGTACTAAATGCATGTATTATTTATTTCTCTTTTAATTAGTGATCATACTCAATGCTCAATGCAGTTTCCTATTCGTGGCATTCCAAATGCATGTTCATGACATGTCTGGGCACAATTACATGATAAAAAAATTTCAATTACTTTACAAGTTAACATTTGAAATCAATTTTCTTTCGAAACATTTTCTAGACATTACACTCTGTGAGACGTGCACTCGTCCATCTTGACATATTTTCCCATCTCTATTATCCTAGTCCACCAGCCATTAACGAAAATATCCAATTTAAAAAATAAAACTATAATTTACCTAACAACGAATCTCCCCTCAAATCAAATTAATTTTTTTTTCCCAAAAGGCATCAAAGTAACACGACCGCCTTCACAGCTTCACTATCTGTTTTGGCATATCACCTCTCTACCTGATGAAAAACACCAGTGTAATTATTACACTAATCAACCTCGAACAGAGTTTCTATATTCTTTTTCAGAATGCCAAAAGTCAAAGAACTTTAATACTCCAATTTACACAACGAACACGATCTAGAAATGCATAACGCTCGAAATTCCACGCACGAGGTAAACACTCACGAATAGAATTATTCCACCGGTGCTGAGTAATATAACTCAAATCGCCTTTCTCTGACCAGGACAGATTCAGAATTCGAATCTGCGAACATCTCTTGAGAATCGCTCCTCAAATTTATTGATAAGAAAATTAATCACTTCGATTCCCAGGGTCAAACGTTCGATCCGGCTAAACCATTTAGAACATCTAAACTAATTGCAGGGTCAAGACAAAGGTTCGAATCGCACATTGTCACCAACGCCAAAGTTAAGCCAAAGAAAAACTGGCGAGGAATCCCTCACGTGCTACTCCACACAATGAGGTCAACAAGGACAAAAACAGATAAGGCTTAACTTAATCAAACATAAGAGACAAGAATAATAACATAGTAATATAGGTCAAGAATTGATCACACATCCGAAAAACACTTAAGCATCTTGCAGTAAAACAATTACTCATTTGGATGGTTAAACAATATAAATATCAAATGATTGAGCATAGAACATCTTATATGATCAACGAATTTCCTATCGACATGGTAACAACTCAAACAACCCGGAAATGATTAAAATATTAAATCATATAATAACATATTCAAAACGTCAATTCAGAATAAAACGAATTGTGATACTGATCAAAAGTACGCATTAGAAACAATTTTGAAAGATAAAATTTATAAAATAGATTTCAAGTTCATGTTGAACCCCACAGTTTTAAAATCATTTTCCGGAAAACCTCTTTATAAAACTCTGGTAAAAAAAAAATTGATTCCCAAATGCTCCAAATTAAAATCATCGAGTTAGCCGAGTAATTACAACTTCCAAGCTCAAGTCCAAGTTTGGATAACCCAAGTCAAACCCGTAATAACCATTTGCAAAAACATACACAACGCTGTTTTAAATCCGGAAAATACGCATTTTAAAATAAACCCCAATTCTTTTCAAAATAGGAAGCTCGACGCCACCCAACAACAACATCAAACCCATCACTAAAGTGAGGAAAATATTTAATCTTTAACAATCTTTTTGGAAGCACATACTTCGGTCAATACTAGCAAATCGAGCATAAAACCAACAACAACAAAGTGTTGACAAACCAAAATATGGTAAAATTATAAAAGTAATACTAAATTGCCAAAACTGTAACACCTTTCAAAATAACTTTTATTTTCAAACGATCACTTGAAAATAACAAGTTAGACATAACATTCTAATTTTAAGAATTTGAGAAATTCATTTTATTTCAAAAGAACAAACCCTTTTTCAATCCTTAGTCAAATGTAAATTTTTTGAAATATATGAATTTCATTTTTATTGACAAGATACTGAAAATGATATTTTAGGGTGTTGTATCCATACTACCCATTTGACTTTTTGCATAAAAACACCGGTTAGGCCAAAAATAATTTTCTTATAGTAATTTAAAACCAATACATGGCCAATAACGTAATTGATAAAACGTGAAAAAAAATTCGGTCAAAATCATTTAAACCCAAAACAATGTCAAAGCCTGACAAAATATTAATTTTTTAGAAATCAAAGCTCACAGCCAAGTCAGAAGTACTCACAAAACAATTGAACATCCACAACATCATTAAAGCATAACAACTAAAATATATCACCCAAGTGAAAAGCAACATCATCAAGATAAGGCAATTAACATCATACCCAAGTATGACATAAAGAAAATTACCTACATCAGTTTTTCCTAGAAATCAAAAGCAATTAAATCATCCAAGTAAAATAACATCAATAAAAGCATCAAATCAAAGTATAAATAATGACTGACTTGACGCAATCCTATCGGTGTAGGAAGAAGGTTTTAAAATCAAAAGATGACGTTTCAAAGACAAGACATGAACCTAATTCTGCAGTAGTACTTATGACTCAATAACAACTTAACAGAGTAAACACATAACAAGCAATGACCTTGGTTTGAAACCAAAGCTCTGATACCAAGTTTGTCATGACCCAATTTCATGGATCGCGACCGGCGCTAGGGTATGGGTATGGTTGTACCAAAACCCGTAGCAAGGCTTATGGAAAACAACCAATCATATTAACATGCAGAAAATCCAATGCTCGGGGGCAACCGAGACTCCAACTTAAACAAAAAGTTTATATAATGATATTTCCATTAAATAATAAATAATCAGAGTTAAACAATTTAATATGCTAAAGCATAAAATAAGTAAGTCAGACCCAATCCGAGAACAGCTATAATAATATAGACTTCTATTTTACTACTGCGGTCTAAAAATAAAAATTTAGTTTGACAATTTGTTAAAATGAAATAAACCTCCGAGGAATAAAGAATCAGAGATCAGTAGACTCGCTCAAACTAATAAACCTGGAAAATGGGGAAAACAACGGGGGTCAGATATACTGAGATGAGTTCGCAATACTATTTACATTTATTAAGTTTAAAACCCTTAAATCAAAATCCTTTTATACTAATATAATATATATGATTATGGAAAAACAGTATTGAAATGATCCCAGCGTAAGTATGACATAGCATACTGAAAAACCCAAAGTGTACGGGAACAAAGCCTCGTCATATACCAGAGTAAGCAAGACCTTAGTCTGCCGATCCCAGAGTACTTACCGGTACACACAGTCTCGATACAAGCCTATCGAGTAGATCGTTCCAATCCAGATCCATAATCGCTTAAAACAGTTCGAAAACATTTATAATACTAAAATAAATTGCGGTACTTAATAAAGCGGTAAATAGCACTACAAACTCACTGCTTGCTAATCCACGTGAAAAAACCTTGGCAAGCGACAAAACCTGAATCGACTACGAAGCACGCATAGTTCTAAGGACATGGTAAAAACCAATATTAAAATAAACCTCTAACTCTAGAGAATACTAGACGCCACATAGGACTAGCACAAATAACAAGTCAGGTAAAGCATACAGAGTAAACACAATACGCACTCAGACAAATAAAAATGCCATAATAAAACAAGTCTATTGAGTTCTCGCTTTAAAATCCATTTCGGAAAATATTATTAAAATACTATTTAAATAATAAATGAATTTAAATTCAAAAATAATGGGTTAGCCGAGTTATCGATAACTACCAAGCTAACCTCAAATGCCAGGCGACCCAAGTCTAACCCGACCCACACTTTATCCAATATTATAAACCATAGTTTATAATTTAAAAAAATACCCATTTGATAAAACAATAAATTAATTCTTAAAACGGAACTCAATAACTTAAAACTCAAGTAACAAATAATTACTAACAATTTACTTGATTAAAATAAAGTAAAAAAAACGTTTAAAATCTTAAATGTCAAATTGACACGTCTAGTCAATAATTCCATAATTTAATAATTACCGAGTAATTATAATTTATTGGTTAATATATATATATATATATAAAAAATTACTGCTCTTCATTATAATTATAAAAATAAATTAAATTATAATGAAGCGAATATTATTTTCAAATTTAAAATAATGCTATCGAATTGCAAATTTAGAACTCAAACAAAATTCAAAAATTCAAAATAAAGATCAATAAAAATAATAAGTATAATAAATCAATATCCTTTAATAACACAACCAATGGAAAATAAGGAATGAAACATGGCCCATCATTTTGAGAAAATGATCAATACAGTACATATGTCCCAAACGTAATTAACAATTAAGCCCAACATAATTCAATAATTTAAGTAACCTTTTAACCATTTTCCTCAATTCCAATAACACCCGCCAAACACATTCAAAAGCTATAGATTATAACAACACACAGACCAAACTTCCAAAGCCAAAACTCAACAAAAATACCAGGCAATACCCAAGCAAATCTCATCAAAGCTAACTAAGATCATACCTCAACAAACAAGAATGAATTTACAACAATCTTGAATCAATTATTTATGCTAATAACTCGCAGCAAGGAAATTTGGAATCCGAGGACAATGATGAAAGCAATTTGAATACTAAACCTAGTAAATTCAGTTATAGCCTAATTAAACAAGAGGTAACAGATATCCAACACAAAATCATACTCCAAAGGAATAATAGCAAATTGACAGAAGCTTTGATACCAAACAGAGGAACCATAACACGTAAAAATACGAAGAAACGGCGGCGACTATAGCGTATGGATTTAAGTACCGTTTGGCGAAAATGTAGATGAGAATCGTAGAGGCATGTGTCTACTACGGCTGAGACAAGACGGATCTCAATTTGATGCTATAGCGAATGAGATATCAGTTAAGAGCGGAAGTCTCAATTTTTAAACAAAAGCTAAGAATAAGAAAACGGTGAAACGACGGCGATCATAACGAATTGAGTAACGTACCAATTTCAATTTTGAAGTTTAGGGATTGTAGAGGATTAAGTCTACTATGGATGGGACAAAACGGCTCCCAATTTGATGCTATAACAATTAAGATCGAGTTAAGGAACGAAGGTATTGATTTATAACCCAAACTGAGAAACTGAGATTTGAACTCACCAATTTTGCAGCGAGATTTTTAGAAAATATTAAGATGTAATGACAGTTAAGGTTTGCTAGAATTGGTAGGGATAATTTAGGGTTTGAAACGAGTTTAAATAGGAAGGGAAATGTAAGGAAAAACGAAAGAAAAAGGAACTCAAACTGTAACTTTCAAATTATACAGTGTCTCGTTAATTATGAATAGGAAATGCATGGGCAACCATCCAAGGAAAAGGAAATTTGATCTTGGGCCAACCAAATGGGCTTAATCAAAATAATCAAACTAAAAACCAACCAAACATTTAATTTAAACCACGAACTGAACCACGAATCCACACGCGATTTCAATTATTATTACCAAAACTCATCAGAAAAATTAAAAAAAATTACGGGATATTACAAAAAAGGCGAAACATTAGGATTTGTTTCGTACCATTTTTAAGGTTTGGCTTAAATCGCTAAAACGGTGGAATGTTAGGATTTTGTTTCGTAATATTTCAAACGTACGCTAAAAAGGTAAAACGTTACGATATGTTTCATTATGTTTTAAACGTTTGGATTGGTTTCGTAAAGTTTTAAACGTATGGCTTAAATCGCTAAAAAGGGGAAACGTTTGCATTCTTTTCGTAACATATTAAAGGTTTGGCTTGCAAAAAAGGTAAAATTTTAGGATTTGTTTCATAACGTTTTAAACATTTGGCTTAAATCGCTCAATAGGTAAAACATTTGGATTTGTTTCGCAATGTTTTAAACGTTTGGATTTGTTTCGTAACGTTTTAAAGGTTTAACTTAAATGTAATACCCTGTACAAAATTCTGACAACTTCCGATAGTATTTGTTTCGTTTGCGAATAATTGGTTCGATTTAAGGGTTGTTTATTTTGTTTGTTGCTTCCGTTGTGGGTCAACAAACATTGTACATTGCTGAAATGGACAGGTCTCGTTCGAGACCTGTCCCTTTGATTCACAGGTCTCGAACGATACCTGTAAAAAGGTGATGTGGTCTCGTTCAAGACCATTAGGTCTCGAACGAGACCTTTGTTTTTTGGCCGGTCTCGTTCGAGACCAACAAGGTCTCGAACGAGACCCTTCGAATATTCAGCTGGTCTCGTTCGAGACCAACGTGGGATTTCAGGGCTCACTTAGCCCTTATTTTTCTCCTCTCTGATAACCGATTTCACCTGGATTCTTGCACTACTTAAATCGTTTTCTAAACCCTAATCTTTTCTTCAAACTTTCATCAGACTCTAGCCGCTCTTTCCTTTTCATATTCTTCGTGATTTTATCGCCAACTCGCTGTGTAAATCAGTAAGCTTCAAGTTATAAATTCTGTTTTTTTAGCTGAAAACGACACTTGCGTATTCTGATTCATTCTTCCTCGTTTCAGCATCAAATTTCATTCCGTTTGATTCCTTAGATTGAAGAATCAGTCCTCTACAAGTCCGAGTTTAGTTTTCATAAAACGGTATGTTATATTTCTCGCTTTAGCTGCCGCCGTATTACCGTTTTTAAGTTATTGTTATTTCAATTCTAAAACGATACTTTCGTTTTTTTTGATCTATTCGCAGACGTTTGGAGATCGAATCCAGTTCCGTTTCTTTTCCGCGTCAGTAGACTCGTTCCTCTACGATTTCCTATCTTGAATTATCCAAACAGTACGTTATTAATCCCGTTATAATCGCCGCTGTTTCACCGTTTTGTTTTGTATTTGACTGTGAACGTTTATAATTGTTGCTACCAAATCTCTTTTATTTCCTTTGGCTATCATTCTGTTATTTTAGGGATTATAATGTTTTGAATGTTAGTCGTTAATCATTTAGCCTTAACTTGTATTTTTCCCATCGATTTTGCGTTTATAGTTTTGGGTTTTAAGTCGGTTTATTAGTTTCAGTTTATAGTGTTATGATGGGTGTTAAGAAAGATATTTTTTAGTTGGTTTGATTAAGAATGGTGAGTATTTGTTAATTGAAAGCAAAAGGTTCAAGTATATAATTTTTGAAATTTGAATTGTTGAAGATAAATTGGTTGGCTGGTATATTCTGGGCATGAGATGTTGAATTTGTTATGAATGGTTGGTAGTGGTGGAGAAAAGACATGAATTATCCTTAAGATATTTTGTTTTAAACTAATTGATTTCTTAAGTTAAATATTATCAATTCTCTAATTGATTTTGATTTCATTTAGGGATTTCATTTAAGCTGAAAGTTTGACAATTTGTTAATATTAATTTTATAATGATTCAATTATAATTAAATAAATAATTATTATTTCTATATACAGTAAAGGGAATAGTATTATTTATTTATTTTGACTATTATAAATGGGTATTGGGTATTATTATTATTTAATTACTATTTTAAGATTTTGGCTTATCGGGCCAATGTGATTTATAATTTAGCTTTTTTATTTTTTATGTTGGTTTATTTAATGAAATATTTTGCCAGTCTATTTTAATTACTTGGGTTTCAAGATATTGAGTTCCGTTTTGATATTAATTAATATTTTATTTAATTATAATTATAAACTATGGTTTATAATTTTGGAATATCAATTGGGTCGGCATAGACTTGGGTCACCGACATATGAGTTTAGTTTGGTATTTTTAAAAAATTCGGATAAACCACTATTTGAGGAATTTAATTAAGTTATCATTTAAATATTATTTTAATAATATTTTCGGACTGGATTTAAAGTGTGAACTCAATAGTCTTATATTATTACGACATTATAATTTATTTGAGAATTGTGTTTCTCTGTGATTTTATCTAACTTATAAATTGTGCTAGTCTTACGTGGTGTCTAGTATTCTTAGATTTAGGGGTTGGAGTGATTTTAACTTATGATTTATTTTTAGACTCTTCGTCTACTCGCGCTCCAGAGTCGAACTAGGGTTAGCTGTTTGCCGAAGTTTCACGTGGATAAGCAAGCAGTGAGTTTGTAGTGCTATTTACCGCTTTATTAAGTATCACAATTTATTTTAGTATTATAAATGCTTTTGAACTGTTTTAAGCGATTATGGATCTGGATTGAAACGAGCTACTCGATAGGCTTGTATCGAGACTGCGTGCACCGGTAAGTACTCTGGGATTCGGCAGACAAATGTCTTGCTTACGCAGGTATATGACGAGGATTTGTTCTCGTCCACTCTGGGTTTAATCAGTATGCTATGTCATACTTACGCTGGGATCATTTCAATATTGTTATTCCATAATCATATTATATTAGTATAAAAGTGTTTTGATTTAAGGGTTTTAAACTTAATAAATGCAAATAGTATTGCGAACTCATCTCAGTATATCTGACCCCGTTGTTTTTTCAAATTTTCCAGGTTTATAATTTGAAATCTGGTCCACTCCGATTCTGATTCCTCAGAGGTTTTATGTTATTTAAACTAGTCTCTGTTTTTCGAACTCTTAGACCGCAGTAGAACTAGTTTATATATTACTTTAGTTATTGCACATTGAGATTGTCATTTTTTCCGATTGATTATTACTGGCATGTTTTACTCTGGATAATTTTATTATTATATATAAGGCATGATGTTGATCATTTCAGAGATTAAGTTATTTATATTAGAACTGTATTATAAATTGCTATACTTAGGTTGGAGTCTCGGTTGCCCCTGAGCAGTTTTTCTGCATGTTTATATGTTTAGTGGTTTTCCGCGAGGCTTGCTATGGGTTTTGGTACGACCATACCCATACCCTAGCGCCGGTCACAATTCATGAAATTGGGCCGTGACAAAGTTGGTATTAGAGTTTTAGTTTCGAACTAAGGCCAAATTTTTGCATGTTATGTGTTTATCGCTTTAAGGCATGTTAAGTGTTGTTGTTGTGTCATAGGATCTACTGTCGAATTAGGATTCAAGTCTTGTCTTTTGAAACGTCATCATTTGTTTTCAAAACTTTCTACCTTCACCTTTAGGAGTGTTTGCGTCGGTCTTATTTATTATTGATGCTTTATTTTTAAAAAGTTTATGTTTTACTTTGGAATGTTGTTGTTAGTACTTTGGGTGAATTGTTAATTTTTGAGCTATTTAAGTTATACTGTAAGTGTTGCCATGTGGACATTGTTTGAAATTTGTTGTTTCATTCTTAGGAATGAACACTCATGGGCGTGCTGCAGCTCAGGCTGAGGCTGACGACGCTATGTCGATTGAGGTTGATCAGCATGAACCGGAAGTTCAAGCTGGTAGGGGACGTGCAGGCGGAGTTCAGGCTAGCAGAGGCCGAGCTGGCAGAGGTCAGACCGGCAGAGGTCAGGCTACTGGAGGCAGAGGTAGGGGACGTGTTTGTGTAGGCGTTCAGGCACCCGGTGTACCACAAGTTCCTATGGATCCATTTGATTTCATAACGTTTCTGGCTTGAATCACTGCACTCCAGGATAATCAAGTGCAACTGCAGGCGAGACAGATCGCCATTCAGAACTAGTATGCTATGCTGGGACAAATTGTACAGCAGTAGGTACCACAAGCTGGTGGTGTTGCGGTTGGTGGTGTTGGAATCACTAACAGGGATTTGGTGTTGGCTTATTCGAGGCTAAAGCCGATTGAGTTTGCGGGCGATGGTGATGCCCTAGACTTTCTGGAGGAGGTTGAGCGGAATGCTCAGAGGTTGCAGGCTTCTGAGAGGCAGACAGTTTTCTAGTGGAGTTGTCCTTGAAGGGTCCTGCAAATGACTTGTTTCGCAGGGAAATTTGTGCAGATATGACTACTATTACTTGGGCGGATTTTCCGACTCGATTCACGGATTTTTACTTGCCTTTTTCAGTGACGGAGGATCACAGGGATAGATTGCTGGTTCTGAAGAGAGGAGACATGTCGGTACATGAGTATACTACTACGTTTGTGAGGCTGAGTCGCTTTGCCCCAGATCTGCAGACTGAACAACAGAGGGTGAACGACCGGTACGTGAAGGGTCTAGGCGCTGACTTTATTAGTCTTCTGACTGAGACGTACAGAGACTTCACCAGTGTAGTGGACAGCGCTCGTCGTATGGAGAGTACGTTATTGCATTTTGGGAAAATAACTGAGACCAAGACGGTGGCGGTGTTGTTCAGAGTAGTGGGCTGCAGAGTGGTAGCACCAGCTATCAGTACAAGCCTTCCCAGTACAAGAGTCTGAAAAGGGGTGGTCGAAAAGGGTATCATCCGTATTCTCACAGTTCTGGTTATAGTGGGAGTAGCCGTGGATCTGGTCGCGGTTAAAGTGGTACTTCTAGTGTTCCATTTTGTCAGAATTGCAGGCGCAGACATCCGGGACAGTGCCAAGTCGCACCAGGTTGTTGTTATGCTTGTGGCCAGCAGGGTCATTTTGTTAGGGAGTGTCCGGCGTCTGGGCAGAAGATGTCGTCGACTAGTGTTGCTCAACCATTCTTTCAGCAGCAGAGACCTGTTTGCACTCCTTCGCTGGGGTATTCTCAACCTGCCACTTCGTTTGATGTCTAGCGGGGCCGTGGTTCAGGAGGGCGTGGTTTTGGTGGCCATGAAAATGGTAGTAGAGGCTCGAGTAGTTACAGTTCTTCTCAGGCAGCGCTGTAGGGACAGGGTTAGGCTAGAGTGTTTGCTTTGACTCCTCAAGATGCTCATGCATCAAATGCCGTGGTGCAAGGTACTAGTCCCATTTTATTTGTAGATGCTTTGGTCTTATTTGATGCGATTGCAACCCACTCTTTTGTTTCTTCGAGTTTTGCTGCTAAGTTAGGTGCGACACCATCTAGGTTATTAGAGCATTTATCTGTATCTACACCTATGTCTGACTGTGTTGTGGTGGACGTGGTTTATCCATCTTGTTCTGTGGTTATACATGGTAGAGATCTTAGTGTTGATTTGATTATGCTTGACATGTTATCTTTTGATGTCATCTTGGGGATGGATTGGCTTTCACGCCATTTTACTTCTATCGACTATTGAGGGCAGTCGGCTGTATTTGGGATTCCTGGTGATATTCCTTTTTCTTTCCAAGAGGAGAAGGCGGAGACACCTAAGAATCTAATTTCGGCGATCAAGGCCAAGCGTATGATGGGCAAAGGTTTCCAGGATTTCTTAGAGGTGGTTCGTGATTTAGAGGCTGGCAGTGGTGATGTGCATAGTGTTTTGATATTTAATGAGTTCACTGATGTGTTTCTAGAGGAGTTGCTTGGATTACCACCTGATCGTGACATTGAAATCTATATCGATGTTGCTCCTGGAACAACTCCTATTTCGATACCTCCGTATCGGATGGCTCCTGTAGAGCTGAAAGAGTAGAAGGAACAGTTACAGGAATTGCTGGATAGTGGTTTTATCAGACTGAGTACTTCTCTGTGGGGTGCTCTTGTGTTGTTTGTCAAGAAGAAGGATGGTTCTTTTTGGTTGTGTATCGACTACAGGCAGCTAAACAAGGTTACTATCAAGAACATATATCCTCTTCCTCGCATTGATGATTTGTTCGACTAGTTGGAGGGTGCTAAGTGCTTTTCGAAGATTGACTTGAGATCCGGGTATCATCAACTTCGGATTCGAGACATCGATGTGCCTAAGACTGCTTTCAGAACGCGTTATGGGCATTTCGAGTTTCTGGTCATGTCATTTGGGTTGACTAACGCACCAGCAGCGTTTATGGATATGATGAATCGGGTATTCAAGCCGTTTCTAGATCAGTTCGTTATTGTGTTTATTGATGACATACTGATTTACTCTCGTAGTGAGGAGGAGGATGCTTTCAACTTGAGGAATATAATGCAGACTTTGCGTTAGCATCAGCTGTATGCTAAGTTCTCGAAGTGCAAATTATGGCTGGATCAAGTTACTTTCTTAGGACACGTGGTGTCAAAGGATGGGATCAAGGTTGATCCGACGAAGATTAAGGCGGTTATGGATTGGCAGAGGCCGAGGTCAGTTATCGGGATCAGAAGTTTTCTGGGGTTAGCTGGCTATTATCGTCTGTTCGTGCAGGATTTCTCCAGAATATCTGCACCGTTACTAAACTAACACAGAAGGGTTTTAAGTTTGAGTGGACTAACAAGTGCGAGTTGAGCTTTCAGAAGCTCAAAGAGATTTTGACTTCAGCTCTTGTATTGGCTTTGCCATCTGGCATTGAGGGGTTCACTATGTATTGTGATGCTTCTCGTATCGGTTTGGGTTGTGTGTTGATGAAACATGGTAAAGTGATTTCCTATTGTTTTCGCCAGTTGAAGAAGCATGAGGTGAATTATCCTACTCATTATCTGGAGCTGGCAGCTGTGGTTTTTGCTCTTAAGATTTGGAGGCACTATTTGTACGCTGCGACTTGCGAGATCTGTACTAGTCATAAGAGTCTGAAGTACATCTTTGATCAGCGTGAGTTGAATTTGAGGCAGCGGAGATGGTTGGAATTACTGAAGACTACGATTGTTCTATTCAGTACCATCCGGGTAAGGCTAATGTGGTAACTGATGCGTTGAGTCGCAAGTCTTCGAGCAGTTTGGCCCATATTTCTGAGGTTGGGCGGAGACCCATGGTTTGTGAGTCGCATAGTTTGTTAGCTTCGGTATACGGATTTCAGGTTTCACAGAGAGGTTGTTTGTTGGCACAGTTGCAGGTGCAACCGGTTTTGATTGATAGGATCAAAGCTTCACAAGCTGAGGATCCACAATTGAAACGGATTATGGATGAGATCCATTTGGATGGGAATTTTGAGTTTGTTCTGGCGGATGGAGTTCTCAGGTACGGTTCTCAACTGTGTGTTCCGGATTCGAATGATTTGAGACACCAGATTCTGGAGGAAGCGTACAAGTCAGCTTATAGTGTTCATATGGGATCTACCAAGATGTATCATGATCTCAAGGGTACGTACTGGTGGAGCGGAATGAAAAAGGATGTTGCAGAGTTTGTGTGTAAGTGTTTGACTTGCCAGTAGGTAAAGTTAGAACATCAAAGACCATTTGGATATCTGCAACCGCTACCTATTCCAGAGTGGAAATGGGAGCGGATCGCTATGGATCTTGTGGTTGGTTTGCCACGTACCCGACAGAGGTATGATTCGATTTGGGTGATAGTTGACCGTTTGACCAAGTCAGCTCACTTCTTACGTTCTTGATTACTTGCGTCTTATCGTACTCTTACTGACACCTTGACTGTCAGTGAAACCGATCCTATGTGGAAATCACTTTTATTCCTTTCCGTTTCTATGTGTCCGCGACTACATAGAGTTCCATTTATTTAATCTCCTTGTCCGTTCTCCACGTAATTTCTCTTTTCCTTACCTCGATCTCTCTTATGGAGTTCCTTGCGACATACACAGGCTATTCACACTTTCTTAATGCTTATCATCTTGAATGATTTCTTAATATCCTTAATCCCTTCTTAATTCTCATCGAATGTATATCTTATACCTTTAGCATACCTTACTTTCATATCTTAATTTCTCGTTCGATTTATCTTATATTACTTTCTTTCGTAAGGCTCAATTCCAATATTGAGTCTCTGCTTTACATTCTATCACTTATTTCAACATACTAAACTTTAATCGTATATCTGACATGTTCGATGTCACATACCATCTCTTAACCGTTCATATATTATATCTACATCTTCTCATTAGGGTTACTATTAACCTTTTAGATCAATCACACTATTCACTTTACTCCTTATTAGTCAAACTCGAACTTAGTATTCCGTGCTTCGCGTACATCTATCATACTTATATTTATTCTACTCTTTCATTTGCTTTATAATCACAACCTGTGGTGGAGATTCTAACTTCTAGTTCACTTATTACAACACTTGTCGTCCATCTCTTGATCTTTCTTATCGTGTACCTCCAACTATTCATTCTCATACAGGGTTGGTGTTGGCTATACTTAGCAAGCCAAATCTTACACTTCAAACTATTCAATCTCATGTAACTCTGACGTTAACTGTACCTAGTTAATTACATTCTATGCTCTGTCTTTTGTATTCTCGTCATACGCCCTCTTGGCTCATCATTCTTATCCATATATATCTTCCATTGATACTCCTATTAAACTAATCCAAGCCCTTAATTCAACGATCGCAGCGATTAATACTTAGGTAATCGTCTTATAAACGTCATATCCCTATATTAGCTTGCTCCAACGGCTTAATTCAAAGTCATCACAGTTTTACTAAACCTTCATAGGTATCTCTTTTTTCACGCTAATATTGTCTTTATATCCATTGTCTTAATTGGCACACAATTCCTTATATCAGTTGCTTTTTCGGCTAACTGATTCATAATGACGTTGGGCTACGGCGGCACTTCCGATGCCTGTATGTTCCCACTTTACTTTGCTAAGTTTCCGCTATCCTTTATCTTGTCTCTGGCCGTCACTGGCCAATTGGAGTAAATTGCATTGGCTTTGGTTACCTCGATCTTCTTCTCGCGCCTCATATACTTGCTGTGCAACAGCGCGCGTTCGCGCAGTTCTTTATTCATAGTATGGCGAATACATAAAGGAATCCTGATGAATTCCTTAAAATATAACATCTACTAGTCATCGCAACTGACCGCTGTCCACGTAAGTTGGACTTTAGGAACGTCTCCTTCCCTTAGGCTTTCTAGAGTCAGGTATCTTATTGCAAGTCTTCTGAGTGCTCTGACTCATTGTAGACTTAGCAAGTTATCAAAACATATACTCGCGTTGTATATGTTATACGTATATTACTATCGTAGCTATAGCATCTATATTGACCGAATTCAAGAAAACCAGTGTTCCCTAGATTTTCTTGATTACGTATCATAACTTAAGTCTTGTGAGCATTCCTCTCACACAGACTTAATCAAACATCAAGAGTATTAAAACATAACATACATGTCATACGTTAATCAGATATGTTTTACTATCCGAACACATATCTACTATCCTAGTCGTATACTAGTCTGTCTAATCAAGGCTAAGTTCATTAGCTTGAGGCACAAATCCTATGTTCTCACAACTATACGTATTCATTCGCCCCATAGCCTAGATCACAGCTTGCTCGCGAGCACTTTAATTCCGTCACAGAGTTCTGGTCTAGGTATACTCACATTAAAAACAAAACTTCTTGAAAAACTCTTTCAAATAAAACGACTCATTTGAAAATTCCATTTAAATCTTAGAAAAATTGTGCACTAGGGTGATGACGTCTCTCATCCCCCAAAGAGTTGCCACATCTCACCGCTTCATCTGAACATAATGCATGTGATGCATGTCCTATTAATGCATGTATTGATGTATGTAGTGATGCATTTCTATCAATGTCGTGGCAATTATCAATGACTATTACGGGTCTAGGCACAATTATGCTTTTAGAATCGTTAAACAAATAACTTTAACAAGATATAAACTTTATGTTTTGTGAGTTCTCTAGACCTTAAAACTCTGTCTCCGGCAAGTTTCTCCCACTTCCATAACTTTGCATTTCTTCTTCACACTCTTTCTAAAAATTCGATCGATCGAATCCTATAGCATCTATCACGTTATCTGATGCTAAGCACACATATATATGACATCAAATCGAAATCATATCAATTATATTCTATTCATAGGAGGCAATACCTCTCCTAAAAGCTTCATCTCAAAAAACATATCATGTATGCCTGTCTCATCGAAACAACATATACGTATATACCTCGTATATACGTGTCACAAGAAACAAATAAGCATTTCACAAATCAATCTGTCATACCGATCACAAAGCAAATCACACTAACAACTTGGATCAGACAAACCTCAACTCTAAAGCTGCAGTAGTTCCTAGGTTACTTAACTGACAAACGCATCATAGCAGAGGTGACTGGACCAACTGCTCTGATACCACAATTGTCACGACCCAATTTATTGAGCCGAGACCGGCGCTAGGGAATGGGAGTGGTAGCTCCGAAACCCGTAGCAAGCCTAAAACCACTAATAATTTTTTGCATTTAAAACATAATATTATATATAACACATTTTTAGGAAACTCTTTTAAATAATACTATTATAAATATAGAAATATTATATTAAAGTTTACATTAAGAATTAACCATTTAAAATCAAATCATAGGTTTTCTATTGACGCCTACTGACTACTGCAGCTCTAGGAATTCATACTTATGCAAGTCCAACGACTTCTGGCACAATGGAGATGGTTTGTGTTATCCGACTCCGGCTACCTGAAAACATTAGAGTGAGGGGTCAGTATTTGGGAAAATACTGAGTGAGTATGCAACTTATTATCGGTATTACGAAAATATATATCGCATACTCAAACATATGTACAATTATTCCAATATAATATGAAAATAACATAATATTCGCAAATAGCAGATCCGACCGAAATCCTAATCTTAAACTCTTAATTTATCTTACTCTGAAAATTCAAATCAAACTGATCCAAATGGTCTGACCCGGGAGTGTTCACACTCAACCACATCAGCCGCGACCAATCTCTTAATCTCCAAGTGTGAGTCCAACTCACTGGTGGGTCCAACCCACTAGATACGGGGCTCAGGATACACCGTAACCGAGTTCTCACGCGTAACACATTTATATCATATGCGCATCTCATAATCTCATAGACAATCTAGACACGCTAGACTGACTCAAATACTGGTGATCACACAGCCTATTGACACCCAATAGGTAGTTGATTTCTTCGGATCGCACACTAGATATTTATATTCAAAACAATGAATATAACAGCATTCATATAATCAAATTCACCGAACATAACATCTTATACGAGCAAATCATGTAAATGCGATGGATTAATAATAATATTCATAATATATGAGAATAACATTAATAATAATAATACGCGAAAGTAAATTGCCACTCAGAGTGACCGCTATCCAAAACTGCATTATCGCCACCCGAATACGTAAGCTCCGTGCATCGTTTGATCTCGTAGCTACTCTAGCTCGACGGCCTGGTAGCTTAACGATACGTCCAGTTCCTATTCAAATCATATGTACGTTTGATCATAAACATAGACTTAATCTCAAAACCCTAAGTTATAAACTTAGGTTAATATAATCGTATGTTAAATATGATTCTTAACTTTAATATTATTTTAATGCTTAGTCGAGATATTCGTTATATCTCTTATTCATGGATTCTTAAACTCGGGTTCCTTATATCCCGAAACCCTATTTGAACTCGTTATGTTCGATATCCAAATTTCTTATTTTCGAGGTCCGTGATTCACTTTTAATGTCCGACGTACTTAAAGTCGGAAATCTAGGTTGAAAGAGGTCGGAAATGCTCAAACTGTTGGGCGCGCGCACGATCTGGTGTGCACCCGCACACTTTAGTGTGCGCCCGCACACAATTGTGTGCCCCGCACACTTTCGTGTGCGCCCGCACACAATTTTGTGCCCCCGCACACTTTTGTGTGTGCCAGCACACAATTGTGTGCCCCTGCACACTTTTGTGTGCGGTCTTTCGCACACACCCCGGAATTCAATTCCGAGAATTCCGACGTGGTAAAACTCAATTCCGCCATGCTCCTATCTCAATTTAACACAAACTCAACTCCAAATTCATCAAAACGATAATAGAAACGCGATTTCAATCCGTTTAAAATGAAATAACCTTATTTACTAATTCTCGCAACAAAAACGTCAAGCTTACCTCGATTTGAAGCTTAACGATGATAGAGAATCGAATTCTGAACAATTCGATATAAAAAACGCTCGATTTGGACGAGAAACGGCAAAACGGCAACGGATCGTAATCGTTCGTCATTTCCTTCTGTTACCTTCTGCGCATCCTCTCTTTTCCTTATTCTTAAGGAAAGCTTATTATATATCTTGGCTAATTGACAACTTTGATCCTTCATTTCTTTAACTTAAACCATTTCTCTTTTAAACTTTCTAATTTAACTAAATGGTTAAATTATCCTTTTAACTCGATTACTTTCGTATTATTTATATTCGTATAAATAATACTAACTCAATATTATTATTTCCGTCAATAATCTTTTAAGTACTATTCTCGAGACTTAGTTAGCTAATTTATACTTTAGCCCATAAACTTCTCAAAAGTTGCAATTTAGCCCAAAACACATCCGCGTCCAAATTTTAAAAGGTCTCCGATTGACCCGAAACTTTTACAACATATACTATAAAACATTTCGCGGACTTTGGCGAAATAATTTTCACTTCGGAATTTATATGGCTAAATTACCATTTTAGCCCCTGTACTTTATTTTACGACCTTCTTAACATTTTTCTTTTTAATTCCAATTCTGTCTTTAGAATTGAACTATATTATTAAATTCCTCGCATATAATCCTTTCCAAAACCGACCTACTAAAACTTATTTATCGGAAAACTTTCTGATTTTGCCACTCTGGCAAATCCAGACTGGACATATGATCCAATTAGGTACTTAAATATTTTGGGGTATTACACCCTAATCATAAGTACCAAAGTTGTTTAAAAGTTTGATAATTTATGGTATTAATTTCCAAAACATCTTTTGCATTAAACATCTTTAATCAAATAATAAAGACCATTTTGTACATATCCACATCCAACTCCGTAGTATCAAACATAATACTACAAACATCCTTTGAAAATAGAAAATCAACTACCAAATTTTTCATACAAATTCGGCCATGATATTCCTATATATATTGGGTAAGTACAAAAATCTTGTTTAAGTACAACTTATGTTTATTTTAAAAAATAGAAGTTGATCCTATAGCTCTTGTCGCAACGCTTGCGTCATTCCCGAGATTTAAGATTACTTCATCTTTTTCCTTTCTTTCTCACTTTTACTAAATCCATGAAGGATAAACAAATATGAGAATTAGCATCGGTATCCAACACCCAAGCTTTTAAATGAGTAATTGATATTGGAACTTGAGATAGACACATTCTTGATGGAATTGTCATTCCTCTCGTCATTGCCCTCTAAGTATTCACAATACTTAATGCAATTTCGATTTCAATGTCTTTTGGTTTGACAAAAGAAACACTTTCTTTTATTGATTGAAACGCCTTTTAAATATTCCAAATATTCCGGCAATGACTTATAGTGTCTTACATCTTAACAAATGAAAAAACTTTTCTTTGTTAACCGATGTGCATTTATTTTTCGCAACAGCCTTAGAGGAATCTAAATATCTTAATTAACAAAAAATGATTTTTAACCATTAGCCGATTACTATTGTGAATGTCACTTTAAAGGATTCTAATTTAATCTCATTATCCTTTAGATAGCAAAGATCTCTAATTAGTATTCATGTTATTTTGTATATTTAAACCATAATGATTTGGTCTTTATCAAAATGGCCTCCCACTATCTTTTCCGAATCCTACACTTCCAAAATTAGAAACGTAAATCTTTGTTGGAAAAGATTTCAAGTGGGTGATTGAATTCTTATAGTCATTGATCTTTCCCTCAGGTACGCCTAATTGCCGTTATTTGGATCACAATGCACTATAAGTGAACAACACTTGTTCATCATATCTCATATGAGGTTCAATCATTTCCGGCTCCTAATATCTCATATGAGGTTCAATCATTGTCGTTATTGGGTTCCCCTATTAGTTAAGTTTAACCTATTGAATCAACTAAGATGTATCAATTTGAATAGTACATGACTCAGGTACGCCTAATTGTCGTTATTGTCGTGTACTATATCGATACACCTGTAACATCTCATGCTTAACAATAAACTCAACAACGGCCTCTTGACGATATCATCTCACCCCTATGTATCCATAACCGACAAGATGATAATTCAAAGCGTGTTAGTTTATTGCTCCAATGGAGAGCCATTGATAAATCAATTTAATGATTAATCAATATAAAATTAATCTTTTAACTTTTAGGAAGATTTCTTAGGGTTTTAAGTTATTCGGGTCTCACTGAGCACAAAACACATTTTAGCATGCATCTCATACATAATAAAGTTAAATGAATCATGCAATCACACATGTATGATCATGGACTTCCTATGTCTCATTCTTTAGCCACAAAAGAATGAGCAAACTATTACTTATTCCGCATGTTTTGTTGATGACAACATAATGCACAAGCGAGTCACGTATTATGTTAAATAATCACATTAGAAAAATTCCTAGGATAGATTGGAGCGTCACGAGTGGACCACTTAAGTACCAATCTCCTAGATAGAATTTAATCAAATGTAATTAATATCACAATAGCGTTTGTTCGTTTTTGAAAACAAGACCTAAGCCCTCGAAATAATAAATTACATGTCCAATAATAATTCCTAAGTCCATGATTATCAATACATGCATTCAATCGTAAAGCTTTAACACTTGATGATACGGTGGCTCCGATACCACTATTGGCGCAGCGGGACACGATGGTCCGGATCGTATATTTCAATTCAAAATAGGAATTCCAACAATCCGGATCCAGAAATTGATCATATCAATAACAAATGGATCGTCGTATCATCTAATAATTAAAGCACGCTTCTAGAAATAGTAAGAAGTATGCCTATGTCGATTCTCCAACGATTCTTGTAGTCCCGATAGTACGGCAACCTCAAGCTCATCCCCACGAGTATGCGTCCGAATGAATCCTTTCCTTGAAGTAATCTGCAAGAGTTCCTCTTGCCGAGCAACCCTAAGCTCAAACTCTCGCCGCGATTACGTCTTTGCTCGGATGTATGAAAAACTTTCGCCAAGCTTTTCTATGATTGATGATTACTTGCACTCTTTCAAATATGCTCTTTTTAAGTGTGGTGTATGTAGAATGATCAAAGGCAACCTCTATCTATATGGTAGAGCTTTGCTTAAGAATGCAACACCTCACATGCTAGGTGTCACACACCAAGCAAAGGTGTTGCCACCATTCGACACCTCACATGCTAGGTATCACACACCAAGCATAGCTATTGCCACCATCTGACACATCACATGCTAGGTGTCACACATCAAGCATAGATGTTGCCACTTCTAACACGTCGGATGCTAGGTGTCACACACCGAGACATACATGACATCATCGTGACATCATCACATGACATCATCGTGGCATCATCACATGACATCATCACATGACATCATCACATTAACTTGGATAAAATACAATTAGGTGCCTACTAATTTATAACTCTTACAAATTAATTTCCGAGATATGCTAGTTTTTTCATCTTAGATTAATTTCCGAGATATGCTAGTATCTATATGAAATCGATCTCTCGTAAACTCAATCGGTTGCACACCCTATTGCGTGTGACTAACTAGGTTCACATTTATATGGCAACGAGAGTCATAAGAAACGCCTTTCTTATATTTAATAATTAAATCCCATTAAGTATTAATTCTCGTAGATCGAGAGTGACATCTAACAACATATCACGATCTTCAAATAAATATGAATGTTTCGATGCATTCTTTATGAACCAATGTTCATAATTGCCATACACTCAAAATTCCCTTCATCTAAGATTCTGATCTCCACTAGTGTCACGGTTAAGTCACACACTATTTGTCTTGATCATATGACCTCATCTCAGTTCTTATTCTCGATAAATATGACTTCCACTAGAAACAACTTTCTAAGTAAGTCATATACACCTGCGCAGGTTTTATCATTTATCAAGAACAATTTCAGATAGCATATAATCTTTTCTGCGTTCATCCGGAGTGATAAATCCTCTCTTGGTTAAACACCTATCTCCATATACAGCTAACTAGAGCCAAAACATCCCGCGACCCTAGCTCATGAAAGATCTAGAGATAGGGAGTATCAAACTCTAATCACCTATATACAAGATAATGTGAAAGCAAGTCAAAGGACATATGTACAATTATGAACTAGATGACATTAAATTGACTTTGATGAAATACAATTTATAAGTCATCTGGCGTCACTTGTTCGACCCACTCAACATCTTGAGTGTCCACATGTTTATCCTGATCCCCATCAAGTAGTATGAGACTCACTACTTCCTATAATTAGTAACTCTTTACAAATAAGGATAATAAACAGAAGGGACGATCTTTTCGGGATAATGCGATGCCCTTATTCGCAGGACCCCATCGATCGTGAACAGTTATTTAGGTCATTTAAATAATAGAATATGTCATTCATATTCTTAACACTTTAAGAATAGATTCTATCACAATGTGATAAGGACAATACGTAATAAATAAACACTTAGTTAATGGGACACTTAGTTCAAATAAAATATATATATCTTTGCCATAGGGATTAGTTCTACAAATATACACGATCAAATGGCCCTAGGGCACGTACTACTAACAGGTGAAACGTGAGAATTTGATTCGTAATGCTTTAAACGATTAGCTTAAATAGCAAAAAAGGTGAAACGTTAGGATTTGTTTAGTAACGTTTTATATGTTTGCCTTAAATCGCTAAAATAATCAAAAGTCAGGATTTGTATCGTAACGGTTTAAACGTTTGGATTGGTTTCGTAACATTTTAAACATTTGGTTTAAATCGCTAAAAAGGTGAAACGTATGGATTTGTTTCGTAATGTTTTAAAAGTTTGGATTGGTTTCGTAACGTTTTAAACGTTTGGCTTAAATTGATAAAATGGGAAAACGTTGGTATTTTTTTTGTAATGTTTTAAATGTTTGGATTGGTTTCATAACGTTTTAAATGTTTGGCTTAAATCGCTAAAAACGTGAAATGTTTGGATTTGTTTCCTAATGTTTGTAAACGTTTGGCTTAAATCGCTAAAAAGGTGAAACGTTTCGCGTAAATTGCTAAAAACGTGAAACGTTAGGATTTGTTTTGTAACGGTTTGAATGTTTGGATTGGCTACGTAACCTTTTAAACGTTTGGCTTAAATCGCTATAAAGGGGAAACATTTGGATTCGTTTAGAAACATTTTAAACGTTTGGCTTAAATCGCTATAAAGGGGAAACCTTAGGATTTGTTTCGTAACGTTTTAAACGTTTGGCTTAAATTGATAAAAAGGTGAAACATTAGTATTTGTTTCGTAACATTTTAAATGTTTCGCTTAAATCGCTAAAAAGGTGAAACGTTAGGATTTTTTTTGTAATGTTTCAAACGCTTGGATTGGTTTCGTAACGTATTAAACGTTTGTCTTAAATCGCTAGAAAGGTGAAACGTTTGGATTGGTTTTGTAACGTTTGTAAACATTTGGCATAATTCGCTAAAAAGTGAAACGTTTGGATTGGTTTCGTAACGTTTTAAACATTTGGATTTGTTTCTTAATATTTTAAACGATTTGCTTAAATCGTTAAAAAGGTAAAACGTTTGGATTTGTTATGTAACCTTTTAAATGTTTGGCTTTAATCGCTAAAAAGGTGAAACGTTAGGAGTTGTTTTGTAACATTTTAAACGTTTGAATTTTTGTCGTAACGTTTTAAACGTTTGGCTTAAATTGCTAAAAAGGTGAAACAATAGGATTTGTTTCGTAACGTTTTAAACGTTTATCTTAAATCGCTAATAAGATGAATTGCTAGGATTTTGTCACGACCCAATTTCATGAATCGTGACCGGCGCTAGGGTATGGGTATGGTCGTACCAAAAGCCGTAGCAACCCTCGCGGAAATCAATCAAACACATTAACCTGCAGAAACTGCTCGGGGGCAACCGAGACTCCAACCTAAGTCTAGCAATTTATATTACAGTTCTAATATAAATAACTTAAATATCTGAAAATGCTCAACAACATGCCTTAAATATAATAATAAAATATTCCAGAGTAAACATGCCAATAATAAATAATCGAACAGATCGACAATTCCAATGTAAAATAACAAAAGTGATATATAAACTAGTTCTACTGCGGTCTAAGAGTTCGAAAACAGTAACTAGTTTAAATAACATAAAATCTCCGAGGAATCAAAAGAATCGGAGTAGACCAGCTTTCAAATCATAAACCTGGAAAATTTGGGAAAACAACGGGATCAGATATACTTAGATGTGTTTGCAATACTATTTACATTTATTAAGTTTAAAACCCTTAAATCAATTATTTTATACTAATATACTATGATTATGGAAAACAGTGTTGAATGATCCCAGCGTAAGTATGACTTAGCATACTGATAAACCCAGATTGGACGGGAACATATCCTCGTCATTTACCAGCGTAAGCAAGACATTAGTCTGCCGATCCCAGAGTACTTACTGGTGCACACAGTCTCGATACAAGCCTATCGAGCAACTCGTTTCAATCCAGACCCATAATCCGTAAAAACAGTTCAAAAGCATTTATAATATTAAAATATGATGCGGTACTTAATAAAGCGGTAAATAGCACTACAAACTCACTTCTTGCTTATCCACGTGAATCATGGCAAACAGCTAACCCTGGTATAAATGTTTCATAACATTGTAAATGTTTCGCTTTAATCGCTAAAATGGAGAAACGTTAGGATTTTTACGTAATGTTTTAAATGCTTGAATTGGTTTCGTAACGTATTAAACGTTTGGCTTAAATCGCTAAAAGGGTAAAACGTTTGGATTTGTTTCGTAACCTGTATATACGTTTGGCTTAATTCGCTAAAAAGGTGAAACGTTTGGATTTGTTTCGTAGCATTTTAAATGTCTGGATTAAATCGCAAAAAAGGTGAAACGTTTGGATATGTTTCGTAATGTTAGAAACGTTTGGATTGGTTTCGCAACGTTTGTAAACGTTTGGCTTAAATCGCTAAGAAAGTGAAACGTCTGGATTTGTTTCGTAGCATTTTAAACGTTTGGATTTGTTTATGAATATTTTAAACGTTTGGCTTAAATCATTAAAAAGGTAAAACGTTTGGATTTGTTCTGTAACCATTTAAACGTTTGGCTTAATTACTAAAATGGTGAAACGTTAGGATTTATTTCGTAACGTTTTAAACGTTTGGATTTGTGTCGTAACGTTTAAATGTTTGGCTTAAATCGCTAACAAAATTAAATGCTAGGATTTGATTCGTTATGTTTGGCTTAAATCGCCAAAAAGGTGAGACGTTAGGATTTTTTTTCGTAGCGGTTTAAATGTTTGGATCAGTTTCGTAATGTTTTAAACGTTTGGCTTAAATCGCTAAAAAGGTGAAACGTTTGGATTTGTTTCGAATCGTTTTAAACGTTTGGCTTATATCGCTAAAAAGGTGAAATGCGAGTATTTGTTTCATAACGTTATATCCGTTTGGATTAAATCGCTAAAAACGGGAAAAGTTTGGATTTGTTTCGTAACGGTTTAACGTTTCGATTGGTTTCGTAGCGTTTTAAACGTTTGGCTTATATCGCTGAAACGGTGAAATGTTTGGATTAGTTTTGTAACGTTTGTAAACTTTTGGCTTAAATAACTAAGAAGGTGAAACATTTGAATTTGATTCGCAACGTTTTAAACGTTTGGCTTAAATCGCTAAAAAGGTGAAACGTTAGGATTTTTTTTGTAATGTTTTAAACGCTTAGATAGATTTCATAACGTATTAAACGTTTGGCATAAATTTCTAAAAAGGTGAAACATTTGGATTTGTTTCGTAAACTTTATAAATGTGGCATAAATTGCTAAAAAGGTGAAACGTTTGGATTTGTTTCGTAACGTTTTAAACATTTGGCTTAAATCGCAAAAAAGGTCAAATGTTTGGATTTGTTTCATAACGTTTTAAACGTTTGGATTGGTTTCGTAACATTTTAAACTATTGGCTTAAATATCTAAATAGGTGAACCATTTGGATTTGTTTCGCAACGTTTGTAAACTTTTGGCTTAAATCACTAAGAAGGTGAAACGTTTGAATTTTTTCGTAACGTTTGAATTTTATCGTAACGTTTTATACGTTTGGCTTAAATATCAAAAAAGATGAAACGGTAGGATTTTTTTTGTAACGTTTTAAACGCTTAGATTAGTTTCATAACATATGAAACATTTGGCTTAAATTGCTAAAGAGGTGAAACATTTTGATTTGTTTCGTAAACTTTATAAATGTTTGGCATCAATTGCTAAAAAGGTGAAACGTTTGGATTTGTTTCGTAACGTTTTAAACATTTGGCTTAAATCGCAAAAAAAGGTCAAATGTTTGGATTAGTTTCGTAACGTTTTAAATGTTTGGATTAGTTTCGTAACATTTTAAACGGTTGGTTTAAATCGCTAAAATGGTGAAACATTTCGATTTGTTTCGTAACGTTTGTAAACTTTTGGCTTAAATTTCTAAGAAGGTGAAACGTTTGGATTTGTTTCGTAATGTTTGTAAACGTTTGGCTTATATCGCTAAAAAGGGGAAACGTTTGAATTTGTTTCATAATGTTTTAAACGTTTGGATTCGTAAATATTTAAATGTTTGGTTTAAATCGTTAAAAGGGTTAAACATTTGGATTTGTTTCGCAACGTTTTAAGCGTTTGGATTGGTTTTGTAATTTTTAAACGTCTGGCTTAAATTGATAAAAAAAAAAGGAAACGTTTGGATTTGTTTCACAACGTTGGTACACATTTGGATTTGTTTCGTAACGTTTAAAACGTTTAGATTGGTTTCGAAAGGTTTTAAATAGTTGGCATAAATCGCTAAAAACGTGAAACGTTTGGATTTTTTTCGTAACGTTTGTAAACGGTTGGCCTAACTCGCTAAAAAGGTAAAACACTTGTATTTGTTTCATAACATTTTAAACGTTTGGCTTAAATCCCTAAAAAGGTAACACATTTTAATTTGTTTCGTAACGTTTGTAAACGTTTGGGTGAAATTGCTAAAAAGGGGAAACGTTTGGATTTGTTTCGTAACGTTTTAAACATTTGGGTCGGTTTTGTGACTTTTTAAACGTTCGCCTTAAACCGCTAAAAAGGGGAAACATTTGGATTTGTTTCGAAACGTTTTAAACGTCTGCCTTAAATTGCTAAAATGGTGAAACATTAGTATTTTTTTGTAACGTTTTAAATGCTGGGATTTGTTTTATAACGTTTTAAACGTTTGGATTGGTTTTGAAACATTTTAAACGTCTGGCTAAAATCGCTAAAAGGGTGAAACGTTTGGATTTGTTTCGTAACGGTTGTAAATGTTTGGATTCGTTTCATAACGTTTTCAACGTTTGGATTTATTCCGTAACTTTTTAAACGTTTGGCTTAAATCGCTAAAAAGGTGAATCGTTTGGATTCTATTCAAAACGTATTAAACGTTTGGCTTAAATCGCTAAAATAGTGAAAAGTTAGTATTTGTTTCGTAACGTTTTAAACGTTTGGATTGGTTTTGTAACGTTTTAAACGTCTAGCATAAATCTCTAAAAAGGTAAAACGTTTGGATTTGTCTCGTAACGTTTGTAAGCGTTTGGCTTAAATCGCTAAAAAGGGGAAACGTTTGGATTTCGTTTCGTAATGTTTTAAACGTTTTGATTGGTTTTGTAACGTTTTAAATGTTTGGTTTAAATTTATAAAAAAGTGAAACGTTTTACAATGTTTGCAAACGTTTGACACAAATCGCTAAAAGGTGAAACGCTTGGATTTGTTTCATAACATTTTAAACGTTTGGATTGGTTTCGTAAAGTTTTAAATGTTTGGCTTAAATCGCTAAATGGGTGAAATGTTTGAATTGGTTTCATAACGTTTTAAACGTTTATCTTAATTCGCTAAAAAGGTAAAACACTTGGATTTGTTTCGTAACGTTTATAAACCTTTGGCTTATATTGCTAAAAAGGTGAAACGTTTGAATTTGTTTCGTAACGTTTTAAACGTTTGGCTTAAATTGCTAAAAAGGTGAATCATTAGGATTTGCTTCGTTCTAAACGTTTGGATTTGTTTCATAACATTTTAAATGTTTGGCTGAAATCGCTAAAAAGGTAAAACATTGGGATTTGTTTTGTAACGTTTTAAATATTTGGCTTAAATTGCTAAAAAGGTTAAACGTTAGGATTTGTTTCGTAACGTTTTATACATTTGGATTTGTTTCGTAACGTTTTCAAAGCTTGTTTCGTAAGGTTTTAAACGTTTGTTTCGTAAGGTTTTAAACGTTCTGCTTAAATCTCTAAAAAGGGGAAACGTTAGCATTTGTTTCGTAATGTTTTAAAAGTTTGGATTGGTTTCGTAATGTTTTAAACGTTTGGCTTAAATCGCTTATAAGGTTAAGGATTTGTTTCGGAACGTTTTAAACGTTTGGCTTAAATCGCTAAAAAGGGGAAAGGTTAGGATTTGTTTTGTAATGTTTTAAACGTTTGGCTTAAATCGCAAAAAAGGGAAAACGTTAGGATTTGTTTCGTAATGTTTTAAACGTTTGGATTGGTTTTGTAACGTTTTGAATGTCTGGCTTAAACTGTTAAAAAGGTAAAACGTTTGGATTTGTCTCGTAACATTTGTAAACGTTTGGCGTAAATCGCTAAAAAGGTTAACCGTTTGGATTTTGTTTCGTAATGTTTTAAACGTTTGGATTGGTTTTGTAACGTTTTAAATGTTTGGTTTAAATTGATAAAAAGGTAAAACGTTTGGATTTGTTTTGCAATGTTTGCAAACATTTGGCATAAATCGCTAAAATGGGGAAATGTTTCGATTTGTTTCGTAACGTTTTAAACGTTTGGATTGGTTTCATAACATTTTAAATGTTTGGCTTAAATCGCTAAATGGGTGAAACATTTGAATTGGTTTCATAACGTTTTAAACGTATAGCTTAATTCGCTAAAAAGGTGAAACATTTGGATTTGTTTCGTAATGTTTGTAAATGTTTGGCTTATATTGCTAAAAAGGTGAAACATTAGGATTTTTCGTAACGTTTTAAACGTTTGGCTTAAATCGCTAAATAGGTGAATCGTTTGAATTTGCTTCGTTTTAAACGTTTGGATTTGTTTCATAACATTTTACATGTTTGGCTTAAATCCCTAAAAAGGTGAAACGTTTGAATTTGTTTTGTAATATTTTAAACGTCTGGCTTAAACCGCTAAAAAGGTTAAACGTTAGGATTTATTTTATAACGATTAAAACATTTGGATTGGTTTTGTAACATTTTAAACGTTTGGCTGAAATCTCTAAAAAGGTTAAACATTGGGATTTGTTTTGTAACGTCTTAAATATTTGGCTTAAATCACTAAAAAGGTTAAACGTTAGGATTGTTTCGTAACGTTTTAAACGTTTGGATTTGTGTCGTAACGTTTTAAACGTTTGTTGCGTAATGTTTTAAACATTTGGCTTAAATCGCATATAAGGTTAAGGATTTGTTTCGAAACGTTTTAAACATTTGGCTTAAATCGCTAAAAAGGTGAAACGTTAGGATTTGTTTTGTATTGTTTTAAACGTTTGGCTTAAATGGCTAAAAAGGTGAAATGTTTGGATTTGTTTCGTGACATTTTAAACTTTGGATTGGTTTTATAACGTTTTAAACGTTTCGCTTGAATCGATAAAAGGGTGAAACGTGCGGATTTGTTTCGTAATGTTTGTAAACATTTGGCTTAATTCATTAAAAAGGTGAAACGTGTTCATTTGTTTCGTAACGTTTTAAACGTTTGGATTTGTTTCATAACACTTTAAACATTTAGCTTAAATCGTTAGTAAGCTGAAATGTTTGGATTTGTTTCGTAACGTTTGTAAACGTGTGGCTTAGATCAGTAGAAAGGTGAAACGTTTGGATTTATTTCGCAACGTTTGGAAACGTTTGGCTTAAATCCATAAGAACGTGAAAATATTTTGATTTGTTTTATAACGTATTGAACGTTTGGATTTGTTTCATAACGTTTTATACATTTGGATTGGTTTCCTAATGTTTAAAATGTTTTGTTTAAATCGCTTAAAAGGTAAAACGTTCGGATTTATTTCGTAACGTTTGGAAATTTTTTGGCTTAAATCGCTTAAAATATGAAACGTTTGGATTTGTTTAATAATGTTTTAAACGTTTGGATTGAAAAAGGTGAATCGTTAGAATTTGTTTCATAATGGCCTAGGGCACGTACTACTAACAGGTGAAACGTGAGAATTTGATTCGTAATGCTTTAAACGATTAGCTTAAATAGCAAAAAAGGTGAAACGTTAGGATTTGTTTAGTAACGTTTTATATGTTTGCCTTAAATCGCTAAAATAATCAAAAGTCAGGATTTGTATCGTAACGGTTTAAACGTTTGGATTGGTTTCGTAACGTTTTAAACATTTGGTTTAAATCGCTAAAAAGGTGAAACGTTTGGATTTGTTTCGTAATGTTTTAAAAGTTTGGATTGGTTTCGTAACGTTTTGAACGTTTGGCTTAAATTGATAAAATGGGAAAACGTTGGTATTGTTTTTGTAATGTTTTAAACGTTTGGATTGGTTTCATAACGTTTTAAATGTTTGGCTTAAATCGCTAAAAACGTGAAATGTTTGGATTTGTTTCCTAATGTTTGTAAACGTTTGGCTTAAATCGCTAAAAAGGTGAAACGTTTCGCGTAAATTGCTAAAAACGTGAAACGTTAGGATTTGTTTTGTAACGGTTTGAATGTTTGGATTGGCTACATAACCTTTTAAACGTTTGGCTTAAATCGCTATAAAGGGGAAACATTTGGATTCGTTTAGAAACATTTTAAACGTTTGGCTTAAATCGCTATAAAGGGGAAACCTTAGGATTTGTTTCGTAACGTTTTAAACGTTTGGCTTAAATTGATAAAAAGGTGAAACATTAGTATTTGTTTCGTAACATTTTAAATGATTCGCTTAAATCGCTAAAAAGGTGAAACGTTAGGATTTTTTTTGTAATGTTTCAAACGCTTGGATTGGTTTCGTAACGTATTAAACGTTTGTCTTAAATCGCTAGAAAGGTGAAACATTTGGATTGGTTTTGTAACGTTTGTAAACATTTGGCATAATTCGCTAAAAAGTGAAACGTTTGGATTGGTTTCGTAACGTTTTAAACATTTGGATTTGTTTCTTAATATTTTAAACGATTTGCTTAAATCGTTAAAAAGGTAAAACGTTTGGATTTGTTATGTAACCTTTTAAATGTTTGGCTTTAATCGCTAAAAAGGTGAAACGTTAGGAGTTGTTTTGTAACATTTTAAACGTTTGAATTTTTGTCGTAACGTTTTAAACGTTTGGCTTAAATTGCTAAAAAGGTGAAACAATAGGATTTGTTTCGTAACGTTTTAAACGTTTATCTTAAATCGCTAATAAGATGAATTGCTAGGATTTTGTCACGACCCAATTTCATGAATCGTGACCGGCGCTAGGGTATGGGTATGGTCGTACCAAAACCCGTAGCAACCCTCGCGGAAATCAATCAAACACATTAACCTGCAGAAACTGCTCGGGGGCAACCGAGACTCCAACCTAAGCTAGCAATTTATATTACAGTTCTAATATAAATAACTTAAATATCTGAAAATGCTCAACAACATGCCTTAAATATAATAATAAAATATTCCAGAGTAAACATGCCAATAATAAATAATCGAACAGATCAACAATTCCAATGTAAAATAACAAAAGTGATATATAAACTAGTTCTACTGCGGTCTAAGAGTTCGAAAACAGTAACTAGTTTAAATAACATAAAATCTCCGAGGAATCAAAAGAATCGGAGTAGACCAGCTTTCAAATCATAAACCTGGAAAATTTGGGAAAACAACGGGATCAGATATACTTAGATGTGTTCGCAATACTATTTACATTTATTAAGTTTAAAACCCTTAAATCAATTATTTTATACTAATATACTATGATTATGGAAAACAGTGTTGAATGATCCCAGCGTAAGTATGACTTAGCATACTGATAAACCCAGATTGGACGGGAACATATCCTCGTCATTTACCAGCGTAAGCAAGACATTAGTCTGCCGATCCCAGAGTACTTACTGGTGCACACAGTCTCGATACAAGCCTATCGAGCAACTCGTTTCAATCCAGACCCATAATCCGTAAAAACAGTTCAAAAGCATTTATAATATTAAAATATGATGCGGTACTTAATAAAGCGGTAAATAGCACTACAAACTCACTTCTTGCTTATCCACGTGAATCATGGCAAACAGCTAACCCTGGTATAAATGTTTCATAACATTGTAAATGTTTCGCTTTAATCGCTAAAATGGAGAAACGTTAGGATTTTTACGTAATGTTTTAAATGCTTGAATTGGTTTCGTAACGTATTAAACGTTTGGCTTAAATCGCTAAAAGGGTAAAACGTTTGGATTTGTTTCGTATCCTGTATATACGTTTGGCTTAATTCGCTAAAAAGGTGAAACGTTTGGATTTGTTTCGTAGCATTTTAAATGTCTGGATTAAATCGCAAAAAAGGTGAAACGTTTGGATATGTTTCGTAATGTTAGAAACGTTTGGATTGGTTTCGCAACGTTTGTAAACGTTTGGCTTAAATCGCTAAGAAAGTGAAACGTCTGGATTTGTTTCGTAGCATTTTAAACGTTTGGATTTGTTTATGAATATTTTAAACGTTTGGCTTAAATCATTAAAAAGGTAAAACGTTTGGATTTGTTCTGTAACCATTTAAACGTTTGGCTTAATTACTAAAAAGGTGAAACGTTAGGATTTATTTCGTAACGTTTTAAACGTTTGGATTTGTGTCGTAACGTTTAAATGTTTGGCTTAAATCGCTAACAAAATTAAATGCTAGGATTTGATTTGTTATGTTTGGCTTAAATCGCCAAAAAGGTGAGACGTTAGGATTTTTTTCGTAGCGGTTTAAATGTTTGGATCAGTTTCGTAATATTTTAAACGTTTGGCTTAAATCGCTAAAAAGGTGAAACGTTTGGATTTGTTTCGAATCGTTTTAAACGTTTGGCTTATATCGCTAAAAAGGTGAAATGCGAGTATTTGTTTCATAACGTTATATCCGTTTGGATTAAATCGCTAAAAACGGGAAACGTTTGGATTTGTTTCGTCACGGTTTAACGTTTCGATTGGTTTCGTAGCGTTTTAAACGTTTGGCTTATATCGCTGAAACGGTGAAATGTTTGGATTAGTTTTGTAACGTTTGTAAACTTTTGGCTTAAATAACTAAGAAGGTGAAACATTTGAATTTGATTCGCAACGTTTTAAACGTTTGGCTTAAATCGCTAAAAAGGTGAAACGTTAGGATTTTTTTTGTAATGTTTTAAACGCTTAGATAGATTTCATAACGTATTAAACGTTTGGCATAAATTTCTAAAAAGGTGAAACATTTGGATTTGTTTCGTAAACTTTATAAATGTGTGGCATAAATTGCTAAAAAGGTGAAACGTTTGGATTTGTTTCGTAACGTTTTAAACATTTGGCTTAAATCGCAAAAAAGGTCAAATGTTTGGATTTGTTTCATAACGTTTTAAACGTTTGGATTGGTTTCGTAACATTTTAAACTATTGGCTTAAATATCTAAATAGGTGAACCATTTGGATTTGTTTCGCAACGTTTGTAAACTTTTGGCTTAAATCACTAAGAAGGTGAAACGTTTGAATTTTTTCGTAACGTTTGAATTTTATCGTAACGTTTTATACGTTTGGCTTAAATATCAAAAAAGATGAAACGTTAGGATTTTTTTTGTAACGTTTTAAACGCTTAGATTAGTTTCATAACGTATGAAACATTTGGCTTAAATTGCTAAAGAGGTGAAACATTTTGATTTGTTTCGTAAACTTTATAAATGTTTGGCATCAATTGCTAAAAAGGTGAAACGTTTGGATTTGTTTCGTAACGTTTAAAACATTTGGCTTAAATCGCAAAAAAAGGTCAAATGTTTGGATTAGTTTCGTAACGTTTTAAATGTTTGGATTAGTTTCGTAACATTTTAAACGGTTGGTTTAAATCGCTAAAATGGTGAAACATTTCGATTTATTTCGTAACGTTTGTAAACTTTTGGCTTAAATTTCTAAGAAGGTGAAACGTTTGGATTTGTTTCGTAATGTTTGTAAACGTTTGGCTTATATCGCTAAAAAGGGGAAACGTTTGAATTTGTTTCATAATGTTTTAAACGTTTGGATTCGTAAATATTTAAATGTTTGGTTTAAATCGTTAAAAGGGTTAAACATTTGGATTTGTTTCGCAACGTTTTAAGCGTTTGGATTGGTTTTGTAATTTTTAAACGTCTGGCTTAAATTGATAAAAAAAAGGAAACGTTTGGATTTGTTTCACAACGTTGGTACACTTTTGGATTTGTTTCGTAACGTTTAAAACGTTTAGATTGGTTTCGAAAGGTTTTAAATGGTTGGCATAAATCGCTAAAAACGTGAAACGTTTGGATTTTTTTCGTAACGTTTGTAAACGGTTGGCCTAACTCGCTAAAAAGGTAAAACACTTGTATTTGTTTCATAACATTTTAAACGTTTGGCTTAAATCCCTAAAAAGGTAACACATTTTAATTTGTTTCGTAACGTTTGTAAACGTTTGGGTGAAATTGCTAAAAAGGGGAAACGTTTGGATTTGTTTCGTAACGTTTTAAACATTTGGGTCGGTTTTGTGACTTTTTAAACGTTCGCCTTAAACCGCTAAAAAGGGGAAACATTTGGATTTGTTTCGAAACGTTTTAAACGTCTGCCTTAAATTGCTAAAATGGTGAAACATTAGTATTTTTTGTAACGTTTTAAATGCTGGGATTTGTTTTATAACGTTTTAAACGTTTGGATTGGTTTTGAAACATTTTAAACGTCTGGCTAAAATCGCTAAAAGGGTGAAACGTTTGGATTTGTTTCGTAACGGTTGTAAATGTTTGGATTCGTTTCATAACGTTTTCAACGTTTGGATTTATTCCGTAACTTTTTAAACGTTTGGCTTGAATCGCTAAAAAGGTGAATCGTTTGGATTCTATTCAAAACGTATTAAACGTTTGGCTTAAATTGCTAAAATAGTGAAAAGTTAGTATTTGTTTCGTAACGTTTTAAACGTTTGGATTGGTTTTTTAACGTTTTAAACGTCTAGCATAAATCTCTAAAAAGGTAAAACGTTTGGATTTGTCTCGTAACGTTTGTAAGCGTTTGGCTTAAATCGCTAAAAAGGGGAAACGTTTGGATTTCGTTTCGTAATGTTTTAAACGTTTTGATTGGTTTTGTAACGTTTTAAATGTTTGGTTTAAATTTATAAAAAAGTGAAACGTTTTACAATGTTTGCAAACGTTTGACACAAATCGCTAAAAGATGAAACGCTTGGATTTGTTTCATAACATTTTAAACGTTTGGATTGGTTTCGTAAAGTTTTAAATGTTTGGCTTAAATCGCTAAATGGGTGAAATGTTTGAATTGGTTTCATAACGTTTTAAACGTTTATCTTAATTCGCTAAAAAGGTAAAACACTTGGATTTGTTTCGTAACGTTTATAAACCTTTGGCTTATATTGCTAAAAAGGTGAAACGTTTGAATTTGTTTCGTAACGTTTTAAACGTTTGGCTTAAATTGCTAAAAAGGTGAATCATTAGGATTTGCTTCGTTCTAAACGTTTGGATTTGTTTCATAACATTTTAAATGTTTGGCTGAAATCGCTAAAAAGGTAAAACATTGGGATTTGTTTTGTAACGTTTTAAATATTTGGCTTAAATTGCTAAAAAGGTTAAACGTTAGGATTTGTTTCGTAACATTTTATACATTTGGATTTGTTTCGTAACGTTTTCAAAGCTTGTTTCGTAAGGTTTTAAACGTTTGTTTCGTAAGGTTTTAAACGTTCTGCTTAAATCTCTAAAAAGGGGAAACGTTAGCATTTGTTTCGTAATGTTTTAAAAGTTTGGATTGGTTTCGTAATGTTTTAAACGTTTGGCTTAAATCGCTTATAAGGTTAAGGATTTGTTTCGGAACGTTTTAAACGTTTGGCTTAAATCGCTAAAACGGGGAAAGGTTAGGATTTGTTTTGTAATGTTTTAAACGTTTGGCTTAAATCGCAAAAAAGGGAAAACGTTAGGATTTGTTTCGTAATGTTTTAAACGTTTGGATTGGTTTTGTAACGTTTTGAATGTCTGGCTTAAATTGTTAAAAAGGTAAAACGTTTGGATTTGTCTCGTAACATTTGTAAACGTTTGGCGTAAATCGCTAAAAAGGTTAACCGTTTGGATTTTGTTTCGTAATGTTTTAAATATTTGGATTGGTTTTGTAACGTTTTAAATGTTTGGTTTAAATTGATAAAAAGGCAAAACGTTTGGATTTGTTTTGCAATGTTTGCAAACATTTGGCATAAATCGCTAAAATGGGGAAATGTTTCGATTTGTTTCGTAACGTTTTAAACGTTTGGATTGGTTTCATAACATTTTAAACGTTTAGCTTAATTCGCTAAAAAGGTGAAACATTTGGATTTGTTTCGTAATGTTTGTAAATGTTTGGCTTATATTGCTAAAAAGGTGAAACATTAGGATTTTTCGTAACGTTTTAAAAGTTTGGCTTAAATCGCTAAATAGGTGAATCGTTTGAATTTTCTTCGTTTTAAACGTTTGGATTTGTTTCATAACATTTTAAATGTTTGGCTTAAATCCCTAAAAAGGTGAAACGTTTGAATTTGTTTTGTAATATTTTAAACGTCTGGCTTAAACCGCTAAAAAGGTGAAACGTTAGGATTTATTTTATAACGATTAAAACATTTGGATTGGTTTTGTAACATTTTAAACGTTTGGCTGAAATCGCTAAAAAGGTTAAACATTGGGATTTGTTTTGTAACGTCTTAAATATTTGGCTTAAATCACTAAAAAGGTTAAACGTTAGGATTGTTTCGTAACGTTTTAAACGTTTGGATTTGTGTCGTAACGTTTTAAACGTTTGTTGCGTAATGTTTTAAACATTTGGCTTAAATCGCATATAAGGTTAAGGATTTGTTTCGAAACGTTTTAAACATTTGGCTTAAATCGTTAAAAAGGTGAAACGTTAGGATTTGTTTTGTATTGTTTTATACGTTTGGCTTAAATGGCTAAAAAGGTGAAATGTTTGGATTTGTTTCGTGACATTTTAAACATTGGATTTGTTTTATAACGTTTTAAACGTTTCGCTTTAATCGATAAAAGGATGAAACGTGCGGATTTGTTTCGTAATGTTTGTAAACGTTTGGCTTAATTCATTAAAAAGGTGAAACGTGTTCATTTGTTTCGTAACGTTTTAAACATTTGGATTTGTTTCATAACACATTAAACATTTAGCTTAAATCGTTAGTAAGCTGAAATGTTTGGATTTGTTTCGTAACGTTTGTAAACGTGTGGCTTAGATCAGTAGAAAGGTGAAACGTTTGGATTTATTTCGCAACGTTTGGAAACGTTTGGCTTAAATCCATAAGAACGTGAAAATATTTTGATTTGTTTTATAACGTATTGAACGTTTGGATTTGTTTCATAACGTTTTATACATTTGGATTGGTTTCCTAATGTTTAAAATGTTTTGTTTAAATCGCTTAAAAGGTAAAACGTTCGGATTTATTTCGTAACGTTTGGAAATTTTTGGCTTAAATCGCTTAAAATATGAAACGTTTGGATTTTTTTAGTAATGTTTTAAACGTTTGGATTGAAAAAGGTGAATCGTTAGAATTTGTTTCATAATGTGTCGCTTAAATCGCTAAAAAGGTGAAACCTTTGGATTTATTTCGTAATGTTTGTAAACGTTTGGCTTAAATTGCTAAAAAGGAGAAATGTTTGAATTTGTTTCGTAATGTTTGCAAACGTTTGGCTGATATCGCTAAAAAGAGGAAACGTTACGATTTGTTTCGTAACGTTTTAAACGTTTGGATTGGTTTCGTAACGTTTTAAACGTTTGTCTTAAATTGCTAAAAAGGGGAAACGTTTGGATTTGTTTCGTAACGTTTGTAAACGTTTGGCTTAAATCGCTAAAAAATAGAAATATTTGGATTTGTTTCGTAACAAATTTAAACGTTTGGATTAGTTTCGTAACGTTTTAAACGTTTGGCTGAAATTGATAAAAAAAGTGAGAAGTTTGGATTTGTTTCGTAACGTTTTAAACGTTTGGATTTATTTCGTTATATTTTAAACGTTTGGCTTTAAATCGTTAGAAAGGTAAAACATGTCGATTTGTTTTGTAAGATTTTATACATTTGGCTTATATGTCTAAAAAGGTGAAACGTTAGGATTTTTTTTCGTAACGTTTTAATCATTTGGCTTAAATCGCTAAAAAGGTGAAATTCTAGGATTTGTTTCGTAAAGTTTTAAACGTTTGGCTTAAATCACTAAGAAGGAGAAACGTTAGGATTTATTTCGTAACGGTTTAATAGTTTGGATTTGTTTGTAGCGTTTTAAACTTTTGGCTTAAACCGCTATAAAGGTGAAACATTTGGATTTGTGTCGTAACGTTTTAAACGTTTGGCTTAAATTGCTAAAAAGGTGAAACGTTAGGATTTGTTTCATAACGTTTTAAACGTTTGGCTTAAAATAGGTAAAAAGCTGAAACGTTAGGATTTCTTTCGTAACGTTTTAAATGTTTTTCTTAAATCGCTAAAAAGGTGAAACATTAGGATTTTTTTCGTAATGTTTTAAACGCATGGATGGTCTCATAACGTATTAAACGTTTGGTTTAAATCGCTAGAAAGGTGAAACGTTTGGATTTTCTTTTGTAACGTTCGTAAACGTTTGCCTTAAATCGCTAAAAAGGTGAAATGTTTGGATTTGTTTCGTAATATTTCAAATGTTTGGCTTAAATCATTAAAAAGGTAAAATGTTTAGATTTGTTTTGTAACGTTTTATATGTTTGGCTTAAATTGCTAAAATAGTGAAAAGTTAGGATTCTTTTCGTAAAGTTTTAAACGTTTCGATTAGTGTCTTAGCGTTTTAAACGTTTGGCTTAAATCGCTAAAAAGATAAAACGTTTGGATTTGTTTCGAAATGTTATAAACAGTTTGCTTAAATCGCTAAAAAGGTGAAACGTTAGGATTTGTTTTGTAACGTTTTAAACGTTTGGCTAAAATTGCTAAAAAGGTGAAATGTTAGAATTTGTTTCGTAACGTTTTAAACGTTTGGCTTAAATCGGTAAAAAGGTGAAACGTTAGGATTTTTTTCGTAACATTTTAAATGCTTGGCTTAAAAAGGTGAAACTTTAGGATTTGTTTCGTAACATTTTAAATGTTTCGCTTAAATCACTAAAAAGGTGAAACGTTTGGATTTGTTTTGTAATGTTTGCAAACTTTTGGCATAAATTGCTAAAAGGGTAAAACGTTTCGATTTGTTTCGTAACGTTTTAAAGGTTTGGATTGGTTTGGTAACGTTTTAAATGTTTGGCTTAAATCGCAAAAAAGGTGAAACGTTTTGATTTGTTTCGTAGCGCTTGTAAACGTTTGGCTTAAATCGCAAAAAAAGTAAAACGTTTGGATTTGTTTCGTAACGTTTGTAAACGTTTGGCTTAAATCGCTAAAAAGGTGAAACATTGAATTTGTTTCTTAACTTTTTAAATATTTGGCATAAATCGCTAAAAAGGTAAAACGTTGCTAAAAGGGTCAAACGTTAGGATTTATTTCCTAACGTTTTAAACATTTGGATTTGTTTCGTAACATTTTAAATGTTTGGCTTAAATCGCTAAAAAGGTAAAACATTTGTATTTGTTTTGTAACCTTTAAAAGTTTGGCTTAAATAGCTAAAAAGGTGAAACGTTAGGATTTATTTCTTAACGTTTTAAATGTTTGGATTTGTGTCATAACGTTTTAAACGTTTGGCTTAAATTGTTAAAAAAGGCGAAACGTTAGAATTTCTTTCGTACCGTATTAAACGTTTTGCTTAAATCGATAAAAGGTGTAATGCTAGGATTTTTTTTGTAATGTTTTAAATGTTTCATTTAAATTGCTAAGAAAGTGAAACATTAGGATTTGTATCGTAACGTTTTAAACGTTTGAATTTGTTTCGTAACGTTTTAAACGTTTGGCTTAAATCGCTAAAAACGAGAATCTTTAAGATTTGTTTCGTACTATTTTAAACGTTTACATTGGTTTTGAAAACGTTTTAAATGTTTGGCTTAACTCGCTGAAAAGGTTTAGAATTTGTTTCGTAACGTTTTAAATGTTTGGCTTAAATCGCTAAAAAGGTGATACATTAGGACTTGTTTCATAATGTTTAAACGTTTGGCCTAAATCGCTAAACGTTTTAATTTGTTTCATAACCATTATAAATATTTGACTTAAATCGCTAAAAAGGTGAAACGTTTGGATTTGTTTCGTAACGTTTAAAACGTTTGGCTTAAATCGCTAAAAAGCTGAAACGTTTGTATTTAATTCGTAACATTTTAAACTTTTGATTTGGTCTTGTAACATTTTAAACCTTTGGCTTAAATCGCTAAAAAGGTGAAATGTTTGGTTTTGTTTCGTAATGTTTGTAAACTTTTGGCTTAAATCACTAAAAAGCTAAAATGTTTGGATTTGTTTCGTAATGTTTGTAAACGTTTTGGCTTAAATTGCTAAAAAGGGGAAACGTTTGGATTTGTTTCTAAAAGTTTTAAACGTTTGGATTGGTTTCGTAACGTTTTAAATGTTTAGCTTAGATTGCTGAAAGGGTGGAACGTTTAGATTTGGTTTCGTAACGTTTTAAATGTTCGGCTTAAATCGATAAAAAGGTTGAAACGTTTGAATTTGTTTCGTAACGTTACGTTTGGATTTGTTTCGTAATGTTCTAAATGTTTGGTTTTGTAATATCCCGTGTTTTTCCGTCATGATTTTGCTGTGTTTCCGATTTAGTTTCGGATTGTTAATGGTGGACTTAGCAAGTGTAACACTTTGTTTGGGGTTTGAGTTGTTTTTTGAATATGTCGCATGTGTCGTGTGAGTTTTCGATGGCGATTTTATTTGTATTCGGTTTATAATCGATGATTAATTCTTTTACCTTCTGAATCTGACATGTTTTGAGAAAACATTCATATCTCATTTTTGGATATGTTGTGCCAAGAAAAGGTTGACCGTTGGATCAAAAGCTGATGCGCGTTGGAGGGCGCGATGGGCCATCGCGCCTCGCAACGCGCCCCATACGATTTATGCGCCTAGTGAAGGCGCAGTTGGACGAACGCGCCTCGCGTCGCGCCTCCTATCGCGCCTCACCTGTGATTTTATGTCGGGGCCTATAAATAGACCCCTTATTCGACCCATATGAGCCCCCACTCATTTATAAACCCTAGGCACTTAAAAACTCTCTGAAATACTAATTCTCTTGCTATCTCTCACGTCCTTGGCTTCAGTAAGCGATTCTAACACTCCGTTCTTCCTCTATTCAATTCCTTATTGCGTATATCGATTGTTAGTTGATTCAATCCCTTTTTCCAGCGTATTGTGCGTGTTGATTCACTGTTTTCATTAGATTCATTAGCTGATCTTGTTTCTTAACGGTATGTGTTGCTATCCCTTGAATTTCTGAGTATGGATTCATGTGTTAGGTTGCTAGATTGCGTTCTAATGCGTTGTACCTATGTTTTGGCTGATGTGATCTCTGAGTTGCTATGTAAAATCTATAATAGGGTGTTTAACTTTAGATTGGCTTTCTTATACCTATAGAATTGAAGTTTGATTGTTGGGATTAAGTGCTAATTGATTTCGCATGACTATGGGTTGTTAATTCCTTGTTATAGCATTGTTATAGAGGGCTGGAAATTCATGTTTAAGGGTTGTTCATATGTGTTGGATCAGTTTTACATCTTTTTGCATGCTTAGTAAATCATAGGTTGATTGGTTGGCTTGTAAACGCATGATTTCACCTTATTTATGTGTTACGTACACTTCATCGATAGTTGCTGCCCATAATCGTATTGGGGCTGTTTTTGCATCGTTCTTGGCATGTTAACATTGCTTTGTTTGTCTTATACTCATTTGTGTTGATTATGCCTTAGTAGACAAGTTTATGCCATGATTTGATCATCGTTTCAAGTTTGAGTTTAACGTTTAAATGGATGATTTAATCCCTTTTGTTTCATTTAAAAGAAGTTTAACATACTTGAGTTAGTAGGGAGAGATTTGCCAATTGTTGGCTAAGCAATGGATTGTGTTCTTGCTTTTAAATAGCTAAACTTTTCATTCAAGTATTTTGAAATGTAAACTTGGGTTTACTTAGTTTAACTTTTGGGTTGGGTTAGACTTTGGTCGCCTAACAAGTGAAAAGAAGCTAGGTAGTTTTAAATAACTCGGCTGACTCACTGGCATGGATTTAAACTTGATTTATTTTAAGCTGTTTTCTGAATTATTCAGATTGTATTTTAAATTGTAACTCATCTGGTTTTGTATTTCTATATAACTCTGGTTATGGTTTGAGTATATATGATTACTCCACCTTGATTTATGCTTTGGCATTCTGGGTATATATGTGTTGTGACATTATGATAATGTGTACTTCGGATTGATTGATATTTGTGCTAGTCCTATGTGGTGTATAGTACTCTCTAGAGTTAGGGGATGATATTAATTATGTTTTATGCCATGTTCTTAGACCCGTCGACTGCTCGTGCTTCGGAGTTGAATAAGGTTTAGTTACTTGCCGGTTTTCACGTGGATTCGCAAGCAATGAGTTTGTACTTACTATTTACCGCTTTATTAAGTAAACTATTATTGTAATATCTATATATATTGTATACGTACAATTGCGTACTATTTTTTCATTATGCCTCTTAGTTGGAACATACTACCTAATGGGCATCATTAGGACTACGTGCGCACCGGTATTGATCTGAACAAGGTATGTGATATGTGGTGGTCATTCGGTGTGAGCATAGCTCTCGGGACCAGTAGAGTAACTCGGTGTAGCTCAGCTCTCGGGACTCTGGATATGGATTAAGTGCGGTTGGTGGTAACTCGGTGTAGGTTAGCTCTCGGGATCAGGCCTATTGAACTAAGGATATATTTAGTATTATGGATTAGGGTTCCAACTATTATACGTAATGTTTATATTAAATGTTTTAAAAGGGTTTTAAAGGTTTTCCACTTGATAAATGTAAATAGTGGTATGAACTCATCTCAGTATATCTGATCCCGTTGTTTTTCCAATTTTTTTTTCAGGGTTATGATTTGAGCAAGTAAGCCGCTCTTCGATTCTTTATTTCCTCGGAGGTTTTACTTTATTTAATAAAGTTATTGAAACTGATTTTTATTCTTAGACCACAGTAGTAATTAGAAGTCTTATATGTATAATACTTGCTATAAACTTATTCAATTGATAATTTTTATTATTAGCATTCTTTAATTGACTTGGGTTAATATGTACTTTTCCCATGTTTAAGACTCGGAGTTGGCTGAGCACTTATTAATAAATGTTGTGTATTATGAACTGCTAGAACTAGGCTGAAGTCTCGGTTGCCCCGAGCATTGGTTTTCTTGCAGGTTTATGTATTTGTTGGTTATCCGCAAGGCTAGCTACGGATTTTGGTACAACCATACCCATACCCTACCGCCGGTCCCGATTCTTGAAAATGGGTCGTGACAGGTTTATTTGGATTTGTTTCGCAACGTTGGTAAACTTTTGGCTTAAATTGCTAAAAGTGAAAACGTTTGGATTTGTTTTTTTACGTTGTAAATGTTTGGCTTAAATCGCTAAAAAGGTGAAACATTTGGATTTGTTTCGTTACGTTTGTAAACGTTTGGCTGAAATCGTTAAAAAGGGGAAACGTTTGGATTTGTTTCGCAACGTTTTAAACGTTTGACTTAAATCCTTAAAAAGGGGAAACGTTTGAATTTGGTTCGTAACGTTTGAATGAAATCGCTAAAAAAGGGAAACATTTGGATTTGTTTCGGGACGTTTTAAACGTTTGACTTAAATCCTTTAAAATGGAAAACGTCTGGATTTGTTTCGTAACGTTTGAATGAAATCGCTAATAAAGGAAAACGTTTGGATTTGTTTGGAAACGTTTTAAACGTTTGGATTGGTTTCGTAACGTTTTTACACGTTTGGCTTTAACCGCTAAAAAGGTGAAACATTTAGATTTGTTTCAAAATGTTTTAAACTTTTTCCTTAAATCGCTCAAATGGTGAAATGTTAGGATTTATTATATAGCGATTTATCGTTTCGATTGGTTTCGTAACGTTTTAAACGTCTGGCTTAAATCTATAAAGGTGAAACGTTTGGATTTGTTTCGTAACGTTTGTAAACGTTTGGCTTAAATCGCTTAATAGGTGAAACCTTTAGCTTAAATCGCTCTAAAGGTGAAACGTTAGGATTGGTTTCGTTTTAATCATTTGGATTTGTTTCGAAACATTTCAATTTTTTGGCTTGAATCGCTTCAAAGATGAAACGTTTGGATTTGTTTTGTAACAATTTAAACGTTTGGCTTAAATAGCTAAATAGGTCAAACGTTAGGATTTGTTTCGCAACGTTTTAAAAGTTTGGATTTGTTTCGTAATATTTTAAACGTTTGGCTTAAATCGCTAAAAAGGTAAAACATTTGGATTTGTTTTGTAACATTTTAAACGTTTGGCTTAATTCGCTAAAAAGGTGAAACACTAGGATTTGTTTCGAAATGTTTTATACGTTTGGATTTGTGTCTTACCGTCTTAAACGTTTGGCTTAAATTTTTAAAAAGGCAAAACGTTAGGATTTGTTTCGTAACGTTTTAAATGTTTGGCTTAAATCGATAAAAAGGTGAAATGTTAGGATTTTTTTCGTAATGTTTCAAATATTTGGTTTAAATCGCTAAAAGGGTGAAACGTTAGGATTCGTTTCGTGACATTTCAAATGTTTGGATTTGTTTCGTAACGTTTTAAACGTTTGGCTTAAATCGCTAAAAACAGGAATCTTTAGGATTTGTTTCATAACGTTTTAAACGTTTGGATTAGTTTCGTAACATTTTTAACGTTTTGCTTAAATCGCTAAAAAGGTGAAACGTGAGGATTTGTTTCGTAACGTTTTAAACATTTGGCGATCGCTACAAAGTGAACGTTAGGATTTGTTTCGTAATGTTTTAAACGTTTGGCTTAAATCGCTAAAAAGGTGAAACATTAGGATTTTTTTCGTAATGTTTTAAACGTTTAGATTGGTTTCTTAACGTTTTAAACATTTGGCTTAAATCGTTAAAAAGGTGAAACGTTTGGAATTGTTTTGTAACGTTTATAAACGTTTGGCTTAAATCCCTAAAAAGGTGAAACATTTTCATTTGTTTCGTAATGTTTTAAACATTTGGCTTAAATCGCTAAAAAGGGGAAACATTAAAATTTGTTTCGTAACGTTTTAAATGTTTGGCTTAAATCGTTAAAAAGGCAAAACAGTAGGATTTGTTTCAATACGTTTTAAACGTTTATCTTAATTCAATAAAAAGGTGAATTGTTAGAATTTGTTTCGTAACGTTTTAAATGTTTGGATTGGTTTTGTAACGTTTTAAACGTTTGGCTTAAATCACTAAAAAGGTGAAACATTTGGATTTGTTTCGTAACGTTTGCAAATGTTTGGCTTAAACTGCTAAAAAGGCGAAACGTTAGGATTTGTTTCGTAACGTTTTAAACGTTTGCATTGGTTTCATAGCGTTTTAAACGTCTGGCTTAAATCACTAAAAAGGGGAGTTGATTGGATTTGTTTCGAAACGTTTTAAAAATTTGGCTTAAATAGCTAAACTGGGTAATAGATAGGATTTGTTATGTAACGTTCTAAATATTTTGCTTAAATCGCTAAAAAGGTGAAACACTAGGATTTGTTTCGTAATGTTTTAAATGTTTGGATTTGTGTCATACCGTCTTAAACGTTTGGCTTAAACTGCTAAAATGGAGAAACGTTAGAATTGGTTTCGTAACATTTTAAACGTTTGGCTTAAATCGATAAAAGGGGGAAATGTTAGGATTTGTTTCGTAATGTTTCAAACGTTTGGTTTAAATCGCTAAAAAGGTGAAATGTTAGGATTCGTTTCGTAGCGTTTTAAACGTTTGGATTTGTTTTCTAACATTTTAAACGTAGGGCTTAAATCGCTGAAAAGGTTAAATGTTATGATTTGTTTCGTAAATATTTTGGCTTAAATCATTAAAAAGGTGAAACTTTTGGATTTATTTCGTAACGTTTTAAACGTTTGGATTGGTTTCGTAACATTTTATACATTTGGCTTAAATTGATAAAAAGGTGAAACGTTTGTATTTGTTTCATAACGTTTATAAACGTTTGACTTAAATCGCGAAAATGATGAAACTTTGGATTTGTTTTCTAGCGTTTAAACGTTTGGATTGGTATCCTAACGTTTTAAATGTTTGGCTTAAATCGCTAAAACGGGGAAACATTTGGATTTGTTTCGTAACTTTTTAAACGTTTGGCTTAAATCGCTAAAAAGGTGAAACGATAGCATTTTTTTCGTAACGTTTTAAACGTTTAGATTGGTTTCGTCTGGTTTTAAAGGTTTGGCTTAAATCGCTAAAAATTTAAAACATTTAGATTTGTTTCGAAACGTTTTTAATGTTTGGCTTAAATCGCTAAAAAAGTGAAACGTTAGGATTTGTTTCGTAACGTTTTAAACGTCTGGGTTCTATCGCTATAAAGGTGAACCATTTAAATTTGTTTCGTAACGTTTTAAACATTTAGATTTGTTTTGTAAAGTTTGTAAACGTTTGGCTTAAATCGCTAAAAAGGTGAAACCTTTGTATTTGTTTCGTAATATTTGTAAACGTTTTGCATAAATCGCTAAAAAGGTGAAACATTTGGATTTCTTACGTAACAATTGTAAACGTTTGGTTTAAATCGCTAAAAAGGGGAAACGTTTGGATTTGTTTTGTAGCATTTTAAACGTTTGGATTGGTTTCGTAACGTTTGGCTTAAATCGCTAAGTAAGTAAAACATTGGATTTATTTCGTAACGTTTTAAACGTTTGGATTTCTTTCGTAATGTTTGTAAATGTTTGGCATAAATCGCTAAAAAGGTGAAGTGTTTGGATTTATTTCGTAATATTTGTAATCGTTTTGCTTAAATCACTAAAAAGGGAAAACGTTTGGATTTGTTTCGTAACGTTTTAAACATTTGGATTGGTTTTGTAACGTTTTAATTGTTTGGCTTAAATCGCTAAAATAGTAAAGCGCTTGGATTTGTTTCGTAATGTTTGTAAACGTTTGGCTTAAATCGATAAATAGGAGAAATGTTTGTATTTGTTTTGTAATGTTTTAAACGTTCGGATTGGTTTCCAAACGTTTCAAACATTTGGCTTAAATCTCTAAAAAGGTGAACGTTAGGATTTGTTTCGTAACGTTTTAAACGTTTGGCTTAAATCGCTAAAAAGGTGAAACGTTAGGATTTTTTTCATAACGGTTTAAGCATTTGGCTCTGTTTCATAATGTTTGTAAACGTTTGGCTTAAATAGCTAAAAATGTGAAACGTTTTGATTTGTTTCATAGTATTTATAAACGTTTGGCTAAAATCGCTAAAAAGGTGAAACGTTTGGATTTATTCCGTAATGTTTGTAAACATTTGGCTAAAATCGCTAAAAAGGTGAAATGTTTGGATTTGTTGCGTAACATGTTAAACGTTTGGATATATTTTGTAACGTTTTAAACATTTGGATTTATTTTGTAGCGTTTGTAAACGTTTGAATTAACTCGCTATAAAGGAGAAACGTTTGGATTTATTTCGTAATATTTGTAAATGTTTGGCTAAATCGCTAAAAAGGTGAAACATTTGGATTTCTTTCGTATCGTTTTGAACGTTTGGATTTGTTTCATAACGTTTTAAACGTTTGGCTTAAATCGGTATAAAGGGGAAACGTTTGGATTTGTTTCGTAATGCTTTAAACGTTTGGCTTAAATTGCTAAAAAGGTGAAACGTTTTGATTTCTTTCCTAATGTTTTAAAAAATTTGGATTTGTTTTCGTAATGTGTTAAACGTTTGGCTTAAATCCCTAAAAAAGTGAAACATTTTAAATGTTTGGCTTAAATAACCAAAAAGGTGAAACATTTGGATTTGTTTCGTAACCTTTGTAGACGTTTGGCTTAAATCGCTAAAAAGGGGAAACGTCTGGATTTGTTTCGTAACGTTTTAAACGTATAGATTGCTTTCGTAACGTTTTAAATATTTGGCTTAAATTAATAAAAGGTGAAACGCTTGGAGTTGTTTCGTAACGTTTTAAACGTTTGAATTGGTTTCGTAACGTTTTTAATGTTTGGCTTAAATCGCTAAAAAGGTGAAACGTTTGGATTTGTTACGTCGCGTTTGAAAACGTTTGGCTTAAATCTCTAAAAAGGTGAAACGTTTGGATTTCTTTTGAACCATTTTTAACGTTTGAATTGGTTTCGTAACGTTTTAAATGTTTGGCTTAAATCGCTAAATAGGTGAAATGTTTGGATTTATTTCGTACCGTTTTAAACGTTTGGATTTGTTTCATAACGTTTGTACACGTTTGACTTAAATCGCTAAAAAGCAGAAACGTTTGGATTTGATTCATAATTTTTGTAAACGTTTGGCTTAAACTGCTAAAAAGGTGAAAAGTTTGGATTTGTTTCGTAACGATTTAAAAATATGGATTCGTTTCGTAACGTTTTAAACATTTGGATTAAATTGCTAAAAAGGCGAAACGTTTGGATTTGTTTCGTAACGTTTTAAATGTTTGGCTTAAATTGGTAAAAAGGTGAAACGTTTGGATTTGTTTCGTAATGTTTTAAACGTTTGGCTTAAATTGCTAAAAAGGTGAAACGTTTGGATTTCTTTCGTAACGTTTTAAACGTTTGGATTGGTTTCATAATGTTTTAAATGTGTGGCTTAAATCGCTTAAAAGGTGAAACATTTTAAACGTTTGGCTTAAATCACTAAAACGGTGAAACGTTTGGATTTGTTCCTTAACGTTTGTAAACGTTTGGCTTAAATCGCTAAAAAGGTGAAATATTTGGATTTGTTTCTTAACGTTGTAAACATTTGGATTGGTTTCATTTGGTTTTAAATATTTGTCTTAAATTGATAAAACGGTGAAACGTTTGGATTTGTTTCGAAATGTTTTAAACGTTTGGCTTAAATTGCTAAAAAGGTGAAACATTTGGATTTCTTTCGTAACGTTTTAAACGTTTGGATTGGTTTCATAATGTTTTAAATATGTGGCTTAAATCGCTTAAAAGGTGAAACATTTTAAACGTTTGGCTTAAATCACTAAAATGGGGAAACGTTTGGATTTGTTTCGTAACGTTTGTAAACGTTTGACTTAAATCGCTAAAAAGGTGAAACGTTTGGATTTGTTTCGTAACGTTGTAAACGTTTGGATTGGTTTCATTAGGTTTTAAATATTTGGCTTAAATTCATAAAAAGGTGAAATGTTTGGATTTGTTTCGTAACTTTTGTAAACGTTTGGCTTCAATCGCTAAAAAGGTGAAACGTTTGGATTTAATTCGTAATGTTTTAAACATTTGGATTGGTTTCGTAACATATTAAATGTTTGGCTTAAATCGCTCAAAAGGTGAAACGTTTGGATTTGTTACGTAATGTTTGTAAACGTTTGGCTTAAATCGCTAAAAAGGTGAAATGTTTGGATTTGTTTTGTAACATTTTAAACGTTTGGATTGGTTTCGTAAATATTAAACGTTTGGTTTAAATCGCTAAATATGTGAAACTTTTGGATTTATTTCGTAACGTTTTAAACGTTTGGCTTTGTTTCGTAACGTTTGTAAACGTTTGGCTTAAATCGCTAAAAAGGTGAAACATTTGGATTTGTATCGTAATATTTGTAAACATTTGGTTTAAATTGCTAAAAAGGTAAAAAGTTTGGATTTGTTTCCTAACGTTTCAAACATTTGGATTGGTTTCGTAACGTTTTAAATGTTGGGCTTAAATCGCTAAAAAGGTTAAACGTTTGGATTTGTTTCGAAATGTTTGTAAACGTTTGACTTCAATCGCTAAAAAGGAGAAACGTTTGAATTTGTTTCGTAACGTTTTAAACGTTTGGATTGCTTTTGTAACATTTTAAACGTTTAGCTTAAATCGCTAAAAAGGTCAAACGTTTTGATTTGTTTCCTAACATTTGTAAATGTTTGGCGTAAACTGCTAAAAAGGTGAAACGTTTGGATTTGTTTCGTAACATTTTAAACGTTTGCATCGGGTTCATTGTGTTATAAACATTTGGCTTAAATCACTAAAAAAAGGGACTTGGTTGGATTTGTTTCGAAACGTTTTAAACATTTGGCTTAAATAGCTAAACTGGGTAATATATAGGATTTGTTTTGTAACGTTTTAAATGTTTGGCTTAAATCGCTAAAAAGGTGAAACACTAGGATTTGTTTCGTAATGTTTTAAATGTTTGGATTTGTGTCGTACCGTCTTAAACGTTTGGCTTAAATTGATAAAAAGGCGAAACGTTAGGATTTGTTTCGTAACGTTTTAAACGGTTGGCTTAAATCGATAAAAAGGTGAAATGTTAGGATTTGTTTCGTAAGTTTCAAACGTTTGGTTTGAATCACTAAAAAGGTCAAGCGTCTGGATATGTTCCATAACGTTTGTAAACGTTTGCCTAAAATTGCTAAAAAGGTGAAACGTTTGGATTTCTTTCGTAATGTTTTAAACGTTTTGATTTATTTCGTAACGTTATAAACATTTGGATTTTTTTTGTAACATTTATAAACGTTTCAATTGACTCATTAAAAAGGGGAAACATTTGGATTTGTTACGTAATGTTTGTAAACGTTTGCCTAAAATCGGTAAAAAGGTGAAACGTTTGGATTTCTTTCATAACATTTTAAACTTTTTGATTTATTTCGTAACGCTTTAAACATTTGGATTTGTTTTGTAATGTTTGTAAACGTTTGAATTGACTCGCTAAAAAGGGGAAACATTTGGATTTATTTCGTAATATTTGTAAACGTTTCGCTTAAATCGGTAAAAAGGGGAAACTTTTGGATTTCTTTCATAACGTTTTAAATATTTGGATTTGTTTCGTAACGTTTTAAATGTTTGTTTTAAATCGATAAAAGGATGAAACCTTTGGATTTGTTTCGTAATGTATTAAACTTTTGTCTTAAATTCCTAAAAAGGTGAAACGTTTGGATTTCTTTCATAACGTTTTAAACGTTTGGATTGGTTTCGTAACATTTTAAGCGTGTGGCTTAAATCGCTAAAAAGGTGAAACGTTTGGATTTGTTTCGAAATGTTTTTAAAGTTTCGCTTAAATCATTAAAAAGGTGAAACATTTGGATTTGTTTCATAACGTTTGTAAACGTTTGGCCAAAATCGCTAAAAAAAGAGAAACGTTTGGATTTTTTCGTAACGTTTTAAACATTTGGATTGGTTTTGTAACGTTTTACATATTTTGCTTAAATTGATAAAAAGGTGAAACGTTTAGATTCGTTTCGTAACGTTTGTAAATGTTTGGTTTAAATCGCTAAAAAGGTAAAACGTTTTGATTTGTTTCCTACTGTTTTAAACGTTTGGATTGGTTTCGTAACGTTTTAAATGTTTTGCTTAAATCGCTAAAAAGGTGAAATGTTAGGATTTATTTCGTAACATTTGGCTTAAATCGTTAGAAGGTTAAATGTTTGAATTTATTTCGTAACGTTTTAAAATTTTGGATTGGTTTCGTAATGTTTTAAATATTTGGCTTAAATTGTTAAAAAGGTGAAAAGTTTGGATTTGTTTTGTAACGTTTGTAAACGTTTGGCTTAAATCGCTAAAAAGGTGAAACATTTGGATTTGTTTCGAAATGTCTTAAACGTTTGGATTTGTTTCGTAATGTTTTGAACGTTTAACTTAAATCGCTAAAAAGGTAAAATGTTTTGATTTGTTTCGTAATGTTTGTGAACGTTTGGCTTAAATCGCTAAAAAGGTGAAACGTTTGGATTTGTTTCATAACGTTTTAAACGTTTGCATTGGTTTCGTAATGTTTTGAACGTTTAGGTTAAATCGCTAAAAAGGTAAAACGTTTAGATTTATTTCGAAACATTTTTAACGTTTGGATTTGTTTTGTAACGTTTGTAAATGTTTGGCTTAAATCGCTATAAAGGTGAATCGGTTGGATTGGTTTCTAAATATTTGTAAACATTTGGCTTAAATCGCTAAAAAGGTGAAACGCTTGGATTTGGTTTCGTAACGTTTACACGTTTAGCTAAAATCGCTAAAAAGGTAATACGTTTTGGATTGGTTTCCTAACGTGTGTAAACGTTTGGCTTACATCGCTAAAAAGGTGACACGTTTAGATTTGTTTCGTAATATTTTAAACGTTTGGATTGGTTTCTTAACGTTTTAAATATTTGGCTTAAATTGATAAAAAGGTGAAACGTTTGGATTTTTTTCGTAATGCTTGTAAACGTTTGGCTTTGATCGCTAAAAAGGCGAAATGTTTGGATTTGTTTCGTAACATTATAAACGTTTGGATTGGTTTTGTAACATTTTAAAAATTTGGCTTAAATCGCTAAAGAAGTGAAACGTTTTGATTTGTTTTGTAATGTTTGTAAACGTTTGGCTTAAATCGCTAAGAAGGTGAAACATTTGGATTTGTTTCTTAACGTTTAAAATGTCTGGATTTATTTCGTAACATTTTAAACATTTGGATTTGTTTCGTAACGTTTGTAAACGTTTGGCTTAAATCGCTAAAAAGGTGAAAAGTTTGGATTTGTTTTGTAATATTTGTAAACGTTTGGCTTATATCGCAAAAAAGATGAAAGGTTTGGATTTGTTTCGTAACGTTTTAAATGTTTGCCTTATATCCCTAAAAAGGTAAAACGTTATGATTTTTTTCGTAACGTTTGTAAACGTTTGGCTTAAATCGCTAAAAACGTGAAACGTTTGGATTTCTTTCCTAACGTTTTAAACGTTTGGATTAGTTTCGTAACATTTTAAACGTTTGGCTTAAATCACTTAAAAGGTGAAACGTTTGGATTTGTTTCGAAATGTTTTAAACGTTTGGCTTAAATCACAAAAAAGGTGAAAAGTTTGGATTTTTTCCGTAACGTTTGTAAACGTTTGGCTTAAATCGCTAAAAAGGTGAAACATTTGGATTTATTTCGTATCGTTTTAAACGTTTTGATTGGTTTTGTAACATTTGTAAACGTTTGGCTTTAATTGCTAAAATGATGAAACGTTTGGATTTATTTCGTAACGTTTTAAACGCTTGGATTTGTTTCGTAACGTGTTAAACGTTTGGCTTAAATTGCTAAAAAGGTAAAACGTTTGGATTTGTTTCGTAACGTTTGTAAACGTTTGGCTTCAATCGCTAAAAACGTGAAACGTTTGGATTTCTTTCCTAATGCTTTAAACGCTTGGATTGGTTTCGTAACGTATTAAATGTTTGGCTTAAATCACTAACAGGGTAAAACGTTTGGATTTGTTTGGAAACGTTTTAAACGTTTGGCTTAAATCACTATAAAGGTAAAACGTTTGGATTTGTTTTGTAACGTTTGTAAACGTTTGCTAAAATCGCTAAAAAGGGGAAACGTTTGGATTTGTTTCGTAACATTTTAAACATTCGGATTAGTTTCATAAAGTCTTAAATATTCGACTTAAATTGATAAAAAGGTGAAAATTTTGGATTTGTTTCCTAACGTTTGTAAACGTTTGGGTTTAATCTCTAAAAAGGTGAAACAATTGGATTTGTTTCGTAATGTTTTAAACATTTGGATTGGTTTCGCAACGTTTTTAATGTTCGGCTTAAATCGCTAATAAAGGGGAAACGTTTGAATTTGTTTCCTAACGTTTATAAACTTTTGACTTAAATCACTAAAATGGAGAAACATTTGGTTTTGTTTCGTAATTTTTAAAATGTTTGGATTTATTCTGTAACGTTTTACACGTTTGGATTCGTTTCGTAACATTTGTAAATGTTTGGCTTAAATTTCTAAAAAGGTGAAACGTTTGGTTTTGTTTCGTAATATTCGAACGCGTTTAGCTTAAAACGCTAAAAAGGTGAAACGTTTGGATTTATTTAGTAACGTTTTAAATGTTTGGATTGGTTTCGTAGCGTTTTAAACGTTTCGTATAAATCGCTAAAAGGGTAAAATGTTTGGATTGGTTTTGTAACGTTTGTAAATGTTTGTCTTAAATCACTAAAAAGGTGAGACGTTTTGATTTGTTTCGTAACGTTTGTACATGTTTGGCTTAAATCGCTTAAAAAGTGAAACGTTTGGATTTGTTTCGTATTGTTTTAAACGTTTGGATTGGTTTCATGACGTTTTAAATATTTGGCTTAAATTGATAAAAAGGAGAAACCTTTGAATTTGTTTCATAACATTTGTTAACATGTGGCTTTAATCGCTAAAAAAGTGAAATATTTGGATCTGTTTCGTAACGGTTTAAACGTTTAGATTGGTTTTGTAACGTTTTAAATGTGTGGCTTAAATAGCTAAAAAGGTGAAAAGCGTGAATTTGTTTCAAAGTGGAAGTTAGTGTTGATACTTTTTGTGATCATTTGAGATTGTTCGGTTTATGAAAATGGTGGCTTAGAGTTATCTTTCGAGGAACAACCTTTTGAGTTTTTCTTACGCAAGTACATAGGTCGTTAAGCATGGAAATTCCTATGATTACAGTTTGGATTGGTTACTTGGTTGAGGAATATTCTTGAGAGATAGAGTTCGTTATGGCGAATTGTTATAATTATTGTCCTTGTTCACCTTCTGTATCTTGCTTATGCGTTTTTACATTGGTTATGTGCGTTTTGTTCAGTTTGATATGTTAGTTTTATGTTTTGTTTTTTGTCGGTTGTTTTTGTTTTAAATTCGAGGACGAATTTTATATAAGTTGGGGAGATTGTGATATCCCGTGTTTTTCGGTTTGGTTTCGATGTTGTTCCGTCACCGTGTTGATCGTTTTTGGTGTTCGTTGGGCTCCGTGTGTTCCATGTTATACTTTGGGTTTGGTCCGTCGTTGCCGTTGAGCCTAGGTCAAGTTTTTGCATTTTTATAGCTTTGTGCAGGGAGGCACGATGGAAGGCACGATGGGTCCATCGCGCCTGCCATCGTGCCCTAGGCTTTTTCCATGTTGCTGAGGAAGGCACGATGGAAGGCACGATGGTTCCATCGCGCCTCGCATCGTGCCCTAGGCATTTTTTCCATTTTTCTGAGGAAGGCACGACGGAAGGCACGATGGGTCCATCGCGCCTCCCATCGTGCCCCTCTGTCAGATTCGATATTTTGACCTATAAATAGACCCCTAACTCGACCTAACCTAATTTTTCACTTTTCTAAAACCCTAGAGCCGCCCTAGCATATGAGATACTCTATTTTCCTTCATTCCCTTTGGTTTAATCATTCGGTAAGTGATTCTAATGCTCCTTTCTTCGATTAATCAATTCCTTATCGCGTATATCGGCTCTTAACTTATTCGAACATTTTTCAAGCGTATTGTGGATATTGATTACTGTTTCCTTTCGATCCTTACGCCGATCTCGATTCATTATGGTATGTGTTGCAATCCTTTAAGTTTTTGCGTAGAGATTCGCGTGCTAATTCGATAGATTGTGTTCTATTGTGTTGTACCTATGTTGTGGCTGATTTGATCTCTGAAACGCTTAGCCTAATCTGTAATAGGGTGTTTACGATTGAATTATCATGCTATAACATTTAGATTTAAATGTTGATTATTGGGTTAAGGTGCTAGGTTGTTCGTGTGATTATGGCTTGGTTAATTCGCTGTTTAATCAATGTAAAAGAGGGCTGGAAATTCTTATTAAAGGCTGATCTTATGTGTTTGAATCAATGGTATATTTTTGACATGCTTGGTAAATCATAGGTTGATTATATGGCTCATAATGCATGATTTCACCTTGTTGTTGTGTTGATTAGTTTTTAATGCTCTAGTTGCTGCCCACTATTGTGTTGGGGCTGTTTTGTATCATTCTTGACATGTTGGCATTGCTTTGTTTGTGTTATACTCATTCGTGTTGATTATGCCTGTAGACAAGTTATTGCCATGATTTGATTATCGTTTCAAATCTGAGTTTGACGTTTAAATGGATGATTTAATCCTTTTGGTTCATTTAAAAGAAGTTTAACATACTTGTGTTAGTATGGTGTGATTTGCCAATTGTTGGCTAAACCATGGATTGTGTTATTTCTTTTAAAAGACTTTACTTTTCATTCAAGTTATTCAGAATGTAAACTTGGATTTTATTTTGATTTAACTTTGGGTTGGGTTTGACTATGGTCGCCCAACAAGTGGGAAGAAGCTTGGAAGTTTTGATAACTCGGCTGACTCACTGGTATGGATTTAAACTTGGGTTATTTAAAACTGTTTTCTGAATTATTCAAATTGTGTTTTGAAATGGAAACTTATATGGTTTGATTTCTATAACTAGGGTTATAGTTTTAATACGTTTTAATCTTATGTGTTTGATTATACGTTGGCGTGTTGTTATATGTGCTAGTCCTACATGGTGTCTAGTACTCCCTAGAGTTAGGGTATGTTTTTAATTATTATTTATACATTGTCTAGACTCGTCGACTGTTCGTGCTTCAGAGACGAACCAGGATTAGATTGCTTGCCAGGTTATCACGTGGATTAGCAAGCAGTGAGTTTATATCGCTATTTACCGCTTTATTAAGTAAATTGTATTTTTGCATATATAGATATATTGCATATACAGCTTTCGAACTGTTTTCGACATTATGGATCTGAATTGGAACGGGCTACTCGATGGGCATCATCGAGACTGCGTGCGCACCGGTATATGATCATATGGTATTGAGGTAGGTTTGAGATACGTCTCGCCTTAGTGAGGGCGCCAGTGGAAGATACGTCTCCTGGGACTCACGTGTTTATTTGAGTGACAGTCGGGGATCGGTTATGGAAATATGTCTCACCGACACAACAACTGGATTTAGATTATTTGTGGTTTAGGGTTTCAATGCTTATCCATAATGATAAATTGTTTTACAAATGTTTTAAGGTTTTTAAAGGTTTTCACTTAATAAATGTAAATAGTTGTATGAACTCATCTCAGTATATCTGACCCCGTTGTATTCCCAATTTTTCCAGGGTTATGATTTGAGCGAGTCAACTGGTCTCCGATTCTTTATTTCCTTGGAGGTCTTACTTTATTTTTATTAAAGTTATTGAAGTGATTTTACTCTTAGACCGCAGTAGTAATTAGAAGTCTTACTTGTTGTAGTACTTGTTGTAAGATTAACTCAATTGGATTATTTGTTGATTGGTATTATTATATTAACTTTGGTTATTTAGTATTTATACCGTGTTAGAGACTCGGAGTTGACCGAACATTTATTATTTATACGTTGTAAATATAAACTGCTATACTAGGTTGGAGTCTCGGTTGCCCCGAGCATGTGGTTTTATGCATGTACACTATTTTAAATGATTAATGTATGTTATCCGCAAGGTTTGCTACGGGTTTCGGTACAACCATACCCATACCCTAGCGCCGGTCGCGATTCATGAAAATGGGTCGTGACAAAGTTGGTATCAGAGCTTTGGTTTCAAACCAAGGCCTTATGCATTATATATGTTATGTGTTTTTGGCATGATAAGTTGATGCTGTGTCATAGAAACTACTGCGGAATTAGGATTCGTGTCTTGTCTTTTGAAACGTCATCTTTTGTTTTCAAACTTTCAGCCTACATCCTATAGGTGATGTGTGTCAGTCATTATTTAGTGTTGCTGCTATGATTGATAATTAATTTCACTTGGATGTTATTTGCAGTATTTTATCATGTTTAGGTTATTTCACTTGGGTGATTATAATTGCTTTCGAATTCTCGGGAAATCTTAGGTTGGTAAATTTTTCTAAAACTCACACTCGGGTATGATGTTATTTGTAGAACTTTGGCTTTTATGCCTTTAATAATTTTTCATAACATTAGAATATTCGGTGAGTAGTTTCGGCTTTGGCCGAGAATATTGATTATTAAAAATTATATTTTGTTAGGCTTTAACTTTTTTTTTTTCTAAATAAAGATTTTTTGAGTTAAACTTTTAAACGTGTTTTGTGGTCATACATGGTTTGACCACATGTTGTTTTAAGGGTTTTCATTGAGAAAATTATTTTATTCGATTTGTGTTTCGACACAGAATCATAAGAGAAGTTTGACTTCTAATTGTTTAAAGATTTGATTTTTGGTTAAGTGGCCAGTAAAAAGAAATTTCTTGTGTTTTGAAATATAATGTTTGGTTTAGTGTTAACAAACGATGATTTCAAAAAGATATTTTTAAGAGATGAGTCATTGACTTGAGAATTTAACGTTGAAGCTATTTGACCATGTTGTAGTATGTCAACATTTTGATTTTTTGGGATTTACGAAGTGGTTTTTTTGAGATTAAAGATTTCTCACTTGAGTTTTTGAATTGCTGTTTAACGGTTGGGTTATATTGAGCTTTTAATTTTGGAAGTATGTAAATTTTATTTGAGTGCATTTTCTCAGATTTACAAATATTTTGATTACGTTTTATAAACGTTTGTTTTGGGTTCGACTTGGGTCACCCAAATTTAGAAGTTGAGCTTGGTAGTTGTAATGACTCGGCTAACTCGATGGTTTCATGGATTGAGATACTTGGGTATTCTTTTCAAAGCAATTGATTTATAAGAAGAGACTTTTACGGATATTGATTTTGTTTTAACCGTGGGGCTCAACAAAATTTGAAAGTTTTGTGATTAACTTTAAATTTCAAAATGAATTTTGAAGCATACTCTTTAAAGATGAATTACTACAGGGTGATTTCGTTATAAAATTCAAAACTTGTTGTAGCATGTTTTGATATTTGTCTTTAATAATGATTGAGATGTTTTTGCTGAATGGCATGCTTACGTGGTTTATGATTTACAGATTTGGTATCTTTTGGAAATAGTTTGCGTTGTATAACTCGCTTGTCTGTTGGACTAAGTTGATTTTTTGTGTTTTGTCTCTTCGTGCGGAGCATCACGTGAGATGATTTAATCACGTGGTCATGGTTGGCTTACCTCCATGTTTGGTTTTGACCTTTGAGTAAGACCTTCGTTTAGACCTTGTTTGCCTTGTTCGGTTATGGGTTGCGCGGGGTTTTGCTGTTTCGTTCCGTGGATCGAAATCTTTGGGTTTCGATATCAAGAAAGACGAGGGGATTATTCCCTTGGAATGGTTGATGGTTTTTGATTATCCTAAAAAGGATATTGGAAATTCTGGCCAAAAACATAGAGCGGTGTATTCATACACTGATGTTTTCATCAAGTTAATGATGCGATGCGGGAGCTGGCGGTAGGTTTTGTAGGAACGTGTGTGATGTGTTATTTTCATTGAGTATAAGTTTCATTTGGGTTGAAGTTAGTTGGATACTTTTACCGAAGAGTTGTAACAAAATTATTAGGTTGAGTTGCTATATAACATCGAATTTCGGTAGATTACAAGTATGGAGTTTGAGAAATATTTTGAGGTTATTAAGTGCACATCTCACAGAGTGTAACGTCTAGCAAATATTTTTGGGGAATTGATTTCAAAGGTTGATTTTAAAAAAAAAAAATATTTGAAATATTTTCAACACGTAATTGTGCCTAGACATATCATGAACATGCATTTTGAATGTCACGAATAGGATTTCATTGAGCACTAAGTATGTTCACTAAATAAAAGAAAAAAAAATTGATACATGCATAATAGTACATTTATCACGTGCATAGAAATGATCAAGGTTGGATGCAACTCTTTGGGGATGAGAGATGTCATCACCCAGGCGCACAATTATGTAAAATGGATTTTAACGATAAAGTGTTTTGAGAAAGATGTTTTGAAACGAGCTCGCGAGTCACATTATGATAAATGTATTTATAAAGTTTTCGGATTTCAAATGATTTTGAAACTATTACCGAAAGATAGCTAGACAAATTCTCTGTGATGATGATGATGCATTTTGGATGATTGCGTTGTAATGGATTAGTTTGTTTTCTCAGAATCTTGTGTTTCATAGAAAAAATATGGTTTTGAGGTTTGCACTCGAGATATAGTTGTACCAATTGCAGTGAGTGGTTAGATTCAGATTAGAAAGTTTTCATGATTGTTTCCGATTTGTGATTTAAGGAATTGTGGATTAAGAATATTGGTTATGCTCCATGTGTGTTTATACACTGCGTTTTTTTAAAAAACAAGAGATGTTATCTTTCAGATTAGATTTTTCAAATTACTTTGGGTAAATGGATATAAAAGTATTTTCATAAACAAAGACATTTACGTTGTTAAATTTTATCCTTTTGAGGAAAGGAATAAATTTTGTCAAGATTAATTCAAAAGGAATAATAAATTGTTCGGTTGAACGATTCTTCAAATTGTGTTTTTGTTTGAGAGCAAGATTTAGAAGCGACTTAAATTTTGGATGTTTGAAACATCAATATGTATTTTAATACGAAGGCTTTTTCTACGGTTTGTGTATTTTTGAGAAAGAGATAAATTTATTTTAGCAAGTTGGTTTAAAGATAACATAAATTTTATCAGTTGAACTGTTTCAAATAAATTTGCAAACTTATTTTAGAGTAAGAGAAATCCGTGAATTCAAAATGCGAATATTTTACAAAATTTCAAGGGTTTACAAAACTGATGGTTTTTCGACGGTAAAGCATTTTGATTATTGAATATAAAAAGGAGGTGTAAGACATAAAGTCTTTTAAAGAGAAGTGGGAAATTTTGAATATAAAATGTTTTGCATATTGAAAGATTTTATACTCCTATATGTTTGGTTTTGGAATAACTAACAATCTGATCGGGGTGAATTGGTCGTAGTGATCTCTCGTTGTATACGAGATTTTAGTGAGTTGATTAGAGTAATTTTGAGAATTTAAATTTAGTTAGATTATTTGAGCTAGTTGATTCGGAAATCGATGATCGCTTTGGTGAGTTTCGACAAAAATGTTGGTTGGTCGATACTGTTAATTGAGGGTTTTCTTTTGGAAAATTTGGATATCGTTTGGTTCGGATATCGAACCTTTTGTGTGTTGAATAAAGTTAAGTGTGTGAAATATAGTTAGGATGTAAGTTGATGGTTAGTCACCTTAGACTATTTTGGGCTGTTTATCTATTAATGATCAAAGGAATAATTTTGATTGAGATTGCTTGTGACTAATCTGGGGATTCTGTTATCACGAGATAGGTTCACGTATTGTTTTGAACGATATGAGTTTTTGGGTTTTATGATTCGCGAGATTGATGGTATTATCAAATTTGGTGTTAATCGTTGGACATAATGATCCAAGTAGTGTTTGTTTTTGGCCGAAATATTATTTAGTTGTTATTGAGTATTGTTATCGATTATTTTGGTGTCGAGCTAGTTATAAGTGGACAGGTGAGTAAGTGTTGTGGAACACAATATTTTTTTTCAGTGTTCCTGTTTGATACGATAGAGTTTGGAATTGTAAGAACTATAGTTTGAGGTTAGGGCTTGTTCTTGCGCTTTGATAATGTGGGTTCGATAATCGTTAAGATTCGAGATGGTTTTGGAAGCCATCCCGGTAAAGAGTAATTGTGATTCACAGTTGGATAATTTTTGTCTGTTCACTTTTGTGTTGATCGAGTAATAGTTAGAGCACCGAGTTGTTAGAATTAAATTTTTGCGCATATGTATGTTGTGACCGTTTAAACTGCGAATCAGTTTCAGATTTAAAATTCGAGGTCGAATTTTTCATAGGTAGGGGAGAATGTAATACCCCATATGTTTTCGGCGTGTTTCGTCTTGTGTTGACCTTCTCTAGGTGAATTTTTTTTGTTAGAGTTATCATTGAAGAGATTCGAGGTTTCGTTCTTGATTATCCTTAGAATTTCTGTCGAGTTTTATATGGGAGAGTTTGTATTCCTTCGTTTGGTTTCACCTAAAAATGGCATTATCGTTTTATGTTAAGTGGAAGTTAGTGTTGATACTTTTTGTGATCATTTGAGATTGTTCGGTTTATGAAAATGGTGGCTTAGAGTTATCGTTCGAGGAACAACCTTTTGAGTTTTTCTTACGCAAGTACATAGGTCGTTAAGCATGGAAATTCCTATGATTACAGTTTGGATTGGTTACTTGGTTGAGGAATATTCTTGAGAGATAGAGTTCGTTATGGCGAATTGTTATAATTATTGTCCTTGTTCACCTTCGGTATCTTGCTTATGCGTTTTTACGTTGGTTATGTGCATTTTGTTCAGCTTGATATGTAGTTTTATGTTATGTTTTTAGTCGGTTGTTTTTGTTTTAAATTCGAGGACGAATTTTATATAAGTTGGGGAGATTGTGATATCCCGTGTTTTTCCGTTTGGTTTCGGCGTTGTTCCGTCACCGTGTTGATCGTTTTTGGTATTCGTTGGGCTCCGTGTGTTCCATGTTATACTTTGGGTTTGGTCCGTCGTTGCCGTTGGGCCTAGGTCAAGTTTTTGCATTTTTATAGCTTTGTGCAGGGAGGCACGATGGAAGGCACGATGGGTCCATCGCGCCTGCCATCGTGCCCTAGGCTTTTTCCATGTTGCTGAGGAAGGCACGATGGAAGGCACGATGGTTCCATCGCGCCTCGCATCGTGCCCTAGGCATTTTTTCCATTTTTCTGAGGAAGGCACGACGGAAGGCACGATGGGTCCATCGCGCCTCCCATCGTGCCCCTCTGTCAGATTCGATATTTTGACCTATAAATAGACCCCTAACTCGACCTAACCTAATTTTTCACTTTTCTAAAACCCTAGAGCCGCCCTAGCATATGAGATACTCTATTTTCCTTCATTCCCTTTGGTTTAATCATTCGGTAAGTGATTCTAATGCTCCTTTCTTCGATTAATCAATTCCTTATCGCGTATATCGGCTCTTAACTTATTCGAACATTTTTCAAGCGTATTGTGGATATTGATTACTGTTTCCTTTCGATCCTTACGCCGATCTCGATTCATTATGGTATGTGTTGCAATCCTTTAAGTTTTTGCGTAGAGATTCGCGTGCTAATTCGATAGATTGTGTTCTATTGTGTTGTACCTATGTTGTGGCTGATTTGATCTCTGAAACGCTTAGCCTAATCTGTAATAGGGTGTTTACGATTGAATTATCATGCTATAACATTTAGATTTAAATGTTGATTATTGGGTTAAGGTGCTAGGTTGTTCGTGTGATTATGGCTTGGTTAATTCGCTGTTTAATCAATGTAAAAGAGGGCTGGAAATTCTTATTAAAGGCTGATCTTATGTGTTTGAATCAATGGTATATTTTTGACATGCTTGGTAAATCATAGGTTGATTATATGGCTCATAATGCATGATTTCACCTTGTTGTTGTGTTGATTAGTTTTTAATGCTCTAGTTGCTGCCCACTATTGTGTTGGGGCTGTTTTGTATCATTCTTGACATGTTGGCATTGCTTTGTTTGTGTTATACTCATTCGTGTGGATTATGCCTGTAGACAAGTTATTGCCATGATTTGATTATCGTTTCAAATCTGAGTTTGACGTTTAAATAGATGATTTAATCCTTTTTGGTTCATTTAAAAGAAGTTTAACATACTTGTGTTAGTATGGTGTGATTTGCCAATTGTTGGCTAAACCATGGATTGTGTTATTTCTTTTAAAAGACTTTACTTTTCATTCAAGTTATTCAGAATGTAAACTTGGATTTTATTTTGATTTAACTTTGGGTTGGGTTTGACTATGGTCGCCCAACAAGTGGGAAGAAGCTTGGAAGTTTTGATAACTCGGCTGACTCACTGGTATGGATTTAAACTTGGGTTATTTAAAACTGTTTTCTGAATTATTCAAATTGTGTTTTGAAATGGAAACTTATATGGTTTGATTTCTATAACTAGGGTTATAGTTTTAATACGTTTTAATCTTATGTGTTTGATTATACGTTGGCGTGTTGTTATATGTGCTAGTCCTACATGGTGTCTAGTACTCCCTAGAGTTAGGGTATGTTTTTAATTATTATTTATACATTGTCTAGACTCGTCGACTGTTCGTGCTTCGGAGACGAACCAGGATTAGATTGCTTGCCAGGTTATCACGTGGATTAGCAAGCAGTGAGTTTATATCGCTATTTACCGCTTTATTAAGTAAATTGTATTTTTGCATATATAGATATATTGCATATACAGCTTTCGAACTGTTTTCGACATTATGGATCTGAATTGGAACGGGCTACTCGATGGGCATCATCGAGACTGCGTGCGCACCGGTATATGATCATATGGTATTGAGGTAGGTTTGAGATACGTCTCGCCTTAGTGAGGGCGCCGGTGGAAGATACGTCTCCTGGGACTCACGTGTTTATTTGAGTGACAGTCGGGGATTGGTTATGGAAATACGTCTCACCGACACAACAACTGGATTTAGATTATTTGTGGTTTAGGGTTTCAATGCTTATCCATAATGATAAATTGTTTTACAAATGTTTTAAGGTTTTTAAAGGTTTTCACTTAATAAATGTAAATAGTTGTATGAACTCATCTCAGTATATCTGACCCCGTTGTTTTCCCAATTTTTCCAGGGTTATGATTTGAGCGAGTCAACTGGTCTCCGATTCTTTATTTCCTCGGAGGTCTTACTTTATTTTTATTAAAGTTATTGAAGTGATTTTACTCTTAGACCGCAGTAGTAATTAGAAGTCTTACTTGTTGTAGTACTTGTTGTAAGATTAACTCAATTGGATTATTTTTTGATTGGTATTATTATATTAACTTTGGTTATTTAGTATTTATACCGTGTTAGAGACTCGGAGTTGACCGAACATTTATTATTTATACGTTGTAAATATAAACTGCTATACTAGGTTGGAGTCTCGGTTGCCCCGAGCATGTGGTTTTATGCAGGTACACTATTTTAAATGATTAATGTATGTTATCCGCAAGGTTTGCTACGGGTTTCGGTACAACCATACCCATACCCTAGCGCCGGTCGCGATTCATGAAAATGGGTCGTGACAAAGTTGGTATCAGAGCTTTGGTTTCAAACCAAGGCCTTATGCATTATATGTGTTATGTGTTTTTGGCATGATAAGTTGATGCTGTGTCATAGAAACTACTGCGGAATTAGGATTCGTGTCTTGTCTTTTGAAACGTCATCTTTTGTTTTCAAACTTTCAGCCTACATCCTATAGGTGATGTGTGTCAGTCATTATTTAGTGTTGCTGCTATGATTGATAATTAATTTCACTTGGATGTTATTTGCAGTATTTTATCATGTTTAGGTTATTTCACTTGGGTGATTATAATTGCTTTCGAATTCTCGGGAAATCTTAGGTTGGTAAATTTTTCTAAAACTCACACTCGGGTATGATGTTATTTGTAGAACTTTGGCTTTTATGCCTTTAATAATTTTTCATAACATTAGAATATTCGGTGAGTAGTTTCGGCTTTGGCCGAGAATATTGATTATTAAAAATTATATTTTGTTAGGCTTTAACTTTTTTTTTTCTAAATAAAGAATTTTTGAGTTAAACTTTTAAACGTGTTTTGTGGTCATACATGGTTTGACCACATGTTGTTTTAAGGGTTTTCATTGAGAAAATTATTTTATTCGATTTGTGTTTCGACACAGAATCATAAGAGAAGTTTGACTTCTAATTGTTTAAAGATTTGATTTTTGGTTAAGTGGCCAGTAAAAAGAAATTTCTTGTGTTTTGAAATATAATGTTTGGTTTAGTGTTAACAAACGATGATTTCAAAAAGATATTTTTAAGAGATCAGTCATTGACTTGAGAATTTAACGTTGAAGCTATTTGACCATGTTGTAGTATGTCAACATTTTGATTTTTTGGGATTTACGAAGTGGTTTTTTTGAGATTAAAGATTTCTCACTTGAGTTTTTGAATTGCTGTTTAACGGTTGGGTTATATTGAGCTTTTAATTTTGGAAGTATGTAAATTTTATTTGAGTGCATTTTCTCAGATTTACAAATATTTTGATTACGTTTTATAAACGTTTGTTTTGGGTTCGACTTGGGTCACCCAAATTTAGAAGTTAAGCTTGGTTGTTGTAATGACTCGGCTAACTCGATGGTTTCATGGATTGAGATACTTGGGTATTCTTTTCAAAGCAATTGATTTATAAGAAGAGACTTTTACGGATATTGATTTTGTTTTAACCGTGGGGCTCAACAAAATTTGAAAGTTTTGTGATTAACTTTAAATTTCAAAATGAATTTTGAAGCATACTCTTTAAAGATGAATTACTACAGGGTGATTTCGTTATAAAATTCAAAACTTGTTGTAGCATGTTTTGATATTTGTCTTTAATAATGATTGAGATGTTTTTGCTGAATGGCATGCTTACGTGGTTTATGATTTACAGATTTGGTATCTTTTGGAAATAGTTTGCGTTGTATAACTCGCTTGTCTGTTGGACTAAGTTGATTTTTTGTGTTTTGTCTCTTCGTGCGGAGCATCACGTGAGATGATTTAATCACGTGGTCATGGTTGGCTTACCTCGATGTATGGTCTTGACCTATGAGTAAGAACTTTGTTTAGACCCTATTTGCCTTGTTCGGTTTTGGGTTGCGCGGGGTTTTGCTGTTTGTTTCGTGGATCGAAACCTTTGGGTTTAGATATCGAGAAAGACGAGGGGATTATTCCCTTGGAATGGTTGATGGTTTTTGATTATCCTAAAAAGGATATTGGAAATTCTGGCCAAAAACATAGAGCGGTGTATTCATACACTGATGTTTTCATCAAGTTAATGATGCGATGCGGGAGCTGGCGGTAGGTTTTGTAGGAACGTGTGTGATGTGTTATTTTCATTGAGTATAAGTTTCATTTGGGTTGAAGTTAGTTGGATACTTTTACCGAAGAGTTGTAACAAAATTATTAGGTTGAGTTGCTATATAACATCGAATTTCGGTAGATTACAAGTATGGAGTTTGAGAAATATTTTGAGGTTATTAAGTGCACATCTCACAGAGTGTAACGTCTAGCAAATATTTTTGGGGAATTGATTTCAAAGGTTGATTTTAAAAAAAAAAAAATTTGAAATATTTTCAACACGTAATTGTGCCTAGACATATCATGAACATGCATTTTGAATGTCACGAATAGGATTTCATTGAGCACTAAGTATGTTCACTAAATAAAAGAAAAAAAAATTGATACATGCATAATAGTACATTTATCACGTGCATAGAAATGATCAAGGTTGGATGCAACTCTTTGGGGATGAGAGATGTCATCACCCTGGCGCACAATTATGTAAAATGGATTTTAACGATAAAGTGTTTTGAGAAAGATGTTTTGAAACGAGCTCGCGAGTCACATTATGATAAATGTATTTATAAAGTTTTCGGATTTCAAATGATTTTGAAACTATTACCGAAAGATAGCTAGACAAATTCTCTGTGATGATGATGATGCATTTTGGATGATTGCGTTGTAATGGATTAGTTTGTTTTCTCAGAATCTTGTGTTTCATAGAAAAAATATGGTTTTGAGGTTTGCACTCGAGATATAGTTGTACCAATTGCAGTGAGTGGTTAGATTCAGATTAGAAAGTTTTCATGATTGTTTCCGATTTGTGATTTAAGGAATTGTGGATTAAGAATATTGGTTATGCTCCATGTGTGTTTATACACTGCGTTTTTTTAAAAAACAAGAGATGTTATCTTTCAGATTAGATTTTTCAAATTACTTTGGGTAAATGGATATAAAAGTATTTTCATAAACAAAGAGATTTACGTTGTTAAATTTTATCCTTTTGAGGAAAGGAATAAATTTTGTCAAGATTAATTCAAAAGGAATAATAAATTGTTCGGTTGAACGATTCTTCAAATTGTGTTTTTGTTTGAGAGCAAGATTTAGAAGCGACTTAAATTTTGGATGTTTGAAACATCAATATGTATTTTAATACGAAGGCTTTTTCTACGGTTTGTGTATTTTTGAGAAAGAGATAAATTTATTTTAGCAAGTTGGTTTAAAGATAACATAAATTTTATCAGTTGAACTGTTTCAAATAAATTTGCAAACTTATTTTAGAGTAAGAGAAATCCGTGAATTCAAAATGCGAATATTTTACAAAATTTCAAGGGTTTACAAAACTGATGGTTTTTCGACGGTAAAGCATTTTGATTATTGAATATAAAAAGGAGGTGTAAGACATAAAGTCTTTTAAAGAGAAGTGGGAAATTTTGAATATAAAATGTTTTGCATATTGAAAGATTTTATACTCCTATATGTTTGGTTTTGGAATAACTAACAATCTGATCGGGGTGAATTGGTCGTAGTGATCTCTCGTTGTATACGAGATTTTAGTGAGTTGATTAGAGTAATTTTGAGAATTTAAATTTAGTTAGATTATTTGAGCTAGTTGATTCGGAAATCGATGATCGCTTTGGTGAGTTTCGACAAAAATGTTGGTTGGTCGATACTGTTAATTGAGGGTTTTCTTTTGGAAAATTTGGATATCGTTTGGTTCGGATATCGAACCTTTTGTGTGTTGAATAAAGTTAAGTGTGTGAAATATAGTTAGGATGTAAGTTGATGGTTAGTCACCTTAGACTATTTTGGGCTGTTTATCTATTAATGATCAAAGGAATAATTTTGATTGAGATTGCTTGTGACTAATCTGGGGATTCTGTTATCACGAGATAGGTTCACGTATTGTTTTGAACGATATGAGTTTTTGGGTTTTATGATTCGCGAGATTGATGGTATTATCAAATTTGGTGTTAATCGTTGGACATAATGATCCAAGTAGTGTTTGTTTTTGGCCGAAATATTATTTAGTTGTTATTGAGTATTGTTATCGATTATTTTGGTGTCGAGCTAGTTATAAGTGGACAGGTGAGTAAGTGTTGTGGAACACAATATTTTTTTTCAGTGTTCCTGTTTGATACGATAGAGTTTGGAATTGTAAGAACTATAGTTTGAGGTTAGGGCTTGTTCTTGCGCTTTGATAATGTGGGTTCGATAATCGTTAAGATTCGAGATGGTTTTGGAAGCCATCCCGGTAAAGAGTAATTGTGATTCACAGTTGGATAATTTTTGTCTGTTCACTTTTGTGTTGATCGAGTAATAGTTAGAGCACCGAGTTGTTAGAATTAAATTTTTGCGCATATGTATGTTGTGACCGTTTAAACTGCGAATCAGTTTCAGATTTAAAATTCGAGGTCGAATTTTTCATAGGTAGGGGAGAATGTAATACCCCATATGTTTTCGGCGTGTTTCGTCTTGTGTTGACCTTCTCTAGGTGAATTTTTTTTGTTAGAGTTATCATTGAAGAGATTCGAGGTTTCGTTCTTGATTATCCTTAGAATTTCTGTCGAGTTTTATATGGGAGAGTTTGTATTCCTTCGTTTGGTTTCACCTAAAAATGGCATTATCGTTTTATGTTAAGTGGAAGTTAGTGTTGATACTTTTTGTGATCATTTGAGATTGTTCGGTTTATGAAAATGGTGGCTTAGAGTTATCGTTCGAGGAACAACCTTTTGAGTTTTTCTTACGCAAGTACATAGGTCGTTAAGCATGGAAATTCCTATGATTACAGTTTGGATTGGTTACTTGGTTGAGGAATATTCTTGAGAGATAGAGTTCGTTATGGCGAATTGTTATAATTATTGTCCTTCTTCACCTTCGGTATCTTGCTTATGCGTTTTTACATTGGTTATGTGCGTTTTGTTCAGCTTGATATGTTAGTTTTATGTTATGTTTTTCGTAGGTTGTTTTTGTTTTAAATTCGAGGACGAATTTTATATAAGTTGGGGAGATTGTGATATCCCGTGTTTTTCCGTTTGGTTTCGGCGTTGTTCCGTCACCGTGTTGATCGTTTTTGGTGTTCGTTGGGCTCCGTGTGTTCCATGTTATACTTTGGGTTTGGTCCGTCGTTGCCGTTGGGCCTAGGTCAAGTTTTTGCATTTTTATAGCTTTGTGCAGGGAGGCACGATGGAAGGCACGATGGGTCCATCGCGCCTGCCATCGTGCCCTAGGCTTTTTCCATGTTGCTGAGGAAGGCACGATGGAAGGCACGATGGTTCCATCGCGCCTCGCATCGTGCCCTAGGCATTTTTTCCATTTTTCTGAGGAAGGCACGACGGAAGGCACGATGGGTCCATCGCGCCTCCCATCGTGCCCCTCTGTCAGATTCGATATTTTGACCTATAAATAGACCCCTAACTCGACCTAACCTAATTTTTCACTTTTCTAAAACCCTAGAGCCGCCCTAGCATATGAGATACTCTATTTTCCTTCATTCCCTTTGGTTTAATCATTCGGTAAGTGATTCTAATGCTCCTTTCTTCGATTAATCAATTCCTTATCGCGTATATCGGCTCTTAACTTATTCGAACATTTTTCAAGCGTATTGTGGATATTGATTACTGTTTCCTTTCGATCCTTACGCCGATCTCGATTCATTATGGTATGTGTTGCAATCCTTTAAGTTTTTGCGTAGAGATTCGCGTGCTAATTCGATAGATTGTGTTCTATTGTGTTGTACCTATGTTGTGGCTGATTTGATCTCTGAAACGCTTAGCCTAATCTGTAATAGGGTGTTTACGATTGAATTATCATGCTATAACATTTAGATTTAAATGTTGATTATTGGGTTAAGGTGCTAGGTTGTTCGTGTGATTATGGCTTGGTTAATTCGCTGTTTAATCAATGTAAAAGAGGGCTGGAAATTCTTATTAAAGGCTGATCTTATGTGTTTGAATCAATGGTATATTTTTGACATGCTTGGTAAATCATAGGTTGATTATATGGCTCATAATGCATGATTTCACCTTGTTGTTGTGTTGATTAGTTTTTAATGCTCTAGTTGCTGCCCACTATTGTGTTGGGGCTGTTTTGTATCATTCTTGACATGTTGGCATTGCTTTGTTTGTGTTATACTCATTCGTGTTGATTATGCCTGTAGACAAGTTATTGCCATGATTTGATTATCGTTTCAAATCTGAGTTTGACGTTTAAATGGATGATTTAATCCTTTTTGGTTCATTTAAAAGAAGTTTAACATACTTGTGTTAGTATGGTGTGATTTGCCAATTGTTGGCTAAACCATGGATTGTGTTATTTCTTTTAAAAGACTTTACTTTTCATTCAAGTTATTCAGAATGTAAACTTGGATTTTATTTTGATTTAACTTTGGGTTGGGTTTGACTATGGTCGCCCAACAAGTGGGAAGAAGCTTGGAAGTTTTGATAACTCGGCTGACTCACTGGTATGGATTTAAACTTGGGTTATTTAAAACTGTTTTCTGAATTATTCAAATTGTGTTTTGAAATGGAAACTTATATGGTTTGATTTCTATAACTAGGGTTATAGTTTTAATACGTTTTAATCTTATGTGTTTGATTATACGTTGGCGTGTTGTTATATGTGCTAGTCCTACATGGTGTCTAGTACTCCCTAGAGTTAGGGTATGTTTTTAATTATTATTTATACATTGTCTAGACTCGTCGACTGTTCGTGCTTCGGAGACGAACCAGGATTAGATTGCTTGCCAGGTTATCACGTGGATTAGCAAGCAGTGAGTTTATATCGCTATTTACCGCTTTATTAAGTAAATTGTATTTTTGCATATATAGATATATTGCATATACAGCTTTCGAACTGTTTTCGACATTATGGATCTGAATTGGAACGGGCTACTCGATGGGCATCATCGAGACTGCGTGCGCACCGGTATATGATCATATGGTATTGAGGTAGGTTTGAGATACGTCTCGCCTTAGTGAGGGCGCCGGTGGAAGATACGTCTCCTGGGACTCACGTGTTTATTTGAGTGACAGTCGGGGATCGGTTATGGAAATACGTCTCACCGACACAACAACTGGATTTAGATTATTTGTGGTTTAGGGTTTCAATGCTTATCCATAATGATAAATTGTTTTACAAATGTTTTAAGGTTTTTAAAGGTTTTCACTTAATAAATGTAAATAGTTGTATGAACTCATCTCAGTATATCTGACCCCGTTGTTTTCCCAATTTTTCCAGGGTTATGATTTGAGCGAGTCAACTGGTCTCCGATTCTTTATTTCCTCGGAGGTCTTACTTTATTTTTATTAAAGTTATTGAAGTGATTTTACTCTTAGACCGCAGTAGTAATTAGAAGTCTTACTTGTTGTAGTACTTGTTGTAAGATTAACTCAATTGGATTATTTTTTGATTGGTATTATTATATTAACTTTGGTTATTTAGTATTTATACCGTGTTAGAGACTCGGAGTTGACCGAACATTTATTATTTATACGTTGTAAATATAAACTGCTATACTAGGTTGGAGTCTCGGTTGCCCCGAGCATGTGGTTTTATGCAGGTACACTATTTTAAATGATTAATGTATGTTATCCGCAAGGTTTGCTACGGGTTTCGGTACAACCATACCCATACCCTAGCGCCGGTCGCGATTCATGAAAATGGGTCGTGACAAAGTTGGTATCAGAGCTTTGGTTTCAAACCAAGGCCTTATGCATTATATGTGTTATGTGTTTTTGGCATGATAAGTTGATGCTGTGTCATAGAAACTACTGCGGAATTAGGATTCGTGTCTTGTCTTTTGAAACGTCATCTTTTGTTTTCAAACTTTCAGCCTACATCCTATAGGTGATGTGTGTCAGTCATTATTTAGTGTTGCTGCTATGATTGATAATTAATTTCACTTGGATGTTATTTGCAGTATTTTATCATGTTTAGGTTATTTCACTTGGGTGATTATAATTGCTTTCGAATTCTCGGGAAATCTTAGGTTGGTAAATTTTTTTAAAACTCACACTCGGGTATGATGTTATTTGTAGAACTTTGGCTTTTATGCCTTTAATAATTTTTCATAACATTAGAATATTCGGTGAGTAGTTTCGGCTTTGGCCGAGAATATTGATTATTAAAAATTATATTTTGTTAGGCTTTAACTTTTTTTTTCTAAATAAAGAATTTTTGAGTTAAACTTTTAAACGTGTTTTGTGGTCATACATGGTTTGACCACATGTTGTTTTAAGGGTTTTCATTGAGAAAATTATTTTATTCGATTTGTGTTTCGACACAGAATCATAAGAGAAGTTTGACTTCTAATTGTTTAAAGATTTGATTTTTGGTTAAGTGGCCAGTAAAAAGAAATTTCTTGTGTTTTGAAATATAATGTTTGGTTTAGTGTTAACAAACGATGATTTCAAAAAGATATTTTTAAGAGATGAGTCATTGACTTGAGAATTTAACGTTGAAGCTATTTGACCATGTTGTAGTATGTCAACATTTTGATTTTTTGGGATTTACGAAGTGGTTTTTTTGAGATTAAAGATTTCTCACTTGAGTTTTTGAATTGCTGTTTAACGGTTGGGTTATATTGAGCTTTTAATTTTGGAAGTATGTAAATTTTATTTGAGTGCATTTTCTCAGATTTACAAATATTTTGATTACGTTTTATAAACGTTTATTTTGGGTTCGACTTGGGTCACCCAAATTTAGAAGTTGAGCTTGGTAGTTGTAATGACTCGGCTAACTCGATGGTTTCATGGATTGAGATACTTGGGTATTCTTTTCAAAGCAATTGATTTATAAGAAGAAACTTTTACGGATATTGATTTTGTTTTAACCGTGGGGCTCAACAAAATTTGAAAGTTTTGTGATTAACTTTAAATTTCAAAATGAATTTTGAAGCATACTCTTTAAAGATGAATTACTACAGGGTGATTTCGTTATAAAATTCAAAACTTGTTGTAGCATGTTTTGATATTTGTCTTTAATAATGATTGAGATGTTTTTGCTGAATGGCATGCTTACGTGGTTTATGATTTACAGATTTGGTATCTTTTGGAAATAGTTTGCGTTGTATAACTCGCTTGTCTGTTGGACTAAGTTGATTTTTTGTGTTTTGTCTCTTCGTGCGGAGCATCACGTGAGATGATTTAATCACGTGGTCATGGTTGGCTTACCTCGATGTATGGTCTTGACCTATGAGTAAGAACTTTGTTTAGACCCTATTTGCCTTGTTCGGTTTTGGGTTGCGCGGGGTTTTGCTGTTTGTTTCGTGGATCGAAACCTTTGGGTTTAGATATCGAGAAAGACGAGGGGATTATTCCCTTGGAATGGTTGATGGTTTTTGATTATCCTAAAAAGGATATTGGAAATTCTGGCCAAAAACATAGAGCGGTGTATTCATACACTGATGTTTTCATCAAGTTAATGATGCGATGCGGGAGCTGGCGGTAGGTTTCGTAGGAACGTGTGTGATGTGTTATTTTCATTGAGTATAAGTTTCATTTGGGTTGAAGTTAGTTGGATACTTTTACCGAAGAGTTGTAACAAAATTATTAGGTTGAGTTGCTATATAACATCGAATTTCGGTAGATTACAAGTATGGAGTTTGAGAAATATTTTGAGGTTATTAAGTGCACATCTCACAGAGTGTAACGTCTAGCAAATATTTTTGGGGAATTTATTTCAAAGGTTGATTTTAAAAAAAAATATTTGAAATATTTTCAACACGTAATTGTGCCTAGACATATCATGAACATGCATTTTGAATGTCACGAATAGGATTTCATTGAGCACTAAGTATGTTCACTAAATAAAAGAAAAAAAATTGATACATGCATAATAGTACATTTATCACGTGCATAGAAATGATCAAGGTTGGATGCAACTCTTTAGGGATGAGAGATGTCATCACCCTGGCGCACAATTATGTAAAATGGATTTTAACGATAAAGTGTTTTGAGAAAGATGTTTTGAAACGAGCTCGCGAGTCACATTATGATAAATGTATTTATAAAGTTTTCGGATTTCAAATGATTTTGAAACTATTACCGAAAGATAGCTAGACAAATTCTCTGTGATGATGATGATGCATTTTGGATGATTGCGTTGTAATGGATTAGTTTGTTTTCTCAGAATCTTGTGTTTCATAGAAAAAATATGGTTTTGAGGTTTGCACTCGAGATATAGTTGTACCAATTGCAGTGAGTGGTTAGATTCAGATTAGAAAGTTTTCATGATTGTTTCCGATTTGTGATTTAAGGAATTGTGGATTAAGAATATTGGTTATGCTCCATGTGTGTTTATACACTGCGTTTTTTAAAAAAAAAAGAGATGTTATCTTTCAGATTAGATTTTTCAAATTACTTTGGGTAAATGGATATAAAAGTATTTTCATAAACAAAGAGATTTACGTTGTTAAATTTTATCCTTTTGAGGAAAGGAATAAATTTTGTCAAGATTAATTCAAAAGGAATAATAAATTGTTCGGTTGAACGATTCTTCAAATTGTGTTTTTGTTTGAGAGCAAGATTTAGAAGCGACTTAAATTTTGGATGTTTGAAACATCAATATGTATTTTAATACGAAGGCTTTTTCTACGGTTTGTGTATTTTTGAGAAAGAGATAAATTTATTTTAGCAAGTTGGTTTAAAGATAACATAAATTTTATCAGTTGAACTGTTTCAAATAAATTTGCAAACTTATTTTAGAGTAAGAGAAATCCGTGAATTCAAAATGCGAATATTTTACAAAATTTCAAGGGTTTACAAAACTGATGGTTTTTCGACGGTAAAGCATTTTGATTATTGAATATAAAAAGGAGGTGTAAGACATAAAGTCTTTTAAAGAGAAGTGGGAAATTTTGAATATAAAATGTTTTGCATATTGAAAGATTTTATACTCCTATATGTTTGGTTTTGGAATAACTAACAATCTGATCGGGGTGAATTGGTCGTAGTGATCTCTCGTTGTATACGAGATTTTAGTGAGTTGATTAGAGTAATTTTGAGAATTTAAATTTAGTTAGATTATTTGAGCTAGTTGATTCGGAAATCGATGATCGCTTTGGTGAGTTTCGACAAAAATGTTGGTTGGTCGATACTGTTAATTGAGGGTTTTCTTTTGGAAAATTTGGATATCATTTGGTTCGGATATCGAACCTTTTGTGTGTTGAATAAAGTTAAGTGTGTGAAATATAGTTAGGATGTAAGTTGATGGTTAGTCACCTTAGACTATTTTGGGCTGTTTATCTATTAATGATCAAAGGAATAATTTTGATTGAGATTGCTTGTGACTAATCTGGGGATTCTGTTATCACGAGATAGGTTCACGTATTGTTTTGAACGATATGAGTTTTTGGGTTTTATGATTCGCGAGATTGATGGTATTATCAAATTTGGTGTTAATCGTTGGACATAATGATCCAAGTAGTGTTTGTTTTTGGCCGAAATATTATTTAGTTGTTATTGAGTATTGTTATCGATTATTTTGGTGTCGAGCTAGTTATAAGTGGACAGGTGAGTAAGTGTTGTGGAACACAATATTTTTTTTCAGTGTTCCTGTTTGATACGATAGAGTTTGGAATTGTAAGAACTATAGTTTGAGGTTAGGGCTTGTTCTTGCGCTTTGATAATGTGGGTTCGATAATCGTTAAGATTCGAGATGGTTTTGGAAGCCATCCCGGTAAAGAGTAATTGTGATTCACAGTTGGATAATTTTTGTCTGTTCACTTTTGTGTTGATCGAGTAATAGTTAGAGCACCGAGTTGTTAGAATTAAATTTTTGCGCATATGTATGTTGTGACCGTTTAAACTGCGAATCAGTTTCAGATTTAAAATTCGAGGTCGAATTTTTCATAGGTAGGGGAGAATGTAATACCCCATATGTTTTCGGCGTGTTTCGTCTTGTGTTGACCTTCTCTAGGTGAATTTTTTTTGTTAGAGTTATCATTGAAGAGATTCGAGGTTTCGTTCTTGATTATCCTTAGAATTTCTGTCGAGTTTTATATGGGAGAGTTTGTATTCCTTCGTTTGGTTTCACCTAAAAATGGCATTATCGTTTTATGTTAAGTGGAAGTTAGTGTTGATACTTTTTGTGATCATTTGAGATTGTTCGGTTTATGAAAATGGTGGCTTAGAGTTATCGTTCGAGGAACAACCTTTTGAGTTTTTCTTACGCAAGTACATAGGTCGTTAAGCATGGAAATTCCTATGATTACAGTTTGGATTGGTTACTTGGTTGAGGAATATTCTTGAGAGATAGAGTTCGTTATGGCGAATTGTTATAATTATTGTCCTTCTTCACCTTCGGTATCTTGCTTATGCGTTTTTACATTGGTTATGTGCGTTTTGTTCAGCTTGATATGTTAGTTTTATGTTATGTTTTTCGTCGGTTGTTTTTGTTTTAAATTCGAGGACGAATTTTATATAAGTTGGGGAGATTGTGATATCCCGTGTTTTTCCGTTTGGTTTCGGCGTTGTTCCGTCACCGTGTTGATCGTTTTTGGTATTCGTTGGGCTCCGTGTGTTCCATGTTATACTTTGGGTTTGGTCCGTCGTTGCCGTTGGGCCTAGGTCAAGTTTTTGCATTTTTATAGCTTTGTGCAGGGAGGCACGATGGAAGGCACGATGGGTCCATCGCGCCTGCCATCGTGCCCTAGGCTTTTTCCATGTTGCTGAGGAAGGCACGATGGAAGGCACGATGGTTCCATCGCGCCTCGCATCGTGCCCTAGGCATTTTTTCCATTTTTCTGAGGAAGGCACGACGGAAGGCACGATGGGTCCATCGCGCCTCCCATCGTGCCCCTCTGTCAGATTCGATATTTTGACCTATAAATAGACCCCTAACTCGACCTAACCTAATTTTTCACTTTTCTAAAACCCTAGAGCCGCCCTAGCATATGAGATACTCTATTTTCCTTCATTCCCTTTGGTTTAATCATTCGGTAAGTGATTCTAATGCTCCTTTCTTCGATTAATCAATTCCTTATCGCGTATATCGGCTCTTAACTTATTCGAACATTTTTCAAGCGTATTGTGGATATTGATTACTGTTTCCTTTCGATCCTTACGCCGATCTCGATTCATTATGGTATGTGTTGCAATCCTTTAAGTTTTTGCGTAGAGATTCGCGTGCTAATTCGATAGATTGTGTTCTATTGTGTTGTACCTATGTTGTGGCTGATTTGATCTCTGAAACGCTTAGCCTAATCTGTAATAGGGTGTTTACGATTGAATTATCATGCTATAACATTTAGATTTAAATGTTGATTATTGGGTTAAGGTGCTAGGTTGTTCGTGTGATTATGGCTTGGTTAATTCGCTGTTTAATCAATGTAAAAGAGGGCTGGAAATTCTTATTAAAGGCTGATCTTATGTGTTTGAATCAATGGTATATTTTTGACATGCTTGGTAAATCATAGGTTGATTATATGGCTCATAATGCATGATTTCACCTTGTTGTTGTGTTGATTAGTTTTTAATGCTCTAGTTGCTGCCCACTATTGTGTTGGGGCTGTTTTGTATCATTCTTGACATGTTGGCATTGCTTTGTTTGTGTTATACTCATTCGTGTGGATTATGCCTGTAGACAAGTTATTGCCATGATTTGATTATCGTTTCAAATCTGAGTTTGACGTTTAAATGGATGATTTAATCCTTTTTGGTTCATTTAAAAGAAGTTTAACATACTTGTGTTAGTATGGTGTGATTTGCCAATTGTTGGCTAAACCATGGATTGTGTTATTTCTTTTAAAAGACTTTACTTTTCATTCAAGTTATTCAGAATGTAAACTTGGATTTTATTTTGATTTAACTTTGGGTTGGGTTTGACTATGGTCGCCCAACAAGTGGGAAGAAGCTTGGAAGTTTTGATAACTCGGCTGACTCACTGGTATGGATTTAAACTTGGGTTATTTAAAACTGTTTTCTGAATTATTCAAATTGTGTTTTGAAATGGAAACTTATATGGTTTGATTTCTATAACTTGGGTTATAGTTTTAATACGTTTTAATCTTATGTGTTTGATTATACGTTGGCGTGTTGTTATATGTGCTAGTCCTACATGGTGTCTAGTACTCCCTAGAGTTAGGGTATGTTTTTAATTATTATTTATACATTGTCTAGACTCGTCGACCGTTCGTGCTTCGGAGACGAACCAGGATTAGATTGCTTGCCAGGTTATCACGTGGATTAGCAAGCAGTGAGTTTATATCGCTATTTACCGCTTTATTAAGGAAATTGTATTTTTGCATATATAGATATATTGTATATACAGCTTTCGAACTGTTTTCGACATTATGGATCTTAATTGGAACGGGCTACTCGATGGGCATCATCGAGACTGCGTGCGCACCGGTATATGATCATATGGTATTGAGGTAGGTTTGAGATACGTCTCGCCTTAGTGAGGGCGCCGGTGGAAGATACGTCTCCTGGGACTCACGTGTTTATTTGAGTGACAGTCGGGGATCGGTTATGGAGATACGTCTCACCGACACAACAACTGGATTTAGATTATTTGTGGTTTAGGGTTTCAATGCTTATCCATAATGATAAATTGTTTTACAAATGTTTTAAGGTTTTTAAAGGTTTTCACTTAATAAATGTAAATAGTTGTATGAACTCATCTCAGAATATCTGACCCCGTTGTTTTCCCAATTTTTCCAGGGTTATGATTTGAGCGAGTCAACTGGTCTCCGATTCTTTATTTCCTCGGAGGTCTTACTTTATTTTTATTAAAGTTATTGAAGTGATTTTACTCTTAGACCGCAGTAGTAATTAGAAGTCTTACTTGTTGTAGTACTTGTTGTAAGATTAACTCAATTGGATTATTTGTTGATTGGTATTATTATATTAACTTTGGTTATTTAATATTTATACCGTGTTAGAGACTCGGAGTTGACCGAACATTTATTATTTATATGTTGTAAATATAAACTGCTATACTAGGTTGGAGTCTCGGTTGCCCCGAGCATGTGGTTTTATGCAGGTACAATATTTTAAATGATTAATGTATGTTATCCGCAAGGTTTGCTACGGGTTTTGGTACAACCATACCCATACCCTAGCGCCGGTCGCGATTCATGAAAATGGGTCGTGACAGCTAAAAAGGTGAAATGTTTGGATTTGTTTCGTAGCATTTAAAAGGTTTGGATTTATTTCGTAACGTTTTAAACGTTTGGATTTGTATCGTAACGTTTGTAAACGCTTGACTTAAATCGCAAAAAAGGGAAAACGTTTGGATTTGTTTCGTAATATTCGTAAACGTCTAAGTTAAATCGTTAAAAGGTGAAACGTTTGGAAATGTTTCGTAACGTTTTAAAAATTTAGATTGGTTACGTAACGTTTTAAACGTTTGGCTTAAATCGCTCAAAAGGTAAAATGTTTGGATTTGTTTCGTAACATTTGTAAACGTTTCGCTTAAATCGCTAAAAAGGTGAAACGTTTGGATTTCGTTTGAAACATTTTAAACGTTTAAATTGTTTTCGTAACGTTTTAAACGTTTGGCTTAATTCGTTAAATAGGTGAAATGTTTGGATTTATTGAAACGTTTTAAACGTTTGGATTTGTTTCGTAACGTTTGTAAACATTTTGCTTAAATCGCTAAAAAGGTGAAATGTTTGGATTTGTTTCATAATATTTGAAAACGTTTGGCTTAAATTGCTAAAAAGCTGAAAAGTTTGGATTTGTTTCGTAACGATTTAAAAATTTGGATTGGTTTCGTAACGTTTTAAACATTTGGCTTAAATCGCTAAAAAGGTGAAACGTTTGGATTTGTTTCGTAACGTTTTTAACGTTTGGCTTATATAGGTATAAAGGGGAAATGTTTGGATTTGTTTTGTAATGTTTTAAACATTTGGATTGGTTTCGTAATGTTTTAAACGTGTGGCTTAAATCGCTTAAAAGGTGAAACGTTTTAAACGTTTTGCTTAAATCACCAAAAAGGTGAAACGTTTGGATTTGTTTCATAACGTTTGTAAACGTTTGGCTTAAATAGCTAAAACGGTGAAACGTTTGGACTTGTTTCGTAACGTTTTAAACGTTTGGATTGGTTTCATAAGGTATTAAATATTTAGCTTAAATTGATAAAAAGATGAAATGTTTAGATTTGTTTCGTAACTTTTGTAAATGTTTGGCTTCAATCGCTAAAAAGGTGAAACGTTTGGATTTAATTCGTAATGTTTTAAACGTTTGGACTGGTTTCGTAACGTTTTAAATGTTTGGCTTAAATCGCTAAAAAAGTGAAACGTTTGGATTTGTTTTGTAACATTTTAAACGTTTGGATTGGTTTCGTAACAATTTATACGTTCGGCTTAAATCGCTAAATAGGTGAAACGTTTGGATTTATTTCGTAGTGTTTTAAACGTTTGGATTTCTTTCGTAACGTTTGTAAATGTTTGGCTTAAATCGCTAAGAAGGTGAAACATTTGGATTTGTTTCTTAACTTTTAAAATGTTTGGATATATTTCGTAACGTTTGAAACTTTTGGATTTGTTTCATAACGTTGTGGCTTAAATCGCTAAAAAGGTTAATCGTTTGGATTTGTTTCGTAATATTTGTAAACGTTTGGCTTATATCGCTAAAAAGATGAAAGGTTTGGATTTGTTTCATAACCTTTTAAACATATGGATTTCTTTCGTAACGTTTTAAGCGTTTGCCTTATATCCCTAAAAAGGTAAAACGTTATGATTTTTTTCGTAACGTTTGTAAACGTTTGGCTTAAATCGCTAAAAAAAGTGAAACGTTTGGATTTCTTACCTAACGTTTTAAACGTTTGGATTAGTTTCGTAACGTTTGTAAACGTTTGGCTTAAATCGCTAAAAAGGTGAAAAGTTTGGATTTGTTTCGTAACGTTTTAAACGTTTGGATTGGTTTCATAACGTTTCAAATATTTGGCTTAACTTAATAAAAAGGTGAAACGTTTGGATTTGTTTCTTATCGTTTGTAAACGTTTGGCTTGAATCGCTAAAAAGGGGAAACGTTTGGATTAGTTTCGTAACGTTATAAACGTTTGGATTGGTTTCGTAACATTTTAAAAATTTGGCTTAAATCGCTAAAAATGGGAAAACGTTTGGATTGGTTTCATAACGTTTTAAATATCTGGCTTAAATTAATAAAAATGTGAAACGTTTGGGGCTTTAATCGCTAAAACGGTGAAACGTTTGGATTTGTTTCATAACGTTATACACTTTTTGATTGGTTTCGTAACATTTTAAAAAAATGGCTTAAATATCTAAAAGGGTGAAATATTTGGATTTGTTTTGTAACTTTTGTAAACATTTGGCTTAAATCGCTAAAAAGTTGAAACATTTGGATTTATTTCGTAACGTTTTAAACGTTTGGATTGGTTTTGTAACATTTGTAAACGTTTGGCTTAAATCGCTAAAATGATGAAACGTTTGGATTTATTTCGTAACATTTTAAACGCTTGGATTTGTTTCGTAACGTGTTAAACGTTTGGCTTAAATCGCTAAAAAGGTAAAACGTTTGGATTTGTTTCGTAACATTTGTAAACGTATTGCTTAAATAGCTAAAAAGGTAAAACGTTTAGATTTCTTTCCTAACGCTTTAAACGCTTGGATTGGTTTCGTAACGTATTAAACGTTTGTCTTAAATCACTAACAAGGTAAAACGTTTGGATTTTTTTCGAAATGTTTTAAACGTTTGGCTTAAATCACTATAAAGGTGAAACGTTTGGATTTGTTTCATAACGTTTGTAAATGTTTGGCTTAAATCGCTAAAAAGGGGAAACGTTTGGATTTGTTTCGTAACATTTTAAACGTTTGGATTAGTTTCATAAAGTCTTAAATATTCGACTTAAATTGATAAAAAGGTGGAAATTTTGGATTTGTTTCCTAACGTTTGTAAACGTTTGGCTTTAATCTCTAAAAAGGTGAAACATTTGGATTTGTTTCGTAATGTTTTAAACGTTTGGATTGGTTTCGCAACGTTTTTAATGTTCAACTTAGATCGCTAATAAAGGGGAAACGTTTGGATTTGTTTCCTAATGTTTGTAAACGTTTGGCTTAAATCGCTAAAATGGTGAAACATTTGGTTTTGTTTTGTAATTTTTAAAATGTTTGGATTTATTTCGTAACGTTTTAAACGTTTGGATTGGTTTCGTAACATTTGTAAATATTTGGCTTAAATTTCTAAAAAGGTGAAGCGTTTGGTTTTGTTTCGTAATATTCGAACGCGTTTGGCTTAAATCGCTAAAAAGGGGAAACATTTAGATTTATTTAGTAACGTTTTAAATGTTTGGATTGGTTTCGTAGCGTTTTAAACGTTTGGCTTCAATCGCTAAAAGGGTAAAATGTTTGGATTTGTTTCATAACGTTTGTAAATGTTTGGCTTAAATTTCTAAAAAGGTGAAACATTTGGATTTCTTTCGTAACGTTTTAAACGTTTAGATTGGTTTCGTAACGTTTTAAACGTTTGGCTTAAATAACTAAAAAGGTGAAATGTTTGGATTTGTTTCGAAAGGTTATAAACGTTTGGCTAAAATCACTAAAAAGGTGAGACGTTTTGATTTGTTTCGTAACGTTTGTACATGTTGGCTTAAATCGTTTAAAAAGTGAAACGTTTGGATTTGTTTCGTAAAATCTTAAACGTTTGGATTGGTTTCATGACGTTTTAATTATTTGGCTTACATTGATAAAAAGGAGAAACCTTTGATTGTGTTCCATAACATTTGTTAACATTTGGCTTTAATTGCTAAAAAAGTGAAACATTTGGATTTGTTTCGTAACATTTTAAACGTTTGGATTGGTTTCGTAACGTTTTAAATGTGTGGCTTAAATAGCTAAAAATGTGAAACGTGTGAATTTTGTTTGGTAACGTTTGTAAACGTTTGGCTTAAATCGCTAAAAAGGGGAAACGTTTGGATTTGTTTCTTAACATTGAAAAGGTTTGGATTTATTTCGTAACGTTTTAAACGTTTGGATTTGTATCGTAACGTTTGTAAACGCTTGACTTAAATAGCAAAAAAGGGAAAATCTTTGGATTTGTTTCGTAATATTCGTAAACGTCTGACTTAAATCGCTAAAAAGATTAAACGTTTGGAAATGTTTCGTAACGTTTTAAACATTTAGATTGGTTTCGTAACGTTTTAAACGTTTGCTTAAATTGCTCAAAAAGTAAAATGTTTGGATTTGTTTCGTAACATTTGTAAATGTTTCGCTTAAGTCGCTAAAAAGGTGAAACGTTTGGATTTCGTTTGAAACATTTTAAACGTTTGAATTGGTTTCGTAACGTTTTAAACGTTTGGCTTAATTCGCTCAATAGGTTAAATGTTTGGATTTATTTGGAAACGTTTTAAACGTTTGGATTTTTTCGTACCGTATGTAAACGTTTTGCTTAAATCGCTAAAAAAGTGAAACTTTTGGATTTGTTTCATAATATTTGTAAACGTTTGGCTTAAATTGCTAAAAAGGTGAAAAGTTTGGATTTGTTTCGTAACGATTTAAAAATTTGGATTGGTTTCGTAACGTTTTAAACATTTGGCTTTAATCGCTAAAAAGGGGAAACGTTTGGATTTGTTTCGTAACGTTTTAAACGTTTGGCTTAAATCGGTAAAAACGGGAAACGTTTGGATTTGTTTTGTAATGTTTTAAACGTTTGGCTTTAATTGCTAAAAAGGTGAAACGTTTGGATTTCTTTTGTAATGTTTTAAACGTTTGTATTGGTTTCGTTATGTTTTAAACGTGTGGCTTAAATCGCTTAAGAGGTGAAACGTTTTAAACGTTTTGCGTAAATCACTAAAAAGGTGAAACGTTTGGATTTATTTCGTAACGATTGTAAACGTTTGGCTTAAATCGCTAAAACGGTGAAACATTTGGACTTGTTCCGTAACATTTTAAATGTTTGGATTTGTTTCATAAGGTTTTAAATATTTAGCTTAAATTGATAAAAAGGTGAAACGTTTGGATTTGTTTCGTAACTTTTGTAAATGTTTGGCTTCAATCGCTAAACAGGTGAAACGTTTGGATTTAATTCGTAACGTTTTAAACGTTTGGATTGGTTTCGTAACGTTTTAAATGTTTGGCTTAAATCGCTAAAAAAGTGAAAAGTTTGGATTTGTTTTGTAACATTTTATACGTTTGGATTGGTTTCGTAATATTTTTATAAGTTTGGCTTAAATCGCTAAATATGTGAAACGTTTGGATTTATTTCGTAATGATTTAAACGTTTGGATTTTTTTCGTAACGTTTGTAAACGTTTGGCTTAAATCGCTAAAAAGGTGAAACGTTTGGATATATTTTGTATTATTTGTAAACTTTTGGTTTAAATCGCTAAAGAGGTGAAAAGTTTGGATTTGTTTCGTAACGTTTTAAACTTTTGGATTGGTTTCGTAACGTTTTAAACGTTTGGTTTAAATCACTAAAAAGTTGAAACGTTTGGATTTGTTTCGTAACGTTTATAAACGTTTAGCTTAAATCGCTAAAAAGGTGAAACGTTTGAATTTGTTTCGTAGCGTTTTAAACGTTTGGATTGGTTTCATAAGGTTTTAAATATTTGGTTTAAAATGATAAAAAAAGGTGAAACATTTGGATTTGTTTCGTAACTTTTGTAAACGTTTGGCTTCAATCGCTAAAAAGGTGAAACGTTTGGATTTATTTCGTAACGTTTTAAACACTTGGATTAGTTTCGTAACGTTTGAAATGTTTGGCTTAAATCGCTAAATAGGTGAAACGTTTGGATTTATTTCGTAACGTTTTAAACGTTTGGATTTGTATCATAACGTTTGTAAACGTTTGGCTTAAATCGCTAAAAAGGTGAAACGTTTGGATATGTTTTATAATATTTTCAAACTTCTTGTTTAAATCGCTAAAAAGGTGAAAAGTTTGGATTTATTTTGTAATATTTAAAACATTTGGATTGGTTTTGTAACGTTTTAAATGTTTGGCTTAAATCGCTAAAAAGGTGAAACGTTTGGATTTGTTTCGAACTATTTGTAAATATTTGGCTTCAATCGCTAAAAAGGAGAAATAATTGGATTTGTTTTGTAACGTTTTATACGTTTGCATTGGTTTCGTAACGTTTTAAATTTTTGGCTTAAATCACTAAAAAGGTGAAACGTTTAGATTTTTTTTGTAACGTTTTAAATGTTTGGATTTGTTTTGTAACATTTGTAAACGTTTGGCTTAAAATCGCTAAAAAGGTGAAACGTTTGGATTTGTTTCGTAATATTCGTAAACGTTTGGCTTAAATTGCTAAAAACGTGAAACATTTGGATTTGTTCCGTAACGTTTGTAAACGTTTGCCTAAAATTGCTAAAAAGGTGAAACGTTTAGATTTCATTCGTAAAGTTTTGAACGTTTGGATTTATTTTGTAATGTTTTAAACATTTGGATTTGTTTTGTAACGTTTGTAAACGTTTGAATTGACTCGCTAAAAAGGGGAAACATTTGGATTTGTTTCGTAATATTTGTAAACGTGAGGCTTAAATCGCTAAAAAGGTGAAACGTTTGGATTTGTTCCGTAATGTTTGTAAACGTTTTCCTAAAATCGCTAAAAAGGTGAAACGTGTAGATTTATTTCGTAACATTTTAAAAGTTTGGATTTATTTCGTAACGTTTTAAACATTTGGATTTGTTTTGTAACGTTTGTAAACGTTTGAATTGATTCGTTGAAAAGGGGAACCATTTGGATTTGTTTCGTCATATTTGTAAACGTTTGGCTTAAATCGCTAAAAAGGTGAAACGTTTGGATTTCTTTCGTATCGTTTTAAACGTTTGATTTTGTTTCGTAACGTTTTAAACTTTGGCTTAAATCGGTAAAAGGGTGAAACCTTCTGATTTATTTCGTAATGTTTTAAACGTTTGGCTTAAATTGCTAAAATGGGGAAATGTTTGGATTTCTTTTGTAACGTTATAAACGTTTGGATTTGTTTCGTAACGTTTTAAACGTGTGGGGTAAATTGCTAAAAAGGTGAAACATTTGAATTTGTTTCAAAACGTTTTAAACGTTTGGCTTAAATCATTAAAAAGGTTAAATGTTTGGATTTGTTTGGTAACGTTAGTAAACGTTCGGCTTAAATCGCTAAAAAATGAAACGTTTGGATTTGATTCGTAACGTTGTAAAGGTTTGGATTGGTTTCATAACGTTTTAAGTATTTGGTTAAAATTGATAAAAAGGTGAAACATTTGGATTCGTTTTGTAACGTTTGTAAATGTTTGGTTTAAATCGCTAAAAAGGTGAAACATTTGGATTTGTTTCATAATGTTTTAAACTTTTGGATTGGTTTCGTAACGTTTTAAATGTTTGGCTTAAATCGCTAAAAAGGTGAAACGTTGGGATATGTTTCGTAACGTTTGGCTTAAATCGCTAATAAGGTTAAATGTTTGGATTTTCTTCGTAACGTTTTAAACGTTTGGATTGGTTTCGTAACGTTTTAAATATTTGGCTTAAATTGTTAAAAAGGTGAAACCTTTGGATTTGTTTCGTAACGTTTGTAAACGTTTGGCTTAAATCGCTAAAAAGGTGAAACGTTTGGATTTGTTTCGTAACGTTTTAAACGTTTGGATTGGTTTTGTAACGTTTTGAACGTTTAGCTTAAATCGCTAAAAAGGTAAAACGTTTGGATTTCTTTCGTAACGTTTTTAAACGTTTGGCTTAAATCGCTAAAAAGGTGAAACGTTTGGATTTGTTTCGTAACGTTTTAAACGTTTGGATTGGTTTCGTAACGTTTTGAACGTTTATCTTAAATCGCTAAAAAGGTAAAACATTTGGATTTCTTTCGTAACGTTTTTAAATGTTTGGCTTAAATCGCTAAAAAGGTGAAACGTTTGGATTTGTTTCGTAACGTTTTAAACGTTTGGATTGGTTTCATAACATTTTAAATATTTGTTAACGTTTGACTTAAATCGTTAAAAATGTGAAACGTTTGGAAAAAGTGTATTTTAGCTCAAAATGGAATTTAAGCGTTTTTAGCCGAAAAATTGCTAAAACAAATTATCGGATATGGAATTATGAGGTATTAAGGTGATATTATTTATTTGGAAATAAATAATACAAAGTTTATCGAGTTCGAATGATTAAGCGATTTACGGACTAAATTGGACAAAATAAAAGTTAGAAATTGAAAGGTATGGAGGTGGCAACCCCAAGGAGCAAAGAGAGATATTCTCCATAATTATAAAAGGTATTCGAATTGAGTTTAAACTCAGATTACCAAATGCTCTCAGCCCTTAAGAACTCCATCATCTTCAACCTTTGAGTTTTTAATGCAAAATCTTTGATTCATCATAACTTCTTCAATTCTCAACGCAATTGAGCGATTCTCGCAGCCACGGAACGAGGAAAGGATCCTCCACTAGATTATGGATTCAATTTGAGGTAAGTTTGAATGTTTCCAGTTAGGGTATCAGATCTGCAAATTCGGTTTTGGTGATTAATTTAGGATTTTGGTGGTTTTAATGTTCAAAGGTGATGGTGTGCTTATATGGAACACTTTGATGGTGATTTTGGATGCTTATACCTTCCGCAAAGTCATCAACCAGGGTAAGATGGATTTCTGAAATTTACTAAGTTAAGATAATGAATTTGGATGAGGAATTGCTTGAATGAATTCGGCAATTTCATAAGGATTAGGGTGTTTGATAATTGATAAATTTGCCTTATTGAATTGTGTTGATTATTGCTTGAATAATGAATGAAATTTTGATTGAAAATATTGACTAAGGTTCGGCCATGGAGCTAAAATGGTAGTGTGAGATTCAAATGATGAATATGAGGATTGAATTGAATAGTTAGACTTGAAAGTAGGTTGTGATTGATTGATAAACCTTGGATGAAATGTTGATACATGATTCGGCCAAAATGTGTAGTTAATGCCTAAGCATTTTGAATGGTGTTTAAACATGAAATGAATGTTTTTGTGGTGATATATGAGGGGTGGTATTAAGGTATGCTAGCAATAGGTTTCAAATCTCGACGAGCCATAAGTTACGAGTAAAGTATGCGCGAGATAATTTGACGATATTGTAGAATATGTGCTGCAGAACAGCCATATTTCAAGGGTAATATCTCGAGCTATATATCTCAAAATTAAGTTTTGTTTGTTGGTCCGGAAACTTAAGAATGTTGTCTATAAATGTCTAAGTATAAGTTTCTGCTAGTTAGGCCTCTAAGTGGCTCAAATAAATTATAACATTATGCCGCGCATAACAGCTATGAATTTAGGACAGCCCCATATTATTAACTTCTGAGTTGAATTCTAACACCTTTGGGTACTAATCTCAGTCCGAGACATAAACAAAAGTTGTAGGAAACATTAGGAAATTTATGAATGTCAATTTTTTTTAGGGGTCGGACTATTTTAAGTAAACGGTTTCGATAGCCGAAGTTTGCTAGAAACCTAGTTTTGGATTAATTAATTATAGTTAGATTGTTATTGATTCGAGCTATTATCGACTTTGCGTAGAATCGACGAGGCGACTACCAACAGAACTATGAACGTATAGAACGCGACATCACCTAGCTATTATCGAGGTTTTGGATAGCAAATAGTAAGTATATTTTACTTACTCTTATTATCGTATTAAAAACTATTTTATATATATTATATATTAGTATTATTAAATGCATCGCATAAATTACATGGATTGATTTTCACTACAAGAAAACAGCTCAATAGCGACCGGAGATCCGGTCCTTAGAAACAACAATTCGAACTCTATTAATTTTTAGCGACTGAAATATTTCGGTCGCCAACAGACGCTATAAGCCATGGGCTTAATAGTAATTAGGGACCGGAATTGGCGTTGGTCGCAAAAACATTTTAGGGACTGGAACGTTTCCAGTCGTTAATAAACTTTTTTGTGACAAAAACTATTTATATTTGTGATCGACTTCCCTTCATTATTGTTTATATATAACAGTAACTTTTTCTAATAGCTACCGTTTTTGTCACGACCCAAATCCGAGGGTCGCGACCGGCGCTAGGGAATGGGAGTGGTTGCTCCGAAACCCGTAGCAAGCCTAAAAATCTTTATAAATTTTTCGCGTTTTAAAATATAAAAAGGTTTGCAACCTCGTTACGGAAACACTTTAACACCTTTATTAAAAACGCGTTTGCAATTCAAGATCATATATTACATATGATCTATTTTCAGAAAATATCGTTAAAACATTTCTCTCGTTTAACGTAAACGCATTTCTGAAAACTGGGTCTTAAGACCCTGATTGTATTTAAAGAAACTAGAGCGCAAACATCAATCTCAGTTGACGCACCTGCTCTGTTTCCAATACAATCCTAAAATGCTAAACACATGAAACCAGTGTATCACTCAAACAACTGGTCCTAGCATTTTAGAAAACACGCAGCTTTTCAATCATATACATATACAGTAGTTCAAATCAGAGTATATCAAGATAAGTTTGAACTGCTGTAAATAAAAAGACAGACTTCCCAGTACCCGACTACTTGCAGCTCTAGAGGTATGGCTGACATTGACTTCCAGAATTATTGTGGAAGTCAGACCTCGTACTTGATTACCTGAAAGGTAAACATTGGGAAGGGTCAGAAATATAAATATTTCTGAGTGAGTGTACAATTTTACAATTGAATATTCAAATCGCAAATACATAAACATTTGTATATGTAAAATATTACCAATTAGTCGATCCAGATGAAACCCTACAAGACAGACTATTGTATGGGTCTCAACATACACAATATAGGCCTTAGACCGTGAACTGAATCACTGCCGTCTAAGCTGAATGTCTGGACCGTAACCGTGAAACTGCCATCACAGTACTGCTTGCGACCGTAACCGTTACTGCCGTCTCAGACTGTTAAGTCAGGGTCGCTAGCACTTCCAATGCTCAATGACAATAACTGACCTCTATGTCAGACACAGGCTCATATCGAGAAACACTACTAGTGATCTCACAGTCCTATTGACAACCAATAGGAAGCTTGTTCCAATGGATCTTTCATGGTTAAGTTATACTAGTGCGATTTGTTATTTAAAAACAGTTTAAATATAAATATTTAAAAGTAAAAACCACAAAGTAATACTCACAGTACTGTCGTCCCCATTTTCAAAAACATAAGCTCCAAGCATGCTTGTCAGTCAAACACGTTGGTGTTTGGCTCGCTAGATCGACTACTCGTCGGATCTAATTAAAATTCAAATTTCAGAAGAATATTAGACATTGAATTTCTAACTCTAGTCCTATCGTATAAACGATAGACTCAAACAACTATTGTTTATAGACGACTCTATAAACAAACACATGAACTAATTTCGATATTGAACTTCTCGTTCAATATATAATACCACTCTTGGTATAGACTTATAGTCCTTCTAACATTAATCACATTGATTAATGTAGAGGCTAGTTAAAACGTCGTATCGTTTTAACGTATAGACTTATATCATTTTAAAAAGTTCACCTTTAAACATTTACTAACTGACGGTAAACACACCGTCCTACTAGACGAAGTCCCCTCGGATTCGCCGCATGGAAAGACCCCGTCGGAGTCGGAATACACATCCGTGCACTGCCTGTGCACGTTCGTGCACAGCCTTGGCCAGTGCACGGTCGTCCACACGTGCCGGCACCGGGATTTTATTCTCGAGCCACTTTCCGACGTGCTCGATTGATTTTTCCCGCTCCGAACATTTAACCACAATCCAAACAATTCAATTCTATAATTAAAACGTTGAATCGATACGCACACGATCGATTCAATACGTTTACCATTTAATATCGAATATATAATAATTATATATCGAAATAAACATCGTATACGAGATTAATACCTCGATTACTTGAATAATCGTTGAAGAAACGGAGTCGGAATCGCGAAATGGATCGCGCCGCGACGGGACCTAATTTCCCTCGAACTGTGTGAGCCTCACCTCTGCTTGCTAAGCAAGCAAGTGTTTCATTCTTGAAATGAAACACAATGAATTGTGCCGGGCCCTCTCTCCTATTTATAGGAAAAATGTTGGCTAAAGTACCATTTGATACTAGCTCAATCATGCACTTTAACTTTAATTTTAATTAGTCGTCCGTAACCCAAACGTAAACTAATTCCAAATTTTGCGAAACTTTACCCAAAAATCCAATAAAATATAAAACGAATAAAAATATAATTTTTATTCGAATCCGACTTATATTTTATTTTTAATAAATCCCGGAAGATTTATTAGGTCCAAATCAGTCCCTCTTGAATAAAATTATTACGTCCAAATTTCATAAAAATTTGACGGTAGCTTCGTCAAAGTATTTCGCGAATATTAACATCAAAATTATTCGCTCGCGACTTATAAATTATTTTATTTTAATTTGGACTAATTAATTATATTTAATTCTTTAATAACTGAAAACTAATTGAAGTAAAAGTTTAGGGACCAAAAGGAATATTTTTCCTTTACTTGCCGCCCAATCAACCGCCTCTCCTTTTCTATTTTCTTTTTCTTTTTCTTTTATTTAACACACACATATATATATATATATATATATATATATATATATATATATATATATATATATATATCTTAACGTATATTCGTCTATAACTCGTCGAACTTTCCGAGTTTCGACATTTTAATTTCGCGGTTTTATCCGAAATCTTAAATTCTCCATTTAGAGTGGTACATTGATATATTAATTATCAATATATCAATTTATACGACGCTAAAGAGTATTCTGAAATTTATTACTCACGTCCACACTCGTTTATTAAAATTTAAATTTCCGGTTTAAATTTTAAACTCATATTGTTACGATATTCTTTTACGGATACGTATAAATTAAATTTACGTTTAAATTTAATTTATGTATTCTAAATTTATTAAATCACTTCCCGTGATTTAATTTAAAAACCTTAAATAGTCAAACCTTATTATTATTTGACTATTAAACTTAGTCTTTTCGAATATTTTTCTTAATATTCGAAACCTCAAAATATTATTTTTTATATTTTGATTACTCCAATTTGACCTCGTGGCATATTCTAATTACTTAAAATTACGGGGTATTACATTCTCCCCTCCTTATAAAAATTCGTCCTCAAATTTAAAATTTAATGCCACGTACTCAAATGACTCCATACAACCCTTTTATACGTCAATACTTATACTTTACGTAGCATACGGTTAATTCCAGATATAGGTAGGCTCTAAGCCCTCTTCTTATAGTAGTCGTGTACGAAACACGAAATACTTATCACAACACTAGCTCATCGGTTGCATGGTCATGCAATATTCTTATATGTCATAATTCATCATGACTTGGAGTTAACACTCCACACTTCATTATAACTTAGGTTATATTCTTTATCGTATTTCTCTCAACTTCTCAGTTACGTTTCATCATCGGATCAGTGTCTTTCACTGAATGTTCTTCGTCTGTCAACGAAGTATAAGCGCTGACACTGTTCAATCGTATAAGCTTACACGATCTATCTCTTTTCATATTCCTTTTCCTTTGGGTTTGTGCATTTCATCCATCGGTAAAGTGTGTTTTCTCACACTATTCCATCGTATATATTTACACAATTTGTGCACTCTATAGCCTCTCTTTCTTTTACTTCTCTTAATACAAAGGGGATCAATTAATTTGATCTCATAATGCTGCCTCTTAGCATTATTCTATGATCTTTTCACTATCGGTTAGGTTAAACTAACTCCATAGTCTTTTATACACTTGGGACGTGTATATTCTTACTACTGGGTTTACCCCTTTAAGTCATTTGTTACTTATAGGCAACAAACGATACTATCTTCTAATCATTGACCTAAAACTTGCCTGTAGACTTCTCCTTTATCGTCTAGACTCTCGCCAACTTGCTGTTATATGCAAAGTTTTGAGAGTATGGAACATATGATCTTCATCATAATGTTCACAGTCACTTATATCGAGTTAAAAGTTTCTTGATACCAAGATATTTTGACTAATATCCTTTGACATCTCCCATCGATACACTTCTATGATGTCATAGTACCTCTTTATGGTATTAAAACAAAGCACTTTATCGTGACACTCAGACTATACATGTCTGGTTCGCACACTCAATTGTCCTGTTTCTATATTTCATCAACAATACTGAAATTGCAAAAATTTTCTTTGCGTATCAGTTCTCATTACATACTCTAATGGAGTATTTCTAATTTATACTCTCTCTAAATTAATCAGTTCATATTGGTCTCATACTTGGTTGAGCCAATAGAATTCCAAAGTTTAAGACCTTATGTCTAATACATGATCATACTTGACAATTCAAGGTATGAATGTCTTGTTTAATAATCACTAGCACAGTAGTGTAGTATGCATATACTTTTCGCAAACCTCCACACTTTCACTGCGCTACTCTGATTCACAATCCACTAACTGCTATCTTTACAGTTAAATTATAGGATTCTTATATGATATTCTTCTTATATCATAATTCTAACTTTTATGATTTTTTTAATTCGTAGGCAACTTACTCCATGTATAATACAAGCAGTGCCTCTTGACTCCTATTACAATATCTCTTATCTCGTAAATAGTTCGCACTTCATATCACACTACTAGTGTCTTTCGACTTCCAGTGCGACTATAACTATTGCCAATTCCAATTCATACATTGACAGTTACCTCGTGCTTTCTCGGCCATCGAGGAACATTTTCTATATCTCCATCATGTTATATCATAACATATCTCCACTTGACTCTTTAACACATCTTATATATTTTATGAATAGTGCTAACACTTGCACTATTGCCAATCATTTCTTTTTAAATCCCCTCATCCAATCATATGTTGATTTGCCTAATCAACTTTCGCTCTTTCTTGATTGAATTCGATTACTGGTGCATTGATTTTTTTTTTTAAAAAAAAATCTTGCAAGCAGTGTTCGCGGTCCTCTGCGAAACTTAAGAAATTACTAATTTCATTGACCATACTTGTTACTTCCACTCGTAACCTGTTTGATGTTTTCAAACATCACTTATTATTACTTGTGTCCCAAAAATGTCACTCACATTTGGAGAACCTAACTTAATTCTGACGTTTTCTCAGAATTTATAATACTAGTCGCACACATTGTGCGTATCCTTCCTCCATTAGTCACATATATCAATTGTCCGTGAACACTTCCAGAAATAATCTGGAAATAGCTTGACTACACGTTCTTATATATCTCATAAGAATAGTTGAAGTGTTCGCTCACTCCATGTTCACATCAGAACTAGTAGTACTCATACTACGTTCTGCAATTTCACTTATACTTAGTTCTGAAAAATCTATCATTCGGATCTATCTTACGCTATCTTCATGATAGACCTTAGTTTAACTTCTTTTGTGTCCACGTTTAACAAACGTGTGAGACATATTTCTATTATACTTCTCTATTCCCCTTCGTGCAATACTCATTTGCACACTTATAATTATATCTACTACTGACACCTTCACTGTCAGTGTACCTTATCTCAATCGCAATTGAGTTTACATGAGTGACTTTACTTAGAACATAGCTAGGTAAAGTCAAACTCACTGTTGCACGTATCGATAAAACATTTTCATGTTACTTACAGTATCGATACATACCCATCACAACTTATGTTTTCTCTTCTTATTCTGCATTTATTACTTATATAATTCTTTAATATATGCTCTTAGACTTTGTACTTCTTTTCTATGTACGTCCTTTTTCCATTTAATAAGCGATTTATCTTACACTCGTACGCTTATTCCATCGTAACTCGTTTCATACGACGTTACTTTCTATATCTCATCTTTATCTTATATAGCTTTACTATTTTCTGTGTCCCTTCACGGGTCTACAGTCTTTTTCCTTTCATTATCGCAGAGCTTTTATCTAGATATCTCTACTCTTAACATATAGTTTATCTCAAACTATGGCTTACTCAGAATCTTTCATTCATTCCGATGCACAAAATTCTCAGACCTTACATCTTTGATCTGACTATCTCTACGTATTATTTCTTAGCCTTATACATATAGCCTCTTTGCTCGCAGCTAAGAGTCATCCTCAATGCTTTATAGCCATTACTACATGTAATTAACCGACTATCAATTTCTCGCTCCATTTTCAAAACATTTCATATTAAAAATAAAACATTTGTTTCATATTTTTCATTTTTGGTCGGCCATACTTTACACATTTATGGCCCGACATTCGGAATACATGTACTCTACATGTATATTCCGTCACCAGCCAGCCAAGACTTCATAGTCGCAAGGCCTAGTTCTCGGAATTTTCACATTTTGAAACTGTTTCACAACAGTTTTCATATTCATTTACATATACATGGAGCTCGCATTGATAATCCTAAGTTAATTAAACTCGATACTTCATACTTTTATTACTTGCACTTTTGGCTCACTGCCAAAATTCACGCAAGTTTCTCTTCAATACTTTCAAAAATATCCATCGTATAACTTTCCGTTTGACGATCACAACGGTTAACCTCTAGGCAACCATTTTAGGAATATCATATTCCAAAATTAAACCGATCCAACGGTTCAATTAAAAGTTATTAGAGTTTTTACTACACCCTGTCGGTTTTCAGACATCATCTGAAACTCGTTTAATCAATAAACTATCTCTATCAACTACACTTAAATCGTGTTCTTCCACTTACCTTGAGTCTTCCTAAACTCAAGTTATACTAATCGCTAGTTAGAAATCATGTATCTCTAACGTCTTAATCACTGCTCGATTAGTAAGTTCTATCTCTCCTTTCTTACTCCTAGTGTCTCAGGGTACAATGCCCTGGACATCTTGTATAAGGATATTCTTATCCTTAACTTTTCGTAGCTCGGATATGCATTGATATCCGGATACCTGTTGTAGTTCATTTAACTACAAATAGCTGTGTACTTCCTAGTCACAACTTTTATTCTCCAACAACCACTCTTGTATGCTTCTTTACCCCCTCGAGAATCGCTTACTACTTGATCTCGAGTATTTACTTTTGTTACAGAGTTCTTGTCTAGGTGTACTTACAAGAAAAATAAATCTGTTTGAAATGGTTCAATCATCTTGGGTACCCTTTTTCGAAACAATTTATTTAAAATTCACTTTTAAAACATTTGTGTAGTTGTGCATAGGGTAATGACGTCTCATGTCTAGGCACAATTGTGCTTTTAAAATCATTTAAATGAATAACCATAACAGGTTATGTCATTTGGTTTTGTAAGTTTCCTCCTGACCCTAAACTCTGTAACCAGTAAGATTTCTCCATAACTACTCCACTTCTCTGAATTCGTACTTCTTCTATCAATCGTCTCCTTGTACTACTATCGAATGACTTCGACAGTGTCTTCACATTTTTTCCATGCTTGATATTCAAGCATCGTTATCGAGTTGTCTAGACGACTCGCACGGGTATATCGCAGTCTTATATCCCAAAAGGGAAGGCTGAGAACCTATGAAACATAAGAATATATGTAGGAGACATGACTCGAATCCTATGTGCTGCAGTAGTACCTATGAGTACCTATGACATCTACCCCGTACTTAATTTCCATGTATTAGCAATGTTTTTAAATTCTCGAGTCCGAGAACTATTGCTCTGATACCAAGTTTGTCATGACCCAAATCCGAGGGTCGCGACCGGCGCTAGGGAATGGGAGTGGTTGCTCCGAAACCCGTAGCAAGCCTAAAAACCTTTATAAATTTTTCGCGTTTTAAAATATAAAAAGGTTTGCAACCTCGTTGCGGAAACACTTTTACACCTTTATTAAAAACGCGTTTGCAATTCAAGATCATATATCACATATGATCTATTTTCAGAAAATATCGTTAAAACCTTTCTCTCGTTTAACATAAACACATTTCTGAAAACTGGGTCTTAAGACCCTGATTGTATTTAAAGAAACTAGAGCGCAAACATCAATCTCAGTTGACGCACCTGCTCTGTTTCCAATACAATCCTAAAATGCTAAACACATTAAACCAGTGTATCACTCAAACAACTGGTCCTAGCATTTTAGAAAACACGCAGCTTTTCAATCATATACATATACAGTAGTTCAAATCAAAGTATATCAAGATAAGTTTGAACTGCTGTAAATAAAAAGACAGACTTCCCAGTACCCGACTACTTGCAGCTCTAGAGGTATGGCTGACATTGACTTCCGGAATTATTATGGAAGTCAGACCTCGTACTTGATTACCTGAGAGGTAAACATTGGGGAGGGTCAGAAATATAAATATTTCTGAGTGAGTCTACAATTTTACAATTGAATATTCAAATCGCAAATACATAAACATTTGTATATGTAAAATATTATCAATTAGTCGATCCAGATGAAACCCTACAAGACAGACTATTGTATGGGTCTCAACATACACAATATAGGCCTTAGACCGTGAACTGAATCACTGCCGTCTAAGCCGGGTGTCTGGACCGTAACCATGAAACTGCCATCATAGTACTGCCTGTGACCGTAACCGTTACTGCCGTCTCAGACTGTTAAGTCAGGGTCGCTAGCACTTCAAACGCCCAATGACATTAACTGAACTCTATGTCAGACACATGCTCATATCGAGAAACACTACTAGTGATCACACTGTCCTATTGACAACCAATAGGAAGCTTGTTCCAATGGATCTTTCATGGTTAAGTTATACTAGTGCGATTTGTTATTTAAAAACAGTTTAAATATAAAGTAAAAACCACAAAGTAATACTCACAGTACTGTCGTCCCCATTTTCAAAAACATAAGCTCCAAGCAAGCTTGTCAGTCAAACACGTTGGTGTTTGACTCGCTAGATCGACTACTCGTCGGATCTAATTAAAATTCAAATAACAGAAGAATATTTGACATTGAATTTCTAACTCTAGTCCTATCGTATAAACGATAGACTCAAACAACTATTGTTTATAGACGACTCTATAAACAAACACATGAACTAATTTCAATATTGAACTTCTCGTTCAATATATAACACCACTCTTAGTATAGACTTATAGTCCTTCTAACATTAATCACATTGATTAATGTAGAGCCTAGTTACAACGTCGTATCGTTTTAACGTATAGACTTATATCATTTTAAAACGTTCACCTTTAAACATTTACTAACTGACGGTAAATACACCGTCCTACTAGACGAAGTCCACTCGGATTCGCCGCATGGAAAGACCCCGTCATCTTCAGTTTCCTCATCATTGTCACCTTCATTTTCTGATTGAGGCTCTCCGGATCCTTTCCCATGGTGATTCAAAAGCGTATAGTTCTGCAGTATTCCGTGGACAATTAGATGGGAGAAAACTGATTCGCGAGTACCGAAAAGTGTGTTCATACATTTAATGCATGGACACCTAATATTAAGGTCCTCTCCTGTTGTTTCAAAACATAATCTATAAAAAATATAACCCCCATTTTATACGTTTCATTAAGCCGGTCATCAACAAGTTCCATCCAACACTTATTACTTGTCATTTTGTCATACAATAAAGAAATTCAAGATGGCCTATAAAATAACGATTTTAGGTCATACCTTAAGAGTTTTTTTGAAAAGTCAAAAAATTAACAATGGCAGTAGTCAAATGATTTATAATCAACAATATCACTAAAATTACAAGTTTTCATTTTAGCAGGTGAATGAAAAAAAAGATCACATAAATAAAATAGATAGATAAAACAGTACAAAAATGAAGCTTAACTTTACATTGTAAGTGTCATTTTAAAAATCACTTTACCAAAAATAAATTAGAGAACAAAATCTGTAAAAATGTTGATGTTGTGTAACCTTAAACAGGTAGTACTTTGTTTTTATTAAGCAAGTGCAAGAAAATAATCAATCAGATATTGTTTGGTAATAATGCAACATACCTGTGCATTACAAATTCACAACATTTAATCAAAAGATTCGAAACAATGATATAAAGATTGTTTTAAATTAATTTTTTAAGTAAGACACATTTAATCAAAGATTTGAAACCGTAATACAAAGATTATTTTGCAAAATCACCCTAACCTTCTTTATACAGTGAGGAACCAACAGTATGAAAAAATATTCTGTTTTTAAAATACAACGATTTCCAAATTTAATAGCAAAACTAGCTCTAAATTCTCAATGCAACAGCTACGTTATCTACACCACATCACAAGTCTTAAGGAGCAGGAGGATTACTAATAAATATACCATCATAGTTTCAGGCACATAATAAAACTATAATGTTGCACAAAATAAAACTAATTGAGATCTTATCGCGTTTAGCTGAGCTACAATCATATAGGCAAAAAGCGATTTAAAAGATTTGCAACTTCCCACGCTCAAAATTCAGAGAATCCAAATTTGCCTTTTTTTTTCAAATACTGCAAATTTAAGATTAAATGGAAAATATTAGATTGAATAAATAAAAAAAAATATTTGGATAGACATTGCCTACCATATGAAAAATGGTTGTCAGGTCCACCAAAGAAGCAACATTTGAAGAAGCCAACTAAGCATTGTATTCAGAACAAATCCACTATAATCAGACCATCAAATTTTCTTTAGTAACAAACCTAACTCATTTATGCTCAAGATCAGTCTGAATAATCCCATGAATACCATATTTATGATACAAATATATTAAAGATGCTTTATCATATCAAAGATTCATCTCAAATAAAAAATTAACATATGTTCCACTACTTAAGAGAGCAATTTTTTCAGTTGTATAAATGTCAGTGAGACAATTAATTTTGATAAAATACATGTATACTTATTTTTTTCATTTAGGAAACATATTTAATCCAAGTAAACAGGAATGTTGCAAGTGATGAAAATCCTAAAATTCTAACAAACAAAATAGCTCATGAAATCAAACCAAATAAGCTATCTTATAAATATTGTAATCTAATCCAACCAAAATATCAAATATGCTAACAATTACTCCTAAACAAATAAATAAATAATAATTTGAACAATTACTCCTGAACAAAAAAGAAAAAGAGAGATAACTGATTTGTAAAACAAAAGCAATCAATCATGATATCTTGGAATCAAAGGAATAAGGTGAAAGAAAATTAATTGACAGATCCAATAAAAGGAAACCTTAACACAACCAATAGGGAACCTAATATAGAGGAATGGATAGAACGAATGACCTGCAAACAATGAAAAGCAAACAAAATTAGATCATTTGTAACTCAATAAAACATGAAAAAAGCTTAAATCGTCTCAAACATGAACTAATAAATACCACCTGTTCAGTTTTGCCTCTTTCTTCCGAGCCAATTGAAATCGTAAAGGTGTCTTTTCGTTCTTAGAAACAGAGACTGAGTTGGGATAATAAATTGAAAATTGAGAGTAAAGATGGCGGAATTGAAGATTGACAGAATTAGTGAATGGAAAGGAGATAGAAAATCATTGATGGGTGACAGTAAAGGACGACATTGTTGTATCAGTGTTGGTAAGAATCTGATGACTGAGACAACGTTAGCAGGTCCGTTATTTTTCTATGATTGAGACGATTAGGTTAGGCCAGAAAATTGAGAGTGAGATGAGAAGAGATGAGATGGAGGAGATGAGAAGAACCCGATGATTGAGACGATTAGGTTAGAAAACTGAGTTTGAGATAGATGGCAGAAAAATTGAGCAAATGTTTTAGCCTAAAAAAAGGGCGATACTTCCCGGGTAAATTTTTTCTATTTGCGACTGGATATAATTTATTTAGGGAAAGAAAAAAATTACAATCCTTATTGTTTAATTATCAAACAAATGTGAACGACTCGTTATTATTCCGGTCCTTGTCAATGTCTTATTGTAACCAAATTTAATTCCGGTCGTAAAAAAATGGTCGCTATTGAGCTGTTTTCTTGTAGTGTTTGTTGGATTGAATTGTATTATATTTGATTGGCTTGTTTAATATGATTGAATTGTTTTGATTGAATTGCTTGCATAATATTGGATTGTAGTATTTTGCTTGTTACTTGACGATTATTTGTAAATGTGAATTTGTAATGCGATCCGAAGAAACAAGCTCCCTATTGGGCGTCAATAGGTCGTGTGATCACCGATGTTTATAAGTGTCAAGATATTCGTACATAGAAACGTTTGATATGAGCTAATTAAATGTTAATCATGTTTGTGATTATAAAATAGAAGGAGGTTTATGTTTGGCAGATACGAGGTTAACTCGGTCGAACTATCTCGGGACCCGTATCTAGTGGGTTAACTCGGTTGATCTATCTCGGGACCCACAACTTGGGATTAAGAAGTGGCATGATTTAACTCGATTGAACTATCTCGGGACTATGCCAAGTGGTAGCGATTAACTCGGTCGAACTATCTCGGGACTGTACCATTTGGATTGAAATGATTTGATACGAATACGATTCAAATAGGAAAGTTTAGGAGTTTAAAATTAAAGTTTCGATCGGATCAAATACTTGTCTTAAGTGAATTGTTTGCAATCGCTGTGACTGTATATGTTGGAATTGTTTGACAATGTGATTGTATATATATTTTTAAAATGTTTTAAATGCGATGCTTATTTTGATAATATGGTACGTAAAGTATAACTCACTCAGCTTAATAACATACCCCCTAATAGTGTGTTTTTCAGGTACCTAGGCTCTGTATTTGGCTAGAGGTCCGTCACTGACCGGAAGTCCATTTGGCTATGTTCAGTCCCGACTTCCGCAGTGGCTGCAATAGTGTAATGTTTGACCTATGTCGTGCCTAACACAACAACACATTTTTACATGGTTTATAGTTGCTGTCATTATGTATATATATTTTTTTGGCCATGATAGTTATGTTTTGTATCACAGATATAGATTCCCGTGATGTAAATTTGACACTAGTAGTATATGTCGGGTTAGTATGTACAAGGTACGGAAACGGTAGGCCCGAGCAAGTTGTAATATTTTACTTGTGTATATAAATGTATCTTTGTTTAAATGCTTCCGTTTGTAAGGTCAAGTTTTATATGATAATTGTGAAAACGTTTTAGTGAGTTTTAGGCTTGCTACGGGTTTCGGAACTACAATTCCCATTCCCTAGCGCCGGTCGCGGCCCTCGATTTTGCATCGTGACAATAACGTTTTAAACGTTTGGTTTAAATCGCTAAAAAGTGAACGTTAGGATTTGTTTCGTAACGTTTTTAATCATTCGGATTGGTTACATGACGTTTTAAATGTTTGGCTTAAATCGTTAAAAAGGTGAAACATTTGGATTTGTTTTGTAATGTTTATAAATGTTTGGATTAAATTGCTAAAAAGGCGAAAGGTTTGTATTTGGTTCATAACGTTTTAAACGTGTGGCTTAAATCGCTAAAAAGGTGAAACGTTTGGATTTGTTTCATAACGTTTTAAAAGCTTGAATTGGTTAAGTAACGATTTAAATATTTGGCTTAAATCGCTAAAAAGGTGAAACATTTAGTTTTTTTCCGTAAAGTTTGTAATCGTTTGGCCTATATCGCTAAAAATGTGAAACGTTTGGATTTGTTTCATAACATTTTAAACATTTGGCATAAATCGCTAAAAAGGGGAACATTAGGATTTGTTTCGTAACGTTTTAAATATTTGGCTTAAATCGTTAAAAAGACAAAATGGTAGGATTTGTTTCGTTACGTTTTAAACGTTCGGCTTTAATCACTAAAAAGGTGAAATATTAGGATTTGTTTCGTAACGTTTTAAACGTTTGGATTGCTTTTGTAACGTTTTAAATGTTTGGCTTAGATCGCTAAAAAGTTGAAACGTTTGGATTTGTTTCATAACGTTTGTAAATGTTCGGCTTAAACCGCTAAAAGGGTGAAACGTTAGGATTTGTTTCGTAAACGTTTGGATTGGTTTTGTATCATTTTAAACGTTTGGCTTAAATCACTAAAAAGGGGACGTTTTGGATTTGTTTAGAAACGTTTTATACATTTGGCTTAAATCGCTAAACAGAGGAATATATAGGATTTGTTTCGTAACATTTTAAATGTTTGGCTTAAATCGCTAAAAATGCAAAACGTTAGGATTGTTTTGTAACGTTTTAAACGTTTGACTTAAATTGCTAAAAAGAAAAAATGTTAGGATTTGTGTCGCAACGTTTTAAATGTTCAAAATTGGTTTCGTTACTTTTTAAACGTTTGGCTTAAATCACTAAAAAGGTGAAACGTTTGGATTTGCTTCGTAACGTTTGTAAACGTTTGACTTAAATCGCTATAAAGGAGAAACGTTTGGATTTGTTTCGTAACGTTTTAAACGTTTGGATTGTTTTCATAACATTTTAAATGTTTGGCTTAAATTAATAAAAAGGTGACACGTTTGGATCGAAACATTTGGCTTAAATTGCTAAAAAGGGGAAACATTTAGATTTCTTTCGTAACATTTTAAACTTTTGGATTGGTTTCGTAGCGTTTTAAACGTTTCGATTGGTTCCATAACTTTTTAAACGTTTGGTTTAAATCGCTAAAAAGGTGAAACGTTTTTATTTGTTTCGTAACTTTTTAAACGTTTGGCTTAAATCGCTAAAAAGGTGAAACGATAGCATTTGTTTCGTAACGTTTTAAATGTTTGGATTGATTTCGTAACGTTTTAAACATTTAGCTTAAATTGCTCAAAAAGTGAAATGTTTAGGTTTGTTTCGAAACAATTTAAACGTTTTGCTTAAATCGTTAAAAAGGTGAAACGTTAGGATTTGTTTCATAACGTTTTAAACGTTTGGCTTAAATCGCTAAAAAGGCGAAACATTTGGATTCGTTATGTAATGTTTTAAACGTTTGGCTTAAATCGCTAAAAAGGAGAAACGTTTGGATTTGTTTCGTTACGTTTTATACGTTTGGATTGGTTTTATAATGTTTTAAACGTTTGGCTTAAATCGCTAAATAGGTGAAATGTTTCGATTTATTTCCTAACGTTTTATACTTTTGGATTTATTTCGTAGCGTTTCTAAACGTTTGGCTTAAATCACTAAAAAGGGGAAACGTTTGGATTTGTTTTGTAATATTTGTTAATGTTTGGCTTAATCGCTAAAAAGGTGAAACGTTTGGATTTGTTTCGTAACGTTTTAAACATTTGGATTGGTTTCGTAACGTTTTAAATATTTCGCTTAAATCGCTAAAAAGGTGAAACGTTTGGATTTGTTAAAAAGGAGAAAGTTTGGATTTGTTTTGTAACGTTTTTAACATTTGGACCGGTTTCTTAATATTTTAAGCATTTGGCTTAAATTGCTAAAAAGGTGAAACGTTTATATTTGTTTTGTAACATTTGTAAATGTTTGGCCTAAATAACTAAAAAGGTTAAACATTTGGATTCGTTTCGTATCTTTTGTAGACGTTTGGCTTAAATCGCTAAAAAGGGGAAACTGTCACGACCCAGTTTCATGGATCGCGACGGGCGCTAGGGTATGGGTATGGTCGCACCAAAACCCGGAGCAAGCCTCGCGGATAACATACAATCAATATAATCCTGCAAGAAAACCACTGCTCGGGGGCAACCGAGACTTCAGCCTAAGTCTAACAACTTATATAATAGTTATAATATAAATACTTGATAACAATTCGAAACTATGAAACATGCCTCACATATAAGTAACCCAATGTAACATGCCAAAGTTATAACAACAAACAGTCGTATGAATACGACAATCCAATGTATAACAACTAACGATATTTAGTTCTACTGCGGTATAAGAAGTAAAATAGTTGACTAGTTTAATAACACAAAAAGACCTCCGAGGAATCAAAGAATCGGAGATGACCAACGCTCTCAAAATCATAAGCCTGTAAAAATTGGGAAAACAACGGGGTCAGATATACTGAGATGAGTTCATACCACTATTTACATTTATTAAGTGAAAAACCTTTAAAACATTAAAACATTTTATAAAAGCATTACAATTAATAGTTGGAACCCTAAACCACAATATTATAAATATAAAATTTAATCCAAAGGCCTGGTCCCCAGAGCTGAGCTACACCGAGTTACCACCGACCACACGTAATCCATAACCAGAGTCCTGAGAGCTGAGCTACACCGAGTTACTCACTCTATTATGTGAAACATTTGGATTTGTTTCGTAACGTTTGTAAATGTGAAACATTTGGATTTGTTTCGTAACGTTTGTAAATGTTTGGCTTAAATTCCTAAAAACGTGAAATGTTTGCATTTTTTTCTTAATGTTTTCAACGTTTGGATTGGTTTGTAGCGTTTTAAACGTTTGGCTTAAATCGCTAAAAAGGTGAAACGTTAGGATTGGTTAAGTAACGTTTTAAATGTTTGGCCTAAATCGCTAAAAAGGTGAAACGTATAGATTTGTTTCGTAACTTTTATAATCGTTTCGCTTAAATTGGTAAAAAGGTAAAACATTTGGATTTGTTTCGAAACGTGTTAAACGTTTGGCTTAAATCGCTAAACAGGGGAAACGTTAGGATTTGTTTCGTAACGTTTTAAATGTCTGGCTTATATTTCTGAAAAGGCGAAATGTTACGATTTGTTTCGTTACGTTTTAAACGTTTGACTTAAATCACTAAAAAGGTGAAACGTTAGGATTTGTTTCATAACGTTTTACACGTTTGGGTTGTTTTCATAACGCTTTATACGTTTTGATTAAATCGCCAAAAAGGTGAAAAGTTTGGATTTGTTTCGTTACGTTTGTAAACATTTGGCTTAACACGCTAAAAAAGGTCAATCGTTTGAATTTGTTTCGTAACGTTTTAAACGTTTGGATTGGTTTCATAATGTTTTAAACGTTTGGCTTAAATCGCTTAAAGGTGAAATGTTTAGATTTGTTTCGTAACGTTTGTTAACGTTTGGATTAAATGGCTAAAAAGGTGAAACGTTAGGATTTGTTTCGTAACGTTGTAAACGTTTGGATTGGTTTGGTAACGTTTTAAACGTTTGGCTTAAATCGCTAAAAAGGTGAAACGTTTGTATTTGTTTCGTAACGTTTGTAAACGCTTGGTTTAAATCGCTAAAAAGGTGAAATGTTTAGATTTGTTTCATAACGTTTTAAACGTTTGGATTGGTTTCGTAACGTTTTAAACGTTTGGATTGGTTCAATAAAAAGGTGAATCGTTTGGATTTGTTTCATAACGTTCGTAAACGTTTGGCTGAAATCGCTGAAAAGGTGAAATGTTTGGATTTGTTTCATAACGTTTTAAACAATTTGATATGTTTTGAAACGTGTTAAACATTTGGCTTAAATCGCTAAAAAGGTGAAACGTTTGGATTTGTTTTGTAACGTTTGTAAACGTTTGGCTTAAATCGCTAAAAAGGTGAAACGCTTGAATTTTTTTGCAACGTTTTAAACGTTTGGATTGGTTTAGTAATGTTTTAAATATTTAGATTAAATCGCTAAAATGGTGAAACGCTTGGAATTGTTTCGTAATGTTTGTAAACGTTTGGCTTTAATCGGTAAAAAGGGGAAACGTTTGGATTTCTTACGTAACGTATTAAATGTTTGGATTGGTTTTGTAATGTTTTAAACGTTTGGCTTAAATCGCTTCAAAGATGAAAATTTAAGATTTGTTTCGTAACATTTTAACGTTTGGCTTAAATCGTTAAAGAGGTGAAATGTTAGGATTTATTTCGTAATGTTTAAACGTTTGGTTTATATCGCTAAAAAGTCTAGGATTTGTTTCATAACGTTTTAAACGTTTTTTTTAAATCGCTAAAGAGGCAAAACGTTAGGATTTGTTATGTAACGTTTTAAATGTGTGGCTTAAATCGGCATAAAGTGGAATCGTTTGGATTTGTTTCATAGCGTTTCAAACGTTTTGATAGGTTTTGTAACATTTTAAGCGTTTGGGTTAAATAGCTAAAAAGGTGACATGTTTGAATTTGTTTCGTAACGTTTGTATCTATTTAGCTTAAATCGCTAATGGTGAAACGTTTGGATTTGTTTCGTGACGTTTGTAAAAGTTTGGCTTAAATTGATAAAAAGGTGAAACGTTTTGATTTATTTCGTAACATTTTAAATGTTTGGCTTAAATCACTAAAAAGGTGAAACGTTTGGATTTATTTCAAAACATTTATAAACGTTTGGCTTAAATCGGTAAAAAGGAGAAACGTTTGGATTTTTTTCGTAACGTTTTAAACGTTTGGATTGGTTTCGTAAAGTTGTAAATGTTTGGCTTAAATCGCTAAAACGGTGAAACGCTAGCATTTGTTTCGTAACGTTTTAAACGTTTGGTTTAAATAGCTAGTACGGTGAAACATTCGTACTTGTTTCGTAACGTTTTTAATGTTTGGATTGGTTTCGTAACGATTTAAACGTTTGGCTTAATTCACTAAAAAGGTGAAACGTTTTGATTTATTTCGTAACGTTTGTAAACGTTTGGCTTAAATCCCCAAATAGGCAAAACGTTTGGATTTTTTTCTTATTGTTTTAAACGTTTGGATTGGTTTCGTAGCGTTTTAAACGTTTGGCATAAATCGCAAAAAAGGTAAAACGTTTGGATTGGTTAAGTAACGTTTTAAATGTTTGGCTTAAACGCTAAAAACGCTAAAAAGGTGAAACATTTTGATTTGTTTCGTAACTTTTGTAATCGTTTGGCTTAAATTACTAAAAAGGTGAAACGTTTTTGGATTTGTTTCTAAACATTTCAAATGTTTGGCTTAAATCGCTAAAAAGGGAAACGTTAAGATTTGTTTCATAATGTTTCAAATGTTTGGCTTCAATTGCTAAAAAGGCGAAATGTTATGATTTGTTTCGTTACATTGGAAACGTTTGGCTTAAATCACTAAAAAGGTGTAACGTTTGGATTTGTTTCGTAATGTTTTGAACGTTTGGCTTGATTTCGTAACATTTTAAACGTTTGGCTTAAATCGCTAAAAAGGCGAAACGTTTAGATTTGTTTCGTAACATTTGTAAACGTTTGGCTTAAATCACTAAAAAGGAGAAAAGTTTAGATTTTTTCTTAACATTTAAAACGTTTGGATTGGTTTCGTAACGTTTTAAACGTTTGGCTTAAATCGCTAAAACGGTGAAACGTTAGCATTTGTTTTGTAACGTTTTAAACGTTTGGTTTAAATCGCTAAAACGGTGAAACATTATGATTTGTTTCGTGACGTTTTTAACGTTTGAATTGGTTTCATAACGATTTAAACGTTTGGCTTAAATCACTAAAAAGGTGAAACGTTTGGATTTGTTTCGTAACGTTTGTAAACGTTTGACTTAAATCCCTAAAAAGTTGAAATGTTTGAATTTTTTTCCTTAATGTTTTAAACGTTTGGATTGGTTTCGTAGCGTTTTAAACGTTTGGCTTAAATAGCTAAAAAGATGAAACGTTTGGATTGGTTAAGTAACGTTTTAAATGTTTGGCTTAAATCGCTTAAAAGGTGAAACGTTTGGATTTGTTTCGTAACTTTTGTAATCGTTTGGCTTAAACTGCTAAAAAGGTGAAACGTTTGGATTTGTTTCGAAATGTGTTAAAAGTTTGGCTTAAATCGCTAAAAAGGGGAAACGTTAGGATTTTTTTTCGAAATGTTACGATTTGTTTCGTTACGTTTTAAACATTTGGCTTAAATCACTAAAAAGGAGAAACATTCGGATTTGTTTCGTAACGTTTAAAACGTTTGGATTGGTTTCGTAACGTTTTATACCTTTGTCTTAAATCGCTATAAAGGTGAAAAATGTGGATTTGTTTCGTAACATTTGTAGACGTTTGGCTTAAATCGCTAAAAAGGGTGAAACATTTGGATTTGTTTCATAACGTTCTAAACGTTTGGATTGGTTTCGTAATGTTTTAAACGTTCGGCTTAAATGGCTAAAAGGTAAAACATTTGAATTTGTTTCGCAATGTTTTAAACGTTTGGATTGGTTTAGTAATGTTTTAAACATATGGCTTAAATCGCTAAAAAGGTAAAACGTTTGGATTTGTTTCGCAACGTTTGTTAACGTTTGGCTTAAATTGCTAAAAAGATGAAACGTTAGGATTTGTTTCATAATGTTTTAAACGTTTGGATTGGTTTTGTAACGTTTGAAACGTTTGCCTTAAATCGGTAAAAAAGTGAAACATTTGGATTTGTTTCGTACGTTTGTAAATGTTTGGCTTAAATCGCTAAAAAGGTGAAATATTTGGATTTGTTTCGTAACGTTTTAAACGATAGGATTGGTTTCGTAACGTTTTAAACGTTTGGATAGGTTCATTAAAAAGGTGAAACGTTTGGATTTGTTTCGTAACGTTTGTAAACGTTTGGCTTAAATCGCTAAAAAGTTGAAACATTTTGATTTATTTCATAACGTTCGTAAACGTTTGGCTTAAATCGCTGAAAAGGTGAAATGTTTGGATTTGTTTCATAACGTTTTAAACGTTTAGATTGGTTTCATAACGTGTTAAACATTTGGCTTAAATCGCTAAAAAGGTGAAACTTTTGGATTTGTTTTGTAACGTTTGAAAAAGGTTGGCTTCAATCGCTAAAATGGTGAAACTTTTGAATTTGTTTCGTAACGTTTTAAAAGTTTGGATTGGTTTAGTAATGTTTTAAATATTTAGATTAAATCACTAAAATGGTGAAACGCTTGGAGTTGTTTCGTAATGTTTGTAAACGTTTGGCTTTAATCGGTAAAAAGGGGAAATGTTTGGATTTCTTACGTAACGTTTTAAACGTTTGGATTGGTTTTGTAACGTTTTAAACGTTTGGCTTAAATGGCTTAAAAGATGAAAATTTAAGATTTGTTTCGTAACATTTTATAGTTTGGCTTAAATCGCTAAAGAGGTGAAACGTTAGGATTTCTTTCGTAACGTTTTAAACGTTTAGTTTATATCGCTGAAAAGGTCAAGGATTTGTTTCATAACGTTTTAAACGTTTTGCTTAAATCGCTAAACAGGCAAAACGTTAGGATTTGTCATGTAACGTTTTAAACATTTGGCTTAAATCGGCATAAAGGGGAAATGTTTAGATTTGTTTCGTAGCGTTTTAAACGTTTGGATTAGTTTCGTAACGTTTTAAGCGTTTGGGTTAAATCGCTAAAAAGGTCGAACGTATGAATTTGTTTCGTAACGTTTGTAACTATTTGGCTTAAATCGCTAATGGTGAAACATTAGGATTTGTTTAGTGACGTTTGTGAATGTTTGGCTTAAATCGATAAAAACGTGAAACGTTTGGATTTGTTTCGCAACGTTTTAAACATTTGGCTTAAATCGCTAAAAAGGGGAAACGTTTTGATTTATTTCGAAACATTTATAAACGTTTGGCTTAAATCGGTAAAAGGGAGAAACGTTTGGATTGATTTCGTAACGTTTTAAACGTTTGGCTTAAATCGCTAAAACGGTGGAAGGTTAGCATTTGTTTCGTAACGTTTTAAACGTTTGGATTAAATAGCTAAAACGGTGAAAGATTAGAATTTATTTCATAACGTTTTTAATGTTTGGATTGGTTTCGTAACGATTTAAACGTTTGTCTTGATTCACTAAAAAGGTGAAACGTTTGGATTTATACGTTTGGCTTAAATCCCCAAAAAGGTGAAACGTTAAAATTTTTTTCTTATCGTTTTAAACGTTTGGATTGGTTTCGTACCGTTTTAAACGTTTGGCATAAATTGCTAAAAAGGTAAAACATTTGGATTGGTTAAGTAACGTTTTAAATGTTTGGCTTAAACGCTAAAAAGGTGAAACGTTTGGATTTGTTTCGTAACTTTTGAAATCGTTTGTCTTAAATTGCTAAAAAGGTGAAACATTTTTGGATTTGTTTCGAAATGTTTTAAATGTTTGGTTTAAATCGTTAAAAAAAGGGAAATGTTAGGATTTGTTTAATAATGTTTCAAATGTTTGGCTTCAATTGCTAAAAAGGCGAAATGTTATGATTTGTTTCGTTACGTTTGAAACGTTTGGCTTAAATCACTAAAAAGTTGTAACATTTGGATTTGTTTCGTAATGTTTTGATTGTTTGGATTGATTTCGTAACATTTTAAACGTTTGGCTTAAATCGCTAAAAAGGCGAAATGTTTGGATTTGTTTCGTAACGTTTGGCTTAAATCGCTAAAAAGAAGAAACGTTTGGAATTTTTTCTTAACATTTTAAACGTTTGGATTGGTTTCGTAACGTTTTAAACGTTTGGCTTAAATCACTAAAACGGTGAAACATTAGCATTTGTTTTGTAACGTTTTAAACGTTTCGCTTAAATCGCTAAAACGGTGAAATATTATGATTTATTTCATAACGTTTTTTACGTTTAAATTGGTTTCATAACGATTTAAACGTTTGGATTAAATCACTAAAAAGGTAAAACGTTTGGATTTGTTTCGTAACGTTCGTAAACGTTTGGCTTAAATCCCTAAAAAGGTGAAATGTTTGGATTTTTTTCTTAATGGTTTAAACGTTCGGATTGGTTTCCTACCGTTTTAAATGTTTGGCTTAAATCGCCAAAAAGGTGAAATGTTTGGATTTGTTTCGTAACGTTTTAAACGTTAGGATTGGTTTTATAACGTTTTAAACGTTTGGATTGGTTCATTAAAAAGGTGAAACGTCTGGATTTGTTTTGCAACGTTTGTAAACGTTTGGCTTAAATCGCTAAAAAGGTGAAACGTTTGGATTTGTTTCATAACGTTCGTAAACGTTTGGCTTAAATCGCTGAAAAGGTGAATGTTTGGATTTGTTTCATAACGTTTTAAACGTTTAGATTGGTTTCGTAACGTGTTAAACAGTTGGCTTAGATCACTAAAAAGGTGAAACTTTTGGATTTGTTTTGTAACGTTTGTAAACGTTTGGCTTAAATCGCTAAAAAGGTGAAATGTTTGAATTTGTTTCGTAATGTTATAAACGTTTGGATTGGTTTAATAATGTTTTAAACATTTAGATTAAATCGCTAAAATGGTGAAACGCTAGGAATTGTTTCGTAATGTTTGTAAACGTTTGGCTTTAATCGGTAAAAAGGGGAAACATTTGGATTTCTTACGTAACGTTTTAAACGTTTGGATTGGTTTTGTAACGTTTTAAACTTTTGGCTTAAATCGCATAAAAGATGAAAATTAAAGATTTGTTTCGTAACATTTTAATGTTTGGCTTAAATCGCTAGAGCGGGTAAACGTTAGGATTTGTTTCGTAACGTTTAAATGTTTGGTTTATATCGCTGAAAAGGTCTAGAATTTGTTTTATAACGTTTTAAACGTTTTGCTTAAATCGCTAAAGAGGCGAAATGTTAGGATTTGTTATGTAACGTTTTAAACATTTGGCTTAAATCGATATAAAGGGGAAAAGTTTCGATTTGTTTCATAGTGTTCTAAACGTTTGAATTGGTTTCGTAACGTTTTAAGCGTTTGGGTTAAATCGCTAAAAAGGTGAAATGTTTGAATTTTTTCGTAACATTTGTAACTGTTTGGCTTAAATCGCTAATGGTGAAACGTTTGGATTTGTTTCGTGACGTTTGTAAATGTTTGGCTTAAATTGATTAAAAGGGGAAACGTTTGGATTTGTTTTGTAACGTTTTAAACGTTTGACTTAAATCGCTAAAAAGGTGAAACGTTTGGCTTAAATCGGTAAAAGGAGAAGTATTTGGATTTTTTTCGTAACGTCTTAAACCACTACAAAAAATAATTGAATTTGTGACTGTAAAATCTGTCACAAATACGTCACAAAACTGAGTTTGTGACGGATTGTTGTCCGTCATTATAAACGTAGTCGCAAATAATTTGTGACGAAAATAAACTTCCGTCACAAATTGTGACAAAAATTGTGACGGATTTGTCCGTCACAAATCCAATTCTGTCACTCTAGATAATCCATCACAAATTATGACGGCAATATCCGTCACTAATCTGTCACAAATTGTGACGGAATCAGCCGTCACAAACAAGCAGTCACAAGATCTGTCACTCTTTGTGATAGATTTGTGACTAATAGTGCCTTCACAAACATAAGTTCGTCACAAATCCGTCACAATTTGTGACGGATTTGTGACAGAATTTGCTGACACAATTGTTGTTGCGGTTACAAATCCGTCACAAATTTGTGACAGATTAGTGACAAATTAGACAGTTTCATCACAGTTTGTGAAATTGAGATTTCTTTTGATATACCAATGCATTTCCTGTATTACGTGATAAATCCAAAAACATAATCTTTCAAAATATATAAAAATACAACACAACTTAATAATTCAAATTAAAAGTTAACTTTTATATTCAAATATGTCAATATATTACAGTTTAACACATGTAAATCCGATAAAAACAACATGATAATAAAACTAAGAAAGAAAACTCGATGGCCCACTCAAACCCCTGTCCTTCTGCTAGGAGGTATACCTTTTTGCATATTCTTCAACATCTCTTGCATCCGCACTGACATCGTCTCTTGAAGGCTTTGTTTTGGGATAACTCTAGCTGGTGGTTTCTGTCGTTGCACAAAAGATAGTGCTGGTGTAATCTATCGTGGTGCTTGATGATGCTTATTTTTCTAATAAAGTTATCTTTATGAAACAACTCTTCATATCTGAAAAGAAAAATCATGTTGATAAGACTAAGGTAGCTGCAAATGTTGTGAGCAACAGCTTCACGTACAACATAAAATACAAATTTTTTGAACCAACAACCAACATCTTATCATAAGGATCTCAAGTCAAGTATTGAAGAAGCAATTATAAAACAATACCAAATTATTACTTATCATAAAAAGCAAGGGCACTACTTCCAGAATCAGATTTCAAGTCAAATATTTATGAACCATGAGTAACTAAGTTTTCTTTTCTTTCACCATGTTGACAATCAGACCAACAAACACATTAACAAAGTTTAAAGTAGATTCCATTAACAAAGTTTCGGTGCTAAGTTCAAGAATAAAGTGTACACTTGATGCTATACAAATACAGAAGAGGAACTTTCATGTCTTATTTGAAAAGTAAAATCATAAGATAATCAAGTAACATGATTGGTTCCATACCAAGTGACATTGAAATAAATCAAGTTACCATTTATTGACATGTTTTGTTAGTAGAACATGTATCTAGATTACAAGTTTATAGCATGTATTCACAAACTTGGTGAGAAACAGAAGGTGTGTGACCGGAAAGCTTAAACTTATTAAACTCGTAATTCAAATGTGAAGAATACAAATATAGTGCTCAAAATAAAAATTTAAACATACAGCGATTAACAACACCTCCTAAAGCACACACTAGGTCCTAAGTAATAATCAGAATCGATTTCACCAATACATAACCAATTTTATTAATTAATTTCATATATCTTAAGCTTTGCTCTCTAGCGAATAAGAGTAAGAGAAGCGTCGATGACACAATTTTAGCCTTCTTCTATTGTAATCTGCAAATTAGAAAGACAAAAATAAGAAAAACAACCTACGTCAGTCACATGTTGTTTGAAGATTTGTCAAATTGAGATTCAAATAGAGAATCGAAATGGAAAGATTAACAAACAGAAAATTGATCAAGGTGAGACCAATCAGAGTAATCATAGCTCTATCCTAAGATGATTTTCCCGCAATTTTATACAGCAAATTATATCATAATATACAACACTGTTGAAACTAGAAATACCAACCTGATGCTTAAAGAAGAGCTCTAACAATGGAAACGTGGAAGAAGAATTCAGATTATATGCAATATGCAAAGCACGGGAAGCAACATATGCATTGTCATGGTATTTGCAACCAATTTAATATCCACAAATCAATTCCCAAACAAAAAAATGTAAGGGATATACAACTAAAAGTCAATTGAGATAATTATCGGTTCACCACCATGTTCAAGACTAATCACTTATCATTAAAACTAATCACTTATTTAAAACACATATCAACAAATTAACGATAAGAAACTAATTAAGCATACTAATTAATAGCTGGAAAATCATCAGATTTAGAAAGGATAAGGAATACTGACAGCAGAGGCAAAAGATGAAGCACGTAGAGCTTGTATTTCTGCTAATGCTGTCTTTCGGTTATTCTGAGTTTACTACTGGTCCTCTAAACTGGTTCTAACATATAAATAAACAAAAATTCTCTTACAGCTACAAAGTAAACAGAACAAGATCAACAAAAAAGAAGCAATTAACATTCAAAGTAAATTTTCAACCCTAAATATAATAATCAAAATAAATATGGTAATGCAATTACTAACATTCAGTATTTATCAATTGGAACGGAGAAGAGTAGGGGGACGAAGAGAGGGGTCAGGGTTTACCTTGTTACACTGGATATTCCGATTAGATCCATAGAGCACAAGAACTCAAAGGAAGACTCATCAGAAGTGTAGCAGAAACCCTAAAAAGTGGGGGACGAAGAGAGACACTCTTTTAAGAGAAAAATAAAATAATTTACTATTCATTGTTTTCAATTGAAGAGAATAAGCGTAGCAGTGGAGCGAGAATAGTTGAGAGGAAGCGTAGCAGCGGGTTGAGAGGAAGCGTAGCAGCGTTAATTTGTTACAATTTCATGTAACGTTGAAGAGTTAGAAATTTGTTCCAGAAACCCTAAAAAGGAAGAATGGGGGACGAATAGTCGTTTAAGAGAAAAGTGAAATTATTCTCACTCGAATTGCCACAGTTCCGTCACAACTTTGTGATGGAATTGTGACAGAAAGCCATTTTTTAAATTTGTGACGGACTTATCCGTCACAAACATTATTGATGGACAAGTCAGTCACAATTCTGTTACAAAAAAAGTTAATTTGTGAGAGAATTTTAATCTGTCCCAAATGTCCGTCATAATTCTGTTACTTTCCGTCATAAAAGTCAGCTCAAAAAAATTGAATAATTTTTTTTCTGTCACAAAATCCGTCACAAACTTATGATTCTGTCATAATTTTGTCATAATTCCTTCACAATTAGTGACGGATTTATTCCGTTACAAAATTCCGTCACAATTTCCAGTTTTTTTTGTAGTGAACGTTTGGATTGGTTTCGTAACGTTTTAAACGTTTGGCTTAAATCGCTAAAACGGTGAAACGTTAGCATTTGTTTCGTAATGTTTTAAACGTTTGGCTTAAATCGCTAAAACAGTGAAATATTAGGATTTGTTTCGTAACGTTGTTAACGTTTGGATTGGTTTTGTAATGATTTAAACGTTTGGCTTAATTCACTAAAAAGGTGAAACGTTTGGATTTATTTCGTAATGTTTGTAAACGTTTGGCTTAAATCCCCAAAAAGGTGAAACGTTTGGATTTTTTTCTTATTGTTTTAAATGTTTGGATTGGTTTCGTAGCGTTTTAAACGTAAATCGCTAAAAAGGTAAAACGTTTGGATTGGTTAAGTAATATTTTAAATGTTTGGCTTAAACGCTAAAAAGGTGAAACGTTTGGATTTGTTTCGAAACTTTTTCAATCGTTTCGCTTAAAATGCTAAAAAGGTGAAACGTTTTTGGATTTGTTTCGAAACGTTTTAAATGTTTGGCTGAAATAGCTAAAAAGGGAAACGTTAGGATTTGTTTCATATTGTTTCAAATGTTTGACTTCAATTGCTAAAAAGGCGAAACGTTATGATTTTTTTCGTTACGTTTGAAAGGTTTGACTTAAATCACTAAAAAGATGTAACGTTTGGATTTGTTTCGTAATGTTTTCAACGTTTGGATTGATTTCATAATATTTAAAACGTTTGGCTTAAATCGCTAAAACGGCGAAACGTTTAGATTTGTTTCGTAACGTTTGCAAACGTTTGGCTTAAATCGCTAAAAAGGAGAAACGTTTGGATTTTTTTCTTAACGTTTTTAACGTTTGGAATTGTTTCGTAACGTGTTAAACGTTTTTCTTAAATTCGCTAAAACGGTGAAATGTTAGCATTTGTTTTGTAACGTTTTAAACATTTGGCTTAAATCGCTAAAACAGTAATACATTATGATTTGTTTCATAACGTTTTTAACGTATGAATTGGTTTCATAACGATTTAAACGTTTGGCTTAAATCACTAAAAAGGTGAAACGTTTGGATTTGTTTCGTAATGTTTGTAAACGTTTGGTTTAAATCCCTAAAAAGGTGAAATGTTTGGATTTTTTCTTAATGTTTTAAAAGTTTAGATTGGTTTCGTAACGCATTAAACATTTGGCTTAAATCGCTAAAAAGGTGAAACGTTTGGATTGGTTAAGTAACGTTTTAAATGTTTGGCTTAAATCGCTTAAAAGGTGAAACGTTTGGATTTGTTTCGTAACTTTTGCAATCGTTTAGCTTAAATTGCTAAAAAGGTGAAACGTTTGGATTTGTTTCAAAATGTGTTAAAATTTTAGCTTAAATCGCTAAAAAGGGGAAACGTTAGGATTTGTTTCGAAATGTTACGATTTGTTTCGTTACGTTTTAAACGTTTGTCTTAAATCACTAAAAAGGAGAACCGTTAGGATTTGTTTTGTAACGTTTAAAACGTTTGGATTGGTTTTGTAACGTTTTATACCTTTGGCTTAAATCGCTATAAAGGTGAAATATTTGGATTTGTTTCGTAACGTTTGTAAACGTTTGGCTTAAAACGCTAAAAAATGTGAAACGTTTGTATTTGTTTCGTAACGTTCTAACCTTTTCGATTGGTTTCATAATGTTTTAAACGTTCGGCTTAAATCGCTAAAGGGTAAAACGTTTGGATTTGTTTCACAATATTTTAAACGTTTGGATTGGTTTAGTAATGTTTTAAACTTTTGGCATAAATCGCTAAAAAGGTAAAACGTTTGGATTTGTTTCATAACGTTTGTTAACATTTGGCTTAAATGGCTTAAAAGATAAAACGTTAGGATTTGTTTCATAATGTTTTAAACGTTTGGATTGGTTCTGTAACGTTTTAAATGTTTGCCTTAAATCGCTAAAAATGTGAAACATTGGGATTTTTTGCGTACGTTTGTAAACGTTTGGCTTAAATCGCTAAAAAGGTGAAATGTTTGGATTTGTTTTGTTATGTTTTAAACGTTAGGATTGGTTTCGTAACGTTTTTAACGTTTGGATTGGTTCAATAAAAAGGTGAAACTTTTGGATTTGTTTCGTAACGTTTGTAAACATTTGGCTTAAATCGCTAAAAAGGTGAACTGTTTGGATTTTTTTCGTAACGTTTGTAAACCGTTTGGATTTTTTTTATATCGTTTTAAACGTTTGGATTGGTTTCGTAACGTTTTAAACTTTTGGCTTAAATTGCTAAAAAGGTGAAACGTTTGGATTTCTTTCTTAATGTTTTAAACGTTTGGATTGGTTTAGTAATGTTTTATATATTTAGATTAAATCGGTAAAATGGTGAAACGTTTGGAATTGTTTCGTATTTTTTGTAAATGTTTGGCTTTAATCGCTAAAAAAGGGGAAACGTTTGGATTTGTTACGTAACGTTTTAAACGTTTGGATTCGTTTCGTAGCGTTTTAACCGTTAGGCTTAAATTGCTTAAAAGATAAAACGTTAAGATTTCTTTCGTAACATTTTAACGTTTGGCCTAAATCGTATAATAGGGGAAACATTAGGATTTGTTTCGTAACGTTTTAAACGTTTTCTTAAATTGCTAAAAAAGTAAAAAGTAAGGATTTGTTTCGCAACGTTTTAAACGTTTGGCTTAAATCGCTAAAAAGGTGAAACGTTTGAGGTTGTTTCGTAACGTTTTAAACGTTTAGATTGGTTTCGTAGCGTTTTAAATGTTCGGGTGAAATCGTTAAAAAAGTGAAATGTTTGGATTTGTTTTGTACTGTTTGACTTAAATTGCTAAAAAGGAGAAACGTTTGGATTTTTTTCCGTAACGTATTAAACATTTGGCATGGTTTCTTAACGTTTTAAACGTTTGACTTAAATCGCTAAAAAGGTCAAACGTTTGGATTTTTTCCGTAACTTTTTAAACGTTCGGCTTAAATCGCTAAAAAGGTGAAACGTTAGCATTTGTTTCGCAATGTTTTAAACGTTTGGCTTAAATCGCTAAAAAGGTGAAACATTAGGATTTGTTTCGTAACGTTTTTAACGTTTGGATTGGTTTCGTAGCGATTTAAACGTTTGGCTTAAATCGCTAAAAAAGGTGAAACGTTTGGATTTGTTTCATAACGTTCTAAACGGTTGGATTGGTTTCGTAATGTTTAAAACATTCGGCTTAAATCGCTAAAAGGTAAAACATTTTGATTTGTTTCGTAACGTTTGTTAACGTTTGGCTTAAATGGCTAAAAAGGTGAAACGTTAGGATTGGTTTCATAAAGTTTTAAATGTTTGGCTTAAATCGCTAAAAAGGTGAAACGTTTGAGGTTGTTTCGTAACGTTTTAAACATTTAGATTGGTTTCGTAACGTTTTAAATGTTCGGGTGAAATCGCTAAAAAAGTGAAACGTTTCGATTTGTTTTATAACGTTTGTAAACATTTGAATTGAAACGCTAAAATGGTAAAACGTTTGGATTTTTTTCATAAACTTTGTAAATGATTGGCTTAAATCGATAAAAGGAGAAATGTTTGGATTTGTTTTGTAACGTTTTAAACGTTTGGATTGGTTTTGTAACGTTTTAAACGTTTGGGTGAAATCGCTAAAAAAATTGAAACGTTTGGATTTATTTCGTATTGTTTGACTTAAATTACTAAAAAGGAGAAACATTTGGATTTTTTTCATAACATATTAAACATTTGGAATGGTTTCTTAACGTTTATAAACGTTTGGCTTAAATCGCTCAAAAGGTCAAACGTTTGGATTTTTTTCGTAACTTTTTAAACGTTCGGCTTAAATCGCTTAAAAGGGAAAACGTTAGCATTTGTTTCGCAATGTTTTAAACGTTTGGCTTAAATCGCTAAAAAGGTGAAACATTAGGATTTGTTTCGTAATGTTTTCAACGTTTGGATTGGTTTCTTAACGATTTAAACGTTTGGCTTAAATCATCAAAAAGGTGGACGCTTGGATTTGTTTTGAAACGTTTTAAATGTTTTGATTAAATCACCAAAACGGGGAAACGTTAGGATTTGTTTCGTAACATTTTAAATGTTTGGCTTATATAGCTTAAAAGGCGAAAAGTTAAGATTTTTTTCGTTACGTTTTAAACGTTTGGCTTAAATCACTAAAAAGGTAAAACGTTAGGATGTGTTTCGTAATGTTTTAAACGTTTGGATTGGTTTCGTAACGTTTAAACGTTTGGCTTAAATCGCTAAAAAGATGAAACATTTGGATTTGTTTTGTAATGTTGGTAAACATTTGGCTTAAATCCTTAAAAAGGTTAAACATTTGTATTTTTTTTTAATATTTTAAACATTTGGATTGGTTTCGTAGCGTGTTAAACGTTTGGCTTAAATCGCAAAAAAGGTGGAACGTTTGGATTAGTTAAGTATTGTTTCAACTGTTTGGCTTAAATCGCTAAAAAGGATTAAGGTTTGGATTTGTTTCGTATCTTTTATAATCGTTTGGCTTAGATTCCTAAAAAGGGGAAACATTTGGATTTCTTTCTTAATGTTTTAAACGTTTGGATTGGTTTAGTAATGTTTTATATATTTAGATTAAATCGATAAAATGGTGAAACGTTTGGAATTGTTTCGTATTTTTTGTAAATGTTTGGCTTTAATCGCTAAAAAGGTGAAACGTTTAGATTTATCACATAACATTTTAAACGTTTGGATTCGTTTTGTAGTGTTTTAACCGTTTGCCTTAAATTGCTTAAAATATGAAACGTTAAGATTTCTTTCGTAACATTTTAACATTTGGCCTAAATCGTATAATAGGGGAAATATTAGGATTTGTTTCGTAACGTTTTAAACGTTTTCTTAAATTGCTAAAAAGGTGAAAAGTTAGGATTTGTTTCGCAACGTTTTAAACGTTTGGCTTAAATCGCTAAAAAGGTGAAACGTTTGAGGTTGTTTCGTAACGTTTTAAACGTTTAGATTAGTTTCGTAACGTTTTAAATGTTCGGGTGAAATCGTTAAAAAACTGAAACGTTTGGATTTGTTTTGTACTGTTTGACTTAAATTGCTAAAAAGGAGAAACGTTTGGATTTTTTTCGTAACGCATTAAACATTTGGAATGGTTTCTTAACATTTTAAACGTTTGACTTAAATCGCTAAAAAGGTCAAACGTTTGGATTTTTTTCGTAACTTTTTAAACATTCGGCTTAAATCGCTAAAAAGATGAAACGGTAGCATTTGTTTCGCAATGTTTTAAACGTTTGGCTTAAATCGCTAAAAAGGTGAAATATTAGGATTTGTTTCATAACGTTTATAACGTTTGGATTAGTTTCGTAGCGATTTAAACGTTTGGCTTAAATCACTAAAAAAGGTGAAACGTTTGGATTTGTTTCATAACGTTCTAAACGGTTGGATTGGTTTCGTAATGTTTAAAACGTTCGGCTTAAATCGCTAAAAGGTAAAACATTTTGATTTGTTTCGTAACGTTTGTTAACGTTTGGCTTAAATGGCTAAAAAGGTGAAACGTTAGGATTGGTTTCATAAAATTTTAAACGTTTGGCTTTAATCGCTAAAAAGGTGAAACGTTTGAGGTCGTTTCGTAACGTTTTAAACGTTTAGATTGGTTTCGTAACGTTTTAAACGTTCCGGTGAAATCGCTAAAAAAGTGAAACGTTACGATTTGTTTTGTAACGTTTGTAAACATTTGACTTGAAACGCTAAAATGGTAAAACGTTTGGATTTGTTTCGTAAACTTTGTAAATGATTGGCTAAAATCGATAAAAAGGTGATATATTTGGATTTGTTTTGTAACGTTTTAAACGTTTGGATTGGTTTTGTAACGTTTTAAACGTTTGGGTGAAATCGCTAAAAAAATTGAAACGTTTGGATTTGTTTCGTACTGTTTGACTTAAATTACAAAAAAGGAGAAATATTTGGATTTTTTTCATAACATATTAAACATTTGGAATGGTTTCTTAACATTTTAAACGTTTGGCTTAAATCGCTAAAAAGGTCAAACGTTTGGATTTTTTCCGTAACGTTTTAAACGTTCGGCTTAAATCGCTTAAAAGGTGAAACGTTAGCATTTGTTTCGTAATGTTTTAAACGTTTGGCTTAAATCGCTAAAAAGGTGAAACATTAGGATTTGTTTCGTAACGTTTTCAACGTTAGGATTGGTTTCGTAACGATTTAAACGTTTGGCTTAAATCATCAAAAAGGTGGACGCTTGGATTTGTTTTGAAACGTTTTAAATGTTTTGATTAAATCACCAAAACGGGGAAACGTTAGGATTTGTTTCGTATCATTTTAAATGTTTGGCTTATATAGCTTAAAAGGCGAAAAGTTAAGATTTTTTTCGTTACGTTTTAAACGTTTGGCTTAAATCACTAAAAAGGTAAAACGTTAGGATGTGTTTCGTAATGTTTTAAACGTTTGGATTGGTTTCGTAACGTTTAAACGTTTGGCTTAAATCGCTAAAAAGATGAAACATTTGGATTTGTTTTGTAATGTTGGTAAACATTTGGCTTAAATCCCTAAAAAGGTTAAACATTTGTATTTTTTCTTAATATTTTTAACATTTGGATTGGTTTCGTAGCGTGTTAAACGTTTGGCTTAAATCGCAAAAAAGGTGGAACGTTTGGATTAATTAAGTATTGTTTCAAATGTTTGGCTTAAATCGCTAAAAAGGATTAAGGTTTGGATTTGTTTCGTATCTTTTATAATCGTTTGGCTTAGATTCCTAAAAAGGGGAAACATTTGGATTTCTTTCTTAATGTTTTAAACGTTTGGATTGGTTTAGTAATGTTTTATATATTTAGATTAAATCGATAAAATGGTGAAACGTTTGGAATTGTTTCGTATTTTTTGTAAATGTTTGGCTTTAATCGCTAAAAAGGTGAAACGTTTAGATTTATCACATAATATTTTAAACGTTTGGATTTGTTTAGTAGTGTTTTAACCGTTTGCCTTAAATTGCTCAAAATATGAAACATTAAGATTTCTTTCGTAACATTTTAACATTTGGCCTAAATCGTATAATAGGGGAAATATTAGGATTTGTTTCGTAACGTTTTAAACGTTTTCTTAAATTGCTAAAAAGGTGAAAAGTTAGGATTTGTTTCGCAACGTTTTAAACGTTTGGCTTAAATCGCTAAAAAGGTGAAACGTTTGAGGTTGTTTCGTAACGTTTTAAACGTTTAGATTAATTTCGTAACGTTTTAAATGTTCGGGTGAAATCGTTAAAAAACTGAAACGTTTGGATTTGTTTTGTACTGTTTGACTTAAATTGCTAAAAAGGAGAAACGTTTGGATTTTTTTCGTAACGTATTAAACATTTGGAATGGTTTCTTAACATTTTAAACGTTTGACTTAAATCGCTAAAAAGGTCAAACGTTTGGATTTTTTTCGTAACTTTTTAAACGTTCGGCTTAAATCGCTAAAAAGGTGAAACGGTAGCATTTGTTTCGCAATGTTTTAAACGTTTGGCTTAAATCGCTAAAAAGGTGAAATATTAGGATTTGTTTCATAACGTTTATAACGTTTGGATTAGTTTCGTAGCGATTTAAACGTTTGGCTTAAATCACTAAAAAAGGTGAAACGTTTGGATTTGTTTCATAACGTTCTAAACGGTTGGATTGGTTTCGTAATGTTTAAAACGTTCGGCTTAAATCGCTAAAAGGTAAAACATTTTGATTTGTTTCGTAACGTTTGTTAACGTTTGGCTTAAATGGCTAAAAAGGTGAAACGTTAGGATTGGTTTCATAAAGTTTTAAACGTTTGGCTTAAATCGCTAAAAAGGTGAAACGTTTGAGGTCGTTTCGTAACGTTTTAAACGTTTAGATTGGTTTCGTAACGTTTTAAACGTTCCGGTGAAATCGCTAAAAAAGTGAAACGTTACGATTTGTTTTGTAACGTTTGTAAACATTTGACTTGAAACGCTAAAATGGTAAAACGTTTGGATTTGTTTCGTAAACTTTGTAAATGATTGGCTAAAATCGATAAAAAGGTGAAATATTTGGATTTGTTTTGTAACGGTTTAAACGTTTGGATTGGTTTTGTAACATTTTAAACGTTTGGGTGAAATCGCTAAAAAAATTGAAACGTTTGAATTTATTTCGTATTGTTTGACTTAAATTACTAAAAAGGAGAAACATTTGGATTTTTTTCATAACATATTAAACATTTGGAATGGTTTCTTAACGTTTATAAACGTTTGGCTTAAATCGCTCAAAAGGTGAAACGTTTGGATTTTTTTCGTAACTTTTTAAACGTTCGGCTTAAATCGCTTAAAAGGGGAAACGTTAGCATTTGTTTCGCAATGTTTTAAACGTTTGGCTTAAATCGCTAAAAAGGTGAAACATTAGGATTTGTTTCGTAATGTTTTCAACGTTTGGATTGGTTTCTTAACGATTTAAACGTTTGGCTTAAATCATCAAAAAGGTGGACGCTTGGATTTGTTTTGAAACGTTTTAAATGTTTTGATTAAATCACTAAAACGGGGAAACGTTAGGAGTTGTTTCGTAACATTTTAAATGTTTTGCATATATAGCTTAAAAGGCGAAACGTTAGGATTTTTTTCGTTACGTTTTAAACGTTTGGCTTAAATCACTAAAAAGGTAAAACGTTAGGATGTGTTTCGTAATGTTTTAAACGTTTGGATTGGTTTCGTAACGTTTAAACGTTTGGCTTAAATCGCTAAAAAGATGAAACATTTGGATTTGTTTTGTAATGTTGGTAAACATTTGGCTTAAATCCCTAAAAAGGTTAAACATTTGTATTTTTTTCTTAATGTTTTAAACATTTGGATTGGTTTCGTAGCGTCTTAAACGTTTGGCTTAAATCGCAAAAAAGGTGGAACGTTTGGATTGGTTAAGTAATGTTTCAAATGTTTGGCTTAAATCGCTAAAAAGGATTAAGGTTTGGATTTGTTTCGTATCTTTTATAATCGTTTGGCTTAAATTGCTAAAAAGGGGAAACGTTTGGATTTGCTTCGTAACGTTTTAAATGTTTGGCTTAAATCGCTAATAAGGCGAAATGTTACGATTAGTTTCGTTAAGTTTTAAACGTTTGGCTTAAATCACCAAAAAGGTGAAACTTTAGGATTTGTTTCATAACGTTTTAAATGTTTGGATTAATTTCGTAACGTTTTATACGTTTGGATTTGTTTTGTAACTTTTGTTAACGTTTGTCTTAATCGTTAATAAAGGTGAAACGTTTAGATTTGTTTCATAACGTTATAAGCGTTTTGAATGGTTTGATAAAGTTTTAAACGTTTGGCTTAAATCACTAAAAAGGTGAAACGTTTTGATTTGTTTCGTAATGTTTTTTAACGTTTGGCTTAAATGGCTAAAAAGGTGAAATGTTAGAATTTGTTTCGTAACGTTTTAAACGTTTGGATTAGTTTCGTAACATTTTAAACGTTTGGCTTAAATCGCTAAAAAGGTGAAATATTTGGATTTGTTTCATTACGTTTGTAAACATTTGGCTTAAATCGCTAAAAAGGTGAAACGTTTGGATTTGTTTCGTAACATTTTAAACGTTTGGATTGGTTTCGTAAAGTTTTAAACGTTTTTATTGGTATCTTAACGTTTTATATGTTTGGCTTAAAACGCTAAAAAGGTGAAACGTTTAGATTTGTTTCGTAACGTTTGTAAACATTTGGCTTAAATAGCTAAGAAGGTGAAAAGTTTGGATTTGTTTCGTAACGTTTGTAAACGTTTGGCTTAAATCGCTTGTAATATCCCGTAAAATTTTAAATTTATTTTTTTAATTTTTCCGACGTGGTTCCGGATGTGTTTTGGGGAGTATTTGAAGTTTCGTAAATTGTTGTGGTTCGATTCATTTTCGGTTCGGTTTTAAAAAAAAAATATAAACTTCTCCTTTGGGTCCTGGTTCAACCAAATGGTTGAACCAAGGGATAAACCAGGTCTCGTAAGAGACCTGATGTTTTCCCGTACGGTCCCGTACGGGACTGTGCCTGTCCCGTACGGGACTGTGCAAAATTTGCACTGGTCCCGTACGGGACCAGGCTGTCCCGAACGGGAACTCAGCATTTTTGCTGAGTCTCGTTCGAGACTGGTAACGGCAGTTAGGAGGCTTAATTTCTGCCGTTACCATTCCGATCTTGTTTCCCTTTTTGGCTGATTTGATTCCACTCTTTCCTTCTCTATATATTCAGCTAGCCCTAGCCACCATCCTTCTCTTTTCCCTTCATGTTTTTCACCTCCAAAATCTGCTCCAAACTCAGCCCGTGGTAAGTGTTCTTAACCTTTTTCATTTCAGATTTTTAGCTTTGAACATACTTCGGTTTTCTGATCCGTGTGTGTTCGTTTCTAGATCGAAACTGAAACCGTTTGATCTCAGGCGTTCTAGACTCGTTTACCTTCGATTCAATTCGTTCGCTTCGCTTAACGGTACGCCGTTGATCTCGTTCTTTTGCCGTTCGGTTTATCGCTTTGGTTTTGTTAAAACTCTGTTCTTGAATTGTTGCTTGCTGCCGTGGTGTTCCTTCATGCATTAGGCTTAGGTTTTGTTTCTTCTTCATGGTTTGGCATCCTTGTTAATGGGTTAATTAGATTTTGGTTAAATATTGTCATGCCATGATCTTGGGTTTTGCCGAATGGTTCTTGTTAGTTCTTGTGATTTGGTTGTGTTTAATTGTTGGGTTATAGGATGAAGGTGGTATGATTGGATTGGGAATGTTGGATTCATGATTCAGTGATTAAGTTGTTAGTTATAGTGAATGAGATTTAGTTTGGTTTTGATTCTTTCAAATGAGAAATGGCGGCATGAACATGGCTCTGTTCTTTTTCTTTTTGTTGAAGATGATGGCTTAATAGCCACTTTAGTCACCAAGTTATTTTGCTTAAATAAAATCAATCCTTTAAGTTTAACTTTAACTAATAACTTGGGTTTTATTTTGAATTATAAGTTAAATATTGAAAACGATTATTATTATAAATTTTAGTTAATATAATTACTCGGATAATTATATTTGCCTACAAATGTCGTTTTGTCAAAAAGTTGGCTAAATTACAATTTAGCCCCTAAACTTATTTTATAACTTAATTAAGTGGATTTTCGGCTAATAACTTTATTGTTGGTTTTAATTATAAAACAAAAGTAACTAATTTGATTTTTGGAAATCAAATTGGCTAAAGTGCAATTTAGCCCCTAATTGGCAAAAGTACCATTTAGTCACTGCTTGGTTAAAATACAATTTGGTCCCTGAATTTTTATTTGATTTATTTAACTAAGTTTTTGGGGTTGTAACTTGGGTTATTTTGAATTGAAGTTATTGAGTTCCGCTTTTAAAATGATTTATTTTTTTTATGGAATTTGTTTTATAAATATAAACTTGGGTTTATATTTGATAATTGTTTTGAGTCGGGTTAGACTTGGGTCACTCGACAAGTGAGGTTAGCTTGGTAGTTTATGATAACTCGGCTAACCCACTATTTGGAAATTATTTATTATTTAAAGTTTTTAAATAATATTTATATATTGGATTTTTAGCGGGAACTCAATAGACTTATATTATTTGGGCTTTATTACCTTCTGTATATATTTGTGTTATTTTGGATTGTTTATTTACTACGTGTTAATTGTGCTAGTCTTATGTGGTGTCTAGTACTCTCTAGAGTTAGGGTCTGATTTTAATAATTATTTTATTTGTCTAGACTCGTCTACTGTTCGTGCTTCTGAGGCGAACCAGAGTTAGTTGCTTGCCGGTATTTCACGCGGATTAGCAAGCTGTGAGTTTATATTTACTATTTACCGCTTTATTAAGTAAATTGTTATTTTAATATTAAATATATATACTGTACGTATATTTCGAACTGTTTTTATATTATGGCTCTTAGTTGGAACGTGCTACCTAATGGGCATCATTAGGACTGCGTGCGCACCGGTATTGATCTGGGTAAGGTATTTATGGAAATGTGGTAACTCGGTGTGAGCATAGTCTCGGGACCAGGTAGAGTAACTCGGTGTAGCTCAGCTCTCGGGACTCTGGTATAAGTGTGGTTAGTGGTAACTCGGTGTAGCTCAGCTCTCGGGACCAGACCTATTGGATTATGATTATTATTTAGAATTGTGGATTAGGGTTCCAACTATTATCCGTAATATCGTTATTAAATGTTTTAAACGTTTTAAAGGTTTTCCACTTAATAAATGTAGATAGTGGTATGAACTCATCTCAGTATATCTGACCCCGTTGTTTTCCCAATTTTCCCAGGGTTATGATCTGAGAGAGTCGGGTGATCTCCGCATTTACTTTTCCTCGGAGGTTCCATTATTTTGATATACTGTCAAACTATTTTATTCTTAGACCGCAGTAGTTGACTAGACGTCTTTACTATTATTACAGTTGTTTGTCGGATTGGTTCGACTGGTTATATTGCTTCGCCATGTTATATTATTGTATCGGTTTTTGATAAATCTATTTTAGACTTAGAATTGAATATGTATGTTATATTAATTGTTGATTATTATAACTGCTAGTTTAGGCTGAAGTCTCGGTTGCCCCCGAGCATTGGTTTTCTGCAGGTTTATGTGTTTATGCTTTTTATGGGAGGCTAGCTACGGGTTTCGGTACTTCATTACCCATACCCTAGCGCCGGTCGCGATTCATGAAAATGGGTCGTGACAAACTTGGTATCAGAGCTTTGGTTTCAAACCAAGGCCATTGCTTGCTATGTGTTTACTCTGTTAAGTTTGGTTGTGTCTTAGGAACTACTGCGGATATAGGAATCTGTCATGTCTTTAAAAACGTCATCTTTTGATTTTAAAACATTCTGCCTACACCAATAGGATTGCGTCGAGTCAGTCATTGTATGTTGATCTGATGTTGTTAAATGTTAATTTTATTTCACTTGGGTGAACATTTTTATTGCTGTTGATTTGTTGGGAAATCCTATATGTTGCTTGTTTTGTTCATACTTGGGTATGACATACCTGTTATTTAAATTGTTGTTGTTCAATCTTAGGATATGGACAACGTTATTCGTACTCGTGCTGCGGCAGAGCAAGAAGCTGTGGCTGATGATGCGATTTCTATGGAAGTCGATCAGAACGCACCACCAGTTCAGGCAAATGCTGGACGTGGTCGAGGTGGAGGTGCTGGCAGAGGTAGAGGTGCTGGTAGAGGCAGAGGAGCTGGTGCTGGTAGAGGTGGAGCTAGAGGGCGCGGTGCAGCAGGTGTTCAGGCACCGAATGTGCAGCAGGCACCAGGGGTACAGCAAGCACCAAATATGCAAGCGTTCGACTTCACTACTTTCTTGGCCGGCGTTGTCGAGATGCAGAACAATCAGGCTCTACTGCAGAATCAGTGTAATATACTGGGTCAGTTAGCGCAGCAACAGCAACCTCAGGTTGGTGCTGTAGCTGGTATTGGTGGAATTGCTGGTGTCGGTCATGTTCCAACAGACAGAGAGTTGGTGATGACCTACTTGAAGTTGAATCTGACTTCTTTTGATGGTACTGGGGATGCTCTTGACTTTTTGGAGGAATTTGAGTACAACAGTCAGAGGATTCAAGCGTCTGATCGTCAATCAGTGATGCTTGTGGAAATGTCGCTGAAGGGTCCAGCTAAGGATTGGTATCGCGATAACATCAGGCCAGTTATGGATACTTTGCCTTGGGCTGATTTTGTGACCAGGTTCAGAGGTTACTATCTACCCTTCTCTGTTACTGAGAGTTTCAGAGAAAAGCTGCTCACTTTGAAGAAGGGGGATAGATCAGTGACAGACTACACTACTGAGTTTGTACGTTTGGGGCGGTTTGCTACAGATCTACAGGGTGATCAAGAGCGAGTGAACGACCGTTATGTTAGGGGTTTAGGCTCGGAGTTTCTCCCTTTGCTGATAGGGACAAACATGGAGTTTGCCCGGTTAGTGGATAGTGCGCGGCGGATGGAGAATTCGATGGTTCAGTTTGGGACGATCTCTGACCCTTTCCAGAATCAGAAGGGAAAGAGTGACGTTCCTAGTGGGGGGCAGCAGGCCCCAGTGCAGCATGGTAGTGGGAACTACTACAGTGGCTCTTCTCAGGCCAACAGGGGGAGTCGACGGACTCACAACAAAGGGAGGCATAGTGCCAGGAGTGCTCCGTACAGTTCCAGTAGCAGTGGGAGCAACCGTGGTTCAGGACGCGGGTACAGTGGTGGATCGAACATTCCGTTCTGCCAGAATTGCAGACGCAGGCACTATGGTCAGTGTCAGTTAGCTCCTGGAGGTTGTTTTACTTGTGGCCAGCCGGGTCATTTTTCTAGGGAGTGTCCGACATCTGGGCAGCAGATGTCTAACTCCAGTGTGGCGCAGTCATCTTATCAGCAGCAGAGACCTGCGTTTACACAGTCTGTAGGGTACTCTCAACCTGCAGCATCTTTTGGTGGCCAGCGGGGCCGTGGTTCTGGTGGCAGAGGTTTTGGTGGCCGTGGTAACGGCGGTAGAGGTTCCAACGGTTATGGTACTGGACAGAGTTCGCAGCAGCAGCCGCAGGGTCAGGCCAGAGTGTTCGCACTTACTCCTCAGGATGCGCGTGCATCAAATGCTGTGGTGCAAGGTACCATTCCGATTTCTTTTACTGATGCTTTGGTATTATTTGATGCGGGTGCGACCCATTCGTTTGTTTCTACTTGTTTTGCTGGGAAATTGGGTAGAGCACCATCTGTTTTGAATGAACCTCTAGCTGTGTCTACACCTATGTCTGAAGGTGTAGTAGTGGACGTTGTTTATCCTTCGTGTCCAGTGGTTATTCAGGGTAGAGAATTATGTGCTGATTTGATTGTACTTGACGTTCTTTCTTTTGATGTTATCTTGGGGATGGACTGGTTGTCACGCCATTATGCTTCTATTGACTGTCGAGAGAAGTCAGTCGAGTTCAGGATTCCAGGTGGTCTACCTTTTTCCTTTCAGGGAGAAAAGGCAGAGACACCTAAGAATCTGATTTCCGCCATCAAGGCGAAGCGGATGTTAGGCAAGGGTTGCCAGGGTTTTCTTGCTGTGGTTCGTGATTTGGAGGCTGGTGGTAGTGATATGCATAGTGTACCGATAGTGAATGAGTTCACTGATGTGTTTCCAGAGGAATTGCCTGGATTACCACCTGATCGTGATATTGAGTTTTGCATTGATGTGGTTTCTGGTACAGCTCCGATTTCGATACCGCCGTATCGGATGGCTCCTGCAGAGCTGAAGGAGTTGAAGGACCAGTTACAAGAGTTGTTGGATAGCGGGTTCATCAGACCGAGTACTTCTCCGTGGGGTGCTCCAGTTCTGTTTGTGAAGAAGAAAGACGGTTCCTTTCGACTCTGTATCGACTACAGACAGTTGAACAAGGTTACTGTCAAGAACAGATATCCTCTTCCTCGCATCGATGATTTGTTTGACCAGTTGCAGGGTGCGAAGTGTTTTTCCAAGATTGATTTGAGATCTGGGTATCATCAGCTGCGAATCCGTGATGCAGATGTGCCTAAGACTGCTTTTCGGACTCGTTATGGACATTTTGAGTTTCTGGTTATGTCCTTTGGTCTGACGAACGCACCAGCAGCATTTATGGATATGATGAACAGAGTGTTCAAGCCGTTTTTGGATCAATTTGTTATCGTCTTCATTGATGACATTTTGATCTATTCTCGGAGTGAGGAGGAGCATGCTTACCATTTGAGGACTATACTACAGACGTTGCGTGAGCATCAGTTGTATGCTAAGTTCTCAAAATGTGAGTTCTGGTTGGATCAGGTTACCTTTCTAGGACACGTGGTGTCGAAAGATGGGATCAAGGTTGATCCGAAGAAGATTGAGGCGGTCATGGATTGGCAAAGGCCAAGGTCAGTTACCGAGATCAGAAGTTTTCTGGGTTTAGCTGGTTACTATCGTCGGTTCGTGCAAGATTTCTCCAGAATATCTGCACCTTTGACTAAACTGACACAGAAGGGTGTCAAGTTTGAGTGGACTGACAAGTGCGAGGCGAGCTTTGAGAAGCTCAATGAGATTTTGACTACAGCTCCGGTGTTGGCATTGCCTTCCGGCATTGATGGTTTCACAGTGTATTGTGATGCGTCTCGGATTGGTTTGGGTTGCGTTCTGATGCAACATGGACAGGTGATTGCCTATGCTTCCAGACAGTTGAAGAAGCATGAGGTGAATTACCCTACTCATGATTTAGAGTTGGCAGCTGTGGTTTTTGCGCTGAAAATCTGGAGACATTATTTGTATGGTGCTACTTGTGAGATTTTCACTGATCACAAGAGTCTGAAATATATCTTTGATCAGAGAGAGTTGAACTTGAGACAGAGGAGGTGGTTAGAGCTACTGAAAGACTACGACTGTACTATTCAGTACCATCCTGGTAAGGCTAATGTGGTAGCCGATGCGTTGAGTCGCAAGTCTTCGGGCAGCTTGGCTCATATTTCTGAGATTGGGCGTAGACCCATGGTTAGAGAGTGGCACAGTTTGATAGCTTCAGGCTATGGATTTCAGATTTCTCAGACTGGTTGTTTGTTAGCACAGTTGCAAGTGCAACCCGTTTTGATTGATCGGATCAAAGCTTTACAAGCTGAGGATTCACAGTTGAAACGGATTATTGAGGAAGTTCAGCAGGATGGAAATCCTGAATTTACATTTGTGGATGGTGTTCTGAGACATGGTTCGAGATTGTGTGTTCCGGATTCAGATGGTTTGAGGGACCAGATTCTGGAAGAAGCGCACAAGTCTGCTTATAGTGTTCATCCGGGTTCTACTAAGATGTACCATGATCTTAAGGGTACCTACTGGTGGAGCGGGATGAAGAAGGATGTCGCTGAGTATGTTTCTAAGTGTCTGACGTGCCAGCAGGTGAAGCTGGAGCATCAGAGACCTTTTGGCTATCTGCAGCCACTACCTATTCCAGAGTGGAAGTGGGAGCGGATTGCTATGGATTTTGTGGTTGGGTTACCACGTACTCGACAGGGATACGACTCCATCTGGGTGATAGTTGACCGTATGACCAAGTCAGCTCATTTCCTTCCGATTAAGGTTTCGTATACTGCTTCGAGGTTGGCTCAGTTGTACATCGACAGGATTGTCAGTTTGCATGGTGTACCGGTTTCTATTGTTTCAGACAGAGGTTCTGTGTTTACTTCGAGGTTTTGGAAAGCGTTACAGGAATCCTTGGGTTCTCGGTTGGATTTCAGTACAGCTTTTCATCCTCAGACTGACGGTCAGTCTGAGAGGACTATTCAGACGTTGGAGGATATGCTCAGGATGTGTGTTCTCGATTTTCAGGGTAGCTGGGATACTCATTTGCCGTTGATTGAGTTTTCCTATAACAACAGTTATCATGCGAGTATCGAGATGGCGCCGTATGAGGCTTTGTACGGGCGCAAGTGTAGATCTCCTATCTGTTGGGAGGAGGTCGGAGAGCGTAAACTCTCGGGAGCGGAGATTATTCAGATTACCTCTGAGAAGGTACCGTTGATTAAGCGGAGGTTAGAGACTGCTTTTAGTCGGCATAAGAGTTATGCTGATCCGAAGAGGAAAGACATTGAGTTCCAGGTTGGTGATTTCGTATTTCTTCGGGTTTCGCCTATGAAAGGCGTGGTTCGTTTTGGCGTCAAGGGAAAGTTAGCACCGAGGTATATTGGTCCTTATGAGATTTCGGAGCGGATTGGAGCTGTGGCTTATCGTCTGGTTCTACCGCCAGACATGTCGTTAGTACATCCGGTGTTTCACGTGTCGATGTTGAGAAAGTGCATTTCTGATCCTTCACATGTGATTGTGCCCCAGAGTGTTGAGATTGACCAGGAGCTGTCCTATGAAGAACAGCCAGTTGAGATTGTTGATACACAGGTGCGTAAATTGCGGAACAAGGAGATCCCGATGGTCAAAGTTCTCTGGCGCAATCATTCTGTAGAGGAGTGTACTTGGGAGACCGAATTGGATATGCGGAATCGCTATCCTTTTCTTTTTCCGTGAGGTACGATATCTTGATTTCTGTGACTTTTATGATTTTTACTTGTGTTACGAGTTGTTCTGATGGTAATTGCTTATCGTGTTAAATTCGAGGACGAATTTTTAATTAGTTGGGGAGAATGTAATATCCCGTAAAATTTTAAATTTATTTTTTTAATTTTTCCGACGTGGTTCCGGATGTGTTTTGGGGAGTATTTGAAGTTTCGTAAATTGTTGTGGTTCGATTCATTTTCGGTTCGGTTTTAAAAAAAAAAATATAAACTTCTCCTTTGGGTCCTGGTTCAACCAAATGGTTGAACCAAGGGATAAACCAGGTCTCGTAAGAGACCTGATGTTTTCCCGTACGGTCCCGTACGGGACTGTGCCTGTCCCGTACGGGACTGTGCAAAATTTGCACTGGTCTCGTACGGGACCAGGCTGTCCCGAACGGGAACTCAGCATTTTTGCTGAGTCTCGTTCGAGACTGGTAACGGCAGTTAGGAGGCTTAATTTCTGCCGTTACCATTCCGATCTTGTTTCCCTTTTTGGCTGATTTGATTCCACTCTTTCCTTCTCTATATATTCAGCTAGCCCTAGCCACCATCCTTCTCTTTTCCCTTCATGTTTTTCACCTCCAAAATCTGCTCCAAACTCAGCCCGTGGTAAGTGTTCTTAACCTTTTCCATTTCATATTTTTAGCTTTGAACATACTTCGGTTTTCTGATCCGTGTGTGTTCGTTTCTAGATCGAAACTGAAACCGTTTGATCTCAGGCGTTCTAGACTCGTTTACCTTCGATTCAATTCGTTCGCTTCGCTTAACGGTACGCCGTTGATCTCGTTCTTTTGCCGTTCGGTTTATCGCTTTGGTTTTGTTAAAACTCTGTTCTTGAATTGTTGCTTGCTGCCGTGGTGTTCCTTCATGCATTAGGCTTAGGTTTTGTTTCTTCTTCATGGTTTGGCATCCTTGTTAATGGGTTAATTAGATTTTGGTTAAATATTGTCATGCCATGATCTTGGGTTTTGCCGAATGGTTCTTGTTAGTTCTTGTGATTTGGTTGTGTTTAATTGTTGGGTTATAGGATGAAGGTGGTATGATTGGATTGGGAATGTTGGATTCATGATTCAGTGATTAAGTTGTTAGTTATAGTGAATGAGATTTAGTTTGGTTTTGATTCTTTCAAATGAGAAATGGCGGCATGAACATGGCTCTGTTCTTTTTCTTTTTGTTGAAGATGATGGCTTAATAGCCACTTTAGTCACCAAGTTATTTTGCTTAAATAAAATCAATCCTTTAAGTTTAACTTTAACTAATAACTTGGGTTTTATTTTGAATTATAAGTTAAATATTGAAAACGATTATTATTATAAATTTTAGTTAATATAATTACTCGGATAATTATATTTGCCTACAAATGTCGTTTTGTCAAAAAGTTGGCTAAATTACAATTTAGCCCCTAAACTTATTTTATAACTTAATTAAGTGGATTTTCGGCTAATAACTTTATTGTTGGTTTTAATTATAAAACAAAAGTAACTAATTTGATTTTTGGAAATCAAATTGGCTAAAGTGCAATTTAGCCCCTAATTGGCAAAAGTACCATTTAGTCCCTGTTTGGTTAAAATACAATTTGGTCCCTGAATTTTTATTTGATTTATTTAACTAAGTTTTTGGGGTTGTAACTTGGGTTATTTTGAATTGAAGTTATTGAGTTCCGCTTTTAAAATGATTTATTTTTTTTATGGAATTTGTTTTATAAATATAAACTTGGGTTTATATTTGATAATTGTTTTGAGTCGGGTTAGACTTGGGTCACTCGACAAGTGAGGTTAGCTTGGTAGTTTATGATAACTCGGCTAACCCACTATTTGGAAATTATTTATTATTTAAAGTTTTTAAATAATATTTATATATTGGATTTTTAGCGGGAACTCAATAGACTTATATTATTTGGGCTTTATTACCTTCTGTATATATTTGTGTTATTTTGGATTGTTTATTTACTACGTGTTAATTGTGCTAGTCTTATGTGGTGTCTAGTACTCTCTAGAGTTAGGGTCTGATTTTAATAATTATTTTATTTGTCTAGACTCGTCTACTGTTCGTGCTTCTGAGGCGAACCAGAGTTAGTTGCTTGCCGGTATTTCACGCGGATTAGCAAGCTGTGAGTTTATATTTACTATTTACCGCTTTATTAAGTAAATTGTTATTTTAATATTAAATATATATACTGTACGTATATTTCGAACTGTTTTTATATTATGGCTCTTAGTTGGAACGTGCTACCTAATGGGCATCATTAGGACTGCGTGCGCACCGGTATTGATCTGGGTAAGGTATTTATGGAAATGTGGTAACTCGGTGTGAGCATAGCTCTCGGGACCAGGTAGAGTAACTCGGTGTAGCTCAGCTCTCGGGACTCTGGTATAAGTGTGGTTAGTGGTAACTCGGTGTAGCTCAGCTCTCGGGACCAGACCTATTGGATTATGATTATTATTTAGAATTGTGGATTAGGGTTCCAACTATTATCCGTAATATCGTTATTAAATGTTTTAAACGTTTTAAAGGTTTTCCACTTAATAAATGTAGATAGTGGTATGAACTCATCTCAGTATATCTGACCCCGTTGTTTTCCCAATTTTCCCAGGGTTATGATCTGAGAGAGTCGGGTGATCTCCGCATTTACTTTTCCTCGGAGGTTCCATTATTTTGATATACTGTCAAACTATTTTATTCTTAGACCGCAGTAGTTGACTAGACGTCTTTACTATTATTACAGTTGTTTGTCGGATTGGTTCGACTGGTTATATTGCTTCGCCATGTTATATTATTGTATCGGTTTTTGATAAATCTATTTTAGACTTAGAATTGAATATGTATGTTATATTAATTGTTGATTATTATAACTGCTAGTTTAGGCTGAAGTCTCGGTTGCCCCCGAGCATTGGTTTTCTGCAGGTTTATGTGTTTATGCTTTTTATGGGAGGCTAGCTACGGGTTTCGGTACTTCATTACCCATACCCTAGCGCCGGTCGCGATTCATGAAAATGGGTCGTGACATCGCTCATAAGGTAAAACGTTTGGATTTATTCCATAACGTTTTAAACATTTGGATTAGTTTCGTAACGTGTTAAACGTATAGCTTAAATCGCTAAAAAAGGTTAAACATTTGGATTTGTTTCGTAATGTTTGTATACGTTTGGCTTAAATCGCTAAAATGGTGAAACATGTGGATTTTTTCATAACGTTTTAAACGTTTGGATTAGATTATTAATGTTTTAAACATTTAGATTAAATCTTGAATTTGTTTCGTAACTTTTGTTTACGTTTGACTTAAATCGCTTAAAAACTGAATCGTTTTGATTTGTTTCGTAACGTTTGTAAAAGTTTGGCTTTAAATGCTAAAAAGGGGAAACTTTTGGATTTATTTCGTAATGTATTAAACGTTTGGATAGGTTTCGTAACGTTTTAAACGTTTGGCTTAAATTGTTAAAAAGGGGAAATGTTTAGATTTGTTTCGTAACGTTTGTAAACGTTTGGCTTAAATCGCTAAAAAGGTGAAACGTTTGGATTTGTTTTGTAACGTTTTAAATGTTTGGATTGGTTTCGCAACGTTTAAACATTTGGTTTAAATCGCTAAGAAGGTGAAACTTTTGGATTTGTTTCGTAACGTTTGCAAACGTTTGGCTTATGTTGCTAAAAAGGTGAAATGTTTAGATTTTTTTCATAACGTTTTAAACGTCTGGATTGGTTTCGTAACGTTTTAAACGTTTGGATTAAATAGCTAAAAAGGTGAAACGTTTGATTTGTTTCGTAAATTTTTAAACGCTTGGCTTAATTCGCTAAAAAGGTGAAAGGTTAGCATTTGTTTCGTTACGTTTTAGATGTTTGGCTTAAATCACTAATAATGTGAAATGTTCAGATTTGTTTCATAACGTTTTAAACGTTTGGATTGGTTTCGTAACGTTTTAAACTTTTTGCTTAAATAAGTAAAAAAGGTGAAACGTTTTGATTCGTTTTGTAACGTTTGTAAACGTTTGGCTTAAATTGCTAAAAAGGTGAAACGTTTGGATTTTTCTGTTACGTTTTAAATGTTAGGATTGGTTTCGTAGCGTTTTAAACGTTTGGCTTAAATCTCTAAAAAGGGGAAACGTTTGGATTGGTTAAGTAACGTTTTAAATGTTTGGCTTAAATCGCTAAAAAGGGGAAACGTTTGGATTTGTTTCGTAACGTTTGTAATCGTTTGGCTTAGATCGCAAAAACGGTGAAATGTTTGGATTTATTTTGTGCCATTTGTTAACGTTTGTCTTAAATGGCTAAAAAGGTGAAACGTTAGAATTTTTTTAGTAACGTTTTAAACGCTTGGATTGGTTTCATAACGTTTTAAACATTTGGCTTAAATTGCTAAAAAGGTGAAACATTTGGATTTTTTTCGTAACATTTGTAAATGTTTGACTTAAATCGCTAAAAAGGTGAGACATTTGGATTTTTTTTTGTAACGTTTGTAAACGCTTGCCTTCAATAGCTAAAAAGGTGAAATGTTAGGAATTGTTTCATAACTTTGTAAACGTTTGGATTTGGTAACATTTTAAACGTTTTCTTTAAATCGCTAAAAGGTGAAACGCTAGGATTCGTAACGTTTTAAACGTTTGGATTAAATCGCTAAAAAGGTGAAACGTTAGGATTTGTTTCGTATTAAACGTTTGGATTTATTTTGTAATATTGTAAATGTTTCCCTCAAATTGCTAAAAACGCAAAACGTTTGGATTTGTTTTGTAACATTTTAAACATTTTGGCCTAAATCGCTAAAAAGGTGAAACGTTAGGATTTGTTTCGTAACATTTTAAACGTTTTTCTTAAATCGATAAAAAGGTAAAAAGTTTGGAATTATTTGTAACATTTTAAACATTTGGCTTAAATCGCTAAAAAGATGAAACGTTAGGATTTTTTTTGTAACGTTTTAAACGTATTGCTAAAAAGGTGAAACTTTAGGATTTGTTTCAAAAAGTTTTAAACGTTTGGATTAAATAGCTAAAAATGTGAAATGTTAGGATTTGTTTGGTAACGTTTTAAACATTTGGCTTAAATTGCTAAATATGTGAAACGTTAGGATTTATTTTGTAACGTTTTAAACGTGTGGCTTAAATCGCTAAAATGGTGAAACGTTAGGATTTGTTTTGTAACGTTTTAAACGTCTAGCTAAAATTGCTAAAAAGGTGAAATGTTAGGATTTGTTTTGTAACGTTTTAAACGTTTGGCTTAAATCGCTAAAAAGGGGAAACGTTTGGATCTGTTTCGTAACGTTTGAAAACGTTTAGCTTAAATCAATAAAAAGGTGAAACGTTTGGATTTTTTTTGTAACGTTTTAAACGTTTGGCTTAAATCGCTAAAAAGGTGAAACGTTTGGATTTGTTTCATAACGTTTTAAACGTTTATATTGGATAAGTAAAGTTTTAAGTGTTTGGCTTAAATCGCTAAAAAGGTGAAACGTTTGGATTTGTTTCGTAACTATTGTAATCGTTTGGCTTAATTCGCTAAAAAGGTGAAACGTTTGGCTTAAATCGTTAAAAAGGCAAAACGCTATGATTTTTTTCGTTACATTTTAAACGTTTGGCTTAAATCACTAAAAGGGTGAAACGTTAGGATTTCTTTCGTAACGTTTTAAACGTTTGGACGAAATCGCTAAAAAGATGAAGTGTTTGGATTTGTTTCGTAATATTTGTAACCGTTTGGCTTAAACCGCTAAAAAGGTGAAACGTTAGGATTTTTTTTGTAATGTTTTGAAAGTTTGGATTGGTTTCGTGGCGTTTTAAACGTTTGGCTTAGATCACTAAAAAGGGGACATGTTTGGATTTGTTTTGAAACGTTTTTAACGTTTGGCTTAAATCGCTAAAAAAGGAAATAGTTAGGATTTGTTTCGCAATGTTTTAAACATTTGGCTTAAATCGCTAAAAGGTGAAACGTTTGAGTTTATTTCGTAACGTTTTAAACGTTCGGATTAGTTTTGTAACGTTTTAAACGTTCGGGTTAAATTGCTGAAAAAGTGAAACGTTTGCATTTCTTTCGTAACGTTTGTAAACGTTTGATTTGAAACGCTAAAATGATAAAACGTTTGGATTTGTTTCGTAAAGTTTGTAAATGATTGGCTTAAATCGATAAAAAGGTGAAACGTTTGGATTTGTTTCGCAGCGTTTTAAACATTTGGATTGGTTTTGTAACGTTTTAAACGTTTGGGTGAAATCGCTAAAAAAGCGAAACGTTTGGATTTGTTTCATAAAGTTTGGCTTAAATTGCTAAAAAGGAGAAACGTTGGATTTTTTTTCCTAACTTATTAAACATTTGGATTGGTTTCTTAACGTTTAAAATGTTTGGCTTAAATCGCTAAAGAGGTCTAACGTTTGGATTTTTTTCGTAACTTTTTAAACGTTGGGCTTAAATCGCTAAAGAGGTGAAACGTTAGCATTTGTTTCGTAACGTTTTAAACGTTTTCCTTAAATCACTAAAAAGGTGAAACATTAGAATTTGTTTCGTAACGTTTTTAACGTTTGGATTGGTTTCGTAATGATTTAAACGTTTCGCTTAAATCACTAAAAAGGTGAAACGTTTGGATTTGTTTCGAAACGTTTTGCTTAAATCACTAAAACCGGGAAACATTAGGATTTGTCTCGTAACGTTTCAAATGTTTGGCTTAAATAACTTAAAAGGCGAAAAGTTAGGATTTGTTTTGTTACGTTTTAATCGTTTGGCTTAAATCATTAAAAAGGTAAAATGTTAGGATGTGTTTCGTAATGTTTTAAACGTTTGGATTGATTTCGTAACATTTTAACGTTTGACTTAAATCACTAAAAAGATGAAACATTTGGATTTGTTTTGTAATGTTTGTAAACCTTTGGCTTAAATCCCTAAAAAGGTGAAACGTTTGTATTTTTTTTGTAATGTTTTAAACGTTTGGATTGGTTTCGTAGCGTTTTAAACGTTTGGCTTAAATCGCAAAAAAGGTGAAACGTTTGGATTGGTTAAGTAACATTTTAAATGTTTGGCTTATATCGCTAAAAAGGATAAACGTTTGGATTTGTTTCGTAACTTTTACAATCGTTTGGCTTATATTTCTAAAAAGTGGAAACGTTTGGATTTGGTTCGTAACGTTTTAAATGTTTGGCTTATATAACTAAAAAGGCAAAATGTTATGATTTGTTTCGTTACGTTTTAAACGTTTGGCTTAAATCACTAAAAAGATGAAACTTTTGGCTTTGTTTCATAACGTTTTAAACGTTTGGATTGGTTTCGCAACGTTTTATACGTTTGGAAACGGTTGGATTTGTATCGTAACTTTTATAAACGTTTGGCTTAATCGCTAAAAAAGGTGAAACGTTTAAATTTGTTTAACGTTTTAAGCGTTTTGATTGGTTTTATAATGTTTTAAACGTTTGCCTTAAATCGCTTAAAAGGTGAAACGTTTGGATTGGTTAAGTAACGTTTTAAATGTTTGGCTTAAATCGCTAAAAAGGTGAAACGTTTGGATTTGTTTCGTAACTTTTGTAATCGTTTGGCTTAAATTGCTATAAAGGTGAAACGTTTGGATTTATTTCGAAACAGTATAAACGTTTGGCTTAAATCGCTAAAAAGGGGAAAAGTTAGGATTTGTTTCGAAATGTTACGATTTGTTTCCTTACGTTTTAAACGTTTGTCTAAAATCACTAAAAAGGAGAAATGTTAGGATATGTTTTGCAACGTTTAAAACGTTTGGATTGGTTTCGTAACGTTTTATACGTTTGGTTAAATCGTTATAAAGGTGAAACGTTTGGATTTGTTTCGTAACGTTTGTAAACGTTTGACTTCAATCGCTAAAAAAGGTGAAACGTTTGGATCTGTTTCATAACGTTCTAAGCGGTTGGATTGGTTTCGTAATATTTTAAACGTTCGGCTTAAATCGCTAAAAAGTAAAACATTTTGATTTGTTTCGTAACGTTTGTCTTAAATGGCTAAAAAGGTGAAACGTTAGGATTGGTTTCATAAAATTTTAAACGTTTGGCTTAAATCGCTAAAAAGGTGAAACGTTTGAGGTTGTTTCGTAACGTTTTTAACGTTTAGATTGGTTTCGTAACGTTTTAAACGTTCGGGTGAAATCGCTAAAAAAGTAAAACGTTTGGATTTGTTTTGTAACGTTTGTAAACATTTGACTTGAATCGCTAAAATGGTAAAACGTTTGGATTTGTTTCGTAAACTTTGGAAATGATTGGCTTAAATCGATAAAAAGGTGAAACTTTCGGATTTGTTTCGTAACGTTTTAAACGTTTGGATTGGTTTTGCAACGTTTTAAACGTTTGGGTGAAATCGCTAAAAAAGTGAAACGTTTGGATTTTTTTCGTAACGTATTAAACATTTGGAATGGTTTCTTAACGTTTTAAACGTTTGGCTTAAATCGCTAAAAAGTTCAAACATTTGGAATTTCTTCGTAACTTTTTAAACGTTCGGCTTAAATCGCTTTAAAGGTGAAACGTTAGCATTTCTTTCGCAATGTTTTAAACGTTTGGCTTAAATCGCAAAAAACGTGAAACATTAGGATTTGTTTCGTAACGTTTTCAACGTTTGGATTGGTTTCATAACGATTTAAACGTTTGGCTTAAATCACTAAAAAGGTAAAACGTTAGCATGTGTTTCGTAATGTTTTAAACGTTTGGATTGATTTCGTAACATTTAAACGTTTGGCTTAAATCGCTAAAAAGATGAAACATTTGGAACATTTGGCTTATATCCCTAAAAAGGTTAAACATTTGTATTTTTTTCTTAATGTTTTAAACATTTGGATTGGTTTCGTAGCGTCTTAAACGTTTGGCTTAAATCGCAAAAAAGGTGAAACATTTGGACTGGTTAAGTAATGTTTTAAATGTTTGGCTTAAATCGCTAAAAAGGATTAAGGTTTGGATTTGTTTCGTAACTTTTATAATCGTTTGGCTTAAATTGCTATAAAGGGGAAACGTTTGGATTTGCTTCGTAACGTTTTAAATGTTTGGCTTAAATCGCTAAAAAGGCAAAATGTTACGATTTGTTTCGTTACGTTTTAAACGTTTGGCTTAAATCGCTAAAAAGGCGAAATGTTACGATTTGTTTCGTTACGTTTTAAACGTTTGGCTTAAATCACTAAAAAGGTGAAAATTTAGAATTTGTTTCCTAACGTTTTAAACGTTTGGATTAATTTCGTAACGTTTTATACGTTTGGAAACATTTGGATTCGTTTCGTAAGTTTTGTTAACGTTTGTCTTATTCGTTAATAAAGGTGAAACGTTTAGATTTGTTTCATAACGTTATAAAGGTTTTGATTGGTTTTATAAAGTTTTAAACGTTTGGCTTAAATCGCTAAAAAGGTGAAACGTTTGAATTTGTTTCGTAACGTTTGTTAACGTTTGGCTTAAATGGCTAAAGAGGTGAAATGTTTGAATTTGTTTCGTAACGTTTAAAACGTTTGGGTTGGTTTCGTAACATTTTAAACGTTTGGCTTAAATCGCTAAAAAGGTGAAATGTTTGGTTTTGTTTCATTACGTTTGTAAACATTTGGCTTAAATCGCTAAAAATGTGAAACGTTTGGATTTGTTTCGTAACATTTTGAACGTTTGGATTGGTTTCGTAAAGTTTTAAACGTTTTTATTGGTATCTTAACGTTTTATATGTTTGGCTTATAACACTAAAAAGGTGAAACGTTTAGATTTGTTTCGTAACGTTTGTAAACCCTTGGCTTAAATAGCTAAGAAGGTGAAAAGTTTGGATTTGTTTCGTAACGTTTGTAAACGTTTGGCTTAAATCGCTAATAAGGTGAAACGTTTGGATTTATTCCATTACGTTTTAAACATTTGGATTAGTTTCGTAACGTGTTAAACGTTTGGCTTAAATCGCTAAAAAAGGTGAAACGTTTGGATTTGTTTCGTAATGTTTGTATACGTTTGGCTTAAATTGCTAAAAATTTGAAACATTTGGATTTTTTCGTAACGTTTTAAACGTTTGGATTAGATTATTAATGTTTTAAACATTTAGATTAAATCGCAAAAAAGATGAAACCTTTGAATTTGTTTCGTAACTTTTGTTTATGTTTGACTTAAATCTCTTAAAAACTGAATCGTTTTGATTTGTTTCGTAACGTTTGTAAAAGTTTGGCTTTAATCGTTAAAAAGTGGAAACGTTTGGATTTATTTCGTAATGTATTAAACGTTTGGATAGGTTTCGTAACGTTTTAAACGTTTGGCTAAAATCGTTAAAAAGGGGAAACATTTGGATTTGTTTCGTAACGTTTGTAAGCGTTTGGCTTAAATCGCTAAAAATTTGAAACGTTTGGATTTGTTTTGTAATATTTTAAACGTTTTGATTGGTTTCGTAACGTTCAAACATTTGGTTTAAATCGGTAAGAAGGTGAAACGTTTGGATTTGTTTCGTAAAGTTTGTAAACGTTTGGCTTATGTTGCTAAAAAGGTGAAACGTTTGGATTTTTTTCATAATATTTTAAACGTCTGGATTGGTTTCGTAACGTTTTAAACGTTTGGATTAAATAGCTAAAAAGGTAAAACGTTGGATTTGTTTCGTAAATTTTTAAACGTTTGGCTTAGTTCGCTAAAAAGGTGAAACGTTAGCATTTGTTTCGTTACGTTTTAGACGTTTGGCTTAAATCACTAATAACATGAAATGTTATGATTTGTTTCGTAACGTTTTAAAGTATTGGATTGGTTTCGTAACGTTTTAAACTTTTTCCTTAAATAAGTAAAAAAGGTGAAACGTTTTGATTCGTTTTGTAACGTTTGTAAACGTTTGGCTTAAATTGCTAAAAAGGTGAAACGTTTGGATTTTTCTGTTACGTTTTAAACGTTAGGATTGGTTTCGTAGCGTTTTAAACGTTTGGCTTAAATCTCTAAAAAGGTGAAACGTTTGGATTGCTTAAGTAATGTTTTAAATGTTTGGCTTAAATCGCTAAAAAAGGGAAACGTTTGGATTTGTTTCTTAACGTTTGTAATCGTTTGGCTTAGATCGCAAAAACGATGAAATGTTTGGATTTATTTCGTGCCATTTGTTAACGTTTGGCTTAAATGGCTAAAAAGGTGAAACGTTAGAATTTTTTTAGTAGCGTTTTAAACGCTTGGATTGGTTTCATAACGTTTTAAACATTTGGCTTAAATTGCAAAAAAGGTGAAACATTTGGATTTTTTTCGTAACATTTGTAAACGTTTGACTTAAATCGCTAAAAAGGTGAGACATTTGGATTTTTTTTCGTAACGTTTGTAAACGCTTGCCTTCAATAGCTAAAAAGGTGAAATGTTAGGATTTTTTCATAACTATGCAAACGTTTGGATTTGTTTCGTAACATGTTAAACGTTTTCCTTAAATCGCTAAAAGGTGAAACGCTAGGATTCGTAACGTTTTAAACGTTTGGATTAAATCGCTAAAAAGTTGAAACGTTTGGATTTGTTTCGTATTAAACGTTTGGATTTATTTTGTAATATTTTAAATGTTTCGCTTAAATCGCTAAAAACGCAAAACATTTGTATTTGTTTTGTAACATTTTGGCCAAATCGCTAAAAAGGTGAAACGTTAGGATTTGTTTCGTAACATTTCTAACGTTTTTCTTAAATCGCTAAAAAGGTAAAAAGTTTGGATTTATTTGTAACATTTTAAACATTTGGCTTAAATCGCTAAAAAGATGAAACGTTAGGATTTTTTTTGTAACGTTTTAAACGTATTGCTAAAAAGGTGACACTTTAGGATTTGTTTCATAATGTTTTAAACGTTTGGATTAAATAGCTAAAAAGGTGAAATGTTAGGATTTGTTTGGTAACGTTTTAAACATTTGGCTTAAATCGCTAAAAATGTGAAACGTTAGGATTTGTTTTGTAACGTTTTAAATGTTTGGCATAAATCGCTAAAATGGGGAAACGCTAGGATTTGTTTCGCAACGTTTTAAACGTTTGGCTTCAATCGCTAAAAAGGTGAAACGTTTGAGTTTATATCGTAATGTTTTAAACGTGTGGATTAGTTTTGTAACGTTTTAAACGTTCGGGTTAAATCGCTAAAAAAGTGAAACGTTTGGATTTCTTTCGTAACGTTTGTAAATGTTGGATTTGTTTCGTAAAGTTTGTAAATAATTGGCTTAAATCGATAAAAAAAAGGTGAAACGTTTGGATTTGTTTCATAGCGTTTTAAACGTTTGGATTGGTTTTGTAACGTTTTAAACGTTTCGGTGAAATCGCTAAAAAAGTGAAACGTTTGGATTTGTTTCATAAAGTTTGGCCTAAATTGCTAAAAAGGAGAAACGTTGGATTTTTTTCGTACGTATTAAACATTTGGATTAGTTTCTTAACGTTTAAAATGTTTGGCATAAATCGCTAAAGAGGTCAAACGTGTGGATTTTTTTCGTAACTTTTTAAACGTTTGGCTTAAATCGCTAAACAGGTGAAACGTTAGCATTTGTTTCGTAACGTATTAAATGTTTTCCTTAAATCGATAAAAAGGTGAAACATTAGGATTTGTTTCGTTACGTTTTTAACGTTTGGATTGGTTTCGTAATGATTTAAATGTTTCGCTTAAATCACTAAAAAGGTGAAACGTTTGGATTTGTTTCAGAACGTTTTGCTTAAATCACTAAAACGGGGAAACGTTAGGATTTGTCTCGTAACGTTTTAAATGTTAGGCTTAAATAACTTAAAAGGCGAAACGTTAGGATTTGTTTTGTTACGTTTTAATCGTTAGGCTTAAATCACTAAAAAGGTAAAATGTTAGGATGTGTTTCGTAATGTTTTAAACGTTTGGATTGGTTTCGTAACATTTTAACGTTTGGCTTAAATCACTAAAAAGATGAAACATTTGGATTTGTTTTGTAATGTTTGTAAATGTTTGGCTTAAATCCCTAAAAATGTGAAACGTTTGTATTTTTTTCATAATGTTTTAAACGTTTGGATTGGTTTCGTAGCGTTTTAAATGTTTGTCTTAAATCGCAAAAAAGGTGAAACGTTTGGATTGGTTAAGTAACATTTTAAATGTTTTGCTTATATCGATAAAAGGGATAAATGTTTGGATTTGTTTTGTAACTTTTATGATCGTTTGGCTTATATTGCTAAAAAGAGGAAACATTTGGATTTGGTTCGTAACGTTTTAAATGTTTGGCTTATATAACTAAAAAGGCAAAATGTTATGATTTGTTTCGTTACGTTTTAAACGTTTGGTTTAAATCACTAAAAAGATGAAACTTTTGGATTTGTTTCATAACGTTTTAAACGTTTGGATTGGTTTCGCAATGTTTTATACGTTTGGAAACGTTTGGATTTGTTTCGTAACTTTTGTAAACGTTTGGCTTAATCGCTAAAAAAGGTGATACGTTTAGATTTGTTTAACGTTTTATGCGTTTGGATTGGTTTTATAATGTTTTAAACGTTTGGCTTAACTAACTTAAAATGTGAAATATTTGGATTTGTTAAGTAACGTTTTAAATGTTTGGCTTAAATCGCTAAAAAGGTGAAACGTTTGGATTTGTTTCGTAACTTTTGTAATGGTTAGGCTTAAATTGCTAAAAAGGTGAAACGTTTGGATTTGTTTCGAAACGGTATGAACGTTTGGTTTAAATCGCTAAAAAGGGGGAAATGTTAGGATTTGTTTCGAAATGTTACGATTTGTTTCCTTACGTTTTAAACGTTTAGCTAAAATCACTAAAAAGGATAAATGTTAGGATATGTTTCGTAACGTTTAAAACGTTTGGATTGGTTTCGTAACGTTTTAAACGTTCGGCTTAAATCGCTAAAAGGTAAAACATTTTGATTTGTTTCGTAACGTTTGTTAACGTTTGGCTTAAATGGCTAAAAAGGTGAAACGTTAGGATTTGTTTTATAATGTTTTAAACGTTTGGATTGGTTTTTTAACGTTTTAAATGTTTAACTTAAATTGCTACAAAGGTGAAACGTTTGGATTTGTTTCGTACGTTTGTAAAATGTTTGGCTTAAATCGCTAAAAAGGTGAACCGTTTGGATTTGTTTCGCAACGTTTGTAAACGTTCGGCTTAAATCGCTAAAAAATGAAACGTTTGGATTTGTTTTATAACTCTTTAAACATTTGGATTAGTTTCGTAACGTGTTAAACGTTTGGCTTAAATTTCTAAAAAGGTGAAACGTTTGGATTTCTTTCGTAATGTTTTAAACGTTTGGATTGATTTAGTAATGTAATAAATATTTAGATTAAATCGCTATAATGGTGAAACGTTTGGAATTGTTTCGTAACGTTTGTAAATGTTTGGCTTTAATCGCTCAAAAGGTGAAACGTTTGGATTTGCTACGTAACGTTTTAAACGTTGGGATTGGTTTCATAACGTTTTAAGCGTTTGGCTTAAATTGCTTAAAAGATGAAACGTTAAGATTTCTTTCGTAGCATTTTAATGTTTGGCCTAAATCTCTAAATAGGTCAAACGTTAGAATTTTTTTCATAACGTTTTAAACGTTTGGCTTAAATCGCTAAAAAGATCTAGGATTTATTTCGTAAAGTTTTAAACGTTTTCTTAAATCGCTAAAAAGGTGAAACATTAGGATTTGTTTCGCAATGTTTCAAACGTTTGCCTTAAATTGCTAAAAAGGTGAAAAAGTTGAGTTTTTTTTCGTAATGTTATAAACGTTTGGATAGGTTTCGTAAAGTTTTAAACGTTTGGGTTAAATCGCTAAAAAAGTGAAACGTTTGGATTTTTTTCGTAACGTTTGTCTTAAATTACTAAAAAGGATAAACGTTTGGATTTTATTCGTAACGTATTAAACATTAGGATTGGTTTCTTAATGTTTTAAACGTTTGGCTTAAATCGCTAATAAGGTCAAGCGTTTGGATTTTTTTCGTAATTTTTTAAACGTTTGGCTTAAATCGCTAAAAGGTGACACCTTAGCATTTGTTTCGTAACGCTTTAAACGTTTGGCTTAAATCGCTAAAAACGTGACACTTTAGGATTTGTTACGTAACGTTTTTAACGTTTGGATTGGTTTCGTAATGATTTAAACGTTTGGCTTAAATCACTATAAACGTAAAACGTTTGGATTTATTTCGAAACGTTTTACACGTTTTGCTTAAATCACTAAAACGGGAAAATGTTAGGATTTCTTTCATAACATTTTAAGTGTTTTGCTTAAATAGCTTAAAAGGCTAAACGTTAGGATTTGTTTCATTATGTTTTAAGCGTTTGGCTTAAATCACTAAAAAGGTAAAACTTTAGGATGTGTTTCGTAATGTTTTAAACGTTTGGATTGGTTTCATAACGTTTTCAACGTTTGGCTTAAATTGCTAAAAAGATGAAACATTTGGATTTGTTTTGTAATGTTTGTAAAAGTTTGGCATAAATCCCTAAAAAGGTGAAACATTTGTATTTTTTGTTAATGTTTTTGTAATATCCCGTAAAATTTTAAATTTATTTTTTTAATTTTTCCGACGTGGTTCCGGATGTGTTTTGGGGAGTATTTGAAGTTTCGTAAATTGTTGTGGTTCGATTCATTTTCGGTTCGGTTTTAAAAAAAAAATATAAACTTCTCCTTTGGGTCCTGGTTCAACCAAATGGTTGAACCAAGGGATAAACCAGGTCTCGTAAGAGACCTGATGTTTTCCCGTACGGTCCCGTACGGGACTGTGCCTGTCCCGTACGGGACTGTGCAAAATTTGCACTGGTCCCGTACGGGACCAGGCTGTCCCGAACGGGAACTCAGCATTTTTGCTGAGTCTCGTTCGAGACTGGTAACGGCAGTTAGGAGGCTTAATTTCTGTCGTTACCATTCCGATCTTGTTTCCCTTTTTGGCTGATTTGATTCCACTCTTTCCTTCTCTATATATTCAGCTAGCCCTAGCCACCATCCTTCTCTTTTCCCTTCATGTTTTTCACCTCCAAAATCTGCTCCAAACTCAGCCCGTGGTAAGTGTTCTTAACCTTTTCCATTTCAGATTTTTAGCTTTGAACATACTTCGGTTTTCTGATCCGTGTGTGTTCGTTTCTAGATCGAAACTGAAACCGTTTGATCTCAGGCGTTCTAGACTCGTTTACCTTCGATTCAATTCGTTCGCTTCGCTTAACGGTACGCCGTTGATCTCGTTCTTTTGCCGTTCGGTTTATCGCTTTGGTTTTGTTAAAACTCTGTTCTTGAATTGTTGCTTGCTGCCGTGGTGTTCCTTCATGCATTAGGCTTAGGTTTTGTTTCTTCTTCATGGTTTGGCATCCTTGTTAATGGGTTAATTAGATTTTGGTTAAATATTGTCATGCCATGATCTTGGGTTTTGCCGAATGGTTCTTGTTAGTTCTTGTGATTTGGTTGTGTTTAATTGTTGGGTTATAGGATGAAGGTGGTATGATTGGATTGGGAATGTTGGATTCATGATTCAGTGATTAAGTTGTTAGTTATAGTGAATGAGATTTAGTTTGGTTTTGATTCTTTCAAATGAGAAATGGCGGCATGAACATGGCTCTGTTCTTTTTCTTTTTGTTGAAGATGATGGCTTAATAGCCACTTTAGTCACCAAGTTATTTTGCTTAAATAAAATCAATCCTTTAAGTTTAACTTTAACTAATAACTTGGGTTTTATTTTGAATTATAAGTTAAATATTGAAAACGATTATTATTATAAATTTTAGTTAATATAATTACTCGGATAATTATATTTGCCTACAAATGTCGTTTTGTCAAAAAGTTGGCTAAATTACAATTTAGCCCCTAAACTTATTTTATAACTTAATTAAGTGGATTTTCGGCTAATAACTTTATTGTTGGTTTTAATTATAAAACAAAAGTAACTAATTTGATTTTTGGAAATCAAATTGGCTAAAGTGCAATTTAGCCCCTAATTGGCAAAAGTACCATTTAGTCCCTGCTTGGTTAAAATACAATTTGGTCCCTGAATTTTTATTTGATTTATTTAACTAAGTTTTTGGGGTTGTAACTTGGGTTATTTTGAATTGAAGTTATTGAGTTCCGCTTTTAAAATGATTTATTTTTTTTATGGAATTTGTTTTATAAATATAAACTTGGGTTTATATTTGATAATTGTTTTGAGTCGGGTTAGACTTGGGTCACTCGACAAGTGAGGTTAGCTTGGTAGTTTATGATAACTCGGCTAACCCACTATTTGGAAATTATTTATTATTTAAAGTTTTTAAATAATATTTATATATTGGATTTTTAGCGGGAACTCAATAGACTTATATTATTTGGGCTTTATTACCTTCTGTATATATTTGTGTTATTTTGGATTGTTTATTTACTACGTGTTAATTGTGCTAGTCTTATGTGGTGTCTAGTACTCTCTAGAGTTAGGGTCTGATTTTAATAATTATTTTATTTGTCTAGACTCGTCTACTGTTCGTGCTTCTGAGGCGAACCAGAGTTAGTTGCTTGCCGGTATTTCACGCGGATTAGCAAGCTGTGAGTTTATATTTACTATTTACCGCTTTATTAAGTAAATTGTTATTTTAATATTAAATATATATACTGTACGTATATTTCGAACTGTTTTTATATTATGGCTCTTAGTTGGAACGTGCTACCTAATGGGCATCATTAGGACTGCGTGCGCACCGGTATTGATCTGGGTAAGGTATTTATGGAAATGTGGTAACTCGGTGTGAGCATAGCTCTCGGGACCAGGTAGAGTAACTCGGTGTAGCTCAGCTCTCGGGACTCTGGTATAAGTGTGGTTAGTGGTAACTCGGTGTAGCTCAGCTCTCGGGACCAGACCTATTGGATTATGATTATTATTTAGAATTGTGGATTAGGGTTCCAACTATTATCCGTAATATCGTTATTAAATGTTTTAAACGTTTTAAAGGTTTTCCACTTAATAAATGTAGATAGTGGTATGAACTCATCTCAGTATATCTGACCCCGTTGTTTTCCCAATTTTCCCAGGGTTATGATCTGAGAGAGTCGGGTGATCTCCGCATTTACTTTTCCTCGGAGGTTCCATTATTTTGATATACTGTCAAACTATTTTATTCTTAGACCGCAGTAGTTGACTAGACGTCTTTACTATTATTACAGTTGTTTGTCGGATTGGTTCGATTGGTTATATTGCTTCGCCATGTTATATTATTGTATCGGTTTTTGATAAATCTATTTTAGACTTAGAATTGAATATGTATGTTATATTAATTGTTGATTATTATAACTGCTAGTTTAGGCTGAAGTCTCGGTTGCCCCCGAGCATTGGTTTTCTGCAGGTTTATGTGTTTATGCTTTTTATGGGAGGCTAGCTACGGGTTTCGGTACTTCATTACCCATACCCTAGCGCCGGTCGCGATTCATGAAAATGGGTCGTGACAAACTTGGTATCAGAGCTTTGGTTTCAAACCAAGGCCATTGCTTGCTATGTGATTACTCTGTTAAGTTTGGTTGTGTCTTAGGAACTACTGCGGATATAGGATTCTGTCATGTCTTTAAAAACGTCATCTTTTGATTTTAAAACATTCTGCCTACACCAATAGGATTGCGTCAAGTCAGTCATTGTATGTTGATCTGATGTTGTTAAATGTTAATTTTATTTCACTTGGGTGAACATTTTTATTGCTGTTGATTTGTTGGGAAATCCTATATGTTGCTTGTTTTGTTCATACTTGGGTATGACATACCTGTTATTTAAATTGTTGTTGTTCAATCTTAGGATATGGACAACGTTATTCGTACTCGTGCTCGTGCTGCGGCAGAGCAAGAAGCTGTGGCTGATGATGCGATTTCTATGGAAGTCGATCAGAACGCACCACCAGTTCAGGCAAATGCTGGACGTGGTCGAGGTGGAGGTGCTGGCAGAGGTAGAGGTGCTGGTAGAGGCAGAGGAGCTGGTGCTGGTAGAGGTGGAGCTAGAGGGCGCGGTGCAGCAGGTGTTCAGGCACCGAATGTGCAGCAGGCACCAGGGGTACAGCAAGCACCAAATATGCAAGCGTTCGACTTCACTACTTTCTTGGCCGGCGTTGTCGAGATGCAGAACAATCAGGCTCTACTGCAGAATCAGTGTAATATACTGGGTCAGTTAGCGCAGCAACAGCAACCTCAGGTTGGTGCTGTAGCTGGTATTGGTGGAATTGCTGGTGTCGGTCATGTTCCAACAGACAGAGAGTTGGTGATGACCTACTTGAAGTTGAATCCGACTTCTTTTGATGGTACTGGGGATGCTCTTGACTTTTTGGAGGAATTTGAGTACAACAGTCAGAGGATTCAAGCGTCTGATCGTCAATCAGTGATGCTTGTGGAAATGTCGCTGAAGGGTCCAGCTAAGGATTGGTATCGCGATAACATCAGGCCAGTTATGGATACTTTGCCTTGGGCTGATTTTGTGACCAGGTTCAGAGGTTACTATCTACCCTTCTCTGTTACTGAGAGTTTCAGAGAAAAGCTGCTCACTTTGAAGAAGGGGGATAGATCAGTGACAGACTACACTACTGAGTTTATACGTTTGGGGCGGTTTGCTACAGATCTACAGGGTGATCAAGAGCGAGTGAACGACCGTTATGTTAGGGGTTTAGGCTCGGAGTTTCTCCCTTTGCTGATAGGGACAAACATGGAGTTTGCCCGGTTAGTGGATAGTGCGCGGCGGATGGAGAATTCGATGGTTCAGTTTGGGACGATCTCTGACCCTTTCCAGAATCAGAAGGGAAAGAGTGACGTTCCTAGTGGGGGGCAGCAGGCCCCAGTGCAGCATGGTAGTGGGAACTACTACAGTGGCTCTTCTCAGGCCAACAGGGGGAGTCGACGGACTCACAACAAAGGGAGGCATAGTGCCAGGAGTGCTCCGTACAGTTCCAGTAGCAGTGGGAGCAACCGTGGTTCAGGACGCGGGTACAGTGGTGGATCGAACATTCCGTTCTGCCAGAATTGCAGACGCAGGCACTATGGTCAGTGTCAGTTAGCTCCTGGAGGTTGTTTTACTTGTGGCCAGCCGGGTCATTTTTCTAGGGAGTGTCCGACATCTGGGCAGCAGATGTCTAACTCCAGTGTGGCGCAGTCATCTTATCAGCAGCAGAGACCTGCGTTTACACAGTCTGTAGGGTACTCTCAACCTGCAGCATCTTTTGGTGGCCAGCGGGGCCGTGGTTCTGGTGGCAGAGGTTTTGGTGGCCGTGGTAACGGCGGTAGAGGTTCCAACGGTTATGGTACTGGACAGAGTTCGCAGCAGCAGCCGCAGGGTCAGGCCAGAGTGTTCGCACTTACTCCTCAGGATGCGCGTGCATCAAATGCTGTGGTGCAAGGTACCATTCCGATTTCTTTTACTGATGCTTTGGTATTATTTGATGCGGGTGCGACCCATTCGTTTGTTTCTACTTGTTTTGCTGGGAAATTGGGTAGAGCACCATCTGTTTTGAATGAACCTCTAGCTGTGTCTACACCTATGTCTGAAGGTGTAGTAGTGGACGTTGTTTATCCTTCGTGTCCAGTGGTTATTCAGGGTAGAGAATTATGTGCTGATTTGATTGTACTTGACGTTCTTTCTTTTGATGTTATCTTGGGGATGGACTGGTTGTCACGCCATTATGCTTCTATTGACTGTCGAGAGAAGTCAGTCGAGTTCAGGATTCCAGGTGGTCTACCTTTTTCCTTTCAGGGAGAAAAGGCAGAGACACCTAAGAATCCGATTTCCGCCATCAAGGCGAAGCGGATGTTAGGCAAGGGTTGCCAGGGTTTTCTTGCTGTGGTTCGTGATTTGGAGGCTGGTGGTAGTGATATGCATAGTGTACCGATAGTGAATGAGTTCACTGATGTGTTTCCAGAGGAATTGCCTGGATTACCACCTGATCGTGATATTGAGTTTTGCATTGATGTGGTTTCTGGTACAGCTCCGATTTCGATACCGCCGTATCGGATGGCTCCTGCAGAGCTGAAGGAGTTGAAGGACCAGTTACAAGAGTTGTTGGATAGCGGGTTCATCAGACCGAGTACTTCTCCGTGGGGTGCTCCAGTTCTGTTTGTGAAGAAGAAAGACGGTTCCTTTCGACTCTGTATCGACTACAGACAGTTGAACAAGGTTACTGTCAAGAACAGATATCCTCTTCCTCGCATCGATGATTTGTTTGACCAGTTGCAGGGTGCGAAGTGTTTTTCCAAGATTGATTTGAGATCTGGGTATCATCAGCTGCGAATCCGTGATGCAGATGTGCCTAAGACTGCTTTTCGGACTCGTTATGGACATTTTGAGTTTCTGGTTATGTCCTTTGGTCTGACGAACGCACCAGCAGCATTTATGGATATGATGAACAGAGTGTTCAAGCCGTTTTTGGATCAATTTGTTATCGTCTTCATTGATGACATTTTGATCTATTCTCGGAGTGAGGAGGAGCATGCTTACCATTTGAGGACTATACTACAGACGTTGCGTGAGCATCAGTTGTATGCTAAGTTCTCAAAATGTGAGTTCTGGTTGGATCAGGTTACCTTTCTAGGACACGTGGTGTCGAAAGATGGGATCAAGGTTGATCCGAAGAAGATTGAGGCGGTCATGGATTGGCAAAGGCCAAGGTCAGTTACCGAGATCAGAAGTTTTCTGGGTTTAGCTGGTTACTATCGTCGGTTCGTGCAAGATTTCTCCAGAATATCTGCACCTTTGACTAAACTGACACAGAAGGGTGTCAAGTTTGAGTGGACTGACAAGTGCGAGGCGAGCTTTGAGAAGCTCAAGGAGATTTTGACTACAGCTCCGGTGTTGGCATTGCCTTCCGGCATTGATGGTTTCACAGTGTATTGTGATGCGTCTCGGATTGGTTTGGGTTGCGTTCTGATGCAACATGGACAGGTGATTGCCTATGCTTCCAGACAGTTGAAGAAGCATGAGGTGAATTACCCTACTCATGATTTAGAGTTGGCAGCTGTGGTTTTTGCGCTGAAAATCTGGAGACATTATTTGTATGGTGCTACTTGTGAGATTTTCACTGATCACAAGAGTCTGAAATATATCTTTGATCAGAGAGAGTTGAACTTGAGACAGAGGAGGTGGTTAGAGTTACTGAAAGACTACGACTGTACTATTCAGTACCATCCTGGTAAGGCTAATGTGGTAGCCGATGCGTTGAGTCGCAAGTCTTCGGGCAGCTTGGCTCATATTTCTGAGATTGGGCGTAGACCCATGGTTAGAGAGTGGCACAGTTTGATAGCTTCAGGCTATGGATTTCAGATTTCTCAGACTGGTTGTTTGTTAGCACAGTTGCAAGTGCAACCCGTTTTGATTGATCGGATCAAAGCTTTACAAGCTGAGGATTCACAGTTGAAACGGATTATTGAGGAAGTTCAGCAGGATGGAAATCCTGAATTTACATTTGTGGATGGTGTTCTGAGACATGGTTCGAGATTGTGTGTTCCGGATTCAGATGGTTTGAGGGACCAGATTCTGGAAGAAGCGCACAAGTCTGCTTATAGTGTTCATCCGGGTTCTACTAAGATGTACCATGATCTTAAGGGTACCTACTGGTGGAGCGGGATGAAGAAGGATGTCGCTGAGTATGTTTCTAAGTGTCTGACGTGCCAGCAGGTGAAGCTGGAGCATCAGAGACCTTTTGGCTATCTGCAGCCACTACCTATTCCAGAGTGGAAGTGGGAGCGGATTGCTATGGATTTTGTGGTTGGGTTACCACGTACTCGACAGGGATACGACTCCATCTGGGTGATAGTTGACCGTATGACCAAGTCAGCTCATTTCCTTCCGATTAAGGTTTCGTATACTGCTTCGAGGTTGGCTCAGTTGTACATCGACAGGATTGTCAGTTTGCATGGTGTACCGGTTTCTATTGTTTCAGACAGAGGTTCTGTGTTTACTTTGAGGTTTTGGAAAGCGTTACAGGAATCCTTGGGTTCTCGGTTGGATTTCAGTACAGCTTTTCATCCTCAGACTGACGGTCAGTCTGAGAGGACTATTCAGACGTTGGAGGATATGCTCAGGATGTGTGTTCTCGATTTTCAGGGTAGCTGGGATACTCATTTGCCGTTGATTGAGTTTTCCTATAACAACAGTTATCATGCGAGTATCGAGATGGCGCCGTATGAGGCTTTGTACGGGCGCAAGTGTAGATCTCCTATCTGTTGGGAGGAGGTCGGAGAGCGTAAACTCTCGGGAGCGGAGATTATTCAGATTACCTCTGAGAAGGTACCGTTGATTAAGCGGAGGTTAGAGACTGCTTTTAGTCGGCATAAGAGTTATGCTGATCCGAAGAGGAAAGACATTGAGTTCCAGGTTGGTGATTTCGTATTTCTTCGGGTTTCGCCTATGAAAGGCGTGGTTCGTTTTGGCGTCAAGGGAAAGTTAGCACCGAGGTATATTGGTCCTTATGAGATTTCGGAGCGGATTGGAGCTGTGGCTTATCGTCTGGTTCTACCGCCAGACATGTCGTTAGTACATCCGGTGTTTCACGTGTCGATGTTGAGAAAGTGCATTTCTGATCCTTCACATGTGATTGTGCCCCAGAGTGTTGAGATTGACCAGGAGCTGTCCTATGAAGAACAGCCAGTTGAGATTGTTGATACACAGGTGCGTAAATTGCGGAACAAGGAGATCCCGATGGTCAAAGTTCTCTGGCGCAATCATTCTGTAGAGGAGTGTACTTGGGAGACCGAATTGGATATGCGGAATCGCTATCCTTTTCTTTTTCCGTGAGGTACGATATCTTGATTTCTGTGACTTTTATGATTTTTACTTGTGTTACGAGTTGTTCTGATGGTAATTGCTTATCGTGTTAAATTCGAGGACGAATTTTTAATTAGTTGGGGAGAATGTAATATCCCGTAAAATTTTAAATTTATTTTTTTAATTTTTCCGACGTGGTTCCGGATGTGTTTTGGGGAGTATTTGAAGTTTCGTAAATTGTTGTGGTTCGATTCATTTTCGGTTCGGTTTTAAAAAAAAAAATATAAACTTCTCCTTTGGGTCCTGGTTCAACCAAATGGTTGAACCAAGGGATAAACCAGGTCTCGTAAGAGACCTGATGTTTTCCCGTACGGTCCCGTACGGGACTGTGCAAAATTTGCACTGGTCCCGTACGGGACCAGGCTGTCCCGAACGGGAACTCAGCATTTTTGCTGAGTCTCGTTCGAGACTGGTAACGGCAGTTAGGAGGCTTAATTTCTGCCGTTACCATTCCGATCTTGTTTCCCTTTTTGGCTGATTTGATTCCACTCTTTCCTTCTCTATATATTCAGCTAGCCCTAGCCACCATCCTTCTCTTTTCCCTTCATGTTTTTCACCTCCAAAATCTGCTCCAAACTCAGCCCGTGGTAAGTGTTCTTAACCTTTTCCATTTCAGATTTTTAGCTTTGAACATACTTCGGTTTTCTGATCCGTGTGTGTTCGTTTCTAGATCGAAACTGAAACCGTTTGATCTCAGGCGTTCTAGACTCGTTTACCTTCGATTCAATTCGTTCGCTTCGCTTAACGGTACGCCGTTGATCTCGTTCTTTTGCCGTTCGGTTTATCGCTTTGGTTTTGTTAAAACTCTGTTCTTGAATTGTTGCTTGCTGCCGTGGTGTTCCTTCATGCATTAGGCTTAGGTTTTGTTTCTTCTTCATGGTTTGGCATCCTTGTTAATGGGTTAATTAGATTTTGGTTAAATATTGTCATGCCATGATCTTGGGTTTTGCCGAATGGTTCTTGTTAGTTCTTGTGATTTGGTTGTGTTTAATTGTTGGGTTATAGGATGAAGGTGGTATGATTGGATTGGGAATGTTGGATTCATGATTCAGTGATTAAGTTGTTAGTTATAGTGAATGAGATTTAGTTTGGTTTTGATTCTTTCAAATGAGAAATGGCGGCATGAACATGGCTCTGTTCTTTTTCTTTTTGTTGAAGATGATGGCTTAATAGCCACTTTAGTCACCAAGTTATTTTGCTTAAATAAAATCAATCCTTTAAGTTTAACTTTAACTAATAACTTGGGTTTTATTTTGAATTATAAGTTAAATATTGAAAACGATTATTATTATAAATTTTAGTTAATATAATTACTCGGATAATTATATTTGCCTACAAATGTCGTTTTGTCAAAAAGTTGGCTAAATTACAATTTAGCCCCTAAACTTATTTTATAACTTAATTTAGTGGATTTTCGGCTAATAACTTTATTGTTGGTTTTAATTATAAAACAAAAGTAACTAATTTGATTTTTGGAAATCAAATTGGCTAAAGTGCAATTTAGCCCCTAATTGGCAAAAGTACCATTTAGTCCCTGCTTGGTTAAAATACAATTTGGTCCCTGAATTTTTATTTGATTTATTTAACTAAGTTTTTGGGGTTGTAACTTGGGTTATTTTGAATTGAAGTTATTGAGTTCCGCTTTTAAAATGATTTATTTTTTTTATGGAATTTGTTTTATAAATATAAACTTGGGTTTATATTTGATAATTGTTTTGAGTCGGGTTAGACTTGGGTCACTCGACAAGTGAGGTTAGCTTGGTAGTTTATGATAACTCGGCTAACCCACTATTTGGAAATTATTTATTATTTAAAGTTTTTAAATAATATTTATATATTGGATTTTTAGCGGGAACTCAATAGACTTATATTATTTGGGCTTTATTACCTTCTGTATATATTTGTGTTATTTTGGATTGTTTATTTACTACGTGTTAATTGTGCTAGTCTTATGTGGTGTCTAGTACTCTCTAGAGTTAGGGTCTGATTTTAATAATTATTTTATTTGTCTAGACTCGTCTACTGTTCGTGCTTCTGAGGCGAACCAGAGTTAGTTGCTTGCCGGTATTTCACGCGGATTAGCAAGCTGTGAGTTTATATTTACTATTTACCGCTTTATTAAGTAAATTGTTATTTTAATATTAAATATATATACTGTACGTATATTTCGAACTGTTTTTATATTATGGCTCTTAGTTGGAACGTGCTACCTAATGGGCATCATTAGGACTGCGTGCGCACCGGTATTGATCTGGGTAAGGTATTTATGGAAATGTGGTAACTCGGTGTGAGCATAGCTCTCGGGACCAGGTAGAGTAACTCGGTGTAGCTCAGCTCTCGGGACTCTGGTATAAGTGTGGTTAGTGGTAACTCGGTGTAGCTCAGCTCTCGGGACCAGACCTATTGGATTATGATTATTATTTAGAATTGTGGATTAGGGTTCCAACTATTATCCGTAATATCGTTATTAAATGTTTTAAACGTTTTAAAGGTTTTCCACTTAATAAATGTAGATAGTGGTATGAACTCATCTCAGTATATCTGACCCCGTTGTTTTCCCAATTTTCCCAGGGTTATGATCTGAGAGAGTCGGGTGATCTCCGCATTTACTTTTCCTCGGAGGTTCCATTATTTTGATATACTGTCAAACTATTTTATTCTTAGACCGCAGTAGTTGACTAGACGTCTTTACTATTATTACAGTTGTTTGTCGGATTGGTTCGACTGGTTATATTGCTTCGCCATGTTATATTATTGTATCGGTTTTTGATAAATCTATTTTAGACTTAGAATTGAATATGTATGTTATATTAATTGTTGATTATTATAACTGCTAGTTTAGGCTGAAGTCTCGGTTGCCCCCGAGCATTGGTTTTCTGCAGGTTTATGTGTTTATGCTTTTTATGGGAGGCTAGCTACGGGTTTCGGTACTTCATTACCCATACCCTAGCGCCGGTCGCGATTCATGAAAATGGGTCGTGACAGTTTTAAACGTTTGGATTGATTTCGTAGCGTTTTCAACGTTTGGCTTAAATCGCAAAAAAGGTGAAACGTTTGGATTGGTTAAGTAACGTTTTAAATGTTTGGCTTAAATCGCTAAAAAGGATAAACGTTTGGATTTGTTTCATAACTTTTATAATCGTTTGGCTTAAATTGCTAAAAACGGGAAACCTTTGGATTTGTTTCGAAACATTTTAAATGTTTGGCTTAAATCTCTAAAAAGGCAACATGTTATGCTTTGTTTTGTTACGTTTTAAACTTTTGGCTTAAATCACTAAAAAGGTGAAATTTTAGGATTTATTTCATAACGTTTTAAACGTTTGGATTGGTTTCGTAATGTTTTATACGTTTGGAAACGTTTGGATTTGTTTCGTAACTTTTGTAAACGTTTGGCTAAATCGCTAAAAAAGGTGAAACATTTAGATTTGTTTCATAACGTTTTAAAGTTTTGGATTGGTTATATAATGTTTTAAACGTTTGGCTTAAATCGCTAAAAAGGTGAAACGTTTGGATTTGTTTCGTAACGTTTGTTAACGTTTGGCTTAAATCGCTAAAAAGGTGAAACGTTTGGATTTGGTACTGAACGTTTGTTAAAGTTTAGCTTAATTGTCTAAAAAGTTGAAACGTTAGGATTTATTTCGTAACATTCTAAACGTTTAGATTGGTTACGTAACGTTTTAAACGTGTGGCTTAAATCGCTAAATAGGCAAAAACTTTGGATTTGTTTCGTAAAGTTTGTAAACGTTTGGCTTAAACCGCAAAAAAGGTGAAATGTTTGGATTTGTTTCATAATATTTTAAACATTTGGATTGGTTTCGCAACATTTAATCGTTTGGATCAGTTTCGTATCGTTTTAAACATCTTGCTTAAATCGCTAATAAGGTGAAACGTTTGGATTTGTTTCGTATAGTTTGTAAACTTTTGGCTTAAATCGTTACGAAGGTGAAACGTTTTGATTTGTTTCGTAACGTTTGTAAATGTTTGGCTTAAATCGCTAAAAAGTTGAAACATTTGGATTTATTTCATAACGTGTTAGACGTTTGGATTGGTTTCGTAACGTGTTAAGCGTTTGGCTTAAATCGCTAAAAAGGTGAAACGTTTGGGTTTGTTTTGTAATGTTTGTAAACGTTTGGCTTAAATCGCTAAAAAGGTGAAAAATTTGAACTTGTTTCGTAACGTTTTAAACGTTTTGGATTGGTTTGTAACGTTTTAAACATTTAGATTAAATCGCTGAAAAGGTGAAACATTTGGATTTGTTTCATAACTTTTGTAAACGTTTGGCTTAAACTGCTAAAAAGGGGAAACATTTAGATTTGTTTAGTAACGTTTGTAAACGTTTGGATTTGTTTCGTAACGTTTTAAACGTTTGGCTTAAATTGGTAAAAAGTTGAAATGTCTGGATTTGTATCATAACGTTTGTAAACGTTTGCCTTAAATCGCTGAAAGAGTGAAACGTTTGGATTTGTTTCGTTACGTTTTAAACGTTTGGATTGGTTTTGTAATGCTTTAAACGTTTGATTTGGTTTTGTAACGTTTTATACGTTTGGCGTAAATCGCTAAAAAGGTGAAACGTTTGGATTTGTTTCGTAACGTTTGTAAACTTTTGGCTTAAATCTCTAAAAAGATGAAACGTTTGGATTTGTTTTGTAACGTTTGTAAACGTTTGGCTTAAATCTCTAAAAAGGGGAAACGTTTGGTTTTATTTCATAACATTTTAAACTTTTGGATTGGTTTCGTAACGTGTTAAACGTTTGGCTTAAATCGCTAAAAAGGTGAAACGTTTGGATTTGTTTCATAATGTTTGTAAACGTTTGGCTTAAATAGCAAATAGGTGAAATCTTTGGATTTGTTTCGTAACGTTTTAAACGTTTGGATTGGTTTAATAACGTTTTAAACATTTAGATAAAATCGATAAAAAGGTGAAACATTTTGATTTGTATTGTACCTTTTGTAAACGTTTGGCTTAAATCGCTAAAAAGGGGAGACGTTTGGATTTGTTTTGTAAAGTTTTAAACGTATGGCTAAAATTGCAAAAAAGGGGAAACATTTGGATTTATTTCGTAACGTCTTAAATGTTTGGCTTAAATAGTTAAAAAGGCAAAATAATAAGATTTGTTTCGTTACGTTTTAAACTTTTGGCTTAAATTAATAAAAAGGTGAAACATTAGGATTTGATTCGTAACGTTTTAAATGTTTGGATTGGTTTCATAACGTTTTAAACGTTTGGCCTAAATCACTAAAAAGGGGAAACGTTTGGATTAGTTTTGTAACGTTTGTAAACGTTTGGCTTAAACAGCTAAAAAGTTGAAACATTAGGATTTATTTCGTAACGTTTTAAACGTTTGGATTGGTTCGTGGCGTTTTAAACGTTTGGCTTAAATAATGAAAAAGGGGACACATTTGGATTTGTTTCGAAACGTTTTAAACGTTTGGCTTAAATCGCTGAAAAAGGGAATGATTAGGATTTGTTTCTTAACGTTTTAAACATTTGGCTTAAATCTCTAAAAATGCTAAACGTTAGGATTTGTTTCGTAATGTTTTAAACGTTTGGCTTAAATCGCTAAAAAGGTGAAACGTTAGGATTTGTTTAGTAACGTTTTAAAAGTTTGGATTGGTTTCATAACGTTTCAAACATTTGGCTTAAATCACTAAAATTGTGAAACGTTTGGATTTGTTTCGTAACGTTTGTAAACGTTTGACTTAAATCATTAAAATGGTGAAACGTTTGGATTTGTTTCATAATATTTTAAACAGTTGGATTGGTTTCCCAACGTTTTAATCGTTTCGATCGATTTTGTAACATTTTAAACGTTTGGCTTAAATCGCTAATAAGGGGTAACATTTGGATTTGTTTCTTATCGTTTGTAAACTTTTGGCTTAAATCATTAAAAAGGTGAAACGTTTTTATTTGTTTCGTAACATTTGTAAATGTTTGGTTTAAATCGCTAAAAAGTTGAAACATTTGGATTTATTTTAGGCTTAATTGCATAAAAAATCACCAACTTTCACATGTTTTTGGTATTTAACATAATCTTTTTTTCTTGGCATAAAAAATCACCAAATTTCAATTTTTGGCATATTAGTCCGCGAGTTGTGAAACGACGCCATTTTGAATGTAAAATGGCGCCGTTTTGCGCTAAAACGGCGTCGTTTTGTGCTTAATTTTTCAAAGTAAACTGTCATGTGGACGAATATGCCAAAAAATGAAAGTTGATGATTTTATATGCCAAGAAAAAAAGATTATGTTAAATACCAAAAATACGCGAAAGTTGATGATTTTTGGTGCAATTAAGCCTTTATTTTATAACGTTTTAGACGTTTGGATTGGTTTCATAATGTGTTAAACGTTTCGCTTAAATCGCTAAAAAGGTGAAACGTTTGGGTTTGTTTCGTAATGTTTGTAAACGTTTGGCTTAAATCGCTAAAAAGGTGAAACATTTGGATTTGTTTTGTAACGTTTTAAACATTTTGGATTAGTTTGTAATGTTTTAAACATTTAGATTAAATCGCTAAAAAGGTGAAACATTTGGATTTGTTTCGTAACATTTGTAAATGTTTGGCTTAAATGACTGAAAAGGGGAAACGTTTGGATTTGTTTAGTAACGTTTCTAAACTTTTGGCTTTAATCGCTAAAAGGGGAAACGTTTGATTTGTTTCGTAACTCTTTAAACATTTAGATTGTCTTCGTAACGTATTAAACATTTTGCTTAAATAATTAAAAAGGGGACACGTTTGGATTTGTTTCAAAACGTTTTAAACTTTTGACTTAAAAGCTAGAAAAAGGAATAATTAGGATTTGTTTCGTAACGTTTTAAATGTTTGGCTTAAATCGCTAAAAATGCGAAACGTTAGAATTTGTTTCGTAACGTTTTAAACGTTTGCCTTAAATCGCTAAAAAGGTGAAACGTTAGGATTTGTTTCGTAACGTTTTAAACGTGTGGATTGGTTTCATAACGTTTTAAACATTTGGCTTAAATCACTAAAATTGTGAAACTTTGTTTCGTAATGTTTGTAAACATTTGGCTTAAATCGCTAAAAAAGTGAAACATTTGGATTTGTTTAATAACGTTATAAACATTTGGATTGGTTTCGTAACGTTTTAAATATTTGGCTTAAATTGATAAATAGGTGAAACATTTAGATTGGTTTTGTAACTTTTGTAAATGTTTTGTTTAAATCGCTAAAAAGGTGAAACTTTTGGATTTGTGTTGCAACGTTTTAAACATTTGGATTGGTTTCATAGCGTTTAAAAAGTTCGGATTGGTTTCGTAACGTTTTAAACGTTTGGCTTAAATCGCTAAAAATGTGAAACCTTTGGATTTGTTTTGTAATGTTTTAAACGTTTGGATTGGTTTTGTAACGATTTAAACGTTTAGCTTAAATCACTAAAAAGGGGAAACGTTTGGATTTGTTTCGAAACATTTTGATCGTTTGGAATAAATCGCCAAAAGGAGAATCGTTATGATTTCTTTCGTAACGTTTTAAATGTTTGGATTGGTTTCTTAATGTTTTAAATGTTTGACTTAAATCGCTAAAAAGGTGAAACGTTTGGATTTGGTTCGTAACGTTTGTTAAAGTTTGGCTTAAATGGCTAAAAAGGTGAAACGTTAGGATTTGTTTTGTAACGTTTTAAACGTTTAGATTATTTTTGTAACGTTTTAAACGTTTGGCTTAAATCACTAAAAAGGTGAAACGTTTGGATTTTTTCGTAACGATTGTAAACGTTTGGATTTGTTTCGTAACGTTTCTAAACGTTAGGCTTAAATCGCAAAAGAGTTGAAACGTTTCGATTTATTTCATAACGTTTTAAACGTTTGGATTGGTTTCGTAGCGTGTTAAAACGTTTGGATTTGTTTCGTAGTGTTTGTAAACGTTTGGCTTAAATCGCTAAAGGGTGAAACATTTGGATTTGTTTCGTAACGTTTTAAACGTTTTGGATTGGCTTAGTAACGTTTTAAACATTTAGATTCAATCGCTAAACAGGTGAAACATTTGGATTTGTTTCGTAACTTTTGTAAACGTTTGGCTTAAATTGCTAAAAAGGTGAAACATTTGGATTTCTTTAGTAACGTTTGTAAACTTTTGGCTTTAATCGGTAAAAAGGTGAAACGTTTGGATTTGTTTTGTAACGTTTTAAACGTTTCGATTGGTTTTGTAACGTTTTATACGTTTGGTTTAAATTAGTAAAAAAGTCAAAATTTTTGATTTGTTTCGAAATGTTTGTAAACGTTTGGCTTAAATCGCTAAAAAGGTGAAACATTCGCATTTGTTTCGTAACGTTTTAAACATTTGGATTGGTTTTCGCAACGTTTTAAATGTTTGGATAGGTTTTGTAACGTTTTTAACCTGTAATACCATGTGTTTTCAAATCGTGTTTCCGTTAGTGTTTGATCATTTCGTCGTTCGTATCTCGCGTGTTTGAGCTCGTTTAGTCTTTGTTTTGAAGATTGTATTCGGATGCCCATCATCGCCGGGCTCGGGACTCATTTCGGGCCCTTTCTTCTTTTTGGCCTGCAGGGCGCGACGGAAGGCGCGACAGGGCTGGCGCGCCTCGCGTCGCGCCCTCTTTGAAAATTGTGGCAGGGCGCGATGGCCCGTCGCGCCTCGCCTGCCATCGCGCCCCACTGCTGATTTTGCGTGGGGTCTATAAATAGACCCCATAATTCGACCAAACTCTTTTTATTTCGTTTTGTGAAAACCCTAGCCGACTCTCACTTATTCTAACACACCGAGATCAAAATGTTCCGTTCCTTTCCATCGCTCTTGTAAACGGTAAGTAAATCGCTTATCGTTTCATTCGCTTATTCATTCCTTATCGTTACGCTAGTTTATGATTCATTATATTCGTCATTCTAGCATCGTTTTGAGGACTTCTTCTTCGCCATATCTGTAATCTTCATTCCCAAATCGCTGGACGTACTACATCTCGTTTTGGTACGTAAGAATCTTAAGTTTAATCGCCGTTTCGGTCTACCGATGTTCTGATTGCCTTTGAACTTGGTCCCTGATGTGCTTAGGTTTGTCTATCACGCCATATCTGAATCGCTTTATCTCTAGAATCATCTTGTATTACTCCTTCGAACAGTACGCCTAATCCATCACTTTTACACTGACTTATGTCTTTGATGTTGGCCGCCGTTTCTGTTTCCTTGTTGTTTTGCTTTGCGGATGCGACATGGGTTCGTTGTTAAAATCGTTAATCTCGGCTGCCATGGTTATGCTTCTGTGCTTTGTTTATGATAATAGGTTGATAGTGTTGCTGCAATTACAGTGGGAGGGAATTGTTTTGTTTAAATTGAAAGTGATGGCTTAATGGCCATTATGATCACCATTTTATTTGATTGAAACTTAATAGTCCCTTAAGTTACTTCTATTTTGATAATAACTTGGATTTCGTTATAATTTATAATTGATATTTTGTAAACGATAGCAATTTAGAAATTAAGTTATTATAATTACTCGGGTAATTATATTTGATTTTCGAATATCATTTTGACGTGTAATTTGGCTAAATTACAATTTAGCCCTTGAACGTTTTTTAAAACTTATTTAATTAAGTTTTTGGTTAGTAACTTTATACTTTGTTTTAATTATAAACAAAAGTAATTAATTTGATTTCGAATATCAAATTGGCTAAAGTACATTTTAGTCCCTAATTTGCTAAAGTACAGTTTAGTCCCTAAACTTTTATAAACTTAAAATGGTTAAGTTTTGGTTGTAACTTGGGTTACTTGAAATGGAAGTTATTGAGTTCTGCTTTTAAAATGGATTATTATTTTATCAAATTATTTTATAAATATAAACTCGGGTTTATATTTGAAAAACGTGTTGAGTCGAGGAAGCGCAGTGAACCTTATGACAAACGCGGCATACAAAATGCTTGGAGGAACTGCATCGAGGTTGCTCCGAGTCCCGATTCCGTTGTCAGGACTCGGTGACCCCTCCATCAATCCACTAGGAGCAGTTACCTTGGAAGTAATAATCGGCCCAGAGAGAGGAATCAACAAGAAAGTCATGTCGCTATTTAACATAGTAGACATGGAATTAACATACAACGCCATCCTCGGAAGACCCTTCCTTCATGACTCAGCTGCGGTAACTAGCATAAGAGCATTGGCAATGAAAATACCAACCGAGAAAGGAGTAGTGACGCTGAGAGGAGATCAGAATATCGCTAAGAAATGCTACGACGAGTCCGTAGTAGATCTTGAAGAGAACAAGACCGAGAAGAAGGAAGAATAGGAAAGAAAAACGACTTATCGCCATTAACAATTTTATATCTTACCCGATGGCGTCAAAACTATCTTTAATGTTTTGTATGCAGTCTTTTTATCAATAAAAGTTCAATTTCCCTATTATATGATTAGCCAGACGAATCGCTAAAGAAACAAAAATCAAGAACCGCCATGAATGATTAAATCAAAGATGAGCAATAAATGAAACTATGAGTTTAGATTAACTAAGAAAAAGGAAAATCGCCAGAAAAGGCAAATCGCCAAAAAAGAGTTTAGGTTAACTCAAAATAAAAGCAAAATTACGAGTGTTAACTCAAATAAAAGAGTTTAGATTAACTCTGTCAAAACAAAAAACGCTAAAACGGGGTTTAGAGTAACTCCCGAGGCGAAACGAATATCTAAATAAACACTACTAGAAAACAACGTTTTAGCGACGGATTTTAGTGACGGATCTAAAATCCGTCGCTATTTTTCTGATTACCGACGGGTTTTGCGACGGATCTAAAATTCGTTGCTAAACGCCCAATTAAATTGGCGGGATTGATCCCGCCAACATTAGCGACGGATTTTCCGTCGCTAAAGTTGGCGGGAGTAGTCCCGCCAATTGTTTTGGTAAAATTTAGCGACGGATTTTCAAATCCGTCGCTAATTATTGGCGGGAGTACTCCCGCCTTTTTGTTTTCCACAATTAGCGACGGATTTTAAAATCCGTCGCTAAATTACGCCTTTTACGACGGAATTTAGTGACGGATTTCAAATCCGTCGTTAATTTGCATTGTCAAAAAAAAAAATTAAAAGGTATTAAAAATATTATTTAAAATAATATTTAATAAAAAATAATTTTTAAATTTTTGAATAAAAACTAATTTTTTAATTAAATTTATAACGTTTTTATTTATAAATTAATAATTAAACCTTATTTATAAAATAATAATTACAAATTATTTATTTATTTAAAGTATATAAATATTTTAAAAAATTATTAATTATAAAAAAATTATCTTAGAATGCGGGATTAAATTATGGAAACAAATATTTGTGGTTTTTTTTGTTACATTTAAGTATAATATACATAAATATATAACATGAATATGGTTGGTTAAGGTGGAGTTATGCGCGGGAGAACTACAAGGTTAAAGAGTCTTGAGTGGGAGCAATGGAAGGATGGGTGACCTACTGGGAAGTTAGCGAAAATTGACAAGTGGATGCGGGTGGGTGATTTAACTCGGGTGGGTGACTGACGGAGGGCGCGGATGAGTGATTAATTAAATAAAATTTATTTTACGATGTAATTTTAAATTTTTTTAAATTTTATAAAATTAGTGACGGATGAAAATCCGTCGCTAATTAGCGACGGATTTAAAATTCCGTCGCTAAAACCGAGACCAAAATCCGTCGCTAAATTTTTTTTCCGTCGTTGTCAAACGTTGCGACCAAAAATGTAGCGACGGACTGTTTCCGTCGCAAATCCGTCGTTAAACGTGTTTAGCGACGGATTTCGGTCATTTAGCGACGGAAAAATCCGTCGCTAAATGACTGTTTTCTAGTAGTGAAAGCATCGACTCGGAAACATTAAATAAAACAGAAGCACACACTTTTATTGGAGCAAAAAGAAGATATATTCATAAATCGCGAATCACAAATAGAAATCAAGATACAATAAGAAAAAAAAACAAAATACACAAAATCTATTTAGCACGATTCTTAGACATCCTATCAAGAAGATCGCGAGCGATGGCTTGAGGATCCAACCTGTTGACTCCAGAAAGATCAATATTTGGGTTCTGCTCCAGAAGCTTCCTCCCAATTGCAAGGCGATACTCACTAATCAAAGCAGAATAAAAAGCCTTCGTATCAAGTAGACGGATATGAATCCCTTCTACCTCTGATCTTAGCTTATTTCTCTCCTCGCCAACAAGAGTATTGATTCGAATGAGCTCTTCGATCTCTTGAGTCAAGTCGTTAGTTCTCTTTTCGATCACTTTGACTTGGCGGTCATTAATTGCATCATGCGCCTTAAGTTACGATAAAAGCGAATCATGCTCCTCTAAGGATGCCTTCAATTTCACCCTCTCAGACTCAAACGTCGCCAGAAGAGAAGATAGACGCTCTACCTCCTCCTCAGCACACTGACGGCGGTCATTCAACACAAAAACAGACTGAAGAGCCTACAACACAAGATAATAAACCAAATATAAATAAGGAAATAACAAATTCAACAAACAGTATACTCAACAAAAAAACAACTTACAGAGAAGCCATGAAAACAAGCAAGATCGGAGAGTTCCTGCCCCAGCCTAGAGCAGAACCAAGTAATGTCGTCAGGAATCGCCAAAGTCCTGATGTATTCCGCCAACACCCTAGGATTCAGTAAACTGGCCGGATCGTGACCTTCAACCCACTGCACCAGATTGGGAGCAGATGAAGAACCTCCGGGAAGACTCTCCCTTGAAGGAGAGTCATCGCTAACTCGACGTCTCTTTCTAGACGAAGAATCCATATTTTGATCCGGGAAAATTTCTTCCGGATCAACAACAATCAACCCGCCCGAATTCACCTCCACGGCCTCTTCCGAAACAGCCAATGGTGATGGAGGGGGAAGTGGAGACGTAACGGCCTCATCACCCGTCGGTTCTTTAATCGCATCATCGTCGTCTATGACAATAACACCATCGCCAGCAGGCAATACTGCCTCGGCGGGAATTACAGCCGCCTCGGCAGGAATTACAGCAACTTCGACGTTGCCAGGAATAGGCTCGGCGATGTGAGCTTCGGGACTGCCCATTGGAACATCCAAATCTACTTTAAATCAGGAAAGGAAATCGTCAAAAGAAGAAGACATCCTACAAAAAGAAACAAATAAACATACCTTGAAGAAAGGAGTAGCAAAGATCCGTCAGACCTCGAGGAGGATCCTCCAAAGGAAACCATCGATGCCGAAGATGACTATTAACTTAGACATCTAAGACAGGACTTTGAAAGACACTATGGAATGATAAGTCAGAAGCAAGTGTCGACTCAGATAAACTTAAAGGAGACGGACAGCTCCGGACTTGATGAGAAGAAAAACCATCCGAAAAATGAAGAAAAGCGAAATTATGATAAACAATAAAGAAACGCCTTCGCCAGCGGCTGTTCAAACAAGGAAGATAAATACGGGACCGCCCTTTCCTACCAAGAGCAAATACGAAACAACCATCGCATTTCCTAAAATCTACAAAGTAATACAACACATTAAGAGAAGGGGCATAGCCCCGAAGCCTACACGCCTCTACAAAGGCAAGCACCACCTTAATCGTACCAGGATAAAGTTTCCCCAAGGCAACTCGTAAATCCCTACATACTTCTACCAAAAATGGATCTAAGGGAAATCTAAGACCAGCAGCGAACTGCTCTTCAAAAACAATCATCCTACAAGATGAACTAGGAGAATCGGAAGCAGCCATATCGGCACCAGGTAATATTACCCTATAATCAAAGGGAAAACTATACTTAAAATAAATATCCAAGACTTCGCTCCTACGAAGGCCTGATCTGGTAATAGCCATAGTAGTGCATGCATCTTCCACTCGACTAAGAGGCATCCTAGAACAGGAAATCACAAACAGAAATGCGAATTAAAGATCAAACAGAGAATATACTGAAGAACACATCGAAGAACACCATGGGCAATAAAGCATTCCCCAGAATAGCAATAGCAGGAAAAGAAGGAAAACAGAAAAGCATCTTCAAACTTCAAAACACAACAAATAAAGAGCAAAAACATACCTGAGAATCTAAAGAAGCAAATTTCAAAAAGTAGAATAAACAAATGAAGAACAAGGAGCAGATAATCGAAGAAATGAGAGTAATTTCGAAATAGAAGTGAAAAGAGAAAATAGAAATATGAAAAGCTTAAATACGAAGAGTTTCAAAAAGACGAACATTTATCAAATCATTAAATAGCAACACGTGGCAATAAAGAGAATCTTACTGGAGAAGAAATGCAACTCGCCAATATATGAAACGACTCGCCCATAATACGAAGCGACTCGCCCAGAATATAAAAAGACTCAGCTCCAAAAGAGCTAAAATCTACTAAGGCATGAATACCAATCACTTCAGCTCGCTTGCGGGGGGGCCAATGATGGATACTGAATCCTACAATAGTTACAGTGGAGCCGAGTTACAGGAGATCCATTCTCCGGTGATGCCGGACTCCCAATAAAAACCTGAATATATGAAGAAGGTTCCGAATCCCTTGAGATTCGCCAATATACTGACGAAGACCGAATCCCATAGGATCCGCCCAAAGCGCGTTAATCCGGGATTCAGGTAGATCGCCATATCTAGAAATATCTTCCTATTTGGACACAACCTCCAAACATGGAAAGATAAGCTCTATCTTAGGAAGACGAGACTATTTAGGAAGACATTTCTAAATAGGACTCATGTCCGAATAAGGTAGATCACGACAAATCAGGGTGAATCTCTACAAAGTAGCTCGATCCCTATAAAGTAGGATTCACTTACCTACTATGACTCTACAAGGTATATTCATCTACTAAAAAAGGAGCATGAGATATTCCTAGAATCACAACTACATTTATATACTCTAAACGCTGCTGAAAGCTCTAAACTGACTTTCGCATCGGAGAGTTAATCGGACCACCACCGTCCGATTAGCTTCTACCCTGTTTTGCAGGTCTCATTCACCGGTTCAGAAGGCAGACTCCATCAATTGGCGCCGTCTGTGGGAAAAGCTTAATTAAACTTCAATTCGAAGCAGCTTTTCTGAACTCAAAACAAATTTCATTGAAGAAGATGACTTCTGAAAGAGTGAACCTGAAATAAAAACAACCAATGGATCCAAAAGGCACGCCGGAAATAATCAACGTGACGGAAGACGGGCTCCACAACTCCGGGGGAAAAAGTGACACCGGAGGGCCTTCTTTTTCAACACCTCAATATCAAACTAATCCGATGAGAGGAAGCAACCCAATTGCTATCAACCTAAGAACTGAAGAGCAACCAACGACAGGAATGGAAGCACAAGATTCGTACAACGAGATGCTGAAAAAGGTACTAGAATATGTCCTGACAAATCTGGATAGATTGGCTAGTGAAGCAACAAGAACGAATGATAGGCACGAAGAAACTATGAAAATCCTAAGGGGGAATTTCAGCCCAACAGCTCCGAGAAGAAGAGGAAGAACAGAAAACACAAATCCAAGCCGCCGAGAGACAAGGGGAGAAAATAACAGATGCAGAGAACCTAGAAACGGAGGAAATGAGGAAAGAGACGAAACGAGAAACCGACGGGAGAACGGAAACAGAAGTGACGAAGAAAGCACAGGCAATCAAAATAACGGAAAAGACAAATCCAACGAGCAATCCCCTGAAACACCCAGAATGAGCAAAACCAAGACGATGCCCGAAGCGGGTTAAACTCAAAAAGAGAAGAACGAAGGGAGAAGGAGAAAGAAGATGCCCCACCAAAAAGCAAGCGACAAGACAACGATGCGGGGAAAGAACAGCAAAAAAAACACCAAGAATGGGAGGGCGAATCCTCGGAATCGCCCCAGAAGAGCAAAGCCACATATGTAGTGGAGGAAGATTTGGAAGAGAAGATCGCCAAAGCACTAAAAACGTTGAAGTCAGAGGAACTGGACATCGACGATCTCAGGCTGAAAGGCTCGCCCCTTTCACCCGCGATCATGGAAGAAACCATCCCATATAGCATGAAACTACCAGTCCTGCCAACCTTCAACGGAGAAGGAGATCCCTGAGATCACACATCCAGATTCACGGCCACCATGGGGCTACTTAGCGTATCAGACGCTATCTTATGCAGGGTCTTTCTAACCACGCTCACGGGCACCGCCTAGAGGTGGTACAACAAGTTGAAACCAGGATCAATCAAGAGTTTCGCTTCGCTCTCAACGGAATTTCTCAACAGATACCTCACAAACATACCAGCAAAAACTACAACCAGCATCCTGAGATCCTTCAACCAAGAAGTAGGAGAAACCTTACGAAGCTACATCGAACGGTTCAACTAGCAAGCTATGAATATTGACAACCTAAACGTCGATATGGCGACCGAAGCATTGCGAGAAGGAACACGATTCGGAAAACTGGTAGACAAGCTACTGTTTAATAAACCCACGACTTTCTCGAACTTGATGGGCATAGCCCAGATATACTTCGAGCTAGACGAAGGGCGAAGGGCGATTTACGGAAAAGAAGCAAAAGGAAAAGAATCGAAAGAGAAATCCAAAGAGAAGTCGAAGTCGAAATCCGACGATAGGAGAGGAAGGCCAAAAGAAAATAGACGATTCGCCCCCAGACAAGATACAAACCAAGATATGACCCCAGCGATGACGAGAACAACTTCACACCGCTGAACACCAGTCGAACTAACGTTCTCATGTGGATCAAAGAAAACGTCAAGAATGTGGTATGGCCACCGAAGATGAAAGCCGAGATAAGGGACACGAGAAAATACTGCAAATTTCACAAAGACTATTGACATCAAACAGATAGCTGCAGAGATTTTGAAGGTCGAGATTGAGAGAATGATCGACACAGACGAATTAAGGAAATTCGTGGCCCGAAAAGAGAAGAGCAATGACAATGGAGAAAAGAGAAGCAGGGATGACAAAACAAATGAAAAACAAGATGAACGCCCATCCAAAATACTGGGAACCATACATATGATCATTGGAGGTGGACATAATAGCTCTACAATTAGGAGAAAGCAAAGGAGAGAAGTGATGAACATCAGAGAAACTCACATGCCACCTGTAATCTTTGATGTCGAAGATTATGAACATGTCAAAGCACCTCACAACGATGCCTTGGTAGTAACTACTATCATTGAGAATTGGAACATGGAGCGAATCTTAATCGATGAAGGAAGCGCAGTGAACCTTATGAAAAACGCGGCATACAAAATGCTTGGAGGAACTGCATCGAGGTTGCGCCGAGTCCCAATTCCGTTGTCAGGACTTGGTGACCCCTCCATCAATCCACTAGGAACAGTTACCTTGGAAGTAATAATCGGCCCAGAGAGAGGAATCAACGAGAAAGTCATGTCGCTATTTAACATAGTAGACATGGAATTAACATACAACGCCATCCTCGGAAGACCCTTCCTTCATGACTCAGCTGCGGTAACTAGCATAAGAGCATTGGCAATGAAAATACCAACCGAGAAAGGAGTAGTGACGCTGAGAGGTGATTAGAATATCGCTAAGAAATGCTACGACGAGTCCGTAGTAGATCTTGAAGAGAACAAGACCGAGAAGAAGGAAGAATAGGAAAGAAAAACGACTTATCGCCAGTAACAATTTTATATCTTACCCGATGGCGTCAAAACTATCTTTAATGTTTTGTATGCAGTCTTTTTATCAATAAAAGTTCAATTTCCCTACTATATGATTAGCCAGACGAATCACTAAAGAAATAAAAATCAAGAACCGCCATGAATGATTAAATCAAAGATGAGCAATAAATGAAACTATGAGTTTAGATTAACTCAGAAAAAGGCAAATCGCCAAAAAAGGCAAATCGCCAAAAAAGAGTTTAGATTAACTCAAAATAAAAGCAAAATTACGAGTGTTAACTCAAATAAAAGAGTTTATATTAACTCTGTCAAAACAAAAAACGCTAAAATGGGGTTTAGAGTAACTCCCGGGGTGAAACGAATATCTGAATCAAGCATCGACTCGGAAACATTAAATAAAACAGAAGCACACACATTTATTGGAGCAAAAAGAAGATATATTCATAAATCGCGAATTACAAATAGAAATCAAGATACAATAAGAAAAAAAACAAAATACACAAAATCTATTTAGCACGATTCTTAGACATCCCACTACTAGAAATCAGGCATTTAGCGACGGATTTTTCCGTCGCTAAATGCCTAAAATCCGTCGCTAATTGATATTAGCGACGGATTACCGACGGACTCAGTCCGTCGGTGGATTTCTGGTCGCAAAATTTTTTACCGACAAAAAAAAAAATTAGCGACGGATTTAAAAAAAATTAGCGACGGAATTTAGCGACGGATTTTAATCCGTCGCTAATTTTTTAAAATTAAAAAAAAATATTTTTTTTAATTAAAATCGTAAAATGAAATTTTATTTAATCAATAGCCCACTGTAACCCACTCACCCGCGATAGACCACACACTGTCACCCACCAACAATCCTCGCAATCGACCTAACTTCCCAGTAGGTCACCCATCATTGAATTGCTCCCATCCAAAGCTCTTTAACTTTGGAGTTTCCCCGCGCGCAGCTTCATCTTAACCAACTCAAACTCTTATTACATATGTATGTATATTATATTTAAATATAACTAAAATGAGGAAATATTTACTCTCGTAATTTATATACTCCCGCATTATAAAATAATTATTTTTCATACAAATTATTTTTTAAATAAATAATTATTATAATAATTATTTTAAATAAAAACAATTAATTAATTTTTAATAGTTAATTATTTTTAATAATTACTTATTTTTAATAAATAAATATATTTTTGTTAATTAATATTTTTTTAATAAAATAGGACTTTTAGCGACGGATAATTTAATCCGTCGCTAAAAGTTAGACATTAGCGACAGATTAAACTATCCGTCGCTAATTGATATACTTTTAGCGACGGATTCTAACATCCGTCGCTAAAAGTGCATATTCATTTTAGCGACGGAATTTCCGTCGCTAAATTTGGCGGGATGAATCCCGCCAATTTTTAGTAGGATTTAGCGACGGATATAAAATCCGTCGCTAAATCCGTCGGTAATCTTCATTTTAGCGACGGATTTAAAATCCGTCGCTAAAATCCGTCGCGATTAAGCAGTTTTCTAGTAGTGTCCTATCAAGAAGATCGCGAGCGATGACTTGAGGATCCAACCCGTTGACTCCAGAAAGATAAATATTTGGGTTCTGCTCCAAAAGCTTCCTCCCAATTGCAAGGCGATACTCGCTAATCAAAGCAGAATAAAAAGCCTTCGTATCAAGTAGACGGATATGAAGCCCTTCTACCTATGATCTTAGCTTATTTCTCTCCTCGCCAATAAGAGTATTGATTCGAATGAGCTCTTCGATCTCTTGAGTCAAGTCGTTAGTTCTCTTTTCGATCACTTTGACTTGGCGGTCATTAATTGCATCCTGCGCCTTAAGTTACGATAAAAGCGAATCATGCTCCTCTAAGGATGCCTTCAATTTCGCCCTCTCAGACTCAGACGTCGCCAGAAGAGAAGATAGACGCTCTACCTCCTCCCCAGCACACTAACGGCGGTCATTCAACACAAAAATAGACTGAAGAGCCTACAACACAAGATAATAAACCAAATATAAATAAGGAAATAACGAATTCAACAAACAGTATACTCAACGAAAAAACAGCTTACAGAGAAGCCATGAAAACAAGCAAGATCGGAGAGTTCCTGCCCCGGCCTAGAGCAGAACCAAGTAATGTCGTCAGGAATCGCCAAAGTCCTGATGTATTCCGCCAACACCCTAGGATTCAGTAAACTGGCCGGATCGTGACCTTCAACCCACTGCACCAGATTGGGAGCAGATGAAGAACCTCGGGGAAGACTCTCCTTTGAAGGAGAATCATCGCTAACTCGACGTCTCTTTCTAGACGAAGAATCCATATTTGGATCCGGGGAAATTTCTTCCGGATCAACAACAATCAACCCGCCCGAATTCATCTCCCCGGCCTCTTCCGAAACAGCCAATGGTGCTGGAGGGGGAAGTGGAGACGTAACGGCCTCATCACCCGTCGGTTCTTTAACCGCATCATCGTCGTCTATAACAATAACACCATCACCAGCAGGCAATACTGCCTCGGCGGGAATTACAGTCGCCTCGGCAGGAATTACAGCAACTTCGACGTTGCCATGAATAGGCTCTGCGATGTGAGCTTCGGGACCGCCCATTGGAACATCCAAATCTACTTTAAATCAGGAAAGGAAATCGTCAAAAGAAGAAGACATCCTACAAAAAGAAACATCAAGTAAACTTAAAAACAAATAAATATACCTTGAAGAAAGGAGTAGCAAAGATCCGCCAGGCCTCGAGGAGGATCCTCCAAAGGAAACCATCGATGCTGAAGATGACTATTAACTAAAACATCTAAGACAGGACGTTGAAAGACACTATGGAATGATAAATCAGAAGCAAGTGTCGACTCAGATAAACTTAAAGGAGACAGACAGCTCCGGACTTGATGAGAAGAAAAACCATCCGAAAAATGAAGAAAAACGAAATTATGATAAACAATAAAGAAATGCCTTCGCCAGCGGCTGTTCAAACAAGGAAGATAAATACGGGACCGCCCTTTCCTACCAAGAGCAAATACGAAACAACCATCGCATTTCTTAAAATCTACAAAGTAATACAACACATTAAGAGAAGGGGCATAGCCCCGAAGCCTACACGCCTCTACAAAGGCAAGCACCACCTTAATCGTACCAGGATAAAGTTGCCCCAAGGCAACTCTTAAATCCCTACATACTTCTACCAAAAATGGATCTAAGGGAAATTTTAGACCAGCAGCGAACTGCTCTTCAAAAAAAATCATCCTACAAGATGAACCAGGAGAATCGGAAGCAGTCATATCGGCACCAGGTAATATTACCCTAAAATCAAAGGGAAACTATACTTAAAATAAATATCCAAGACTTCTCTCCTACGAAGTCCTGATCTGGTAATAGCCATAGTAGTGCATGCATCTTCCACTCGACTAAGAGGCATCCTAGAACATGAAATCACAAAAAGAAATGCGAATTAAAGATCAAACAGAGAATATACTGAAGAACACATCGAAGAACACCATGGGCAATAAAGCATTCCCCAGAACAGCAATAGCAGGAAAAGAAGGAAAACAGAAAAGCATCTTCAAACTTCAAAACACAACAAATAAAGAGCAAAAACATACCTAAGAATCAAAAGAAGCAAATTGCAAAAAGTAGAATAAACAAATGAAGAACAAGGAGCTGATAATCGAAGAAATGAGAGCACTTCAGCTCACTTGCGGGGGGCTAATGATGGATACCGAATCCTACAATAGTTACAGTGGAGCCGAGTCACAGGAGATCCATTCTCCGGTGATGCCGGACTCCCAATAAAAACCTGAATATATAAAGAAGGTGCCGAATCCCTTGAGATTCGCCAATATACCGACGAAGACCGAATCCCATAGGATCCGCCCAAAGCGCGTTAATCCGGGATTCAGGTAGATCGCCATATCTAGAAGTATCTTCCTATTTGGACACAACCTCCAAACATGGAAAGATAAGCTCTATCATAGGAAGACAAGACCATTTAGGAAGACGTTCCTAAATAGGACTCATGTCTGAATAAGGTAGATCACGACAAATCAGAGTGAATCTCTACAAAGTAGCTCGATCCGTACAAAGTAGGATTCACTTACCTACTATGACTCTACAAGATATATTCATCTACTATAAAAGGAGCATGAGGTATGCCTAGAATCACAACTACATTTATATACTCAAAACGCTGCTCAAAGCTCTAAACTGACTTTAGCATCAGAAAGTTAATCGGACCACCACCGTTCGGTTAGCTTTTACCCTGTTTTGCAGGTCTTATTCACCAGTTCAGAAGGCAGACGCCATCAGATACAATTTATGATGGGTATTTAGTGTTTTATCTCTTGATTGGTTTTCTTTTATTTTTGCTAATCAAAAATTTGTTTTTGATTTAATTGATACTGATTTTGAAACCGCGACTATCGTTTTGATTTCCAATTTTTTTTATTTAATAACGTTTTCTTCAAATATGAAAATAATATTAGCATTGATTAGAATTTAAATGGTGTTGATTATTATATTTGAAACAATAATTATATTATAATCTTTTAATCAGATAATTACTTGGGTAATTATCGTTTTAAGAATTATTGACCTGGCGTGCCAATTTGGCTAAAATTGCAAATTTGTTTTGTTTTGTTTTTCTTTATTTATTTTTCTTAACTTATTTTAGTTAAATAAATTGTCGGTAACTATTGGTTACTAGTGTTTTAAGCTATTAAGTTTCGTTTTAATATTTAATTATTATTTTATCAAAAGTACTATTTTATAATTATAAACTATGGTTTATAATTTTGATAAATAATTGGGTCGGGTTAGACTTGGGTCACCCGACATGTGAGGTAGCTTGGTAGTTATTGGTAACTCGGCTAACCCAATATTTGAGGAAATGGATTTAAGTTATTAATTACTTATTATTTAAGTAATATTTTCAGGAACGGATTTTAAAGCGACAATCCAATAGACTTGGCTTATTTTTTATTGAGTATTGCATTACTCGATGTGCTTCGTTTTTGACTCGGGTTATTACGTGATTAATTGTTCATTCTATTCCAGTAATGTTTATGCTTGACTCGGTATTGTGCTAGTCCTATGTGGTGTCTAGTACTCTCTAGAGTTAGGGGTTTATTTTAATAATTGTTTTTACTCTGTTCTTAGACTCGCCGATTGTGCGGCTTCGGAGTCGATTCAGGTTTTGTCGCTTGCCAGGTTTTCACGTGGATTAGCAAGCAGTGAGTTTGTAGTGCTATGTACCGCAATTTATTTTAATATTATAAATGCTTTCGAACTGTTTTAAGAGATTATGGATCTAGGATTGAAACGAGCTGCTCGATAGACTTGTATCGAGACTGTGTGCACCGGTAAGTACTCTGGGATCGAAAAACTAAGGTCTTGCTTACGCTGGTAATTTGACGAGGATTTGTTCCCGTCCACTTTGGGTTTTTCAGTATGCTATGTCATACTTACGCTGAGATCATTTCAATACTGTTATTCCGTAATCATACTATATTAGTATAAAATATTTTGATTAAAAGGTTTTAAACTTAATAATTGTAAATAGTATTGCGAACTCATCTCAGTATATATGACCCCATTGTTTTCCCAAATTTTCCAGGTTTATGATTTGAAAGCTGGTCCACTCCGATTCTTTTGATTCCTCGGAGGTTTTATGTTATTTAAACTAGTCACTGTTTTTGAACTCTTAGACCGCAGTAGAACTAGATTATATATTACATTTGTTATTGCACTTTGAGATTGTCGATCTGTTCGATTATTTATTATTGGCATGTTTACTCTGAAATATTTTATTATTATATTTAAGGCATGCTGTTGAGCATTTCAATTATTTAAGTTATTTATATTAAGACTGTAATATAAATTGCTAGACTTAGGTTTGAGTCTCGGTTGCCCCCGAGCAGTATTCTGCAGGTTTAAATGTTTATTTGTTTTCCGCAAGGCTTGCTACGGGTTTCGGTACGACCATACCCATACCCTAGCGCCCGTCACGATTCATGAAATTGGGTCGTGACTAACTTGGTATTAGAGCTTTGGTTTCAAACCAAGGCCATTTGCATGCTATGTGTTTACTCTGTTAATTTGTTATTGAGTCATAGGTACTACTGCGGAATTAGGTTCATGTCTTGTCTTTGAAACGTCATCTTTTGATTTTAAAACTTTCTGCCTACACCGATAGGATTGTGTCGAGTCAGTCATTTTTATGTCTTGATTTGATGCTAATATTTATGTTGTTGATGCTCTTTCACTTAAGTGATTTTATTGCTTTTGATTTCTAGAGAAATCTTATTTTAGTAATTTGCTTTAATTCATGCTTGAGCATGATATTATTTTCTTATCATGTTCATGCGTTTCACTGGGTGATAATTTTTTTTGTTGTTTTATGCCTTTAATAAAAATTGTTGAGGTTGAATTGTTTGAGAGTATTTCTAGCGTTGGCCGAGAGCCTGGATTTTAAAAAATGATATTTTGTCAGGCTTTAACATTTTTTTGGGTGTAAATGATTCTTTACTGAAAAATCTTTTTCATGTTTTATGAATTACGTTGTTGGCCACGTTTTAGTTTTAAATTACCATGATGAATTATTTTTGACCTAACTGGTATTATGACGCATATAGTTTAATAGGCAGTCTGTATATGAGACCCTAATATATTATTTTTCTAAATTTCACCAGTGAAATGAAATCAGTATATTTCAAAAAAATTATATTTGACTAAGGATTGGAAAATGATTGTTTTGAAATAAAATTATTTTAAAGGCGATACCGTTTTTGATAATTAAATATTACTTTTGTATTTTTACCATATTTGGTTATCAACACTTCGGTGTTGTTGGTCTTATGCTCGTTTTGCTAGTTTTGACTAAGCTTGTGTTTCTGAAAAGATTGTTAAAGAATAGTTGTTTTCTTTCTTGGGAGATGTTTTGATATTGTGATTTGGGAGACGTCGAGCTTCCTATTTTTGAAAGGATTGGAAATTGTTTAAAACGCGTTTTTCCGGATTTGAAAAATGTTTTATATATATTTTATAAATGAATATTATGGGTTTGACTTGGGTCGCCCAAATTTGGATTTGAGCTTGGAAGTGGTAATCACTCGGCTAACTCGATGATTTTAAATAGAGGCGTTTGAGAACAATTATATCTATTGTTTTATAAAAAGAGGTTTTTTCGGAAAATGATTTTTAGAACAGTGGGGCTCGACATGAACTTGAAATCTATTTTATAAATTTTATCTTTCGAAGTGGGTTTTGATAAGTACTTTTTGACCAATATTTTATTTTGATTTAAGTTGATGTGTTGAAAATGTTATTGCATGATTTAAATTTTCATCAATTACGGGTTGTTTTGAGTTGCCACCATGTAGGTAGGAATTCGTTGACCATATAAGATGTTGCATGCTCAACCTTTTGGAATTATATTGGTTAGCTACCCTAATGAGTAATTGTTTTACTACAAGATGTTTAAGTGCTTTTCGGATGTGTGATCAATTCTTGACCTATATTACTGTGTTAGTATTCTTGTCTATAGTGTTTGATTAAGTTATGTCGTATCAGTTTTAGTTCTCGCTGACCTTATTGTGTGGAGTGTTACGTGAGGATATTTCTCGCTAGTTTTTCATTAGTTTAGCTTTGGCGTTGGTGTCGATACGCGATTCGAACCTTTGTTTTGACCCTGCGATTAGTTAGATGTTCAAATTGGTTTTGTTGGATCGAACGTTTGGGCTCTAAAATTCGAAGTGATTAATTTGGTTATCAAGAAATTTGAGGAGTGATTCTCAAGATTTGTTTTCATATTCGAGTTCCAAATCTGTCCTAGACAGAGGAAGGCGATTTGAGTTATATTACTCAGCACCGGTGGAATAATTCTACTCGTGAGTGTTTGTCTCGTCCATGGAATTTCGAGTGTTATGCGTTTCTACATCGGGATCGTTTTGTGATAAATTGTACTACCGAAATTTGCGGCGTTAGCATTCTGGAATTGGATATGGATTCTGTGAATCGAGGTTGATCAGTGTAGTAATATACTGGTGTTTTCTTTAGATAGATCAGTGAAATACCGAAACTGATAGTGAAGTTGTGAAAGCGGTTGTATTGCTTTGATGCCTTTGGAAAATTTTCAAATTGATTTGAGAGGAAATTCGTTGCTAGGTAAAATTTTAGTTTCATTGTTGATGTAGGAGAACTCTTTTTGACAATTCAAACTTGTGGACTAGGATAATGGAGATGGAAAAATATGTCAAGAAGGACGAGTGCACGTCTCACAGAGTGTAATGTCTAGAAAATATTTCGAAGGAAAATTGATTTCAAATATTTACTTTTTAAAGTAATTGAAATATTTTTATCACGTAATTATGCCCAGACATGTCATGAACATGCATTTGAAATACCACGAATCGGAAACTGCATTGAGCATTGAGTATGATCACTAATTAAAAGAGAAATAAATAATTGATACATGCATTTAGTACATTCATCATGACATTAAATGATTAGGGTTGAATGCAACTCTTTGGGGATGAGAGCTATCATCACCCTGGCGCACAATTATGTCAAATAAATTTTCTCAGTGAGACTTTTCAAGAAAAATATTTTGTTATAAACTCGCGAGTTATATTGTGAAAATAGTGTTTAAAAGGTTATTAAATTTCAAACGGTTTTGAAATTTTTATTTGGTTGGAAACTAGACAAATACTTTGTGATGACGGTGATGATTTAAGAGGAATTGCATTGTATAGATTTATTCTATATTGTTGGAGTATCAGCATTTGGTAAATAGGAGCTATGGTTATAAGTTGCACTTGAGGTTTAGTTGTGGTAAGTGCGAAAAAAAAGAGAAAAATAAATAAATAAAATAAATTAATTTGTGTCAGCTTAGAGTATATAATTTGAGGAGTTTTGATTTATGGAAATTGGTTATGCTCTGCGTGTTTATTTACACTGAAAGGTTTAAAAGGAAATTTCTATTTACAGATTCAATTTCTGTTTAAAAGTTTTGATACCGGTATGGAAATTATTTCGTAAACAAAGGGGTTCTTATTTGTAAAATTTATTTTGGAGAAAGTGATGAAATTTTGTCAGCTTGATTTAAAAGTGGATTTTAAGATTTTTTTTCTTCTAAATGAACGAATTTAATAAAATTGTCAATTTATTTTGAAATTATGGTTCGGTTATGATTTTAAATTGAGAGTGTTTTATTATGTTGATGCGTTTACGAAACTAGAGGATTTTCTAACAGGTTATTGTTTTATTTCCGGTCTGAAAAATAAAATGAAACTTGATAAGCTAGTAATTTTGGATTAAAAGCGAATGGTATTATTATAAAATATTTTGTGCTTGCGGAAAGCGTTTGTTTTTTTATAAAAAAATTAGTTTTGAGCATGACCAATGAACCGATTAAGTGCGATTCGATTTTAATGATCTTTTGTGGGATACGAGGTTATAGTTGGATGATGTAATAATTTTGGAATTGAGCTTGTTATTTTTATAATTTTTCCTCGTAAAGCGTGTTGGTGATTCTCGGTTGGAATGTTTTTATCCTTTCACACGTGTTGTGTTTTGAGAAGTCGTTAAGCTAGCAAATGGTTGGATTTAGAATTTTTCACATATGCGTGTGGTGACCATTCGAGTAATTCAGTTTTCATTTTGACTTTTCCGGATTTCGATGTGGCAGGATTATCTTTTGTTGGGTCTTTGTATGTTCCTTAGAAATTTCCCTAAGCCGGGTTTTTGTTTAGCGGAAGTTAGTGTTACCAAGTGGGGTTTTTGCTTGATGTGAATGAGCACTTCGTTGACATTGTCATTCGCAAGTAATCTGTTGAGATTATAGTTGTGTTTTCAATAGGTTTATTGATGCGGTTTTTATTCTGTTCTGTTTGGGTTTGTCACTCGGTCATAGAGTGGTACGGGAAATCGAAGTTCGAGATGCGTTGTTGTTTTCTTCTGTTCTGTTTGGGTTGCATTGATCCTTATTTTTTTGTGTTTCGTGTGGTTTTGTGCGCGCTATTATTGATTTTAATTTACTTTGGTTTTATGTTAAATTCGAGGAGGAATTTTTATTAAGTTGGAGAGAATGTAATATCCCGTAAAATCTTTGGCTTTTCCCGTCAAGTTTTCGATAATTAATTGAGTGGTTCGTTGATTCGGTCGTGATTCGATTCGTGTTCGTTTTGTGTTGAGTCAGTTTGGCCCATGAATTAATTAAATTCATACAAAGCCATGAAAAGCCCATACAATTCTTTGGCCCATGAATTATGTTAATTCATGAATAGCCCATGAAAATAATTAACATGTATTATGTTAATTATGTTGTTGCAGCAGTTTGACGTGAACCATCTTTTGGTTTCCTTATATATATATGTAGGTCTTATTTTAAACTCTATTTCATACCTTCAAATCACTAAACCCTAACCATCGTCTACCTTGCAAATTCCCTGAAAATCATTCATCTTTTAGCATCTCCTTGCTAAAATATTCTCGGTATGTTTGCATTGCTCATTATCAGTTTTGGTTCTTAAACGCGATTTCCGTCTTAATCGATAATTCATTTGTTTAAGCATCAAATTGAGATCTGTCTCGTTCCAGCGATAGTGGACTCAATCCTCTACAAATCTAAGCCTTGTTTTCATAGAACGGTATGTAAATCTATTCGTTATAGCCACTGCCGTTTCATCGTATTTGTGTGTTCCTGTTGGCTTAATAATGATACTTCTGCCGATTTCTATTATTATCTATGGTTATGATTCTTGTTTCTCGATGACTATTATGTATTGTTTGGTTAGCTTTGTTTACGAAATCGTTAAGATTGACTTTGTTTTTCTTCATCGTTTTCCTCGGTTCTTAGTTCCTTCACTGCGAATTTCATATAGTTGTCTCTGCCAAATTGTTTGGTTTATGATTGTAGTGATATCATTCTTGATTTGTTAGGTGATGAATTCAGTAAGCTATATTAAGTTTGAGTTAAGAATTGTTTGGGTTGTCTTGCAGTGTTCGTTAGTTTTGGTTTTGATAATCTATTTGTTTTTAATTGTGTTTGGCGGCAGTAAGGTTATTGAATTGCCATGGCTATTTGTTTGCTTTATTTGGATTGGTTGGCTTTCTTCTTTGGGTTAAAGTCATAATCGGCTTAAGTTAATTCTTTGGTCATTTTGTTTTTGATTTATATTGATTATGGCGTAAGTGGTGTATTGTTAAATAATGTTGGAAAAATTATCCACTGATACAATTTATGATGGGTATTTAGTTTTTTATCTCTTGATTGGTTTTCTTTTATTTTTACTAATCAAAGATTTGTTTTTGATTTAATTGATACTGATTTTGAAACCACGACTATCGTTTTGATTTCCAATTTTTTTTATTTAATAACGTTTTCTTCAAATCTGAAAATAATATTAGCATTCATTAAAACTTAAATGGTGTTGATTATTATATTTTGAAACAATAATTATATTATAATCTTTTAATCGGATAATTACTTGGGTAATTATTGACTTGGCGTGCCAATTTGGCTAAAATTGCAAATTTGTTTTGTTTTGTTTTTCTTTATTTATTTTTCTTAACTTATTTTAGTTAAGTAAATTGTCGGTAACTATTGGTTACTTGTGTTTTAAGCTATTAAGTTCCATTTTAATATTTAATTATTATTTCATCAAAAGTACTATTTTATAATTATAAACTATGGTTTATAATTTTTATAAATAATTGGGTTGGGTTAGACTTGGGTCACCCGACATGTGAGGTAGCTTGGTAGTTATTGGTAACTCGGCTAACCCAATATTTGAGGAAATGGATTTAAGTTATTAATTACTTATTATTTAAGTAATATTTTCAGGAACGGATTTTAAAGCGACAACCCAATAGACTTAGCTTATTTTTTATTGAGTATTGCATTACTCGATGTGGTTCATTTTTGACTCGGGTCATTACGTGATTAATTGTTCATTCTATTCCAGTAATGTTTATGCTTGACTCGGTATTGTGCTAGTCCTATGTGGTATCTAGTACTCTCTAGAGTTAGGGGTTGATTTTAATAATTGTTTTTTACTCTGTTCTTAGACTCGTTGACTGTGCGGCTTCGGAGTCGATTCAGGTTTTGTCGCTTGCCAGGTTTTCACGTGGATTAGCAAGCAGTGAGTTTGTAGTGCTATTTACCGCTTTATTAAGTACCACAATTTATTTTTATATTATAAATGCTTTCGAACTGTTTTAAGCGATTATGGATCTAGGATTGAAACGAGCTGCTCGATAGGCTTGTATCGAGACTGTGTGCACCGGTAAGTAGTCTGGGATCGGCAAACTAAGGTCCTGCTTACGCTGGTAATTTGACGAGGATTTGTTCCCATCCACTTTGGGTTTTTCAGTGTGCTATGTCATACTTGCGCTGGGATCATTTCAATACTGTTATTCTGTAACCATACTATATTAGTATAAAATGTTTTGATTAAAAGGTTTTAAACTTAATAAATGTAAATACTATTGCGAACTCATCTCAGTATATATGATCCCGTTGTTTTCCCAAATTTTTCAGGTTTATGATTTGAAAGCTGATCCACTCCGATTCTTTTGATTCCTCGGAGGTTTTATGTTATTTAAACTAGTCACTGTTTTCGAACTCTTGGACCGCAGTAGAACTAGATTATATATTACATTTGTTATTGCACTTTGAGATTGTCGATCTGTTCGATTATTTATTATTGGCATGTTTACTCTGAAATATTTTATTATTATATTTAAGGCATGATGTTGAGCATTTCAGTTATTTAAGTTATTTATATTAAAACTGTAACATAAATTGCTAGACTTAGGTTTGAGTCTCGGTTGCCCCCGAGCAGTTTTCTGCAAGTTTAAATGTTTATTTGTTTTCCGCAAGGCTTGCTACAGGTTTTGGTACGACCATACCCATACCCTAGCGCCGGTCACGATTCATGAAATTGGGTCGTGACACAATCACACACATATAGGTTATAGGATTTAGAACTCCTAGAATTGATGAACTATAGATGAAATCATAAAGGAATTATTAGGAACACTTACCAAGAATCAAAATTGAGATGAAAGGATGGAGGAATGACCTAAGATAGAGCCTCAGCCGAATTAGGGTTTTTAGAGAAAGTGATTCCGCCACAAAACTTTGACCATCGGAATCTCCTTGTTTCGCAACCTACGCACCTGGGTATCGACAATCTCAACAGGCTGTTCCTCATAAGACAACTCTTGGTCAACCTCAACACTCTGTGGTACAATCACTTGAGAAGGTTCAGAAACGCACTTCCGCAACATCGAGTTATGAAACACTGGATGCACCAAAGACATGTCTGGCGGCAAAGTCAAACGATAAACAACTGCCCCAACTCTCTCCGTAATCTCATACGAACTAACAAACCTAGGCGCTAACTTTCCCTTAACACCAAAACGCACAACGCCCTTCATGGGCGAAACTCGAAGAAATATATAGTCGCCTACCTGAAACTCAAAGTCCTTTCGCTTAAGATCAGCATAGCTTTTGTGACGACTAAAAGCAGTCTCAAGCCTACGCTTGATCAAAGGTACCTTCTCAGAGGTAATCTGGATGATCTCAGCTCCAGAAAGTTTATGCTCGCCGACCTCTTCCCAACATATAGGAGATCGACACTTGCGCCCGTACAAATCCTCATAAGGTGCCATCTCAATACTAGTGTGGTAACCGTTGTTGTAGGAAAACTCAATCAAAGGAAAATGAGTATCCCAACTACCCTGAAAATACAGAACACACATCCTGAGCATGTCCTCCAAAGTCTGAATCGTTCTCTCAGACTGACCGTCAGTCTGAGGATGAAATGCAGTACTGAAATCCAGTTTCGAACCCAGAGATTCCTGCAATGCCTTCCAAAACCGAGAGGTGAAAATCGAACCTCTGTCCGAAACTATCGATACTGGTACACCATGGAGACTAACAATCCGATCGATGTACAACTGTGCCAACTGTGAAGCCTGATAAGTAACCTTGATCGGTAAGAAGTGAGCTGACTTGCTCAAACGGTCAACTATCACCCAAATCGAATCATACCTCTGTCGGGTACGTGGTAAACCAACTACAAAATCCACAGCGATCCGCTCCCATTTCCACTCTGGAATAGGTAGCGGTTGCAGATATCCAAACTGTCTCTGATGTTCTAACTTTACCTGTTGGCAAGTCAAACACTTAGACACAAACTCTGCAACATCCTTTTTCATTTCGCTCCACCAGTACGTACCCTTGAGATTATGATACATCTTGGTAGAACCCGGATGAACACTATAAGCTGACTTGTGCGCTTCCTCCAGAATCTGGTCTCTCAAACCATCTGAATCCGGAACACACAGTCGAGAACTCCATCCACCAGAACAAACTCAGAATTTCCATCTAGATGGATCTCATCCATAATCCGTTTCAATTGTGGATCCTCAGCTTGTGAAGCTTTGATCCTATCAATCAAAACCGGTTTCACCTGCAACTGTGCCAACAAACAACCTTTCTGCGAAACCTGAAATCCGTATCCCGAAGCTAACAAACTATGCCACTCTCGGACCATGGGTCTCCGCCCAACCTCAGAAATATGGGCCAAACTGCCCGAAGACTTGCGACTCAACGCATCGGCTACCACATTAGCCTTACCCGGATGGTACTGAATAGAACAATCGTAGTCTTTCAGTAGCTCCAACCATCTCCGCTGCCTCAGATTCAACTCCCGCTGATCAAAGATGTACTTCAGACTCTTATGATCAGTAAAGATCTCGCAAGTAGCACCGTACAAATAGTGCCTCCAATTCTTAAGAGCCAAAACCACAGCTGCTAACTCCAGATCATGAGTAGGATAATTCACCTCATGCTTCTTCAGCTGACGAGAAGCATAGGCAATCACCTTACCATGTTGCATTAACACACAACCCAACCCGTTACGAGAAGCTTCACAATATACAGTGAACCCCTCAATGCCAGATGGCAAAGCCAACACATGAGCTGTAGTCAAAATCTCTTTGAGCTTCTCAAAGCTTGCCTCACACTTGTCAGTCCACTCAAACTTAACACCCTTATGTGTCAGTTTAGTCAACGGTGCAGATATTTTGGAGAAATCTTGCACGAACAGACGATAGTAGCCAGCTAACCCAAGAAAACTTCTGATCTCAGTAACTGACCTTGGCCTCTGCCAATCCATAACCGCCTCAATCTTCTTCGGATCAACCTTGATCCCATCCTTCGACACCACGTGTCCTAAGAAAGTTACCTGGTCCATCCAGAATTCGCACGTTGAGAACTTAGCATAGAGCTGATGCTCACGCAAAGTCTGCAGTATTGTCCTCAAGTGGAAAGAATGCTCCTCCTCACTCCGAGAGTAAATTAGTATGTCATCAATAAACACAATAACGAACTGATCCAGAAAAGGCTTGAACACCCGGTTCATCATATCCATAAATGCTGCTGGTGCGTTAGTTAACCCAAAAGACATGACCAGAAACTCGAAGTGCCCATAACGCGTTCTGAAAGCAGTCTTAGGCACATCGACGTCTCGGATCCGAAGTTGATGATACCCGGATCTCAAGTCAATCTTCGAAAAACACTTAGCACCCTCTAACTGATCGAACAAATCATCAATACGAGGAAGAGGATACCTGTTCTTGATAGTAACTTTGTTCAACTGTCTATAGTCAATACACAGCCAAAAAGAACCATCCTTCTTCTTGACAAACAACACAGGAGAACCCCACGAAGAAGTACTCGGCATGATAAAACCATTATCCAGCAACTCTTGCAACTGTTCCTTCAACTCTTTTAGCTCTACAGGAGCCATCTGATACGGAGGTATCGAAATAGGAGCTGTTCCAGGAACAACATCGATACAGAACTCAATATCACGGTCAGGAGGTAATCTAGGTAATTCTTCTGGAAACACATCAGTGACCTCATTCACTATCGAGACACTATGCACATTACCACTGACAAACTGTAAGTCACGAACCACCGCTAAGAAACCCTGGCAACCCTTGCCCATCATGCGCTTGGCCTTGATCGCTGAAATAAGATTCTTTGGTGTCTCTACCTTCTCCCCATGGAAAGAAAAAGGTACATTACCAGGAACCCCAAACACAACCGACTTCCCTCGACAGTCGATAGAAGCAAAATGGCGTGAAAGAAAATCCATCCCCAAGATAACATCAAAAGATAACACGTCAAGTACAATCATATCAGCCCTAAGATCTCTACCATGTAACTGGTATCCCCTCCGTTCACCCCCTTTCTTACTCTTGTACTGGGAAGACTTGAACTAATAGGTACTGCTAATACTCCGCTGCCCACTACTCTGAACAACCCCGCCCGCCTTCTTGGTCTCAGTCATTTTCCCAAAGTGTAGTAAATTTGTCTCCATCCGACGGGCACTATCCACTAGAACCGGAAATTCCTTGCTCGTCTCAGTTAGAAGACTGATAAAATCTGAGCCTAAACCTTTCACATACATGTCGTTCACCCTTTGCTGCTCAGTCTGCAGATCTAGGGCAAAACGACACAGTTTTACGAATTCAGTAGTGTACTCGTTCACCGACCTGTCTCCCCTTTTCAAAACCAGCAATCTGTCTCTATGACCTTCAGTCATTGAAAAAGGCAAGTAAAAGTTCTTGAATCGAGTCACAAAATCATCCTAAGTAAAAAAAAAATAGTAGCTACTTTAACCAATCAGTTGCAAAACCCTTCAAGGACATTTCCACTAACATAACAGTTTGCCTCTCAGTAGCCTGCAATCTTTGAGCATTCCGTTCAACTTCCTCCAGAAAGTCTAGGGCATAAGCCAACACCAAATCTCTGAGCAATCAGTCGACTTTAGTCTCGCATAAGCCAACACCAAATCTTTGTCAGTGGTTCCGCCACCACCAACTGCAACACCAGAAGCCTGTGGTACCTGATGTTGTACAATCTGTCCCAGCATAGCATACTGGTTCTGCATGGCGATCTGTCCCGCCTGCAGTTGCACTTGATTATTCTGGAGTGCAGTGATCCCAGCTAGAAACATCGTAAAGTCAAATGGATCTATAGGAGCTTGTGGTACACCTGGTGCCTGAAAGCCTGCACCACTATGTCCCCTACCTCTGCCTCCAACAACCTGTCCTCTACCACCCCGTCCTCTGCCAGCTCGGCCTCTACCAGCCTGAACTCCACCTGCACGTCCCCTGCCAACTTGAACCCCTGGTTCATGCTGGTCAACCTCAATCGACATAGCGTCATCAGCTTCAGCCTCCGCCTGAGCTGCAGCACACCTATGAGTATTCATTCCTAAGAATGAAACAAATGATTCTCAAAGCAGAGCCCTCAAGGCAACACCCAAAGTAAATTTAAATAGCTCAAAAATCAGCAATTTATCCAAAGTAATAACAATAACATTCCAAAGTAAGCATAACTTTGCAAAGTAAACATTAGTAACACATAAGACCGACTCAAACATCCCTAAAGGTGAAGGTAGAAAGTTTTGAAAACAAATGATGACGTTCCAAAAGACAAGACTTGAATCCTAATTCCGCAGTAGATCCTATAACACAACAGTAACACTTAGCATGCCTTAAAGCGATAACACATAACATGCACAAATTTGGCCTTAGTTCGAAACTAAAGCTCTGATACCAACTTTGTCAAGACCCAATTTCATGAATCGCGACCGGCACTAGGGTATGGGTATGGTCGTACCGAAACTCGTAGCAAGCCTCGCGGAAAACCTTATATTAAATATAACCTGCAAGAAAATCAATGCTCGGGGGCAACCGAGACTTCAGCCTAAGTCTAACAACTTATATAGCAGTTCTAATATAATTACCTAATAGCAATTCGAAACTATGAAACATGCCTCATATAATAAATAATCCAATGTAACATACCAAAGTATAATAATATAAAAATCGTACCACTACGACAAACCAAAGTACAATAATAGAGACAACTAGTTCTACTGCGGCTAAAAAGTAAAACAGTTGACTAGTCTGGTAACATAAAAAGACCTCTGAGGAATCAAAAGATCGGAGATGACCAACGCTCTCAAAATCATAAACTTGGAAAGTTTGGAAAACAAAAGGGTCAGATATACTAAGATGAGTTCATAATGCTATTTACATTTATTAAGTTTAAAACCCTTAAAACAAATCCTTTTATACTAAGATATATATATGATTATGGAAAATATTATTGAAATGAAATTCCAAAGTATTTAACCCAAAGTAGATGGGAAAAAATCCTCATCGATTCCCAAAGTAGGCCACACATTGGTCAGCCAATCCCAAAGTACTTACCGGTGCACACAGTCTAGATACAAGCCTATCGAGTAGCTCGTTTCAATCCAGATCCATAATCCTTAAAATAGTTCACAAACATTTGATATACTAAAATAACTTGCGGTACTTAATAAAGCGGTAAATAACACTATAAACTCACTGCTTGCTTATCCACGTGAATCTTGGCAAACAGCTAACCCTGCGTACACTCCGAAGCACGAGCAGTCGACGGGTCTAAAACATTATATAAGTCAATATCCGAACAACCCCTAACTCTAAGAATACTAGACTACACGTAGGACTAGTATTTCACAACGCAACCAAAGAATCAAACAAGGTAACCAAAATACAACCAAGTATTCATATAACCAAATAGCAATTAAGGCAAGTTAAGCTTAGGCGAGTTCTTATCTTTTAAAACGAAACCAAAGTACTTAAATATTTAAATAGTCTTTACAAAACAATTACAGTTCCCAAAGTAGTGTGTTAGCCTTACTGCAGTATAGCTCAACACAACATGTCGGGAGACCACGTCTAACCCGGCCCATCCATAAACAAAGTTTAAAACCAAAGTCTTTAATCAAACCTTAAATGAAATCAAAGTTATTTAAAATAAGAACTCACACCGTAACCTAATAATGCCATAAACAATTAAGCTTGCTAACACTTAGCAAGTAGCACCCCAAGTACAATTAAATATATCACCTCAAAAAGAATCAATAAGATTCAACATCCTTTAAGTATCAACTTGAAGTTAAAATAGTTCAACTGAATCCCTACTGACATATAATGCCTTGTATGCCTTATATTATTAAATTCGAGTCAATTCACATCCTAAGATAATCTAACATTCTTTTAACAAGTTTTAACCCATCTTCTAAACAATTTCCACCCCTTAGTAATAAATTCAAAACCGAGTTTAAATTCAAAAATGTTAACCAGACTCTACGCTATTCCATTTAAACAATTTCTCAAAATCACCCAATGTATTGTTTAGCATCTAATACCCTATGATCCACTACTTTGAAATTTCCAGATTTTAGTTAAATCATAAAATAGAATTTTATCTCAAAAGCATTAATCAAACGATACTAAAATCCATTCACAAGATTGTCCCAGCACACCCAATTTACGTTTGATGTTAAAGCAACCTAAGATTAGCTTTTAAGAAATTTTCAGATTTTTAAATAACCATCAAAAACAGTTTATAACCCAAAATCTTTAAGAATTCGATAAGTTTATCAATTGTAACATTAAAACCAAACCACCCAAGGTACAAATGACATCCAAGAGACAAATATAACATCAATTTAAGATTTCCAGAATTTATAATTCAAAGCAATATAGAAAATACAATCAAACCATCCAAAGTATTGATTCATACAACGATCTAGCAATCCCTACACCATATAAGAAAGGGAATTGAACCACATACCTCTTGATTGGACTATGAGCAATAAAACCTAGAAATCAACCAACCCAAATCAGCCTACAATCACACACATATAGGCTATAGGATTTAGAAATCCTAGAATTGATGAACTATAGATGAAATCACAAAGGAATGATTAGGAACACTTACCAAGAATCAAAATTGAGATGAAAGGATGGAGGAATGACCTAAGATAGAGTCTCAGTCGAATTAGGGTTTTTAGAGAAGTTAAAAGTGTTTAAAATCTAATTTAGGTCGAGTTAAGGTGAGTTTAAATAGAAATCAGCGAAGTTAAAAGTGATTCATGCATGTCGCGCCCGCGAAATGCTACTGCCTCCGATGAAAATTTGAGATCTTGAAATTGAAATCGAAAACGTTTCAAACTACGAGATTACTTCTAATACATCTTAAAACACATTTTAAAAGGTTTGGAACCTTCGAAACGCGAATCTAAGTGGTCGAACCACTCAAACGAACTCAAGGTACCGTGTAGGCTTAACGGAACAAGTTAGAAAAATATGGGGTGTTACACGTTTGGATTTGTGTCGTAACGTTTTAAACGTTTGGCTTTAATTGCAAAAAAGATGAAACGTTAGGATTTGTTTCGTAGCGTTTTAAATGTTTGGCTTAAATCGCTAAAAACGTGAAATGTTAAGATTTGTTTCTCAACGTTTTAAACATTTGGCTTAAATCGTTAAAAAGGTGAAATGGTAGGATTTGTTTCGTAATGTTTTAAACGTTTTGATTGGTTTCTTAATGTTTTAGACGTTTGGCTTAAATTACTAAAAAGGTGAAATGTTTGGATTTGTTTCGAAACGTTTTAAACGTTTGGCTAAAATCCCTAAAAAGGTGAAACATTAGGATTTGTTTCGTAACGTTTTAAATGTTTGGCTTAAATTGCTAAAAAAGGTGAAATGTTAGGATTTGTTTCGCTAGGATTTGTTTCGTAACGTTTGTAAACGTTTGACTTATATTTCTAAAAAGTTGAAACGTTTGGATTTATTTCGAAACATTTGTAAACGTTTGACTTAAATCGCTAAAAAGATGAAACATTTGATTTATTTTTCATAATGTCTGTAAACGTTTGGCTTAAATGGCTAAAAAGGTGAAACGTTTAAATTTGTTTCGTAATGTTTTCAACGTTTGGATTGATTTTGTAACGTTTTAAACGTTTTGCTTAAATCGCTAAAAAGGTGAAACATTTGGTTTTGTTTCGTAACGTTTTATATGTTTCGATTGGTTTCGCAACGTTATAAAAGTTTGGCTTAAATCGCTAAAAGGGTGAATCGTTTTGATTTGATTCGTAATATTTGTAAACGTTTGGCTTAAATCGTTAATAAGGGGAAACGTTTTAAACGTTTGGAGTGGTTTCATAACATTTTAAACGTTTGTCTTAAATAGTTTTAAAGTTGAAACGTTTGGTTTGGTTTCGGAACGTTTGTAAACGTTTATCTTAAATCGCAAAAAGGTGAAACCTTTGGATTTGTTTCGCAACGTTTTAAACGTTTGGTTTAAATCGCAAAAAAGGTGAAACATTTGGATTTGTATTGTAGCGTTTCTAAACATTTGGCTTAAATCGCTAAAAAGGTGAAACATTTGGATTTGTTTCACAACGTTTTAAACGTTTGGCTTAAATCGCTAAAAAGGCGAAACGTTTGGATTTGTTATGTAACGTTTGTAAATGTTTGGCTTAAATTGCTAAAGAGGCGAAACGTTTTGATTCATTTCGTAACATTTGTAAACGTTTTCTTAAATCAGTAACAGGGTGAAACGTTTGGATTTAATTAGTAATGTTTTAAAGGTTTGATGTGTTTCGTAATGTTTGAAACGTTTGAATTAAATCGCTAAAAAGGGGAAACATTTGATTTTGTTTCGTAACGTTTTAAACGTTTGGATTGGTTTCGTAACGTTCTAAAAGTTTGGCTTAAATCGCTAAAATGGTAAAACGTTTGGATTTGTTCCGTAACATTTGTAAACGTTTGGCTTAAATCGTTAAAAAGGGGAAACATTTTAAAAGTTTGGATTAGTTTCGTAACGTTTTAAACGTCTGGCTTAAATAGCTAAAAAGGTGAAACATTTGGTTTTGTTTTGGAACGTTTGTAAAGGTTTGGCTTAAATCGCTAAATAGATGAAACATTTGGATTTGTTTCGCAACGTTTTAAATGTTTGGTTTAAATCGCTAAAAAGGTGAAACGTTTGGATTTGTTTCGTAACGTTTGTAAACGTTTGGCTTAAATCACTAAAAGGGTGAAACCTTTGGATTTATTTCGTAATGTTTTTAAACGTTTGGCTTAAAGCGCTAAAAAGGTAAATGAATGGTTTGGATTTGTTTTGTAATGTTTTAAACATTTGGATTGGTTTCGTAACGTTTTTAACATTTGGCTTAAATCGCTAAAAAGGTGAAACATTTGGATTTGTTTCGAAACGTTAATAAACGTTTGGATTGGTTTCATAACGTTTTAAACGTTTGGTTTAAAATGCTAAAAAGGTGAAATGTTTTGATTTCTTTCGAAACGTTTTAAAAGTTTTGCTTAAATCGTTAAAAAGGTGAAACGTTAGGATTTGTTACATAACGTTTTAAAGGTTTTGCTTAAATCGCTAAGAAGGTGAAAAGTTACATTTGTTTCTTAACGTTTTAAACGCTTGGCTTAAATCGCTAAAAAGGTGAAATGTTAGGACTTGTTTCGTAACGTTTTAAACGTTTGGCTTAAATCGCTAAAAAGGTGAAACATTCGGATTTGTTTCGTAACGTTTTAAACGTTTGGCTCAAATCGCTACAAATGTTAAACGTTAGGATTTGTTTTGTAAGGTTTTAAACGTTTGTATTGGTTTCGTAACGTTTTATACGTTTGGCTTAAATCGCTAAAAAGGGGAAACGTTAGAATTTATTTCATAAAGTTTTAAATGTTTGGATTGGTTTTGTATCATTTTAAATGTTTGGCTTAAATCGCTAAAAAGGGAAAACGTTTGGATTTGTTTAGTAACGTTTGTAAACGTTTGGCTTAAATCGCTAAAAAGGTAAAAACGTTCGGATTTGTTTCGTAACGTTTGTATACGTTTGGTTTAAATCGCTAAAAGGTGCAACGTTTGGATTTGTTTCATAACGTTTGGAAACGCTTGTCTTAAATAAGTAATAAGGTGAAACGTTTAGATTTAATTCGTAATGTTTTAAAGGTTTGATTGGTTTCGTAATGTACTAAACGTTTGGATTAAATCGCTAAAAGGGAAAACATTTGGATTTGTTTTGTAACATTTTAAACGTTTGAATTGGTTTCGTAACGTTTTAAACGTTTGGCTTAAATCGATAAAAAGGTGAAACATTTGGATTTGTTTCGTAACGTTTGTAAATGTTTGTCTTAAATCATTAAAAAGGTGAAACGTTTGGATTTAATTTGTAACGTTTTAAAGGTTTGATTGGTTTCATTACGTTTTACAGGTTTGGATTAAATCGCTTAAAAGGGGAAAAATTTGGATTTGTTTTGTAAGGTTTTAAACGTTTGGATTGGTTTCGTAACGTTTTAAATGTTTGGCTTAAATCGTTAAAAAGGTGAAACGATAGGATTTGTTTCTGTCACGACCCAAAATATTGAGCCGCAACCGGCGCTAGGGAACGGGAGTGGTAGCTCCGGAACCCGTAGCAAGCCTAAAATCACAATTAATTTTTTTTCGCAAATAATAAATGAATACACTAAACATTTAACATTAAACAACGGAAGCAACAATTTTTTTATATATATATATATATATATATATATATATATATATATATATCATATAATCAAACATATACACTAACTGTCTCCAAACCTCGCGGGCTCTAGTTACCGCACCCTGTACGAACTGGCCTCGCGGTACTATATACATCAGTTAGTGTTTCAAACATCTCACCGGCATCTGGGGCCGTGGATCATATAGTAAACACGTAGCCTATCAAAATGCATATAAAACAATAACAGCAGTTAGTATATACAATAAAAATGAACTGCTTTCTAGGCTACTGTTCTATCGACACATGACCACTACTGCAGCATTCACAAAAGTCAGAAACTAACATATACAGCTGACTTCTGGACTTCAAAATTGGCCTCTAGCTAAGTCCACAAGCTAAGCACCTGAAAGACATCAAAGGTGAGGGGTCAGTATTTGGGAAAATACTGAGTGAGTGTGCATTTACTAACGGTATTATTATAAAAACATAGCGTCGCATTTCAAGAAACAATAATATAAAACATATAAACACGTATTTGATCCGTACGAAACTAATATCCTAGCATGCGACACATTTCTCGAATAATCATTATCATTCAACCCAGTCGTAAATACCAATCGCGAGTCTAACTCGCTGGTGGCCCAGCCACTAGATACGGGGACTCCAGACTACACCGTAGCCGAGTACTCACTCGTATCAAAAACCCAATCGTAAATATCAATCGCGAGTCTAACTCGCTGGTGGCCCAGCCACGTAAATTTTATAATCATCATCAGCTCCCAGCTGTGTCAAGTCATTTCTCAAACGCAAATATACTAGATTGACTCGATATTGGTGATCACACAGCCTATTGACACCCAATAGGTAGCTAGTTTATTCGGATCGCATACTAGTTCTCATATATAGAAACTATTAAAACATATAACATTTCAAACAATTATATATATAATGCGATGCGTGTAAACAGTATATATATCTATATAAAATAACTTTAATATATAATACACGAAAGTAAAGTGCAACTCACAGAAACCGCTATCCAATCAATTATGAAGTCGATGTGGTGGTATGCTCGTATTAGTCCACCTCTAGTGCCCTCACTGCTTTCTCGTACGTCTGATGAAAAGTTTAATAGTTAGACGTAGATTTCATGTTTATATGTATAATACTTTTAAGTTCTAAGTTTAAGTTGATTAGATTCCATTTCTAGTTTGCTTGTAAACTCGATGATCCTTAGTCGTACTTGCGACTTATCGAGTACTATTCCTCGTACTCGAGAATTATATAACTTTCTTAACTGAATTCTTACTTATCACATTAACATTCACTTCTATTATGTTTTACATCCATTTCAGGACATTTGACTGAGTTTCACACTCAAATCAAGCTATCGGAGGCTCATTTTCGCTCCCGGAAGTCCCACGGAGGTTCTGGTCGAGGTAGGGCACGTCGTGCTAGCTTGGCACGTCGTGCTAGCTTGGCACGTCGTGCCCTTCAATTTTTTGTGAAGGGCACGTCGTGCCCTTCATGGTGCACGTCGTGCACCCTTGTGGTGCACGTCGTGCACCAGCACGACGTGCTGAAGTGCATCACGTCGTGCACCGACGTGTGCAGCATTTTTTCAGCGCTTTCGGACCATTTCCGGGGCTCTAAAACTCCCTAAACTCACACCAATACATACCCACTTCATTTAAACACTTCTTCTATCATTTTACAATCCAAAAACGTCAAAAACAACTCGATTCCTAACCGTACGATTCGAACGTAATTTTTCTATACAAAACAGCCCATAAATCTCCATTTTTCGTAGTAAAAACGTGTAAATTACCTTGTTTTGATGCTTGGAGAAGGTAGAGGCTTGAATTCCGAAGAGATTGACGCGAAAATCGCTCGAAACGGACTCCGTACGGCGGAACGGCGAAGAAACGAAATCGGTCGATATTAGACGAAGCTTCTGGACCTCACTCTTCTTCTTCTTCTGATTCTAACATATTCATATTTCCTTAATTATATATCACTTGGCTAAATCATCCCTTCAATCCTTATTTTCTTTATTTGTTACAAATTAACCTTGAATTTTTCTTTTGTTCGATTTAGTCTATAACTAAATCAATTAACTCTTTAATCATAACTTATACGTATTATTTAAATCCGATAAACAATACGAATTTCAATATTAATACTTTACCGCCAAAAACCTGAAATTTCCATTTTCAACACAAAGTGGCTAAATTACCACTTTGGTCCCTGTACTTTATTTTGGGACTTTCCTTGATATTTTCCCTTTTCATTCCAATTCCAACTTTCTAGCTAGGAGATAATATTAAATACATCATTATTATCCTCCCAAAACCGACCTACTTAAAACTTATTTATCTAAATCTTATCGGAAAATCTTCCGATATTGCCACTCTAGCGTCTCAAAACTGGACACATGGTCCAATTAAATAATTAAGCATTTTTGGGTATTACAGTTTCGTAACTGTAATACCCCAAAATATATTAAGGTAATTAAGTCGTGCCACGTGTCGTGATTTCCGATAAATTAAATTAAGGAGAATTTAATTTAATTATATCGGGAATTTTGAATAAATTTTAATAAGTTAAATAGCGGGATTTGGGGATTTAACTTCAGAAATTAATATAAAATAAATTATAAATCCCGTAACGGAAATTATTTCGCCAAAGTCCGTGAAATAATATATATTATTAGTGGTAAAAGTTTCGAGTCGATCGGAGATCTATTAAAATTTGGACGCGGATAGGTTTTGGACTAAATTGAAACTTTTGAAAAGTTTCAAGGACCAAAGTACAAATTAGCCGTTATATATATAACATTTCCTTCAGATGAAGGATCCAGATACTTCATTCTCTCTTCCTTCACTTCTTCCATTCTCTCGACGATCGAATACGGTTCGTCGCGCGGTTTCTGTTTCTCGTCCGTTTCCGACGTTCTATAACTCCAAACCATCGTATTTCGACGGGTAATCACGGTAAACTTGACGTTTTACCGTTTCGTTGATTATATTTTGAGTTACATCGATTCAAAGTTTTAGGCCACGAGACGAATATATCGTTTTAATTGATATTAGAATTGAATTATAGTGTTTTGGTGTTATATTACGTGTTATACGTGTGTTTGGAGCGTTTTGGATCGAAAGCACGTCGGAAAAGTCCGAAAATTGGTTTTCGGGGCGAGCTGTGTGGCACGCCCGCATAGCGGGGCGTGCGCCCGCATATTAGGCGGGCGTGCGCCCGCATACTATGCGGGCGATGCGCCCGCATAGACGGGCGACGCGCCCGCATACGCGGGGCGTACGTCCGCAGCCCGCACATTGGGGCGTGCATCCGCAGTCGGCCCGAGTCGGCGGCCCGCCCGCTTAGAAAATTTATCAATCGACCTAATTTTTGAGAAAAATTCGTTATACGCGCATATCGAGACTTGAGATTAATTAATACTCGATTAAATATCGATTAATTTGAGACGTTAACCTAACGAGGTTAAATGAGAATCAATCTAGAAGAAATATTTATCCATAAACGAGTTTGATACCGTTTATCGGGATAATCACGTGAGAAGCACGACGGTTAATGAGAGTTCGTGTGTCGAGTCTCGAGTCTAGAGTCAATCTTAGAATAGGATTCTGATATCAGTCAAATGTTTTAAAATTTATTTTAGATCCGGCGAGGCAAGAAACAGCTGGACCAGTAGTTCGGGAAGCTTGACGTTCTAAAGCCCAGACGTATTTTTGGATAAGCGTTTTCTGTGAGTTTATACGATTTGCTTTTAAAGTATTTATTTAAGCAAATATTTTATATTGCTTTATGTTTGATTTGCATGATTGCGATGCGAATTCTTTTTATGAATTGCATATGCTTGATTTGAAACCAGTATTGATCCGATGGAACGTGCTACCTATTGGGCGACAATAGGACTGTGTGATCACCAGTTTTGATGTGACTCAGCTGGGAGCTGATGATGATTATGAAATTTACGATTGGGTATATGATTTTGATACGAGTGAGCACTCGGCTACGGTGTAGTCTGGAGTCCCCGTATCTAGTGGCTGGGCCACCAGCGAGTTGGACTCGCAATTTGATATTAATGATTGGGTTGCCTGATTGATGATTACTATGTTTGAGGATTAAGGTTTCAATCGGATCCTGTACTTGGATGCATACGATTGAGTATCGTTTTATATTTTATTTAAATAGTTATTAGTAAATGTATGAACTCACTCAGTATATCCCAATATACTGACCCCCTCACAGATTTCCTTTCAGGATAAAGACGCTTTGAAGCAACGGACTTCTATCCTACTTCCAGAAGTCTGTATTTTTGAGTATGTAAAGAAACAGTACTCTACTCCTAGAGCTGCAGCAGATAAGTATTTTGCAAGTCAGCTTGTAATGTATAGTTTTCTGTAAATATAACTTTAACGTTTTAAAGTTTTAAAAGTTTTACGCTTACTGCGTTATTTATATTGTGACTGCCAGAGGATATGTATGCCTGGCATGTGTGCTTCTGCATGACACCTGTTTATGTATGTCATGCATGACGTTTATGTTTCAAGAAAAATTATTTTACGTTTTTAGGCTTGCTACGGGTTTCGGAGCAACCACTCCCATTCCCTAGCGCCGGTCTCGGCCCTGAGATTGGGTCGTTACAATGTTGGTATCAGAGCATGGTCCAGTTACCATTGCGTATGTCAGAAGAGTGATTGATTTTCCTAGGAATCTACTGCAGCACATAGGACTCGAGTCTTGTCTTTGTAAGTATTCATTTGATTTTCAAACTTTCAGCTTTCCCTCTAGGATGTGAGTCTTTCATACGTGTGTGTTCGTATGTGATGAGATGCGCGTTTAATACGATATGCGGTTGCGATAATATGCGATTATGTGGTTAAGTAACGCTGTTTGTCTTGTTCAGGATGTCTGACCAACGACAAGAAGAAGAGCGAGCTGCCGCTGCAGCACGAAATGTTATAGAAGGGGCGCATGACGTCCATCCAGAAGCTCAAGATGAGTCTTCTGTTCACGGCGGAGGTGGTGGCCAAGAGGCCCAGGCGCAGGCACCTGGAGTGCAAGGGCAAGCCCAGCAACCTAATGTTGTGGGTTTCGATTTGAACCAGTTTTTTACTGGAATTGCGGCTATGCAAGCCAATCAGGCAGAGTTGCAGAATATGCATCATGAACACCTACAGCAGCAACAGTTGCGTAACGTTGCTTTCACTGACCGAGATATTATCTTGGCTTATATGCGCCTTAAGCCAACTAAGTTTGACAGCTCAGGTGATGCTCTCGATTTCCTCAAAGAAGTAGAACGTAACGCTCGACGCCTGCAAGCTAATGAGAGACAGACCATCATTATGGTGGAAATGTCAATGAAAGGACCCGCGAAAGATTGGTTTCAGCAGCACATTCAGCCAACCATGGACACTATGACCTGGGCTGAATTCGTGAATCGTTTTAGAGAGTTTTTCTTACCATATGCAGTGACGGAGAGTTATCGTAATCAGTGGTTGACCCTGAGTAGAGGTAATCCGTCTGTGCAAGAGTATGTGACGGAGTTTACCAGAGTGAGTAGGTTTGCACCAGACCTGACTACAGACCCAGTTAGAGTGAACTCATGGTTTGTAGAGGGTCTAGGAGCTGAATTTGTGAGTCTGGCGTCTGATATCGGAAGAACCCTAGTGCAACTGATCGATAGCGCTAGGCAAATGGAAGTTTCTCTGATCCGTTTTGGGAAGATTCCCGATCCTTCCAACGTTGCTCCTGTGAGGAGTGATGTGTTCCGCAGCATACAGAGCGCACCTACTCAGTCGTACGTTAGAAGTTATTCTCGACCCCCATCACGTCAGAAAAGAAATAAGAAAGCTCGGTATGGAACCAGAGTCAGTACTTCAGGCACCGGAATTAGTGCCAGATCGGTGAATGACATGGGAGGCGGAGTTCCTTTATGTCTGAACTGTAATAGGAGGCACTACGGCGCGTGCTACATTGCTAATGGAGCATGTTTCAACTGTGGTCGACGGGGCCATTTTTCTAGAGATTGTCCGAGGCAGATGCCCCAGGGTTCGATGACTACTGTGATGCAGCCTTCTTATCAGCAGCAGAGGACTGCACAGCAGACAGCATCAGGGTACGATCAGACAGGGAGTACCTTCACTGGCTAGAGAGGTCGTGGTTATGGAAATCGTGGAGGAAGAAATGGCGGAGGACGCGGTACTGGCCAGACTTCACAGGCTGGCGGGAGTCAGGCTAGGGTCTTTGCACTGAATCCTCAGGAGGCTCAGGCTTCCAATGCTGTGGTGCAAGGTACCTTTCCTATCGCTTCTCAAGATGCACTAATTTTATTTGATCCGGGCGCTACGCATTCTTTTGTTTCGCCTAGTTTTGCGAGTAAGCTAGGTGTGCAACCAGCGTATCTTAGGAATCCCTTGTCAGTAGCTACTCCAGTTGGAGAAAGTGTGGAAGTTGGTATCGTTTATCCGTCTTGTCCTATAAGAATTCAAGGACGAGATTTGTTAGTTGATTTGATTTTACTCGAGGTATTAGTTTTTGACGTTATATTAGGATTGGATTGGCTAGCTCAGCACTACGCCAATGTGGATTGTCGAAAAAAGACGGTAACGTTTAACACGCCTGGAATTGAAGCGGTATCAATTCAGGGTGATAAGACGGAATCTTCTACGAGTATTATTTCAGCTATTAAAGCTTGTCGCATGTTAAGGAAGGGATGTCAAGGATTCTTAGCGATAGTACGAGACGTGGAGAAGAAAAGTGCAAATTTAAGTGATGTATCAGTTGTATCGGAGTATCCAGACGTTTTTCCAGAGGAATTACCTGGATTACCCCCAGAACGTGAGATTGAGTTTTGTATCGAATTGGCCCCCGGCACGAAGCCGATATCGATACCTCCTTATCGAATGGCGCCAGCAGAGCTCAAAGAGCTAAAAGATCAACTAGAAGAGTTATTTGATCGCAGTTTCATCAGACCAAGTGTATCCCCGTGGTGTGCACCAGTGCTATTCGTGAAAAAGAAGGATGGATCGCTTCGACTATGTATCGATTATCGACAGCTGAACAAGGTGACGATCAAGAATAAGTATCCGTTACCTAGAATCGACGATTTTATCGACCAATTACAAGGAGCGAAGTATTTCTCCAAGATCGACTTGAGATCAGGGTATCATCAGCTAAAGATTCGTGATGATGATGTTCAGAAGACTTCTTTTCGAACTCGATACGGACATTACGAATTTCTCGTTATGTCATTCGGACTAACGAATGCGCCAGTAGCCTTCATGGACTTGATGAATAGGATATTCAAACCGTACTTGGATCAGTTCGTGATCGTGTTCATTGACGATATTTTGATTTATTCGCGTACAGAAGAAGAGCACGCTCAGCATTTGCGGATAGTACTATAGACGCTAAGAGAGCACCAGCTTTACGCGAAATTCTTGAAATGTGAATTTTGGCTAACGGAAGTGGCTTTCTTAGGTCATGTGATTTCACAAAGCGGCATTAAGGTTGACCCAAAGAAGATCGAAGCTGTGATAGAATGGAAGCGGCCTGAATCAGTTACGAAAGTTAGAAGTTTCCTTGGTTTAGCGGGATATTATAGACGATTCGTACAGGACTTTTCAAAGATCGCTGTACCTTTGACGAAGCTAACTCAGAAGAACGTGAAATTCAACTGGACGGACCAGTGTGAACTCAGTTTTCTAAAACTGAAAGAGTATCTGACGACGGCAGCAGTCTTAGCGCCACCAAAAGGAACAGAAGGATTCACAGTTTACTGTGATGCATCAAGAATTGGACTAGGATGCGTCCTTATGCAACACGGTAGAGTGATTGCATACGCTTCGCGACAGCTCAAAAAGCACGAAACGAACTACCCGACGCATGATCTAGAGCTAGCAGCGGTGATTTTCGCACTAAAGATCTGGAGACATTATTTATACGGCGCTACGTGCGAGATCTTTACAGATCATAAAAGCTTGAAGTACATTTTTGATCAACGAGAGTTGAACCTCAGACAGCGAAGGTGGATGGAGTAATTAAAAGACTATGACTGCACGATACAATACCATCCAGGCAAGGCCAACATAGTGGCGGATGCATTAAGCGGGAAGTCAACAGGAAGTTTCGCGCATGTTACAATGACGTGGCGGAGACCATTAATTAACGAAATTCACACGATGTTTAGCCAAGGGGTTGAGTTTGAGATTTCATCTCTCGGAAACCTAATGGCTCAGCTAACGATACGATCGACGTTGATAGACCAAATCAAAGAATTACAAGCAGATGACCCTCAATTAAAGCATTTAATTGAAGAAGTGCAACAAGGAAAAAGTCAAGATTTCAGTATCATCAACAGAATGCTAAAATACGGCAATCGAATGTGCGTTGCAGACGTAGAAGATTTAAGACAGAAGATTATGGAAGAGACGCATGGAACGATATATAGCGTTCATCCAGGTTCCACGAAAATGTACCACGACATCAAATCAACGTATTGGTGGAGCGGAATGAAGAAAGACATTGCGGAGTTCGTGGCGAGATGTCCAACTTGTCAGCAAGTCAAGTTGGAGCATCAACGACCTTACGGATTTCTTCAACCGTTACCCATTCCGGAGTGGAAGTGGGAGCAAATCACGATGGATTTCGTAGTTGGATTGCCCAAGACGCAGAAAGGATTTGACTCTATTTGGGTAATCGTGGATCGTTTGACGAAGTCAGCGCACTTCATTCCGATCAAGACGACGTATTCTGCAGCAAAGTTGGCAGAGATTTACATCGATAAGAACGTGAGCCTACACGGAGTTCCCGTGTCAATCGTTTCAGATAGAGGTTCCGTATTTACCTCTCATTTATGGAAGAGCTTACAAGACGAGTTAGGAACGCGATTGAATTTCAGTATTGCGTTTCATCCTCAGACGGACGGTCAGTCTGAGCGGATGATTCAAACGTTAGAAGATATGCTTCGGTTATGTGTACTAGACTTTGGAGGTAGTTGGGATACGTACCTACCATTAGTCGAATTCTCCTACAACAACAGCTATCACTCGAGCATTGAGATGGCTCCATACGAAGCGTTATACGGGCGTAAATGTCGATCCCCTATCTGTTGGGATGAAGTTGGCGAACGAAAGCTCACTAGAGCAGAGATCATTCAAATTACGTCACAAAAAGTACCGTTGATTAAGCAGCGTCTGACTACTGCTTCCAGTCGACATAAGAGTTACGCGGACCCCAAAAGAAAAGATATCTAATTTCAAATCGGAGATTACGTATTTCTCAAAGTATCGCCGATGAAGGGAGTGATTCGTTTCGGAAAGAAGGGCAAGTTGGCTCCGAGATACGTCGGACCATACCAGATCGTGGAGCGTATAGGCTCAGTCGCCTACAAGTTAGAGTTGCCACCAGAAATATCGCAAGTTCATCCTGTCTTCCATATTTCCATGCTTCGGAAATATGTACCAGACCCTTCTCGAATAATCCAACCACAAGCGGTGGATGTCAGCGAGGAACTAACATACGAAGAGCGGCCAGTGCAGATTGTCGATACGCAGATACGACAATTGCGAACGAAGAGGATTCCAATGGTGAAAGTTCTTTGGAGAAGCCAATCTGTAGAAGAGTGCACGTGGGAGACAGAAGAAGATATGAGACAGAAGTACCCATATCTATTTACTCAAGGTACGTGGCTAAGTTTTAAATTCGAGGACGAATTTATTTTAGGGGGGGGGGGGTGAATGTAATACCCCAAAATATATTAAGGTAATTAAGTCGTGCCACGTGTCGTGATTTCCGATAAATTAAATTAAGGAGAATTTAATTTAATTATATCGGGAATTTTGAATACATTTTAATAAGTTAAATAGCGGGATTTGGGGATTTAACTTCAGAAATTAATATAAAATAAATTATAAATCCCGTAACGGAAATTATTTCGCCAAAGTCCGTGAAATAATTTATATTATTAGTGGTAAAAGTTTCGAGTCGATCGGAGATCGTTTAAAATTTGGACGCGGATAGGTTTTGGACTAAATTGAAACTTTTGAAAAGTTTCAAGGACCAAAGTGCAAATTAGCCGTTATATATATAACATTTCCTTCAGATGAAGGATCCATATACTTCATTCTCTCTTCCTTCACTTCTTTCATTCTCTCGACGATCGAATACGGTTCGTCGCGCGGTTTCCGTTTCTCGTCCGTTTCCGACGTTCTATAACTCCAAACGATCGTATTTCGACGGGTAATCACGGTAAGCTTGACGTTTTACCGTTTCGTTGATTATATTTTGAGTTATATCGATTCAAAGTTTTAGGCCACGAGACGAATATATCGTTTTAATTGATATTAGAATTAAATTATAGTGTTTTGGGGTTAGATTACGTGTTATACGTGTGTTTGGAGCGTTTTGGATCGAAAGCACGTCGGAGAAGTCCGAAAATTGGTTTTCAGGGCGAGGTGTGCGGCATGCCCGCATAGCGGGGCGTGCGCACCGCATAGGCGGGCGATGCGCCCGCATATAGGGGGCGTGCGCCCGTATACTATGCGGGCGACGCGCCCGCATAGGCGGGCGACGCACCCGCATATGCGGGGCGTACGTCCGCAGCCCGCACATTGGGGCGTGCGTCCGCAGCCGGCCCGAGTCGGCGGCCCGCCCGCTTAGAAAATTTATCAATCGACTTAATTTTTGAGAAAAATTTATTATACGCGCATATCGAGACTTGAGATTAATTAATACTCGATTAAATATGGATTAATTTGAGACGTTAACCTAACGAGGTTAAATGAAAATCAATCTAGAAGTAATATTTATCCATAAACGAGTTTGATACCGTTTATTGGGATAATCACGTGAGAAGCACGACGGTTAATGAGAGTTCGTGTGTCGAGTCTCGAGTCTAGAGTCAATCTTAGAATAGGATTCTGATATCAGTCAAATGTTTTAAAATTTATTTTAGATCCGGCGAGGCAAGAAGCAGCTGGACCAGTATTTCGGGAAGCTTGACGTTCTAAAGCCCAGACGTATTTTTGGATAAGCGTTTTCTGTGAGTTTATACGATTTGCTTTTAAAGTATTTATTTAAGCAAATATTTTATATTGCTTTATGTTTGATTTGCATGATTGCGATGCGAATTCTTTTTATGAATTGCATATGCTTGATTTGAAACCAGTATTGATCTGATGGAACGTGCTACCTATTGGGCGACAATAGGACTGTGTGATCACCAGTTTTGATGTGACTAAGCTGGGAGATGATGATGATTATGAAATTTACGATTGGGTATATGATTTTGATACGAGTGAGCACTCGGCTACGGTGTAGTATGGAGTCCCCGTATCTAGTGGCTGGGCCAACAGCGAGTTGGACTCGCAATTTGATATTAATGATTGGGTTGCCTGATTGATGATTAGTATGTTTGAGGATTAAGGTTTCAATCGGATCCTGTACTTGGCTGCATACGATTGAGTATCGTTTTATATTTTATTTAAATAGTTATTAGTAAATGTATGAACTCACTCAGTATATCCCAATATACTGACCCCCTCACAGATTTCCTTTCAGGATAAAGACGCTTTGAAGCAACGGACTTCTATCCTACTTCCAGAAGTCTGTATTTTTTAGTATGTAAAGAAACAGTACTTTACTCCTAGAGCTGCAGTAGATAAGTATTTTGCAAGTCAGCTTGTAATGTATAGTTTTCTGTAAATATAACTTTAACGTTTTAAAATTTTAAAAGTTTTACGCTTGCTGCGTTATTTATATTGTGACTGCCAGAGGATATGTATGCTTGACATGTGTGCTTCTGCATGACACGTGTTTATGTATGTCATGCATGACGTTTATGTTTTAAGAAAAATTATTTTACGTTTTTAGGCTTGCTACGGGTTTCGGAGCAACCACTCCCATTCCCTAGCGCCGGTCTCGGCCCTAAGATTGGGTCGTGACAGTAACGTTTTAAACGTTTGGATTGGTTTCTTAACATTTTAAACGTTTGGCTTAAATCGATAAAAAGGTGAAACATTTAGATTTGTTTCGTAACGTTTGTAAACGTTTGTCTTAAATCAGTAAAAAGGTGAAATATTTTGATTAAATTTGTAAGCTTTAAAGGTTTTATTGGTTTCGTAACGTTTTAAACGTTTCGATTAGATCGCTAAAAAGGGGAAACATTTGGATTTGTTTCGTAACGTTTTAAAAGTTTGGATTGGTTTCGTATGTTTTATACGTTTTTTTTGTGACGAGGGAACCCCCAGCGGAGCCCGACCACCCTTTAGGGCGGAGCCCGACCACCTGGGTAAACCCTCAGGGAGGCTAGTCTCGGCATCCCACCGTCCGGACTTCCCACTTATTATGGGCTTTAACAACTCATCCACAAATGCTTTTAATAAGTCCCATTTGAGGTATATGGGATTCGAACCTTGGTTCTCTTAAATCGCTAAAAAGGGGAAACCTTAGGATTTGTTCGGTAATGTATTAAACGTTTGGATTGGTTTTGTATCGTTTTAAACGTTTGGCTTAAATTGCTAAAAAGTGGAAACATTCGGATTTGTTTCGTAACGTTTGTAAACTTTTGGCTTAAATCGCTAAAAAGGTAAAAACGTTTGGATTTGTTTCGTAATGTTTCTATACGTTTGGCTTAAATCACTAAAAAAGGTGCAACGTTTGGATTTGTGTCATAACGTTTTAAACGTTAGGATTTGTTTCGTAATGTTTTTAACGTTTATCATAAATCGCAAAAAAAAGTGAAATGTTAGGATTTGTTTCATAAGGTTTTAAATTTTTTGCGTGAATCGCTAAAAAGGTGAAACGTTAGGATTTGTTTTGTAACGTTTTAAACGTTTGGATTGGTTTCGTAACGATTTAAATGTTTGGCTTAAATCGCTAAAAAGGTGAAACGTTTGGATTTGTTTCGAAACATTTTAAACCTTTAGCTTAAATTCCTAAAAATGTGAAATGTTAGGATTTGTTTCGTAAGGTTTTAAACATTTGGCTCAAATCGCTAAAAAGGTGAAACTTTTAAATGTTTGGATTGGTTCTGTAACGTTTTACACGTTTGTCTTAAATCAATAAAAAGGTGAAACGTTTGGATTTCTTTCGTAACGTTTGTAAACGTTTGGCATAAATCGCTAAACAGATGAAATGTTTGGATTTAATTCGCAACGTTTTAAACGTTTGATAGGTTTCGTAACATTTTATATGTTTTGCTTAAATCGCTAAAAAGGGGAAACGTTTTAATTTGTTTTGTAACGTTTTAAATGTTTGTCATAAATCGCTAAAAAGGTGAAATGTTAGAATTTGTGTCGTAACGTTTTAAATGTATGGCTTAAATTGCTAAAAAGGTGAAACGTTAGGATCTGTTTTATTAAGTTTTGAACGTTTGGCTTAAATTGGTAAAAAAATGAAATGTTTTGATTTATTTCAAAACATTTTAAGCGTTTGGCTAAAATCGCAAAAAACGTGAAACGTTTGTATTTGTTTCGTAACGTTTAAATGTTTGGCTTAAATTGCAAAAAAGGTGAAACGATAGGATTTGTTCCATAACGGTTTAAATGTTTTACTTAAATCGCTAAAAGGGGGAAACGTTAGGATTTGTTTCATAACATTTTAAACATATGGATTGGTTTGGTAACGTTTTAAACGTTTGGTTTAAATCTCTAAAAAGGTGAAATGTTAGCATTTGTTTCGTAACGTTTTAAACGCTTTAAATGTTTGGTTTAAATCTCTAAAAAGGTGATTCGAAACGTTTTAAATGTTTGGCTTAAATCGCTAAAAAGGTGAAACGTTTGAATTTGTTTCGTAACGTTTTCAACGTTTGTCATAAATCGCTAAAAAGGTGAAATGTTAGGATTTGTGTCGTAACATTTTAAATGTATGGCTTAAATTGCTAAAAATGTGAAACGTTCGGATTTGTTTTGATACGTTTTAAACGTTTGGCTTAAATTGGTTAAAAGGGGAAAACGTTTGGATTCGTTTCAAAACATTTTAAGCGTTTGGCTAAAATCGCAAAAAACGTGAAACATTTATATTTGTTTCGTAACGTTTTAAATGTTTGTCTTAAATTGCAAAAAAGGTGAAATGATAGGATTTGTTCCGTAACGTTTTAAACGTTTTATACTTAAATCACTAAACGTTTGGATTTCTTTCGTAACATTTTAAATGTTTGGCTTAAATCGCTAAAAAGAACGTATGGATTTGTTTTCTTGCGTTTTAAATGTTTGGCTTAAATCGCTAAAAATGTGAAATGCTAGGATTTGTTTCATAGAATTCTAAACGTTTTGATTTGTTTCGTAACATTTTAAATGTATTGCTTAAATTGTTAAATAGGTGAAACTTTATGATTTGTTTTGTAACGTTTTAAACGTTTGGCGTAAATCGCTAAAAATGTGAAACGTTAGGATTTGTTTCGTAACGTTTTATACGTTTGGATTTGTGTCGTAATGTTTTAAATGTTTGTCTTTAATTGCTAAAAAGGTAAAACGTTACGATTTGTTTCGTAATGTTTTTAACGTTTGTCCTAAATCACTAAAAAGGTGAAATATTAGGATTTTTTTCGTAACGTTTTAAACATTTGGACTGTTTTCGGAATGATTTAACGTTTGGCTTAAATCGCTAAAAAAGTGAAACGTTTTGATTTATTTCGAAACGTTTTAAATCTTTCGCTTAAATAGCTTAGAAGGTGAAACGTTAGGATTTGTTTGGGAATGTTTTAAATGTTTGGCTTAAATCGATAAAAAGGTGAAACGTTTGAATTTGTTTCGTAAGTTTTGTAAACGTTTTAATTCGTAACGTTTTAAACGTTTGATTGGTTTCGTAACGTTTTATATGTTTTGCTTAAATCACTAAAAAGGTGAAATGTTTGGTTTCGTAACGTTTTAAACGTTTGGAATTGTTTCGTAACGTTTTAAATGTTTGGCTTAAATCGCTAAAAAGGTGAAATGTTAGGATTTATTTTATAACATTTTAAATGTTTGGATTTGTTTTGCAACATTTTAAATGTTTGGCTTAAATAGCCAAAAAGGGGAAACATTTGGATTTGTTTCGTAACGTTTGTAAAAGTTTGGCTTAAATAGCTAAAAAGGCAAAACATTTGGATTTGTTTCGAAACATTTAAAATGTTTGGCTCAAATTGCTTAAAAGGGGAAACGTTAGGATTTCTTTTGTAATGTTTTAAACGTTTGACTTAAACCGCTAAAACGGTTAAACATTTGGATTTGTTTCGTAACGTTTTAAAAGTTTGGCTTAAATCGCTAAAAAGGTGAAACGTTTGGATTTGTTTCGTAATGCTTTAAACATATGGATTGGTTTTGTAACGTTTTAAACGTTTGGTTTAAATCTCTAAAAAGGTGATTCGAAACGTTTTAAATGTTTGGCTTATATTGCTAAAAAGGTGAAACGTTTGGATTTGTTTCGAAACATTTTAAATGTTTGGCTTAAGTCGCTAAAAAGGTGAAAAATTAGGATTTGTTTCGTAACGTTTTAAACGTTTGGCTTAAATCGCTAAAATCGGGAAACGTTAGGATTTGTTTCGTGACGTTCAAAACTTTTGGGTTAAATCGCTAAAAAGGTGAAACGTTAGGATTTATTACGTAACGTTTTAAACGTTTGGATTGGTTTCGTAACGTTTTAAATGTTTGGCTTAACTCGTAAAAAAGGTGAAACGTTCAGATTTTTTCGTAACGTTTGGCATAGCTTGCTAAAAAGGGGAAACATTTGGATTTGTTTCGAACGTTTGTATACGTCTGGCTTCAATCGCTAAAAAGGTGAAATGTTAAGATTTGTTTCGTATCGTATTAAAAGTTTGGATTTGTTTCGTAACATTATAAATGTTTAACTAAAATCATTGAAAAGGTGAAATGTTAGGATTTGTTTCGTATCGTATTAAAAGTTTGGCTTAAATCGCTAGATAGGTGTAACATTAGGATTTGTTTCGTTTTAAACGTTCGGATTTGTTTCATAACATTTTAAACGTTCGGCATAAATTGCTAAATAGGTGAAACGTTTAGATTTATTTTGAAACGTTTTAAACGTTCGGCTTAAATCGTTAAAATGGTACAACATTTGGATTGGTTTCGTAACGTTTTAAACGTTTGGCTTCAATCGCTAAAAAGGTGAAATGTTTTGATTTTTTTCGTAATGTTTTAAACGTTTGGCTTAAATCTCCAAAAAGGTGAAACCTTAGGATTTGTTTTTTAACGTTTTACAAATTTGACTTAAATCGCTAAAAAGGTGAAACTTTAGGATTTCTTTCGTAGTGTTTTTAACGTTTATCTTACATCGCTAAAAAGGTGAAACGTTAGGATTTGTTTCGTAACGTTTTATACGTTTGGATTTGTTTAACGTTTTAAACATTTGGCTTAAATCACTAAAATAGTGAAACATTTGGATTTGTTTCGTAATGTTTGTAAATGTTTGGCTTAAATCGCTAAAAAGGGGAAACGATTGGATTTGTTTCGTAACGTTTGTATACGTTTGGCTTCAATCGCTAAAAAAGGGAAACGTTAGGATTTGTTTCGTAACATTTTATACGTTTGGATTTGTGTCGTAACGTTTTAAACGTTTGGCTTAAATGCTAAAAAGGTGAAACATTAGAATTTAATTCATAACGTTTTAAACATTTGGTTTAAATCTCTAAAAAGGGTAAATTTTAGCATTTGTTTCATAACATTTTAAACGTTTAGATTTGTTTCGTAATATTTTAACTGTTTTTCTTAAATTGCTAAAAAGGTAAAACATTTGGATTTGTTTTTTAACGTTTTAAATGTTTGGCTTAAATTGCAAAAAAGGACAAACGTTAGGATTTGTTTCATAATGTTTTAAACGTTTGTATTTGTGTCGTAACGTTTTAAACGTTTGGCTTAAATCGCTAAAAAGGGAAACATTAGGATTTGTTTCATAATAATTAAAACATTTGCCTTAAATCGCTAAAAAGGTGAAACGTTAGGATTTATTTCGTAACGTTTTAAACGTTTGGTTTGATTTTGTAACGTTTTAAACATTTGGCTTAAATCGCTAAAAAGGTGAAACGTTTGGATTTTTTTTGTAATGTTTGGCTTAAATCGCTAAAAAGGGGAAACGTTTGGATTTGTTTCGTAGCGTTGGTATACATCTGGCTTCAGTCGCTAAAAAGGTGAAACGTAGGATTTGTTTTGTAACGTTATAAATGTTTGGATTTGTTTCGTAATATTTTAAACGTTTGGCTTAAATCGATGAAAAGGTAAAATGTTAGGATTTGTTTCGTATCGTATTAAAAGTTTCGCTTAAATAGCTAAAAGGTGAAATGTTAGGATTTGTTTCGTTTTAAACGTTCGGATTTGTTTTGTAACATTTTAAACGTTCTGCTTAAATTGCTAAATAGGTGAAACATGTATATTTATTTTGAAACGTTTTAAACGTTCGGCTTAAATCGTTAAAATTGTAAAACGTTTGGATTGGTTTCGTACCGTTTTGACGTTTGGCTTAAATCGCTAAAAAGGTGAAATGTTTTGATTTTTTCGTAATATTTTAAACGTTTGGCTTAAATCGCCGAAAAGGTGAAACCTTAGGATTTGTTTTTTAACGTTTTAAAAATTTGGCTTAAATCGCTAAAAAGGTGAAACTTTAGGATTTGTTTCGTAGCGTTTTTAACGTTTAGCTTACATCGCTAAAAAGGTGAAACGTTAGGATTTGTTTCGTAACGTTTTATATGTTTTGATTGGTTTCATAACGTTTTAAACGTTTGCCTTAATTCACTAAAATGGTGAAACGTAGGATTTGTTTTGTAACGTTTTAAACGTTTGGATTTGTTTCGTAACATTTTAAACGTTTGGCTTAAATCGATGAAAAGGTGAAATTTCAGGATTTGTTTCGTATCGTATTAAAAGTTTCGCTTAAATTGTTAAAAAGGTTAAACGTTAGGATTTGTTTTGTTTTAAACGTTTGGATTTATTTCGTAACATTTTTAACGTTTGACTTAAATCGCTAAAAAGGGGAAACGTTTAAATTTATTTTGTAACATTTGAAACGTTCGGCTTAAATCGTTAAAATGTTGAAATATTTTGATTGGTTTCGTAACGTTTTAAATGTTTGGCTTAAATCGCTAAAAAGGGGAAATGTTTTCATTTTTTTCGTAACGTTTGTAAACGTTTGGCTTAAATCGCTAAAAAGAGAAAAAGTGAATTTGTTTTGTAACTTTTGTATACGTCTAGCTTTAATCGCTAAAAAAGTGAAACGTAGGATTTCTTTCGTAACATTCTAAACGTTTGGATTTGTTTCGTAACATTTTAAACTTTTTCCTTAAATCGCTATATAGGTAAAACATTTGGATTTGTTTTGTAATGTTTTAAACATTTGTCTTAAATCGCTAAAAATGGGAAACGTTAGGATTTTTTTCGTAATGTTTTAAACGTTTGGCTTAAATAGCTAAAAAGGCGAAACGTTAGGATTTATTTTTTAACGTTTTAAAGGTTTGTCTTAAATCGCTAAAATGATGAAACTTTAGGATTTGTTTCGTAACGTTTTTAACGTTTGGCTTAAATCGCTAAAAAGGTGAAACAATAGGATTTGTTTCGTAATGTTTTAAAAGTTTGGATTGGTTTCGTAACGTTTTAAACGTTTGGCTTAAATCAATAAAAAGGTGAAACGTTTGGATTTGTTTCGTAATGTTTGAAATGTTTGGCTTAAATAGATAAAAAGGGGAAATGTTTGGATTTGTTTTGTAGCATTTGTATACATCTTGCTTTAGTCGCTAAAAAGGTGAAACGTTGGATTTGTTTGTAACGTTATAATCGTTTGGATTTGTTTCGTAACATTTTTAACGTTTGGCTTAAATTGATGAAAAGGTGAAATGTTAGGATTTGTTTCGTATCATATTAAAAGTTTCACTTAAATCGCTAAGAAGATGAAACGTTAGGATTTGTTTCGTTTTAAACGTTTGGATGTATTTCGTAACATTTTAAACGTTTGACTTAAATCACCAAAAAGGTGAAACGTTTAGATTTATTTTGTAACATTTTAAACGTTCGGCTTAAATCGTTATAATGTTGAAATGTTTTGATTTGTTTCGTAACATTTTGAACGTTTGGCTTAAATCGCTAAAAAGGGGAAATGTTTTGATTTTTTTCGTAACGTTTGTAAACATTTGGCTTAAATCGCTAAAAAAGGGAAAAGTTTGGATTTGTTTTGTAACTTTTGTATATGTCTGGCTTTAATCGCTAAATTGGTGAAACGTATGATTTCTTTCGTAAAATTCTAAAAGTTTGGATTTGTTTCGTAACATTTAAAACTTTTTGCTTAAATCGCTCTAAAGGTAAGACGTTTGGATTTGTTTTGTAACGTTTTAAACATTTGGCTTAAATCGCTAAAAAGGGAAAACGTTAGGATTTTTTCGTAATGTTTTAAACGTTTGGCTTAAATAGCTAAAAAGGGGAAACGTTAGGATTTGTTTTTTTAACTTTTTAAACGTTTGTCTTAAATCGCTAAAATGGTGAAACTTTAGGATTTGTTTCGTAACGTTTTTAACGTTTGGCTTAAATCGCTAAAAAGGTGAAACAATAGGATTTGTTTCGTAACATTTTAAAAGTTTGGATTTGTTTCATAACGTTTTAAACGTTTGTCTTAAATCAACAAAAAGGTGAAACGTCTGGATTTGTTTCGTAACGTTTGTAAATGTTTGGCTTAAATCGCTAAAAAGGGAAAACGTTTGGATTTATTTTGTAACATTTACATATGTTTGGCTTCAATCGCTAAAAAGGTGAAACGTTAGGATTTCTTTCATATCGTTTTAAACGTTTGGATTTGTGTCGTAATTTTTAATTGTTAGGCTTGAATTGCTAAAAAGGTAAAATTTTAGGATTTGTTTCGTATCGTATTAAAAGTTTGGATTTATTTCGTAACATTATAAATGTTTGACATAAATCACTAAAAAGGTGAAATGTTAGGATTTGTTTCGTATCGTATTAAAAGTTTGGCTTAAATCACTAAAAAGGTGTAAAATTAGGATTTGTTTCGTTTTAAACATTCGGATTTGTTTCGTAACATTTTAAACGTTCTGCTTAAATTGCTAAATAGGTGAAACGTTTAGATTTATTTTGTATCGTTTTAAACGTTAGGCTTAAATCGTTAAAATGGTAAAACGTTGGATTGGTTTCTTAACGTTTTAAAAGTTTGACTTAAATCGCTAAAAAGGTGAAATGTTTTGATTTTTTTTGTAATGTTTTAAACGTTTGGCTTAAATCGTCAAAAAAGGTGAAACCTTAGGATTTGTTTTTTAACGTTTTAAAAAATTGGCTTAAATCTCTAAAAAGGTGAAACTTTAGGATTTGTTTCGTAGCGTTTTTAACGTTTAGCTTACATCGCTAAAAAGTTGAAACGTTAGGATTTGTTTCGTAACGTTTTATACGTTTTGATTGGTTTCATAACGTTTTAAACGTTTGGCTTTAATCACTAAAATGGTGAAACGTTTGGATTTGTTTCGTAATGTTTGTAAATGTTTGGCTTAAATCGCTAATAGGGGAAAGGTTTGGATTTGTTTCGTAACGTTTGTATACGTTTGACTTCAATCGCTAAAAAGGTGAAACGTTAGGATTTGTTTCGTAACGTTTTATACGTTTTGATTTGTGTCGTAACGTTTTAAAAGTTTGGCTTAAATGCTAAAAAGGTGAAACTGTCACGACCCAAATTATTGAGCCGAGACCGGCGCTAGTAAATGGGAGTGGTAGCTCAGAAACCTGCAGTAAGCCTGAAAACACTAATAATTTTTCGTATTTAAAAGTATAATATTGTATATAAGACATTTTCAGAAAAACTCTTGTAGATAATACAATTATAGATATCAAAATATTATATTAGAGTTTACAATATAAAATACCGTTCGAAATCAAAGCGTCTATCTAATACTGACACCTACTGACTACTGCAGCTCTAGGAACTCATACTTGTGCAAGTCCAATGACTTCTGGCACAATGTAGATGGTTTGTCTGATCCGACTCCGTCTACCTGCCAACATCAGAGTGAGGGCTCAGTATTTGGGAAAATAGTGAGTGAGTTTGCAAGTTACTTATAGTATTATCAAAATATAGCATCACACGCTTAATACATATATATATATATATGATATAAACAAACATTATTAATTTCAAAAGTGTGAGTCCAACTCACTAGATACGGGGACTTCCAGACTACACCGTAGCTGAGTGCTCACTCGTATCGAAATCATAAAGTGTGAGTCCAACTCACTAGTGGATCCAACCCACTGGTGGGTCCCACACACTAGTGGGCCCAACCCACTAGATACGGGGCTCAGGTTACACCGTAACCGTGTTCACTCTCGTATCGTATTCGTATCATATCATGCATAATATATCTTAGTTCTTAATCACAAAGTCAGGTACTCTTGTAATATCCCGTAAAATTTTACATTTTATTACATTTAAATTCCGACATTTTTCCGGTCGTTTTGAAGTATTTTCGATATTAGTGGGTTGGTTCGAGTTGGTTGGATTAGGGTTGATTTTAATTGATTAAACCATTTGTTTTTTTTAATTAATTAAAAAGAAAAAAAAAGGGTTTTATTGATTCTCGTTCGAGAATATGGATTCTCGAACGAGAATCCAATTTCAGGCCTGGTCTCGTTCGAGACCAGGCCATTCTCGAACGGGAATCGGGCCTTTAAGGCCATTCCCGTTCGAGAAACAAAGTTTTCCTCGGACCCTTTCGTGTGGCCCTTTTCGATCTCATTTACGGCTCACTTCCCTACGTTATTTTAAGTCGATTTCTTCATAGAAAACCTAGAGCACACTGCAAACTAACCCTAGCCACTCTCCTTTCGTTCTTTCGCTGAGTATCGAATCCGTAATCATCCTCCAAAGTTGCTGTTCAGTAAGTGTTCATAATTCCTTTGATTTTCAGATTTTGTTTTGAAACGGCATTACGTAATTTGAGTCGTTCTCATTCGTTTCTAGGTCGAAATCAAAACCGTTTAATCTCAGACGTTCTAGACTCAATTCCCTACGTTTCTCTATCTCGGTTTTGCTAAACGGTACGTAATCGATCCCGTTTCAATCGCCGTACGGTTTCCGTTTTAGGAATGCTATACACTGTTCTTGGTATTTGTGGTTATGCCGATTGATTCAATTCCTTTTTGCTATGATTTTGCTTGTATTTGATTATATATCTTTCGGGTTATTGTTAGTTTAAGCTTTCAATGAGTATCTATCCATTGTTATATATTTGTTCTTCGTTCTCGGATTGAATAAGGTTCGGCAGTAATGTTTTGATGGGTTCTTGGTGTTGATGTATAAGATGTAATGGAGATGTTATATGTTGATCTTGGTTTGATAACTGATTACATGCTTTTGTAAGATTTAATTCTTGTTGTATGTATAAACTCCATGGTTCAGTAACATAGGTTTCAACTAGGCGGGGATTAGTGTGTTTAAAGGAGGAAGATGGTCAAATGGCCACATTGATAATGAATATTGTTTGTGTAATTCAAAGAAATCCTTTAGGTTTAACTTGGTCATTTAATTGATAATAAATAGGATTTTGATTTGATTTTTAATTAACAAATTGTGAATGATAGTTATTGTAATTTAAGTTAATATAATTACTCGGGTAATTATATTTGCCCTCTAATGTCGTTTTTTTTCAAAAGTTGGCTAAATTACAATTTAGTCCCTGAACTTATTTTTTTTATATACTTAATTAAGTGGATTTGTGATAAGTAAATTTATATTTTGTTTTAATTATAAACAAAAGCAATTGATTTGATTTCGGATATCAAATCGACTAAAGTACAATTTAGTCCCTTTTTGGCAAAAGTACAGTTTAGCCCCTAATTGGTTAAAGTACGATTTAGTCCCTAAACTTTTATTAACTTAAAATGATTAGGTTTTTGATTTGTAACTTGGGTTACTTAGAATTGAAGTTATTGAGTTCCGCTTTTAAAAAATGGTTATTTATTTTGTTAATTTATTTTATAAATATGAACTTGGGTTTATATTGATAATTGTTTTGAGTCGGGTTAGACTTGGGTCACCCGACCAGTGAGGTTAGCTTGGTAGTTATTGGTAACTCGGCTAACTCACTATTTGGAAATTATTTATTATTTAAGGTTATTAAATAATATTTATAAATTGGATTTTAAGCGGGAACTCGGTAGACTTATATTAATTGGGCTTTATTTACCTTATGGGTATTATTTGTGTGTGCTTTGAATTGTTTATTCCGACATGTGATTTGTGCTTGTCCTATGTGGTGTCTAGTACTCTCTAGAGTTAGGGTCTGTTTTTAATAATTATTTTATTTGTCTAGACCCGTCTATTGTTCGTGCTCCAGAGGCGAACCAGGATTAGTTGCTTGCCGGTTATCACGTGGATTAGCAAGCCGTGAGTTTGTACTTACTATTTACCGCTTTATTAAGTAAATAGTTATTTTGATATTAAATATATATACTGTACGTATATTTCGAACTGTTTTTATATTATGGCTTCTAGTTGGAACATGCTACCTAATGGGCATCATTAGGACTGCGTGCGCACCGGTATTGATCTGGGTAAGGTATATATGGAAATGTGGTAACTCGGTGTGAGCATAGCTCTCGGGACCAGGTAGAGTAACTCGGTGCAGCTCAGCTCTCGGGACTCTGGTATAAGTGTGGTCAGTGGTAACTTGGTGTAGCTCAGCTCTCGGTACCAGACCTATTGGATAATGATTATTATTTAGAATTGTGGATTAGGGTTCCAACTATTATCTGTAATATCGTTATTAAATGTTTTAAACGTTTTAAAGGTTTTCTACTTAATAAATGTAAATAGTAGTATGAACTCATCTCAGTATATCTGACCCCGTTGTTTTCCCAATTTTTCCCAGGGTTATGATCTGAGAGAGTCTGGTGATCTCCGCATTTACTTTTCCTCGGAGGTTCCATTTATTTTGATAAACTGTCAAACTATTTTATTCTTAGACCGCAATAGTTGACTAGACGTCTTTATTATTATTACAGTTGTTTGTCGGATTGGTCTGACTAGTTATATTGCTCTGGCATGTTATGTAGTTATTTCGGATTATTTATGTTATGCCTATTTTTAGACTCAGAATTGGATAAGCATGTTATATTATTTGTTGAATATTATATCTGCTAGATTTAGGCTGAAGTCTCGGTTGCCCCCGAGCATTGGTTTTCTGCAGGTTTATGTGTTTATGTGTTAAATGATAGGCTAGCTACGGGTTTCGGTACTACATTACCCATACCCTAGCGCCGGTCGCGATTCATGAAAATGGGTCGTGACAAACTTGGTATTAGAGCTTTGGTTTCAAACCAAGGCCAATTGCTTGCTATGTGTTTACTCTGTTAAGTATGGTTGTGTCTTAGGAACTACTGCGGATATAGGATTCTGTCATGTCTTTAAAACCGTCATCTTTTGATTTTAAAACATTCTGCCTATACCAATAGGATTGCGTCGAGTCAGTCATTATTTGTTGATTTGATGCTGTTAATTGTTAATGCTATTTCACTTGGGTGAGTATTTTATTGCTGTTGATTTCTCGGGAAATCCTAATTATTAATTGTTTCGTTTCATACTTGGGTATGAATTATGTGTTATTTATATTGTTTTTGTTCAATCCTTAGGATATGGACAATGTTGTTCGTACTCGTGCTCGTGCTGCGGCAGAGCAAGAAGCTGTGGCTGATGATGCGATTTCCATGGAAGTCGATCAGAACGTACCACCAGTTCAGGCTAATGCTGGACGTGGTCGAGGTGGAGGTGCTGGTAGAGGTAGAGGTGCTGGTAGAGGCAGAGGAGCTGGTGCTGGTAGAGGTGGAGCTAGAGGACGTGGTGCAGCAGGTGTTCAGGCACCGAATGTGCAGCACGCACCAGAGGTGCAACATGCACCAAACATGCAAGCGTTCGACTTCACTACCTTCTTGGCTGGGATTGTCGAGATGCAGAACAACCAGGCTCTTCTGCAGAATCAGTGTACGGTACTGGGTCAGCTAGCGCAGCAACAGCAACCTCAGGCTGGTGTTGTAGCTGGTGTTGGTGGACTTGCTGGTGTCGGTCATATTCCGACGGACAGAGAGTTGGTGATGATCTACTTGAAGTTGAATCCGACTTCTTTTGATAGTACTGGGGATGCTCTGGACTTTTTGGAGGAATTTGAGTACAACAGTCAGAGGATTCAAGCTTCTGATCGTCAATCAGTGATGCTGGTGGAGATGTCGCTGAAGGGTCCAGCTAAGGACTGGTATCGCGATAACATCAGGCCAGTTATGGATACTTTGTCTTGGGCTGATTTTGTGATCAGGTTCAGAGGTTACTATCTACCCTTCTCTGTTACTGAGAGTTTCAGAGAAAAGCTGCTAAATTTGAAGAAGGGGGATAGATCAGTGACAGACTACACTACTGAGTTTGTACGTTTGGGGAGGTTTGCTACAGATCTTCAGGGTGATCAAGAGCGAGTGAACGACCGTTATATTAGGGGTTTAGGCTCGGAGTTTCTCCCTTTGCTGATAGGGACAAACATGGAGTTTGCCCGGTTAGTGGATAGTGCGCGGCGGATGGAGAATTCGATGGTTCAGTTTGGAACGATCTCTGACCCTTTCCAGAATCAAAAGGGAAAGAGTGACCTTCCTAGTGGGGGGCAGCAGGCCCCAGTGCAACATAGTAGTGGGAATTTCTACAGTGGCTCTTCTCAGGCCAACAGGGGGAGTCGACGGACTCACAACAAAGGGAGGCATAGTGCAAGGAGTGCTCCGTACAGTTCCAGTAGCAGTGGGAGCAACCGTGGTTCAGGACGCGGGTACAGTGGTGGATCGAACATTCCGTTCTGCCAGAATTGCAGACGTAGGCATTATGGTCAGTGCCAGTTAGCTCCTGGAGGTTGTTTCACTTGTGGCCAGCCGGGTCATTTCTCCAGGGAGTGTCCGACATCTGGACAGCAGACGTCTAACTCCAGTGTGGCGCAGTCATCTTATCAGCAGCAGAGACCTGCGTTTACACAGTCTGTAGGGTACTCTCAACCTGCAGCATCTTTTGGTGGCCAGCGGGGCCGTGGTTCTGGTGGCAGAGGTTTTGGTGGCCGTGGTAACGGCGGTAGAGGTTCCAACGGTTATGGTACTGGACAGAGTTCGCAGCAGCAGCCGCAGGGTCAGGCCAGAGTGTTCGCACTTACTCCTCAGGATGCGCGTGCATCAAATGCTGTGGTGCAAGGTACCATTCCGATTTCTTTTATAGATGCTTTAGTGTTATTTGATGCGGGTGCAACCCATTCGTTTGTATCTACATGTTTTGCTGGGAAATTGGGTATGGCACCATCTGTTTTGAGTGAACCTTTAACTGTGTCTACACCTATGTCTGAAGGTGTAGTAGTGGACGTCGTTTATCCTTCTTGTCCAGTGATTATTCAGGGTAGAGAATTATGTGCTGATTTGATTGTACTTGACGTTCTTTCTTTTGATGTTATCTTGGGGATGGACTGGTTGTCACGCCATTATGCTTCTATTGACTGTCGAGGGAAGTCAGTCGAGTTCAGGATTCCAGGTGATCTACCTTTTTCCTTTCAGGGAGAAAAGGCAGAGACACCTAAGAATCTGATTTCTGCCATCAAGGCGAAGCGGATGTTAGGCAAGGGTTGCCAGGGTTTTCTTGCTGTGGTTCGTGATTTGGAGACTAGTAGTGGTGATATGCATAGTGTTCCGATAGTGAATGAGTTCACTGATGTGTTTCTAGAGGAATTGCCTGGATTACCACCTGATCGTGATATTGAGTTTTGCATTGATGTGGTTTCTGGTACAGCTCTGATTTCGATACCGCCGTATCGGATGGCTCCTGCAGAGCTGAAGGAGTTGAAGGACCAGTTACAAGAGTTGTTGGATAGCGGGTTCATCAGACCGAGTACTTCTCCGTGGGGTGCTCCAGTTCTGTTTGTAAAGAAGAAAGACGGTTCCTTTCGGCTGTGTATCGACTACAGACAGTTGAATAAGGCTACTGTCAAGAACAAATATCCTCTTCCTCGCATCGATGATCTGTTTGACCAGTTGCAGGGTGCGAAGTGTTTTTCCAAGATTGATTTGAGGTCTGGGTATCATCAGCTACGGATCCGTGATGCAGATGTGCCTAAGACTGCTTTTCGGACTCGTTATGGACATTTTGAGTTTCTGGTTATGTCCTTTGGTCTGACGAACGCACCAGCAGCGTTTATGGATATGATGAACAGAGTGTTCAAGCCGTTTTTGGATCAGTTTGTTATCGTATTCATTGATGACATTTTGATCTATTCTCGGAGTGAGGAGGAGCATGCTTATCATTTGAGGACTATACTACAGACGTTGCGTGAGCATCAGTTGTACGCTAAGTTCTCAAAATGTGAGTTCTGGTTGGATCAGGTTACCTTTCTAGGACACGTGGTGTCGAAAGATGGGATCAAGGTTGATCCGAAGAAGATTGAGGTGGTCATGGATTGGCAAAGGCCAAGGTCAGTTACCGAGATCAGAAGTTTTCTGGGTTTAGCTGGCTACTATCGTCGGTTCGTGCAAGATTTCTCCAGAATATCTGCACCTTTGACTAAACTGACACAGAAGGGTGTCAAGTTTGAGTGGACTGACAAGTGCGAGGCGAGCTTTGAGAAGCTCAAGGAGATTTTGACTACAGCTCCGGTTTTGGCATTGCCTTCTGGCATTGATGGTTTCACAGTGTATTGTGATGCGTCTCGGATTGGTTTGGGTTGCGTTCTGATGCAACATGGACAGGTGATTGCCTATGCTTCCAGACAGTTGAAGAAACATGAGGTGAATTACCCTACTCATGATTTAGAGTTGGCAGCGGTGGTTTTTGCGCTGAAAATGTGGAGACATTATTTGTATGGTGCTACTTGTGAGATTTTCACTGATCATAAGAGTCTGAAATATATCTTTGATCAGAGAGAATTGAACTTGAGACAGAGGAGGTGGTTAGAGTTGCTGAAGGACTACGACTGTACTATTCAGTACCATCCTGGTAAGGCTAATGTGGTAGCCGATGCGTTGAGTCGCAAGTCTTCGGGCAGCTTGGCTCATATTTCTGAGGTTGGGCGTAGACCCATGGTTAGAGAGTGGCACAGTTTGATAGCTTCAGGCTATGGTTTTCAGATTTCTCAGACTGGTTGTTTGTTAGCACAGTTGCAAGTGCAACCCGTTTTGATTGATCGGATCAAAGCTGTACAAGCTGAGGATCCACAATTGAAACGGATTATTGAGGAGGTTCAGCAGGATGGAAATTCTGAGTTTACATTTGTGGATGGTGTTCTGAGACATGGTTCGAGATTGTGTGTTCCGGATTCAGATGGTTTGAGGGACCAGATTCTGGAAGAAGCGCACAAGTCTGCTTATAGTGTTCATCCGGGTTCTACTAAGATGTACCATGATCTTAAGGGTACCTATTGGTGGAGCGGGATGAAGAAGGATTTCGCTGAGTATGTTTCTAAGTGTCTGACGTGCCAGCAGGTGAAGCTAGAGCATCAGAGACCTTTTGGCTATCTGCAGCCACTACCTATTCCAGAGTGGAAGTGGGAGCGGATTGCTATGGATTTTGTGGTTGGTTTACCACGTACTCGACAGGGGTACGATTCCATTTGGGTTATAGTTGACCGTATGACAAAGTCAGCTCATTTCCTTCCGATTAAGGTTTCGTATACCGCTTCGAGGTTGGCTCAGTTGTACATCGACAGGATTGTCAGCCTGCATGGTGTACCAGTTTCTATTGTTTCAGACAGAGGTTCTGTGTTTACTTCGAGGTTCTGGAAAGCGTTACAGGAATCCTTGGGTTCTCGGTTGGATTTCAGTACAGCTTTTCATCCTCAGACTGACGGTCAGTCTGAGAGGACTATTCAGACGTTGGAGGATATGCTCAGGATGTGTGTTCTCGATTTTCAGGGTAGCTGGGATACTCATCTGCCGTTGATTGAGTTTTCTTACAACAACAGTTACCACGCGAGTATCGAGATGGCGCCGTATGAGGCTTTGTACGGGCGCAAGTGTAGATCTCCTATCTGTTGGGAGGAGGTCGGAGAGCGTAAACTCTCGGGAGCTGAGATCATTCAGATTACCTCAGAGAAGGTACCGTTGATTAAGCGGAGATTAGAGACTGTTTTTAGTCGGCATAAGATTTATGCAGATCCGAAGAGGAAAGACATCGAGTTTCAGGTGGGAGACTTTGTGTTTCTTCGGGTTTCGCCTATGAAAGGCGTGGTTCGTTTTGGCGTCAAGGGAAAGTTGGCACCGAGGTATATTGGTCCTTATGAGATTTCAGAGAGGATTGGAGCTGTGGCTTATCGTCTGGTTCTGCCGCCAGACATGTCGTTAGTACATCCTGTGTTTCACGTTTCTATGTTGAGAAAGTGCATTTCTGACCCTTCGCACGTGATTGTGCCTCAGAGTGTGGAGATTGACCAAGAGCTGTCCTATGAGGAACAGCCAGTAGAGATTGTTGATACGCAAGTGCGTAAATTGCGGAACAAGGAAATTCCGATGGTCAAAGTTCTCTGGCGCAATCATTCTGTAGAGGAGTGTACTTGGGAGACCGAGTTGGATATGCGGAATCGCTATCCTTTTCTGTTTCCGTGAGGTACGATATCTTGAATTCTGTGACTTTTTATAATTTTTACTTGTGTTACGTGTTGTTCTGATGTGATTTACTTGTCGTGATAAATTCGAGGACGAATTTTTAATTAGTTGGGGAGAATGTAATATCCCGTAAAATTTTACATTTTATTACATTTAAATTCCGACATTTTTCCGGTCGTTTTGAAGTATTTTCGATATTAGTGGGTTGGTTCGAGTTGGTTGGATTAGGGTTGATTTTAATTGATTAAACCATTTGTTTTTTTTTAATTAATTAAAAAGAAAAAAAAAAGGGTTTTATTGATTCTCGTTCGAGAATATGGATTCTCGAACGAGAATCCAATTTCAGGCCTGGTCTCGTTCGAGACCAGGCCATTCTCGAACGGGAATCGGGCCTTTAAGGCCATTCCCGTTCGAGAAACAAAGTTTTCCTCGGACCCTTTCGTGTGGCCCTTTTCGATCTCATTTACGGCTCACTTCCCTACGTTATTTTAAGTCGATTTCTTCATAGAAAACCTAGAGCACACTGCAAACTAACCCTAGCCACTCTCCTTTCGTTCTTTCGCTGAGTATCGAATCCGTAATCATCCTCCAAAGTTGCTGTTCAGTAAGTGTTCATAATTCCTTTGATTTTCAGATTTTGTTTTGAAACGGCATTACGTAATTTGAGTCGTTCTCATTCGTTTCTAGGTCGAAATCAAAACCGTTTAATCTCAGACGTTCTAGACTCAATTCCCTACGTTTCTCTATCTCGGTTTTGCTAAACGGTACGTAATCGATCCCGTTTCAATCGCCGTACGGTTTCCGTTTTAGGAATGCTATACACTGTTCTTGGTATTTGTGGTTATGCCGATTGATTCAATTCCTTTTTGCTATGATTTTGCTTGTATTTGATTATATATCTTTCGGGTTATTGTTAGTTTAAGCTTTCAATGAGTATCTATCCATTGTTATATATTTGTTCTTCGTTCTCGGATTGAATAAGGTTCGGCAGTAATGTTTTGATGGGTTTTTGGTGTTGATGTATAAGATGTAATGGAGATGTTATATGTTGATCTTGGTTTGATAACTGATTACATGCTTTTGTAAGATTTAATTCTTGTTGTATGTATAAACTCCATGGTTCAGTAACATAGGTTTCAACTAGGCGGGGATTAGTGTGTTTAAAGGAGGAAGATGGTCAAATGGCCACATTGATAATGAATATTGTTTGTGTAATTCAAAGAAATCCTTTAGGTTTAACTTGGTCATTTAATTGATAATAAATAGGATTTTGATTTGATTTTTAATTAACAAATTGTGAATGATAGTTATTGTAATTTAAGTTAATATAATTACTCGGGTAATTATATTTGCCCTCTAATGTCGTTTTTTTTCAAAAGTTGGCTAAATTACAATTTAGTCCCTGAACTTATTTTTTTTATATACTTAATTAAGTGGATTTGTGATAAGTAAATTTATATTTTGTTTTAATTATAAACAAAAGCAATTGATTTGATTTCGGATATCAAATCGACTAAAGTACAATTTAGTCCCTTTTTGGCAAAAGTACAGTTTAGCCCCTAATTGGTTAAAGTACGATTTAGTCCCTAAACTTTTATTAACTTAAAATGATTAGGTTTTTGATTTGTAACTTGGGTTACTTAGAATTGAAGTTATTGAGTTCCGCTTTTAAAAAATGGTTATTTATTTTGTTAATTTATTTTATAAATATGAACTTGGGTTTATATTGATAATTGTTTTGAGTCGGGTTAGACTTGGGTCACCCGACCAGTGAGGTTAGCTTGGTAGTTATTGGTAACTCGGCTAACTCACTATTTGGAAATTATTTATTATTTAAGGTTATTAAATAATATTTATAAATTGGATTTTAAGCGGGAACTCGGTAGACTTATATTAATTGGGCTTTATTTACCTTATGGGTATTATTTGTGTGTGCTTTGAATTGTTTATTCCGACATGTGATTTGTGCTAGTCCTATGTGGTGTCTAGTACTCTCTAGAGTTAGGGTCTGTTTTTAATAATTATTTTATTTGTCTAGACCCGTCTATTGTTCGTGCTCCAGAGGCGAACCAGGATTAGTTGTTTGCCGGTTATCACGTGGATTAGCAAGCCGTGAGTTTGTACTTACTATTTACCGCTTTATTAAGTAAATAGTTATTTTGATATTAAATATATATACTGTACGTATATTTCGAACTGTTTTTATATTATGGCTTCTAGTTGGAACATGCTACCTAATGGGCATCATTAGGACTGCGTGCGCACCGGTATTGATCTGGGTAAGGTATATATGGAAATGTGGTAACTCGGTGTGAGCATAGCTCTCGGGACCAGGTAGAGTAACTCGGTGCAGCTCAGCTCTCGGGACTCTGGTATAAGTGTGGTCAGTGGTAACTCGGTGTAGCTCAGCTCTCGGGACCAGACCTATTGGATAATGATTATTATTTAGAATTGTGGATTAGGGTTCCAACTATTATCTGTAATATCGTTATTAAATGTTTTAAACGTTTTAAAGGTTTTCTACTTAATAAATGTAAATAGTAGTATGAACTCATCTCAGTATATCTGACCCCGTTGTTTTCCCAATTTTTCCCAGGGTTATGATCTGAGAGAGTCTGGTGATCTCCGCATTTACTTTTCCTCGGAGGTTCCATTTATTTTGATAAACTGTCAAACTATTTTATTCTTAGACCGCAGTAGTTGACTAGACGTCTTTATTATTATTACAGTTGTTTGTCGGATTGGTCTGACTAGTTATATTGCTCTGGCATGTTATGTAGTTATTTCGGATTATTTATGTTATGCCTATTTTTAGACTCAGAATTGGATAAGCATGTTATATTATTTGTTGAATATTATATCTGCTAGATTTAGGCTGAAGTCTCGGTTGCCCCCGAGCATTGGTTTTCTGCAGGTTTATGTGTTTATGTGTTAAATGATAGGCTAGCTACGGGTTTCGGTACTACATTACCCATACCCTAGCGCCGGTCGCGATTCATGAAAATGGGTCGTGACAACTCTAGACTGACTTACTAATGATCATGCAGCCTATTGACACCCAATAGGTAGTTGGTCTCTTCGGACCGCACATTGGACACTCATCTTCAAAACAGCGAATACGACAGCATTCATATAATCAACTCACCAAAATAACATCTTACACAAGCACATTATTTCCATGCGATATATTGATAATAATATTCATAATATATGAGAATAACTTTAATAATAATAATACGCGAAAGTAAATTGCCACTCACACTGACCGCTTTCCGAATAATAATAATAATAAGATCCCATGAATGCGAGCTCCATGCGTCGTTCGATCCTTTAGCTATTTCCGCTCGTCGGTAAGTCAGTTACTTATCCGAATTACATGTACGTTTAATTCATAAACGTAAACTTAGTATCAAAACCCTAAGTTATAAACTTAGGTTAACATAATCGTATTTCGAGTATGACCCTTAACTTTGATCATATTATAATACCTAGTCGAGATATTTGTTATATCTCGTATTCAACAATTCTTGAACTTAGGTTCCTTATATCTCAAAACCCTAATCGAACACGTTATGTTCGATATCCAAATTTCTCGTTTTCGGGGTCCATGATTCACTTTTAATGTCTGACGTACTTGAAGACGGAAATCTAGGTCTAAACGGGGCGGAAATATCTAATTAAACGTGTTTGTTGGCGGATCGTGTGCGGCAGCACACTAGTGCGCGGCCGCGCACCCATAGTGTGCGCTCGCACACCAGGTTGGGTTGGTGTGCGTCCGCACACCAGGCCAAGGTGGTGTGCGCTCGCACACCGGCTGTGCGATTTTTCGCACAGCCTCGGAATCTACTTCCGGCCCTATTCCGACGTGCCTCAACATTCAACATTATTTCTGACAATTCTCATTCCAAATATCATCTAAAACGTCGAAAACGACGTGATTACGATTCGTTTAATTCGTTAAAATGAATAATCCTTATTTACTAATTCTCGTAATAAACGTCGAGCATACCTCGATTTTGAAGCTTAACGATGATAGAGAATCGAATTCTAAACGAATCGATATAAAGAACTCGTGATTTGGGCGAGAAACGGCGAAACGGCGACGGATCGACGACGATCGCCGTATTTTCTTCGTTCTTTCACTGTTCCTCTCTTTTTCTTTTCTGGATTGTTCATCTCTTATCAATTCATATATATATAATTGGCTAATTGTTCATTTTGATCTTTCATTTCTTTAACTTAAATCAATTCTCTTTTAAACTTTCTAATTTAACCCAATGGTTAAATTATCCCTTTTACTCAATTACTTACGAATTATTTATATCCATATCAATAATACTAACTCCAAATTATTATTTTCCGTCAATAATCTTTTAATTACTATTCTATAGATTTAATTGGCTAATTTGCACTTGGTCCTTAAACTTTCCAAAAGTTGCAAATTAGCCCAAAACGCATCCGCGTCCAAATTTTAAAAGGTCTCCGATTGACCCGAAACCTTTACCACAGATAATATAAAACATTTCGCGGACCTTGGCGAAATAATTTTCATTTCAAGATTTATATGGTTAAATTACCATTTTAGTTCCTGTACTTATTTTACGACTTCCTTAACATTTTTCTTTCTAATTCCAATTCCAATTTTAGAACTGCAATAAAATGTTAAATTTCTCGCAATAATCCCTTCGAATCCGTCCTGTTAAAATTTAATATTTACCGTAATTTCTCGAAAATCTTTCCGATATCGCCACTCCGGCGACTTAACACTGGACACGTGGTCCAGTTAAATACTTAAATATTTTGGGGTATTACAGAAACATTAGCATTTCATTCATAACGTTTTAAACATTTGGTTTAAATCTCCAAAAAGGGGAAATGCTAGCATTTGTTTCGTAACGTTTTAAACGCTTAGATTTGTTTCTTAACATTTTAAACTTTTTCCTTAAATTGCTAAAAAGGTAAAACATTTAGATTTGTTTTGTAACGTTTTAAACGTTTGGCCGCAAAAAAGGTCAAACGTTAGGATTTGTTTCATAACGTTCTAAACGTTTGGATTTATGTCGTAACGTTTTAAACGTTTGGCTTAAATTTGTAAAAAGGGGAAATATTAGGATTTGTTTCGTAACGTTTTCAACGTTTGGCTTACATCGCCAAAAAGGACAAACGTTAGGATTTATTTCGTAATGTTTTAAACGTTTGGCTTAAATCGCTAAAAAGGGGAAACATTAGAATTTGTTTCATAATGTTTAAAACATTTCGCTTAAATCGCGAAAAAGGTGAAACGTTAGTATTTATTTCGTAACGTTTTAAACGTTTGGCTTAATTTCGTAACGTTTTAAACGTTTGGCTTAATTTCGTAACGTTTTAAACGTTTGGCTTAAATCACTAAAAAGGTGAAACGTTTGGATTTTTTTTGTAATGTTTGGCTTAAATCGCAAAAAAGGGGAAACTTTTGGATTTGTTTCGTAGCGTTGGTATACATCTGGCTTCAGTTGCTAAAAAGGTGAAACGTAGGATTTGTTTTGTAACGTTATAAATGTTTGGATTTGTTTCGTAACATTTTAAACGTTTGGCTTAAATCTATGAAAAGGTGAAATGTTTGGATTTGTTTCGCATCGTATTAAAATTTTCGCTTAAATCCCTAATAAGGTGAAACATTTGGATTTGTTTCGTTTTAAATGTTTGGATTTATTTCGTAACATTTTAAATGTTTGACTTAAATCGCTAAAAATGTGAAACGTTTAGATTTATTTTGTAACATTTTAAACATTCGACTTAAATCGTTAAAATGTTGAAATGTTTTGATTGGTTTCGTAACGTTTTAAACATTTGGCTTAAATCGCTAAAAAAGGGCAATGTTTTGATTTTTTTCATAACGCTTGTAAACGTTTGGCTTAAATCGCTAAAAAGATGAAAAGTTTGGATTTGTTTTTTAACTTTTGTATACGTTTTGCTTTAATAGCTAAAAAGGTGAAACGTAGGATTTCTTTCGTAACATTTCAAACATTTGGATTTGTTTCGTAACATTTTAATATTTTTGCTTAAATCGCAATAAAGGTAAAACGTTTGGATTTGTTTTGCAACATTTTTAAACATTTGGCTTAAATTGCTAAAAAGGGGAAACGTTAGGATTTTTTCGTAATGTTTTAAACGTTTGGCTTAAATAGCTAAAAAGGTGAAATGGTAGGATTTTTTTTAACGTTTTAAACGTCTGTGTTAAATCGCTAAAATGGTGAAACTTTAGGATTTGTTTCGTAACGTTTTTAACGTTTGACTTAAATCGCTAAAAAGGTGAAACAATAGGATTTGTTTCGTAATGTTTTAAAAGTTTGGATTGGTTTATAATGTTTTAAACGTTTGGCTTAAATCAATAAAAAGGTGAAACGTTTGGATTTGTTTCGTAATGTTTGTAAATGTTTGGCTTAAATCGCTAAAAACGGGAAACGTTTGGATTTGTTTCGTAACATTTGCATACGTTTGGCTTCAATCGCTAAAAAAGTAAAACGTTAGGATTTGTTTCATATCGTTTTAAACGTTTAGATTTGTGTCGTAACGTTTTAATTGTTAGGCTTGAATTGCTAAAAAGGTGAAATGTCAGGATATGTTTCGTATCGTATTAGAAGTTTGGATTTGTTTCGTAACATTATAAATGTTTGACTGAAATCACTAAAAAGGTGAAATGTTAGGATTTGTTTCGTATCGTATTAAAAGTTTGGCTTAAATCGCTAAAAAGGTGTAACATTAGGATTTGTTTCGTTTTAAACGTTAGGATTTGTTTCGTAATATTTTAAACGTTCTGCTTAAATTGCTAAATAGGTGAAACGTTTAGATTTATTTTTAAACGTTTTAAACGTTCGTCTTAAATCGTTGAAATGGGAAAACGTTTGGATTGGTTTCATAACGTTTTAAACGTTTGGCTTAAATCGCTAAAAAGGTGAAATGTTTTGATTTTTTTTTGTAATGTTTCAAACGTTTAGCTTAAATCGCCAAAAAGGTGAAACCTTAGGAATTGTTTTTTAACGTTTTAAAAATTTGGCTTAAATCGCTAAAAAGGTAAAATTTTAGGATTTGTTTCCTAGCGTTTTTAACGTTTAGCTTACATCGCTAAAAAGGTGACATGTTAGGATTTGTTTCGTAACGTTTTATACTTTTGCCTTAAATCACTAAAATGGTGAAATATTTGGATTTGTTTCGTAATGTTTGGAAACGTTTGGCTTAAATCGCGAAAAAGGGTAAACGTTTGGATTTGTTTCATAACGTTTGTATACGTTTGGCTTCAATCGCTAAAAAGGTGAAACGTTAGGATTTGTTTCGTAACGTTTTATACGTTTGGATTTGTGTCGTAACGTTTTAAACGTTTGGCTTAAATGCTAAAAAGGTAAAATGTTAGAATTTCATTCATAACGTTTTAAACATTTGGTTTAAATATCTAAAAAGGGGAAATGTTAGCTTTTGTTTCGTAACATTTTAAACGCTTAGATTTGTTTCGTAACATTTTAAACGTTTTTCCTAAATTAATAAAAAGGTAAAACATTTGGATTTGTTTTGTAACGTTTTAAATGTTTGTCTTAAATCGCAAAAAAGGTCAAACGTTAGGATTTGTTTCATAACGTTTTAAACGTTTGGATTTGTGTCGGAACGTTTTAAACGTTTGGCTTAAATTCGTAAAAAGGAGAAACGTTTGCATTTGTTTCGTAATGTTTTCAACGTTTTTGCTTAAATCGTCAAAAAGGACAAACATTAGGATTTGTTTCGTAATATTTTAAACGTTTGGCTTAAATCGCTAAAAAGGGGAAACATTAGGATTTGTTTCATAATGTTTAAAACACTTGACTTAAATCGCTAAAAAGGTGAAACGCTAGGATTTATTTCGTAACGTTTTAAACGTTTGGTTTGATTTCGTAATGTTTTAAACGTTTGGCTTATATGTTTTGATTGGTTTCATAACGTTTTACACTTTTGCCTTAAATCACTAAAATGGTGAAACATTTGGATTTGTTTCGTAATGTTTGGAAACGTTTGGCTTAAATCGCGAAAAAGGGTAAACGTTTGGATTTGTTTCATAACGTTTGTATACGTTTGGCTTCAATCGCTAAAAAGGTGAAACGTTAGGATTTGTTTCGTAACGTTTTATACGTTTGGATTTGTGTCGTAACGTTTTAAACGTTTGGCTTAAATGCTAAAAAGGTAAAATGTTAGAATTTCATTCATAACGTTTTAAACATTTGGTTTAAATATCTAAAAAGGGGAAATGTTAGCTTTTGTTTCGTAACATTTTAAACGCTTAGATTTGTTTCGTAACATTTTAAACGTTTTTCTTAAATTAATAAAAAGGTAAAACATTTGGATTTGTTTTGTAACGTTTTAAACGTTTGTCTTAAATCGCAAAAAAGGTCAAACGTTAGGATTTGTTTCATAACGTTTTAAACGTTTGGATTTGTGTTGTAACGTTTTAAACGTTTGGCTTAAATTCGTAAAAAGGGGAAACGTTTGCATTTGTTTCGTAAAGTTTTCAACGTTTTTGCTTAAATCGCCAAAAAGGACAAACATTAGGATTTGTTTCGTAATATTTTAAACGTTTTGCTTAAATCGCTAAAAAGGGGAAACATTAGGATTTGTTTCATAATATTTAAAACACTTGGCTTAAATCACTAAAAAGGTGAAACGCTAGGATTTATTTCGTAACGTTTTAAACGTTTGGTTTGATTTCGTAATGTTTTAAACGTTTGGCTTAAATCGATAAAAAGGTGAAATGTTTGGATTTTTTTGTAATGTTTACAAAAAGGGGAAACGTTTGGATTTGTTTTGTAGAATTTGTATACATCTTGCTTTAGTCGCTAAAAAGGTGAAACGTAGGATTTGTTTTGTAACGTTATAATCGTTTGGATTTGTTTCGTAACATTTTTAACGTTTGGCTTAAATTAATGAAAAGGTGAAATGCTAGGATTTGTTTCGTATCGTATTAAAAGTTTCACTTAAATCGCTAAAAAGGTGAAACGTTAGGATTTGTTTCGTTTTAAACGTTTGGATGTATTTCGTAACATTTTAAACGTTTGACTTAAATCGCTAAAAAGGTAAAACTTTTAGATTTATTTTGTAACATTTTAAACATTCGGCTTAAATCGTTAAAATGTTGAAATGTTTTGATTGGTTTCGTAACGTTTTAAATGTTTGGCTTAAATCGATAAAAAGGGGAAATCTTTTGATTTTTTTCGTAACGTTTGTAAACGTTTGGCTTATATCGCTAAAAAGGGGAAATGTTTGAATTTGTTTTGTAACTTTTGTATACGTCTGGCTTTAATCGCTAAAATGGTGAAACGTAGGATTTCTTTCGTAAAATTCTAAAACTTTGGATTTGTTTCGTAACATTTAAAACTTTTTGCTTAAATCGCTATAAAGATAAGACATTTGGATTTTATTTGTAACGTTTTAAACATTTGGCTAAAATCGCTAAAAAGGGAAAACGTTAGGATTTTTTCGTAATGTTTTAAACGTTTGGCTTAAATAGCTAAAAAGGGGAAACGTTAGGATTTGTTTTTTAACTTTTTAAACGTTTGTCTTAAACCGCTAAAATGGTGAAATTTTAGGATTTGTTTCGTAACCTTTTTAACGTTTGGCTTAAATCGCTAAAAAGGTGAAACAATAGGATTTGTTTCGTAACGTTTTAAACGTTTGTCTTAAATCAACAAAAAGGTGAAACGTTTGGATTTGTTTCGTAACGTTTGTAAATGTTTGGCTTAAATCGCTAAAAAGGAAAAACGTTTGGATTTGTTTCGTAACATTTGCATAGGTTTGGCTTCAATCGCTAAAAAGGTGAAACGTTAGGATTTGTTTTATATCGTTTTAAACGTTTTAAAAGTTTGGATTTGTGTCGTAATGTTTTAATTGTTAGGCTTGAATTGCTAAAAAGGTGAAATGTTAGGATTTGTTTCGTATCGTATTAAAAGTTTGGATTTGTTTCGTAACATTATAAATGTTTGACTGAAATCACTAAAAAGGTGAAATGTTAGGATTTGTTTCATATCGTATTAAAAGTTTGGCTTAAATCTCTAAAAAGGTGTAGCACTAGGATTTGTTTTGTTTGAAACGTTCATATTTGTTTCGTAACATTTTAAACGTTCGGCTTAAATTGCTAAATAGGTGACACGTTTAGATTTATTTTGAAACGTTTTAAATGTTCGGCTTAAATCGTTAAAATGGTAAAATGTTTGGATTGGTTTCGTAATGTTTTAAACGTTTGGCTTAAATCGCTAAAAAAGTGAAATGCTTTGATTTTTTTAGTAACGTTTTAAACGTTTGGCTTAAATCGCCAAAAAGGTGAAACTTTACGATTTGTTTCGTAGCGTTTTTAAAATTTGGCTTAAATCGCTAAAAAGGTGAAATTTTAGGATTTGTTTCGTAGCGTTTTTAACGTTTAGCTTACATAGCTAAAAAGGTGAAACGTTAGGATTTGTTTCGTAACGTTTTATACGTTTGGATTTGTGTCATAACGTTTTAAACGTTTGGCTTAAATGCTAAAAAGGTGAAACATTAGAATTTCATTCATAACGTTTTAAACTTTTGGTTTAAATATCTAAAAAGGGAAAAGGTTAGCATTTGTTTCGTAACGTTTTAAACGCTTAGATCTGTTTCATAACATTTTAAACGTTTTCCTTAAATTGCTAAAAACGTAAAACATTTGGATTTGTTTTGTAACGTTTTAAACGTTTGGCTTAAATCACAAAAAAGGTCAAACGTTAGGATTTGTTTCATAACGTTTTAAACGTTTGGATTTGTGTCGTAACATTTTAAACGTTTGGCTTAAATTCGTAAAAAGGGAAAACGTTAGGATTTGTTTCGTAACGTTTTCAACGTTTGGCTTAAATTACCAAAAAGGACAAACGTTAGGATTTATTTCGTATTGTTTTAAAAGTTTGGCTTAAATCGCTAAAAAGGGGAAACATTAGGATTTGTTTCATAATGTTTAAAACATTTGGCTTAAATCGCTAAAAAGGTGAAACGTTAGGATTTATTTCGTAACGTTTTAGACGTTTGGTTTGATTTCGTAACGTTTTAAATATTTGGCTTAAATCGCTAAAAAGGTGAAACGTTTGGATTTTTTTTGTAATGTTTGGCTTAAATCGCTAAAAAGGGGGAACGTTTGGATTTGTTTCATAACGTTTGTATACGTTTGGCTTCAATTGCTAAAAAGGTGAAACATTAGGATTTGTTTCGTAATGTTTTATACGTTTGGATTTGTGTCGTAACGTTTTAAACGTTTGGCTAAAATGTTAAAAAGGTGAAATGTTAGAATTTCATTCGTAACGTTTTAAATATTTGTTTTAAATATCTAAAAATGGGAAATGTTAGCATTTGTTTCGTAACGTTTTAAACGCTTAGATTTGTTTCGTAACATTTTAAACCTTTTCCTTAAATTGCTAAAAACATAAAACATTTGGATTTGTTTTGTAACGTTTTAAACGTTTGGCTTAAATCGCAAAAAAGGTCAAACGATAGGATTTGTTTCATAACGTTTTATACGTTTGGATTTGTGTCGTAAAGTTTTAAACGTTTGGCTTAAATTCGTAAAAAGGAGAAACGTTAGGATTTGTTTCGTAACGTTTTCAACGTTTGGCTTAAATTACCAAAAAGGACAAACGTTGGAATTTGTTTCGTAATGTTTTAAAAGTTTGGCTTAAAACGCGAAAAAGGGGAAACATTAGAATTTGTTTCATAATGTTTAAAACATTTGGCTTAAATCACTAAAAATGTGAAACATTAGGATTTATTTCATAACGTTTTAAACGTTTGTTTTGATTTCGTAACCTTTTAAATTTTTGGGTTAAATCGCTAAAAAGGTGAAACGTTTGGATTTTTTTTGTAATGTTTGGCTTAAATCGCTAAAAAGGGGAAACGTTTGGATTTGTTTCGTAACGTTTGGACGTTTGTATACGTTTGGCTTCAATTGCTAAAAAGGTGAAACGTTAGGATTTGTTTCGTAATGTTTTATATGTTTGGATTTGTGTCGTAACGTTTTAAACGTTTGGCTTAAATGCTAAAAAGGTGAAATGTTAGAATTTTGTTCGTAACGTTTTAAATATTTGATTTAAATCTCTAATAATGGGAAATGTTAGCATTTGTTTCGTAACGTTTTAAATGCTTAGATTTGTTTCGTAACATTTTAAACGTTTTCTTTAAATTGCTAAAAACGTAAAACATTTGGATTTTTTTTGTAACGTTTTAAACGTTTGGCTTAAATCGCAAAAAAGGTCAAACGTTAGGATTTATTTCATAACGTTTAAAACGTTTGGATTTGTGTTGTAACGTTTTAAACGTTTCGCTTAAATTCGTAAAAAGGGGAAACGTTAGAATTTGTTTCGTAACGTTTTCAACGTTTGGCTTGAATCGCCAAAAAGGACAAACGTTAGGATTTGTTTCGTAATGTTTTAAACGTTTGGCTTAAATCGCTAAAAAGGGGAAACATTAGGATTTGTTCCATAATGTTTAAAACATTTGGCTTAAATCGCTAAAAAGGTTAAATGTTAGGATTTATTTCGTAACGTTTTAAACGTTTGGTTTGATTTCGTAATGTTTTAAACGTTTGGTTTGATTTCGTAATGTTTTAAACGTTTGGCTTAAATAGCTAAAAAGGCGAAATGTTTGGATTTTTTTTGTAATGTTTGGCTTAAATTGCTAAAAAGGGGAAACGTTTTGGATTTGTTTCATAGCGTTGGTATACATCTGGCTTCAGTCGCTAAAAAGGTGAAACGTAGGATTTGTTTTGTAACGTTATAAACGTTTGGATTTGTTTCGTAACATTTTAAACGTTTGGCTTAAATCGATGAAAAGGTGAAATGTTAGGATTTGTTTCATATCATAGTAAAAGTTTCGCTTAAATCGCTAAAAAGGTGAAACGTTCGGATTTGTTTCGTTTTAAACGTTTGGATGTATTTCTTAACATTTTAAACGTTTGACTTAAATCGCTAAAAAGGTGAAACGTTTAGATTTATTTTGTAACATTTTAAACGTTCGGCTTAAATCGTTAAAATGTTGAAATGTTTTGATTGGTTTCGTAACGTTTTAAACGTTTGGCTTAAATCGCTAAAAAGGGGAAATGGTGTGATTTTTTTCGTAGCGTTTGTAAACGTTTGGCTTAAATCGCTAAAAAGGGAAAAGTTTGGATTTGTTTTGTAACTTTTGTACACGTCTGCCTTTAATCGCTAAAAAGGTGAAACGTAGGATTTCTTTCGTAACATTCTAAACGTTTGGATGTGTTTCGTAACATTTTAAACTTTTTGCTTAAATCGCTAAAAAGGTAAAACGTTTGGATTTGTTTTGTAAAGTTTTAAAAATTTGGCTTAAATCGCTAAAAAGGGAAAAGTTAGTATTTTTTTCATAATGTTTTAAACGTTTGGCTTAAATAGCTAAAAAGGTGAAACGTTAGGATTTTTTTTAACGTTTTAAACGTTTGTCTAAAATCACTAAAATGGTGAAACGTTAGGATTTATTTCGTAACGTTTTTAACGTTCGGTTTAAATCGCTAAAAAGGTGAAACAATAGGATTTGTTTCGTAACGTTTTAAAAGTTTGGATTGGTTTCGTAACGTTTTAAACGTTTGGCTTAAATCAAGAAAAAGGTGAAACGTTTGGATTTGTTTCGTAACGTTTGTATATGTTTGTCTTAAATCGCTAAAAATGGGAAACGTTTGGATTTAATTCGTAACATTTGCATATGTTTGGCTTCAATCGCTAAAAAGGTGAAACGTTAGGATGTGATTCATAACATTTTAAACGTTTGGTTTAAATCGCTAAAAAAGGAGAAACGTTAGCATTTGTTTCTTAACGTTTAAAACGTTTAGATTTGTTTCATAACATTTTAAACATTTTGCTTAAATTGCTAAAAAGATAAAATATTTGGATTCGTTTTGTAACATTTTAAACGTTTTTTATAAATCGCTAAAGAGGTCAAACGTTTGGATTTGTGTCGTAATGTTTTAAACGTCTTGCTTAAATTCGTAAAAAGGGGAAACGCTAGGATTTGTTCCATAACATTTTAAACGTTTGGCTTAAATTGCTAAAAAGGGGAAACGTTAGAAATTTTTTTCGTAACGTTTTAAATGTTTGGCAAAAATCGCTAAAAAGGGGAAACGTTTGGATTTGTTTCGTAACTTTTAAAACATTTGGCTTAAATCTCTAAAAAGGTTAAACGTTAGAATTTATTTCCTACCGTTTTAAGAATTCGGATTGATTTGTAATGTTTTAAACATTTGGCTTAAATCGCTAAAAAGGTTAAAAGTTTGCTTAAATCGATAAAAAGGTAAAACATTTGTATTTGTTTGGTAACATTTTAAAAGTTTGGTTTAAATCGCTAAAGGTCAAATGTTAGAATTTATTTCATAACGTTTTAAACGTTTGGATTTGTGTCGTAATTTTCCAAACGTTTTACTTAAATTGCCAAAAAGATGAAACGTAAGGATTTGTTTCGTAACGTTTTGAACGTTTGGCTTAAATTGCTAAAAAGGTGAAAAGTTAGGATTTGTTTTTTAACGTTTTCAAAGTTTGGATTGGTTTCTTAACGTTTTAATCGTTTAGCTTAAATTGCTAAAAAGGTAAAACGTTTGGATTTGTTTCGAAACGTTTTAAAAGTTTTACTTCAATCGCTAAAAAGATGAAATGTTAGGATTTCTTTCGTATCGTTTTAAACGTTTGGCTTAAATCGCTAAAAAGGTGAAATGTTAGTATTTGTTTCGTAGCATTTTAAACGTTTGGCTTAAATCGCTAAAAAGGTGAAACATTAGGATTTGTTTCGTAACGTTTTAATCATTTGTATTGGTTTCCTAAAGTTTTAAATGTTGGCTTAAATCGATAAAAAGGTGAAACTTTTGGATTTCTTTCGCAACGTTTGTAAACGTTTGGCTTAAATCGCTAAAAAGATGAAACGTTTGGATTTAATTTCTAACCTTTTAAATTTTTGCTTGGTATCGTAACGTTTTAAACGTTTGGATTAAATCGCTAAAAAGGGGAAACGTTAGGATTTGTTTTGTAACGTTGTGAACGTGTGGATTGGTTTCATATCTTTTTAAACGTTTGGCTTGAATCGCTAAAAAGATTAAACGTTTGGATTTTTTTCGTTACGTTAGTAAAATTTTGGCTTAAATCGCTAAAAAAGTGAAACTTTTGGATTTGTTTCGTTTCAAACGTTTGGATTTATTTCATAACATTTTAAACATTTGGCTTAAATCGCTAAAAAGCTGAAACATTTAGATTTATTTTGTAAAGTTTTAAACGTTCGGCATAAATTGTTAAAATGGGGAAACGTTTTGATTGATTTTGTAAAAGATTAAACGTTTGGATTTTTTTGTTACGTTTGTAAAATTTTGGCTTAAATCGCTAAAAAAGTGAAACGTTTGGATTTGTTTCGTTTCAAACGTTTGGATTTATTTCATAACATTTTAAACATTTGGCTTAAATCGCTAAAAAGGTGAAATGTTTTAATTTTTTTCATAACGTTAGTAAAACGTTTGGCTTAAATCGCTAAAAAAGGGAAAAGTTTGGATTTGTTTTGTAACTTTTGTATACGTCTAGCTTAAATCGCTAAAAAGATGAAACGTAGGATTTGTTTCGTAACGTTTTAAACGCTTGGATTTGTTTCGTAACATTTTAAACTTTTTGCTTAAATCGCTAAAAAGGTAAAACGTTTGGATTTGTTTTGTAACGTTTTAAACATTTGGCTTAAATCGCTAAAAAGGTAAAGAGTTAGGATTTGTTTCATAATGTTTTAAACGTTTGGCTTAAATCGCTAAAAAGTTGAAACGTTAGGATTTGTTTTTTTATCGTTTTAAGTGTTTTGCTTAAATCGCTAAAAAGGTGAAACTTTAAGATTTCTTTCATAACGTTTTAAACGTTTGGCTTAAATCCTAAAACGGTGAAATGTTAGGATTTGTTTTGTAATGTTTTGAACGTTTGGATTGGTTTCGTTACATTTTTAACGTTTGGCGTAAATCAATAGAAAGGTTAAACATTTGGATTTGTTTCGTAACGTTTGTAAATATTTTGCTTAAAATCGCTAAAAAGGGGAAATGTTTGGATTTGTTTCGTAACTTTTGCATACGTTATTTCAATCGCTAAAAAGGTGAAACGTTAGGATTTGTTTCATAACGTTTTAAACGTTTGGATTTGTGTCGTTATGTTTTAATTATTTCGCTTAAATTTCTAAAAAGGTGAAACGTTAAAATTTCATTCATAATGTTTTAAACATTTGGTTTAAATCGCTAAAAAGAGGAAACGTTAGCATTTGTTTTGGAATATTTTAAACGTTTAGATTTGTTTCGTAACATTTTAAACGTTTTGCTTAAATTGCTAAAAAGGTAAACCATTTTGATTTGTTTTGTAACGTTTTAAACGTATGGCTTAAATCGCTAAAAACGTCAAATGATAGGATTTGTTTTGTAACGTTTTAAAGTTTGGATTTGTGTCGTAATGTTTTAAACGTTTGGCTTAAATCGCTTAAAAGGGGAAACGTTAGGATTTATTTCGTAACGTTTTAAACGTTTGGCTTAAATTGATAAATAGGGAAAACGTTTGGATTTGTTTCGTAACATTTAAAACATTCGGCTTAAAATGCTAAAAAGGTGAAACGTAAGGATTTATTTTGTAACGTTTTAAACATTCGGATTGATTTACAACGTTTTAAATGTTTGAGTTAAATCGCTAAAAAGGCAAAACGTTTGGATTTTTTTTGTAACATTTGTAAACGTTTGGCTTAAATCTCTAAATAGGGGAAACGTTTGTATACGTCTTGCTTCAATTGCTAAAAAGGTTAAACGTAGGCTTTCCTTCGTAACATTTTAAACATTTGGATATATTTCGTAACAATTTAAACGTTTGGCTTAAATAGCTAAAAAAGTGAAACGTTAGGATTTGTTTCGTATCGTTTTAAAAGTTTGGCTTAAATCGCTAAAATGGTGAAACGTCAGGATTTGTTTCGTTTAAAACATTTGGATATTTTTTGTAACATTGGAAACGTTCGGCTTAAATTTCCAAAAAGGTGAAAAAAATTAGGATTTCATTCGTAACGTTTTAAACGTTTAGCTTAAACTACTAAAAAGGTGAAACATTAGCATTTGTTTCGTAACGTTTTGTAGGTTTAGATTTGTTTCTTAACATTTTAAACGTTTGCTTAAATCGATAAAAAGGTAAATCATTTGTATTTGTTTGATAATGTTTTAAACGTTTGGCTTAAATCGCTAAACAGGTCAAATTTAGAATTAGTTTCGTAACGTTTTAAACGTTTGGATTTGTGTCGTAATTTTTTAAACGTTTTACTTAAATTTCTAAAAAGATGAAACGTAAGGATTTGTTTCGTAACGTTTTGAACGTTTGACTTAAATTCTTAAAAAGATGAAAAGTTATGATTTGTTTTTTAACGTCTTAAACGTTTAGATTGTGTTCTTAACGTTTTAAACGTTTGGCTTAAATTGCTAAAAAGGTAAAACGTGTGGATTCATTTTGAAGCGTTTTAAACGTTTGGTTTCAATCGCTAAAAAGAACGAAATGTTAGGATTTGTTTCGTAAGTTTTAAACGTTTGGCTTAAATCGTTAAAAAGGTGAAATGTTAGGATTTGTTTCGTAACATTTTAAATGTTAGAATATGTTTCATAACGTTTTAATTGTTGGCTTAAATTGATAAAAAGGTGAAACGCTTGGATTTCTTTCGTAACGTCTGTAAACGTTTTGCTTAAATAGGTAAAAAGGTGAAACGTTTGGATTTAATTTGTAACCTTTTAACGGTTTGATTGGTTTCGTAACGTTTTAAACGTTTGGATTAAATCGCTAAAAAAGGGAAAGTTTGGATTTTTTTCGTAACGTTTTAAACGTTTGGATTGGTTTCGTATCGTTTTAAACGTTTGGCTTAAATCGCTAAAAAGGTGAAAGTTTGGATTTGTTTCGTCACGTTTGTAAACATTTGGCTTAAATCGCTAAAAATGTGAAACGTTTGGATTTGTTTCGTAACATTCATATACGTTTGGCTTAAATCACTAAAAAGGTGAAACGTTAGAATTTGTTTCATAATGTTTTAAACGTTTGGATTTATTTCTTAACATTTTAAACGTTTGGCATAAATCGCTAAAAAGGTGAAACGATAGGATTTGTTTCGTAACATTTTAAATGTTTTGCTTAAATCGCTAAAAAGGTTAAACGTTTGGATTTCTTTCGAAACATTTTAAATGTTTGGCTTAAATCGCTAAAAAGGTGAAACATTTGGATTTGTTTTGTAACGTCTTAAATGTTTGGTTAACGCTAAAAATGTAAAACGTTGGGATTTGTTTCGTAATGTTCTAAACGTTTGAATTTGCTATAAGGTAATTCTTTTGGATTTGTTTTGTAACGTTTCAAACGTTTGGCTTAAATTGCTAAAAAGGTGAAACATTAGGATTTGTTTCGCAACGTTTTGAACGTTTGGATTTGTGTTGTAACGTTTTGAATGTTTGGCTTAAACTGGTAAAAAGGTGAAACGTTAGGATTTTTTTCGTAATGTTTTTAATGTTTATCTTAAATCGATAAAAAGGTGAAACATTTGGATTTATTTCGTATCGTTTGTAAACGTTTGGATTTAATCGCTAAAAAGGTGAAACATTTGGATTTAATTCGTAACCTTTTAAACGTTTGATTGGTTTCGTAACGTTTTAAACGTTTGGATTAAATCGCTAAAAAGGGGAAACGTTTGGATTTTTTCGTAACGTTTTAAACGTTTGGTTTGGTTGCGTAACGTTTTAAACGTTTGGGTTAAATCGCTAAAAAGGTGAAACATTAGGATTTGTTTCGTAACGTTGTAAATGTGTGGATTGGTTTCGTATCGTTTTAAACGTTTGGCTTATATCGCTAAAAAGGTGAGACATTTGGATTTGTTTCGTAACGTTTGTAAATATTTGGCTTAAATCGCTAAAAAGGTGAAACGTTAGAATTTGTTTTGTAACGTTTTAAAATTTTGTATTTATTTCGTAACATTTTAAACGTTTGACTTAAATCGCTAAAAAGGTGAAACAATAGGATTTGTTTCGTAACATTTTAAACGTTTTGCTTAAATCACCAAAAAGATGAAACGTTTGGATTTCTTTCGTAAAATTTTAAATATTTGGCTTAAATCACTAAAAAGGGGAAACATTTGGATTTGTTTTGTAACGTCTTAAAGGTTTGGCTTGAATCACAAAAAATGTACATGTTAGGATTTTTTTCGTAACGTTCTAAACGTTTGGATTTTTTTGTAACATTTTAAAAATTTTGCTTAAATCGCTAAAAAGGTAAAAGTTTTGGATTTGTATTGTAACATTTTAAACGTTTGGCCTAAATCCCTAAAAAGGTGAAAAGTTAGAATTTTTTTGGTAACGTTTTAAACGTTTGGATTTGTGTCGTAACGTTTCGCTTACATTTTAAAAAGGTGAAACTTTAGGATTTATTTCGTAACGTTTTAAACGTTTGGATTTGTGTTATAACGTTTCGAACGTTTGGCTTAAACTGCTAAAAAGGTGAAATGTTAGGATTCTTTTCGTAATGTTTTAAATGTTTGTCTTAAATAGCTAAAAAGGTGAAATGTTATGATTTGTTTCGATAGGTTTTAAGCGTTTGGTTTAAATTGCTAAAAAGGTGAAACGTTAGTATTTGTTTAGTAACGTTTTAAACGTTTGGATTCGTTTCATAACGATTTATACGTTTGGCTTAAATCGCTAAAAATGTGAAATGTTTGGATTTGTTTTGAAACGTTTTAAACCTCTGGCTTAAATCGCTAAATAAGTGAAACGTTAGGATTTATTTCATAAGATTTTAAACGTTTGGCTTAAATCGCTAAAATGGGGAAACGTTTTAAACGTTTAGATTGGTTCCATAATTTTGGAAACGTTTGGCTTAAATAGATAAAAAGGTGAAACGTTTGGATTTAATTCGTAACGTTTTTGTAATACCCCGTACGTTTGACGTTGCCGAAGTGAGCAACGCAATTTAAATTAGTAGTCATAGCAACTAGAAAAGGGAGTTAGCGAAAGAATTAAGTAATTAAGGACGAGGATAAGTTGATATTGAAATCTAAAGAAGGAATTTCAATATTTGTAACATCTAAGATAATTAAACGGGACTAAAGAAAAGTTGGAATTAGAAATAAAATTAAGTTCCCGAGAAATTAGAAAATAGAATTTTATTGCCGAAAAATATTAAATAAATAAATTATTGACGGGAATCAGTAATTAAGAAAATAATATTGATAATTTGGATATCAATATTCATAAGAACAAAATAAGGACGAAAAGTGACGGATATCGTCGTTTTCGCTCAAATTGGAAATTGAGCGTTTTAGCCAAAATTTGACAAAATCGATTAGCGGAATTTAAATAATAAGTGGGCGGAAGAGTATTATTTATTTGGACATAAATAATACGAAAATTTATCGAGATTTAATGATTGAGTGATTTTTGGACTAAATTGAGCAAAAGAAAAGCTTAGGATTAAATGTTGAGGAGGTGGCTTCATTAAGGGTTGGAGTGGACTTTTTGTCATAAATATATATAGGCCTAAATTGAATTAAATTCAACAAATACTCATAATTTCCAGCCATCTTCTTCATTAAGGGTTAAAACTTCAAATTAGCATAACTCCTTCATTTCTTAACCAAATTTAGTGATCTTGGTGTCGATGGAAAGAGGAGAGGAAGACCTACTGATCTAAAGCTTAAATTTAAGGTAAGGATGACAATTTTCGGTTAGGAATTTCGGAATTTGGGGCTGTTCTATGTTCATGTATTGGTAATGGATTGAATTACTTGTAGATTCTTCGTTAGACATCGGAATTGAGTAATTTTCGCGGCAACGGAAAGGGGAATGAAAGACCTACGGATATAAGGCTTCTATTCAAGGTAAATATGAAGTTTTTGTCTCTGAAATTGAGGGTTTATGAGCTGTTCGTGGTGAAGTAATGGTTTGATTAAAATCATGATTATTTGATGTGTAGATAATGATTTTGAATGATTTTTATGGCGTTGGATTGAGAAAATAAATATCTATCACCTAAGGGCTGAGAATCAAGATAAAAACCTCAATATCTAGTTAGGTTTTAATAAATTAAGGGCTGTTTTAAGTAACAAGTTGATGATGATGGTTAATAAGCTAGAATTGATGGTTTATAGCTTTAATTATTAATTGTGAGCTGAGTTTGATGTGGTTGAGTGAGGTTGTGAGAGTTGTGTTTCGGTTGATGATTTGGTGAGTTAAATTGGGTGTTTGGTGGCTGTTTTGTTCAGCCATGGAGGCCGGATTACTCACCGTGCCGAAGCACGGTGAGCTGCTGCCGTGAGCAGCAGCCCTGGTGCGACGCACAAGGGCATTGGCCGGCCCCTCCCTTGTCAAAACAGGGGAGGGCTGAGTTGAGGGGGAGGGGGATGATTCCACCCTCCGTTCATGTCTAAATGTGTGATCGGTTTGGTCGTTAGTGAAGCTACGAAACTAGAAATCAAACTTAACGTAAAAACAGTTTCTAGGATAAATTATTAATGAATTGTAATTGAAATTGGATAAAGATTATGACATGATTAATAATTGATATATAGGTTATTATATTAAGCTATAGGCTGATTTAAATCGACTGAAACGTTAGAAAGATAACCGTATAGTTGACGTTTTAAACTTAGAACGTAAATGACGTAACTTACGCTAAAAATGTAATATTGAAATTGATAAGTAAAATGGTTATAGAAAATATAATAGGGCTGTTCTAAGTTGATTATAAAGTTAATGACTTACTCTAATTTTTATGCTAAGCAAATTCTAAATGTTGATTATTGTATCGTGTTTGAACCGAGCAAGAATCGATAGATAACATTTATCGAATTAAGTGTGTTTCGACTAAGGTTAAAGGGGTGAACCTAAAGTAAGGACACTAAGGATTGTATTTGCTGTTTTAAACTCAAAATGCTAAGGAAAAATATTAAGGTCAAACATTTTGAGGTTTAAACACGAAAAGACAAAATTGACGTAACAACGCGACGAAGCAAATTTAGACGTTTGAGCGAGTATTATAGGATTGATTGGGCATTATAGATGGGTTGAAATTAAGAAGACTTAACTTAATATAGTAATTTAATAGTTTTGATTTCATAATGCCAATGAGATATAAATATATTTTGAACCTCGTTTGTGACAGACAAACCGAGAGGCGACGGGATCGACGGTTTTGGCCTAGGAGTATTCGGCCAAGACTAATGCGTATAAACGATTTGGATTGGAAAGCAAGGAGTGAGTATACTTTACTCTCGCGTATTATTACGCTATAAATATAATATTAAATATTTTATTTATAAGTTATAAAAACACATCGCATTATATAATCATTTGTTTTAATTTGGAATTGTATGAACTAAATGGTTATTCTACCGTGGGATACATGGAATATGACTTATGAAATAGTTATATATATGTATATGAGTATATATATTAATAATTTATGTTTGACAATTAAATTACGTATTGATTGATTATATATTTGTGAGTGAATTAAATATTTGGTGTTGGATTGAATTGTATATCGTTTTGTTGCTAATTGTTCTATGTTTGAAATTGGTGTGTGATCCGAAGAAACAAGCTACCTATTGCGCATCAATAGGCCGTGTGATCACCGGTATTTATAAGAGTCCAGATGTCGGTACTTAGAATTGTTGACATGAGCTCAATATATGATTATGAAATGGAATATGTTTGGGTATCGGGAAGGAGGATTATAATTTTGGCAGATACGAGGTAACTCGGTCGAACTATCTCGGGACCCGTATCTGGTGAGTAACTCGGTTGAACTATCTCGGGACTCACACCTTGGGATTAAGCAGTGGCATGATGTAACTCGGTTGAACTATCTCGGGACTATGCCATGTGGTAACGAGTAACTCGGTTGAACTATCTCAGGACAGTACCACTTGGATCAAAATGATTCGATATGAATACGATACATCTTAGGAAAGGTCAGCAGTTTAAGATTAAGGTTTCTATCGGATCAAATCTTCGTTTGTAATACAATGATGTTATATTTGTTTAAATAAATGAATTTCATTTGCGATGTTATTTTTGTGATAATATCGTTAGTAAGGTATATCTCACTCAGCTTAAGCTGACCCCGTGGTTTTTAAACATTTCAGGTATCTAGACTTGGAGTGACTAGAAGTCCATTGTTTTGCCGGGAGTCTGTCTTGCCATGTACAGTCCGACTTCCGTGACCGCTGCAGTAGTACATTGTGTGACCAGTCATGACCTAGGACAATATTTTAGTTTTGGAAAATATTTATGACTGCTGTTGTGTATAATACAAATATTATAACGATGTTAGATTTACGTATTTAGTGGTTATAAAATGACTATTAATGTTTTCATAATTAAATGCTTCCGTGTTATAACATAGTTGCGAAAAATTCATAGTGGATTTCAGGCTTGCTACGGGTTTTGGAACTACAATTCCCATTCCCTAGCGCCGGTCGCGGCCCTCGATTTTGGGTCGTGACAAAGGTGGTATCAGAGTAGTTGGTCCAGTTACCACTGCCAGTTTGTGAAAAGTGTCTGTTTGACTTTAAGTACCTAGGAACTACTGCAGCGTATAGAGTTGAGCCTTATTGACTATATGTGTTTGATTGAATTTGCTTGATATTGCTGAGTAGAACGCGTGTGTGAGAGATTGCTTAGGTGTTTAAGTGACAGTGATATGCTTAGATAGTTAGTCAAACTTTAAGTTAGATAGTGGATATCATATATTAAATTATTGGATATTGTGGAAGAGTGGTTTGGACAGTATCGCATGATTAGGAATTCTTCTTATTTAGCATATCTAGGTAAAAAGAGATCTCAGCTATATGTTGTATCAGAAGAGGAGGAAGCGCCTCCTATTTATCAAAATGGATTTCATGTAGATACTGGCAAATGATAAGGAATTCATCAAAACGGGTTCCACACTAACGATAGAGGATCACCTAAAAGCCATGGGAACGGGTACATGTTAGATAGTGATAGATTTTTACAGCTCGGGGTAGGACCATCTCGCCTAAGATGAAAATTAGTAAGAAAAGTGAGGAAGACCCATTTAAGGAGGATCCAACAGAGGATCCTGATATTGAAGTATTTGGAGGTAGTCAGTTTTGGGCAAAGGTATCTAGGTACCGTAACATGAGAGATGAGATAATTCAAAGAAAGAACTAGGCCGAGGCGAGCCTAAACAATATCTGGGCACAGATTGAATCTTTTCTAGGGGTACATTTATGATTGAGGCATACACTACTAAGTTCTGCGTATGGTGGACGCAATGCCTGAGCTTAACATAAATAGTGATGAAGTCAACCTTAGGTACATTAAGGGATTAGTACCCGGCTTTGTGGAGGCATATGACTATGAGTCGGAATATTTTGGATCCTTATATGCTGTAGCTTGTTAGATAGCTAGTAATTCGAGTGGAACGATGGTTTCCTTCCACCTTTTTCTTCCGACGTGAGAGATCGATATTTCTTATTTTTAGGAGTACTGCTCTTAGTATTTGGCATGACCCTAAATTGGTGCATAGAAATAGAGGCAGTGCTAGACGCGCTAGAGAACGCGAACGTAGCATTGTGACCCGAGAGAGAGGTAAGTCCAATCAGGCACCCATATACAAAATGATTTCTATGTTGTGTGCCATATATGTTTGTGTGATTGAAATATTCATATTGTTTTGCTCTAATATGCGATTGATTTGATTCACGTGTTTACGTGAATGATATAAACTGTGCGTTGCATATTTTATGTAGTTAATTGCTTTGTTTTGGTATATGATTGATCGTAATTGTGTTTGATCGATATGGCGTGCATATGATAAATAGTATATCGTGTAGGCAATGCATATAGAAATAGATTATGATAAACTATGTTTATTAGGCTTTATCCTATGCACAATTTATAGTACAACAATTGAACAAAAAAATACATAAAACACATAAACTACATATATCGTCAAACGTAATTCCTAATATTACGTTTTATTTAGTGAGAAGGATGGTAAGTGATTAGAGAACAAAGATCATTGTGAAGAATCGATATGTATGCCTAAGGCCTACGAGGTACAAGTATGTGATCGCAAAGATGGATCGTAAAGATAAATGGAGATTAGAAGATATAGAGTGGGATGTTTGATTTGAAGTGTTGGAGAGGAATAGTTTTAGCTGCGAAACACTTAAACAAGTGTTAGCGGACGACAAAACTTTCAATATCAAAATCATAATAAACTCTAATAAATAATAATAAAAGCCAATAATGTCGCAGAGTGTGTAATCTGGAGGGACTTACGGTTTTGCAAATGATGTGAAGATCTTATGTTTTTAACAGTGCAATTGTGCTCAGACATTGCATATGGCCAATCATAATCACGTTAGCAATGCATACGATTTTTGTACAAAAAATATTTTTCAAAATATAGGGCATGCATCATATTTGTACAACGATGAAAGAAAACGTGATTTTATCGAGCAACTCTTTAGTGATGAGAGATGTCATCACTCTGAGCCACAATTGTACTAAAGTTTTCAAAGTGATTTGAAACCAAATGAAAAGTTTGAAATGGCCGGCCAAACCAATCAAAGATGATTTGAAATTTGTTTTGTTTTGTAAGAGAACTCCGATGTAAAGCCCTGCAACAATAATAAAAAATATGAACGTATGTGATAAAATGCACCCCAATAAAAGAATTTAGCCTAATTAATATTAAAACGTTATCGAATTGATCGAGATGAGTAGTAAGAGGTGTCGATGAGATACTTATGATTATACTTACACAAGGATAAGAGGAAGGTGAAAGTAAGAAGCGTATAATGAAAATAATAAAACGTAAAGACCCGAAAAGGATACGAGATATGAGTGGTATTGAGAAGAATTGGATAATACGCGTTTAACGCTTAAGAATCAATTAGAGTAAATGAAGAAAGGGAGTAAAATGTGGGATGATAGGCTATTAGAAAAATTCATTACATGAAGATTAAAGTGAAGATATAAGAGGAGATTGGATTTGGTAAAGCTGTCGACGAAAAGAATTTGATGGATGGATTTGATATAAGTACAACATTAACCTTGCTGATAAGTCGAGTATCAGTAAGAGTTTGTTATAAGGATGTACACTTAAACGAGAGCATTTTGCATCAGCAAAATTTGAAGGATAATTTGTCGACCTTGGATAAAGAGATAGGATCGAGAAATACATTAAAAGAAGGGAACAAATTCTATTAAACGATGATGAAGACGTCACTGGTCTAATATAAGTAATTGCCGTTCAATGGTCGGAAGATGAAGAAGGACACGACATTAAGTAAGTAAAGCCTAGCGTGCGTTCGACTTTATAAAAATTCAACACTAGGAGGCCATGAAGAGAGCGATTGGTATAAAAGAAAAGGTAATTCTATATACCATAAGACATCGATAAGAATGTCATGTATAAGTATGTACACAATTGGATACAAGTAAGATGGAAACCAACAAGAAAGATGACGTTAGACTTTGAAAAACTTCAAAGTTATGCGATGCGAAAAGGAAAGAAAGATTATCAAAAGATTACATGAATAGACAATTGGAAGGTAGGTAACGATGTTACCAAAAGACGATTTTTGGGTACAAATGTTTTTAAGGATGCGAAACCTCGTGATAGGAAAGTAAAAGGAGAATGAACTTCGAGATAAAGTGGAGAATCAACCTTATACTCTACAAGAAGAGTATAAGTGAATACTAAATGATGCATTTTCTAAATTGCCTAAGAGATCACGTTTTGAGCTGTATTTGGACCTCGAAACACGATTATTACTAATTGAAATTAATGGAGGTAAGTAGATGGTATTGTATAGATTGAATTTGGATAATTCAATCAAGGCATGGTTAAATTAAATTGTTGTCTTTAAACCTCAAGAGTGAGTGAAAAACACGAAATTAAAGGAAGGATAAAAGTGTTGACATAGTGTCAACTTTAAGGACGTTTTTGGAAGTCAAGGAAATCTTGAAAATAGGTCGAGTCTTAATGAAGGTTGTAGACGAGATGATAAAATATGGGAATGCTGAATTAAATTCAGCTTAAGACATTTTTAGACAATTGGTTTATCGACTTAAACAGCGGCCTAAAGGACTTGCAAGTGCAATTCCAAAGCTACCTCATGGAAGCAATTTCAGCGCAAGTTTTCGACATCGTCGAGGATTATTGAACTTGATGTTCAAATGAAATTTGAAGATGGCATTGAGGACTATAAGACTGCCAACTTTGTTTAACAAACGAGCTACTCGACAAAAGCAATTTGAAGGGTCAAAGTTGGCCAGAAGAGCAATTTTGGATTAGTTAAAAATAACTTAAAACATTAAGTTATTCAATTAAATTGTTCTAAATTAATCAAATTAAGATTTTGATTAATAAATAAAGGACAATATAAGGACGTTTAAAAGTTGTATCAAGTATGATACAAAAGAGATACGACGACTGAAGTACCGCGGAGGAGCGACAAGTCTACGCGTGACAGAAATCACAAAGAAAAACGTATAAGAAGATAGTAGGAAGTTTACCTAGGAAGGTACTTAAAGTATTGAAAAATTCGAGGACGAATTTTTATAAGGGGGGGAGAATGTAATACCCCGTAGGTTTGACGTTGCCGAAGTGAGCAACACAATTTAAATTAGTAGTCATAGCGACTAGAAAAGGGAGTTAGCGAAAGAATTAAGTAATTAAGGACGAGGATAAGTCGATATTGAAATCTAAAGAAGGAATTTCGATATTTGTAACATCTAAGATAATTAAACGGGACTAAGGAAAAGTTGGAATTAGAAATAAGATTAAGTTCCCGAGAAATTAGAAAATAGAATTTTATTGCCGAAAAATATTAAATAAATAAATTATTGACGGGAATCAGTAATTAAGAAAATAATATTGATAATTTGGATATTAATATTCATAAGAACAAAATAAGGACGAAAAGTGACGGATATCGTCGTTTTCGCTCAAATTGAAAATTGAGCGTTTTAGCCAAAATTTGACAAAATCGATAAGCGGAATTTAAATAATAAGTGGGCGGAAGAGTATTATTTATTTGGACATAAATAATACGAAAATTTATCGAGATTTAACGATTGAGTGATTTTTGGACTAAATTGAGCAAAAGAAAAGCTTAGGATTAATTGTCGAGGAGGTGGCTTCATTAAGGGTTGGAGTGGACTTTTTGTCATAAATATATGTAGGCCTAAATTGAATTAAATTCAACAAATACTCATAATTTCCGGCCATCTTCTTCATTCTCTCCAAGCTTCTCCAAAACCCTATGTGCATTAAAACTTCAAATTAGCATAACTCCAACATTTTTAACCAAATTTAGTGATCTTGGTGTCTATGGAAAGAGGATAGGAAGACCTACTGATCAAAAGCTTCAATTTGAGGTAAGGATGACAATTTTTGGTTAGGATTTTCGGAATTTGGGGCTGCTCTATGTTCATGTATTGGTAATGGATTGAATTACTTGTAGATTCTTCGTTAGACATCGGAATTGAGTAATTTTCGCGGCAACGGAAAGGGAAAAGAAAGACCTACTGATATAAGGCTTCAATTCAAGGTAAATATGAAGTTTTTGTCTCTGAAATTGAGGGTTTATGAGCTGTTCGTGGTGAAGTAATGGTTTGATTAAAATCATGATTATTTGATGCGTAAATAATGATTTTGAATGATTTTTATGGCGTTGGATTGAGGAAATAAATATCTATCACCTAAGGGCTGAGAATCAAGATAAAAACCTCAATATCTAGTTAGGTTTTAATAAATTAAGGGCTGTTTTAAGTAACAAGTTGATGATGATGGTTAATAAGCTAGAATTGATGGTTTATAGCATTAATTATTAATTGTGAGCTGAGTTTGATGTGGTTGAGTGAGGTTGTGAGAGTTGTGTCTGGGTTGATGATTTGGTGAGTTAAATTGGGTGTTTGGTGGCTGTTTTGTCCAGCCATGGAGGCCGGATTACTCACCGTGCCGAAGCACGGTGAGCTGCTGCCGTGAGCAGCAACCAGGGCATTGGCCGGCCCCTCCCTTGTCAAAACAGGGGAGGGCTGAGTTGAGGGGGAGGGGGATGATGCCACCCTCCGTTCATGTCTAAATGTGTGATCGGTTTGGTCGTTAGTGAAGCTACGAAACTAGAAATCAAACTTAACGTAAAAACAGTTTCTAGGATAAATTATTAATGAATTGTAATTGAAATTGGATAAAGATTATGGCATGATTAATAATTGATATATAGGTTATTATATTAAGCTATAGGCTGATTTAAATCGACTAAAACGTTAGAAAGATAACCGTATAGTTGACGTTTTAAACTTAGAACGTAAATGACGTAACTTACGCTAAAAATGTAATATTGAAATTGATAAGTAAAATGGTTATAGAAAATGTAATAGGGCTGTTCTAAGTTGATTATAAAGTTAATGACTTACTCTAATGTTTATGCTAAGCAAATTCTAAATGTTGATTATTGTATCGTGTTTGAACCGAGCAAGAATCGATAGATAACATTTAGCGAATTAAGTGTGTTTCGACTAAGGTTAAAGGGGTGAACCTAAAGTAAGGACACTAAGGATTGTATTTGCTGTTTTAAACTCAAAATGCTAAGGAAAAATATTAAGGTCAAACATTTTGAGGTTTAAACACGAAAAGACAAAATTGACGTAACAACGCGACGAAGCAAATTTAGACGTTTGAGCGAGTATTATAGGATTGATTGGGCATTATAGATGGGTTGAAATTAAGAAGACTTAACTTAATATAGTAATTTAATAGTTTTGATTTCATAATGCCAATGAGATATAAATATATTTTGAACCTCGTTTGTGACAGACAAACCGAGAGGCGACGGGATCGACGGTTTTGGCCTAGGAGTATTCGGCCAAGACTAATGCGTATAAACGATTTGGATTGGAAAGCAAGGAGTGAGTATACTTTACTCTCGCGTATTATTACGCTATAAATATAATATTAAATATTTTATTTATAAGTTATAAAAACACATCGCATTATATAATCATTTGTTTTAATTTGGAATTGTATGAACTAAATGGTTATTCTACCGTGGGATACATGGAATATGACTTATGAAATAGTTATATATATGTATATGAGTATATATATTAATAATTTATGTTTGACAATTAAATTACGTATTGATTGATTATATATTTGTGAGTGAATTAAATATTTGGTGTTGGATTGAATTGTATATCGTTTTGTTGCTAATTGTTCTATGTTTGAAATTGGTGTGTGATCCGAAGAAACAAGCTACCTATTGCGCGTCAATAGGCCGTGTGATCACCGGTATTTATAAGAGTCCAGATGTCGGTACTTAGAATTGTTGACATGAGCTCAATATATGATTATGAAATGGAATATGTTTGGGTATCGGGAAGGAGGATTATAATTTTGGCAGATACGAGGTAACTCGGTCGAACTATCTCGGGACCCGTATCTGGTGAGTAACTCGGTTGAACTATCTCGAGACTCACACCTTGGGGTTAAACAGTGGCATGATGTAACTCGGTTGAACTATCTCGGGACTATGCCATGTGGTAACGAGTAACTCGGTTGAACTATCTCGGGACCGTACCACTTGGATCAAAATGATTTGATATGAATACGATACATGTTAGGAAAGGTCAGCAGTTTAAGATTAAGGTTTCTATCGGATCAAATCTTCATTTGTAATACAATGATGTTATATTTGTTTAAATAAATGAATTTCATTTGCGATGTTATTTTTGTGATAATATTGTTAGTAAGGTATATCTCACTCAGCTTAAGCTGACCCCATGGTTTTTAAACATTTCAGGTACCTAGACTTGGAGTGACTAGAAGTCCATTGTTTTGCCGGGAGTCTGTCTTACCATGTACAGTCCGACTTCCGTGACCGCTGCAGTAGTACATTGTGTGACCAGTCATGACCTAGGATAATATTTTAGTTTTGGAAAATATTTATGACTGCTGTTGTGTATAATACAAATATTATAACGATGTTAGATTTACGTATTTAGTGGTTATAAAATGACTATTAATGTTTTCATAATTAAATGCTTCCGTGTTATAACATAGTTGCGAAAAATTCATAGTGGATTTCAGGCTTGCGACGGGTTTTGGAACTACAATTCCCATTCCCTAGCGCCGGTCGCGGCCCTCGATTTTAAACGTTTGATTGGTTTTGTAACATTTTATATGTTTGGCTTAAATCATTAAAAAGGTGAAACGTTTGGATTTTTTCCGTAACATTATAAATGTTTAGATTGGTTTCATAACGTTTTAAACGTTTGGGTTAAATAGCTAAAAAGGTGAAACGTTAGGATTGGTTTCGTAACATTTCAAAATGTTTGGCTTAAATTGCTAAAAAGGTGAAACATTTGAATTTGTTTCGTAACTTTTGTAAATGTTTGGTTTAAATTGCTAAAATGGGAAAACGTTTGAATTTGTTTCGAAATATTTTAAACGTTTGGCTTAAACTGCTAAAAAGGTGAAACGTTAGGATTTGTTTTGTAACGTTTTAAATATTTGGCTTAAATCGCAAAAAAGATGAAACGTAAGGATTTGTTTCATAACGTTTTAAACGTTTGCCTTAAATCGCTAAAAGATGAAACGTTAGGATTTCTTTCGGAACGGTTTAAATGTTTGGATTGGATTCGTAACGTTTTAAACGTTTAGCTTAAATCGCTAAAGAGGTGAAACGTTTGGACTTGTTTTGTAACGTTTTAAATGGTTGGATTTGTTTCATAGCGTTTTAAACATTTTTCGCTTAAATCCCTAAAAATGTGAAACGTTAGGATTTGTTTCGTAACGTTTTAAACGTTTGGATTGATTTCGTAACATTATAAACATTTGGCCTAAATAGCAAAAAATGTGAAACATTTGAATTTGTTTTGTAACTTTAATAAATGTTTGGCTTAAATCGCTTAAAATGGGAAACGTTTGGATTTATTTCGAAATTTATTAAACATTTGACTTAAATGGCTAAAACATTAGAATTTGTTTCATAACGTTTTAAACGTTTGGCTTAATTCGCTAAAGAGGTGAAACATTAGGATTTGTTTCGTAAAGTTTTAAATGTGTGGATTGGTTTCGTAACGTTTTAAACGTTTGGCTTAAATCGCTAAAATGTTGATTCAAACGTTTTAAACGTTTGGCTTAAATCGTTAAAAAGGTGAAACGTTTGGATTTGTTTCGAAAGGTTTTTAATGTTTGGCTTATGTCGCTAAAAAGGTGAAACATTAGGATTTGTTTCGTAACGTTTTAGACATTTTGCTTAAATCGTTAAAAAGGGGAAATGTTAGGATTTATTTCGTCATATTTAAAATGTTTGACTTAAATCGCGAAAAAGACGAAACGTTTGGATTTATTTCTTAACGTTTTAAACGTTTGGATTGGTTTCGTAACGTTTTAAACGTTTGGCTTAAATCGCTAAAAAGGGAAAACATTTGGATTTGTTTCAAAACGTTTTAAACGTTTGACTTAAATCGCAAAAAAGTTGAAACATTAGGATTTTCTTCGTAATGTTTTAAACGTTTGGCTTAAATGGCTAAAAAAGAGGAACATTTGGATTTGTTTTGTAACGTTTTAAACGTTTGGGTTAATTCGCTAAAAATGCGAAACGTTTGGATTTGTTTCGTAACATTTTAAACGTATGGATTGGTTTCGTAACGTTTTAAATGTTTGGCTTAAATCTCTAAAAAGGTGACACAAAACGTTTTTTACATTTGGCTTAAATTGCTAATAAGGTGAAACATTTGGATTTGTTTTAAAACGTTTTAAATGTTTGGCTTAAGTTGCTAAAAAGATGAAATATTAGGATTTGTTTCGTAACGTTTTAAACGTTTGTCTTAAATCGCTTAAAAGGAGAAACATTTGTATTTGTTTCATAACGTTTAAAACGTTTGGCTTAAATCGCTAAAAAGGTGAAACGTTAGGATTTATTTCGCAACGTTTTAAACGTTTGATTGGTTTCGTAACGTTTTAAACATTTGGCTTAAATCCCTAAAAAAGTGAAACGTTTGGATTTTTTTTGTAACCTTTGTAAACATATTGCTTAAATCGCTAAAAAAGGGGAAACGTTTGGATTTGTTTCATAATGTTTGTATAGTCTGGCATTCAATTGCAAAATAGGTGAAACGTAGGATTTGTTTTTTAACGTTTTAAGCATTTGGATTTGTTGCGTAACATTTTAAACGTCTAGCTTAAATTGCTAAAAAGGTGAAGCGTTAAGATTTGTTTCGTATCGCTTTAAAATTTGGCTTAAAGCGCTAAAAAGGTGAAACGTTAGGATTTGTTTCGTTTTAAACGTTTTGATTTGTTTCGTAACATTTTAAACGTTCGACTTAAATTGCTAAAAAGGTGAAACGTTTGGATTTGTTTTGTAACGTTTTAAACGTTCGGCTTAAATCGTTGAAATGGCAACAGTTTGGATTTTCGTAACTGTCACGACTCATTTTCATGAATCGCGACCGGCGCTACGGTATGGGTATGGTTGTACCAAAACCCGTAGCTAGCCTTGCGAATAAACAATAAATACTTAAACTTGCAAGAAAACCAATGCTCGAGGGCAACCGAGACATCAGCCTAGTTCTAGCAGTTCATAATATACAACATTTAATATAAAGTGCTCAGGCAACTCTCAGTCTTAAACATGGCATAAATAATAAAACAACTAATTTACAAATAGTGGGTTAGCCGAGTTACCGATAACTACCCATCTAACCTCACACGTCGGGTGACCTAAGTCTACCCCGACCCAACCATTTTATCAAAATATAAACCATAGTTTATAATCCAAAGATATGATTTGATAAAATAATAATTGCAAGCGGACCTCAATATCCATAAAAAAGTAACCTTTAATTACCGACAAAACTTAACTAAATTAAGTTTAAGAAAACGTCATAAAGTCGAAACGTAACTTTAGCCAAGATGGCACACTGAGTGCCCAATAAGTATTAAATAACTCATAGATAACTTAAACAATCAAATTAAGCATAATTCAACATTTCGCCAAAACCCAGACTTGCACTCAAACAAGTCTAAACCGCTAGCTCCAATCCATAAACAATACTAGCATACCAAAATCATCGTAAACAGCCCATAAGGCATCAATGGCAATGATTATAACATCAAACCACCAACATCATAATCCAAAGCATTCAAAGTTAATTCATACCCAAGATATCACATATAATTTCTCAAATAATTCCAATTTCTATTGCATCGTTCTAAACATATCACATCAGTTCTGAACATGTATTTACAGCGTTAATACAAGTCAAATAATAGCCATTACAAACATGCCAATCTATGAATTCACCAACTCGATTCAAGTCATAATTTTAACAAAGAATACATCATTTAATTCAATTATCATAGTCTTAAAACCAAACACTTATCAGCCCTAAGACATGAAACATTCAGCAACCATAATACCCAAAACAGTAAACAACATCATCCTCAAAGAGTACATGAATCAGATTAATCATACTACTAATCAACAATTGGCAAACTTGCATAATCAAACATTTTTATCATATAACATCAACTCAATCATTTATTTCCATAATTACCATGCCCATAACAGTACATAATCACCATAAGAATCAACAATCACAACATTAAAACGAAAGAATCGCCACGTACCAAGAACGAATAGCACGTGATTTTCACTCTGAGGGACAAGAACGAATTTGGTTAGCAATAGAAGGTGAGTTACAGCCCTACCATGCACCTGGAACATAGAATAACAAGACACGAATGATAATAAAAAAAACCGAATGAGATAGAATGAACGGAACATAAGGATTTCTTACCGAAAGCCGAAATCAAGTGAAAGGGATGAATGTTGTAATGTTTATAAGAGTTTTTATCAGTGAAGGTCGGCTAGGGTTTCTACAAAAAGTATCGGAAAAAGTTTGGTCGAGTTATGGGGTCTATTTATTGACACCGACAAGAAATTACAGCTCAGGCGCGATGGGAGGCGCGATTCGAGGCGCGTTCGTCCCATCGCGCCTTCACTTTGCGCATAAACAGCATGGGGCACGTTGCGAGGCGCGATGGCCCATCGCTCCGTCTAACGCGCCTCAAATTTTGATCCAACGGTCAAGTTTTTCTCGTGTACAACATATCCAAAAATACGCCCGATCCAACAGTGCAATTGGGAGATATGAATGTTTTCTCAAAACATGTCAGATATAGAAGACACACGAACACATCTTCAATAATTATTCAGAAACTAATCAAATTGACATCGAAAGCCCACACAACCCATCTCACACATACAAGATACAACTCATACCCCAAACAAAGTGTCACACTTGCTAATTCCACCATAAACAATCCAAATACCAACCCGAAATCCCAACGAAACCATGATAGAAAAACACGGGATATTATAGTAACGTTTTAAACATTTGGATTGGTTTCATAACGTTTTAGACGTTTGACTTAAATCCATAAAAAGGTGAAACGTTTGGATTTTTTTCGTAACGTTTGTAAACATTTGGCTCGCTAAAAAGGGGAAACGTTTGGATTTGTCTCGTAACATTTTAAACGTTTGGATTGCTTTCGTACCGTTTTAAACATTTGGATGAAATCGCTAAAAAGGTGAAACATTTGTATTGGTTTCGTAACGTTTTAAACGTTTGGCTTAAATCGCTAAAAAGGAGAAACGTTTGGATTTGTTTCGTAATGTTTGTAAACAGTTAGCTTAAATCGAAAAAAAGGTGAAACAATAGGATTTGTTTCGTAATGTTTTAAAAGTTTGGATTGGTTTCGTAACATTTTAAATGTTTGGCTTAAATCTCTCAAAATGTGAAAAGTTTGATTTGTTTCGTAACGTTTTTAAATGTTTGGCTTGAATCGCTAAGAAGGGGAAACATTTGGATTTGTTTGGTAACGTTTTAAACATTTCGATTGGTTTCGTAACATTTTAAACATTTGGCTAAAATAGCTAAAAAGGTCAAAACCTCTGGGTTTGTTCGTAACGTTTGTAAACGTTTGGCTTAAATCGCTAAAAAGGTGAAACATTTGGATTGGTTTGGTAACGTTTTAAACGTTTGGCTTAAATTGCTAAAAAGCTGAAACGTTTGTATTGATTTCGTAACGTTTTAAACATTAGGCTTCAATCTCTAAAAAGGTGAAACATTTGGATTTGTTTCATAACGTTTGTAAACATTTGGCTTAAATCGCTAAAAAGGTGAAATGTTTGGATTTGTTTCCTAACGTTTTAAACGTTTGGACTACTTTCGTAACGTTTTAAATGTTTGGCCTAAATGGCTAAACAGGTGAAACGTTTGGATTTGTTTCGTAACGTTTGTACACGTTTGGCTTAAATCGCTAAAAAGGTGAATCGTTTGCAATTGTTTCGTAACGTATTAAACGTTTGGATTGGTTTATTAACGTTTTAAATGTTTGGCTTAAATCCTTAAAAATGTGAAACGTTTGGATTTTTTCGTAACGTTTATAAACGTTTGGCTTAAATTGCTAAAAAGGGGAAACGTTTCGATTTGTTTCGTAACGTTTTAAACGTTGGAATTGATTTCGTAATATTTTAAACATTTGGCTTAAACTTATAAAAAGGTGAAACGTTTGGATTTGTTTCGTAACGTTTGTAAACATTTGGCTTAAATCACTAAAAAGGTGAAATATTTGGATTTGTTTCGTAACAATTTAAACATTTGGATTGGTTTCGTAACTTTTAAAACGTTTGGCTTAAATCGCTAAAAAGGTGAAACGTTTGGATTTGTTTCGTAACGTTTCTATAGGTTTGACTGAAATCACTAATAAGGTGAAACGTTTTGATTTGTTTCGTAACGTTTTGAATGTTTGGATTGATTTTGTAAAGTTTTAAACGTTTGGCGTAAATTAATAAAAAGGTTATTCGTTTGGATTTGTTTCGTAACGTTTTTAACGTTTGGCTTAAATCGCTGGAAAGGTGAAAAATTTGGATTTGTTTCGTAAAGTTTTAAACGTTTGGATTGGTTTCGTAACGTTTTGAATGTTTGGCTTAAATGGCTAAAAAGGTGAAACTTTTGGATTTGTTTCGTAACGTTTGTAAACGTTTGGCTTAAATCGCTAAAAAGGGGAATCGTTTGTATTTGTTTCATAACGTATTAAACGTTTGGATTGGTTTCGTAACGTTTTAAACATTTGGCTTGAATCCTTGTGAAACATTGATTTGTTTCGTAACATTTGTAAACGTTTGGCTTAAATTGCTAGAAAGGGGAAACGTTTCGATTTGTTTCGTAACGTTTTAAACGTTGGAATTGGTTTCGTAACATTTTAAATGTTTGAATTAAATTTATAAAAAGGTGAAACGTTTGGATTTGTTTCGTAACGTTTGTAAATATTTGGCTAAAATCACTAAAAAGGTGAAATGTTTGGATTTGTTTCGTAACATTTTAAATATTTGGATTGGTTTCGTAACGTTTTAAACGTTTGGCTTAAATCGCTAAAAAGGTGAAATGTCTGGATTTGTTTCGCAACATTTATAAGATTTGGCTTAAATCGCTAAGAAGTTGAAATGTTTTGATTTGTTTCAGAATGTTTTAAACATTTTAATCGTTTGGATTGGTTTCGTAACATTATAAACGTTTGACTTAAATTTATAAAAAGGTGAAACATTTGGATTTGTTTCGTAACTTTTGTAAACGTTTGGCTTAAATCGCTAAAAAGGAGAAATGTTTGTATTTGTTTCATAACGTCTTACACGTTTGGATTGGTTTTGTAACGTTTTAAATGTTTGGCTTAAATTAATAAAAAGGTGAAACGTTTGGATTTGTTTCGTAATGTTTGTAAACGTTTGGTTTAAATCTTTAAGAAAGGGAAACGTTTGGATTTGTTTCATAACGTTTTAAACATTTGAATTGGTTTCGTAATCTTTTAATCGTTTTGCTTAAGTCGCTAAAAAGGTGAAACGTTTGGATTTGTTTCATAATGTTTATAAACGTTTGGATTAAATCGCTAAAATGGGGAAACATATGGATTTGTTTCGTAACATTTTCAACGTTTTATTGGTTTGATAACGTTTTAAACCTCTGGCTTTAATCCTTAAAGGGAGAAATGTTTGGATTTGTTCGTAACGTTTGTAAACGTTTGGCTTAAATCGTTAAAAAGGTGATACGTTAGGATTTGTTTCGTAACGTTTTAAATGTTTGGATTGGTTTCATAACGTTATAAACGTTTGACATAAATCGCAAAAAGGTGAAATTTTTTATTTGTTTCCTAACGCTTGAAATGTTTGGAATCGTTTCGCAACCTTTTAAACATTTGGCTTTAATTGATAAAAAGGGGAAACATTTGGATTGGTTTCGAAACTTTTTAAACGTTTGGCTTAAATCGCTAAAAAGTTGAAACATTTGGATTTATTTCCTAACGTTTGTAAACATTTGGCTTAAATCGCTATAAAGGTGAAACATTTGGATTTGTTTCATAAGATTTGAATGTTTGGATTGGTTTCGTAACGTTTTAAACGTTTTGCTTAAATAGCTAAAAACGTGAAACATTTGAATTTGTTTCGTAACGTTTGTAAACGTTTGGCTTAAATCACAAAAAAGGAGAAACGTTTTGATTGGTTTCATAACGTTTTAAATGTTACTCTTAAATCCTTAAAAAGGTGAAACGTTTTGATTTGTTTCGTAACGTTTGTAAATGTTTGGCTTAAATTGCTAAAATGGTGAAACGTTTGGATTTGTTTCGTAACGTTTTAAACGTTTAAATTGGTTTTGTAACGTTTTAAACGTTTGCTTAAATAGCTAAAGAGGTGAAACATTTGGATTTGTTTCGTAATGTTTGTAAACGTTTGGATTTCTTTTGTAATATTTTAAACATTTGGATTGGTTTCGTAACGTTTTAAACGTTTGGTTTAAATCCTTAAAAAGGTGAAACATTTGGATTTGTTTCATAGAGTTTGTAAACATTTGGCTTAAATTGCTAAAAGGGGAAACTTTTGGATTTGTTTCATAACGTTTTAAACATTTGATTGCTTTCATAACGTTTTAAACATTTGGCTTATATCCCTAAAAAGGTGAAACTTTTGGATTTTTTTCGTAAAGTTTGTAAACATTTTGCTTAAATCGCTTAAAATGTGATACGTTAAGATTTGTTTTTTAACGTTTTAAACTTTTGTATTGGTTTCTTAACGTTTTAAACGTTTGGCTTAAATCGCTAAAAAGGTGAAACGTTTGGATGTGTTTTGTAACGTTTTAAACGTTTGGTTTGGTTTCGCAACGTTTTAAATGTTTGGCTTAAATTGATAAAAAGGTGAAACATTCGGATCGGTTTCGTAACGTTTTAAACGTTCGGCACAAATCGCTAAAAAGGTGAAACGTTTGGATTTGTTTCTTAACCGTTGTAAACATTTGGCTTAAATCGCTATAAAGGTGAAACGTTTTGTCACGGCCTAATTTCATGAATCATGACCGACGCTAGGGTATGGTATGGTCGTACAAAAACCCGTAGCAAGCCTCGCGGAAAACGATCAAACATATAAACCTGGAGAAACACTGCTCGGGGCAACCGAGACTCCAACCTACGTCTAGCAATTTATATCACAGTTCTAATATAAATAACTTAAATATGTGAAATGCTCAACATCTTGCCTTAAATATAATAATAAAATAATCCAGAGTAAACATGCCAATAATAATCAATCGGACAAACCGACAATCCCAAAGTGCAATAACCAAAGTAATATATAATTTAGTTCTACTGCGGTCTAAGAGTTCCAAAAACAGTGACTAATTTAAAAAAACGTAAAACCTCCGACGAATCAAAAGGATCGGAGTGGACCACCTTTCAAATCATAAACCTGGAAAATTTGGGAAAACAACGAGGTCAGATATACTGAGATGAGTTCGCAATACTATTTACATTTATTAAGTTTAAAACCCTTAAATCAAAACTTTTTATACTAATATACTATGATTATGGAATAACAGTATTGAAATGATCCCGGCGTAAGTATGACATAGCATACTGATAAACCTAGAGTGGACCGGAACAAATCCTCGTCATATACCAGCGTAAGCAAGACATTTGTCTGCCGATCCCAGAGTACTTACCGGTGCACACAGTCTCGATACAAGCCTATCGAGCAGCTCGTTTCAATCCAGATCTATAAACGCTTAAAACAGTTCAAAAACATTTATAATACTAAAATAAGATGTGGTACTTAATAAAGCGGTAAATAGCACTACAAACACACTGCTTGCTTATCCCCGTGAATCTTGGCAAACAGCTAACCCTGATTTGACTCCTGAGCGCGAATAGTCGAAGAGTCTAAAAATAAATCATAAGTTAAAATCACTCCAACCCCTAACTCTAAGAATACTAAACATCACGTAGGACTAGCATAATTAATAAGCCAGATAAAATCACAGAGAAACATAATTCTCAATAAATTATAATGCCATAATAATTCAAGACTATTGAGTTCACACTTAAAATCCAGTCCGAAAATATTATTAAAATAATATTTAAATCATAACTTAAATAAATTCCTCAAATAGTGGGTTAGCCGAGTTTCTTAAAACTACCAAGCTGAACCCAAATGTCGGCAACCCAAGTCTAAACCGACCCAACTGATATTCCAGAATTATAAACCACGGTTTATAATTATAATTAAATAAAATATTAATTAATATCAAAATGAAACTCAATAGCTTGAAACCCAAGTAATTAAAGATTACCGGAAAACTATCTCATTAAATAAATCAATAAATAATTAAAAGGCTAAATTATAAATTTAGTCAAATTGGCATGCTAAGTCAAATTCTCTAAAATTATACATTAAATAAAAATATCAAATTCCCCTTTATACTAAATCAAATAAATAATTTAAATTAAATTCATTTAATTTATAATAGGAGTAATATTATTTCTAGATCTAAAAATAATATTACCAAGTAATTTTAAACTATAAATAATAATATTATTTAAATAGCTAATTAATAAATTGAAATCAATTCCTGATATTAATATTTAAAATCAATATAGAATAATTAATAAAGTAACTTAAGTGATTAAACAATTTAACACCAAATAAACTAGTGGCCTAAAAGAACCTTTAGCCAAAAGTAAATCAAGCTAAGCCAATCACACATCGCCACCTAATCATCTTCTTCATTTTCATAGCCAAAACAACCCAAAACATTAACAAATGCATAAACCGAAAACAAGCTCAACTTCTCATAATTTCTTAATCAAACCTTAAAAAACTTAAAAATCTCATACCCTAAACATATATCAATAACAAGAAATCACCCACATTGATCATAACCAAGAAAAACTCAATTAATCAAAGCAATAATCCTAGGAATAGCAACATCAATGTTTCGACAGAAACAAGAAAACCGACGAAGAAGTCAACCTTAAACCTCATAGACTCAATTATCGACTAATCAAGCAATATATAATAATCAACAAAACACAAAGATCAGTTCCAAAGGGAATGGAAGAATTCGGCAGCAACAAATGTTAAACATTCACAGTTAAGAATCAAATAAAGCGATAAGACGGCAGCGACTCTAGCGAATAGTTTTACGTACCGTTTGACGGAGTTCGAAAAGCAAAGTTGTAGAGGAATGCGTCTACTTCCACGGAAAGGAAACACATCTGAATTCGATCTTCAAACGGCTGTGAACGGATCAAAAAACGAACGTACCGTTTTAGAGTTCAAAACAATAATATTACTAGAAAACGGTAAAACGGCGGCGGCTATAATGGAAAGGATAACGTACCTTTTGCAAAACTAAAGATGGGATTCGTAGATACGTGAGTCTACTTCGACTAGGATGAATCAGAACTGAATTTGGATCTGAAATGGTTAAGAACATATAAAAACACGGAGAGTTTGATTTTTAACCAAAACTGAAATATAAGTTCAAGAACTTACCGATAAGCACTAAAGTGTTATTGATGATTGAGACAAGAATTCTCAGTTAAATTGAGTGGGGAAAGTGGCTAGGGTTTGTATGAAGCGTGGTAATAAATTAGGGTTAAAAAATGATTTAAATAGTTGAGAATTTAGGGTAGAATCTTTAATGAGAAGGGAGGGAAACAAGGGCCAAAGCTTTTCGAGCCCATCAAATATGTTGAGGTCTCGTTCGAGACCGACAATTAAGCTGCAGTATCGTTCGAGACCTTGTTGGTCTCGAACGAGAACGGCCATGTCAAGCACAGGTCTCGTACGAGATCTATGTTGGCCGAAAGAGAAAATTTTTTGGTTTGGCCCAAGGCCGAACCTCTTGGCCAAACAAATGGGTCTTGGGCCGAACCCAACCCAAACCAAAGCAAAAATAATCCAACCAAAAACTGCAAAAACATAAAATGACTCTCGAATTTAATACCGGAAACTCATAAATAAATTTCAAAATTTTTACGGGGTATTACACGTTTGGATTTATTTTTAACATTTTAAACGTTTGGATTGGTTTCGTAACGTTTTAAACGTTTGGCTTAAATAGATAAAAAGGTGAAACATTTGAATTTGTTTCGTAAGGTTTCGAAAAGTTTTGCTTAAATCCCTAAAAAGGAGAAACGTTTGAATTTGTTTCGGAAAGTTTTAAAAGTTTGGATTGGTTTCGTAACGTTTTAAATGTTTGGCTTAAATCCTTAAAAAGGTGAAATGTTTGGATTTCTTTCGTAACGTTTGTAAACGTTTGGCTTAAATCGCTAAAAAGGGGAAACGTTTGAATTTGTTTCGTAACGTTTTAAACGTTTGGATTAGTTTTGTAAAGTTTTAAACGTTTGGCATAAATCGCTAAAAAGGGGAAACGTTTGGATTTGTTTCTCAATGTTTGTAAACGTTTGGCTTAAATCGCTAATAAGGGGAAACATTTGGATTTGTTTCGTAACGTTTTAAACGTTTGGATTGGTTTCATAACGTTTAAACGTTTTGCATAAATACTTAAAAAGGTGACACGCTTGGATTTGTTTCGTAACTTTTGTAAACGTTTGGCTTAAATTGCTAAAACGGTGAAACTTTTGGATTTGTTTCGTAACGTTTTAAACTTTTTGATTGGTTTCGTAACACTTTAAACTTTGGCTTAAATTGCTAAAAAGCTCAAAAGTTTGGATTTATTTCGTAACATTTGTAAACGTTTGGCTCAAATTGCTAAAAAGGTGAAATGTTTGAAATTGTTTCGTAATGTTTTAAACGTTTGGATTGGTTTCTTAATGTTATAAACGTTTCTCCAAAATTGCTAAAAAGGTGAAATGTTTGGTTTGATTTCGTAACGTTTTAAAATGTTGTGCTTAAACCACTAAAAAGGTGAAACGTTTGAATTTGTTTGGTAACATTTGTAAATGTTTGGCTTAAATCGGTAAAAAGTTGAAATGTTTCAATTTATTCATATCATTTTAAACGTTTTGATTGGTTTCATAACATTTTAAACATTTGTCTTGAATTGCTAAAAAGGTGAAACGTTTGGTTTTGTTTCGTAACGTTTATAAACGTATGTCTTAAATCGTAAAAAATGTGAAACCTTTGGAATTGTTTCGTAACGATTGTAAAAGTTTGGCTTAAACCGCTAAAAAGGTGAAATTTTTGGGTTTGTTTCGTAACGTTTTAAACGTTTGGCTTAAATTGATAAAAAAAGGTGAAACGTTTGGATTTGTTTCGTAACGTTTGGAAACGTTTAGCTTAAATCGCTAAAAAGGGGAAACGTTTGGTTTTGTTTCTTAACATTTGTAAACGTTTGGCTTAAATCGCTAAAAAGGTGAAACGTTTTGATTTTTTTTGTAACGTTTTAAACGTTTGGATTGGTTTCGTAACGTTTAAAATGTTTGGCTTCAATCGCTGAAGGAGAAACGTTTCGATTTTTTTCATAACGTTTTAAACATTTGGATTGGTTTTGTAATGTCCTAAACATTAGACTTATATCACTAAAAAGGTGAAATGTTTGGATTTATTTCGTAACATTTGTAAACGTTTGGCTTAAATCGCTAAAAAAGTGAAACGTTTGGATTTGTTTCGGAACGTTTTAAATATTGAGATTGGCTTCGTAACATTTTAAACGTTTGGCTTAAATCCTTAAAAAGGTAAAACATTTAGATTTATTTCTTAATGTTTGTAAACGTTCGGCTTAAATCGCTAAAAAGGTTAAAAGTTTGGATTTGTTTCGAAACGTTTTAAACGACTGGATTGTTTCCGTAACGTTTTAAACATTTGGCTTAAATCGCTAAAAAGGTGAAACATTTGGTATTGGTTTCATTATGTTTTAAACGTTTGGCTTAAAGCCTTATAACGGTGAAACATTTGGATTTGTTTCGTAACGTTTGTAAACGTTTGATTTAAATCACTAATAAGGTTAAACGTTTGGATTTGTTTCGTAACATTTTAAACGTTTGGATTGGTTCCTTATCGTTTTAAACGTTTGGCTTAAATTGCTAAAAAGGTGAAATGTTTGGATTTGTTTCGTAACATTTTTAAATGTTTGGGTTAAATCGCTAAAAAGGTGAAATTTTTGGATTTCTTTTGTAATGTTTTAAACGTTTGGATTTGTTTTCGTAACGTTTTAAACGTTTCGTTTAAATCGCAAAAAAGAAGAAACGTTTAGATTTGTTTCGTGCCGTTTGTAAACGTTTGGCTTAAATCGCCAAAAACGTGAAATGTTTGGATTTGTTTCGTAATATTTTAAAAATTTGGATTGGTTTCGTACGTTTTTAACGTTTGGCTTATATTGATAAAAAGGGGAAACGTTTGGATTTGTCTCGTAACATTTGCAAACATTTGGCTTAAATCTTTAAGAAGGGGAAACGATTGGATTTGTTTGATAACGTTTTAAACGTTTGGATTGGTTCCGTAGTCTTTTAAACGTTTGGCTTAAATCGTTAAAAAGGTGAAACGTTTAGATTTGTTTCATAATGTTTGTAAACGTTTGGCTTAAATCACTAAAAAGGGGAAACGTTTGGATTTGTTTCGTAACGTTTTAAACGTTTGATTGGTTTGGTAACGTTTTAAACGTTTGGCTTAAATCCTTAAAAAGGTGAAACGTTTGGATTTTTTTTCATATGGTCTGTAAACGTTTAGCTTAAATCGCTAAAAAGATGAAACGTTTGGATTTGTTTCGTAACGTTTTAAACGTTTGGATTGGTTTTGTAACGTTTTAAACGTTTGGATTAAATCGGAAAAAACGTGAAACAATTGGATTTATTTTGTAATGTTTGTAAATGTTTGGCTTAAATCGCTAAAAAGGGGAAATGTTTGGATTTGTTTCGTAACGTTTTAAACGTTTGAATTGGTTTCGTAACGTTTTAAACGTTTGGCTTGAATTCTTAAAAAGGTGAATCGCTTGGATTTGTTTCGTAATGTTCGTAAACATTTGGCTTAAATTGCTAAAAAGGTGAAACGTTTGGATTTGGTTCGTAGCGTTTTAAACGTTTTGATTGGTTTCATAACATATTAAATGTTTGGCTTAAATTTAGAAAAAGGTGAAACGTTTGGATTTGTTTCGTAACATTTGTAAACGTTTGGCTTAAATCAATAAATGTAATATCCCGTATTTTTAAATTACTTTTTTTTATTTTAATTATAAATTTTTACAGTCCGTCAAGTTTTAAGTAATTTATTATTATTATTATATATTTTTATTTAATTTAAATTTAGTCGCTCGTTGATTGGATCGTGGTTTGATTCGTGTTTAGTGTGTATTATTAGATTTTAAAAGAAAAAGAAAAAAAGGAAAAAGAAAAAAGAAATTTTATGAAATATAAATCTTGAATGCCATGCAACACAACGTTGGCCATTCTTTTTCTTAGCATGATAAAGCCCATGCATGCTCTCCTCCTATTTATTTCCCACGTGAATGTTGGGCCATTCAATTTCCTTGGCGAATAGCCCATGCAATCCTTCATAATGAGTATTGCAGCAATGACATGAAATTTATGTTTCCCTTATATACATACAATTTGAACCATTCCCTCCCCTTTTATAAACGCTGCAATCACGTTTCTTTATTTCTCAAACCTAAATATTTCATTCTTTTAAAAAAACGCAGCCGCCATCTCCCTTAGCAAAACTGAAATCTCATCAACCATTCATCCTCTCTTTCACTTGAATTTGGTAAGTTCACATTTAACTTGTTCTTCGTTTCGATATCGTAATTATCGTTCATGATTATATCTCGTTCGTTTCAGCGTTAATCTGAGTTTTCTTTCGACGGTTCCTCATTATTCGTCGATCTCTTCAATCCTAACGCTTCGAAATCACATACGGTACGTAAGAATCCCTCTGTTTATCGCCGTTACGGTTTCTCATTTTCATTGTCTATGACGAATGTCTTGCTTCTTGCTTTTCATGCCGATGGAGTCATGGATTCTAGGGTGTCCTATGTTGTTGCTAGAATCTCATTGTTGTGTGCTATCGACTTACTTGTTCATTATTGATCGTTTTGCTCGGATTCATCGCTTCAATTAAGCTTCTGCCATTGTTCTTTGAATATTAGATTGTTATGCTTTAATTTTCATACTTGAGGTTATATTGTTTAGCATTGAATGATGTTTATCCGATAATGTTGCCGGGATGTGAGTTGTCCTTCAGTGTTGTGCCGTCGTCGAAGATCGCCATTGCTATAACTTGAAATTGGTATAGGCGGGTTACTGTATTCGTAACAGTAGCAACATGAATGGTTATGTGAATTGTTAGAGATGGTTAAATGGCTATTGTGATTGTCACTTTTGTTTTGCCTTAACCTAATAATCCCTCAAGTCATTTATTTAATGTTATTGTTTCATTTATAACTTTTAAATTTGAATTTGACTTATAAACTAATAAAGTGTAAATGATAAGTATTTTACAACTTAAGTTATAATTACTCGGGTAATTATATTCAATTTTGGTTAATATGCTAATTTGGCTAAATTGCAATTTAGCCCCTGAAGTTTCTAAAGTGCAGTTTAGTCATTAAACTTTATTAAACTTAAAATGGTTAAGTTTTGATTGTAACTTGGGTTACTTGGATTTGAAGATATTGAATTCTATTTTTTTTAAAATGGATAATTAATTTATTAAGTTTTTTAATTTATAAACTCGGGTTTATAAATTTAACAAAGTTTTGGTTTGGGTTAGACTGTGGTCGTCCAACAAGTGGGAAGAAGTTTGGTAGTTTTGAATAACTCGGCTGACTCACTGATATGGATTTTAACTTGGGTTTATTTAAATTATTTTACGAATCATTCTAAATATGTTTATATGATTTGTACTCTATAACTTGGGTTATATTTGGAATGCATTTAATATAAGTTTTTATTAAATGTGGCTTGATATTGTGTTGTGCTAGTCCTATGTGGTGTCTTGTACTCCTTAGAGTTAGAGTCTGATTTTAATTACGATTTTGATATTTTATTTAGACGCGTCGATTGTTCGTACTTCAGAGGCGAACCAGAGTTAGGTGCTTGTCAGGATCACGTGGATTTAGCAAGCAGTGAGTTTATACCTCTACTTACCTCTTTATTAAGTAAATATTATATTTTGTATATATATAGAGTTAATTTCATTAAAAATCACGAACATTACACGAAGTTTCATTTTAATCATGACTTTTAAAAGTTGTCATATAAAACCATGACCTTTCATTTCTTTTCAAATCAATCACTGATTATTTTCTGTTGAATTTTTACCTTTTTTTTTCAAATCAACCAGATTCCGGTTGCCATATTAGCAAAAATTCACTGAAAATTAATTTGATGATAGATCTGAAAAAATGAAAGTTTATGGTTTTATACGACAACTTTTAAAAGTCGTGATTAAAATAAAATTTCGTGTAACGGTCATCCTTTCTTATGAAATTAATCCATATATATATATGTATAAGCAGCTTTTGAACTGTTTTTCGGCATTGTGGATTTGATTTGGAACGTGCTACTCGATGGGCATCATCGGGACTGCATGCGCACCGGTAATGATTATGGTATTGAGGTAGGTTTGAGATACGTCTCACCTTTGTGAGGGCATCGGTGGAAGATACGTCTTATAGGATCACTATTTATTAAGTGATAGTCGGGGATCGGTTATTGAGATACGTCTCACCGACACGACAATGGATTTAGAATTGTGGTTTAGAGTTTCATTGATAATCCATAATGAAAATGTTTTATTAAACGTTTTAAAGGTTTTTAAGTTAATAAATGTAAATGGTTATATAAACTCTACTCAGTAAATCTGACCCCGTTGTTTTCCCAAATTTTCCAAGTTTATGATTTGAGCATTGGTTGATCTCCGTTTCTTCATTCTCGGAGGTTCTTTATTTTATTTTCAGAATAAAAGAGTTGAACTGTTTTAAACTCTTAGACCGTAGTAGTAGTATCAGATTATTTATGACTTAGTCTTATGCTTATTGTTTTAGACTATCATTTGTTGGTATAGTCTAACTATTATTTTATCAGATTTGGCATGATTACAATAATAATTTGGTATTATATATTATTTGCCATGCCGTTGGAGTTTAAATTGAGATTAAGTATATGTTGCTTATATGTACTGTTAGACTAGGTTGGAGTCTCGGTTGCCCCCGAGCATGTGGTTTTATGCAGGTACATAGTTGTTTCTGATATTTATCTGTTATCCGCAAGGCTTGCTACGGGTTTGGGTACGACCATACCCATACCCTAGCGCCGGTCACGATTCACGAAAATGGGTCGTGACAAACTTGGTATCAGAGCTTTGGTTTGAAACCAAGGCCTTTTATTTGTTAAGTGTTAATTATTTTGGCATGTTAAGTGATTAAATTGTTCTAGGAACTACTGCGGAATTAGGATTCAAGTCTTGTCTTTGAAACGTCATCTTTTGTTTCCAAAACTTTCTGCCTACTCCTATAGGAATGTCGTGAGTTAGTCCTGTGTATTTATTTGCTTTATTGCTTATTATATGATTGTTTTCACTTGGGTGATTACTTGTTGGCTGATTCGCCATGTTGTTATTATATGGTTAAATTTTTGTTTGTATTAAAGATTTTTGTTTCATTCTAAGAAATGAATACTCGTACTCGTGTTGCGCTCATCAAAATGATGAGGCTGATGACGCGACCTCTGTATCGTAACGTTTTAATCGTTTTGATTGGTTTCGTAACGTTTTAAGCATTTGGCTTATATCATTAAAAAGGTGAAACCCTGCGGGGGTGGAGTGATAGAAGTTTTGAGAATTCAAGAGAAGGTCACGGCGTTTGCATTTATTTTGTAACGTTTGTAAACGTTTGGCTTAAATCGCTAAAAAGGTGAAACGTTTGGATTTGTTTCGTAACATTTTAAACGTTTGATTGGTTTCGTAACGTTTCAAACGTTGGCTTAAATTGTTAAAAAGGTGAAACGTTTAGATTTATTTCATAACATTTGTAAACGTTTGACTTAAATCGCTAAGAAGGTGAAACTTTAGGATTTGTTTCTTAACATTTTAAATGTTTGGATTGGTTTCGTAACGTTTGAAACGTTTTGCTTAAATTGATAAAAAGGAGAAACGTTTGAATTTGTTTCCTAAGATTTGTAAATGTTTGGCTTAAATCGCTAAAAAGGGGAAACGTTTGGATTTGTTTCGTAACATTTTAAACGTTTGGATTGGTTTCGTAACGTTATAAATGTTTTGCTTAAATCGCTAAAAACGTAAAATATTTTGATTTGTTTCGTAACATTGATAAACCTTTTGCTTAATTCACTTAAAAGGTGAAACGTTTAGATTTGTTTCGTATCGTTTTAAACGTTTGGATTGGATTCATAACGTTTTAAATGTTTGGCTTAAATCCTAAAAAAGGGGAAACATTTGGATTTGTTTCGTAACGTTTGTAAACGTTTGGCTTAAATCGCTAAAAAGGTATAACATTTGGATTTTTTTCGTAACGTTTCAATCGTTTGGATTGGTCTCATACTTTTAAACCGTTTGGCTTAAATCACTAAAAAGGGGAAATGTTTGGATTTGTTTCGCAACGTTTTAAATATTTGGATTGGTTTCGTAACATTTTAAATATTTGGCATAAATCGCTAAAAATGTGAAACGTTTTGATTTATTTCGTAACATTGTAAACGTTTGGCTTAAATCGCTAAAAAGGTGAAACGTTTGGATTTGTTTCGTAACGTTTTAAACGTTTGGATTGGTTTCGTAACGTTTTAAACGTTTGGTTTAAATCAATAAAAAGGTGAAATGTTTGGATTTGTTTTGTAACGTTTGTAAATGTTTGGCTTAAATCACTAAAAAGGTGAAATGTTTGGATTTGTTTCATAATGTTTTAAACGCTTGGATTGGTTTCATAGCGTTTTAAACATTTCGCTTAAATTGCTAAAAAGAAGAAACATTTAGATTTGTTTCGTAACGTTTGTAAACGTTTGGATTAAATCACTAAAAAGGTGAAACGTTTGGATTTGCTTCGTTACATTTTAAACGTTTGAATTGGTTTCATAGGTTTTAAATGTTTTGCTTAAATCGCTGAAAAGGTGAAACATTTAAATTTGTTTCGTAATGTTTCCAAACTTTTGGCATAAATCACTAAAAAGGTGAAACGTTTGGATTTTTTCGTAATATTTGTAAACGTTTGGCTTAAATTCCTAAAAGGTGATTCGTGTGGATTTTTTTCGCAACGTTTTAAACGTTTGGATTAGTTTCATAACGTTTTAAACGTTTGGATTAGTTTCGTACGTTTTAAGCGTTTCGCTTAAATCGCTAAAAAGGTGAAACGTTTGGATTTGTTTCGTAACTTCTCTAAACGTTTGGCTTAAATAGCTAAAAAGATGAAACATTTGGATTTGTTTATATCGTTCGTAAACGTTTGGCTTAAATCGCTAAAAAGGTAAAACGTGTGGATTTGTATCGTAACATTTAAACGTTTGGATTGGTTTTGTAACATTTTAAACGTTTGGCTTAAATTGATAAAAAAGGTGAAACGTTTAGATTTTTTGGTAACGTTTGTAAATATTTGGCTTAAATCCCTAAAAAGATGAAACATATGGATTGGTTTCGTAATGTTTTTAAACGTTTGGTTTAAATTGCTAAAAAGGTGAAACGCTTGGATTTGTTTCGTAACGTTTTAAAGGTTTTGATTGGTTTCGTAATATTTTAAGTGTTTGGCTTAAATCGCTAAAAAGATGAAACATTTGGATTTGTTTCGTAATATTTCAAAACGTTTGGCTTAAATCGCTAAAAAGGTGAAACGTGTGGATTTGTTTCGTAACGTTTTTAACGTTTAGATTGGTTTTGTAACGTTTTCAACATTTGTCTTAAATAGATAAATAGGTGAAACGTTTGGATTTGTTTTGTAATGTTTGTATATATTTGGCACAAATCTCTAAAAAGGTAAAACATTTGGATTAGTTTCGTAACGTTTTAAACATTTGAATTAGTTTCGTAACGTTTTGAATGTTTGGCTTAAATGGCTAAAAATATGAAATGTTTGGATTTATTTTGTAACGTTTGTAAACGTTTGGCTTAAATTGCTAAAAAGGTGAAACGTTTGGATTTGTTTCATAACGTTTTAAATATTTCGATTGTTTTCGTAACGTTTTAAACGTTTGGCTTAAATCCCGAAAAAGGGGAAACGTTTGGATTTGTTTCAAAATCTTTTAATCGTTTGGCTTAAATCGCTAAAAAGGCGAAACTTTTGGATTTGTTTCGTAACGTTTTAATCGTTTGGCTTTAATATCTAAAAAGGTGAAACATTATGATTTGTTTCGTAACGTTATAAACGTTTGGCTTAAATCGCTAAAATGTAAACCGTTTGGATTTGTTTATAACGTTTGTAAACGTCTGACTTAATTCACTAAAAAGGGGAAACGTTTTAATTTGTTTCGCAACGTTTAGAAACGTTCGGCTTAAATCGCTAAAAAAGTGAAACATTTGGATTTGTTTTGTAACATTTTATTTTGGACTGGTTTCGTAACGTTTTGAACATTTTTCTTAAACTGATAAAAAGGTGAATCGTTTAGATTTGTTTTTTAACGCTTGTAAATATTTGGCTTAAATCGCAAAAAAGGTAAAACGTTTGGATTTGTTTTGTAGCGTTATAAATGTTTGGATTAGTTTCGCAATGTTTTAAATGCTTTGCTTAAATCACTAAAAAGGTGAAATGTTTGGATATGTTTCGTAATGTTATAAACGTTTGGATTAGTTTCGTAACTTTTGTAAATATTTGGCTTAAATAACTAAAAAGGTAAAACATTTGGATTTTTTTCATAACGTTTTAAACATTTGGCTTAAATCGCAAAAAAGGTAAAATGTTTGAATTTGTTTCGAATTGTTTAAACGTTTGGGTTAAATTGCTAAAATGGTGAAACTTTAAAATTTGTTTTCTAACATTTTAAACTTTCGCATTGGTTTCGTAATGTTTTAAACGTTTGGCCTAAATCGCAAAAAAAGTGAAACGTTTGGATTTGTTACATAACGTTTGTAAAAGTTTGGCTTAATAGCTAAAAAAAAGTGAAATGTTTGGATATGTTTCGTAGTGTTTTAAACGTTTGGATTAGTTTCGTAACGTTTTAAACATTTGGCTTAAATCGCTAAAAAGGTGAAACGTTTGGATTTGTTTCGTAATGTTTGTAAACGTTTGGCTTAAATTGCTAAAAAGGTGATACATGTGGATTTGTTTCATAACGTTTTAAACGTTTGGAATGGTATCGTAACGTTTTAAACGTTTGGCTTAAATTTATAAATCGCTAAAAAGGTGAAACGTTTGGATTTATTTCGTAACATTTGTAAACATTTGGCTTAAATCGAAAAAACGTGAAACGTTTGTATTTATTTTGTAACGTTATAAATGTTTGGACTGGTTTTGCAACGTTTTAAATGTTTGGCATAAATCCTAAAAAGGGAAAATATTTGGATTTGTATCGTAACTTTTGTAAACGTTTGGCTTAAATCGCTAAAAAGGTTAAATATTTGGATTTGCTTTGTAACGTTTGAAACGTTTAGATTGTTTTCATAATGTTTTATACGTTTGTCTTAAGGGTTAAATGCAAATTTATACACTAACATTGACCTAATTTTCAATTAAAACATTAACTTTTAAACTTGGCAATGTCGGTAATGAACTTTACTCTTTTGGCAAATCGATTCACCGATTATTTTCCGGGACAATTTTGCTGAGTTGGAAGCCGGAAAGAACACGTATACTGACAGAATCGATTTCAATATTTGCCACGTAATTTGGCACGTTTGCAAATGAAATTACAAACTTTAGCGTAATTTGCAATTCCAATACTAATTTTAAAGTTTTAACAAAAACAGGCATCAATTTTTATTTTTTGGCAAATTGAAACACCGTTTATTGTCTAACTTGTCAGCCTACGTGGCAATACCGACTTCCAACTCAGCTGAAATGTCCCGGAAGAATATCGGTGTATCGATTTGCCAAAAGTGCAAAGTTCATTACCGACATTGCCAAGTTTAAAAGTTTATGTTGTAATTGCAAATTAGGTCAAAGTTGGTGTGTGAATTTGCATTTAACCCTTGTCTTAAATTGCTAAAAAGGTGAAACATTTGGTTTTTTTCGTAATGTTTGTAAACGTTTGGGTTAAATCGCTAAAAAGGTGGAACGTTAGGATTCATTTCATAATGTTTTAAACGTTTGGCTTAAATCACTAAAAAGGGAAATCATTTGGATTTATTTCGTAACGTTTTAAACATTTGGATTGGTTTTGTAACGTTTCAAACGTTTGTCATAAATCGTTTAAAAGGTGAAACGTTTGGATTTGTTTCGTAACATTTGTAAACGTTTAGATTGGTTTCGTAACGGTTATAACGTTTGGCTTAAATCGCAAAAAAGGTGGAACGTTTGGATTTGTTTCATATCGTTTGTAAACGTTTGACTTAAATAGCTAAAAAGGTGAAACGTTTGGATTTGTTTCGTAACGTTTTAAACGTTGGATTTGTTTCTTAACGTTTTAAACATTTAGATTTGTTTCGTAACGTTTTAAACCTTTGGTTTAAATCGCTAAAAATGTGAAACGTTTGTATTTGTTTCGTAACATTTGGCTTATATTGCTAAAAATATGAAGCCAAACATTACAAACGTTACAAAACAAATCCAAACGTTTCACCTTTTAGTGATTTAAGCCAAATCTTTTAAACGTTACGAAACCAATCCAAACGTTTAAAACATTACGAAAAAAATCTAAATGTTTCACCTTTTTAACGATTTAAGCCAAACGTTTACAAACGTTATGAAACAAATCCAAACATTTCACCTTTTTAGCAATTTAAGTCAAACGTTTACAAATGTAACGAAACAAATCCAAACGTTTCACCTTTTTAACAATTTAAGCCAAATGTTTGAAACTTTATGAAACTTATCCAAACATTTAAAACGTTACGAAATAAATCCAAATGATTCCCCTTTTTAGCGATTTAAGCCAAACATTTAAAACGTTAAGAAACAAATCCTAACATTCCACCTTTTTTAGCGATTTAAGCCAAACGTTTACAAACGTTGCCAGACAAATCCAAACGTTTCAACTTTTTTAGCCATTTAAGCCCAACGTTTAAAAAGTTACGAAAACAATCTAAAATTTTAAGACGTTAGGAAACAAATCCAAACGTTTTACCTTTTTAGCGATTTAAGCTAAATGTTACGAAACAATCCAAATGTTTCACCTTTTTTGAGATATAAGCCAAATGTTTAAAACGTTACGAAACAAATCCAAACGGTTCCCCTTTTTAGAGATTTAAGCCAAACGTTTACAAACATTACGAAACAAATCCAAATGTTCCAACTTTTTAGCGATTTAAGCCAAACGTTTAAAATGTTACGAAACAAATCCAAACGTTTCACCTTTCTAACAATTTAAGCCAAAATTTTGAAACGTTATGAAACCAATCCAAACGTTTAAAACGATACAAAACAAATCTAAACATTTTCCCTTTTCAGCGATTTAAGCCAAATGTTTAAAATGTTACGAAACAAATCCTAATGTTTCACCTTTTTAGCTATTTAAGCCAAACGTTTACAAATGTTACGAAATAAATCTAAACGTTTCACCTTTTTAGCCATTTATGCCAATCGTTTTAAATATTTGGCAAAACAATCCAAACATTTAAAAGTTTACGAAACAAGTCCAAATGTTTACCCTTTTTAGCGATTTTAGCCAAATGTTAACAATTTAAAAGTTTGGCTTAAGTCGCTAAAAAGAGGAAACGTTTGGATTTCTTTTGTAACGTTTTAAACATTTGGCTTAAATCTCTATAAATATGAAACGTTAGGATTTGTTTCGTAACATTTTAAACGTTTTTCTTAAATCGCTAAAAAGGTAAGACGTTTTGATTTGTTTTGTTACGTTTTAAATGTTTGGCTTAATCGTTAAAAAGGTGAAACACTAGATTTTTTCATAACGTTTCAAACTTTTGGATTTGTGTCGTAACGTTTTAAACGTTAGGCTGTTAATTGATAAAAAGGTGAAACGTTAGTATTTCATTCGTAACGTTATAAACGTTTGGTATAAATCGCTAAATAGGTGAAACGTTAGCATTTGTTTCGTAACGTTTTAAACGTTTGGATTTGTTTCGTAACATTTTAAACGTTCGGCTTAAATCGCTAAAAATGTAAAAGATTTGGATTTGTTTTGTAACGTTTTAAACATTTGGCTTAAATCGGTAAAATTAGGATTTGTTTCGTAATGTTTTAAACGTCTGGCTTAAATCGCTATAAAGGTGAAACGTTAGGATTTGTTTTGTTTAAACTGTTTGGATTTGTTTAGTAACATATTAAACGTTTGGCTTAAATTGCTAAAAAGGAGAAACATTTGGATTTGTTTTGTAAGTTTTAAACGTTTGGCTTAAATCGCTAAAAAGGTGAAATGTTAGGATTTTTTTCGTAACGTTACTTTTGGATTTGTTTCGTAACATTTTAATTGTTTTGCTTAAATCGCTAAAAGGGTAAAACATTTGGCTTAAATCGCTAAAAAGGTGAAACATTAGGATTTGTGTCATAACGTATTAAACGTTTTGATTTGTGTAGTAACATTTTAAACGTTTTGGTTAAATTGTTAAAACGTTGAAACGTAAACGTTTTAAACGTTTGGCTTAAATCACTAAAAAGGTGAAACTTTAAGATTTGTTTCGTAACGTTTTAAACCTTTGGATTTGTTATATAACATATTAAACGTTTTGCTTCAATCTCTGAAAAGGTAAAACGTTTGGATTTGTTTTGTGAAGTTTTAAACATTTGGCTTAAATTGCTAAAAAGGTGAAACGTTAGGATTTGTTTCATAACGTACTAAAGGTTTAGATTTGTTTCGTAACGTTTTAAACGTTTGGCTTAAATAGCTAAAACGATGAAACATTTGTTTTTGTTTGAAAATGGTTTAAACGTTTGGCTTAAATCGCTAGAAAGGGAAAACGTTAGGATTTATTTTATAACGTTTTAAACGTTTGGCTTAAATCGCTAAAAAGGTGGAACGTTAGGATTTATTTCGCAACGTTTTAAAAGTTTGGCTTAAATTGCTAAAAAGTTGAAAAGTTTGGATTTGTTTTATAACGTTTGTATACGTTTGGCTTAAATTGCTAAACAGGGTAAAAGTTTTAAAAGTTTGGATTGGTTCCGTAACGTTTTAAACGTTTGGCTTAAATCGATAAATAGGTTAAACGTTTGAAATTGTTTCGTAACGTTTGTAAACGTTTTGCTTAAACTGTAAAAAGGTGAAACGTTTCGATTTAATTCGTAACGTTTTAAACGTTTGATTGGTTTTGTAACGTTTTAAATGTCTGGCTTAAATCGCTAAAAAGGTGAAACATTTGGATTTGTTTGTTAAAGTTTTAAACATTTGGATTGGTTTCATAACGTTTTAAGCGTTTGGCTTAAATCGCTAAAAAGGTGAAAAATTTGGATTTGTTTCATAACGTTTGTAAACATTTGGCTTAAATTGCTAAAAAGGTGAAAGATTTAGATTTGTAACGTAACATTTTAAACTTTTTGATTGGTTTTCTAACGCTTTAAACGTTTGGCTTAAATTGATAAAAAGGTGAAACGTTTGGATTTGTTTCGTAATTTTTGTAAATGTTGGGCTTATTCGCTAAAAAGGTGAAATCTTTGGATTTGTTTCGTAACGTTTTAAACGTTTCGATTGGTTTCGTAACGTTTTAAATGTGTGACTTAAAATCGCTAAAAAGGTGAAACGTTTGAATTTTTTTCGTAACGATTTAAACGTTTGGCTTACAGAGCTAAAAGTTGAAAGGTTAGGATTTGTTTCATTTGAAACGTTTAGATTTGTTTTGTAACATTGAAAACGTTTGGCTTTAATCGCATAAAAGGTGAAACGTTAGGATTTGTTTTGTAACGTTTTAAACAATTGGCTTAAATTGCTAAAAAGGTGAAACGTTAGGATTTATTTCGTTTTAAACATTTAAATTTGTTTCATAATATTTTAAATGTTTGGCTTAAATCGCTAAAAAGGGGAAACGTTTGGATTTGCTTTGTAGCGTTTTCAACGTTTGGCTTAAATCGCTATAAAGTTGAAACGTTAGTATTTGTTTCGTAACATTCTAAACGCTTGGATTTGCTTCGTAACATTTTAAACATTTTGCTTAAATCGCTAAAAAGGTAAAACGTTTTGGATTTGTTTTGTAACGTTTTAAAAGTTTGGCTTAAATCACTAAAAAGGCGAAACGTTAGGATTTGTTTCGTAACGGTTTAAACGTTTTGATTTGTTTCGCAACATTTTAAAAGTTTGGGTTAAATTGCTAAAAAGGTTTAACGTTAGGATTTAATTCGTAACGTTTTAAACATTTGGCTTAAATCGTTAAAAAGGTGAAATAATAGGATTTGTTTCGTAACATTTTAAACGTTTTGCTTAAACTGCTAAAAAGGTAAAACGTTTGGATTTGTTTTGAAACATTTTAAATGTTTGGCATAAATCACTAAAAAGGTTCAATGTTAGGATTTGTTTCATAACGTTTTAAACGTTTGGATTTGTGTTGTAACATTTTAAACGTTTGGCTTAAATTGCTAAAAAGGTGAAACTATCACAGCCCAAATTCGTGGATCGCGACCGGCGGTAGGATATGGGTATGGTTGTACCAAAACCCGTAGCTAGCCTTTCGGATAACCAACCAATACATAAACCTGCAAGAAAACCAATGCTTAGGGGTAACCGAGACTTCATCCTAGTTCTTGCAGTTCATAATATTCAACATTTATATAATAAGTGCTCGGCCAACCCCGAGTCTCTAACATGGAAAAAATACGTATTAACCCAAATTAATATAAGAATGCCAAACAACAATTAAATCCATTAACTAAATTTATAATAAGTATTTGAAAAATAGACTTCTAATTACTACTGCGGTCTAAGAGTAAAATCTGTTCAATAACTTTAAATAAATAAAGTAAAAGCTCCGAGGAATTAAAGAATCGGAGAGCAACTGACTCGCTCAAATCATAACCCTGTAAAAATTGGGAAAATAACGGGGTCAGATATACTGAGATGAGTTCATATCACTATTTAAATTTATCAAGTGGAAAACCTTTAAAACCCTTTTAAAACATTTAATATAACATTACGTATAATAGTTGGAATCCTAGTCCCCAATACTAAATATATCCTTAATTCAATAGGCCCGGTCCCGAGAGCTAAGCTACACCGAGTTACCATCGACCGCACTCAATCTATATCTAGAGTCCCGAGAGCTGAGCTACACCGAGTTACTCTACTGATCCCGAGAGCTATGCTCACGCCGAGTTACCACCACATATTACATACCTTATCTAGATCAATACCGGTGCGCACGCAGTCCTAATGATGCCCATTAGGTAGCATGTTCCAACTAAAAGCAATAATGGAAAAGCAGTTCAAAATATACGTACAATATATATTTATATATATCAAAATAACAATTTATTAGCGGTAAATAGTAAGTACAAACTCACTGCTTGCAAATCCACGTGATAACCTGGCAAGCAACTAATCCTGGTTCGTCTCCAGAGCACGAACAGTCGACGAGTCTAATAATGTGTAAATAATAAATTAAAAACAGAACCTAACTCTAAAGAGTACAAAACACCACATAGGACTAGCACAAACCACACGTCAGGATAAAACAATCCAGAGCAGCACAAAATACCCAATAAGTACTAATGCCCAATTAATACAAGTCTATTGAGCTCTTGCTTTCAAATCCATTTAGAAAATACTATTTAAATAATCCTTAAATAATAATCAATTTCCAAATAGTGGGTTAGTCGAGTTACCGATAACTTCCAAGATAGCGTCACTTGTCGAGTGACCCAAGTCTAACCCGACTCAAAATGTTTATCAAATATAAACCCGAGTTTATATTTATAAAATAATTTGATAAAATAATAATCCATTTTAAAAACATAACTCAATGACGTCAATTTCAAGTAACCCGAGTTACAAACCAAAAACTTAATCAAATAAATATTAAATTGACAATCAAAATCAAATATAATTACCCGAGTAATTATATAAACTTAAGTTATAAATAAATATCATTTCCAATTTTCAATTTATAAATCAAAACGAAATTCAAAGTTATTTTCAAAAACAATAACAAAAGATAGAAATAACTTGAGGGATTCAATTGATATAAACAACATAAGTGAATGATCAACTTAGCCTATTAGCCATCCCTTCCAATTCAAACCAACCGATCCTCGCCAAACATTAAAATTTGAAAAGCCATAATCATTAAATTTTCATGCAATTAAAGCCAACATTACAAGTATTCAAAACAAACCAAACCCATGAAGAACCAAAGCCTATCAATCTCTCAACAAGAAATATGGCCACTACCGAAATTAAGCATACATGCAACAGCTAATATCAAGTAACTCTAACTATGAGAGATCAAGAAGACTATTGGCCCTAGAGATCACGAATGGCAGCCAACAACAAATTCGACGACGGCCGAAATTAACAACGACAGGAACAACGAAAACAAAACAATTCAAGCAGTATGATTTAACACTCCATCATAATAAGTTATAGAAAACGAAGTAAAGGCAGCATTAATAAATCATAGAAAGGCAGCATTAATAAATCATAGAAAGGCAGCCACAACACATCTCGCAACGATGAAACAAAACGGCGCGGAAACGAGGAATAAGTACGTACCGTAATCGATCCCTAAGCATAGCGATGATAAGGGACAAACGGAATAGATGAACGACAAAACCCAATTCAGATTATTGCTGAAACGAACAAAATAATGATTAAGTACGATGAAGCGTTGTAAAAGAATGATTCGTAGAAAGCTAGAGAAGCGATTACTTACCGAATTTGATAGCGATGGAAAAGAACGAATGAATTGGTGTTTCAGAGTGTTTTAGACTGAGGGAGTCAGCTATGGTTGATTGGAAGCTATAGAATATATAAATAGGGTTTAAATACGTAACAGGTCTATTTAAAGACCTGAAATCCCGCAACAGCACAGTGCACGTTCGTGCACCAAAGTGCACATTCGTGCACTGTACAGACAAGTGCACGATCGTGCACTCCATCGCGCCTCCAACGCATCTTAAATTTTGATCCAACGGTCAACCTTTTGACATGCACAACATATCCAACAATGAGCCCGATCCAACGGTGCAATTGAGAGATATGGATGTTTTATTGAAATATGCCAGATTTAGAAGGCACACGAACACAACATCAATTATAATCCGGATACAAATCAAACCCCTATCGAAAATTCACACGACACATGCAACACATACAAGATACAACTCCAACCTCAATTAAAGTTTCACACTTGCTATGTCCACCATTAATATTCCGAAACTAAGTCAAAAACACAACGAAACCATGACGGAAAAATACGGGATATTACACTTAAATTGCTAAAAAGGTGAAATGTTAGGATTTGTTACGTAACGTTTTAAACGTTTGGCTTAAATCACTAAAAAGGTTAAATGATAAGATTTCTTTCATAACGTAACGTTTGGCTTAAATCTCTAAAAAGGTGAAATGTTTGGATTTATTTCGAAACGATTTTAATGTTTGGCTTAAATCGCTAAAAAGGTGAAACCTTAGGATTTGTTTCATAACGTTTTAAACATTTGGCTTAAATCGCTAAAAAGGTGGAATGTTAGGATTTCTTTCGTAACGTTATAAGAGTTTGGCTAAAATCGTTAAAAAGTTGAAACGTTTAGATTTGTTTCATAACGTTTTTAAACGTTTGGCTTAAATCGCTAAAAAGGTTAAATGTTTTTAAACGTTTGGATGTGTTTAGTAACGTTTTAAACGTTTGGCTTAAATCGATAAAAAGGTTAAACGTTCGGATTTGTTTCGTAACGTTTGTAAACGTTTGGCATAAATTGTTTAAACGGTAAAACGTTTTTATTTAATTCGTAACGTTTTAAACCTTTGATTGGTTTCGTAACGTTTTAAACGTTTGGCTTAAATCGCTAAAAAAGTGAAACGTTTGGATTTGTTTCGCAATGCTTTAAACGTTTGGATTGGTTTCGAAACGTTTTAAACGTTTGGCTTAAATCGCTAAAAAGGTGAAACGTTTGGATTTGTTTCGTAACGTTTGTAAAAGTTTGGATAATGTCACGACCCAAATTATTGAGCCGAGACCGACGCTAGGGAATGGGAGTGGTAGCTCCGAAACCCGTAGCAAGCCTAAAACCACTAATAATTTTTCGCATTTAAAAGAATAATATTATATATAAAACATTTCTAGGAAAACTCTTTCTGATAAAGCATTTATAAATATTAAAATATCATACTAGAGTTTACAATATAAAATACTGATTGAAGTCAAAATGTCTATCTAATACTGACACCTACTGACTACTGCAGCTTTAGGAACTCATACCTGTGCAAGTCCAATGACTTCTGGCACAGTGGAGATGGTTTGTCTGATCCGACTCTGTCTACCTGCAAACATCAGAGTGAGGGGTCAGTATTTGGGGAAATACTGAGTGAGTTTGCAAGTTACTTATAGTATTATCAAAATATAGCGTCACACGCTTAATACGTATATAAATTTATGATACAAGCAAACATTATTAATTTTAAAAGTGTGAGTCCAACTCACTAGATACGGGGACTTCCAGACTACACCGTAGCCGAGTGCTCACTCGTATCGAAATCATAAAGTGTGAGTCCAACTCATTGGTGGGTCCAACCCACTGGTGGGCCCAGCCCACTAGATACGGGGACTTCCATACTACACCGTAGCCGAGTTCACTCTCGTATCGAATTCATATCATATCATTCATAAATATATATTAATTCTTAATCACAAAGTTAGATACTCTAGACTAATTCACTAATGATCAAGCAGCCTATTGACACCCAATAGGTAGTTGGTCTCTTCGGACCACATATTAGACACTTATCTCCAAAACAACGAATACAACAACATTCATATAATCAAATCTATCAAACAAAGCATCTTATACGAGATATTTAATAACAATACTCATAATATAAGAAAATAACTTTTATACTAATAATACGCGAAAGTAAATTTGCCACTCACAGTGACCGCTTTCCGAATAATAATAATATAAAGATCCCATGAACTTCATGCGTCGTTTGATCACACAGCTATTCCAGCTCATCGGCATGGTAGATCGTTGATACGTCAGTTACTTAGTCGAGTTACCTGAACGTTTAATCCATAAACGTAGACTTAGTACTAAAATCCTAAGTCATAAACTTAGGTGAGTACAATCGTATTCCAATACGGCTCTTAATTTTGATAACTTCTTATTCGTTTTCCTTTTTATCGATATCTAAATTTATCGTTTTCTGGGTCCGTGTTTCCTTTTCAATGTCCGACACTCTTAAAGTCGGAAAACGGGGTCATAGAAAGGTAAAAAATACCTTATAGATGCTTCAAATAAGTTATGCGCCCGCATAACCTTAATGCGCGCCCGCACAAGATACGTATGCGGGCGCGTAACATTCTTACGCGCCCGCGCAAGACAGTTACGCGCCCGCGTAACATACTTACGCGCCCGCGTAATTATGTTACACGCTCGCGTAACTTGGTTACGCGCCCGCGTAACGTTCTTAAAATCGTTTTCAATCCATTCCGACATGCTTCCTTAGTATTTTCCATATTCCGACTTTCAAACAACGCGTAAACGTGCCAAAAACACCAATTCTAAACTCAAAACGCTATAATCGAATCCAATAATCAATAAATTGATATAATCGTTTTATGGCATAAAACTTTAACTCGATATATAATCCAATTCATCCATTAGAAAGGCGAAACTTCAATCTTACCGTGATTCGCCATTGAAATACGATCAATTCGAGCTATGGAACGTCGGAAACGGACGAGAAACGGCGAAGCGGCGACGGATCGTAACGATCGTCATTTTTCTTTTCTTTTCTCCTTCTGGAGACTTCATGCGCCTCTGCTCCTTTCTTTCCTTATTCATAAGGAAATGTGTATATATGCTTTGGCCAATTTATCTCTTTAACCCTTCATTTCTTTAACTTAAACTATTTCTCTTTTAAACTTTCTAATTTAACCAAATGGTTAAATTATTCTTTTAACTCGATTACTTACGTATTATTTATATTCATATAAATAATACTAACTCAATATTATTATTTTCCGTCAAAATCTTTTAATTATTATTCTCGAGACTTAATTGGCTAATTTACACTTTAGCCCTTAAACTTCTCAAAAGTGGCAATTTAGCCCAAAACGCATTCGCGTCCAAATTTTAGAAGGTTTCCGATTGACCCGAAACTTTTACCACATACACTATAAAACATTTCGCGGACCTTGGCGAAATAATATCCCTTCTGGTTTTATATGGTTAAATTACCATTTTAGTCCCTGTACTTTATTTTACGACTTTCTTAACATTTTTCTTTTCTAATTCCAATTCCAACTTTAGAACTGGAATATGATATTAAATTTCCCGCGATAATCTTTTCAAAACCGTCCTGCTAAAATTTTATCATTTATCTTAATTTCTCGGAAATCTTTCCGATATCGCCACTCCGGCGACTTAACACTGGACACGTGATCCCATTTACATACTTAAATATTTTGGTGTATTACAGATAAAGTCGCTAAAAAGGTGGAACCTTTGGATTTGTTTCGTAACGTTTTAAACGTTTGGATTGATTTCGTAACGTTTTAAACGTTTGGCTTAAATTGATAAAAAGGTGAAACGTTTGTATGTGTTTCGTAACCTTTGTAAACGTTTGGCTCAAATCTCTAAAAAGGTGAAACATTTGGATTTGTTTCGTAACGTTTTAAATGTTTGGATTGGTTTCATAACGTTTTAAATGTTTGGCTTAAATCGCTAAAAAGGTGAAACGTTTGGATTTTTTTCGTTACGTTAGTAAACATTTGGCTTAAATCGCTAAAAAGGTGAAACGTTTGGATTTGTTTCGTAACGTTTTTATATGTTTGGCTTCAATCGCTAAAGAGGTGAAACGTTAGGATTTGTTTCGTAACATTTGAAATGTTTAGATTTGTTTCGTAACATTTTAAACGTTTGGCATAAATTGCTAAAAAGGTGAAACGTTAGGATTTGTTTCGTAACGTTTTAAACGTTTTCCTTAAATCGCTAAAAAGGTAAAATGTTAGGATTTGTTTTGTAGCATTTTAAAGGTTTGAATTTTTGTCATAACGTTTTAAACGTTTGGCTTAAATTGCTTAAAAGGTGAAACGTTAGGATTTCTTTCATAATGTTTTAAACGTTTGGCTTAAATCGTTAAAAAGGTGAAATGTAAGGATTTGTTTTGTACCGTTTTAAACGTTTGGCTTAAATCACTAAAAAGGTGAAACGTTAGGATTTGTTTTGTTTTAAACGTATTGATTTGTTTCGTAACATTTTAAACGTTTCGCTGAAATCGTTAAAAAGGTGAAACGTTAGGATTTGTTTTATAACGTTTTAATCGTTTGAATTTGTGTCGTTACCTTTTAAACGTTTGGCTTAAATTGCTAAAAAGGTTAAACGTTTGGATTTGTTTCGTAACGTTTTAAACGTTTGGCTTAAATCGCTAAAAAGGCGAAATATTAGGATTTGTTTCGTATGTTTTAAGCACTTGGCTTAAATCGCTAAAAAGGTGAAACGTTTGGATTTGTTTCGAAATATTTTCAACGTTTGTCTTAAATCGCGAAAAAGATGAAACGTTAGGATTTTTTTTATTACGTTTTAATCGTTTGGCTTAAATTGCTAAAAAGCTGGAATGTTATGATTTCTTTCATAACGTTGTTAACGTTTGTCTTAAATCGCTAAAAAGGTGAAATGTTTGGATTTGTTTCGTAACGTTTGTAAACGTTTAGCTTAAATCGCTAAAAAGGTTAAGTGTTTTAAATGTTTGGATTGGTTTCGTAAAGTTTTAAACGTTTGGATTAAATTGATAAAAAGGTTAAACGTTTGAATTTGTTTCGTAATGTTTTTCACGTTTGGCGTAACGTTTTAAATGTTTGGCTTAAATCGTTAAATAGGTGAAATGTTTGGATTTGTTTCATAACGTTTTAAATCGCTAAAAGGTGAAACATTTGGATTTGTTTGGTAACATTTTAAACGTTTGGATTGGTTTCGTAACATTTTAAACGTTTGGCTTAAATTGAAAAAGAGGTGAAACGTTTGGATTTGTTTCGTAACGTTTGTAAACGTTTGGCTTAAATCGCTAAAAAGGTAAAACATTTGGATTTGTTTCGTAAAGTTTTAAACTTTTGGATTGGTTTCATAAAATTTAAAATGTTTGGCTTAAATCACTAAAAAGGTGAAACATTTGGATTTTTTTCGTAACGATTGTAAGCGTTTAGCTTAAATCGCTAAAAAGGTGAAACATTTGGAGTTGTTTCGTAACGTTTGTATACGTTTGGCTTCATTAACTAATAAGGGGAAACATTAGGATTTGTTCCGTAACATTTTAATCGTTTGCCTTAAATCACTAAAAAGGTAAAATGTTAGGATTTGTTTTGTAACGTTATAAAAGTTTGGCTTAAATCGCTAAAAATGTAAAACGTTAGGATTTATTTCGTAACATTTTAAAAGTTTGGATTTGTGTCGTAACTTTTTAAACGTTTAGCTTAAATCGCTAAAAAGGTGAAACGTTAGGATTTTTTTCGTAACGTTTTAAACGTTTGACTTAAATCGCTAAAAAAAGTGAAATGTTAGATTGGTTTCGTAATATTTTAAACGTTTGGCTTAAATTGCTAAGAAGGTGAAACATTTGGATTTGTTTCGAAAAGTTTTAAAGATTTGGCTTGAATTGCTAATAAGGTGAAAAGTTAGGATGTGTTTAGCAACATTTTAAAAGTTTGGCTTAAATGGCTAAAAAGGTGAAACATTAGGTTTTGTTCTGTAATGTTTGAAGTCTTTGGCTGAAATCGCTAAAATGCTAAAACCTTAGGATTTATTTCGTAACGTTTGTAAACGTTTGGCTTAAATCACTAAAAAGGTGAAACGTTTGGATTTGTTTCGTAACGTCGTAAACGTTTGGCTTAAATCACTAAAAAGGTGAAACGTTTGAATTTGTTTCGTAACATTTGTAAACATTTGGCTAAAATCTCTAACAAGGTTGAACATTTTAAACGTTTCAATTGGTTTCGTAAAGTTTTAAACGTTTGGCTTAAATCGATAAAAAGGTTAAACATTTGAATTTGTTTCGTAACGTTTTAAACGTTTGGATTGGTTTCGTACCGTTTTAAACATTTGGCTTAAATAGCTAAAAAGGTAAAACGTTTGGATTTGTTTTGTAACGTTTTAAATCACTAAATAGCTGAAACATTTGGATTTCTTTTGTACCGTTTTAAATGTTTGGATTGGATTCGTAATGTTTTAAACGTTTGACTTAAATTTATAAAAAGGTGAAACGTTTGCATTCGTTTTGTAACGTTTGTAAACACTGGGCTTAAATAGCTAAAATGGTGAAACATTTGGATTTGTTTCATAACGTTTTAAACGTTTGGATTGGTTTCGAAACGTTTTATATGTTTGGCTTAAATCACTAAAAAGGTGAAACGTTTGGATTTTTTCGTAACGTTTGTAAACGTTTAGCTTAAATCGCTAAAAAGTTGAATCGTTTGGAGATGTTTCGTAATGTTTGTATTCGTTTGGATTGAATCGCTAAAAAGAGGATACATTAGGATTTGTTTCGTAACATTTTAAACTTTTGGATTTGTTTCGTATCATTTCAAACGTTTAGCTTAAATCGCTAAAATGATGAAACGTTAGGATTTGTTTCGTAACGTTTTAAACGTTTGGCTTAAATTGCAAAAATATTAAACGTTAGGATTTGTTTCGTAACGTTTTAAACGTTTGGATTTGTTTCATAACGTTTTAAACGTTTGGATTAAATCGCTAAAAAGGTGAAACGTTAGGATTTTTTTCGTAACGTTTGGCTTAAATCTTTTAAAAGGTGAAATATTAGGATCTGTTTCGTAACGTTTTAAACGTTTGGCTTAAATCGCTAAAAAGGTGAAATGTTGGGATTTGTTTAGTATCATTTTAAATGTTTGGATTGGCTTTGTAACGTTTTAAACGTTTGGCTAAAATCTCTAAAAAGGTGAAACGTTTGGATTTGTTTCAAAACATTTTAAAGGGTTGGCTTAAATTGCTAAAAAGGTGAAACGTTAAGGTATGTTTTGCAATATTTTAAACGTTTGGCTTAAATGGCTAAAAAGGTGAAACCTAAGGTTTTGTTTCGTAACGTTTTAAATGTTTGGCATAAATCCCTAAAAAGGGGGAATGTTTGGATTTGTTTCCTAAGTTTGGCTTGAATCACAAAAGAGGTGAAACGTTTGGGTTTGTTTCGAAACATTTTAAACGTTTGGCTTAAATCTCTAAAAAGGTATAAAATTAGAATTTGTTTCGTAACGTTTGTAAACATTTGGCTTAAACCGCTAAAGAGGTGAAATGTTTGGATTTGTTTCGAAATGTTTTAAACGTTTGGCTTAAATCGCTAAATAGGTGAAACGTTAGGATTTGTTTCGTAACATTTGTAAACGTTTGGCTTAATTTGCTAAAAAGGTGAAATGTTTGGATTTTTTTTGTAACGTTTTTAACGTTTGGATTTGTTTCATATCGTTTTAAACATTTAGCTTAAATCGCAAAAAGGGGAAACGTTTGGATTTGTTTTGTAATGTTGTAAACGTTGGCTTAAATCGTTAAAACGTTTGGATTTCTTCCGTAACGTTTGGATTGTCTTTTTAATGTTTTAAACCTTTGACTTAAATCGCTAAAGAGGTGAAACATTTTGATTTGTTTCGTATCATTTGTAAACGTTTGGCTTAAATCACTAAAAAGGGGAAACATTTGGATTTGTTTCGTAACGTTTCTAAACGTTTTGCTTAAATCGCTAAAAAGGTAAAATGTTTGGATTTGTTTCATAACTTTTTAAACGTTTGGATTGGTTTCGTAACGTTTTTAACATCTGGCTTAAATCCCCTAAAAGGTGGAATATTTGAATTTGTTTCGTAAAGTTTCAAACGTTTGGATTGGTTTTATAATGTTTTAAATGTTTGGCTTAAATTGCTAAAAAGGGGAACGTTTGAATTTGTTTCGTAACGTTTATAAACGTTTGTCTTAAATCGCAAATACGGTGAAACATTTGAAACGTTTGGATTGGTTTTATAATGTTTTAAACGTTTGACTTAAATCGATAAAAAGTGAAACGTTTGGATTTCTTTCGTAACGTTTGTAAACGTTTTGCTTAAATAGCTAAAAAGATGAAACCTTTGGATTTGTTTCTTAGGGTTTTAAACATGTGGATTGGTTTTTGTAACAGTTAAACGTTTGGTTTAAATTGCAAAAAAGGTGAAACGTTAGGATTTTTTTCGTTACATTTTATACGTTTGGATTAAATAAATAAAAAGGTGAAACGTTTGGATTTGTATTGTAACGTTTTAAACGTTTAGCTTAAATCTCTAAAACTGTGAAATGTTAGGATTTGTTTCGTAACGTTCTAAACGTTTGGATTTGTTTCGTAACATTTTAAACGTTTTGCTCAAATCGCTAAAAAGGTCAAACGTTTGGATCTGTTTTGTAACGTTTTAAACGTTTGACTTAAATCACTAAAAAGGTGAAACGTTTGGATTTATTTCGTAATGTTTTAAACGTTTAGATTTGTGTCGTAACGTTTTAAATGTTTGGCTTAAATTGCTAAAAAAGGGAAACGTTAGGATTTCATTCTCAAAGTTTTAAACCTTTGGTTTAAATCACTAAAAATATGAAACGTTAGCATTTGTTTCATAACGTTTTAATCGCTTGGATTTGTTTCGTAACATTTTAAAGGTTTTGCTTAAATCACTAAAACTGTAAAACAGTCTTATTTGTTTTGTAACATTTTAAATGTTTGGCTTAAATCGCTAAAAAGGTCAAAAGTTATGATTTGTTTCGTAACTTTTTACACGTTTGGATTTCTGTCGTAACGTTTTAAACGTTTGGCTTAAATTGCTAAAAAAAAGGGGAAACGTTAGGATTTGTTTCATAATGTTTTAAACGTATGGCTTAAATACTAAATGGTGAAATGTTAGGATTTCTTTTGTAACGTTTTAGTCATTCGGCTTAAATCGCTAAACCGGTTAAACAGTAGGATTTGTTTCGTAACGTTTTAATCGTTTGTATTTGTTTCATAACGTTTTAAACGTTTGGCTTAAATCGCTAAAATGGTAAAACATTTGGATATGTTTCGAAATGTTTGGCTTAAATCACTAAAAAGGTAAAACGTTAGAATTTGTTTCGTAACGTTTTAAACGTTTGGATTGGTTTCGCAACGTTTTAAATGTTTGGATTGGTTTCGTAATGTTTGGATTGGTTTTGTAACGTTTGGATATATTTCGTAACATTTGTATATGTTTGGCTTAAATCGCTAAAAAGGTGAAACGTTTGGATTTGTTTCGTAACGTTTGTAAACGTTTTGCTTATATCACTAAAAAGATGTAACGTCTGGATTTGTTTCGGAACGTTTTCAACGTTTGGATTGGTTCGTAACATTTTAAACGTTTTGCTTAAATCGCTAAAAAGGTGACACGTTTGGATATATTTCGTAACATTTTAAACGTTTGGATTAAATCTCTAAAAAGGTGAAATGTTTGGATTTAATTCGTAACGTTTTAAACAATTGATTGGTTTCATAACATTTAAAATGTTTGGCTTAAATCGCTAAGAAGGTGAAACGTTTTAATTTGTTTCGTAACGTTTTAAATGTTTGGATTAGTTTCATAACATTTTAAAAATTTGGCTTAAATCGCTTAAAATGTAAAACGTTTGGATTTGTTTTGTAACGTTTGTAAACTGTTGGCTTAAATCGCTAAAAGGTGAAACATTATGATTTGTTTCTTAACATTTTAAACGTTTGGATAGGTTTCATAACGTTTTAAACGTTTGGCTTAAATTGATAAAAAGGTCAAATGTCTTGATTTGTTTCGAAACGTATGTAAACATTTGGTTTAAATTGCTAAAAAGGTGAAACATTTGGATTCGTTTCGCATCGTTTTTAACGTTTGGCTTAATCGCTAAAAAGGTCAAACATTTTGAATGGTTTCGCAATGTTTGTAAACGTTTGGCTTAAATCGCTAAAAGGTTTGGATTTGTTTCGCAACGTTTATAAACGTTTGGCTTAAATCGCTAAAAACGTGAAGCGTTTGGATTCGTTTCATAACGTTTGGATTGGTATTGTAACGTTTGTGAACGTTTGGCTTAAATCGCTAAAAAGGTGAAACGTTAGGATTTATTTCGTAACTTTTGTAAACATTTTGCTTAAATCGCTAAAAAGGTTAAACGTTTGGATTTGTTTGGTAAGATTTTAAACGTTTGGATTGGTTTTGTAGCGTTTTAAACGTTTTGCTTTAATTACTATAAATGTGATACGTTTGGATTTATTTCGTAACGTTTGTAAACGTTTGGCTTAAATCACTTTAAATGTGAAACATGTGGATTTGTTTCGTAACGTTTGTAAACATTTGGCTTAAATCGTTAAAAAGGTGTATCGTTTGCATTTGTTTATTAACGTTTTGAATGTTTGGATTGGTTTTGTAACATTTTATACGTTTGGCTTAAATCGCTAAAAATGGGAAACGTTTGGATTTGTGTCGTAACGTTTTATACGTTTGGCTTAAATCGCTAAAAATGGGAAACGTTTGGATTTGTGTCGTAACGTTTTATACGTTTGGTTTGGTTTCGTAACGTTTTAAACGGTTAGCTTAAATTGCTAAAAAGATGAAAAAATTGGATTTTTTCGCAACGTTTGTAAACGTTTGGCATAAATCGTTAAAAAGGGGAAACGTTTGGATTTGTTTCATCACGTTTGTATACGTTTGGCTTCAATCGCTAAAAAGGTGAAACATTAGAATTTGTTTTGTAACGTTTTAAACGTTTTGATTTGTTTCGTAACATATTAAACGTTTGGCTTAAATCGCTAAAAAGGCCTAATGTAATGACTTGTTTCGTAACGTTTTGAAATTTTGGCTTAAATCGCTAAACAGGTTAAACGTTATGAGTTGTTTTGTTTTGAACATTTGGATTTGTTTCGTAACATTTTAGACGTTTGGCTTAAATCGCTAAAAAGATGAAACGTTGGATTTATTTTGTAACGTTTTAAACGTTAGGCTTAAATCGCTGAAAAGGTTAAACGTTAGGCTTTGTTTCGTAACGTTCCAAATGTTTGGATTTGTTTCGTAACATTTTAAACGTTTTGTTTAAATCGCTAAAAGGTAAAACGTTTAGATTTGTGTAGACACCTATTTTTCGGACAGGTAAAAAGGGAAAAGGAACTGAAGCGTCCAATGATGATTTTCAGAGAAACCCGTCCGGGTGACGAGCTTCCGATTTGCTTGCTGGAATCTAAGCAGGCGTAATCTGTGCAAAGTTGCAAACTTGGAGGGTTACAACGTAATTAGGCGTAAATAGCCCATACAAATCCAAAGAAAATGTAATCTAAGTCTAGAAAATGGACTAATTGCCATATCTTAGAAGTTTATGGGCCAATTTGCAAGTTTGACGTACTGAAATTGACCTTAACCAAACCTATAGGGCCCGAGGAACCTTTTTTAACACTTTCGGACACCAAAACGCACTTTTAGCAATCTTTTACTTAGCCACCAATTTTAAATCCGAATTTAATTAATAAGATAGAGTTTAAAGATAATCTCAACAGTTAATAACTTATCAATTCACACACTTTCACCCTAGAATGTTCTAGAAGATTATAGGAAACCCTAGGTCATCCTTAATCACTATATATACAGCCTTAAGCCAGCCTGGCTAAAGGTGGCACATAAACCCTAAAAATAGACAGTAGAATTCGGCAACCACACACAAACACACACTAAAATCCAGTTCTGAAAATAATAAATACGTGTTAATTCTCCAAGAACGCGACATCCGCTCGGATTCGAAGCTGGATTCTGCATCCACTTCACCAGCAAACGAACTAAGAACTCAGACCGATAATTCTGAGGACACTTTATCATAGTTCATTTGATTTTCCATGCCATAAATATCATAATTGCTGTAGTTGTGTATTTTGGGATGTATTGCTAACTTATGTCTTAATTTTAACTATAGAATTGCCATAAATAGCTTAATCATTAAATTGCTAATCACCATAAAATTCAATGAAAAATAATGTTAATAACTACAATTAGCTGTTTTTAATTTTCAAAGTCAGAAAACAATCAATTAGATACCTTAGAATGCATGTTTCTAAGTGTATTTTTGCCATAAAGAAACCCTAAAATAGTTGCTGCCTCGAAATTATTTTTTGCCTAGATGAGCTTTAAACACTCTGAAATTTCTGTTTTTGGATTCCTTATTTGATTTTATGCGATTTTGATTATTTTTTCATGAGAAACGGACTTGAAACGAGTGAGAACGAAAAAAAACAAAATCCCAGAACTACTGCCGACGAACTGCCGCCGCCGCAGCTGCAAACGGCGGCGCCGCAACAACAAACCGCCGGCGCCGCCGCCCTATCCTGCCAGCGCCGGCACTATGAACCGGCACCGTGATCCTCCTTTACCAGATCCCAGATTCGCTTCCCAGATCCTCCAGACTTCGATCCGAATTTCAAAACGCGTTTTCGGGCCCATCCAGACTCCAAATCCGGCCCAGTTTGAACCCATACGTAGCTAATCCAATGTAGTTTCATATTCTGTAATTTAATGGGCCAGAACCAATATAAAACGGACTTAGAAGTCCGGATATGGAACATAGTGTAAAAACCGGCCCCACGAGCCCGAGGCCCAGCAAACCAACAACTTCCAGAGCCAATTCCGGGCTAACCCGAACTCGGAATAAACTCTAGATCAAACTAGTAGAACCGGATCGACGAGAAGCACAACTCTCGTGATCTGACCGAAAGCCCCTTCTGACCAGATCGATGATCAAAACCCGCGCGAGTGCCAGACACTCAAAGTCAACGAGGTTTAGAAGTATCTCCAACCTTGTATGTATATCCAACTGCCCCTGAGAATGCCTGTAGTGTTTACCGCTTTCAAAAAACATTCCAAATCAAATAATAAACCGGTTAAAGGACTAATCACCTAAATTTGGCCCATTAATGCAATTCCAGCCCATCACTTAGACATCGTAGGACTAATACGAAAATATAGTAACGGTTGTATAGGTTTTTCAAGACTCACCTAATAAAATAAATTAATCACACTTATACATCCGGTTTTAGACTTTGTGCACGTAATTAATCCAGACCAGCCAGACTTTTGCTATTTGCTAGAAACCTCTAAGGTTAGATGTATGCTTAGGAGTACCTGCAACTTGCCTCAAATGCCAGTCCAGATTGAGTCATATGCGCGTGAAACGTGTTTAATGCTTTCATACATGTTTATTTATAGCTTTTATATCCTGTGAACTGTATATACTGTTGAAATGAGATATAATGCGAATATGTCCAGTAAATAAAGCCGGTAACTGATATGCCAAGCACAAGAGTCTCGGGGAAGTCCACGAACCCTAGTCTTTGGTCCGATGCACGATGGTCTTACCAGAAGCGAATAAGGCTATCTAGTCGGTTAAAAGGAATTTCCTAGTCGAACTAGGTAGCGACTCAATTTTTCAAACCATTTCCAGATCGAGAAGTCAACCATAAGCCTTGGGCGAGCGGCCCCCGAACCCAGCTCCGCTCACAGTGGCGACTCCACTGGGGAGTAAAACAACTGTTTTTAAAACATAAACATAAAAACGTTTCAGATTTGTTTTTAAAAACGGTTTCCATGGACCTAAACCGCACGGCTTGCACCTTATTAATCACCAGCTTTATTTTCTAGACATATTCGCACCTGTTCTATTGCATTAGAAATTTCTCTTCTCACCTACTCTCTAGGAGTCTCTATCCAGCCCCGATACTCGTAGCCGCTCTCACGCTCTAGCTTTGCACTCCATTGCCCATAACGTCTTATGCGAAGCAGTATCACTCACAGCCCAGTACCTGGGTCGTTTGTACTCGTGATTGAGGAGACCTATCAAAGGTATATCTATCTATGGGAGCCTTAAAATGGTTACTACCAAAACCAAATGACTCAGCCCACATGCATTACAGCTTAGACACTACCCTCTAGGATCAACCCAATATAATGATTGTACTTGAGGCATGACTGTCAATATAATGATTCTAAATCCAGTGTTTCCAAAACTACCAAGTTCAATCATAGTCTTCGGTCTGGCCTAACAAATTTTCTAATTTCAAAACTAGATTTTCAAAATTTCCAATCAGGCCAGATCTAATGCAAATCCAATTAAATGATACACCTTTGCTTAATCAAAACTCCAATAACCAATCTTTTGAAAACTCCTTTCGCTAGATACAGCCGCCAGACTAAATCAAATTCCAGATTTCAAAACAGACTTCCACGTCCACCCTACATGTTTTCAAACTCCTTCCAGAAAGGGATTTAGAGTCATTACATTGACAAATGCTGTCTATTTGCTTTAGAATTGCTAGAAGAGAGATTTTTGCAGGAACGCCGACTCTTGCATTGCGATGCGAGGGTCCATACCAAAATACGTAGAAATAAACCTCTCCTGGAACACATGTGTGGGAGAAATATGGTTGTAAGGAACAACGTGTCTCTGTGATATCAAACAGTTATATGTGCCAAGCTTGCTATGTGCTATGTGTTCAAAACTAACCCTGCATCTCATGCATCAGCATATCATGCATCTCATGCATCCAGCATCATAGAAACATCACATACTAACCCCTTATGGATACAACCATATAGAAAAATAGCCTTGACTGCTACTCAAGAAGGCAAGGGTCCAGGGTATCAAAGCGCTCAAGCCAAACACCTCCGAGATGGCGCACCATGATGACAAAAGCCAAGCCGCGACCAGGACCGGGATGGAAGGATCTTTTCGAGAAGATGATGAAATCTCCAAGGAGACCGAACGAACACCAGGATTTGAAATATTCCAGGATGTCCTGGAAGACCTGAAAGGAGAGCCAAAGGATGCCCCGTTACGAGATTTACCATTCGAAGACATGATCGACAGTGCGCCCAGTGGCCAGACCCTTGCGGAGGATGCCATGGCAGACCTAGAAAATTTCGTACTTAGGAGTATTTTTTATTTATTTTATGAAACTGATGTAATGTCGGCATCCATTTATGAGAATGACGACCTTTTTGCTTCCAAAGTCGATGATATAAACAATAATTATGGGCATTTGTGTGATGTCTTGCCATACGAGCATATTATTTTCAATGATCATCCCATACGCATATATGACATTAGGTCCATTAAAACTGATACATTCAATGTTGGTATAAACGAAACTCCCAGGGAAATTTCTGTTTCAAGCGTCCTTAATCCTGAGGCAAGAAAGAGAGTTGAATAAGTCATATCCAAAAGAAAATTGGTATTTGCATGGTCATACAACGACATGCCCGGGATCGAAAGGAAATAGCAGAACACTATCTTCTCATGAAACCAGACACAAAACCGATAAAACAGAAGCTTCGGAGACTCAGGCCCGCATGGGCATCCTTGGTGAAAGACAAAGTAAAGAAACAGCTCGAGGCAAAGTTTCTAGAGGTGGTCCAGTACCCGGAATGGCTGGCAAACATAGTACCAGTACCAATGAAAGACGGTCGTATCAGGGTCTGCGTAGGTTATCAGGATTTGAACAAAGCAACCCCCAAGGATCACTTCCCACTACCCCACATAGCGTTGCTAATCGACAGCGCAGCTGCCAGCGCGATGTTCTCATTTATGGATGGATTCTCCGGATACAACCAGATCATGATAGCCCTAATAGATAAAATCAAGATAGCATTTATCACGGAATGGGGCACTTATTGCTATTGGGTAATGCCATTCGGGCTGAAGAATGTAAGCTCCACGTACCAGAGGATGGCCACTACCATCTTTCACGATATGATCCATAAAGAGGTCGAAGTCTACGTCGACGACATGATGGTGAAATCAGACACAGAAAAGAGTCACTAGGATGCCCTCGACAAATTCCTAGCATGATTTGAACGGTACAACTTAAGACTCAATCCAAAGAAATGCATTTTCAAAGTGACCGAAGGGAAATTGCTTGGACACACAGTCGGAAAGCACAGAATCAAGATCGACCCTGACGAAGTAAAGGCCATCCGTAAAATTCCAATACCCAAGACCGAGACAGAAGTGAGGGGGTTTATCGGGAGACTGCAGTACATAAGCCGGTTCATCGCAAGACTGACAACGATCTATGACTCGATCTTCAAATTGCTCAAGATAGAGAAGCCAGTAGTTTGGAACGAACAATGCCAAATAGCATTTGATAAGATAAGGGAATATCTGGTCAATCCACCTATCCTAAGACCACCTAAGAACGGGAAGCCGCTCATCCTTTATCTAGCCATGGAGACAAATTCCATATGAGAAATGATGTCACAAGAAGACGCGTTTGGTGTTGAGCAAGCCGTCTACTATCTGAGTAAGAAGTTGCTGCCGTACGAAGAAAAATATTCTCCATTAGAAAAGTCGTCTCCATTACTGGCCGACCATGGAACGGGACTACATCGAGATGGTCAGGCGTTGCACAGAATGCCAGATGTACGGAAACATTCACCACGTTCCGCAAAGCGAATTAACTAGCTTATCTGCCTCGTGGCCATTCTCAACATGGGGAATAAATATCATTGGCGAGATTAGGCCAACGTCTTCGAATAGACATAGATACATAATCGTGGCCATAGATTACTTCACCAAATGGGTCGAAGCTAAATCCTACGCCAACATTGGGTCCAAGAAGATGGAAAAATTCATTGAAGAACTCCTAATCTGTAGGTATGGAGTCCCACATCACGTGGTAACCGACAGCGGAGTTCAATTCCAGAAACACACCAGTGAGCTCCTGAAAGAATATAGGATTGAGCACCACAAGTCTTCGCCTATTGACCACAGGCTAATGGGGCTATCGAAGCCGCGAACAAGAACATTAAGCTCATGTTCTACAAGATGATCGAAACCTATAAGGATTGGTCAGAAAAGCTACTATATGTTCTATGGGGATATCGAACTACCGATCGGACATCGACAAGGATGTCTCCCGTCTCGCTAGTATACGGATATGAGGCCGTCCTCCCCATCGAAGTAGAATTCAAATCAGTACGAGTTCTCTAAGAATCCAAAATTCCAGAGAAGCAGTGGTCAGAAGAGCGAGCTGTCTAGATCCTCTTACTGGGGGAAAAGAGATTAAAGGTACTCTTCCATAACCAGATGTATCAGAAAAGGATGGCAAGAGCTTTCAATAAGAAGGTCAGAATGAGAGAAATTAGGGCTGGTGATCTCGTTCTCAAACATACGTGCTCATTGAATACAGACCCTAGGTGGAAATTCAAACCAAATTGGGAAGGTCCCTACTTGGTCTAGAAAGTACTAGGAAAGGGAGAAGTCAGGATATCAGACCTCGAAGGAAACGAATTCACAGAACCGATCACCATCGACAAGATCAAACTCTTCCATGTTTAAAAAAAAGGACATGTTGAGTTAAAAATCCGCAAAGGACGACTCAAGAAAAAATTAAGGACATTTTCGACAAATTGAAAATCCGCAAAGGACGACTTGCGAATAAAAGGCGAGAGAGAGGAAAAATAGTCAATCTCGAAAATCCGCAAGGACCGATTGATAACAGGGGTAAACCGCTTGAAACAGGAAATATCTAAATTGTACCGACTATTGAATGAATTGGTTTTATAGATCTTTTATAATGTATGCATATCAAAATCAATATCTAGCGCATGTTCCTAAAACGGAATGACAGAGGATCATGAATCCCCCACAGCATAAATCTTTTAGACAATGGAACAAAAAAAACTTTTCAGAAAATTCAAAATTTCCTCATGCATTCGCAGTCGCGCCAAGAAAAATGTTGAAATGCGCTTTAACTGTCATAAAAACAAACATATTCTTCCAGAACAGATAACAACCACCCGGAGCGAGCCCAGCCGCAGACAAGATCATTCATCAAAACCTCCAGTTTCCCTAGACCAGAAAACGTAACGCTCTGATGAGGCGGCAACACAAAGTACGATGCAGCGAGAAGAGCCCACTCCACAAGAAAGTAGAAAATAGGGCCAATTTTCGAAAAATTGAGCTGCAGAAATGCAAGAAACAACAACCGCCAGACCGCTACCTTCAAAAATAAGCTCAAGAAACAACAACCTCGAGGCTTATACCTTCAAAAGTAAAGACCAGAACCGCAAAAATCAAAAACAGCAGGCTCACGTCCTCAAGAGATCTCCAGAATAGAAAGAAAGATCTACAATACCCAGAAATAGAATTCGGCCAACAAGGACCATCATAACCCTCACATAAGGCGACAAGCCTCTACCTCCGGATGAATTACAGAATAGGCGACATGCCTCCGCTACCCAGAGACGGAAATCTAATAGCAGGGAGCATCAAAGTCCTCCAATAGAGAAGTAGAACACTACCTCAACCAAACAGAAGGAACAAGAGAATTCCTCATCCGGAGACCTGGGAGATTTAAGGTCCCCATCAGCCAGAAACCACACGTGCCAGCCTTACATCACCCAAAAACCACGAGTACTAACCTAAAAACAGTAGAGACACCAAGGACATCAAGTCTACACCAACCAGAGAACTGGGGGCATCAGGTCTCCACCAGCAAAAGAACCGGGGGCATTAGGTCTCCACCGGCTAGAGAATAGGGGGCATCAGGTCTCTACCAGTCAGAGAACTGGGAGCATCAGGTCTCCACCAACCAGTGAAGCGAAGGCATCACATCTTTACCAGCTAGTATGACATAGCATACTGATAAACCCAGAGTGGACGGGAACAAATTCTCGTCATATACCAGCGTAAGCAAGACACTAGTCTGCCAATCCCAGAGTACTTACCGGTGCACACAGTCTCGATACAAGCCTATTGAGCAGCTCGTTTCAATCCAGATCTATAAACTCTTAAAACAGTTCAAAAACATTTATAATACTAAAATAAGATGTGGTACTTAATAAAGTGGTAAATAGCACTACAAACACACTGCTTGCTTATCCACGTGAATCTTGACAAACAGCTAACCCTGATTTGACTCCTGAGTGCGAATAGTTGAAGAGTCTAAAAATAAATCATAAGTTAAAATCACTCCAACCCCTAACTCTAAGAATACTAAACACCACGTAGGACTAGCACAATTAATAAGCCAGATAAAATCATAGAGAAACATAATTCATAATAAATTATAATGCCATAATAATTCAAGACTATTGAGTTCACACTTAAAATCCAGTCCGAAAATATTATTAAAATAATATTTAAATCATAACTTAAATAAATTTCTCAAATAGTGGGTTAGCCAAATTTCTTAAAACTACCAAGCTGAACCCACATGTCAGCAACCCAAGTCTAAACCGACCCAACTGATATTCCAGAATTATAAACCACGGTTTATAATTATAATTAAATAAAATATTAATTAATATCAAAATGGAACTCAATAGCTTGAAACCCAAGTAATTAAAGATTACCGGCAAACTATCTCATTAAATAAATCAATAAATAATTAAAAGGCTAAATTATAAATTTAGTCAAATTGGCATGCTAAGTCAAATTCTCTAAAATTATACATCAAATAAAAATATCAAATTCCCCTTTATACTAAATCAAATAAATAATTTAAATTAAATTCATTTTATTTATAATAGGAGTAATATTATTTCTAGATCTAAACATAATATTACCAAGTAATTTAAAACTATAAATAATAATATTATTTAAATAGCTAATTAATAAATCGAAACCAATTCCTTATATTAATATTTAAAATCAATATAGAATAATTAATAAAGTGACTTAAGTGATTAAACAATTTAACACCAAATAAACTAGTAGCCTAAAAGAACCTTTAGCCAAAAGTAAATCAAGCTAAGCCAATCACACATCGCCACCTAATTATCTTCTTCATTTTCATAACCAAAACAACCCAAAACATTAACAAATGCAGAAACCGAAAACAAGCTCAACTTCTCATAATTTCTTAATCAAACCTTAAAAAACTTAAAAATCTCATAACCTAAACATATATCAATAACAAGAAATCACCCACAGTGATCATAACAAAGAAAAACTCAATTAATCAAAGCAATAATCCTAAGAATAGCAACATCAATGTTTCGACAGAAACAAGAAAACCGACGAAGAAGTCAACCTTAAACCTCATAGACTCAATTATCGACTAATCAAGCAATATATAATAATCAACGAAACACAAAGATCAGTTCAAAAGGGAATGGAAGAATTCGGCAGCAACAAATGTTAAACATTCACAGTTAAGAATCAAATAAAACGATAAGACGGCGGCGACTCTAGCGAATAGTTTTACGTACCGTTTGACGGAGTTCGAAAAGCAAAGTTATAGAGGAATGAGTCTACTTCCACGGAAACAAAACAGATCTGAATTCGATCTTCAAACGGCTGTGAACGGATCAAAAAACGAACGTACCGTTTTAGAGTTCAAAACAATAATATTACTAGAAAACGGTAAAACGGCGGCGGCTATAACGGAAAGGATAACGTACCGTTTTGCAAAACTAAAGATGGGATTCGTAGAGACGTGAGTCTACTTTGACTAGGACGAATCAGAACTGAATTTGGATCTGAAATGGTTAAGAACAGATCAAAATACGGAGAGTTCAATTTTTAACCAAAACTGAAATATAAGTTCAAGAACTTACCAATAAATACTAAATTGTTATTGATGATTGAGACAAGAATTCTCAGTGAAATTGAGTGGGGAAAGTGGCTAGGGTTTGTATGAAGTGTGATAATAAATTAGGGTTAAAAAAATGATTTAAATAGTTGAGAATCTAGGGTAGAATCTTTAATGAGAAGGGAGGCAAACAAGGGCCAAAGCTTTTCGAGCCCATCAAATATGTTGAGGTCTCGTTCGAGACTGACAATTAAGCTGCAGTATCGTTCGAGACCTTGCTGGCCTCGAACGAGAATGACCATGTCAAGCACAGGTCTCGTACGAGATCTATGTTGGCCGAAAGAGAAAAATTTTGGGTTTGGCTCAAGGCCGAACCTCTTGGCCAAACACATGGGTCTTGGGCCGAACCCAACCCAAACCAAAGCAAAAATAATCCAACCAAAAACTGCCAAAACATAAAATGACTCTCGAATTTAATACCGGAAACTCATAAATAAATTTTCAAAATTTTTATGGGGTATTACACGTTTGGATTTATTTCTAACATTTTAAACGTTTGGATTGGTTTCGTAACGTTTTAAACGTTTGGCTTAAATAGATAAAAAGGTGAAACATTTGAATTTGTTTCGTAAGGTTTCGAAACGTTTGGCTTAAATCGCTAAAAAGGGGAAACGTTTGAATTTGTTTCGGAAAGTTTTAAAAGTTTGGATTGCTTTCGTAACGTTTTAAATTTGGCTTAAATCCTTAAAAAGGTGAAATGTTTGGATTTGTATCGTAACGTTTGTAAACGTTTGGCTTAAATCGCTAAAAAGAGGAAATGTTTGAATTTGTTTCGTAACGTTTTAAACGTTTGGATTGGTTTTGTAAAGTTTTAAACGTTTGACATAAATCGCTAAAAAGGTGAAACATTTGGATTTGTTTCTCAATGGTTGTAAACGTTTGGCTTAAATTGCTAAGAAGGGGAAACGTTTGGATTTTTTTCGTAACGTTTTAAGCATTTGGATTGGTTTTGTAACGTTTTAAACGTTTTGCATAAATACTTAAAAAGGTGACGCGTTTGGATTTGTTTCGTAACTTTTGTAAACGTTTGGCTTAAATTGCTAAAACGGTGAAACTTTTGGATTTGTTTCGTAACGTTTTAAACTTTTTGATTGGTTTCGTAACGCTCCTTTGGCTTAAATTGCTAAAAAGGTCAAACGTTTGGATTTATTTCGTAACGTTTGTAAACGTTTGGCTCAAATTGCTAAAAAGGTGAAATGTTTGAAATTGTTTCGTAATGTTTTAAACGTTTGGATTGGTTTCTTAACGTTAAAAACGTTTCTCCTAAATTGCTAAAAAGGTGAAATGTTTGGATTTGTTTCGTAACATTTGTAAATGTTTGGCTTAAATTGCTAAAAAGAGGAAATGTTTGGATTAGTTTTGTAACGTTTGTAAACGTTTGGATTGATTTCGTAATGTTTTAAAACGTTTGTCTTAAATCGCTAAAAAGGTGAAACGTTTGGATTTGTTTGGTAAGATTTGTAAATGTTTGGCTTAAATCGGTAAAAAGTTGAAATGTTTTGACTTATTCATAACATTTTAAACGTTTTGATTGGTTTCGTAACGTTTTAAACATTTGGCTTGAATCGCTAAAAAGGTGAAACGTTTGGTTTTGTTTCGTAACATTTATAAACGTATGTCTTAAATCGCAAAAAATGTGAAACATATGGATTTGTTTCGTAACGATTGTAAACGTTTGGCTTAAGCCGCTAAAAAGGTGAAACTTTTGGGTTTGTTTCGTAACGTTTTAAACGTTTGGTTTAAATTGATAAAAAAGGTGAAACGTTTGGATTTGTTTCGTAACGTTTGTAAACGTTTAGCTTAAATCGCTAAAAAGGGGAAACGTTTGGCTTAAATCGCTAAAAAGGTGAAACGTTTTGATTTTTTTTTGTAACTTATTAAACGTTTGGATTGGTTTCGTAACGTTTAAAATGTTTGGCTTCAATCGCTGAAAGAGAAATGTTTGGATTTTTTTTCATAAAGTTTTAAACATTTGGATTGGTTTTGTAATGTCCTAAACATTAGACTTAAATCACTAAAAAGGTGAAATGTTTGGATTTATTTCGTAACATTTGTAAACGTTTGGCTTAAATCGCTAAAAAGGTGAAACGTTTGGATTTGTTTCGTAACATTTTAAACATTGAGATTGGCTTCGTAACGTTTTAAACATTGGATTTGTTTCATAACGTTTTAAACACTACAAGAATGTCCGAAGATAGCGACGGAAATTACCGACGGACGCCATTTCCGTCGCTATATAATACATTACCGACGGAAATCAACGACAGATAAAATTCCATCGCCAATTTCCCAAGAACTTGAGGCGGGAAGAGGGAAACACACTCCCGCGTTTTTGCCGACAAATATTGCCGACGGATTACATAGCTGTCGGGACATTTACCAACCGAAGGTATAATCCGTCGCCATTTTCCCAGGAAGTTGAGGCTCGAAGTGGCAAAGGAAACTCCCGCCTTTTTTACGACTGCCTTTGCCGACGGATTAAGGAATCAGTCGGGATAGTTTGCCGATGGAAGTCATATCCGTCGGCACTTTTCCACATCTTTAAACACTGCGTTTGGCAGCTAAGGTTACCGACGGATTATTTACTAATCCGTCGGTAATTCCCAGCTAAATGAAGCACAGCGTTTTAGGGCTAAATTTACCGACGGATTTGTCCGTCGGTAAATTTAGCCCTAAAACGCGAGCAGCCTTCTTCTTCCCCATTTCTCCAGCCGCTTCTTTCTTCCCTCTTCCCGCCTTCTTCTTCTCTTCTCCATCTTCCACCCACCCACCTCGCTGCCACCATCCACCCACCGCTGCCGCCTTGCGCTGCCGCCTTCCATTTCTTCCGGCCACCAACGCCGCCGCCGGTCATCTTCCTCGGTTTGCCATTTCAGGTAAGTAACGTTTTTATTTATTATTTTGTTTTTATTGTATTTATATGTAATTATTTTTTTAATTTTTTAAAAATAGTTGCTGCCGCCCACTGCCGCCTGCTGCTGCCGCCGCCGCCGCTTGCCGCTGCCTGTAGTTTTGCCGCCGTCCATCTAGGTTAGTTTTTATAAAATTTGATTTTAATTAAATTAAGTTATTATAATTGTAGTAGATTAAATTAAATAGTTAGTATATTAGATTAGGTTAGATTAAATTAGGTGTTTATTTAGATTAGGTTAGATTAAATTAAATATTTAGATTAAATTAAACTTATTTAGATTAGGTTAAATTAAATAGTTAGTTTATTTAGATTAGGTTAGATTAAATTAAATTAGGTGTTTTTTAAAATTAAATTAGGCTTGATAATAGTCTAATTAGATTTATTTAATTAGTTTATTTAAAATCAATTATATATTAGCCTAATTAGGTTTATTTGGTAAATAACCATTTCATTTTTAATTAATTAGTAATTAACCGGTTAATTAAGCCTAATTGATAAATATATTTAATTTAGGTCAAATGTGTTAAGTAAGGTTAATTTAATACGTAATTAGTAAATAACCGTTTAATTACTTAATTAATTTGTACTTGTAGGCTAAATTTATAATATTTGGTAATTTTATAATTAAATAGTAATTATTAGATGTTTGATGAATTAGATTTCAATTGTGTTATTTTTGCGTTAGTAATTAAAAATAATTGTGATTAATTGAGAATTATCTTAAATTGAAAACATTAACTTGAATTGGTATGTTGGATATTTTCGTATATGTTTTATTTGCTTGCAGGCTTTCGCTGAAAAATGGGCGATGCTCATTTTTAGGGGAAATGCTGTCCGATTTTCGTTAGAAAATAATAACAATTAGATTAGAAAATAATAACAATTAGATTAGAATATAATAACAATTAGATTAAAATTTTATTGTAGACTTCTCTCTACTGTGCATTCCTGGTAGCCGGTGACAGTAGACGCCTGCTCCGATTTTTCTGACAGGGATCCAGCGTTGGCGTGCGGTTCTGCCCTACAACAAGTAGGTTTTATTTCTTTTTTGTATTTCATTTACATAGTTAGATTAAAAACACTTCACAATAATTAATTAAACACGATTTTATTCCCACCGAATAAAATCGTAATCCTAGCCGTAGATTTCCCGTCTCGTGTGTTCAATCTATTGAACGACACGGGATTGTACAGTTTGTACAGTTCGCAAAACTCGTGCTTCCGTAATCTGATTGCCAAAAACATATATGCGTAGTTACGATAGAAAAATATTTTGTGGTTTTTCTAGCGTTTGTTCTCCGGGTGCCTATTGCTATATACCGCGTAACGCTTGTTCTTCACGGAATATTTAATCAGCGTTACTCGGGATATAGTACATAGCGCACTTAAGGAGAACGACGCTGGAAGGCTGCCGAATGTTTTTTCCGTTCCTACACATATATGGTGGTCGGGTTACGGGGTGCCAGTTTTGCGAATGGGATAGGTCCATACCCTTTTAGCAGTCAATTACATTGACGTTGCTACCCTTGAGCCTGTAAACCACCTAATTATTTTTGCAACAGACATGAATCAGGACCGCAGTTGGATGTATATTAGACATAGTAATGGATTGCTAGCGGAAGGATTTTTTGATAAGGTTGAGGAGTTTGTCGACTTTGCTTTACGACATCCTGAATGTAAGAGTGGGGCAAAAATCAAATGCCCGTGCTCTAGGAGAAAATGCAGAAACACAAATTACCGAGATCCAGAAGATGTCAAGTTACATGTATTGCAGTTTGGGTTTGTTGAAGATTACCAAGTGTAGGTTCATCACGGTGAGGGCAGTGTCCTGAATCCTCCTCCTTGGGCACAGCCACCGGGTAATTACGATCAGTTTGACTACGTAATTGACGAGGACGATTTTGATGCAGTTCAGAGAATGGTGATCGATGCAGCTGGTCGTGAAATGTTTACTGATGAAGAGCCTCCTAATCAAGAAGCCCAGAGATTTTATGATATGATGCGTTCGGCGGAAGAAGAAATATGGCCCGGGAATAACAGACATTCCCCTTTGTCCGCAACAACTAACATATTGGACATTAAATGTCGCTATTAGGGTTCAGTTGCTTTAATTAACGACATTTGTAGTTTAATGCAAGAATTGCTGCCAGAGGAGAACAAGATGCCAGCGAATTTTTCTAAAATTAAAAAGCTGGTGAAAGGTTTGGGGTTGCCGGTGGAGGTTATTGAATGCTGTTTTTACAACTGCATGATTTTCTGGGGGGAATATGAGGCTTTAACGTGCTGTAAAGTTCGTGGCCACGAACGGTGGAAACCAGTTACCAAAAGCAATTCTTCCATAAAATGAAAGGCCAACGTGCCATATAAGAAGATGTTTTATTTTCCAATTACTCCGAGGCTGCAGAGGTTGTATGCTTCGAAAGCCACAGCTGGGCATATGACATGGCACGCCGAACATGAAATGGAAGACGGGAAAATGTGTCATCCGTCTGATTCTCCAGCTTGGAAACGGTTTAGTGAGTTGCATACGGATTTTGCTGACGAACCTCGAAATGTTAGACTTGGCTTATGCACTGATGGGTTTCAACCGTTTGGCAGTTTCGGGTCACCTTATTCTTCATGGCCGGTAATTATGACGCCTTATAATCTGCCTCCAGGCATGTGCATGAAGGATGAGTTCATGTTTTTAACGATACTTGTCTCGGGTTTGCGTAATCCGAAAAACACTATGGACATTTTCCTCCAGCCGTTGATAGCAGAGTTAAACCAATTGTGGGAATCTGGGATCCGGACCTTTGATATTCACAAGCGTCAGAACTTTCAGATGAAAGCGGCCCTTGTGTGGACAATTAATGATTTCCCGGCCTATTCAATGCTATCTGGTTAGAGCACATCAGGTAGATTGGCATGTCCATGTAGCATGGAAGATACAAATGCATTCACTCTTACTAAGAGTGGTAAACAATCGTGGTTTGACTGCCACAGAAAGTTTCTACCTCCGGGGCACCGTTTTCGTCGAAATGTCACAGATTTTTGAAAAGGTAAACAAGAAAAAAACCATTTTCGTAGGGTGAAAACAGGAGATGAACTGTTGGCATAGGTGGACCACCTAGGGTTTAGGAGGGAATATAAGCCCCATGCAGAAGTTATTAATGCCGATTTGTCAAAGAATTGTGGTTGGAACAGAAAAAGTATATTTTGGGATTTGCCGTATTGGAGAACAAATGTGATTCGGTATAATTTGGATGTCATGCATATCGAGAAAAATGTTTTTGACAACGTTTTCAATACCGTGCTGAATGTTCCTGGGAAGACTAAGGACCATGCAAAATCTAGGGCAGAGTTAAATGATTTTTGCGATCGTCCGGAACTAGCACAAGACCCAACTACTGGTAGATATCTGAAGACACTGTATGCTCTGGACAAGCAACAACGCAAATTATTTCTAGAATGGATTCAGCAAATTAAATTCCCGGATGGCTACGTGTCAAACTTGTCTCGGTGTGTTGATTCAACCAAACAGAAAATGATGGGCATGAAAAGCCACGACTGTCATGTGTTTATGCAGCGACTCCTACCAATTGCGCTGCGTGAGCTTCTCCCAAAAGAGATATGGGAGCCTATAGCAGAGTTGAGTATCTTCTTCAGGGAGTTAACTGCTACATCACTTAAGGGCGAGGATCTGAAACGTATGGAAGAAGAAATCCCGAAGATACTTTGCAAGTTGGGAACGCATATTTCCTCCCAGCTTTTTTGATTCGATGGAACATCTTCCTGTACATCTGCCATACGAAGCTAGAATGGCTGGACCAGTTCAGTATCGGTGGATGTATCCATTAGAAAGGTTATGTAAATATATATCTTTTATATTCATTGGTTTTTATTTGAAGTGTTTAATTTTATTAATTAATTCATGATTGAACACATATTAGCAGAAATTCAAAAAAAAGGTATCCAACAAAAGTCGGGTGGAAGGTAGCATTAGTAGCGGATACCTATTGGAGGAAACAGCAAAATTTGCTTCTTTTTATTTTACGGATGGTGATCTGACATTACCCTGTCGACTGCAAAGAAATGAGGTATTCGATACCGATATGGATGCTGATGTCGACGGACTTTCAATTTTCAGAACAGTTGGGGAACCCATAGGTGCCTGCCGCAAAAGACATCTGGACGAGTCTGAATATGTCGCCGCCCGGAGTTACGTCCTTTAGAATTATGCAGAAATCGAACCTTACAGAGAGTAAGCATTGCTTCTACACATTTCAATGTATTACTGAGTTACAAAATTTAATGCGCCAGCTCACAAATTCTCATGTATTCTTCTGAAAGTGTTTTCGAAGACGAATTGCATGCAATCAACCCTGCAATCACGCGGATCGAAGTTGAAGGAAAGTTAGAAAGGGAATTTGCGTCCTGGTTTGAAGGACATGTAAGTATTGGCAACGTACGTCTTCTTTTATTTCTCGTTCGTTTTAATTGCTGACTCATGTAAATGTTTACTGTCCTGCAGGTGAAGGACCCAGCTACATGTACGAATCCCTATATTCTAAGTCTTGCGAAAGGCCCACTTAGATCAGTCAAAACATATAAGGGATATCGTGTAAACGGGTTCAAATTCAATACTCAAGATTATGGCGAGGATCGAGTTACTATGAATAGTGGAGTTTGTGTTAAAGGGTCTCTCTTCGGTCCAGCCGTAAGCGACTTTTATGGAATGCTAACTGACATTATTGAGATAGAGTATCCAACGCTGCCAATTAAAAGGACCGTCCTATTTAAATGCGATTGGTTCGATCCAACTCCAAACGTGGGTATGTTAGTGCATCGTCGATACAACATGGTAGACGTTAATCACAGAAGGAGGTAGAATAAGTACAAACCTTTTATTCTAGCAGAACAGTCCGGTCAAGTACATTACTTACCATACCCAAGTAAAAGACGAGATAAAAAGGACTGATGGGCAATATCCAGGATAAAGGCTAGATCTGAGCTTGACATGCCAGAGGAGGTTATTCTGACTTTCCAGAACGACGTCGTAGAACATGCTCTTAATGTGGAAACAGCTGATGATCCGACTAATTTGGTTGACCCGGACGAGGAAGCAGATGAGGAGGCGTTGGAAACGACGCCAACAGCAGAGACAACCGATGATTTTCTACCATCCTCATCAGACGAAGCGGAGGACTACGAAGAGTTGTAGTGTAGGGCTAATTAATGTAATAGAATCCGTATGACTAGTATTGTTACATGCATTAATGACTGCTATTTATGTTTTTTATATGTATGTTTATCGACGAATTGATTAATTATTTATTGATATTTGTTATTTATGTATGAAATTGTATGTGCATATCTACTTCTTTGTAGATATGAGGGGTCAGGGTAGCCGCAGACATGTTCAGGACCGTCGACAGGGAGATCCGAGAGACACTCCCCCCACAGATGCTCCACCTGACGGGGACGATCCGCAGCTTCAGGCGGCGCCTGGGCCGCAGAGGGAGGCCCAGCAGAAGGTCGAGTACGAGATTGATGCCTCGGGGAGGTTAAAGGTCGCACTGACGCTCTGAGGTATCACTGTTATCCATTTTTTAAAGTTTAGTTATAAAACACTATTTGAACTAATTTTATATTTTGAAATGACAGGGAGCGGCTACATGACAGCGGGAAGGTCTCCAAAGGCTTGCTGGACATCTTTCGTTCCTGCTGGTTCATAGAAGGTTCTTCCTGGAAGGGATTGAAGGCGGAGCAGAAGACGTTCTACTGGGAGGAGTTCAAGGTAATATTTACATTAACATTTTATTCAATTTTCAGTTTCATATTATTCAAATTTACTAATTAATTATCTATTTATTTGTTAAATACGTGCAGAAGAAGTTTTGGTGGGACTCCATCTATCCCGAGCAGGCGGTTAGAGATGTCTTTATGAGACATGCTGCTAATCGTTACAAGGACACAATTCACGCGATGAAGAGTGTCAGGGATAACAGTGTCACAGATGATATTTGGGCGGCATGGAATGTGATTTTGGGAACTGCGGCGAAGAGGAAGTCCGCCATCGCTCGGGCTAACAGGATGAGTGAGCCGTCAGGGCCCGGGACTGGACCGGTGCGCCACACGGCAGGATCGCGCTCAGCTGTGAAGCATATGACCTTTTTGGTAAGTTTTCTAAATTTATATTCTTCAGACTTAAATGATTATAGTGTTTAAATGTTTATTATTTACATCGAATTCAATTTATGGTTTTTTGTATCAGAGTCAGGAGCTCGGTCGTCCTGCGACATATGCTGAGTTGCATGTTCGTATGCACTCGACGAAGGACGATCAGAACAAGTTTGTCGACAAGAGGTCGCAGGATAAGCATGTAAGTCTGATGTAACTTGCAATTGAATTGTTATTACTTGATTATAGTTAATTAAAACATGTGAAATATAAATTGTGAACTGTGAACTGTGAATTGTGAATTGTATATAGTCCATGTTTGTTTGCAGGAAGTCCCTGAAAATGGGTGATGCTCGTATTATAGAGGAGATGTTGCCGAATTTTAGTTAGGAATTTAAAGTTAACTATTTCTGTTGTAGATTATCGAAATCGTACTAACTTGACTACTTGTTTATTTTTTCAGGAGCGTTTCCTTGCAGAGCGTGCAGCTGCGACCCAGTCCTCCCCGGCTGAGGGCAGTTCGTCGACCCCGCAGTCCATCGACGAGAACGAACTGTTCTTGTCTCTCGAGGCGGTGAAGAAGCAGCGGGTTTACGGAGTTGGTTCAGCTGCAGCTTCATACATCGCGTTATTCAAGGGCACTGGTGTGCACCGCGGCTCCTGCTCGTCGTCCCAGCAGACTCACTCGACCGAGGATATCGAGGAGCGGATCCAGAGAGAGGTATCTGCTCGGGTGCAAGGGATGCGGGAAGAGATTCAGAGGGATGTGGAGTCTTCCGTCGACGAGCGGATTGCTGAGAGGGTCCGCTCGAAGCTGGCAAAGATGAACGTCCCTCTGTCACCGACGGTTTTACCGACGATTATCCGTCGCAACAGTTGCCGACGGAAAAATCGGTCGGTAAAACGTCGGATCTTCGTCGGTGTGTTAGTCACAACTTACCGACGGATTTCTATTTTTACCGACCACTATTTTTCCGTCGGTGATATTTCCCGACGGATAGTTTTTGTCGCCAAAGAATGCCGACGAAAAGCGTGCCGATGGATTGTATTCGTCGGCAGTCCGTCGGAAAAGCAGTTTCCCGACGGATTTTCATGTGTTAGTGACGGAAATTTCCGTCGCTAACACCGGACATTCTTGTAGTGAAACGTTTGGATTGGTTGTGTAGTCTTTTAAACGTTTCGCTTAAATCGTTAAAAAGGTGAAACATTTAGATTTGTTTCATAACGTTTGTAAACGTTTCGCTTAAATCACTAAAAAGGAAAAACGTTTGGATTTTTTTTGTAACGTTTTAAACGTTTGATTGGTTTCGTAACGTTTTCAACGTTTGGCTTAAATCCTTAAAAAGGTGACACGTTTGGATTTGTTTCGTAAGTTTGTAAATGTTTGGCTTAAATCGCTAAGAAGTTGAAACGTTAGGATTTGTTTCATAACATTTTAAACATTTATATTGGTTTCGTAACGTTTTAAATGTTTGGCTTAAATCGTTAAAAAGGAGAAACGTTTGGATTTGTTTCGAAAAGTTTGAAAACGTTTGGCTTAAATCGCTAAAAAGAGGAAACGTTTGGATTTGTTTCGTAACGTTTTAAACGTTAGAATTGGTTTCATAATATTTTAAATGTTTGGCTTAAATCCTTAAAAAGGTGAAACATTTGGATTTTTTTCATAAGGTTTGTAAACGTTTGGCTTAAATCGCTAAAAAGATGAAACGTTTGGATTTGTTTCGTAACGTTTTAAACGTTTGGATTGGTTTTGTAACGTTTTAAACGTTTGGATTAAATCGCAAAAAACGTGAAACAATTAGATTTATTTTGTAATGTTTGTAAATGTTTGGCTTAAATCGCTAAAAAGGGGAAATGTTTGGATTTGTATCGTAACGTTTTAAACGTTTGAATTGGTTTCGTAACGTTTTAAACGTTTGGCTTGAATTCTTAAAAAGGTGAATCGCTTGGATTTGTTTCGTAATGTTCGTAAACATTTGGCTTAAATTGCTAAAAAGGTGAAACATTTGGATTTGGTTCGTAGTGTTTTAAACGTTTGGATTGGTTTCATAACATATTAAACGTTTGGCTTAAATTTAGAAAAAGGTGAAACGTTTGGATTTGTTTCGTAACATTTGTAAACGTTTGGCTTAAATCACTAAATGTAATATCCCGTATTTTTAAATTATTTTTTTTATTTTAATTATAAATTTTTGCAGTCCGTCAAGTTTTAAGTAATTTATTATTATTATTATATATTTTTATTTAATTTAATTTTAGTCGCTCGTTGATTGGATCGTGGTTTGATTCGTGTTTAGTATGTATTATTAGATTTTAAAAGAAAAAGAAAAAAAGGAAAAAGGAAAAAGAAATTTTATGAAATATAAATCTTGAATGCCATGCAACCCAACGTTGGCCATTATTTTTCTTAGCATGATAAAGCCCATGCATGCTCTCCTCCTATTTATTTCCCACGTGAATGTTGGGCCAATGTCCTTGACGAAAAGCCCATGCAATCCTTCATAATGAGTATTGCAACAATGACATGAAATTTATGTTTCCCTTATATACATACAATTTGAACCATTCCCTCCCCTTTTATAAACGCTGCAATCACGTTTCTTTATTTCTCAAACCTAAATATTTCATTCTTTTAAAAAACGCAGCCGCCATCTCCCTTAGCAAAATTAAAATCTCATCAACCATTCATCCTCTCTTTCACTTGAATTTGGTAAGTTCACATTTAACTTGTTCTTCATTTCGATATCGTAATTATCGTTCATGATTATATCTCGTTCGTTTCAGCGTTAATCTGAGTTTTCTTTCGACGGTTCCTCATTATTCGTCAATCTCTTCAATCCTAACGCTTCGAAATCACATACGGTACGTAAGAATCCCTCTGTTTATCGCCGTTACGATTTCTCGTTTTCATTGTCTATGACGAATGTCTTGCTTCTTGCTTTTCATGCCGATGGAGTCATGGATTCTAGGGTGTCCTACGTTGTCGCTAGAATCTCATTGTTGTGTGCTATCGACTTACTTGTTCATTATTGATCGTTTTGCTCGGATTCATCGCTTCAATTAAGCTTCTGCCATTGTTCTTTGAATATTAGATTGTTATGCTTTAATTTTCATACTTGAGGTTATATTGTTTAGCATTGAATGATGTTTATCCGATGATGTTGCCGGGTTGTGAGTTGTCCATCGGTGTTGTGTCGTCGTCGAAGATCGCCATTGCTATAACTTGAAATTGGTATAGGCGGGTTACTGTATTCGTAACAGTAGCAACATGAATGGTTATGTGAATTGTTAGAGATGGTTAAATGGCTATTGTGATTGTCACTTTTGTTTTGCCTTAACCTAATAATCCCTCAAGTCATTTATTTAATGTTATTGTTTCATTTATAACTTTTAAATTTGAATTTGACTTATAAACTAATAAAGTGTAAATGATAAGTATTTTACAACTTAAGTTTAATACTTGGGTAATTATATTCAATTTTGGCTAATATGCCAATTCTGCTAAATTGCAATTTAGCCCCTGAAGTTTCTAAAAACTTATTTAAGTTAAGTTTTATCTTTTGGATCCTTGTTTTGAGTTATAATTTAGTAAATTGAAAATGAGTAATTAAATTTTAATTTCAAAAATCAAATTGGCTAAAGTGCAGTTTAGTCATTAAACTTTATTAAACTTAAAATGGTTAAGTTTTGATTGTAACTTGGGTTACTTGGATTTGAAGATATTGAATCCTATTTTTTTTTAAATGGATAATTAATTTATTAAGTTTTTTAATTTATAAACTCGGGTTTATAAATTTAACAAAGTTTTGGTTTGGGTTAGACTGTGGTCGCCCAACAAGTGGGAAAAAGTTTGGTAGTTTTAAATAACTCGGCTGACTCACTGATATGGATTTTAACTTGGGTTTATTTAAATTATTTTACGAATCATTCTAAATATGTTTATATGATTTGTACTCTATAACTTGGGTTATATTTGGAATGCATTTAATATAAGTTTTTATTAAATGTGGCTTGATATTGTGTTGTGCTAGTCCTATGTGGTGTCTAGTACTCCTTAGAGTTAGGGTCTGATTTTAATTATGATTTTGATATTTTATTTAGACTGGTCGATTGTTCGTACTTCAGCGGTGAACCAGAGTTAGGTGCTTGTCAGGATCACGTGAATTTAGCAAGCAGTGAGTTTATACCTCTATTTACCTCTTTATTAAGCAAATATTATATTTTGTATATATATAGAGTTAATTTCATAAAAAATCACGAACATTACACGAAGTTTCATTTTAATCATGACTTTTAAAAGTTGTCATATAAAACCATGACCTTTCATTTCTTTTCAAATCAATCACCGATTATTTTCCGTTGAATTTTTACCTTTTTTTTTTCAAATTAGCCAGATTCCGGTTGCCATATTAGCAAAAATTCACTGAAAATTAATTTGATGATAGATCTGAAAAAAATGAAAGTTTATGGTTTTATACGACAACTTTTAAAAGTCGTGATTAAAATAAAATTTCGTGTAACGGTCATCATTTCTTATGAAATTAATCCATATATATATATATATATTATATATATATATATATAATATATATATATATATGTATAAGCAGCTTTTGAACTGTTTTTCGGCATTGTGGATTTGATTTGGAACGTGCTACTCGATGGGCATCATCGGGACTGCGTGCGCACCGGTAATGATTATGGTACTGAGGTAGGTTTGAGATACGTCTCACCTTAGTGAGGGCACCGGTGGAAGATACGTCTCCTAGGCTCACTATTTATTAAGTGATAGTCGGGGATCGGTTATTGAGATACCTCTCACCGAAACGACAATGGATTTAGAATTGTGGTTTAGGGTTTCATTGATAATCCATAATGAAAATGTTTTATTAAACGTTTTAAAGATTTTTAACTTAATAAATATAAATGGTTATATAAACTCTACTCAGTAAATCTGACCCCGTTGTTTTCCCAAATTTTCCAGGTTTATGATTAGAGCATTGGTTGATCTCCGTTTCTTCATTCTCGAAGGTTCTTTATTTTATTTTCAGATTAAAAGAGTCGAACTGTTTTAAACTCTTAGACCGCAGTAGTAGTATCAGATTATTTATGACTCAGTCTTATACTTATCGTTTTAGACTATCATTTGTTGGTGTAGTCCAACTATTATTTTTCAGCTTTGGCATGATTACAGTAATTTTGGTATTATATATTATTTGCCATGCTCTTGGAGTTTAATTTGAGATTAAGTATATTTTGAATATATGTTGCTTATATGTACTGCTAGACTAGGTTGGAGTCTCGGTTGCCCCCAAGCATGTGGTTTTATGCAGGTACATAGTTGTTTATGATATTTATCTGTTATCCGCAACGTTTGCTACGGGTTTTGGTACGACCATACCCATATATCACGACCCAATTTCATGGATCGCGACTGGCGCTAGGGTATGGGTATAGTCGTACCAAAACCCGTAGCAAGCCTCGCAGATAACCTTATATAAAAATAAACCTGCAAGAAAACCACTGCTCGGGGGAAACCGAGACTCCAACCTAAGTCTAACAGTTTATACAACAGTTCTAATATCATAACTTGATAATAATCCGAAACTGTGAATCATGCCTCAAATATAATAATCCAATGTAACATGCCAAAGTATAATAATATAAAAGTCGTACCACTACGACAAACCAAAGTATAATAATCAAACACTATACTAGTTCTACTGCGGTCTAAGAGTTTAAAACAACAGACTAGTTTTATTGACATAAAAACCTCCAAGAATCAAGAATCGGAGTGGACCAGCTTTCAAATCATAAAACTGGAAAATTTGGGGAAACAACGGGGTCAGATATACTGAGATGAGTTCGCAATACCATTTACATTTATTAAGTTTAAAACCCTTAAATCAAAACCTTTTATACTAATATAATATGATTATGGAAAACAGTATTGAAATGATTCCAGCGTAAGTATGGCATAGCATATTGATAAACCCAGAGTAGTCGGTAACATATCCTCGTCATATACCAGCGTAAGCAAGACTTTAGTCTGCCGATCCCAGAGTACTTACCGGTGCACACAGTCTCAATACAAGCCTATCGAGCAGCTCGTTTCAATCCAGATCCATAATCCATAAAAACAGTTCAAAATTTATAATATTAAAATATGATGCGGTATTTAATAAAGCGGTAAATAGCACTACAAACTCACTGCTTGCTTATCCACGTGAAATCTTGGCAAACAGCTAACCCTGCGTAGTTCCGAAGCACGAGCAGTCGACGGGTCTAAAATAATGTATAAGTTAAAATCCATACAACCCCTAACTCTAAAAATACTAGACACCACATAGGACTAGCATCTTGAACACAACCAAAGTACAACCCAAGTAAGGTAAACATCTATGTACCAAACTAACCAAAGAATTCATATCATTCACTTTAAACAATTTAGGCAAGTTAGCTTAGATGAGTTCGTATCCATAAAAACAAAACCGATGTACTTTTTATAACTTAAATAGTTCTTTTAAACCAAAGAGTTTCCCAGAGTAGTGTGTTAGCCTTAACTGCAGTATAGCTCAACACAACATGTCGGGCGACACAAGTCTAACCCGACCCAACCATAAGCCAAAGTGAAAACCAGAGTTTAAAACCAATCCTTAAATAAAACCAAAGTCATTTGAAAATAAGAACTCAATCCATAGCTTAACAATGCCAACCTTAAAAGCAATAAATCATATACCTTGCCAAAACTTGGCAAGTTTCACCCAAGGTATACATCACTTAAAAATGCCACCTTAAATTCAATTAATAGGATTTAAATACCTTTTAAAGATTTAAACTCAAATCTAAAATATTAACTTAGATAGCCATAGCACCTTTGTAAAATTCACCATAACTTATATACCATAACAACCACTGATTTTTAAAACGACCCAAGGTAAACTATCATTTTATAAATGTCCAAAATAGTATATAAAATGTATTTCCAGCCATTAACAATTTGATCAAAATCAAAATTAAGCCAAAACACTCAAATAATCAAATTTGGCAATTTTGCCGAAAATTGCCTAAACTAGCCAAACGATTCAAATCCAACAATCGATGAACCAAAATATGTTACTACTGATTTAAGAACATCAAAACATCATATAGAAAATATTAGATCAGTAGATATAGCATTTGAAAACCATTTTGCAATCGTTGCGTTTAACTTTCGTAAAATTGTCAATTTACAACACAAACCAATTTCAATTCACATTTACAAATAAAAACTTTTTATATCAGTAGCTATTGATATAAGAACACTTAATAATCAATCAATTTGGATTCAACCATTTAAATAATTCATTAAACGAATCCAATTCGCACAAGTCTAGAAATCGCTTATTCATTGTTTAATTACACCAATTCGTTATTGAATCATGTCAAACAATTTCCAAAACTTATAAAATCAGATCATATATGTATAACGCATCATTTAATCATATAAGATCAGTAGCTTAAATATATCATATCAATAACAACGATTCAATCCATCAAAATCCTATATTATGCATTTCTAGGCAAAATCACACAACAACAAATCCATAAATCAATTAGGAGTAAAAACATTACCTACGAATGATGAACAAGATTATAATTGATGTATTAACCCAAGGTTCAAAGGGCTGGACCGAAATCAATTGGATCCACAAGCCACCAGCGAAGAACACAACGTAGAAATCGCGTAGATCTTGCGAGTATGATGAAAAATCAAGTTCTTAGCGTAATGATTCGCATCCGGGCTTGTTAGAACAAAGGAAATGTGTATTTTATATGAAGATATTCGTTTTAGGGTTTGTGGAAAATAAAAGGGGGCTGCTCACATGAAAATATGGGTCTACTTATAGACTTATGCGGGCTTTACATGGGCTTTGATAAAAACCCTGATTTAATTATCATTTTGTGAGTTAGAAGCATCCAAAAAACGTGAAATTTTAACACATGCTAGAATATACTCTTATGAACAACATATCAAAAAAATGGGCCTGATCCGATATTTCAATTGGGAGATATCAACGTTTTACTAAAACGGGACAGTTCTGGAAAACATGCGAATGCTGTTTTGATATATACCCGAAAATAAATCGAATCAACATCAAACACATACGAGATCATGGGATACATATAAGACACTCAAAAATACACAACCAAGGTATCACAAGTGTTACTTCTAACATATAACCATTCAGAATCAAGTTCAGAATCAAGTTCGAAACATAACAAGAAAAATGTTGAAATGCAAAATAACAACGTTTGCAAGAAAACAACCAATTTGTAACGGATAACCAAACTGACAAATCAAGTTTGAAAATACGGGGTATTACATTCTCCCCAACTTAAAGAAAATTCGTCCTCGAATTAAACACAAAACACAATATAAGCGCATAAAGCAACCAAAGTAAAACATATAACACAAATCCAAAGTACTAAAATAACATCGAACATTCGAAGCAATGCTAAACCCGACGTACCTCAAGGAATGAAAGATAACAATTCCACATAATGGACTCGGTCCCCTAAGTATACTCCCCAACTATATAACCGAATAAAACTGAAACCATAGGCAATACCTCCACTCATCAACCTACGCACTTGCACAACCACAACTCGACACGTTGTACCTCGAATGATAATTCAAATCACCACACACATAAAACAACAACTCAAATTTTTACATCAAGTATGCGCAAAATTATAAATTCGACAGTTCAATACTCCAACTATTACTTGATTAAACAAAATATAAACCTCCAAGATTATTCAACTATAAACATTAAACGTGCTCACAAGGAAGGTTACTAAACTCGTTCGAGTTCTAACAGCTATTAAGAAAACCTTGAGAAGGTTCAAGGACAAGCCCGAAACTCAAATCACAGTTCTTATAATACCAAAATCTAACAATTCAAATGAAAACCTCGAAATCCCCATTAATAACATCATGCAATCCTTGCCACCTCCTTAACATCTCTACACCTAGTATCTCATATCAAATATATAAATAAACTTGTTATATCAAACGAACGGTCTAGTCAAAATTAACTAGATAAGGTTCTCGCCAATATAAATCAGCCAACTTTAAAACATTATGAAAATCGAGTTGTACACACGACAAGGACTAAGCTCGACAAGACCATCAACCTTAACGAATCAATGAACACATACTCACCTACCGACATTCCAAAGAATATATCACTTTAACCTATGATAACGAAATCTCCAAGTTACATACAAACCGACTCATTCAGAAAAATTCTTCCACTCATACCATAAGAAAGCATACAGCCCAAAGTTACCTAAGGTAATTTAACACTAACATACATACAAAATTTTATAAAAACCAAAATTTTTATGCCTTACACAAAAGGTTCGACAACCAGACGAAACGATATCCCACTTTTATTAGCAAAAATTTACAATCAATAGTGTCGATCAAGCGACCTTTATTATCGAAACCTTCTTATCACGATTCTCGATTCAGCTAACTCATAAATCCGAGCCAAACTGAAATTCTCAAAATTGTTTCACCAAATATTACAATAACCTTGCTAACAATAGTTCACCTAAATCACATTCACCAGTAACCGGATCATTGGTTATGCTCAAAACCAAACTTATAGAGAAATAATTCAGATCACAAAATATTACAACTTCCCACTTCTCTTTAAAAGAATTTAATATCTTATAACTCCTTTTATATTTAAAACCAAATTACTTTTACTGTTGGAAAAACCTTCAATTTTGTAAACACATTAAATTTTTTAAAACATACGAATTTTGAATTTCGTAGTTATACCTTACTTTTAAGTAAGTTTGCAAATATATAAAATAGTTCAACTAACAAAATTATTATTCTCTTTAGTTCAAACTTGATAAATTTTTATCCTTTGTCAAAATGGGAAAATAAATTTATATTGAAAATATCCTCGCTCGCACAATATTCTATTTGAGTATATAAAAATGTTTAAACAAAATCGAACATGTAAAAACCAAACTTCTTTTAAAATCACAATATATACACACACGTGGAATATAACCAAATCCCCTAATCCAACAACTCTCAAATTATAACTCGGAAGTTAGCACGTAAGCCTTCCAATCTGACCTCAAAATCCTATCATACTTGTTACAACAATAACTCGAGTGCAACCTTATATCCAATACTACTTCCTACGAACACAAAATTATGATACTACAGACCAATCAATCATAACGTAATCGTCCTCAATTCAGCACCATCATCACAGAGTATTTGTCTAGCTACCTTTTGGTAAAAAAATTCAAAACCATTTAAAATTCATCAACTTTATAAATACATTTATCCCAAGGTGACTCGCGAGTTCGTTTCAAAACATTTTTCTCGAAACACTTAATTGCCAAAAATCCATTTTACATAATTGTGCGGCAGAGTGATGACGGCTCTCATCTCCAAAGAGTTGCATCCAACTCTAACCATTTTAATGTTCGTGATGCATGTACTATTATGCATGTATCAATTTTTTATTTCTCTTTTACTTAGTGAACATACTCAATGCTCAATGCAATTTCCTATTCGTGACATACAAAAATGCATGTTCATGATATGTCTGGGCAGAATCACATGATAAAAACATTTCAAATACGTTTAACAAATTAACGTTTGAAATCAATTTCCCGATAAAACATTTGCTAGACATTACCCTCTGTGAGATGCGCACTCGATAGCCTCAAAATATTTCTCAAACTCCATACTTGCAATCCACCAAATCATATGATACTAGCATAACAATTTAAGCTGATAACTATTATAAAATCTCTTATGCGACAATAAACTCCCACTAAGCTTAAACTTAACTCAAAGAAAGAAAAAAAATACATCACATACGTTTCTACAAAATAAACCACCAGTTCCCACATCGCATCATCCAATCTTGATGACAACAATAGTGTATTAATACACCAATCTATCTCTTCGAATAAGAATTTCCAACATCCTTGTTCAGGACAATCTAAAACCACTAAGGAAACACCTTCTTTATCTTAATTATCTCAAAACCCTAAGACCTCGATCCACAAAACAACACACTAAACCCAACATAACTCGAAATCAAAATTAAAGCAATATAGAGTTTAAACGAAGGTCCTACTCATAAAATAAAATCATACAACAAGGTAAGCCAACCATGACCGCGCGAAATAATACATCTCACGTGCTACTCCGCACGAAGAGGCAAAGCAAAACAATTAATATAATTCAACCCAAACATGCGAGTTATGAAACACAATTATTACCAAGAGATTACGAATTCTACAATTCATAAACCATCCAAGCATGTCATATAGTCAATTAACTCTACATACCTAAAAGACAAAATCAAGATATGCTACAACCAGTTTTGAATTTTCGTAATAAAATCAACCTATAATATATCATCTTTCAAAAGTACGCATCGAAATTCATTTAAAATTTGAAGTCAACAAGAAAACTTCCAATTTTTTTTTAGTTGGGCCCCACGGTTAAAAACAAAATCAATATCCGAAAATATATCCTCAATCAAATGAATTGCTTTAAAAATTTCCAAAGTATCTCAATCCATAAAACCATCGAGTTAGCCAAGTCATTACAACTACCAAGCTCAACTCCCAAATTTGGGTGACCCAAGTCGAACCCAAAATAACCATTTACAAAACGTATTCAAAATATTTGTAAATCCGGAAAATGCAGTTAAATAAAATTTCAATCTTCTTTTAAAGTTAGGAGCTCACTTAACCCAAGCATCAAACATCAACTCAAAAACTTAAGTGAGAAGATCTTTGATCTCAAACAATCATTCTGTAAACACCTAAGCAGGCCAAACATAATTACCAATCATATGACCAAACGACGCTTCACACGTCGACATACCACAACATAGTAAAAATATAACAACAACAACTTAAATCCTCCATACGGTGACATATCTTATAAATATTCTTATTTTTAAAAACAATCGTCGTCCACCCAATCCAAACGTAAAATTGTGAAATACGAAAAAATTCATTTTCCTTGCAAAGTAACGAAAAATCACACATTTTTTTTAAAGTAATAAAACCATACTTTTCTCCCAATTCTCGTGTCAAAACACAAATCAAATCAAAATAATTTTCTCAATAAACCAACGTGCAGTCAAACAACATAAAGCCACAAAACATGCTTAAGGATTTAACACACAAAAAAAATTCTTTAAAAACCACACAAGGCCAACGCCTAACATATCATAGTACGTGCCAACCTATTTAGCACCCAACAAACACAGCCCAAAACCAAACTGTACTCGCCAACAAGGTGAAAAAAATCCAATTATAATCAAAATCATCCAAGCGTAAAAGCCAACAATTAATCACCCAAGGTAAACATCATATAAGGCACAACAGCCAACCAAGCATCACCTGAAGTAAACACCATATAAGGCACAATAGCCAACCAAAACGTCACCCAAAGTAAACACCATATAAGGTACAATAGCTAACAAAAATCACTCAAAGTATATCTCATATATGCCACAACAGCCAACAAATCACCCAATGTATAAGCAGTAAACATTCCAAAGTAAAGCATCAGTAATACATAAGACCGACACTCAACATTCCTATAGATGAAGGTAGAAAGTTTTGAAAAGAAATAATGACGTTTCAAAAGACAAGACTTGAATCCTAATTCCGCAGTAGATCCTATGACACAATAATAACACTTAACATGCCTTAAAGCGATAAACACATAACATGCAAAACATTTGGCCTTAGTTCGAAACTAAAGCTCTGATACCAACTTTGTCACGACCCAATTTCATGGATCGCGACCGGCGCTAGGGTATGGGTATGGTCATACCAAAACCCGTAGCAAGCCTCGCGGATAACCTTATATACAAATAAACCTGCAAGAAAAGCACTGCTCGGGGGAAACCGAGACTCCAACCTAAGTCTAACAGTTTATACAACAGTTCTAATATAATAACTTGATAATAATCCGAAGCTGTGAATCATGCCTCAAATATAATAATCCAATGTAACATGCCAAAGTATAATAATATAAAAGTCGTACCACTACGACAAACCAAAGTATAATAATCAAACACTATACTAGTTCTACTGCGGTCTAAGAGTTTAAAACAACAGACTAGTTTTATTGACATAAAAACCTCCAAGAATCAAGAATCGGAGTGGACCAGCTTTCAAATCATAAAACTGGAAAATTTGGGGAAACAACGGGGTCAGATATACTGAGATGAGTTCGCAATACCATTTACATTTATTAAGTTTAAAACCCTTAAATCAAAACCTTTTATACTAATATAATATGATTATGGAAAACAGTATTGAAATGATTCCAGCGTAAGAATGGCATAGCATATTGATAAACCCAGAGTAGTCGGTAACATATCCTCGTCATATACCAGCGTAAGAAAGACTTTAGTCTGCCTATCCCAGAGTACTTACCGGTGCACACAGTCTCGATACAAGCCTATCGAGCAGCTCGTTTCAATCCAGATCCATAATCCGTAAAAACAGTTCAAAAAGCATTTATAATATTAATATATGATGCGGTACTTAATAAAGCAGTAAATAGCACTACAAACTCACTGCTTGCTTATCCACGTGAAATCTTGGCAAACAGCTAACCCTGCGTAGACTCCGAAGCACGAGCAGTCGACGGGTCGAAAACAATGTATAAGTTAAAATCCATACAACCCCTAACTCTAAGAATACTAGACACCACATAGGACTAGCATCTTGAACACAACCAAAGTACAACCCAAGTAAGGTAAACATCTATGGACCAAACAAACCAAAGAATTCATATCATTCACTTTAAACAATTTAGGCAAGTTAGCTTAGATGAGTTTGTATCCATAAAAACAAAACCGATGTCCTTTTTATAACTTAAATAGTTCTTTTAAACCAAAGAGTTTCCCAGAGTAGTGTGTTAGCCTTAACTGCAGTATAGCTCAACACAACATGTCGGGCGACACAAGTCTAACCCGACCCAACCATAAGCCAAAGTGAAAACCAGAGTTTAAAACCAATCCTTAAATAAAACAAAAGTCATTTGAAAATAAGAACTCAATCCATAGCTTAACAATGCCAACCTTAAAAGCAATAAATCATATAGCTTGCCAACACTTGGAAAGTTTCACCCAAGGTATACATCACTTAAAAATGCCACCTTAAATTCAATTAATAGGATTTAAACACCTTTTAAAGATTTAAACTCAAATCTAAAATATTAACTTAGATAGCCATAGCACCTTTGTAAAATTCACCATAACTTATATACCATAACAACCACTGATTTTTAAAACGATCCAAGATAAACTATCATTTTATAAATGTCCAAAATAGTTTATAAAATGTATTTCCAGCCATTAACAATTTGATCGAAATCAAAATTAAGCCAAAGCACTCAAATAATCAAATTTGGCAATTTTGCCGAAAATTGCCTAAAAACGATTCAAAACCAACAATCGATGAACCAAAATATGTTACTACTGATTTAAAAACATCAAAACATCATATAGAAAATATTAGATCAGTAGATATAGCATTTGAAAACCATTTTGCAATCGTTGCGTTTAACTTTCATAGAATTGTCAATTTCGCAAATCGCAGAGATTTTACAACACAAACCAATTTCAATTCTCATTGACAAATAAATTTTTTTATATCAGTAGCTATTGATATAAGAACACTTAATAATCAATCAATTTGGATTCAACCATTTAAATAATTCATTAAACGAATCCAATTCGCACAAGTCTAGAAATCGCCTATTCATTGTTTAATTACACCAATTCGCTATTGCATCATGCCAAACAATTTCCAAAACTTATAACATCAGATCATATATGTATAACCCATAATTTAATCATATAAGATCAGTAGCTTAAATATAGCATATCAATAACAACGATTCAATCCATCAAAATCATATATTATGCATTTCTAGGAAAAATCACACAACAACGAATCCATAAATCAATTAGGAGTAAAAACATTACCTAAGAATGATGAACAAGATTATAATTGATGTATTAACCCAAGGTTCAAAGGGCTGGACCGAAATCAATTGGATCCACAAGCCACCAGCGAAGAACACAACATAGCAATCGCGTAGATCTTGCGAGTATGATGAAAAATCAAGTTCTTAGCGTAATGAATCGCATCCGGGCTTGTTAGAACAAAGGAAATGTGTATTTTATATGAAGATATTCGGTTTAGGGTTTGTGGAAAAGAAAAGGGGGCTGCTCACATGAAAATATGGGTCTACTTATAGACTTATGCGGGCTTTACATGGGCTTTGATAAAAACCACGATTTAATTATCATTTTCAGATTTAGAAGCATCCAAAAAACGTGAAAATTTAACACATGCTAGAATATACTCTTATGAACAACATATCAAAAAATGGGCCTGATCCGATATTTCAATTGGGTATCAACGTTTTACTAAAACAGGGGCAGTTCTGGAAAACATGCGAATGCTGTTTTGATATATACCCGAAAATAAATCGAATCAACATCAAACACATACGAGATCATGGGATACATATAAGACACTCAAAAAGATACAACCAAGGTATCACTAGTGTTACTTCTAACATATAACCATTCAGAATCAAGTTCAGAATCAAGTTCGAAACATAACAAGAATAATGTTGAAATGCAAAATAACAACGAATGCAAGAAAACAACCAATTTGTAACGGATAACCAAACTGACAAATCAAGTTTGAAAACACGGGGTATTACACCATACCTTAGCGCCGGTCATGATTCACGAAAATGGGTCGTGACAAACTTGGTATTAGATTTTTGGTTTCAAACCAAGGCCTTTTATTTGTTAATTGTTAATTATTTTGGCATGTTAAGTGATTAAATTATTCTCGGAACTACTGCAGAATTAGGATTCGAGTCTTGTCTTTGAAACATTATCTTTTGTTTTCCAAATTTTCTGCCTACTCCTATAGGAATGTCGTGAGTCAGTCGTGTGAATTTATTTTCTTTATTGCTTATTATATGATTGTTTTCACTTGGGTGATTACTTGTTGGCTGATTCGCCATGCTGTGATTATATGGTTAAATTTTTGTTTGTATTAAAGATTTTTGTTTCATTCTTAGGAATGAATACTCGTACTCGTGCTGCGGCTCGGCAAAATGCTGAGGCTGATGACGCGATCTCAATGGAGGTGGACCAGACTGAACCATAGGTTCAAGCTGGTAGAGGACTAGCAGGCAGAGGCCCAGCTGGTCGAGGTCGAGCTAGTCGAGGTCGAGGTGGTCGAGGTCAAGCTGGCAGAAGTAGAGGCAGAGGCGTAGGACACGGTGCTGCAGGGGGATGCTCAAGCACAAGGTGTGGCACAACCTGAGTCGGATGATTTTGACTTCAATACATTTTTGGCTGGAGTTGCTTCTTTACAACTCAACCAGGTTCAGCTACAAGCGGGACAGGTCGCTATGCAGGATCAGTACGCGGTTTTGGGTCAGATTGTTCAGCAGCAGCAACAACAGGCTGGTGTTGCAGCAGTTGGTGGTGTCGGGACCACTGACAGGGATTTAGTTTCGGCTTACATGAGGCTGAAGCCAACAGAGTTTGACGATTCTGGAGACGCGCTGGATTTTCTCGAGGAGATTGAGCAGAATGCTCGGGGAATACAGGCTACTGAGCGTCAGACCGTCGTTCTATTCGAAATGTCTATGAAGGGTTCAGCTGGGGATTGGTTTCGTAGAGAAATTCATCCTGATATGGATACTATTACATGGGCTAACTTTGTGGTGAAATTCAGAGGATTCTTCTTGCCATTTTCTGTGACAGAGGGTCACAGAGATAGACTGCTCACACTTTCTAGAGATGATAGGTCGGTATCCGAGTACACGACGGAGTTTGTGAGGTTGGGTCGGTTTTCTCCAGACATGCAGGCAGATCGGCAAAGAGTGAACGACAGATACGTAAAGGGCTTAGGGCGCGATTTTGTGAGTTTGCTCACTGAGACACTTAGAGACTTTACAGACGTAGTGGGCAGTGCTCGTCGTCTAGAGAGCTCGCTGTTGCAGTTTGGGGAGATTTCTGGTTCTTCTCAGACTAAGACGTCTTCTGGCCCTGGACAGCATAGTGGTGGTGGTAGCTACCAATCGATATCTTCTCAATACAAGAACAAGAAGAGAGGTGTCAAGAAGAGTTATCAGCCATACACCTACAGTTCAGGCAACAGCGGTAGCAGCCGCAGTTTTGGGCGCGGTAACAGTGGAGGTGCTAGTTATCCTTTCTACCAGAATTGCAGACGTCGACATTCGGGCGAGTGTCGTTTAAAAACCAGGGGGGTTGTTTTACTTATGGCCAACCGGGTCACTTTGCCACAGAGTGTCAGGCATCTGGGCAGCAGATGTCGGCAGCTAGTGTTGCTCAGCCATTCTATCAGAGTCAGAGACCAGCGTTCTCTGCAACGGCAGGGTTTTCTCAACCTACCGCTTCTTTTGGTGGCCAGCGGGGCCGAGGTTCTAGAGGTGGTGGTTTTGGAGGCCGTGGCAACGGCGGTAGAGGTTCTAGCAGCTATGGTACTGGACAGAGTTCTCAGCAACAGAGTCAGGGTCAGGCAAAAGTTTTCGCCTTGACTCCTCAGGATGCTCATGCATCTAACGCAGTGATGCAAGGTACTATTCAGATTATTTTTGTAGATGCTCTTGTTTTATTTGATGCGGGTGCAACCCACTCTTTTGTGTCTACATGTTTTGCTGCTAAGTTGGGTGTAACACCAACAAGTTTATGTGAACCTTTATATGTTTCTACTCCCTTGTCTGACTGTGTGGTGGTGGACGTTGTATATCCATCGTGTTCCGTGGTTATCCATGGAAGAAACTTACGTGCTGATTTGGTTGTTTTGGATGTACTTTCATTTAACGTGATTTTGGGGATTGATTGGCTGGCACTCCATTATGCTTCGATCGACTTTCGAGGGAAGTCGGTTGAGTTTCAGATTCCAGGTGATCTATCCTTTTCTTTTCAAGGGGAGAAGGCAGAGACACCGTAAAATCTGATTTCTTCGTTCAAGGCAAAGCTGATGATGAGTAAGGGTTGTCAAGCTTTTTTAGCTGTGGTTCGAGATATGGATGCTGAGGTGGGCAGTTTGAACACTGTCCCTATAGTGAACGAGTTCACTGACGTTTTTCCAGAGGAGTTGCCTGGATTACCACCTGATCGGGATATCGAGTTCTGCATTGATGTTGTTCCTGGAACTGATCCTATTTTGATACCGCCATATCGGATGGCTCCTGTTGAGCTGAAGGAGTTGAAGGAGCAGTTACAAGAACTTTTGGACAGTGGCTTCATCAGACCGAGTACTTCTCTGTGGGGTGCTCCAGTTCTGTTTGTTAAGAAGAAGGATGGTTCCTTTCGGCTTTATATCGACTACAAGCAGTTGAATAAGGCTACCATCAAGAACATATATCTTCTTCCTCGCATCGACGACTTGTTTGATCAGTTGCAGGGTGCGAAGCTTAAATCTCTAAAAAGGTATAACATTAGAATTTGTTTCGTAACGTTTGTAAACATTTGGCTTAAACCGCTAAAGAGGTGAAATGTTTGGATTTATTTCGAAACGTTTTAAACGTTTGGCTTAAATCGCTAAATAAGTGAAACGTTAGGATTTGTTTCGTAACATTTGTAAACGTTTGGCGTAATTTGCTAAAAAGGTGAAATGTTTGGATTTTTTTTGTAACGTTTTTAACGTTTGGATTTGTTTCATATCGTTTTAAACATTTAGCTTAAATCGCAAAAAGGGGAAACTTTTGGATTTGTTTTGTAATGTTGTAAACGTTTGGCTTTAATCGCTAAAACGTTTGGATTTCTTTCGTAACGTTTTAAACGTTTCGATTGTCTTTGTAACGTTTTAAACGTTTGACTTAAATCGCTAAAGAGGTGAAACATTTTGATTTGTTTCGTATCGTTTGTAAACGTTTGGCTTAAAAATCACTAAAAAAGGGAAACATTTGGATTTGTCTCGTAACGTTTCTAAACGTTTTGCTTAGATCGCTAAAATGGTAAAAATTTTGGATTTGTTTCATAACGTTTTAAACGTTTGGATTGGTTTCGTAACATTTTTAACATCTGGCTTAAATCGCCTAAAAGGTGGAATTTTTGATTTTGTTTCGTAAAGTTTTAAACGTTTGGATTGGTTTTATAACGTTTTAAATGTTTGGCTTAAATTGCTAAAAAAGGGAACGTTTGAATTTGTTTCGTAACGTTTATAAACGTTTGTCTTAAATCGCTAATATGGTGAAACATTTGAAACGTTTGGATTGGATTTATAATGTTTTAAACGTTTGACCTAAATCGATAAAAAGTGAAACGTTTGGATTTCTTTCGTAACGTTTGTAAACGTTTTGCTTAAATAGCTAAAAAGGTGAAACGTTTGGATTTGTTTCGTAAGGTTTTAAACGTGTGGATTGGTTTTTGTAACATTTAAACGTTTGGTTTAAATTGCAAAAAAGGTGAAACGTTAGGATTTTTTTTGTTAAATTTTATACGTTTGGATTAAATCAATAAAAAGGTGAAACGTTTGGATTTCTATTGTAACGTTTTAAACGTTTATCTTAAATCTCTAAAAATGTGAAACGTTATAATTTGTTTCGTAACGTTCTAAACGTTTGGATTTGTTTCGTAACATTTTAAACGTTTTGCTCAAATCGCTAAAAAGGTAAAACGTTTGGATCTGTTTTGTAACGTTTTAAACGTTTGACTTAAATAACTAAAAAGGTGAAACGTTTGGATTTATTTCGTAACGTTTTAAACGTTTGGATTTGTGTCGTAACGTTTTAAATGTTTGGCTTAAATTGCTAAAAAGGGGAAACGCTAGGATTTCATTCTCAAAGTTTTATACCTTTGGTTTAAATCACTAAAAATATGAAACGTTAGCATTTGTTTCGTAACGTTTTAATCGCTTGGATTTGTTTCGTAACATTTTAAAGGTTTTGCTTAAATCACTAAAACTGTAAAACATTCTGATTTGTTTTGTAACATTTTCAACGTTTGGCTTAAATCGCTAAAAAGGTCAAAAGTTAGGATTCGTTTCGTAACTTTTTAAACATTTGGATTTCTGTCGTAACGTTTTAAACGTTTGGCTTAAATTGCGAAAAAAAGGGGAAACGTTAGGATTTGTTTCATAATGTTTTAAACGTATGGCTTAAATCGCTAAAAGGTGAAATGTTAGGATTTGTTTTGTAACGTTTTAGTCGTTCGGCTTAAATTGCTAAACCGGTTAAACAGTAGGATTTGTTTCGTAACGTTTTAATCGTTTGGATTTGTTTCATAACGTTTTAAACGTTTGGCATAAATCGCTAAAATGGTAAAAGATTTGGATATGTTTCGAAATGTTTGGCTTAAATCACTAAAAAGGTAAAACGTTAGAATTTGTTTCGTAACGTTTTAAATGTTTGGATTGGTTTCACAACTTTTTAAATGTTTGGATTGGTTTCGTAACGTTTTAATCGTTTGGCTTAAATCGCTAAAAAGGTGAAACGTTTGGATTTATTTCGTAACGTTTGTAAAAAATTAGATTAAATTCCTAAAAAGGTGAAACGTTTGGATTTGTTTCATAACGTTTTAAACATTTGGCTTTAATCACTAAAAAGGTGAAACGTTTGGATTTGTTTCATAACGTTTGTATATGTTTGGCTTAAATCGCTAAAAAGGTGAAACGTTTGGATTTGTTCTGTAACGTTTGTAAACGTTTTGTTTAAATCAGTAAAAAGATGTAACGTTTGGATTTGTTTCGGAATGTTTTCAACGTTTGGATTGGTTCGTAACATTTAAAATGTTTGGCTTAAATTGCTAAAAAGGTGAAACGTTTGGATTAAATCTCTAAAAAGGTGAATTGTTTGGATTTAATTCGTAACGTTTTAAACGATTGATTGGTTTCATAACATTTAAAATGTTTGGCTTAAATCGCTAAAAAGGTGAAACGTCTGAATTTGTTTCGTAACGTTTTAAATGTTTGGATTAGTTTCATAACATTTTAAAAATTTGGCTGAAATCACTTAAAATGTAAAACGTTTGGATTTGTTTTGTAACGTTTGTAAACTATTGGCTTAAATCGCTAAAAGGTGAAACATTTTGATTTGTTTCTTAACATTTTAAACGTTTGGATAAGTTTCATAACGTTTTAAACGTTTGGCTTAAATTGATAAAAAGGTCAAATGTTTTGATTTGTTTCGAAACGTATGTAAACGTTTGGTTTAAATTGCTAAAAAGATGAAACATTTGGATTCGTTTCGCATCATTTTTAACGTTTGGCTTAAATCGCTAAAAAGGTCAAACATTTTGATTGGTTTCGCAATGTTTGTAAACATTTGGCTTAAATCGTTAAAAGGTTTGGATTTGTTTCATAACGTTTGTAAACGTTTGGCTTAAATCGCTAAAAACGTGAAGCATTTGGATTCGTTTCGTAACGTTTGGATTGGTATTGTAACGTATGTGAACGTTTGGCCTAAATCGCTGAAAAGGTGAAACGTTAGGATTTGTTTCGTAACTTTTGTAAACATTTTGCTTAAATCGCTAAAAAGGTTAAACGTTTGGATTTGTTTCGTAAGATTTTAAACGTTTGGATTGATTTTGTAACGTTTTAAACGTTTTGCTTTAATTACTAAAAATGTGAAACATTTGGATTTATTTCGTAACATTTGTAAATGTTTGGCTTAAATCACTATAAATGTGAAACATTTGGATTTGTTTCGTAACGTTTGTAAACGTTTGGCTTAAATCGTTAAAAAGGTGTAACGTTTGGATTTGTTTTTTAACGTTTTGAACGTTTGGATTGGTTTTGTAACGTTTTATACGTTTGGCTAAATCGCTAAAAATTGGAAACGTTTGGATTTGTGTCGTAACGTTTTATACGTTTGGATTGGTTTCTTAACGTTTTAAACGGTTAGCTTAAATTGCTAAAAAGATGAAAAATTTGGATTTTTTCGCAACGTTTGTAAACGTTTGGCATAAATCGTTAAAAAGGGGAAACGTTTGGATTTGTTTCATAACGTTTGTATACGTTTGTATACGTTTGTCTTCAATCGCTAAAAAGGTGAAACATTAGAATTAGTTTTGTAACATTTTAAATGTTTTGATTTGTTTCGTAACTTATTAAACGTTTGGCTTAAATCGCTAAAAAGGCCTAACATAATGACTTGTTTCGTAACGTTTTGAAAGTTTGGCTTAAATCGCTAAAAAGGTGAAACGTTAGGAGTTGTTTTGTTTTGAACATTTGGATTTGTTTCGTAACATTTTAGACGTTTGGCTTAAATCGCTAAAAAGGTGAAACGTTGGATTTATTTTGTAACGTTTTAAACGTTAGGCTTAAATTGCTGAAAAGGTTAAACGTTAGGCTTTGTTTCGTAACGTTCTAAATGTTTGGATTTGTTTCGTAACATTTTAAACGTTTTGTTTAAATCCCTAAAAAGGTAAAACGTTTAGATTTGTGTGGACACCTATTTTTCGGACAGGTAAAAAGGGAAAAGGAACTGAAGCGTCCAATGATGATTTTTAGAGAAACCCCTCCGGGTGACGAGCTTCCGATTTGCTTGCTGGAATCTAAGCAGGCGTAATCTGTGTAAAGTTGCAAACTTGGAGGGTTACAACGTAATTAGGCGTAAATAGCCCATAAAAATCCAAAGAAAATGTAATATAAGTCTAGAAAATGGACTAATTGCCATATCTTAGAAGTTTATTGGCCAATTTGCAAGTTTGACGTACTGAAATTGACCTTAACCAAACCTATAGGGTCCAAGGAACCGTTTTTAACACTTTCAGACACCAAAACACACTTTTAGCAATCTTTTACTTAGCCAACAATTTTAAATCCGAATTTAATCAAAAAGATAGAGTTTAAAGATAATCTCAACAGTTAATAGCTTATCAATTCACACACTTACACCCTAGAATATTCTAGAATGTTTTAGAAGATTATAGGAAACCCTAGGTCATCCCTAATCACTATATATACAGCCTTAAGCCAGCCTGGCTAAAGGTGGCACATAAACCCTAAAAATAGACAGTAGAATTCGGCAACCACACACAAACAAACACTAAAATCCAGTTCTGAAAACAGTATACACGTGTTAATTCTCCAAGAACGCGACATCCGCTCGGATTCGAAGCTGGATTCTGCATCCACTTCACTAGCAAACGAACCAAGGACTCAGACCGGTAATTCTGAGGACACTCTATCATAATTCATTTGATTTTCCATGCCATGAATATCATAATTGCTGTAGTTGTGTATTTTGGGATGTATTGCTAACTTATGTCTTAATTTTAACTATATAATTGCCATAAATAGCTTAATCATTAAATTGCTAATCACCATAAATTTCGATGAAAAAGAATATTAATAACTACAATTAGCTGTTTTTAATGTTCAAAGTCAGAAAACAATCAATTAGATACCTTAGAATGCATGTTTCTAAGTGTATTTTTGCTATTTTTGCCATAAAGAAACCCTAAAATAGTGGCTGCCCTGAAATTATTTTTTTCCTAGATGAGCTTTAAACACTCTAAAATTTCTGTTTTTGGATTCCTTGTTTGATTTTATGCAATTTTGATAATTTTTGCATGAGAAACAAACTTGAAACGAGTGAGAACGAAAAAAACAAAATCCCAGAACTACTGCAGACGAACAGGCGCCGCCGCAGCTGCAACCGGCGGCGCCGCAACAACAAATCGCCGGCGCCGCCGCCCTATCCTGCCGGCACCGACACTATGAACCGGCACCGTGATCCTCCTTTACCAGATCCCAGATTCGCTTCCTAGATCCTCCAGACTTCGATCCGAATTTCAAAAACGTGTTTTCGGGCCCATCCAGACTCCAAATCCGGCCCAGTTTGAACCCATACGTAGCTAATCCAATGTAGTTTCATATTCTGTAATTTAACGGGCCACAACCAATATAAAACAGACTTAGAATTCCGGATATGGAACATAGTGTAAAAACCGGCCCCAAGAGCCCGAGGCCCAGCAAATCAGCAACTTCCAGAGCCATTTCCGGGCTAACCCGAACTCGGAATAAACTCCGGATCAAACTAGTAGAACCGGATCGACGAGAAGCACAACTCTCGTGATCTGACCGAAAGCCCCTTCTGACCAGATCGATGATCAAAACCAGCACGAGTGCCAGGCACTCAAAGTCAACGAGGTTTAGAAGTATCTCCAACCTTGTATGTATATCCAACTGCCCTTGAGCATGCCTGTAGTGTTTACCGCTTTCCAAAAACATTCCAATTCAAATAATAAACCGGTTAAAGGACTAATCACCTAAAATTGGCCCATTAATGCCATTACAGCCCATCACTTAGACATCGTAGGACTAATACGAAAATATAGTAACGGTTGTATAGGTTTTTCAAGACTCACCTAATAAAATCAATTAATTACACTTATACAACCAGTTTTAGGCTTTGTCACGTAATTAATCCAGACCAGCCAGACTTATGCTATTTGCTAGAAACCTCTAAGGTTAGATGTATGCTTAGGAGTACCTGTTACTTGCCTCAAATGCCAGTCCAGATCGAGTCATATGCGCGTGAAACATGTTTAATGCTTTCATACATGTTTATTCATAGCTTTTATATCCTGTGAACTGTATATACTGTTGAGATGAGATATAATGCGAATATGTCCAATAAATAAAGCCAGTAACTGATTAGCCAAGCATAAGTCTCGGGGAAGTCCACGAACCCTATTCTTTGGTCCGATGCACGATGGTCTTACCAGAAGCGAATAAGGCTATCTAGTCGGTTAAAAGGCATTTTCTAGTCGAATTAGGTAGCGACTCAATTTTTCAAACCATTTCCAGATCGAGAAGTCAACCATAAGCCTTGGGCGAGCGGACCCCGAACCCAGCTCCGGTCACAGTGGCGACTCCACTGTGGAGTAAAACAACTGTTTTTAAAACATAAACATAAAAACGTTGCAGGTTTGTTTTCAAAAACGGTTTCCATAGACCTAAACCGTACGGCTTGCACCTTATTAATCACCAGCTTTATTTTCTAGACATATTCGTAACTGTTGTATTCCATTAGAAATTTCTCTTCTCACCTACTCTCTAGGAGCCTCTATCCAGCCCCGATACTCGTAGCCGCTCTCACGCTCTAGCTTTGCACTCCATTGCCCATAACATCTTATACGAAGTAGTACCACTCACAGCCCAGTACCTGGGTCGTTTGTACTCGTGATTTAGGAGACCTATCAAATGTATATCTATCTATGGGAGCCTTAAAATGGTTACTACCAAAACCAAATGACTCAGCCCACATGCTTTACAGCTTAGATACTACCCTCTAGGATTAACCCAATATAATGATTGTACTTGAGGCATGACTGTCAATATAATGATTCTAAATCCAGTGTTTCCAAAACTACCAAGTTCAATCTTAGTCTTCGGTCTGGCCTAACAAATTTTCTAATTTCAAAACTAGATTTTCAAAATTTCCAATCATGCCAGATCTAATAAAAATCCAATTAAATGATACACCTTCGCTTAATCAAAACTCCAATAACCAATCTTTTGAAAACTTCTTTCGCTAGATACAGCCGCCAGACTAAATCAAATTCCAGATTTCAAAACGGACTTCCACGTCCACCCTACATGTTTTCAAACTCCTTCCAGAAAGGGATTTAGAGTCATTACATTGACAAATGCTGTCTATTTGCTTTAGAATTGCTAGAAGAGAGATTTTTGCAGGAACGCCGACTCTTGCATTGCGATGCGAGGGTCCAGACCAAAATACCTAGAAATAAACCTCTCCTGGAACACATGTGTGGGAGAAATAAGGTTGGAAGGAACAACGTGTCTCTGTGATATCAAACAGTTATATGTGCCAAGCTTGCTATTTTCTATGTGTTCAAAACTAACCCTGCATCTCATGCATCTGCATATCATGCATCCAGCATCATAGAAACATCACATACTAACCCCTTGTGGATACAGCCATATAGAAAAATAGCCTTGACTGCTACTCACGAAGGCAAGGGTCCAGGGTATCAAAGCGCTCAAGCCAAACACCTCCGAGATGGCGCACCATGATGACAAAAGCTAAGCCACGACCAGGACCAGGATGGAAGGATCTTTTCGAGAAGATGATGAAATCGCCAAGGATACCGAACGAACACCAGGATTTGAAATATTCCAGGATGTCCTGGAAGACCTGAAAGGAGAGCCAAAGGATGCCCTGTTACAAGATTTACCATTCGAAGACATGATCGACAGTGCTCCCAGTGGCCAGACCCTTGCGGAGGATGCCAGGGCAGACCTAGAAAATTTCGTACTTAGGAGTATTTTTGATTTATTTTATGAAACTGATGTAATATCGGCATCCATTTATGAGGATGACGACCTTTTTGCTTCCAAAGTCGATGACATAAACAGTAATTATGTGCATTTGTGTGATGTCTTGCCATACGGGCATATTATTTTCAATGATCATCCCATACGCATGTATGACATTAGGTCCATTAAAACTGATACATTCAATGTTGGTACAAACAAAACTCCCAGGGAAATTTCTTTTTAAAGCGTCCTTAATCCTGAGGCAAGAAAGAGAGTTGAATAAGTCATATCCAAAAGAAAATCGGTATTTGCATGGTCATATAACAACATGCCCGGGATCAAAAGGAAATAGCAGAACACTATCTTCTCATGAAACCATATGCAAAACCGATAAAACAGAAGCTTCGGAGAATCAGGCCCGCATGGGCATCCTTGGTGAAAGACGAAGTAAAGAAACAGCTCGAGGCAAAGTTTCTAGAGGTGGTCCAGTACCCGGAATGGCTGGCAAACATAGTACCTATACCAAAGAAAGACGTTCGTATCAGGGTCTGCGTAGGTTATCAGGATTTGAAAAAAGCAACCCCCAAGGATCACTTCCCACTACCCCACATACCGTTGCTAATCGACAGCGCAGCTGCCAGCGCGATGTTCTCATTTATGGATGGATTCTCCGGATACAACCAGATCATGATGGCCCTAATAGATAAAATCAAGATAGCATTTATCACGAAATGGGGCACTTATTGTTATTGGGTATTGCCATTCGGGCTGAAGAATGCAGGCGCCACGTACCAGAGGATGGCCACTACCATCTTTCACGATATGATCCATAAAGAGGTCGAAGTCTATGTCGACGACATGATGGTGAAATCAGACACAAAAAAAGAGTCACTGGGATGCCCTCGACAAATTCCTAGCAAGATTTGAACGGTACAACTTAAGACTCAATCCAAAGAAATGCATTTTCGAAGTGATCGAAGGGAAATTGCTTGGACACATAGTCGAAAAGCACATAATCAAGTAAAGGCCATCCGTAAAATTCCAGTACCCAAGACCTAGACAAAAGTGAGGGGGTTTATCGGGAGACTGCAGTACATAAGCCGGTTCATCGCAAGACTAACAACAATCTATGACCCGATCTTCAAATTGCTTAAGAAAGACCAGTCAGTAGTTTGGAACAAACAATGCCAAATAGCATTTGATAATATAAGGGAATATCTGGTCAATCCACCTATCCTAGGACCACCTAAGAACGGGAAGCCGCTCATCCTTTATCTAGCCATGGAGACAAATTCCATAGGAGAAATGATGGCACAAGAAAGCCGTCTACTATCTGAGTAAGAAGTTGCTGCCGTACGAAGAAAAATATTCTCCATTAGAAAAGCCGTCTCCATTACTGGCCGACCATGGAACGGGACTACATCGAGATGGTCAGGCGTTGCACAGAATGCCAGATTTACGGAAACATTCAACACGTTCCGTAAAGCGAATTAACTAGCTTATCAGCCCCGTGGCCATTCTCAACATGGGGAATAGATATCATTGGCGAGATTAGGCCAACGTCTTCGAACAGACATAGATACATAATCGTGGCCATAGATTACTTCACCAAATGGGTCGAAGCTATATCCTACGCCAACATCGGGTCCAAGAAGATGGCAAAATTCATTGAAGAATTCCTAATCTGTAGGTATGGAGTCCCACATCACGTGGTAACCGACAACGGAGTTCAATTCCAGAAACACACCAGTGAGCTCCTGAAAGAATATAGGATTGAGCACCACAAGTCTTCGCCCTATTGACCACAGGCTAATGGGGCTATCGAAGCCGCGAACAAGAACATTAAGCTCATGTTGTACAAGATGATCGAAACCTATAAGGATTGGTCAGAAAAGCTACAATATGTTCTATGGGGATATCGAACTACCGATCGGACATCGACAAGGATGTCTCCCTTCTCGCTAGTATACGGATGTGAGGCCGTCCTCCCCATCAAAGTAGAATTAAAATCAGTACGAGTTCTCTAAGAATCCAAAATTCCAGAAAAGCAGTGGTCAGAAGAGCGAGCTGCCTAGATCCTCTTACTGGGGAAAAGAGATTAAAGGTACTCTTCCATAACCAGATGTATAAGAAAAGGAAGGCACGAGCTTTCAATAAGAAGGTCAGAATGGGAGAAATAAGGGATGGTGATCTCGTTCTCAAACATACGTGCTCATTGAATACAGACCCCAGGTGGAAATTCAAACCAAATTGGGAAGGTCCCTACTTGGTCCAGAAAGTACTAGGAAAGGGAGCAGTCAGGATATCAGACCTCGAAGGAAACGAATTCACAGAACCGATCACCGTCGACAAGATCAAACTCTTCCATGTTTAAAAAAAGGACATGCTGAGTTAAAAATCCGCAAAGGACGACTCAAGAAAAAATTAAGGACATTTTCGACAAGTTGAAAATCCGCAAAGGACGACTTGCGAATAAAAGGCGAGAGAGAGGAAAAATAGTCAATCTCGAAAATCCGCAAGGACCGATTGATAACAGGGGTAAACCGCTTGAAAAAGGAAATATCTCAATTGTATCGACTATTGAATGAACTGGTTTTATAGATCTTTTATAATGTATGCATATCGAAATCAATGTCTAGAGCATGTTCCTAGAAAGGAAAGACAGAGGATCATGAATCCCCCACATCATAAATCTATTAGACAATGGAACAAATAAAACTTTTTAGAAAATTCAAAATTTCCTCATGCATTTACAGTCGCGCCAAGAAAAATGTTGAAATGCGCATTAACTGTCATAGAAACAAACATATTCTTCCAGAACAGATAGCAACCACCCGGAGCGAGCCCAGCCGAAGACGAGATCATTCATCAAAACCTTCAGTTTCCCTAGACCAGAAAACTTAACGCTCCGATGAGGGGGCAACACAAAGTACGATGCAGGGAGAAGAGCCCACTCCACAAGAAAGCAGAAAATAGGGCCAATTTTCGAAAAAGTGGGCTCCAGAAATGCAAGAAACAACAACCGCCAGACCGCTACCTTCAAGAATAAGCTCAAGAAACAACAACCTCGAGGCCAATACCTTCAAAAGTAAAGGCCAGAACCGCAAAAATCAAAAACAACAGGCTCACGTCCTCAAGAGATCTCCAGAATAGAAAGAAAGATCTACAATACCCAGAAATAGAATTCGGCCAACAAGGACCATCATAACCCTCACATAAGGCGACAAGCCTCTACCTCCGAATGAATTACAGAATAGGCGACATGCCTCCGCTACCCAGAGACGGAAATCTAATAGCAGGGAGCATCAAAGTCCTCCAATAGAGAAGTAGAACACTACCTCAACCAAATAGAAGGAACAAGAGAATTCCTTATCCGGAGACCTGGGAGATTTAAGGTCCCCATCAGCCAGAAACCACACGTGCCAGCCTTACATCGCCCAAAAACACGGGTACTAACCTTAATACAGTAGAGACACCAGGGACATCAAGTCCCCACCAACCAGAAAACTGGGGGCATCAGGTCTCCACCTGCAAAAGAACCGGGGGCATTAGGTCTCCACCGGCTAGAGAATAGGGGGCATCAGGTCTCTACCAGCCAGAGAACTGGGAGCATCAGGTCTCCACCAGCCAGTGAAGCGAAGGCATCACATCTTCACCAGCTAGTGAACCGGGGCATCAGGTCTCCACCAACCGGTGAATCGGAGGAATCGGGTCTCCACCAACCAGTGAACCTGGGGCATCGGGTCTCCACCAGCCAGAAACCAGAAGTAGAAACAGAGAGGCTAGAGAAGGCTAACACAAATATAGCACACAATATAAAGCCATGAAAACAAAGCGTCCAGAATGTTGAATGTACAACATACTCAGTCATCAATAAGAGCAAAGCGTTCAAAACATGACATACAATATAAGCCTAACTATCAGAGTCCAAATCCTGCTCTAAGGTCTTTGAGTCTCCGTAACAGCTCTCAGAGGGCGTATCACCAGAATAGCGCCCAGTCTGCTCGCCACTAGAAGATGAAGCGAGTCTCTACAACCTCCCTGGATGTCAGATCCTCGTCTACCACGGGCTCCACATCCACGATCACCAGCACGAAGTCCACCTCCACCGCCAGCGAACCAAGGAGGGATGTCACTGTCAGCCGAACCCAGCCCTGTCAGACGTACTTGCTCCTCGAGATAGTCAATGCGCAACTTTAAAAGAAACCAGCGCACAAGCGATCACGCCAGTAGTAAGCAGCATCGTCCAACTGAACCACGTTAGACACCGATATTTGAAATCCAGAAGAAGACTCTCAGTCTAACAGGGAAAACGGGCCCTCAAAACAAAAGAACAGAAGAGGGAAATACTCACATGGGTACAGTCAGCAGGCGCAAAAGAATGCGTAATATAGCCCAAAGGAACCGAGTCCTGCACCGGCCCACGCATACCATCATAACTGGCAGAGCTCTCCAGCATATGACTTAAATAACCAGAGACAATGTCACCAGCACCGGCTCATCTACTAGACGGGACTCGACTAGGAGACCCCGGACCGTCTACCCTAGCACGGACAGAACGAGACCCACGTTTAGCACCTCCCTGAGGGAAGAGCGAAGAGAGAACTAAAGAAGACGGAAAAAACCCAGAAAGAGAAAAAAACCAGAAGAGTGACACATACTTATGGCCCTGCAGACGCCTGCGGAACCCGAACAACAGGCACTCCGTCCAACGGAAGCCTCCCTAGAAGAAGATGTCTAGCAAAGTCATCTAGATAGCTCAGCTAAGGGACAAATACCAAACCAGTAGCAGGATAACCTCCGTCGAAGAGCAGGCGATACCACGTCCTTGCCACGCATCATTGATGAAGAAGGTCCAATTGGGACTATACGGACACGTGGGCCACCCACCAATGGAGAACACGCTCCCCTAAAAACCAGGACCTATAAATCGGGCCATGCATCAGATAACGCATGCTCGATCGCTCTACGGCACCCTGTACCCACCAAGGCTAGCAAACTCGAGGAGGAGTGTTCCAAGAAGCATCCACCTGCAATCAGTAGAACGGGGATCAATACTGTAAATGATACCCAGAGTAGTTCAAAAATAGAGTTCGGTACTCACATCTATCCAAGTTAGCTTGTTCAGCCAAACTCTGCACTCGGCTCCCTGACTCTGCGTCAAAGTACGAGAAAAGTCCCAGAATATCAGCATAGGGTATCCTAACCCCGGAAGAACACCAAAGCCAGTCAGAAGGCCCATCTGGATGGCCCAGATATGAAAACAGAATAAAAAAAGCTAAGATAACAAAATTGAAAGTACGATGCAGTTAAAAGCGATAAAACAATTAACGTGTACGACTAGCCACATCGTAGAAAGACGAGATCCCCCACGGACCACTCGGTCCATGCTAATGTAAAGATAGGCCAAGGCAGCCGACCCCAGTCATATGAACTAACCAGGTCCAAGTCCTCTAAGGCCGGCAACACGCACAGTGGCAGAGTCGCACCTAAACTGCAGAACAGAGTAGACCTCAACAGATAACATATGAAATCTCGAGCAATCAGATCAATTTCGTTGCTAGTCCGGGGAAAGCTCTCCTTGTAACGGTCATACATCTCAGGGTGTCGAAGACTACGACCCTTCATCTCTGGAACAAAACCCAGCATCTCAAAGTTGTACGCATCCCTCTGTGAATAGAATCCCAAACCATCATCAAAAGGCACAGGCGAGCCTCCAAAAGAAACCCCAGTAATGAGCGAGAAATCCAAAGGAGTCACTGTCAGCTCCCTAACCGGCAAATGAAAAGTGTGGGTAGTATCTATCCACCGCTCCATCAGCGCACGCAGACAAACGCTATCACAGATCCTCGTCTCAATGAACAGACCGCTAGCAAGACGGCCAAAACCCATAACGTCTACCCGAGAATGAACAGTATTAGGAAAAGCATCGTACCAGATATTCGCATCCACAAAGTTCCTCGACGTACAGAACACATCTCGCTTCTGAAAAACAAAAACATCAAAAAACAGGGTCAGAATCATCAGAAATCGAACCGGAATAGCCATAGAGGCACTGGCGCTATCGTCACGGCGCCAGCTTATCCTGGCGGCACCGCCAGTTCATAGTGGCGGCGGCGCCACTATAACTTTGCGCCATCGCCACTTTTTCCCTCTCCAAGATAAATTCTTTTGGGACTGGGCCCATTTTCGACGAAGTTTCAACAATACTTCGGACGTATTTCAAATATACAGACAATAAAAAGTCTATCTACAAACCAAAAACGATGAAACACGCACCTCCCGATGAGGCTTGGCACACAAGTGCCTCTCCAAATGCAACAAGAGCGGAACCTCCTCATCCGCCTCCAGTAAAGTAGCATGCCGATCAGCCTGCCGGTCGAGTTCAATGCACGCTCCCTAAAAGTCAAGGGTGGTGCCATATCTCAAGTTCAGAGAATAGAGAAAGAAGAAAAGGAAATGCAAAATGAGAAATGAGGGGATGGCTCTCTTAAAAAGGCACAAGCCACTAAAAGAAGAAAAACTACATCCTTTGAGGATATACCGCAAAGATACCTCTAAGGATGCAAGGCGAGAAGACAGAACAGCCGGGAAACACAGACACCTCAGAAAATGAACAGGAAATAAAGAATGTATGGACACCCCAGAAGATGAACAGCCAAAAAATACAGACACCCTAGAAGATGAACATTCAAAAATTACAAACAATCCTGAAAACAGACATATAAAAATACAGATAGACAGCTAAGAATGACAGACAATCCTGAAAACAGACCGACAAAGACCCAGAGCCTCCATAGCAAACTCAGAGAATCAGAGCAAGACCCAGAGCCTCCAGTACTAATCTAGAGAATAAGAACAAGTTCTAGAGCCTTTAGACAAGTCCCAGCGCCTTCAGACAAAGACCTAGAGCCTTTAGACAAGTCCCAGAGCTATCAAACAAAGACCCAGAGCCTTCAAACAAGACCTAGAGCCTTCAGACAAGTCCTAGAGCCTTCAGACAAATCCCAAAGCCTTTAGAGAAAGACCAGAGCCTTCATGAAAGTCCTAGAGCCTTCATACAAGTCCTAGAGCCTTCAGACAAGTCCCAGTGCCTTCAGAATAAACTCAGAATACGGGATCCAAAAGAGCCTGACTCCCTAGATGGCATAAAGATGCCAAAACACGGTAGAGAAACACCGACACATGGTATAGAGTCACCATAAGTGGGAGAAAGATGCCAAAACCTGATGGAAAAAATCCGCATATGGTAGAAATGTTAGTAATATGTGCCATAGGGACATTTGATCGTGTATATTTGTAGAACTAATCCCAATAGCAAAGATATATATGTTTTATTTGAACACGTGTCTCATCAACTAAGTGTTCATTTATTACGTATTGTCCTTATCATATTGTGATAGAATCTATTTTTAAGGTGTTAAGAATATGAGTGACAAATTCTAATATACAAGTGATCTAAATAACCGTTCACGATCGATGGGGTCCTGCGAATAAGGGCATAGCATTATCACGGAAAGATCGTCACCTCTGTTTATTCTCCTGATTAGTAAAGAGTTACTAATTATAGATAGTAGTGAGTCTCATACTACTTGATGGGGATCAGAATAAACATGTGGACACCCAAAGTGTTAAGTGAGTCGAACAAGTGACGCTAGATAACTTATACATGGTAATTCATCAAAGTCAATTTAATGTCATCTAGTTCATAATTGTACATATGTCCTTTGACTTACGGTGACACTATCTTGTATATAGGTGATTAGGGTTTGATAATCCTTATCCCTAGATTTTTAATGAGCTTGGGCCGCGGGATGTGATGGCTCTAATTAGTTGTACATGGAGATAGGGGTTTAACCTAGAAAGGATTCATCACTGTGGATGAACGGAGACAAGATTCTATGCCATCTAGAATTGTTCTTGATGGATGATAAAATATGCGCAGTTGTATATGACTTACTTAGAAAGTTGTTTCTAGTGAAAGTCATATTTATCAAGAATTAGAACTGAGAGATGAAGTCATATGATTAAGACAAACAGTGTTTGACTTAACCGTGACACTAGTCGAGATTGGAATCTTAGATGAAGGTAATTTTGAGTGTACGGTAATTATGAACATTGGTTCATAAAGAATGCATCGAAACATTCATCTCTATTTGGGCATCGTGATATGTTGCTAGATCGTGAAAGGCGTTTCTTAGGACTCTCGTTTCAATATAGATGTGAACCTAGTTAGTCACACATAATAGAGTGTGCAACCGATTGAGTTTACGAAAGAATAATTTCATATAGATACTAGCATATCTCGGAAATTAATCTAAGATGAAAAACATATACAAATTATGGACTAATTTATAAAAGTTATAAATTAGTAGGAACCTAATTGTATTTCTCCAAGTTAATTAGGGACTAATTTATAAGAGTTAAAAATTAGTAGGAACCTAATTATATTTTAACCAAATTTTATGATTAGAAGTTTTAAGTAATTAATTAGTGTAATTAATGATACTAAAAGCACTAATCATAAATTAGTGGAATGATGATGCAATATAGTGATGTGATTTCATGAAGATGATATCATGGAGATGATGTCATGGAGATGATGTCACAAGTGACACATATGTAGCTAGGTGTCACATGGTGGCAATACTTTAACTACATATGCAACATTTGTCTTGCCATGTGTCTTAAAGACACTAAACCTCCAAGCCTATATATAGTTCATGGAAGTTAAGGAAAAGACACAACATAAGCAACATCTCACTACAACACCAAGTTGTAGAGAGAGAAAGATACTTGAAGGAGTTCAAGTAGTCATCAATCACGGGAAAAACTTGGCGACGTTTTTCATACATCCGAGCAAGGATGTAATCGCAGCGAGAGTTTGAGCTTAGGGCTGCTCGGCAAGAGGATTTCTTGCGGATTACTTCAAGGCGAGGATTCAATCAGACGCATACTCGTGTGGACGAGCTTGAGGTCGCCGTACTTTCGGGACTACAAGAATCGTTGGAGAATCGACATAGGTATTCTTTTTACGGTTCCTAGATGCGTGATTTAATTACTATATGATACGACGATCCATTTGTTGTTGATATGATCAACTTTAGGATCCGGATTGTTAGAATTTTAATTTTGAATTGAAATATGCGATCCAGAACCACGCGTCCTGCTGCACCAACAGTGGTATCAGAGCCACCGTATCATCATGTATTAACGTTTTACGATTGAATACATGTATAAATAATCTTCGACTTAGGAATTATTATTGGGCATGTAATTTATAATTCCGAGGGCATAAGTTTTTTTTTTCAAAAACGAACAAACGCAATTGTGATATTAATTACATTTGATTAAATTCTATCTAGGAGATTGGTACTTAAGTGGTCCGCTCGTGACCCTCCAATCTATCCTGAGAATTTTTCTAATGTGATCATTTAACACAATACATGATTCGCTTGTGCATTATTTTGTCATCAAAGAAATATGTGGAGAAAGAGAAACCCAAAAAAAAATTTCATAGAAACCAAAAATGCTGAAAACGGGTTTTACACCCGGGAAAAAATTTTCGGTTCGAAAATAAATTTTCGTAAAAAACTGAAATGCTGAAAAAGGGGTTTTACACCTGGGAAAAAGTTTCTGACTAAAAAAAACCGTAAAAAAAATTTAGGATCAACGATAGGTTGAGGCTTTCGGAGGTTCTAGGATGAATCCTCGATACTTAAGTGTCACGACCAATTTTCATGAATTGTTACCGGCGCTAAGGTATGGGTATGGTTGTACCAAAACCTGTAGCAAGCCTTTCGAATAATAGTTAAATATCATTAACAACTATGTACCTACATAAAACCACATGCTCGGGGGCAACCGAGACTCCAGCCTAGTCTAGCAGTACATATAAGCAACATATATTCAAAGTATGCTTAATCTTAAAATAAACTCCAACAGCATGGCAATATATAAAAATACTATAATCACTGTAATCATGCCAAAGCTGATAAAATAACAGTTGAAACATACCAACAAACAATGGTCTAAAATATAAATGTAAGACTATGACATAAATAATCTGATACTACTACTGCGGTCTAATTCGACTCTTTTATTCTGAAATAAAATAAAGAACCTCCGATTATGAAGAACGGAGATCGACCAATGCTCAAATAATAAACCTGGAAAATTTGGGAAAACAATGGGGTCATATTTACTGAGTAGAGTTTATATAACCATTTACATTTTTAAGTTGAAAAACCCTTTAAAACGTTTAATAAAACATTTGTTCATTATGGATTATCAATGAAACCCTAAACCACAATTCTAAATCCATTGTCGTGTCGGTGAGACGTATCTCAATAACCGATCCCCGACTACCACTTAATAAAATAGTGAGCTCAGGAGACGTATCTTCCACCGGTGCCTTCAATAAGGTGAGACACATCTCAAACCTACCTCGATTCCATAATAATCATTACCGACGCGCACCTAGTTCCGATGATGCCCATCGAGTAGCACGTTCCAAATCAAATCCACAATGCCGAAAAACAGTTCGAAAGCTGTTTTATATATATATATATATATATATATATATACAAAATATAATATTTTTCTTAATAAAGAGGTAACTAGAGATATAAACTCACTGCTTGCTATTCCACGTGAACCTGGCAAGCAAACTAACTCTGGTTCGTCTCTGAATCACGAACAGTCGATAGGTCTAAACAAGGTATAAAATCATAGTTAAAAACAAACCCTATCTCTAGAGAGTAATATACACCACATAGGACTATCACAACAACAACAATGGTAAAACAATCCAGAACAACTCGCAATATCCAAATAAAATGTAATGCAAAATTAATACTAGTTCATTGAATTCTCACTTTAAAATTTATTTCATAAAATATTATTTAAATAGTCGTTAAAAAATAAATTAAATAAATCTCCAATTAGTAGGTTAGCCGAGTTACCGATAACTACCAAGCTAACCTCACATGTCGGGTGACCCAAGTCTAACTCGACTCAAAACGTTTATCAAATATAAACCCGAATTAATATTTATAAATTAATTTGATAAAATAATAATTCCATTTAAACGAAATTCAATATTTTCTATTTCAAGTTACCCGAGTTACAATTCAAAAACTTAACTTAAATAAGCTTAGTAAACTTTACGGTCTAAACCGTAATTTAGCCAAAATGTCATGCCAAATTGATATTAAAATCAAATATAATTACCTGAGTAATTATATAAATTTAACTTATAAAATATATATCGTTTTCAATTTACCAATTTATAAATCGAAACAAAGCAAAAGTAATTAATATCAAATCAATTAACAATAGATAAAACTAACTTGAAGGACTCAATTGATTAAAACAAAACACATAAATAACCAATCTAGCTTATTATCCATCCCTCCCAATTCAATAAACAAATCCCTGCCATCTCTTCAATTTGAAACCGTCAAAATCCTCAAGCCAATTCATACATAAAGGAAATAATGGCTTGATCATTACTAAAGCAATCATGAGTGATAAGTTAACCATTTCCATAACAATTCAACCAAGGATTATGTACAGTAACCATTTAAAGCAAGGAATCACCTATGGCAGCCACAAACCCAAGACACGGCGGCAAGAAATCCAACGAACTGTGAGTCGAAACAACAACAACACCGAGGAACAAATACAAAACAAGTAATGGGTTTACATACTTTAGCCCTAACGGATTCAGAAAATAGTATGGCGACAAGAATAGTAACACGCAAGTACATCAACTGTTATAAGAGATAAGCCGTGACGGCACTAAACGGAGGGATTTGTACGTACCGTTTGATATATAATACGTATGGATCGAAGAGATCGCTGAGTCGATATGCACCGTCGAAGAACAATCAAATTAAAGCTAAAGCAATGAGATAGGAAATCAAGAACCGTATTTGATGATATCAAAATCAAATAACCAAGTTAAACGATCACTTACTGAATTCGAAAGATTAAGAAGGAGAGAAGCTTGCGATTTCTAGAGTATTTTTGATAATAAAATTGACGGCTAGGGTTGAGTGAATGAGAGGAAGATTAGGGTTACTAAAAGACTTTATAAAGACGGAAAAAAATCATATGCTGCACGGAGGAAGCCAAAGTCTCGTACGAGACACCCTGATTAAGGCAGGGATTGGTTTGAAATTAAATGGTTGAACCACAAATCAAACGTGAACCAAACCAACAAACTTTAAAATAACCTCAAAACACAACCGAAACTCGTCGGAAAATATACGTGGTATTACACTAAGGAAAGCAGATATTACATAGTGAATGATTAAAGAATCATTTCCAAGATATGTAATAGTTTGCTCATTCTTTTGTGGCTAAAGAATGAGACCTAGGAAGTCCATGATCATACATGTGTGATTGCATGATTCATTTTATCTTTAATATGTATGAGATGCATGCTAAAATGTGTTGTGTGTTTAGTGAGACCGGAATAATTTAAAACCCTAAGAAATCTTCCTAAAAAGTTGAAAGATTAAGTTTATATTGATCAATCATTAAATTGATTTATCAATGGCTCTCTATTAGAGCAATGAACTAACGCACTTTGAGTTATCATCTTTTTGGTTATGGATACATAGGGGTGAGATGATATCGTCAAGAGGCTGTTGTTGAGTTTATTGTTAAGCATGAGATGTTACGGGTGTATCGATATAGTACATGGCAATAACGGCAATTAGGCGTACCTGAGTCGTGTATTATTCAAATTGATACATCTTAGTTGATTTAATGGGTTAAACTTAACTAATGCAGAAACCCAATAACAACAATGGGTATCTGAGAGTGAAAGCATTAGGAGCCGGATAAGATTGAACCTCATATGAGATATGATGAACAAGTGTTGTTCAATTGTAATGCGTTGTGATCCCAATAACGGCAATTAGGCATACCTGAGATAAAGATCAATGATTGCAAGAATTTAATCACCCGCTTGAAATATTTTCCAACAACGTCTCCTATTTTGGAAGTGTAGGATTCGAAAAAGATAGTGTGAGGCCATTTTCATAAAGACCAAATCATTATGGTAATATACAAAATAACATGAATACTAATTAGATATCTTTGCTGTCTAAGGGATAATAAGATTAAATATAATCCTTTAAAGTGACATCCACGATAGCAATCTCGTATCTTAGTTCTTATTATTTGGTGTACCATAGTAAAATTCTCATTTTACGTTTACTAGTTGATTTTGTATTTTTCGTTCTGTTGTATTGATCCTTTATGGACCATGACATGCACACTACAATCCACAAACACACAACTATAACACACGCACGTATGGGCGTTCATTATAATTTATTGTACGTATAGGAACGTACTACGTTTTCTTACTTGTATATATTTCGATATTCGATATTACGTATTATGCTTGGCTTATCCTTTATCAATATTCGCTTGATAGTACATATAGGAATGTACTATTTATTTCTCGTATATTATTTGATATTGGAATTCGTATTATGTTGTTTTATCCTTCCCCGGTACTTTAACATTTATGTTCTTTTTATATAACCATATTATTATTTAAAACAACATAATTCATAAATAATCGTTTTCAAAGCATACATACATAATACATTTTAAAACATACATTTCAAATATATAACTATTCATATAGCCTCTCGTAATAAAATACGCGGCTTTATGAATATTGACGAGTAATTTAAAGTGTACTCACCACTTGCTCTTCAAATTCTTCAGATAAGCATGACAATATATCGATCCGTTTGCCTCTAGCCTTGTTGATAGTCGCTCGTCCGATCTACGCAAATATAATAATAGCAAGAATTATTAAAATTCTAGCTATTATTAACTTAGCCAAAATTATGTTTCTAGCCAACTTCGGCTATTGAAAATGCTTACTTAAAATAGTCCTACCTCTAAATAAAATTGACATTCCTAGAGTTTAGAACGTCGCCTACAACTTTCGTTGAGGTCTCGGACCATGAAACGCACCCGAATGTGTCGAAAATCAGCTCGGAAGTTATTTCCTTGGAGCTGTTTACAAGTGCAGGGCAGATTGCAGGACAAAATGTTCTGTCCAAAATGAACATCTTAGAGTCCGATTCAACAGAAACTCAAACTTAGACAATTATAGTTAACATCCTAAAATTTCCGTATCAACAAACAGAACTTGATATGGAGCTATACAGCTCGAGATATTGCTCTTACAATATGGCTGTTTTGCAGGACATTTTTCTGCAAAAACGTTAACTATTGTCTATGCGTTCGGATCACAACTTTTACGCATCGTAGTTAACCTATCGATACCAAACTCTAACCTCGACATAATGCAGCCCCTTACACACATTAACATCAAATACAATTCAAGACCTCATTATTATCAAAATCATTTGGACATGATCTTTACGTTTTTGGCCGAATCATTCATGCCATTTCCAATCAAAGTTTAGCAACCAAACTTTATTTCAATTCAGCTCTAATCAACCTAAAATCCATTTTTATAATCATCAACACACATATATCATGATCTTCAGCCCATGTCCGAAACCCTAAGCCACCTTTCATACCAAAAATTCAATCCATAACAACACAATTTTATCATTTAAACTATCAAACATCACAAACCGTATGAAATTGCTGAACACAGTAAGCAATTACCCATTCAATTTCAGTAACAATCTCAATCAAATTTCAGAATTCTTAGCTTACCTTAGTTGTTGATCATCACCAAAGGTTTAGCTCCATGAATCATCACCATAAACATCAATTCTAACCTTCAAATCATCACCACCATTAATGAACATCAAAACCGAAATCAAAGCTCTAAAACCCTAACTAAATGATGAGCTTATTACCTTGAATTCCTGAGCTTATTACCTTGAATTCCTTACCTTCGTTCTCCTCTTTCCTTGGCCGCAAGAATCGTCCAAATCGTATGAGAAACGAGTGAGATATGGCCTTGGAAAGATTTAGCATGTTCTTGAATCAAAGGAAGAAGATGACGATTTTGTTGGCTGAAAATGAGGTTTTTGCTGGTTTGAATCAAGAGAAAAGGATTTATATTTTATTGGCAAAGTGCCTCCTTTAATCCTTGAAGTTGCCACCTCCTTACACTTCGATTACTAATTTTTCTTTTGTCCGATTTATTCCACTAATCGCTTAACCATTTGATTTTTGATAAATTCCGTATTATTTATTTCCAAATAAATAATTTTAATTTCATATCTTATAGCTTTACTTTCCAATAATTTATTTTGGCAATTTTGGCCAAAAACGCTCAAATTTCCATTTTGAGCTAACTTGCACTTTTTCTCACTTTTTCGTCCAATATTCATTTTAATGACTATCGATAACAACTTTATCGATATTATTCTCTTATCTTGAGAAGATAGAGTAAAACATAACTTCCTCCGGAAGTTTGTGGTTAAAAGTCCATTTCAGTCCTTAAAATGGCTAATTTACACTTTAATCCTTATTCTTAATTAATCGTCAAACTTTCTTCTCAACAATTTCGTATACTTACGAAACTTTAACGATCATTTATTAATAATATTTCACGGACCTTGGCGTGAATATTATTAGCTCTGCCTTTCCAACTTATTTTATTTTATTCCCTTTTTGTCCCGATTAAATTCAATTTATCGCATAATATTTTTCCAGGTAAATTCTTATTCTACGATAATTCCAATAGACCCACTTCAGTCTAAGTCCTTATTATCCAATCTTAATCTGATATTCTCATTCTTAATCTTTACGATTATGCCTCGTGGCACTTCACGTAATACCTTAAAAATTTAGGTCATTACAATCTTCCCCCCCTTATAAAAATTCGTCCTCGAATTTTCAGAATCTTCTAATACCACTTAACCAATTTTAATTCATACTTTACCATTCTCTTTCTTCCACACTTCCGCTGCGATACTCTGACTAATCATTCACTAACTGTTGACGTTACAGTTAGGTTCATACGGTCTCTTATCTATTACTATTCCTAGGTGAAAGTATCTCAATATACGTATCGAGTAAATTCTTATGCTAACAATCCTAACCATCTTATTACTACTTGATTCATAATCATTATGAATCAATCCCTTCTTCTTCGATCAACTACAATAACATCTTCTTGCACGTGGGTTCACGTCTCTTACTTTAAGCGGTCGCTATTACTTTACAAACGTGTAAAGTAGCATCGTTGTTTTCGTATTCAACATACGAGACTGCTTTAAAGATTTACAATTCAAATTTCGATACATTTCATATCGCGTTATACTATTCGCCGTTCTACATATGTACGTTCTTATATAGGCCTAACAAGATGACCAGTCTTGTCCTATGCCTGTATATACAGAGTCCCTGTCTGAGCTTACTTACGTTTGAAAACTTATCCGCTTAAAACCACGATACCTTTCATTTCTCAAATCATGTCATAATTGTGCACCGGTGTGATGACTTCTCTCATCACAAGAGTTGCAATGACACTCCTCTTTTCTTTTCAGACACACAATGTATATGATGCATGTCCTACTAGTTAATGCAATATGGATGTAGTGATGCAATTCTATTCGTGTCAATGCAATGTTATTATGAATCGTGTCCGGGCACATTTATGTCTTTTCAAAACATTTTATTTGGATCAAATACTTGTCCTTTCATAAAATGGGGTTTACGTAAGTTTCTCTCGACATACGACTCTGCACTATCTATTAACTATCTTTCTATCATTCGCAACTATTTACATTCTTTACACATGTAAAGATGTAACTCTATTCGCCTGATTCTGACGTCGTTTAAAAGACACGTCCTAAACGTTCGCGTTTACACTAGGCTAGCTCAAAAGGTCTGATCACTTTCGAGCTTCTAGTGTCCGGACTTCATGATGTTCATTTTGAATACATCGTCTATCTGGTTGTGTCAAACCGAAAGACGTCGCGACCAACTCCGTCTTTAAGGAGATGGTTGGTTCGTGTCACCCGTGGTATCCTATCACATGGGTTGTTGTATTCCCTTGCGTCTTGATTTTGTTGTCCTTACTGGAAACATACATTTGTCTTAGCTTGACAGTTACTCAAGCATCTCCTATCTCATTACGAGTGCATGGAAATTGCATAGTTGGAACTTCCTTGTTCCGACGACAAACTAATAGTGCTAGCCCTCTTTGCTAAATTCCCTATGAGTCCGGCTGCATCGCCTTTTGGTCTTTTCATTTTTATCGTTCTTCTCGACCATCTCCTATTATGTTTAAAACAGTTTGTATAACTTTCTTATTTTGACTCAACTTTGAACTCCAATATCTTTTAATCCGTCTTAATAAACATATGATTAATTTACCAAAAATTGATCTATGCAACATCATGTATATATTCCAATAATCTCGGAGTTAAAATTATTATAAACCGAGGTTCATTTTTATATGTGAAGTGACCATCACGGTCAACTACTTAACATTTTCAGATTTATAATTTCTGACTTGCCCCCTTTATCAATCAACCTAGCCCTTACCAAATATTCAAAACCTAATCTATCTATCACAAATCATACTCCGTACATCCTTTACAACATATGTATTAAACTTTGTCGAAAACTATCACTCGAGGTCATCCGAATTTTTGGTCAAAACTTAGCCCCTTGGGCTGTTTGGGACTGCAATTGCAGTCCCTATATGCAGCAGTTTAGCTGCTGCAAAAATGCAGCTTAACTGCTGCATATTGCAGCAGTCTTGCTGCCGCAAAATGCAGCTTAACTGCTGCATATTGCAGCAGTCCTGCTGCTGCGTATTGCAGCAGTTTTGCTGCTACTGCAGCAGCAACTTTGATGCTGCCCCGACGTCCCTTCGGCCGCCGTCCCACACTGATTAAATAGGTTTCAAAAACGCTCCATTCCGACGTTCCAACGCTCGTTAAAAATCAAACACAACTCTCATAATTCTCACTCAAAACATACTCAGAACTTAGAGTTTCTATACTTTGTACAAAACAGAAAATCATCCATTTAAACTCAGCAATTAACACATATTTCATAGCCAAATTTCTGAGTTTGAAGTCTTATACCTTGAACTTGATGTATATCCTTTATTGTCAAACCATAGCCTTCCTAGAACAACCCCTAAAACTCCATGTTCATGGCTCCATAAGAAATGGCCACGCACAAACTAAGCAAGTTCGTGAAGAGGTTGATCATCTCTTTTATAACAGACATTAAGCATCGTCATACAGTTAAGCAAGATAAAAAAGGACGTAAGGACAAGACTAACTATGTTTAAGGACGTTAGCAATTATCATGAGATAAAATCGAAAACTTGATAACAAAGACAAGTAACTAGAAAACCGTCAAGAAATGACGATGTAAGAAACTTTAAGGAACACAATGGATTATAAAGGCGAAGTTGTCAGAACTTTATGATCCAGATAACAATAATATAAGAAGTAAGATGTTAAGTCTTTATGAGGAGCAATAAGAATTGCTCAAAAATGTAATATTTGATGGATAAGAATATTATTATAATTATGAAAATTCGAGGACGAATTTTTATAAGGGGGGGGGGAGAATGTAACACCCCGTACTTTTAAAAGTACCGAGTAAGATGCCACGCAGTATAAGTGTGAGAATTTAATCAAGGACGTCAGAATTAAGTTCGAGAAATAAGAATTTAGACCGAAGCGGGTCTATTAAAATTATCGTAAAATAATAAATTAAGCGGAATTTATTATTTGAAAATTGGAATTTAGCGGGACTAAGAAAAATATATAATTTAAAATAAACTAAATGGTAAGTCCCGAGCTAATAAATTTTACGATAAAGTTCGTAAAATAAAATTTAGCAGTTAATATTAAATTTTAGTAATTTGGACAAAAGTATTTTAAAATTAAGCGGAACTTGACTATCGGAATAAGGAGAATAATATAAATAAATTATTTGGACCCGGATAAATAAATAATACGACGGAGTCCATTATTTATCGATAAAGAATAATCGCAAAGGTTCCGTTAGATTATGAAATACAAATTGGAGTGAAATTGGAGAAATAGAAAGTTGAGGAATTAAGCTTTAAGAGGTGCTTAATTTAAGCACTTTAATGGGTATTTTTCCCATCAATTCAATGAAAATAAGACACATATTTCTCCACCTCTTAAATATTCTCTAGCAAAAATTAAAGATCAAAATCTGAGATCAAAAGGAAATGAGAAACCCTTCTTCTTCACTTCACCGAAAGCTCCATCACCTTCAACATCCATCTTGCGCACCCACCACGTTGGAAGCCATATCTCGACAATCTGACCACTGAATTCAGCGATTCAAGCTCGGTTACGAAGCTAACACACATACGATCAAGGTAAAATTTAAATTTTTGAATTTGGTAAGGATTTGAATAATTTTTGATGGTTTTAAGTGAGTTTAAGGGTTGTGTTGTTGCTAGATTTATAGGGAGTCGATGTTAGGTTGAGCTAGCGTGACGAGGGGCCGGTTACAGCAGCAAATTGCTGCTGTAACAAGCAGCGTGCTGCTGCAGAATTGCAGCAGCAACACCGCTGCACACTGCTGCAATATGCAGCAGTTGTGCTGCGCAGTGGAACAGCCACGAAGGCTGTTTCACCCTTGGAAACAGACCCTAAATCATGACGTTTGATGCTCGGTTTGATATGGAATTGTTAGATGGTGTTACATAGATGGAATAGGTATGATTTTGTTTGAATTTTAATTGAGTTTGATGGTTGTTTAAAAGATTGAAAGTTGAGTGAAAAACAGAAAATGCATTTTCAGAACTAGGCATGATAAGTGGCTGACTTTGAGAACAAATTTGAGAATAAAGGGTATGTCGGTTTTGGTCTGAGTCTTAATGAAAAAGATAGACGATGTTATAGAGTATAAGTATATCGAGTTTGTTTAGGATTTGCATATTTGGAAAGTGTCGGTTTTGATTGATGAAAGTAGTAGAAAAGTTAATAAAAATCTTGAAATATTATTTATCAAGCCATGAGGGCTGTTTTGAGGTTAAGAACGGACCTCAAACGGTAGTAATTTTAACACGAAAACTGATGAAGTATATAGACGATGTTGCATAGATGAGTTTTACGTAAAATGATAGTATTGTTCTCAGGTTAGATTAGAAGTTATCGACGTTTGAAGTTGGGTCGAAAACTGAATATTTAAGGAAAATAAATAAACCAAGTTAAGGACCCAACTTTAGAAATTTATTGTGAGCAAACGATAAGTCGAAACTAGTTGCAGTCTTCACATATATTGTAGATGAGATTACGGAGTTTGTGAATGTCGGATTTGTTTTGAGATATAACCCCTGTAGGTACCTTGTTCTGCTATCTGAAAACAGCAGCCTTGTGGACTGTTTTGTAGCCTTAGAATGTTTAAATCAGGGAACCAACTTCCGAGCTAGTTTCCGACATCTTTGGGTTTTATTTTTAGTCCGAGGTCAAAATAAAAGTTGTAGAGGACGTTATGGACTATAAGAATATCAAATTTGTTTTGGATTTCGACAACCGTACATGCTCTGTTTTTAAGTCTGAAACAGCAGCGATAAGGGGCTATTTTGCAGCCATAAATACCCAGATTTAAGGTATCAACTTCAAGACCAATTTCCGAGACCTTAGGACGATAATTTCAGTTTAGAATCTAAACAAAAAGTTTAGACGAGATTACGAACTATAAAGACGTCAAATTTGTTTGGGAATCGGACAGTTTTAAATAAACGTTTTAATAGCCCAAAGTCGGCTAGTTAACTAGTTTTGGAAAAACTAGTTTTAATTAGCGAAATGTAAAGCCGTTAATTAATTGAGTTATAAATTGACGTTTTGAGCTAATATCAATTATAAATTATGGAAAAGTGACTTATTAAATTAATTATCGATTTAGCTCAATAATTAATTTAATTTAGCTAAATTGGATAGCTAATAAATATTATTTGGACTAATGTTATTTATTAAATGGGATTATAATTTAAAAAAGTTATCAATTTATTCCGAGGCAAAATAAATTGATTTATTCGCTAAGTATTCTATATATAGAACACCTTTGGATTGAGATCTATTTAATTACGATTCATTATCAAATATTCGTAGACTCGGCGAGGCGACTACCAGCGGAACATGGAGCTTAAAGATGCGACATCACTTTGATATGACCGTAGCTTTTGGGTAGAGAACTGTGAGTTTTGCAATTTAGTTTCGTATATTATTACTATAAGTTGTTAATTGTGTAGTAATCCATTAATTGCATTGCATATACATTATTACTTGGGTAATTCATGTGAATACTTTGTTCATAATATCGCTTGGACGCATTATTTGACATATTGTTGTTATTTGTAAACTGTGATGTTTGCTTTAATGATCCGAGGAAACGAGCTACCTATTGGGCGTCAATAGGACCGTGTGATCACCGGTGTTGGTCGAGTCTAGGTAGTTGTGCCTATATGTAATTTATTTTGATCCTTACTCGTACGGTTTTATGATGGAATCGAAGGAGGATTATGTTTAGCAGATACACGGTAACTCGGTTGAACTATCTCGGGACTTGTATCTGGTGAGTAACTCGGTTGAACTATCTCGGGACTCACAACTTGGGATTAAGTGTGACTATCTCGGGACTATGCCACGTGGTAGCGGTAACTCGGTTGAACTATCTCGGGACCATAGCACATTGAACGATTTGATTTGAGACAAAATAAACAGTACAAGTAATTTAGCATGAAGTTTAGGCTGTTTCCCCTATGATTAAGATTAGGGTTTCATCGGATCAAATATTGTTGTTTGTTTAAACATATGTTTATGCAATTTATATTCATAAATCTTAAGTAAATGTGAACTCACTCAGCGTTATCCGACCCCCAAATAGTGTTATGTTTCAGGTGTATAGTATCGGATGTAACGGTCTTCTATCCTTGTTCCAGAAGTCCGCGAGTACAGAAAGAAAGAATAAATCAGTAGCAAGTTACGACAAGGACAAGTAGTAAACAAAAGTATTCACAAGAAGTTGGTTTTACAAGGAAACTACGAGAAGGAAACTGAGAATTATTATAGAAAACAAAGGACGTTAGTTCCATAATTCAGAGTATTACTTATATACGAGATAAAAGGCCAACGCAAAATGAAATTTTTATCAGAAATAAGGTAAGGTTTTCATCAATGATGATGATAAAAAAAAATATTCAAGTTTAATTAGTTAAACTTGATACATATGAAGGACATTATAAAAGAACCGGAGCAAGATTGTTCTAGAACTGCAACGTAGTTGCTTTAATGAACGGCGTAGAAGTATAAAAGTTAGAAGAATAAGATCAACGTAAAGAAAATTGTCATTAGATGAAGAATGTATAATGAAAACTATAAGTCACTAAGACAAAGAGTTATCGAAAGGATATGAAAGAACAATGATGCATTGAGAGACGGATCGAAGCAGTATAAATAATACTTGTAGTTATTTACAAGGATGGACTACTAAACCAATCGACAATTTGGAAAATTAGGAATACAACCTTAAGTGAAGGAAAAGTAATACCAGTATGATATAGATAAATGGAGTCAAAGAATCGAGAAATGAGATACATCGTAAAATATGGATGCGAGACATATTAAGTAATGCCAAGAGTGCATTCAACTTCATGAGATTCAATACCAGGAAACCATGAAGTATAAAAAAGGAAACATTAAGTTAAACTTCACACGTATGGAAACCTTGTGTAGATAGTGTTGGGTTTTCTCGGTTCATAACGCAGCGGAATTTCAAATTTTTTATCTAAAACCCAAACCAAGATCCATGTAATTCGAATAAATAGATTAACTACAGAATTAATACTTACTTGTATGTCGAATTCAACGGCAATGTAGGAAGGAAGGAGGTGGTTCACTTTGGTGATACCTGGCCTCGGATCGGAAACGCCTCCAAAAGAATGCGTCCTCTACGAGTATCCACACGAACAGACCTTAGCCAAAACTAGTGCTTGTGTGCTAGCACTATTGCTTCACAAGCAATTTCGAATTTTTAGTGATTTAGTGAATAATGAATTTCGTGATTCTCAAACCAATTGTTTAATGTGTATTTATAGTGATACAACAACACTAGGGTTTGAGACAAATTCGAATTTCAATCTCATTGCAATTCTACAAGTTTATGTTTATCAAAAACTCCTTTTTTGATAATCATCCATATATATTAATTACTATATTTATTATCTTCCAAAAATAATAAATTAAGGAAAACACTTATCCTTAAATTTCGAATTAATATATATATTTATTAATATATATATATATATATATATATTACGAATTATATATATATATATATATATATATATATATATATATATATATATAATCACTTAATCACATTGGGCTTGTACAACCCATAACTGTTTTGGGCCTGTTCTTAGTGTGCGACCCTGTAGGTTCATATAACGTTGGAAGTAGGCTCGAAATCCCTATTTCAGCCCACAAGTCATAAGTGGCCTCTAGCAAGACATTATGACTACCTAAGTTATACGAATATCGACAATCCGATTTAACCATTTACAATAATATTTTAATCCCTTTGTCTCTCGATATCCAGATTGAATATAAGGCATAGTCCAGTCATCCTTATAATATTCAATCATTAGTTTCTTGACTCTAAGTAGACTGAAAATAATAACTCTTTATCAATTCATTTAGCATGGCCATGCATTTCTTTCATTCTATCTTCTTCAAGGGGCCCATAGATATCTTACTCAAATAAATGAGGGACAAATTCCTTCTCAGTCACTCACATTTCTCACATAGTTACTTTCATATCCAATGACAATCTATTCCATTATCCTGTTAAAGATAATGTAAGACTGTATCAAAATATGAAATAGCTATGTAGAAATCCATGATGATTTCAAGGTCAAAGGATTATACTAATAGAACTGTAATGAGAATTACTTATGACAATGATCTATGTAGTATTCTCACAGTGGGTCATCCAGTGCCTTATTTCTCAAATAGCACCTATGATTTGACTTAATATCTCATATACATGATTAGTAAAACATAATCATCAGTCAACATCATACTAGTCTCAATGTTCTATTAAGACTAGGGATAGATGGTATATAATTCTTTTATTAAACTTAAGGGTTCTACTATCAAGTCACATACTTGATGACCTTAGAAAGAATTAACCATTCAAGTATTTTAATCATTAATATAAAATGATAAAAACTGCCAATCAATAAATAAAAAAATGATAAAGTCAAAACATGGTCAAACATGATTGACCTAGTGCATATCACTAACAGTTCAGAGGTTAATATCTACCCTTCTCTGTTACTGAGAATTTCAGAGAGAAGCTGCTAAATTTAAAGAAAGGGGATAGATCAGTGACAGACTACACTACAGAGTTTGTCTGTTTGGGGCAGTTTGCTACAGATCTACATGGTGATCGAGGGCGAGTGAACGACCGCTATGTTTGGGTTTTCTCGGTTCATAACGCAGCGGAATTTCAAAAAATTTATCTAAAACCCAAACCAAGATCCATGTAATTCGAATAAATAGATTAACTACAGAATTAATTCTTACTTGTATGTCGAATTCAACAACAATGTAGGAAGGAAGGAGGTGGTTCACTTTGGTGATACCTGGCCTCGGATCAGAAACGCCTCCAAAAGAATGCGTCCTCTACGAGTATCCACACGAACAAACCTTAGCCAAAACTAGTGCTTGTGTGCTAGCACTATTGCTTCACAAGAAATTTCGAATTTTTAGTGATTTAGTAAATAATGAATTTCGTGATTCTCAAACCAATTGCTTAATGTGTATTTATAGTGATACAACAACACTAGGGTTTGAGATAAATTCGAATTTCAATCTCATTGCAATTCTACAAGTTTATGTTTATCAAAAACTCCTTTTTGATAATCATCCATATATATTAATTACTATATTTATTATCTTCCAAAAATAAAAGGCAAACAATATAAGAAGATTTTCATGGTCTAAATAAGACCACTTCGATAAAGGTGTAGACATATATATGGACAATTGAACGAGTTTTGGTACATATGCCATAGAGCAGTTCTAAGAGAGACTCGACTCATGATACAATATCATGATATTGACAAGTTAACAATCAATAACAAGGACATAATATCTTTTCATTCTACGAGCAACTAGAGTGAAGTTAAATATCATAAAAAGGGAAAGTAATGATAAAATGATGGACATAAGATCAAGTTTAATAAAACTACAAGTGAGGGAAATACTTTGGATAAGTAATTCGAAAACAAAAATTTAGAAACTTTGCTTACAACAAGTGAGTGGAAGATTACCAAGGAACGACAATATAAAAAGTTTCATAAAAACAATGGATTGTAAAAGTAAAAATATATTATGCTCAAGAAGGTAAAGTATACGAAGTAAGAGTTAAGTCTTTATAAGGAGCAATAAGAATTGTTAAGAAAAGTAATACTTGATGGATAAGAGTATTATTATAATGATGAAAATTTGAGGACGAATTTTTATAATGGGGGAAGAATGTAATACCCCGTACTTTTAAAGTACCAAGTAAGTATCCACGAGGCATAAGTACGAGAAATAAATCAAGGACATCGGAATTAAGTTCAAGTAATTAGAAATTAGACCAAAGCGAGTATATTAAAAGTTATCGTAAAATAATAATTTAAGTGGATATTATTATTTTATAAGTTGGATTTTTAACGGGACTAAGGAGAAACCAATAAATTAAGTGGTAAGTCCTGAGTTAATAGATTTTACGATAAAGTTCGTAAAATAAATTTATGGAGTTACGTTTAAGAATTTTATAGAAATTGGACGTAAGAATTTTATTAAGTGGAATTTGAATTATTGAAAGAAAATTATATAAATAAAATATAATTTTTGGGTTAATAAATAATTTGTTTAAGTTCGTTATTTATTATAGAGAACGCATCATCATAGTTTCGTTTAATAACGAAATTAATTTGGATTAAATTGGATGTAAAGTTTATGATTTGAGTTGAAGGGTATTTTTGGAGAGACTTGTATGGCCTTTTAGCCCATTATCCTTGTCCTATAAATACCTAAACTCTCACCCATGTCCACTAAGTCTTCATTATTTTCATTAGATGAAAAAAAATTAAAACCCTCACCCTCTCAAACCCTCACAATCGGCAATCATCACCATGATCAAGTTCAATTTTTCATTAGTTCCTTTGAGCAATTGATACGGCGGAGGCTATTTCTTTCAACCCCGACAACCGTTCTCGATAATTCAAGCTCGATCGTGAAGTTAACTCACTCTTGAATGAGGTATAATTTACGGTTTTTGGAATTGGTTGTGATTTTAATTGGTTTTGTTGAGATTAAAGTGTGTAAATTTTCTGTTTTGGCTTTATAGTTGAAGGTGTGTTATGAGCTATGATTTTGAAGGTTTTAATGAATTATTTTTGGAGCTTTTGATATGAGCTTAAGTGTATATCGAGATGGTTGCGTTGAGAGGCTCGGGGCTGCTCCTAGAGGGCAGAAAATTGTTCAGGGGAGCGGAAGAATTCTGCTCGCTGAGCAGAATATGCTCAACGAGCAGAACCAGCTCTAATCGTTTTAGCAGAGCTGGGCAGCCCCAAGCAGTCCCCAGTCGACTCGGAGCGGTACTCGGTATATTTTCCGATCTCGATGTGTTTTGAATTCAATCCGAGATAAATCGTAGTGTTTGGTGAAGTTATGCAAAGTTAGTTTAAGGATTTGTTTGTGATTGGTTTAAAAAAAATTAAAGAGTGTAACTTGTGAAAAATGAGTTGACGGAATTATAAAGTATTAATATCGATGTTTAAAAAGAAAAATAATGTCCGAAAGAACGGATTAAAAATGGAGTAGTTGTGGTTTAAACGAATCAAAAAATGTTTTGATTGTTAGAAAACGTATAATTTGGAGCAAACTTTGAAAGTGAATTGCGATCGAACGAAATGTCGGAATGAGTCGGTTTTGGTGTCGTTTTATTTGTTACAGAATAAAGAACTAAGGTTTAGGAAAGCCTCTGCCACAACAGTGGCCAGACAGCTGAAAAATTGACTGCAAACAGCAGCCCTTAGGGCTGTTCTGCTGTCAATAAATCATCCCGGGGAGGCAACTTCCAAGCTAGTTTCCGACACCATCGAGTTTGATTTTGAGTCCGAAGTCTAAATGAAAGTTGTAGAGGACGTCATGAAATATAGGGATGTCAAATTTGTTTTGGATTATAACCAATTTACATGGTCTATTTTCAAGTCCGAAACAGCAGCCATGGTGGACTGTTTTGCTGCCAAATATAACATTTTTAAGGAACCAACTTCAAGACCTATTTCTGACACCTTAGGACTATCATTTCATTCTAGAACCTAAACGAAAGTTGTAGATGGGATTACGGACTATAAGAGTGTTAAATTTGTTTGGTACTTGGGCTATTTTACGGGAACGTTTTAATAGTCCAAAGTCGACTAGTTAAGCTAGTTTTGGAAAAACTAGTTTTAAGTTAACAAAATGTTAACTCGTTAATTATTTGATTAATAATTTGACGTTGTGAGTTAAGGTTGATTATAAATTATGAAAAAGCGAATTATTAAATTAATTATCGATTATCTCGATAATTAATTAAATTTAGCAAAATTGGATAACTAATAAATAACATTTGGACTAATGTTATTTATTACACGAAGTTATATTTTTAAAAGATTGTCGATTTATTTTGAGGCAATAGAAATGAATTTATTCGCTAAGTATTATATAGATAGAACGCCTTCGGATTAGAATCCATTTTAATCGAGTCTAGTTATCGTATTTGTGTAGACCCGGCGAGGCAACTACCGACGGGACCCGGAACTCGAGGAGCGTGACGTAGCGTTATCCGGTTTAGAAACTAGGAATAGCAAGTGGTGAGTTTATATTAATACTGTCGATTTTTAATACTTGCATTATTTTACCAAATGCTTTATTTAAATTGTTTTATTGCATTTAAATGTTTTAAAACCCTTATATAGATCCAATTAAACGAGCTATCTATTGGGCAACAATAGAACTGTGTGTATGCCAGTCATAATAAACCGACTATACATAAAATACAAACAATATTCAGTAAGATATGAAGCCGTAAAGAATACCCTTTAATATCGATTGATACTAGTTTAACTCGGTTGAACTATCTCGGGACTGCATCAGAAAATGATTAATGCTAGTAACTCGGTTGAACTATCTCGGGACTGTATTAATCGAGATACAAGGTTAACTCGGTTGAACTATCTCGGGACCTGTATCTCTCCCATTTAACTCGGTTGAACTATCTCGGGACTTGGGCCAATAACTAAGCTTTGAATCGTATCGGTATGATCGTAATAGAAAGAACATAATGAATAAGAAATGTAATTTAATAAGAAACATAATGAACTTAGGGTTTCATTCGGTTCCGTATTTGGATGCATAAAAAAAATATGTTTTGTTTTTATTAATTATCTGCAGTATTATATGAACTCACTCAGCGTCGTCTGATCCCCCAACAGTGTTTTATTTCAGGTGATAGTATTTTGAAGGTAAGGACTTTCATTCTTGTTCCGGAAGTCTGCAATATTTAAAGTATGTATTGTAGTACGCTTCAAATTCTAGCGCTGCAATAGTAAGTAGATGTCAGTATAAAAATAATGTTTTGTATCAAACGATATTTTGCTATTAACTCTGAGATGATAAATGTATGTTCATAGTTTATATAAAACATGCTTTTTATTCGTGTTATTTCTTTACCAATTATCTATGAATGGAATTGGTTATTGTTTTATGAATTGGCATAAGTTGAAACAGGGCAATGCTAAATGCGAGATATCGCTTTATAAGACCCTGATTTCTAATATCGTTTCGCATCGGTTTTCAAAAAGTAATTTAGATATTTTGAAATCTATATAATTGTATTGTATAAAGAAATTTTCTAAAAACATTTTACATATTGATATATGTTTGAATTGCGAAAAATTTCTACTCTTTGTTTATTTCATAAACTTATAGTACCTTTACTGGCCAGAGAGGCCGAGATTATGGAAATCGAGGAGGAAGAAATGGAGTAGGTCGTGGAGCTGGTCAGACTTCACAAGCAGGTGGAAGTCAGGCTAGGGTTTTTGCGCTGAATCCTCAGGAGGCTTAGGCTTCCAATGCTGTCGCGCAAGGTACATTTCCTATTTCTTCTCGAGATGCATTAATTTTATTTGACCCAGGTGCCACTCATTCGTTTGTTTCAACTAGTTTTGCGGTTAAGTTGGAAAAACAACCTGCTTATTTACGACACCCTTTATCTGTAGTTACCCCAGTAGGTGAAAGTATAGAGGTTAATATAGTTTATCCTTCTTGTCCTGTGAGCGTTCAAGGGCAAGAATTGTTCGCTGATTTAATTTTGCTAGAAGTATTAGCCTTTGACGTGATACTAGGAATGGATTGGCTAGCTCAGCATTATGCTAACGTAGATTGTCGTAAGAAGATAGTCACGTTTAGGCCACCTGGAGTTGAGCCTATTTCAATCCAAGGTGAAAAGCTAGAATCTCCTGTGAGTAAGTGATTAAGTGTCATATTTTCCCGCAATATTTATCATATTCATCCATTTATCTTGAGAAAGAAAGAAATAGAAAGAAAAGATGGAGAAGAAGGAAGAAAAGAGGAGATGGAGAGATCACGCCAAAATCAAGTTTCGGAACTCGTTTCTCGACCAAATTTGATGATTTCGGTGGCTATGGATTCGGGATTCAAGCCTTTACTCAGGGTAAGCATCAAATTCAGTTTTTGTTGGCTAATTTAGGACGAATTTTGATGGTTTGCGGGCTGCTATATTCGGCAATAATGAAGGATTATGTGTTTGATATTGTTTGATGTTAATAAGCTATAAATTGTGTGTTTTGGTGATTGAATGATGATAAATTGAGGCTGATTAATTGAGGATAGGTCATGGCCGAAATATATGAACTTGTTTGGTTAATTAGGGTTCATGAAATATTGATAGAAGTGGGTTTGTGTTTTGCGACAATTTATAGTGACTTGGTGTGATATTTATATTTGGCGATTAAAGGTTTAAATGAGATTTGATTACGAGTTTCATGAACAATTGGTGGCTGAGTTATGGGAATGTAAACTGAAAAATAATGGCTAGGGTTTGTGGTAGTAGGGTTGTTTGAAACAAGTTGACGATTGACGTGTTTCCAAAGTAAAATAGCGAATTGTGTACGATGATTTGTGTATGCGTTTTGCTCCCTAGGTTCGAAAACCTTCGACCAGACACACCCTAACCCTAGTAGGCAGAGGTATGAAGGACATAGGGGCTGTGTGGGAAGTCCTTACGCGACGAGAGCGGAAGCATTCATCGTTAGTTTAAACTTGACGAGCAACGGGTCGAGGTAAGCTTAAGGAATATAGTTCGACTTCTCGAGTTAAGTATTGATTGAAATTTGGCATGGTAAATATTCAAATGTATATGTCCCTAGGCTAAGAAAATGGTTTATGATATAAAGGCAAAAGTCCAAGGTTCCGTTAGTCTATAAGTTACGAGATAAAGTTTGCGCAAACTAGTAGGGAGTTTTGCAGAAAACTCTTCTGCAAAACAGCCCTGTTGCGAAGGCCGTATCTCGAGATATATAACTCCAAATTAACTTCCGTTTGTTGTTACGGAAACTTAAGGATGTTATCTAAATATGTCCAAGTATAAGCAAAATCGAAACCTAAAATGTTCATTTTGGACTGAACATTTTATTGTACAGTCTGCCCTGCACTTATAATCAGCTTTAAGAAAATAACTTTGGAGCTTATTTCCGACACCTTCGGATGAAAATCTCAGTCCGAGACCTAAACAAATGTCGTAGAAGACATTCTAAACTTTAAGAAATGTCAAATTTGTTTAGAGGTCGGACTGTTTTAAATGAGCGATTTCGATAACCGAAGTTGGCTAGAAATTATGTTTTGGATATTTAGCATATAGTTAGAATGTTAATAATTTAGGTTATTATCGAATTTTTGTAGACTCGCCGAGGCGACTACTAACAGAACACGGAATGTGACGTACGATATTACTTTATTAGTTCTAGAAGATTTTTGATAGCAAGTGGTGAGTTTACAGTCTACTTTTGCGTGTTATTAATAAACATTATTTATTTTGTTTATTATTATTATAAATGCATCGCATAAAATGTTATTATTTATAATGATGATTATTTTTATTAAATGTTTATTCTTTATGAAATAAAACTAGTATAGTGATCAGAGAAAACGCGCTACCTATTGGGCGTCAATAGGCTGTGTGATCACCAGTGTCCCAGTCAGTCATAGAATTAGTATGGATAGATGCTTGTATTTAAAAATGTTTGATATGATCTCGTTAAATGATGACTATGTTTGGGAGTAAGGAGGATTATGTTTTTGGTAGATACGAGGTAACTCGATTGAACTATCTCGGGACCCGTATCTAGTGAGTAACTCGGTTGAACTATCTCGGGACTCACACCTTGGGATTAAGTAGTGGCATTAGTAACTCGGTTGAACTATCTCGGGACTATGCCACGTGGTACGGTAACTCGGTCGAACTATCTCGGGACCGTGACACTCAGATTAAAATGAGTTGATATGATATTAAAAGGTACAATATGAATAGGATACGGATAGGAAATAGTATGAGTTTAAGATTAAGGTTTCAGTCGGATCCAATGCTTGATATATACTATGTTCATATATATATGTTTTATTTTAAATGCGATGTTACTTTACATAACACCATCAGTAAACGTAAACTCACTCAGTATTTTCAAAAATACTGACCCCCTCACAGTGTTTCATTTCAGGGTCATAGTAAAGGATGTGACGAACTTCTATCCTTGTTTTAGAAGTTCGGAGTTTGTACAGAATCAGTAGTGCGGCAATAGTTGAGTCCTAGTAAGTTGTAACAGTGTGTCAAACGGTTTTAGATTGTAAAACGTATACTCTGATATTTGTAAAAGGTTTTGAAACTGCGCTTTTAAACCGTTTTTTTTTAAGGTGGAACGGGCTGTGCTGGATGTGAGACACTGCGCTATAAGACCCAGGTTCCTATGTAATGGCTTAGGGTTTGGAACTAGACGTTTGTATACGTCAAAATGGAAAAGCTTTTATGAAAATGATTTTGTATATGATTATGATTTTGTTCTATTAATTTATTCGCGAAAAAATTTATACTCGTTTTAGGTTTGCTACGGGTTTTGGAAACAAAAATTCCCATTCCCTAGCGCCGGTCGCGGCTCGAGATTTCGGGTCGTGACAAAGGGTGGTAGCTCCAAAACCTGTAGCAAGCCTGAAAATACGTATGAATTTTTCGCAAATCAAATCTTATTTTATAAATCACAATGATATCAAAATATACACGATCCTTGTTTGAAATATACATCAGAGTTAGAGCGCTTTACAAAATAGAGTCTGTCTATTCGAAACTACTGCGGACTTGCTAGAATGAGAACCTGGTCTCATGACTTATACTACTTCTGAGAATTAAAACTTCGGAAGTCTCGTTCTCCAAATCGTACCTAACTCAACCTGTAAAAAATTTAGTAACAACGGGGTCAGTATAAAACTGAGTGCATACGCGTAATTACAAGTAATATTGCGTAAAAGATGAAAACGTTTAAAACCTCTTTATGTAGAAGATATTCTTTTTGGATCATACTCCATACGATCTTACTACCAAACATACTTAATATGTTCACTCCTACTTTTATACGTCATGTACGTGTCATAAACTAAGCATTTATGTTATAGACGTACTTGATATACTTGCCTCATTCTTATATCTCATGTACGTTTATACTACATACATACTTAACATGTTTTGTTTACTGTTATGATTTTGATTGTCTTTATTCTTCTCATTAAGTTTCACTAACTTTATCTTTCTGACATCGATAGCAAAGCCAACCGATGTAATCACCTTTCTGACATCGATAGCAAAGCCAACCGATGTGATTTACATATCTGACATCGATAGCAAAGCCAACCGATGTATTTTTAATCATCTGACATCGATAGCCACGCCAACCGATGTATCTTATATCATATCTTAATTATTGCTTTTATTCCATATTGATTCTCGATATATTATGCTTGATTTTATCTTCATATGAGTCCCGGGGACTATTATCGAAAATGGGTAAGATACAGGTCTCGGGATTCCTCCACCAAGATCAACCTTGTATCTTAGTTCTCATATTTGGTTGTACCATAGTACACTTCTCGTTTTACGTTTATTAATTATTTCTATATTCTTTTTGTCCTGTTATATTGATCCTTTATGGACCATGACATGCACATTGCAATCTACAAACATACATCTATAACACACGCACGTATGGGTATTCATTATAATTAAAAGTACGCATGGGAACGTACTATGTTTCTTTATAAATATACGAATAATAGTACATATAGGAATGTACTATTCTTTTCTCGTGCATATTTAGTTCGATTTATATTGCTTAACCCTTTCCCCGTTCTTTAAACATTCATATTCATTTCATATAATTATGTTATTAAAAATAACATAATACAAATATTTCAAAACATACGTACATATACTTTTAAACATATAAGTATTCATATAGTCGTCCGTATAGGGAAATACGCGACTTTATGAATATTAGCAAGTAATTAAAGTGTACTCACCACTTGCTATCCAAATTCTTCAAATAAGCACAACGATATCTCGATCCGTTCGCCTCGAGCCTTATCGATAGTCACTCGTCCGGTCTACGCAAATATAATAATAGCAAGAATTAATAAAATTCAAGCTATATCTATCAACTAAAAATTTGGTTTTCTAGCCAACTGTAGCTATTAAAAATGCGTACTTAAAATAGTCCGACCTCTAAACAAAACTGACATTCTTAAAGTTCGGAACGTCGCCTACAACTTTCGTTTAGGTCTCGGACTAATACTAGCACCCGAAGGTGTCGGAAAATAAATCGAAAGTTGGTTCCCTGATTTAAACCTTTTTGGGGCTGCATAAACAGTCCACTAGGGCTGCTACTTTGGGCTTCAATACCGAGCACGTATACCGATCATTTTCCAAATAAAACTCAACATACTCAATCTTCATATTCACATCTACAACTTCCGTGAAGACTTCAACTAGTTTCGATGTCTCGATAATTCCTTATGATTTTTCAAAGTTGACTACTTAATTATGTTTAAAACAGTTTGTATAACTTTCTTATTTTGACTCAACTTGGAACTCCAATATCTTTTAATCCATCTTAATAAATATATGATTAATTTACCAAAAATTGATCTATGCAACATCATGTATATATTCCAATAATATCGGAGTTAAAATTATTATAAACCGAGGTTCATTTTTATATGTGAAGTGACCATCACGGTCAACTACTTAACATTTTCAGATTTATAATTTCTGACTTGCCCCCTTTATCAATCAACCTAGCCCTTACCAAATATTCAAAACCTAATCTATCTATCACAAATCATACTCCGTACATCCTTTACAACATACGTATTAAACTTTATCGAAAACTATCACTCGAGGTCATCCGAATTTTTGGTCAAAACTTAGCCCCTTGGGTTGTTTGGGACTGCAATTGTAGTCCCTATATGCAGCAGTTTTGCTGCTGCCGTAAAATGCAGCTTAACTGCTGCATATTGCAGCAGTCCTCCTGCTGCTTATTGCAGCAGTTTTGCTGCTACTGTAGCAGCAACTTTGATGCTGCCCCGACGTCCCTTCGGCCGCCGTCCCACAGTGATTAAATAGGTTTCAAAAACGCTCCATTCCGACGTTCCAACGCTCGTCAAAAATCAAACACAACTCTCATAATTCTCACTCAAAACATACTCAAAACTTAGAGTTTCTATACTTTGTACAAAACAGAAAATCATCCATTTAAACTCAGCAATTAACACATATTTCTTAGCCAAATTTCTGAGTTTGAAGTCTTATACCTTGAACTTGATGTATCCCCTTTATTGTCAAACCATAACCTTCATAGAACAACCCCTAAAACTCCATGTTCATGGCTCCATAACCCTTCAAGTTACCAATTCTTGTGCTTTCCTTAATCACCATTGCTTCATGATTAATTTGCCTCAAGAATCATGGAGTTTTGTTGAGAATTGTGAGTTTGGCATGGAGATGAAGAGGGTTAGGCATTCTTGGAGAAATGAGAGTTTGAGTTTTATTTTTTTCCATTTTTGATCTTGGCTAGCATAAGAAAAATGAAGAGGTGGAGTGTCAAATGTCTTCATCCTATTGGATTGATGGGAAAATGGTCATTTAAGTTCTTGAATTTAACACCTCTTTTAACTTAATCCTCCAACCTTTAATTTCTTTAATGTAATACAAAATCGTTTTCGTAATTAAACGGAACCTTGACGATTATTCCTTACCGATACATAATGGAATTTATCGCACTATTTATTTATTCGGGTCCATTAATTTGTTTATATCGTTTTCCTATTCCGATTATACAATTCCGCTTAATTAAAATATTTTCGTCCAATATTTATAATATTTATCCTTAGCTCTTTAATTTTATTTTACGAACTTTTTCGTATAATTTATTAACTCAGGACTTACCATTTATTTCATTTTTCTTAGTCCCGCTAAATTCCAATTTATTAAAAATAATTTTCCATTTAAATTATTACTACGACAATTCCAATAGACCCGCTTCGGTCTAAGTCCTTATTATCCAATCTTAGTCCAATATTCTCGTTCTTAATCTTTACGAGTATGCCTCGTGGCACTTTACGTAATAACTTAAAAATTTAGGTTATTACATTCTTCCCCCTGATAAAAATTCGTCCTCGAATTTTCATAATCTTCTTATACTACTTAACCAATCCTTATTCATAACTTATCATTCTTTTCCTTACACACTTCCACTGCGATACTTTGATTCATAATTCACAAACTGTTGACTTTACAGTTAGGTTTATGCGGCCTCCCATCTATTACTATCCTTAGATGAAAGTACCTCGATATACTTATCGAGTAACTTCTTATGCTAACAATTTTAACCATTTTCTTACTACTTGATTCATAATTATTATGAATCAATTCTCTTTATTCGGCCTTTTTGAACAAGGTTTGTTTGTTCATAGGGTTCACATCCCCTGACATATTTAACTTCTATGTTCGATTTCCTATACCTTTATTAGTTTCTATGTTTTCTTTTCTTTTCTTTTTTCATTCTAGAGGTACACTAGCTCTTCGTTTATTAGACGTGGTTGCTATCACTTTACAAACGTGTAAAGTAATGCCATTGTACTTGTATTGCACATCCAAAACTGCTTTAAAGATTGCAATTCAAATCTCGATACATTTCATGATTCTATACACATATGTCCTTATGTAGGCCTAACAAGATGATCAGTCTTGTTCTATGCCTCTAGGTACAGAGTCATTGTCTGAGCTTACTTACGTTTGAAAACTCATTCGTTCAAAATCACGATACTTTTCATTTTCAAATCATGTCATAATTGTGCACCAGTGTGATGACTTCTCTCATCACAAGAGTTGCAAAGACACTTCTCTTTTCTTTCAGGCACACAATGTATATTATGCATGTCCTATTAGTGAATGCAATATTAATGTAGTGATGCATTTCTATTCGTGTTAATGCGATGTCTTTATGATTCGTGTCCGGGCACAATTATGTCTTTTCAAAACATTTCATTTCATCAAATACATTTCTTTTCACAAAACAAAATTTACGTAAGTTTCTATCGACATAAGACTCTGTACAATTTTTTTTATAGCCATTAACGCTCTGTCATTCACAAACTAAACATACCTATTACATACGAAAAGATGTAACCCTATTCGTCTGTTTCAGGCGTCGTGCTAAACTCACGTCCTAACGTTCTCCTCTGTACTAGATTAGCTCAAGAGATCCAATCACTATTGAGCTTCTTGTGTTTGGACTCCATAACTTCCACAGCTACTATGTGGTCTATCTTGTAATATTTAACTAAACATCATTGTACAGACAAAACTGTTGGGTAATTCACATGATTTGTTGTATTCTGCTACACGGAAAGTGGACATTCGCTCTCGTAGTGACCCTGTTGTCCACACTTAAAGCATACATCCCTCACAGCCTGACAGACACCTAAGTGTCTTCTGCCACACTGTGGACATATGGGGTTTGTAAAGCTTGAACTTCCTTGCTCAGACTTTAAATTAATGGTTCTAGCCCTTTTGGCTGCTTTTCCTTGCCGACCCTTCTTATGCGTCCGGCCATGTCGTCGTTCAGTTGCTTCTCTCACTTGACTAGATGTTTGATGTCCACATTTCAAACGTTCACTTCTTGTTTGATTTGGACGTGAAGGATCAGGAATTTCGCCGAAATGGATGAGTGCACGTTCCATTTATGTTGCACTATCCACAAGCTTAACAAACTCTTTATCCGTATGACTCAATAATCCTATAAATTGAGATCCTAATCCATTCAGGAATCTTGTATTAACTCGGACCCTATCTATCATTAAGTCTGGAGCAAATCTGCTCAGTCGATTAAACTCGGTGACATAATCATTAACTGATCCATCACCTCGAGATAATGATAATAACTTGTCTCTGTTACCTTCAACCACAACAAATGGTAAGAAGAATCCTTTAAACCGGGTCACAAACTCTGCCCATGTTATTTGACCCATTATCGGTCTGATTACTTGTCGAAACCAATCCATGGCTGGACCTTTCATTGACGTCTCAGTCAACATTACTGTTTGTCTTTCGTCTGCTTGGAGTCTACGAGCATTCCGTTCAACTTCTTCTAGGAAATCGAGTGCATCACTTGATCCGTCAAACTTCTTTGGGCTTAACTTTGTATAAGCCAATAACAATTCTCTATCTGTGTTTCTCTCTTCTCGTTGATACTGTCGTTGTATCAACTGCCCCATCATTAACATACAATTCTGCATATCAGTTACCTCTGCTGCCAATTGATTAACATCAATATTGGGTAGTTGCGGCACTCCTGGTGCATGCACGTTCCTGGCTTGGCCTACTCCAGCTTCCTCTTGGTCTCTGCCTCGTCCACGGCCTCTGCTTTTCGATTGGACCGGGTCATATTCACCCGTGTTACTTCTGGCCGCCTCGTGGGCCTCGTTTACATGTTGTGCGACTGCACGCACTAATGTAGTCCTTTTCTCGGCCATTCTATTCGTATAGAATTCTCGATGTGCCCTTTAAAACATATCATAAACAAACCATCACAAAACAAATTCCTTTTGGCCTAACTTGGCCACGTCACAAACTTAAATTTTTTTTTATGAGTATTCTGCTCCTTGTAGACTTAGCGAAACATGAAAACGTCTATTAATAGAACACGCATATTCTATTTAAGTGAATCATTCTAAAAACATACTTTACGCATCATATCTTACCTGAATAAGCCTAAATCATAAGAATATTCTATTCTTCTCGGGCTTTTACGACTGCGCCTCAGTCCATAAGTCTCACGAGCATTGCGCCCACCAAAGACTTAGCAAGGTTCAGAAAATATATAACCATAAGGCACATATTCCAATCACATAAATCGATCACAAGGCATGTAGTCCGCTTTTTATATAAGTAATCACGAACTCACATGCCTATAAGCATATCACTCTCATGAGTAATCGCGCAGCAAAAAATAACGCATCTTATTGATCAAATAAATAACACCAAGTCAAATCATAATTATCATAATTAGCAACGATATTCTTATATAATATGAGTCTCGAGAGTATACAACTCTTCGCAGACTATAAATACTCGAAAAGCGTATTGCTCACTCGAGTAAACACAAAACAAAATTTGTGCTCATGCACACTCCTAACTCGATTCCTAATAGCACATATAAGAGGGGACGTCTTTATAAAACGTTTGAAAAATCGATGAAAAAGATAATAACGTTCAAAAGACATGACTGGAAATCCCAATAGTCCGCAGTAGTGCCTAGGTACTAACTGGCTCTTTCCTAAACACCATCCTTCATTAGTTTCTCTCACACATGCGTTCTACTCGGCAATAGATAGCCTATAACATCAAGCAAATTCAATCAAACACAAATAGTCAATAAGGCTCAACTCTATACGCTGCAGTAGTTCCTAGGTACTTAAGGTCAAACAGACACTTTTTATAGACTGGCAGTGGTAGCTGGACCAACTGCTCTGATACCAACTTTGTCAAATTTTGGCTAAAACACTCAATTTTCCAATTAATCAATATTATTTTCTTAATTACTGATTTCCGTCAATAATTTATTTATTTAATATTTTTCGGGCAATAAAATTTCATTTTCTAAATTCTCGGGGACTTAATCTTATTTTTAATTCCAACTTTTTCTTAGTCCCGTTTAATTATTTTAGGCATTAAAAATATTAAAATTCCTTCTTTAAATTCCAATATCGACCTATCCTCGTCCTTAATTACTTAATTTCTTCGCTAACTCCCTTTTCTAGTCGCTCTGACCACTAATTTAAATTGCATTGCCCACTTCGGCAACGTCAAACGTACGGGGTATTATATTCTTCCCCCCTTATAAAAATTCGTCCTCGAATTTTCCTATACTTTAATTACCTTCTTAGGTAAACTTCCTACTATCTTCTTATACGTTTTTCTTCGTGACTTCTGTCACACGTACATTTGTCGCTCCTCCGCGATATTGCAGTCGTTATATTTTTTTTGTATCGTACTTGATACAACTTTTAAACGTCCTAATACTGTCCTTTATTTACTAATCAAAATCTTAATTTGATTAATTTAGAACAATTTAATGTTTTAAGTTATTTTTAACTTATCCAAAATTACTCTTTTGTTGACCCTTAAAATTTGCTTTTGTCGAGTAGCTCGTTGTTACACAAAGTTGGCAGTCTTATAGTCCTCAATGCCATCTTCAACTTTCATTTTTGAACATCGAGTTCAAAATAATCCTCGACGATGTCGAAAACTTGCGCTGAAATTGCTTCCATGAGGTAGCTTTGGAATTGCACTTGCAAGTCCTTTAGGCCGTTGTTTAAGTTGATAAACCAAACGTCTATAAATGTCTTAAGCTGAACTAATTTAGCATTCCCCTATTTTACTATCTCGTCTACAACTGTCGTTAAGACACGACCTACTTCCGAGATTTCCTTGACTTCCAAAAACATCCTCCAAGTTGACACCATCTCAACACTTTTATCTTTCCCTTAATTTTGTGTTTTTTTTTTCTTTCACTCATGAGGTTTAAATACAACCAATTTTATTTAACAATTCCTTGGTTGAACTATCCAAATTCAACCTATGCATTACAATCTACTTATATCCATTAGTTTTGATTAGTAGTAGTCGAGTTTTGAGGTCCAAACACAGCTCAAAACGCGGCCTCGTGGGCAAATTAGAAAATGCATCCTTTAGTTCTTTTGGCTGTTGTCAACTTCGATTTATTTTCTCCCAACGATTCTTCTAACGTTTATATTTAATATTCACTTATACTCTTCTTGTAAAGTATAAGGTTGATTCTTCACTTTATCTCGAAGTTCATTCTCCTTTTACTTGCCTTCAACGAGGTTTCGCATCCTCAATAACGTTTGTACCAAAAATCATCTTTTGGTAGTATCGTTATCTACCTTCCAATTGTCTACTCATGTATACTTTTGGATAATCTTTGTTTCCTTTTGTTTTTGCATCACATAATTTTGGAGTTTATCAAAGTCTAACGTTATCTTTCTTGATGTTTTTCGTCTTCCTCGTATCCAATTATGTACATACTTATACATGACATTCTTATCGATGTCCTATGGTACATAGGAAAATCTTCCTTCTTATATTAATCGTACCATTCATGACTTCCGGTAATGAATCTCATGAGGTTGAATGCATGCTAGGCGTTACTTACTTTTTGTCGTGTCCTTCTTCATCTTCCGACTCCTTGACGTCAATTACTTATATTAGACTGATGACGTCTTCACCATCGTTTAGTAGAATTCATTTGTTTCTTTTAATATATTTCTCGGTCCTATCTCTTTATCTAAGGTTGTCAAGTTATCCTTCAAATTTTGTTGATGTGAAATGCTCTCGATTAAGTGTACATCCTTATATCAAACTCTTACTGATACTCGACTTATCACCAAGATTAACTTTGCACTTATATCAAATCCATCCATCTAATTCTTTTCATTGACAACTTTACCAAATCAAATCTCCTTTTACATCTTCACTTTAATCATCATGTTATGCATCTTTCTAATAGCATGTCATCCCATATTTTACTCCCTTTCTTTGTTTACTCTAATCGAGTATTAAGCATTAAACGCGTATTATCCAATTCTTCTCAATACTACTCGTACCCCGCATTCTTTTCGGGTCTTTACGTTTTATTCTTTTCATTATACGCTTCTTACTTTCACTCTGTCTTACCCTTGTGTAAGTGCGATCATAGGTATCTCATCGACACCTCTTACTGCTCATCTTGATCGATTCCATAACGTTTTATCTATTATTTAGGCTCAATTCTTTTATTGGGGTGCATTTTATCACATACGTTCATATTTTTATTATTGTCGCAGGGCTTTACATCGGAGTTCTCTTACAAAACAAAACAAAATTTCCAATCATCTTTGATTGGTTTGGCCGGCCATTTCAAACTTTTCATTTGATTTCAAATCACTTTGAAAACTCTAGTACAATTGTGGCTCAGAGTGATGACAACTCTCATCACTAAAGAGTTGCTCGATAAAATCATGTTTTCTTTTATCGTTGTACAAATATGATGCATGACCTATATTTTGAAAAATATTTTTCGTATAGAAATTGTATGCATTGCTAACGTGATTATGATTGGCCATATGCGATGTCTGAGCACAATTGCACTGTTAAAAACATAAGATTTTCAAATCTTTTGCAAAACTGTAAGTCCCTCCAGATTACACACTCTGCGCCACTATTGGCTTTTATTATTATTTATTGGAGTTTATTATGATTTTGATATTGAAAGTTTTGTCGTTTGCGAACACTTGCCTAAGTGTTTCGCAGCCAAAACTATTCCTCTCCAATACTTCAAATCAAACATCCCACTCTACATCTTCCAATCTCCATTTATCTTTACGATCCATCTTTTCGATCACATACTTGTATCTCGTAGCCCTTAGGCATACATATCTATTCTTCATAATGATCTTTGTTCTCTAATCACTTACCATCCTTTGCAATAAATAAAACGTAATATTAGAAATTACATTTGACGATATATGTATTTTATGTGTTTTATGTAGTAGTTTTTTTTCGTTCAATTGTTATACTATAAACTGTGCGTAGGATAAAGCCTAATAAACACAGTTTATCACAATCTATTTATAGGCAATTCCTACACGATACACTATTTATCATATGCACACCATATCGATCAAACACAATTACGATCAATCATATACCAAAACAAAGCAATTAACCACATAAAATATGCAACACACAGTTTATATCATTCACGTAAACACGTGAATCAAATCAATCGCATATTAGAGCAAAGATACGGAGTTGGAAATCGGGGTAGCGTAAAAACAGTTTTAAAAATATGTATCGTTAGACTAAATTGTATCGTATGAAAATGGTAGAGTATGGCATGATAAGGGGCTGTTATAAATGATAAAATGATAAGGAAAAATGAGTTACGAAATTAGCATTTTAAGTTTAGAGCGTAAACTATACCGTTGACGTTTTGCAGAAACTGTCCTGCAAAACAGCGATATTGCAAAGGCAATATCTCAAAGTATATAAGTCCAAATTACGTTCCATTTGTTGGTACGAAACTTAAGGATGTTGTCTATAAATGTCTAAGTTTAAGTTTCTTCTAGTTTGGCCTCTAAATGGCTCAAATAAATCAGAACATTATGTTGCGTATAGCAGCTCTGAAATTTGGACAGCCCCAAATTATTAACTTTCAGGCCAAATTCGAACACCTTCGGGTGCTAATCTCAGCCCGAGACCTAAACGAAAGTTGTAGGCGACGTTTTGAAATTTAAGAATGTCAATTTTGTTTAGGGGTCAGACTGTTTTAAGTATACGGTTTTAATAGCCGAAGTTGGCTAGAAACCTAGTTTTGGATATAGTTAGACTGTAATTAATTCAAGTTATTATCGAATTTGTGTAGACTTGACGAGGCGACGGCCAATGGAACCCAGAACTTACAGAACGCGACATCTCTTAGCTATTATCGAAGATTATGGATAGCAAGCAGTGAGTATATTTTACTCACTCTTATTATCCTATTCAAAACTATTTTATATATTATTATTACTAAATGCATCGCATAAATTGTATAGTTTGATTTGATTGAGTTGTTGTTATTGGATTAAATTATATTTGAATTGTTTGTTTATGGATGAAACCACGCTATATTGGATTGACTTGTTTGATATATGAATTGTATTACTTTGTTTATGATTTGTCGATTATTTGCCAATGTGAATTAGTATACGATCCGAAGAAACGAGCTACCTATTGGGCGTCAATAGGCCGTGTGATCACCGGTGTTTATAAAAGTCTAGATATTCGTCCATAAATACGTTTGATATGAGCTCATTAAATGTTGATCATATTTATAATTATGAAATGGAATATGTTTGGGTAGCGGAAAGGAGGATTATAATTTTGGCAGATACGAGGTAACTTGGTCGAACTATCTCGGGACCCGTATCTGGTGGGTAACTCGGTCGAACTATCTCGGGACCCACAACTTGGGATTAAGCAGTGGCATGAGTAACTCGGTCGAACTATCTCGGGACTATGCCACGTTGTAGCGGTAACTCAGTCGAACTATCTCGGGACCGTACCATATAACGATTACGATACGGATTAGGAAAGGATAGAAGTTTAAGATTAAGGTTTCGATCAGATCAAATACTTGTTTTAAATGAATTGTTTGCAATTGCTGTGATTGTATATGTATGGATTGTTTAAAAATGGGATTGTATAAATATTTGAAAAATATTTTTAAATGCGATGCTTATTTTGATAATATGGTAAGTAAAGTATAACTCACTCAGCTTAATAGCTGACCCCCCAATAGTGTGTTTTTCAGGTACCTTGATTCTAGACATGGTTAGAAGTCCGTCTCTGACCGGAAGTCCCTTTGGCTATGTACTGTCCCGACTTCCACAGTTGCTGCAGTAGTATAATGTCTGACCAGTGTCATGGCCTAGTAGAACAGTAAAATTTTACATTGTTTATAGTTGCTGTCTGTTGTGTATATTTTGATTTGGCTACGATAGTTATGCTTTGTACCACGGAGGTAGATGCCCGTGATGTAACTTTGACACTAGTAGTTATGTCGGGCTAGTACTTATATGATATGGAAACGATAAGCCCGAGCAAGTTGTATGACTTTGCCAGTGTGTATAAATGTGTCTTTGTTTAAATGGTTCTGTTTGTAAGGTCAAGTTATATATGATAATTGCAAAAAAGTTTTAGTGAATTTCAGGCTTGCTACGGGTTTCGGAACCACAATTCCCATTCCCTAGCGCCGGTCGCGGCCCTCGATTTTGGGTCGTGACAAAGTTGGTATCAGAGCGACAATAGCTATAGGATCAACTTCAATTTTCTTAAATAAACATAAGTTGTACTCAAACAAGTTTTTTGTACTTACCCAACATATATAGAAATATCATGTCCGAATTCGGATGACAAATTTGGTAATTGATTTTCTATTTACAAAGTATGTTTGTAGTATTATGTTTGATAATACGGAGTTGGGTATGGATATGTACAAAATGGTCTTTATTATTTGATTAAACATGTTTAATGCGAAAGATGTTTTGGAAATTAATACCATAAGTTATCAAACTTTTAATCAACTTTGGCACTTATGATTAGGACATATTGCAAAAGATAGACTTAACAAGTTAGATAGGATGGAAATCTTGAGCAATCAAGATTTTGCATAGCTTCGGACTTGTGAGTCATATCTTAAAGTCAAAATGACCTAATCATTCTTTATGGTACGAAGTGGTAGAGCCAAGGCAGTTTAAGAGATCATATATAGTGATGTATATGGTACATTAAAAGTAATGGACCAAGGTAGATACTTATACTTTATTTCCTACATCGATGATTTATCACGATATTGTTAAATTTGTCTTGTGAAGAACAAACGTGAAGCTTTTGAAAAGTTCAAATACTTCAAGAATGAAGTAGAAAACCAAATTGGATAAAGTATTAGGACTTTACGATGTGATCGAAAAGGAAAGAATACTTGAGTACTGAATTTGGTACATTCCTAAAAGGAATGTGGTATTGTTTTTCAACTTACTCCTTGGGAACACCATGGTTGAATGGTGCGTCTGTCAAGAAGGAGGTATCGTACATTGTGGGACATGATACGATCAATAATGAGCTGAATACTGACTTATCCATCTTGTTATGGGGTCATGCACTTCTTATTGCAAATAAAATTCTAAATTGAATTCCAACTAAATCTGCTCCATTAATACCTTACGAGATATGGTATGGAATAAAGTTTTTAGGATGTTGAGATTTGAGGGTGTCCGGAACATATCAAGAAACTGATATCCGATAAATTTGGAATCAAAATCAACCATGGAAAGCTCATGTTGGATATCCTAAAGACAGTTTAGGATATTTTTTCTATATTCTAACCGAACAAATAATCGTTGTTTATCGGTGGTAATATTTCTTAATAAAGCGTTTATTCAAGAGAAGACTAAGAAAGGAATATAGAATTAGATGAGGAGTCATCTAGTTACCAACAAAATAATAAATCAATGAAGATTGATCAAACTCACTAAAAGCTAGAGTAATGAAAAGATGTATCTACATTAACATTTCAAAGATCAAGTAGAGTATCTCATCCAGAGATATTGTTTTTTCACATGATAAACAAGAGTTGTTTATTCATGGAGAAAAAGATCAAGTGTTGATCCCTCTACTTATAAGGAGCTATATGTGATATAGATTCTTCAAAATTAGTTTGAAGGAATAAAATCTGAAATGGATTCCATATAAAGCAACCAAATTTTTGGAGCTAATCGATCCATCAAAAGGTATTATACCGATAAGGAATAAATGGATCTTCAAGCGTAAAATTGGTGCTAATGGAAATGTGAAGACCTTTAAAGTTAGGCTTGTTGCTAAAAGGTTTTGCTAGAGGCAAGAAGTCGTATTGTGAATATACTTTCTCGTTAGTAGCCATGCTTAAGTCCATCAAGATTTTTCTTACCAAGGGTACACATTTAGATTATGCGAGGATTTTGAATCCAAAGAAGGTTTCAAGGCGTGTAAGCTATAATAACCCGCAATGGATGGAAAGAAAGCTTCGAGATTCGTCGTCTTAATAAAGCCGTAAGGAGTTACGAATTTATTAAAAACGATGATTAAACCAATGTTTACAAGAAGGTTTGTGGGAGCAGACTCACTTTCGTGATCTTGTATGAAGATAACGTATTACTAATAAATAATAATATCAGAATGTTAACTTCTGTAAAACTTTCGTTTATCTAATACGTACTCCATCAAAGACCTTAGAGAGGTAGCCTAAATTCTCAGTATTAGACTCTATAAAAATAGATCTAAGAGAATAATTGGTTTCTCCTAAAGGTTCTTCTTAGAATAGATATTGATGTAGTTCAATATGGAAGTTCTAAGAAGGATTAATACTAGTTAGGCATGAAATTCTTCTTTCAAACGGAATGTCTTTTAAGACTTCTGAAGAAAGAAAGAATCTAGCAAAGCTGCCACAGGCTTTCACAATTGGTAGTCTGATGTATGTGTTGTCACTTACAAAGCTAGAAATTGTCTATGCGGTTAGTGGGACTAGTCAGTTTCAATCTAATCCATGTTGAGAACATTGGATGGTTGTTAAGGATATCTTTAAGTACTTTTGAAGAACTAAAGATATGGTATTAACAAATGGAGATCGAGTTTTTAAGTAAACAGTTATACAGATTCTGATTAATAATCAGATATGGATAATAGAGTCTATCTCCGGATTCATATTTATCTATAATGAAGGAGTAGTTAGCTAGAAGTATTCTAAGCAAGAATCAACTCCATATTCCATTATAGATGCCGAATATATTATGACATGAGATGTCGTAGTAAAAGGTGTTTGGATAAATTAGTTCGTAATTGAACTAAGTACGATTTTCTTCCATTAAGTCGACAGTTCCTCTCTGCGACCACAATGGTGCTACTGCCCTAGCAAAAGAAACTGGGTCTCACAATTTATCCGAACATAAGGACAGGCATTATCATATTATCTAAAGAAATTGTTAGAAAGAGAAAATTGTTTCTCTAAAAGATAGCATTAGCCAATAACACGGATGGCCCACTGACAAGGGCCATGACTTAGAGTCATTAAGGTTTACGTGACTTAGAGTCATTAAGATTTACATCTTGTAAAGATGTGGCTTAGATATAGTTGTCAATGGCACTAGTGCAAGTGGGAGATTGTTAGTAGTATGTGCCCGAGGGCCATTTGATCGTGTATCTTTGTCGAACTAATCCCAATGGAAAAGATATACATGTTTTATTTGAACTAAGTGTCTCATCAATTAAATGTTCATTTATTACGTATTGTCCTTATCACATTGTGATAGAATCTATTCTTAACACCTCAAGAATATGAGTGACAAATTCTATTACACAAGTGATCTAAATAACCATTCACGATCGATGGGGTCCTGCGAATAAGGGCATCGCATTATCCCGGAAAGATCGTCACCTCTATTTATTCTCTTGATTAGTAAAGAGTTACTAATTATAGGAAGTACTGAGTCTCATACTACTTGATGGGGATCAGAATAAGCATGTGGACACTCAAAGTGTTGAGTGAGTCGAACAAGTAACGCTAGATGACTTATACATGGTAATTCATCAAAGTCAATTTAATGTCATCTAGTTCATAATTGTACATATGTCCTTTGACTTGCGGTGACACTATCTTGTAAATAGGTGATTAGGGTTTGATACTCCTTAACCCTAGATTTTTCATGAGCTAGGGCTGCGAGATCTGTTGGCTCTAATTAGTTGTATATGGAGATAGGGGTTTAACCTAGAAAGGATTCATCACTCTGGATGAACGGAGACAAGATTCTATGCTATCTCGAATTGTTCTTAATGGATGATAAAACCTGCACAGGTGTATATGACTTACTTAGAAAGTTGTTTCTAGTGAAAGTCATATTTATCAAGAATTAGAACTAAGAGCTGAGGTCATATGATTAAGATAAACAGTGTTTGACTTAACCGTGACACTAATCGAGATTGGAATCTTAGATGAAGGGAATTTTGAGTGTACGGTAATTATGAACATCGGTTCATAAAGAATGCATCAAAACATTCATCTCTATTTGGGGATAGTGATATGTTGCTAGACGTCACTCTCAATCTGCGAGAATTAATAATTAAATAGGATTTAATTATTTAATATAAGATAGGCGTTTCTTATGACTCTCGTTGCAATATAGATGTGAACCTAGTTAGTCACACACATAATAGAGTGTGCAACTGATTGAGTTTATGAAAGATCAATTTCATATAGATACTAGCATATCTCAGAAATTAATCTAAGATGAAAAACATATACAAATAATGGACTAATTTGTAAAAGTTATAAATTAGTAGGAATCTAATTGTTTTTATTCGAGTTAATTAGGGACTAATTTATAAGAGTTATAAATTAGTAGGAACCTAATTATATTTTAACCAAATTTTATGATTGTAAGGATTAAGTAATTAATTAGTGTAATTAATGATACTTAAAGCACTAATAATAAATTAGTTGAATGATGATGCAATTTAGTGATGTCATGTCATGAAGATGATATCATGCAACACTTGTCTTGCCATGTGTCTTAAGGACACTAAACCTCCAAGCCTATATATAGTTCATGGAAGTTAAGGCAAAAGACACACCATAAGAAACATCTCACTACAACACCAAGTTGTAGAGAGAGAAAGATACTTGAAGGAGTTCAAGTAGTCATCAATCACGGGAAAAACATGGCGACGTTATTCATACATCTGAGCAAGGACGTAATCGCGGCGAGAGTTTGAGCTTAGGGCTGCTCGGCAAGAAGAACTCTTGCAGATTACTTCAAGGTGAGGATTCAATCGGACGCATACTCGTGTGGACGAGCTTGAGGTCGCCGTACTTTCGGGACTACAAGAATCGTTGCAGAATCGACATAGGTATTCTTCTTACAGTTACTAGATGCGTGCTTTAATTACTATATGATACGACGATCCATTTGTTGTTGATATGATCAACTTTAGGATCCGGATTGTTGGAATTTTGATTTTGAATTTAAATATACGATATGGAGCTGTGCGTCCCGCTGCGCCAACAAGAAAGACACCGAAGCCTGGTAGAAAGACACCAGCATCCGTTAAGCGTGGAATAATTAATGGAATCCAGACACCTATGCAATATGGCTGGCCTTTAGGACGGCCAAGGGATCCCGTCTGTCTATAAGAAAGTCTCGGACAGGACAATTAACAGGGGTCGAGCCAACGGACCATTCTCGGGACGGCCGAGAGTTTATAGCCTTATTCTATGGGGCACGCACTCAGGTAGCCCGAGCTCAACGACACCTGAGAAAACTACTCCCAGCCAGATGCGGAGTAGGCCAGAACCAGAGGTGCATGAGGCAAGAGTCATGCACCACAGCAGGTAATGCTCAGGCTAGGGCATTATCATACCACCAAGCGAGCGAGGGCCTCTAATTGTGGGCAATATCCTTGTTGCTCGTCTAACATCAAGTCTCTTCTTTAACAAAAATTGACATACTTCGTCAATTCTCGTTAAAGAGGGGGAAATTGTAGACACCTATTTTTCGGAAAGGTAAAAAGTGATAAGGAACTGAAGTGTCTAATGATGATTTCATGAGAAACCCGTCAAGGTGACGAGCTTTCGATTCGCTTGCTGGAATCTAAGCAGGCGTAATCTGTGCATAGTTGCAAACTTGGAGGGTTAAAATGTAATTAGGCATAAATAGCCCATTAAAATCCAAAGAAAGTGTAATATAAGTTTATAAAATGGACTAATTGCCATATCTTAGAAGTTTATGGGCATATTTTCAAGTTTGACAGACTGCAATTGACCTTAACCAAACCTTTTGGGCCCGAGGAACCTTTTTTAACACTTTCTGGCACCAAAATGCACTTTTAGGAATCTTTTACTTAGCCACCAATTTTAAATCAGAATTTAATTAAAAAGATAGAGTTTAAAGCTAATCTCAACAGTTAATAACTTAATTATCACTTCACATACTTTCACCCTAGGATATTCTAGAATGTTCTAGAAGATTATAGGAAACCCTTGGTCATCCCTAATCACTATAAATACAGCCTTAAGCCAGCCTGGCTAAAGGTTGCACATAAACCCTAAAAATAGATAGTAGAATTTGGCCACCACACACAAACACACACACACACACACTATAATACAGTTCAGAAAACACTAAACACGTGTTATTTCTCCAAGAACGTGACGTCCGCACGAATTCGAAGCTGGATTCCGCATCCACTTCGCCAGCAAACGAACCAAGAAGTCAGGCCGGTAATTTTGAGGATCCTCTATAATAATTCCTTCTATTTTCCATGCCATAAATATCATAATTGTTGTAATTGTGTATTTTAGGATGTATTGCTAGCTTATGTGTTAATTTTAGCTGTAGAATTGCCATAAATAGCTTAATCATTAAATTGCTAATCACCATAAAATTCGATAAAAAAGCATGTTCGTCACTACAATTAGCTATTTTTAATATTCACAATCAGAAAATAATCAATTAGATACCTTAGAATGCATGTTTCTAGGTGTATTTTTGCTATTTTTACCATAAAGAAACCCTAAAATAGTTGCTGTCCCGAAATGATTTTTTGCCTAAATAAGCTTTAATCACTCAGAAATTGCTATTTTTGGATTCCTTGTTCGATTTATGGGGGTTTGACTATTTTTGCATGAGAAACGGACTTGAAACGAGTGAGAACGAAGCAAAACAAAATCCCAGAACGGCTACCGACGAACTACCACTGATGCCGTTGCAACCGGCGCTGCCGCCATTATAAACCGATAGCCCCACCGCCCTATCTTGCCGGCGCCGGCACTATGAACCCGTGCCGTGCTCCTCCTTTGACAGATTCCTGATTCGCTTCCCAGATTCTCCAAACTTCGATCTGAACTTCAAAACGTGTTTCCGGGCCCATCCAGAATCCAAATTAGGCTCAGTTTGAACCCGAACGTAGCTAATCATATGTAGTTTCATATTCTGTAATGTAACGGGCCAGAACCATTGTAAAACAGACTCAGAACTCTAGATATATAACATAGTGTATAAACCTGGCCCACGAGCTCGAGGCCCAGCAAACCAGCAACTTTCATAGCCGATTTCAGGATAACCTGAACTGAGAATAAACTCCAGATTGAACCAGTAGAACCGGATCTACGAGACGCACAACTCTCTTGATCTGATCGAAAGCCCATTCTGACTAGACCGATGGTAAAAACCGCGCGAGTACCAGGCACTCAAAGTCAACGAGGTTTAATAGTATCTCTAACCTTGTATGTATATCCAACTGCCCCAGAGCATGCCTGTAGTGTTTACCGCTTTCCAAATGCATTCCAAATCAAATAATAAACCGGTTAAAGGACTAATCACCTAAAATTGGCCCATTAATGCAATTCCAGCCCATCACTTAAACATCGTAGGACTAATACAAAAATGTATTAACGGTTGTATAGGTTTTTCAAGACTCACCTAATAAAATCAGTTAATCGCACTTATACATCCGGTTTTAGGCTTTGTGCACGTAATTAATCCAGATCAGCCAGACTTATGCTATTTGGTAGAAACCTCTAAGGTTAGATGTATGCTTAGGAGTACCTACTACTTGCCTCAAATGCCAGTCCAGATCGAGTCATATGCTCGTCAAACGTGTTTACTGCTTCCATACATGTTTATTTACAGCTTCCATATCCTGTGAACTGCATACACTATTGAGATGATATATAATGCGAATATGTCCAGTAAATAAAGCTGATAACCGATAAGCCAAGCACAAGAGTCTCAGGGAGGTCCATGAACCCTAGTCTTTGGTTCGATGCACGATAGTCTTACTGGAGGCGAGTAAGGATATTTAGTCGGTTAAAAGGAATTTCCTAGTTGAACTAGGTGGCGACTCCATTTTTCTAATCATTTTCAGATCGAGAAGTCAGCCATAAGCCTTGGGCGAGCGGCCCACAAACCTCGTTCTGCAGAAAAATTGTATTGTAACGTTTTAAACGTATGGCTTAAATCGCTAAAAAGGTAAAACGTTAGGATTTCTTTCGTATCGTTTTAAATGTTTGGATTTGTGTCGTAATGTTTTAAATGTTTGGCTTAAATTGCTAAAAAGGTGAAATATTAGAATTTCATTCGTAACTTTTTAAACCTTTGGCTAAAATCGCTAAAAAGGTAAAACGTTAGCATTTGTTTCGTAATGTTTTAAATGTTTGGATTTGTTTCGTAACGTTTTAAACATTTTGCTTAAATCGCAAAAAAGGTAAAACATTTGTATTTGTTTTGTAACGTTTTATACATTTGGCTTAAATCGCTAAAAATGTCAAATGTTAGGATTTTATTCGTAACATTTTAAACGTTTGAATTTGTGTCGTAACATTTTAAACGTTTGGCTTAAATTGCTAAAGAGATGAAACGTTAGGAATTGTTTTGTAACGTTTGGCTTAAATCGCTAAAAGGTGAATGTTAGGATTTGTTTCGTAACATTTTAAAGGTGAAATGTTAGGATTTATTTTGTAACATTTTAAATGTTTGGCTTAAATTGCTAAAAAGAAAAAACGTTAGGATTTGTTTCTTAACGTTCTAATCATTTGGATTTGTTTTATAACATTTTAACCGTTTTGCTTAAATCGCTAAAAAGGTAAAACATTTGGATTTGTTTTGTAACGTTTTAAATGTTTGGCTTCAATTGCTAAAAAGGTAAAACTTTAGGATTTGTTTCGTAACATTTTAAACGTTTGGATTTGCTTTGTGACGTTTTAAACGTTTGTCTTAAATCGCTAAACTGGTCACACTTCAGGATTTTTTTCGTAACGTTTTACATGTTTGGCTTAAATCACTAAAAAGGTCAAACGTTAGCATTTGTTTCTTAACGTTTCAAACGTTTAGATTGATTTTGTAACATTTTAAACGTTTTGCTTAAATCGCTAAAAAGGTAAAACATTTGTATTTGTTTTGTAACATTTTAAACGTTTGGTTTAAATCGATAAAAAGGTAAAATGTTAGGGTTAGTTTCTTAACGTTTTAAACGTTTGGATATATGTCATAACATTTTAGATTTTTGGCTTAAATTGCTAAAAAGATGAAACGTTGGGATTTTTTCGTAAGTTTGGCTTAAATCACTTAAAAGGTGAATGTTAGGATTTCTTTCTAACGGTTTAATTGTGAAAAGTTAGGATATGTTTCGTAACGTTTTATTGGATTGGTTTCATAACGTTTTAAATGTTTGGCTTAAATAGCTAAAAAGGTGAAACGTTTGGATTTGTTTCAAAAAATTTAAACGTTTGGCGTAAATCACTAAAAAGAGGAAACGCTAGGATTTGTTTAGTAACATTTTAAACTTTTGGCTTAAATCGCCAAAAAGGGAAACATTAGGATTTGTTTAATAACGTTTTAAATGTTTGGCTTAAATCGATAAAAAGGTGAAACATTTGGATTTGTTTCACAACATTTTAAACGTTTGGCTTAAATCGCTGAAACGTTTCGATTTGTTTTGTTACGTTTGTAAACGTTTGGCTTAAATCGCTAATAAGGTGAAATTAATTGATTTGTTTCATAACGTTTGTAAACCTTTGGCTTAAAGCGCTAATAAGGTGAAATGTTTGGATTTGTTTCGTAACGTTTAAACATTTGGATTGTTTTTGCTACGTTTTAAACGTTTGGATTGGTGTCGTAACGTTTTAGACGTTTGGCTTAAATCGCTAAAAAGGGGAAACGTTAGGATATGTTTCGTAACGTTTGTAAAAGTTTAGCTTAAATCTCTAAAAAGAGGAAACGTTAGGATTTGTTTCGTAACGTTTTATCTGTTTGGCTTAAATAGATAAAAAGGTGAAACCTTTGGATTTGTGTCGTATCATTTTAAACGTTTAGCTTAAATTGCTAACAAGATGAAACGTTAGGATTTGTTTCGTAACATTTGGCTTAAATCGCATAAAAGGTGAAATATTAGGATTTGTTTCCTGACGTTTTAAAGGTGAAACGTTTGGATTTGTTTTATAATGTTTTAAACGTTTCGATTGGTTTCGTAACATTTTAAATGTTCGGCTTAATTTGTTTAAAAGGGGAAATGTTTGGATTTGTTTCGAAACATTTTAAACGTTTGGCTTAAATCGCTAAAAAGGTGAAACGTCAAGATTTGTTTCATAACGTTTTAAACGTTTGGTTTAAATCGCTAAAAAGGGGAAACGCTAGGATTTGTTTAGTAACGTTTTAAACGTTTGACTTAAATATCTAAAAAGGTGAAACATTAGGATTTATTTCGCAATGTTATGAACATTACAATTGGTTTCGTAACGTTTTAAACGTTTAGCTTAAAAAGGTAAAAAGATGAAACATTTGGATTTGTTTCCTAACGTTTGTAAATGTTTGACTTAAATAGCTAAAAAGGTGAAACGTTTGGATTTATTTCGCAACGTTTTAAACGTTTGGCTCAAATCGCTAAAAAGGTGAAACATTTGGATTTGTTTCTTAACGTTTGCCTAAATCTCTAAAAAGGTGAAATTTTTCGATTTATTTTGTAACATTTGTAAATATTTGGCTTAAATCGCTAAAAAGGTGAAACCATTGGATTTTTTTCGAAACGTTTAAACGTTTGGATTGGTTTCGTAACATTTTAAATATTTGGATTTGTTTCGTAACATATTAAAAGTTTGGCTTAAATCGCTAAAAAGGTGAAATGTTTGGATTTGTTTCGTAACGTGTGTAAATGCTTTGCTTAAGTCGCTAAAAAGGGGAAACATTTGGATTTGTTTTGAAACGTTTGTATACGTATGGATTGGTTCGCTAAAAAGGGAAAACATTTGGATTTGTTTTGTAACATTTTAAACGTTGGGCTTAAATCGCTGAAAAGGTCTAACGTTAGGATTTGTTTCGTAACACTTTAAAAGTTTGGCTTAAATTGCTAAAAAGGTGAAATGTTAGGATTTGTTTCGTTTTAAACATTTATATTTGTTTGGTAACATTTAAAACATTTGCCTTATATCGTTAAAAAGGTGAAACACATGGATTTGTTTTGTAACGTTTTAAACATTTGGCTTAAATCGCTAAAAATGTGAAACGTTAGGATTTGCTTCGCAACGTTCTAAATGTTTGGATTTGTTTCGTAACATTTTAAACGTTTTGCTTAAATCGCAAAAAATGTAAAACGTTTGGATTTGTTTTGTAACGTGTTAAACGTTTGGCTTAAATCGCTGAAAAGATAAAATGTTAGGATTTGTTTCGTAATGTTTTAAACGTTTGGATTTGTGTCGTAGCGTTTTAAACGTTTGCCTTAAGTTTCTAAAAAGTTGAAACGTTAGGATTTCATTCGTAATGTTTTGGACGTTTGGCTGAAATCGCTAAAAGGACATATTAGCAATTGTTTCGTAACGTTTTAAACGTTTAGATTTTTTTCGTAACATTTTAAACGTTTTGCTTAAATTGTTAAAAAGGTAAAGCATTTGGATTTGTTTTGAACGTTTTAAAGTTTGGCTTAAATCGTTAAAAAGGTGAAAAGTTAGGATTCGTTTTGTAACGTTTTAAACGTTTGGCATAAATTGCTAAAGATATGAAACGTAAGGATTTGTTTCGTAACAGTTTAAACGTTTGGCTTAAATTGCTAAAAGGTTAAATGTTAGGATTTTTTCGTAACGTTTTCAACGTTTGGCTTAAATCACTAAAAAGGTGAAACGTTAGGATTTTTTCATAATGTTTTAAATGTTTGACTTAAATCGTTAAAAAGGTGAAACATTAGAATTTGTTTCTTAACATTTCAAGCGTTTGGATTACTTTTGTAACGTTTTAAACATTTGGATTTGTAACATTTTAAATTGCTAAAAAGGTGAAATGTTTGGATTAGTATCGTAACGTTATAAACATTTGATTTTGTTCAGTAACATTTTAAACGTTCAGATTTGTTTTGTAACGTTTTAAACGTTATGATTTGTTTCGTAACGTTTTAAACGTTTGGATTTGTTTCGTAACGTTTTAAACGTTTGGATTTGTTTCGTAACATTTTAATCGTTGGCTTAAATAGCTAAAAAGGTGAAATGTTAGAATTTGTTTCGTAATGTTTTAAACGTTTGGATTTATTTCGTAACGTTTTAAACGTTTGGCTTAAATCGCAAAAAAGGTAAGAAGTTTGGATTTGTTTTGTAACATTTTAAGCATTTGGATTTGTTTCGTAATATTTTAAACGTTTGGATTTGTTTCATAACGTTGTAAACGTTTGGATTTATTTAGTAACATTTTAAACGTTTGGCTTAAATCGCAAAAAAGGTAAGAAGGTTGGATTTGTTTTGTAACATTTTAAACATTTGGATTTGTTTCGTAATATTTTAAACGTTTGGATTTGTTTCATAACGTTGTAAACGTTTGGATTTATTTCGTAATGTTTTAAACGTTTGGCATAAATCGCTAAAAAGCTGAAATGCTAGGATTTGTTTCATAACATTTTAAACGTTTGGCTTAAATCGCTAAAAAGCTGAAACGTTTGGATTTGATTCGTAACATTTTGAACGTTTGGCTTAAATCGCTAAAAAGGTGAAACGTTTGGATTTCTTTCGTAACGATTTAAACGTTTGTCTTAAATAACTAAAAAGGTGAAACGTTAGGATTTTTTTCATAACATTTTAAACTTTTGGATTTGTTTCGTAATGTTTTAAACATTTGGCTTAAATCGCTAAAAAGGTGAAACATTACGAGTTGTTTCATAACATTTTAATCGTTTTGGCTTAAATCGCTAAAAAGGAGAAACGTGTGGATTTGTTTCGTAACGTTTTAAACGTTTGGATTTGTTTTGTAACGTTTTAAACGTTTGGTTTAAATTGCTAAAAAGGAGAAACATGTGGATTTGTTTCGTAACATTTTAAACGTTTGGATTTAATTCGTAACGTTTTAAATGTTTGGCTTAAATCGCTGAAAAGTTAAAATGTTAGGATTTGTTTCGGAATGTTTGGCTTAAATCACTAGAAAGGTAAAATGTTATGATTTGTTTCGTGACGTTTTAAATGTTTGGTTTAAGTCGCCAAAAAGGTGAAACGTTAGGATTTGTTTTGTAACGTTTTAAACGTTTGGCTTAAATAGCTAAAAAGGTGAAACGTTAGTATTTGTTTTGTAACGTTTTAAACGTTTGGATTTGTTTCGTAATGTTTTAAACATTTGGATTTGTTTCGTAACGTTTTAAACATTTGTATTTGTTTCGTAACGTTTTAAACTTTGGATTTGTTTTGTAACGTTTTAAACGTTTGGCTTAAATCGCTAAAAAGGTGAAACGTTAGGATTTGTTTCGAAACGTTTTAAACGTTTGGCTTAAATCGCTAAAAAGGTGAAATGTCACGACCCATTCTCATGAATCGCGACCAGCGCTAGAGTATGGGTACTGTAGTACCAAATCTCGTATCTAGCCTTTTGGTTAACATACAATTATTATAAACCTGCAAGAAAGCCAATGCTCGGGGGCAACCGAGACTTCTGCCTAATTCTAGCAGTTACAATATTCAACATTTAATAAAAGGTGCTCAGCCAACTCTGAGTCTACAACATGGCATAAATAATAATCCTTAATAAAACATAACATGCCAAAGCAATATAATCCAGTCAGACCAATCTAACAACAACTAGAATAATAATAATAAAGACTTCTAGTTCACTACTGTGGTCTAAGAATAAAATAGTTTGTCTGTTTTATTAAAATAAAATAAAGACCTCCGAGGAATGCAAAGAAACGGAGATCAACTGACTCTCTCAAATCATAACCCTGGAAAAATTGGGAAAACAACGGGGTTAAATATACTGAGATTAGTTTATACCACTATTTACATTTATTAAGTGGAAAACCTTTAAAACCGTTCAAAACATTTTATAACAGCATTACGAGTAATAGTTGGAACCCTCATCGACAATTCTAAATGTTTCCACAATCCAACAGGCATGGTCCCGAGAGTTAAGCTACACCGAGTTACCACTGACCACACTTATGCCATATCCAAAGTCCCGAGAGCTGAGCTACACAGTGTTACTCTACCTGGTCCCGAGAGCTATGCGCACCGAGTTACCACATTTCACAATAAACCATACCCAGATCATTACCGGTGCGCACGCAGTCCTAATGATGTCCATTAGGTAGAATGTTCCAACTAGAAGCCATAATGATAAAAACAGTTCACAATATCGTATACAATATATAGATATGAAATAACAATTTACATAATAAAGCGGTAAATAGTAAGTACAAACTCACTGCTTGCTAATCCACATGATAAACTGGCAAGCAACTACTCCTTGTTTGTCTCTGAAGCACGAACAGTCGACGGGTCTAGACAATATAAATAACTATTAAAAACAGACCCTAACTCTAGAGAGTACTAGACACCACATAGGACTAGCACAAATAACACGTCGGAATAAAACAATCCAGAGCAACACGAAATACCCAATAGGTAATAACGCCCAATTAATACAAGTCTATTGAGTTCCCGCTTTAAAATCCATTTCTTAAATATTATTTAACAATCTTTAAATAATAATTTATTTCCAAATAGTAGTTTAGCCGAATTACCAATAACTACCAAGCTGACCTCACTTGTCGGGTGACCCAAGTCTAACCCGACTCGAAATGTTTACCAAATATAACTTGAGTTTATATTGATAAAAATAATTTGATCAATACTAAACCATTAAAATAGAACTCAATAACTTCAAATTCAAGTAACCCGAGTTATGAACCAAAACTTAACCAAATAAATTTAAAAGAACGTTCAAGGGCTAAATTATAATTGAACCAATTTACATGCCAAAAGGATATTCGAAATCAAATATAATTACCCGAGTAATATATTAACTTAATTTATAAAATATTATCGTTTATAATATACATTAATTATAAATTAAACGAAATCCAAGTTACTAGGTAAAGTTTAACTTTAAGGATTTTCTTGATTTATCAAAACAAAATTGATGATTACAATGGCCTTTTGGCCATCTCTTTCAAATTAAAAACCTCATCCGCGCGAAGCCATGAACAAATCATCAAAACAACAATTCTTATTTACTGGACATAAATCTTAACCATGAATTCAAACTTTCAAGAAACAAACTTCTATAAATCCTTAACAATTCAAACTATCAAGTAATCTATTTCAGTAAATCATAATCATCAAACAAAATCAAGAACGAGATACATAGTCTAAATGAAGGCAGATGAACAATTATCCCAAGATAACAATGGCAGTAACATCGTTGAAGCGATGAACCGAGCCACACAAACAATATAACCAATCGACACAACGATTCACGACACGCATAAATGAGACCCTAACATGACAAAATTATAGCAAAAAGAAGGATAAAGGAATCGGCAGCAACTAATTTTAAACATTCAAACTTATAAGCATTTGATAGCGGTTAGACGACGACGATTGAAATGAGATCGATTACGTACCGTTTTGTGAAATCAAGGTGGAGATTCGTAGAGGCGTGAGTCTACAATCTCTGGGACAAAACGGAATTGATTTCGATCTAACAACGAAAAAGAACAATCCAAATTACGGAGGTGTCGTTTTTAACTAAAACTGAAAACAATGAAGAACAAACTTACCGATGGAACACCAAAGTTTTGGAGAAGATTGGCAGCGATTTATCTCAGGAAAATCACGAGTATATGACGACTAGGGTTGATGAATATGTAAGGAAGAGTTTAGGTTAATAAAATTGGGTATTTAAAGGGTAGAAATAGGTTAGAATCGGAGAGGATCGACGAGCCAAAACAAGCTCAGGGTGAGTTGCTCGAGACCAGCAATCAAATAATGAGCTCTCGAACGAGACCTTACGTGATAATTCAGGTCTCGTTTGAGACCTGAATTACACGCTAGTGGTTCAACCACTTGGTTGAACCACAAGCCCAAAGGATTTTTTTTAACCGAACCTAGAACTGAACCGAACCACGAACTAATAACAAAACATAAAATAATCATCAAAACGCAACCGGAAACTCATCAAATTTTTTTAATGATTTTTACGCGATATTACATGAAACGTTAGTATTTATTTCATAACTCTTTACACATTTGGATTTGTTTCGTAACGTTTGAAATGTTTGGTTTAAATCGCTCAAAAGGTGAAACGTTTTGATTTGTTTAGTCACGTTTCAAACGTTCGGATTTGTTTTGTAAGGTTTTAAACGTTAGGAGATGTTTCTTAACATTTTAAACGTTTGGATTTGTTTCGTAACGTTTCAAACGTTTGGCTTAAATCGCTAAAATGGTGAAACATTAGGGTTTGTTTCGTAAAGTTATAAACGTTTGATTTATATCTCTAAAAATGTGAAACGTTGTAATTTGTTTCATAACTTTTTAAACATTTGGATTTGTTTCATAATGTTTTGAATGTTTGGCTTAAATAGCTAAAAATGTGAAACGTTAGGATTTTTTTCATAACGTTATAAACGTTTGGCTTAAATCGCTAAAAAGGTGAAACGTTAGGATTTGTTTCGTAACGTTTTAAACGTTTGGCTTAAATAGCTAAAAAGGTGAAACGTTAGGATTTGTTTCGTAACATTTGGCTTATATCGCTAAAATGGTGGAACGTTAGAATTGTTTTCGTAACATTTTAAACGTTTGGATTTGTTTCGTAGCGTTTTAAACGTTTGACTTAAATCGCTAAAAAGATTAAACGTTTTGATTTATTTCGTAGTGTTATGAACATTAGAATTGATTTCGTAACGTTTTAAACGTTTAGCTTAAATAGGTAAAAAGATGAAACATTTGGATTTGTTTCCTAACGTTTGTAAATGTTTGACTTAAATAGCTAAAAAGGTGAAACGTTTGGATTTATTTCGCAACGATTTAAACGTTTGGCTCAAATCGCTAAAAAGGTGAAACATTTGGATTTGTTTCTTAACGTTTGGCCTAAATCGCTAAAAAGGTCAAATGTTTCGATTTATTTCGTAACATTTGTAAATATTTGGCTTAAATCGCTAAAAAGGTGAAACCATTGGATTTTTTTCGAAACGTTTAAACGTTTGGATTGGTTTCGTAACATTTTGAATGTTTGGATTTGTTTCGTAACATATTAAAAGTTTGACTTAAATCCCTAAAAAGGTGAAATGTTTAGATTTGTTTCGTAACGTGTGTAAATGTTTGGCTTAAATCGCTAAAAAGGGGAAACATTTGGATTTTTTTCGTAACGTTTGCATACGTATTGATTGGTTCGCTAAAAAGGGCAAACATCTGGATTTGTTTTGTAATATTTTAAACGTTGGGCTTAAATCGCTGAAAAAGTCTCACGTTAGGATTTGTTTTGTAACACTTTAAGAGTTTGGCTTAAATTGCTAAAAAGGTGAAACGTTAGGATTTGTTTCGTTTTAAACATTTATATTTGTTTGGTAACATTTGAATTGGCTTAAATCGTTAAAAAGGTGAAACGCTTAGATTTGTTTTGTAACGTTTTAAACATTTGGCTTAAATCGCTAAAAATGTGAAACGTTAGGATTTGCTTCGTAACATTCTAAATGTTTGGATTTGTTTCTTAACATTTTAAACGTTTTGCTTAAATCGCAAAAAATGTAAAACGTTTGGATTTGTTTTGTAACGTGTTAAACGTTTGGCTTAAATCGCTGAAAAGGTAAAATGTTAGGATTTGTTTCGTAACGTTTTAAACGTTTGGGTTTGTGTCGTAGCGTTTTAAACGTTTGGCTTAAGTTTCCAAAAAGGTGAAACGTTAGGATTTCATTCGTAATGTTTTGGACGTTTGGCTTAAATCGCTAAAAGGACACATTAGCAATTGTTTCGTAACGTTTTAAACATTTGGATTTGTATCGTAACATTTTAAACGTTTTGCTTAAATTGTTAAAAAGGTAAAGCATTGGGATTTGTTTTGAACGTTTTTGAAGTTTGGCTTAAATCGTTAAAAAGGTGAAAAGTTCGGATTCGTTTTGTAACGTTTTAAACGTTTGGCATAAATTGCTAAAGAGATGAAACGTATGGATTTATTTCGTAACATTTTGAACGTTTAGCTTAAATTGCTAAAAGGTGAAATGTTAGGATTTTTTTCGTAACGTTTTAAACATTTGGCTTAAATCACTAAAAAGGTGAAACGTTAGGTTTTTTTCGTAATGTTTTAAATGTTTCACTTAAATCGTTAAAAAGGTAAAACATTAGAATTTTTTCGTTACATTTCAAGCGTTTGGATTACTTTTGTAACGTTATAAACATTTGGATTTGTAACATTTTATATTGCTAAAAAGGTGAAACGTTTGGATTAGTATCGTAACGTTATAAACATTTGATTTTGTTTAGTAACATTTTAAACGTTCAGATTTGTTTCGTAACGTTTTAAACGTTAGGATTTGTTTCGTAACATTTTAAACGTTTGGATTTGTTTCGTAACGTTTTAAACGTTTGGATTTGTTTCGTAACATTTTAATCGTTTGGCTTAAATTGCTAAAAAGGTGAAATGTTAGAATTTGTTTCGTAATGTTTTAAACGTTTGGATTTATTTCGTAACGTTTTAAACGTTTGGCTTAAATCGCAAAAAAGGTAAGAAGTTTGGATTTGTTTCGTAACATTTTAAGCATTTGGATTTGTTTCGTAATATTTTAAACGTTTGGATTTGTTTCATAACGTTGTAAACGTTTAGATTTATTTCGTAACGTTTTAAACGTTTGGCTTAAATCGCTAAAAAGCTGAAACGCTAGGATTTGTTTCATAACATTTTAAACGTTTGGCTTGACCCTGTTTTTCTTTAGTTTCGGTTTGGGTGACGCTGGGTTTGGTGTTTTGTTTGTGGATCGAGATCTTTGAATTTCGATACCGAGGAAATTGATGGATTTGTTTCTTTGGAACGGTTGGTGGTTTAATTTGATCCTAGATAAGGATATTGGAAATTCTAACTCGAGTAGATATATCAGTGTATTAATACACTAGTGTTTTTCATCAAGGTTGATCGATGTGATGCGGGAACGGGTGGTAAGTGTTGTAGAAACGTATGTGATGTGTTGTTTTCCTTGAGCTAAGTTTCGGTTTGTTTGGAGTTTGAATATTATTTTATACGTATCAGTTTAAGTGGAGTTATCGTTTTGATTTGTTATAGTGGTATCATATGACTTGGTAGATTGTAAGTATGGAGTTAGAGGAATATTTTGAGGTTATCGAGTGCACATCTCACAGAGTGTAACGTCTAGCAAATAATTTATCGAGAAATTGATTTCAAATGTTGATTAGTTAAAGTGTTTGAAATGTTTTTATCATGTAATTGTGCCCAGACATATCATGAACATGCATTTTGAATGTCACGAATAGGAAATTGCATTGAGCACTGAGTATGTTCACTAAATAAACGAGAAATTAACAATGGATACATGCATAATAGTACATGTATCACGTGCATATAAATGATTAGAGTTGGATGCAACTCTTTGGGGATGAGAGGTGTCATCACCATGGCGCATAATTATGTAAAGTGGATTTTGACAATAAAGTGTTTTTGAGAAAAATGTTTTGAAACGAACTTGCAAGTCACCTTGGGATAAATGTATTTATTAAGTTGAAGGATTTCAAATGGTTTAAAATATTACCGAAAGGTAGCTAGACAAATACTCTGTGATGATGGTGGTGAATTGAGGACGCATATGTCAGGAGGGATTGGTCTGTAGTATCATAAATTTTGTGCTTCATAGGGAGTAATAATGAATATAAGATTGCACTCGAGATGTTGTTGTTATAAGTATCATAGGACTTTTAGGTCGGTTCGGAAGGCTTTCATGTTAGATTCCAAATTATGATTTGAGGGTTGTCGAATTGATTAATTTGGTTATGCTCCACATGTGTGTTTACACTTAAAATTTTAAAAGAAATTTTGTCGTTTACAGATTCGAATTATGTGCAAAAAGTTTTGATATATCGATATAATTATTTTTTTGTAAACGAATGGATTCTTATTTGCAAGATTTTTTCTTTTTGAGAAAGTGAGGAGATTTTATCGAGGTTAATTTTAAAGAGGATAATTTAATTTTAAAGAGGATAATAAAATTTTGTCAGCTAAACGATTTCATAAAATTATAAATTTATTTAAAAAGGTAAGGTTTAAGTACGAATTCAAAAAGAAAGTATTTTAGTATGTTGATGCATTATGAAACTGGAGGTTTTTCCCAACAGGTTATTTATTTTCGGTTTGGAAACGAAATGAAATTTAAGAGGTTAATGTCTTTTATTAAGAGGTGGATTATATTAATATATAATATTTTGTGTTTTGAAAATTTTATTTTCCTATAAATGTGACTTTGAGCATAACTAATGACCCGAATACTAGAAAATTTGATCTAGGTGATCTCTTGAATATAAGGTTACAGTTACATTTGGTGAGTTGATTTTGAGAATTTGAATTCGGTTGGAATTTATGAATTAGCTGATTTGAGAATCGTGATTGGTGAGTTTTGACAATAAAGTTGGTTGGTCGATATTGTTGATTAAGGGTTTAATTTAAAAGTTTGAATTTCTCTTTATTCATATATTGAACCTTTTGTGTGTTAAATAAAGATTAAGTCTATGAAATATACTTAGAATGTAAGTGGGTGGTTAATTACCTTTGGTAACTTCGGGCGGTATACTTTCTTATGGTATGAGTGGAAGAATCTTTCTGAATGAGTCGATTTGTATGTATCTTGGAGATTTTGTTATCATTAGTTAAAGTGATATATCCTTTGGAATGTCGGTATGTGCGTACGTGTTTATGGATTCGTTAAGGTTGATGGTCTTGTCGAGTTTAGTCCTTTTCGGGTGTACAGCTCGATTCTTTTGATGTTTAAGTTGGCTAATATATAATTTGGCAAGAACTTTATCTAGTTGTCTATGGACTAGATCGTTCGTTTGATGTAACGAGTTATGTATATGCTTCGATATGAGATGATAAGTGTAGAGATGCTAAGTAGGTGGTGAGGGTTGCATGATGTTATTAATAGGGATTCAAGGTTTCGACTTGAAGAGTTAGATTTTTGTCTTATAAGAATTACGATTGGAGTTTTTGGCTTGTCATTGCAACTTGTTAAGGTTGTTATGATAGCTGTTGGAACTCGAGCGACTTTTGGTTACCTCCCTTGTGAGATGCTTAATGTTTATTGTTGAATAATCTTGGAAGTTTATATTTTGTTTAATCAAATAATAGTTTGAAGCACTGAACTGTCAAGTTTTAATTTTGCGCCTGCATAGTGTGAATATTTGGGTTGTTGTTTTATTTAAGGGGTGATTGGAGTTATCATTTGAGTTACAACTTGTCGAGTTGTAGTTACGCAAGTGCGTATATGGATTAGTGGAGGTATGCCTATGGTTTCAATTACTTTGTTTCAGTTATAGTTGGGGAGTATACTTAGGGAACAAAGTCCGTTATGTGGAATCATTATCTTTCATTCTTGGTTACATTGGGTTTAGCTTTCTTCGTATATTCGATGCTATATTAGTACATTGGGTATATGTTATGTGATTTATTTTGGTGCGTTTATATGAGTTGTGCTCAGTTTCGTTGTTTTAAATTTGAGGACGAATTTTATATAAGTTGGGGAGATTGTAATATCCCGTGTTTTCCATCATAGTTTCGTTGTGATTCTGACTTAGTTTCGGATTGTTTATGGTGGGTTAGCAAGTGTGACACTTTGATTTGAATGTTGATGGTTTTTGGTATGTGTCACATGAGTCGTGTGAAGTTTTCGATGGCGATTTGATTAGTTTCCGGATTATAATCGATAATGTGTTCGTGGGCCATCTAAATCTGACATGCTTTAGGAAAACGTCCGTATGTCCAAATTACACCATCGGATTGGGCCACCGTTTGGATATGTTGTTCCTAAGAGAAATTGCTAAAAACTGTGCGGTGGAGATCGGATTTTGACGAGGCGCGATGGAGGGCGCGTTGGGTCCAACGCGTCTCGCAACGCGCCTCAGGCAGACTTGTTATTCTTTTGATGAGAAAGGCGCGATGGGTCCAATGCGCCTCGCAACGTGCCTCCCATCGTGCCCCTCTGTATGAATTTATTGTTTTGGCCTATAAATAGACCCCTTATTCGACCCAAAACCCTTTCTTTCACTTTTGCAAACCCTAACCGACAATCTTACACTAAAACTCTCTGAGATAGATCGTTGTACATCAATTCCTTTGATTATTGGACTCTGGTAAGTGATTCGCACACCCTATCCTTAGTATGTTCATATGTCCTTGGTTCAAATCGTTTTGTGGCTTATGAACCCTTACTTTCTAATGTTGTGTGAGGTCTTGAGCGTTCATATTCTGATCCGTTCAATTCTTGGATTCCTGTGATGTGCCTATCCGCGTAACTCTCCTTGGTAAGTATTGAATCTTGTGTTTTAGGGTTAAACCTATACTTTGGATGTTGTGATTATTGATTCACTGTTTTTGGCATGTTCGAACTAATTTGTATGATTAGGTTTGGTTTATCATATTTGTATGAGATTGTACTTTGGTTGTTTATATCAATTGTTAGGCTAAATGCTAGATTTATGGGCATGCTTATATTAGAAATGTCGCTACTGTTTTAATATGTTGATAGTGGCTGGAAATACATGTTTAGGGCTGATGTATCATGATTGAATCAATACCATGTTGCTTGGGCATGTTTGTTGAATCTAAGGTTGAGCATTGGCTTGAAATGCATGTTCACGCTTTGGTTGGTTTTTGTTATCGTTAAGCATTATAGTTGCTGCCCATAGACATTGCTGGGGTTGTTTGTATGACTTTGGCATGTTGGTATCGTTTAAGTTTGTTTGGCAAATCATTTCATGTTGGTTGTTATAAGATTGGGTATATCATGCCATGTTGATGTTAAAGGATTGATTCTTGTTTCAAATCTGAGTTGGTTGATTTAAATGCGTATTTAAATCCTTATTGAACATATTTAAGTGTTTTGATACACTGGTATCTACTTTGGGTGATATGGCCATTTGTGGCTAGTTTCGAGATTGATTTATATGTGAATCGTTGTTGTTAAACTATGATTGAGTTTCATGTTTTCAAATGAACATTAATTTTATTTAAAGGTTCCGGATCTATACTTTGGTTTTACTCTGGCATAACGTTGGGTCGGGTTAGACTTGGGTCGCCCGACATGTGAGATAAAGCCTGAAGGCTAATTCACTACTCTGGGATTTTCACTTGGTTTTAAAGTTTTAACTAAGTTATTTAAGCTTCCGGATTATGATTTCAAGGAGAACTCAATTATGCTTAACTTGTTGTTATACTTTGGAATTACTTTGGAAATGGATTGTATATGTATGAATGTCATGCTGTGGCATTTACTTTGGCTTGTACCTTGGTTGTTGTTTGAGATACTAGTCCTATGTGGTGTCTAGTATTCTTAGAGTTAGGGGTGATGTGATTTTAACTTATACCTTGTTTTAGACCCGTCAAATGCTCGTGCTTCGAAGTCTACGCGGGGTTAGCTGTTTGCCAAGATTATCACGTGGATAAGCAAGCAGTGAGTTTGTAGTGTTATTTACCGCTTTATTAAGTATCGCAAATTATTTTAGTATTACAACTGTTTTAAGGATTATGGATCTGGATTGAAACGAGCTACTCGATAGGCTTGTATCGAGACTGCGTGCACCGGTAAGTACTTTGGGATTGGCTGACCAATGTCTGGCCTACTTTGGGATTCGATGAGGATTTATTCCCATCTACTTTGGATTATACTTTGGGATTTCATTTCAATACTGTATTCCATAATCAAGTATATAGGTATATTAGTATAAAAGGATTTGGTTTTAAGGGTTTTAAACTTAATAAATGTAAATAGCATTATGAACTCATCTCAGTATATCTGACCCCGTTGTTTTCCCAATTTTTCCAGGGTTATGATTTGAGAGCTTTGTTCATCTTCGATTCTTTGATTCCTCGGAGGTTTTTATGCTATTTAAACTAGTCAACTGTTTTAAACTCTTAGAGCGCGGTAGAGCTAGTTTATTTATTATGGATATCTTATGTTAATTTGTCGGATTAGACCGATTGTTTGTTTTTAACTTTGGCATGTTACACTTTGGTTTATATCGTTATATATATAAAGCATATGATGTTGAGGCTAGGGTTTCAGCCGAGCATTTCAGACATTTAAGTTGTTATATAAACTGCTAGACTTAGGTTGGAGTCTCGGTTGCCCCCGAGCATTGTTTTCTGCAGGTTTATAAGTTTGTATGATTTCCACGAGGCTTGCTACGGGTTTTGGTACGACCATACCCAAACCCTAGCGCCGGTCGCGATCCGTAAAATTGGGTCGTGACAGAAACGTTAGGATTTGTTTTGAAACGTTTTAATCTTTTGGATTAACGTTTTAAACGTTTGGCTTAAATCGCTAAAAAGGTGAAACGTTTTGATTTTATTCGTAACGTTTTAAACGATTGGCTTAAATCGCTAAGAAGGTGAAACATTAGGATTTGTTTCGTAATGTTTTAAAAGTTTTGCTTACATCGCTTACAAGGTGAAACGTTAGGATTTGTTTCATAATGTTTTAAAGTCTGAATTGGTTTTACTTAAATCGCTAAAAAGGTGAAACGTTTGCATTTGTTTCGTAACGTTTTAAACATGTGGATTTGTTTCGTAACGTTTCAAACGTTTGGCTTAAATCGTTAAAAAACTAAAATGTTAGGATTTCTTTCGTACGTTTTAAACGTTTGAATTTGTTTCATAACATTTTAAACATTTGGATTTATTTCGTAACGTTTTAAATGTCTGGCTTAATTCGCTAAAAAAGTGAAACGTTAGGATTTGTTTCGTAACGTTTTAAACGTTTGGATTTATATCGTAATGTTTTAAACGTTTGGCTGAAATTACTAAAAAGTGAAAAGTTTGGATTTATTTCGTAACGTTTTAAACGTTTGGATTTATTTCGTAATGCTTTAAACGTTTGCATAAAATCGCTAAAAAGGTGAAACGTTGTGATTTGTTTTGCAATGTTTAAAACGCTTGGATTTGTTTCGAAACGTTTTACACGTATTAATTTCTTTCATAATAATTTAAACGTTTGGCTTTAATCGCTAAAATGGTGAAACGTTAGGATTTGTTTCGTAACATATTAAACGTCTGGCTTAAATCGCTAAAAAGGTGAAACGTTAAGATTTGTTTCGTAACGATTTAAACGTTTGGCTTAAATAACAAAAAAGGTGAAACGTTTGAATTTGTTTCGTAACGTCTTATACGTTTGTCTTAAATAGCTAAAAAGGTAAAATATTTGGATTTTTTTTCATAACGTTTTAAACGTTTGGATTTGTTTTGTAACGTTTTACACGTTTGGCTTAAATCGCTAAAAAGGTGAAACGTTACGATTTGTTTCATAACGTTTTAAATGTTTGGATTAGTTTTGGAACATTTTAAATGTTTAACTTAAATCTCTAAAAAGGAGAAACGTTTGGATTTGTTTCGTAACATTTTAAACATGTGGATTTGTTTCGTAACGTTTCAAACGTTTGGCTTAAATCGGTAAATAGCTAAAATGTTAGGATTTGTTTCGTAACGTTTTAAACGTTTGGCTTAAATCTAAAAAGATAAAACATTAGGATTTGTTTTGTAATGTTTTAAACGTTTGGATTAAATCGCTAAAAAGGTGAAACGTTAGGATTTGTTTTGTAACGTTTTAAAGATTGAATTTGTTTCGTAACGTTTTAAACATTTGACTTAAAACGCTAAAAAAATGAAATGTTTGCATTTGTTTTGTAATATTTTGAACGTTTGGATATGTTTCATAACGTTTTAAACGTTTGGATTTGTTTCGTAAAGTTTTAAACGTTTGGCTTAAATCGCTCAAAAGGTGAAACCTTAGGAGTTTTTTGTAACGTTATAAACGTTGGGCTTAAATAGCTAAAACGGTAAAACGTTAGGATTTATTTTGTAACGTTTTAAACGTTTGGAATTTTTTTATAAATTTATAAACATTTGGATTTGTTTCGTAACGTTTTACACGTTTGGATTTGTTTCGTTAGGTTTTAATCATTGGATTTGTTTGTAACATTTTAAACGTTTGGCTTTAATCGGTAAAAAGGTGAAACGTTAGGATTTGTTTCGTAACGTTTTAAATCTTTGGCTTAAATCGCTAAAAAGGTGAAATATTAGGATTTCTCTCACAACATTTTAAATGTTTGGATTAATTTCGTAACGTTTTAAACGTTTGGCTTAAATCGCTAAAAAGGTAGAATGTTTGGATTTGTACGTAACGTTTTAAACGTTAAAATTTGTTTCGTAACGTTTTAAACGTTAAAATTTGTTTCGTAACGTTTTAAACGTTAAAATTTGTTTCGTAACGTTTTAAACGTTTAGATTTTTTTCTTAACGTTTGAAATGTTCGGCTTAAATCACTAAAAAGGTGAAATGTTAAGATTTGTTTGGTAACATTTGGATTTGTTTAGTAACATTTTAGACATTTGGCTTAAATAGCTAAAAACGGCAAATGTTAGGAGTTTTTTCATGACGTTTTAAACGTTTTGATTTGTTTCGTAATGTTTTAAACATTTTGCTTAAATCGCCAAAAAGGTGAAACGTTAGGATTTGTTTTGTAACATTTTAAACTTTTGGATTAACGTTTTAAACATTTGGCTTAAATCGCTAAAAAGGTGAAACGTTTGGATTTTTTTCGTAACATTTTAAACGCTTGACTTAAATCGCTAAGAAGGGGAAACATTAGGATTTGTTTCGTAACGTTTTAAAAGTTTGGCTTAAACCGCTAATAAGGTGAAACGTTAGGATTTGTTTCATAATGTTTCTGAATTTGTTTCGTAACGTTTTAAACGTTCGGCTTAAATAGCTAAAAAGGTGAAACGTTTACATTTGTTTCATAACGATTTAAACGTTTGGATATGTTTCATAACGTTTTAAACCGTTGGATTTGTTTTGTAACGTTTTAAACGTCAGGATTTGTTTCGTAATGTTTTAAACGTTTGGCTTAAATCGTTAAAAAGGTTAAACGTTAGGATTTGTTTCGTAGCGTTTTAAACGTTTGGATTTGTTTCGTAACATTTTAAACGTTTGGATTTATTTTGTTACGTTTTAAATGTCTGGCTTAATTCGCTAAAAAGATGAAATGTTAAGATTTGTTTCGTAACGTTTTAAACGTTTGGCTGAAATTGCTAAAAAGTGAAAAGTTTGGATTTATTTCGTAACGATTTAAACGTTTGGATTTGTTTCGTAATGCTATAAACGTTTGGAGTAAATCGTTATAAAGGTGAAACGTTGTGATTTGTATTGTAATGTTTAAAACATTTGGATTTGTTTCGAAATGTTTTAAACGTTTGGATTTGTTTCGTAACGTTTAAAAAGTTTGGCTTAAGTCGCTAAAAAGGTGAAACTTTAGGATTTGTTTTGTAGCATAAACGTTTGGCTTAAACCGCGGAAAAGGGGAAACGTTAAGATATGTTTCGTAACGTTTTAAACATTTTCTGAATTTGTTTCGTAACGTCTTAAACGTTTGTCTTAAATAGATAAAAAGGTAAAACGTTAGAATTTTTTTCATAACGTTTTAAACGTTTGGATTTTTTTCGTAACGTTTGGCTTAAATCGCTAAAAAGGTGAAACGTTAGGATTCGTTTCATAACGTTGTAAACGTTTGGATTAGTAATGTAATATTTTAAACGTTTGGATTTGTTTCGTAACGTTTTAAACATGTGGATTCGTTTTGTGACGGTTCAAACGTTTGGCTTAAATTTCTAAAAAGCTAAAATGTTAAGGTATGTTTCGTAATGTTTTATATGTTTGGCTTAAATCTCAAAAAAGATAAAACATTAGGATTTGTTTCGAAACGTTTTAAAAGTTTGGATTAAATCGCTAAAAAGGTGAAACGTTAGGATTTGTTTTGTTACGTTTTAAAGATTGAATTTGTTTCGTAACGTTTTAAACGTTTGGCTTAAATCGCTAAAAAGATGAAATGTTTGCATTTGTTTTTTAAGGTTTTGAAAGTTTGGATTTGTCTCGTAACGTTTTAAACGTTTGAATTTGTTTCGTAACGTTTTATACGTTTGGATTTATTTAGTAACGTTTTAAACGTTTCGCTTAAATAGCTAAAAAAGTGAAACGCTAGGATTTGTTTTGTAACGTTTTAAAGGTTTGGATTTGTTTCGTAAATTTTTATACATTTGGATTTGTTTCGTAACGTTTTGCACCTTTGGATTTATTTCGCAACGTTTTAATCATTGGATTTGTTTCGTATTGTTTTAATCATTGGATTTGTTTCGTAACGTTTTAAACCTTTGGCTTAAATCGTTAAAAAGGTGAAACGTTCGGATTTATTTCGTAACGTTTTAAATCTTTGACTTAAATCGCTAAAAAGGTGAAACCTTAGGATTTGTTTTATAACGTTTTAAACTTTTGGATTAATTTAATAACGTTTTAAAGGTTTGGTTTAAATCGCTAAAAAGGAGAAACGTTTGGATTAGTACGTAGCGTTTTAAATGTTTGGATTTGTTTCGTAATGTTTTAAACGTTAGGATTTGTTTCATAACGTTTTAAACTTTTTGATTTTTTTCGTAACGTTTTAAACGCTTAGCTTAAATCGCTAAATAGGTGAAACGTTAGGATTTGTTTGGTAACATTTGGATTTGTTTCGTAACGTTTTAGACGTTTGGCTTATAGGTAAAAAGGTGAAAAATTAGGATTTGTTTCGTAACGTTTAAAACATTTGGATTTATTTTTTAACGTTTTAGACATTTGGATTTGTTTCGCAACGCTTTAAATGTTAGGATTAAATCTCTAAAAAGGTGAAACGTTATGATTTGTTTTATTATGTTTTAAGTTTGGATTTGTTTCGTAACATTTTTAAACGTTTGGATTTGTTTCGTAACGTTTTAAACCTTCGGATTTGTTTAGTAACGTTTTAAACGTTTCACTTAAATCGCTAAAACGGATTTGAGAGAATCAGCTGATCTCCGTTCTTCTACTTTCTCGGAGGTTTCATTATTTTGATAAACTGTAAAACTATTTTATTCTTAGACCGCATAAGTAACTAGACGTATTTATTTTATTCTAGTTGTTGTCGGATTGGTCCGACTAGATTATAATTGCTTTGGCATGTTAAATAATTATTCAGGATTATTTATGTTATGCCTATTTAAGACCAGTATTGGAAAGCATGTTATATTAAATGTTGAATATTATAATTGCTAGATTTAGGCTGAAGTCTCGGTTGCCCCCGGGCATTGGTTTTCTGCAGGTTTATTGTAATTGTATGTTATAAGGAAGGCTTGCTACGGGTATTGGTACTACATTACCCATGCCCTAGCGCCAGTCACGATTCATGAAAATTGGTCGTGACAAACTTGGTATAAGAGCTTTGGTTTCAAACCAAGGCCATTTGTATGCTATGTGTTTACTCTGTTAAGTATGGTTGTGTCTTAGGAACTACTACGGATATAGGTTTCTTGCCATGTCTTTAAAAACGTCATCTTTTGAGTTTAAAACATTCTGCCTACACCAATAGGATTGCGTCGAGTCAGTCATTATATGTAGATTTGATGCTTTTAATTGTTGATGTTATTTCACTTGGGTGAATATTTTATTGCTGTTGAATTCTTGGGAAATCCTATATGTTGCTTGTTTGTTCATACTTGGGTATGAAATATCTGTGTATTTAAATTGTTTTTGTTCAATCCTTAGGATATGAGACGCTGTTCGTACTCGTGCTCGTGCTACGGCAGAGCAAGAAGCTGAGGCTGATGATGCAATTTCCATGGAAGTCGATCAGAATGTACCACCGGTTCTGGATAATGCTGGACGTGGTCAAGGTAGAGGTGCTGGTAGAGGTAGAGGAGCTGGTAGAGGTAGAGGACGTGCTGCAGTAGGCGTTCAGGCACCAACAGTGCAGCAGGTACCGGATGTGCAGCAGGCACCGGAGGTGCAACAGGCACAAAACATGCAGGCGTGCGACTTCACTACTTTCTTGGCTGGGATTATTGAGATGTAGAACAATCAGGCTCTTCTGCAGAATCAGTGCACTGTAATGGGTCAGATAGTGCAGCAACAGCAACCTCAAGCTGGTGCTGTAGCTGATATTGGTGGACTTGCTGGTGTCGACCATGTTCCAACAGATAGAGAGGCGGTGATGAGCTACACGAAGTTGACTCCGACTACATTTTATGGAATGGGAGATGCTCTTGACTTTTTGGAGGAGTTTGAGTACAACAGTCAGAGGATTCAGGCTACTGATCGTCAATCAGTGATGCTTGTGGAGATGTTGCTGAAGGGTCCAACTAAGGACTTGTTTCGCGATAACATCAGACCAGAGATGACTACAGTGACTTGGGCTGAGTTTATGGTCAGATTCAGAAGCTTCTATCTATCCTTCTCTGTTACTGAGAATTTTAGAGAAAAACTGCTACATTTGAAGAAGGGGGATAGATCAGTGACATATTACACTACAGAGTTTGTCCGTTTGGGGCGGTTTGCTACAGATCTACAGGGTGATCGAGGGCGGGTGAATGACCGCTATGTTAAGGGTTTAGGCTCGGAATTTCTTTCTTTGCTGATAGTGACAGACATGGAGTTTTCTCGAGTAGTGGATAGTGCTCGTCGGCTGGAGAGCTCATTGATTCAATTTGGAACGATCTCTGACCCTTTCCAGTTTCAAAAGGGAAAGAGTGATATTTCTAGTGGGGGGCAGCAGGCCCCAGCGCAGCATGGTAGTGGGAACTACTACAGCGGCTCTTCTCAGGCCAATAGGGTGAGTCGTCAGACGCACAACAAGGGGAGGCATAATGCTAGGAGTGCTCCGTACAGTTCTAGCAGCAGTGGGAGTAACAGTGGTTGAAGACGCAGGTACAGTGGTGGATCTAACATTCCGTTCTGCCAGAATTGTAGACATAGGCATTATGGTCATTGCAAGTTAGCTCCAGGAGGTTGTTTTTCTTGTGGCCAGCTAGGTCATTTCTCCAGGGAGTGTCCGACATCTGGGCAGCAGATGTCTAACTCCAGTATGGCGTAGTCGTCTTACCAGCAGCAGAGACCTGCGTTTACACAGTCTGTAGGGTACTCTCAACCTGCATCATCTTTTGGTGGCCAGCGGGGCCGTGGTTCTGGTGGCAGAGGTTTTTGTGGCCGTGGTAACAGTGGCAGAGGTTCCAACAGTTATGTTGTTGGGCAGAGTTCGCAGCAGCAGCCGCAGGGTCAGGCCAGAGTGTTCGCTCTTGCTCCTCAGGATGCGCGTGCATCAGATGCTGTGGTGAAAGGTATCATTCCGATCTCTTTTAGTGATGCTTTGGTATTATTTGATGCGGGTGCAACCCATTTGTTTGTTTCTATTTGCTTTGCTGAAAAATTGGGTATTGCACCATCTACTTTGAGTGAACCTCTAGCTGTGTCTACACCTATGTCTGAAGGTGTATTAGTGGACATCGTTTATCCTTCTTGTCCAGTGGTTATTCATGGTAGAGAATTATGTGCTGATTTGATTGTGCTTGACGTTCTTTCTTTTGATATCATCTTAGGGATGGATTGGTTGTCACGCCACTTTGCTTCTATTGACTGTCGAGAGAAGTCAGTCGAGTTTAGGATTCCAGGTGATCTACCTTTTTCCTTCCAGGGAGAAAAGGCGGAGACACCTAAGAATCTGATTTTTGCCATCAAGGCGAAGCGGATGTTAGGCAAGGGTTGCCAGGGTTTTCTTGCCGTGGTTCGAGATATGGAAGCGGAAGTTAGTGATATGCATAGTGTGCCGATTGTGAGTGAGTTCATAGATGTGTTTCCAGAGGAATTGCCTGGATTACCACCTGATCGTGATATTGATTTTTGCATTGATGTGGTTTCTGGAACAGCTCCAATTTTGATACCGCCGTATCGGATGGCTCCTGCAGAGCTGAAGGATTTGAAGGACCAGTTACAAGAGTTGTTGGATAGTGGGTTCATCAGACCGAGTACTCCTCCATGGGGTGCTCCAGTTCTGTTTGTGAAGAAGAAAGACGGTTCCTTTCGACTGTGTATCGACTATAGACAGTTGAACAAGGCTACTGTCAAGAACAGATATCCTCTTCCTCGTATCGATGATTTGTTTGATCAGTTGCAAGGTGCAAAGTGTTATTTTAAAATTGACTTGAGGTCTGGGTATCATCAACTTCGGATCCGTGATGTACATGTGCCTAAGACTGCTTTTCGGACGCGGTATGGACATTTTGAGCTTCTGGTTAAGTCCTTTGGTCTGACTAACGCACCAGCAGCGTTTATGGATATGATGAACAAAGTGTTCAAGCCGTTTTGAGATTAATTTTTTATCGTTTTCATTGATGACATTTTGATCTATTCTCGGAGTGAGGAGGAGCATGCTTATCATTTGAGGACTATACCACAAACGTTGCGTGAGCATCAGATGTATGCTAAGTTCTCAAAATGTGAGTTCTGGTTGGATCAGGTTACCTTTATAGGACACGTGTTGTCGAACGATGGGATCAAGGTTGATCCGAAGAAGATTGAGGCAGTTATGGATTGGCAGAGGCCGAGGTCAGTTACGGAGATCAGGAGTTTTCTGGGTTTAGTTGGCTACTATCGTCGGTTCGTGCAAGATTTCTCTAGAATATCTGCACCGTTGACTAAACTGACACAGAAGGGTGTTAAGTTTGAGTGGACTGACAAGTGCGAGGCGAGCTTTGAGAAGCTAAAGGAAATTTTGACTACAACTCCGGTTTTTGCATTGCCTTCGGGCATTGACGGTTTCACAATGTATTGTGATGCGTCTCGTATTGGTTTGGGTTGCGTTCTGATGCAACATGGACAGGTGATTGCCTATGCTTCCAGACAATTGAAGAAGCATGAGGTGAATTACCTTACTCATGATTTAGAGTTGGCAGCGGTAGTTTTTGCGCTGAAAATTTGGAGGCATTACTTGTATGGTGCTACTTGTGAGATTTTCACTGATCATAAGAGTCTGAAGTATATCTTAGATTAGAGAGAGTTGAACTTGAGACAGAGGAGGTGGCTAGAATTTGTGAAAGACTACGACTATACTATTCAGTAACACTCTGGTAAGGCTAATGTGGTAGCCGATGCGTTGAGTCGCAAGTCTTCGGGCAGTTTGGCTCATATTTCTGAGGTTGGGTGTAGATCCATGGTTAGAGAGTGGTACGGGTTGATAGCTTCAGGCTATGGTTTTCAGGTTTCTCAGGCCGGTAGTTTGTTGGCACAATTGCAAGTGCAACCTGTTTTGATCGATCGGATCAAAGCTTTACAAGCTGAGGATCCACAGTTGAAACGAATTATTTAGGAGGTTCAACAGGACGGTAATTCTGAGTTCACTTTTGTGGATGGTGTTCTAAAACATGGTTCGAGATTGTGTGTTCCGGATTCAGATGGTTTGCGGGACCAGATTCTGGAAGAAGCGCACAAGTCTGCTTATAGTGTTCATCCGGGTTCTACTAAAATGTACCATTATATTAAGGGTACCTACTGGTGGAGCGGGATAAAGAAGGATGTCGCTGAGTATATTTCTAAGTGTCTGACTTGCTAGCAGGTGAAGCTGGAGCATTAGAGACCTTTTGGCTATTTGCAACCACTACCTATTCTAGAGTGGAAGTGGGAGCGGATTGCCATGGATTTTGTGGTTAGTTTACCACGTACTCGACAGGAGTACGATTCCATCTGGGTGATAGTTGGCCGTATGACCAAGTCAACTCATTTCCTTCCGATTAAGGTTTCGTATACTGCTTCGAGGTTGGCTAGTTTGTACATCGACAGGATTGTCAATTTGCATGATGTACCGGTTTCTATTGTGTCAGACAGAGGTTCTGTGTTTACTTCGAGGTTTTGGAAAGCGTTACATGAATCTTTGGGTTCTCAGTTGGATTTCAGTAAAGCTTTTCATCTTCAGACTGACGGTCAGTCTCAGAGGACTATTCAGACATTGGAGGATATGCTCATGATGTGTGTTCTCGATTTTCAGGGTAGCTGGGATATTCATTTGCCGTTGATTGAGTTTTCTTACAACAACAGTTACCACGCTAGTATCGAGATGGCGCCGTATGAGGCTTTGTACGGGCGGAAGTGTAGATCTCCTATCTGTTGGGAGGAGGTTGGAGAGCGTAAACTCTCGGGAGCAGAGATTATTCAGATTACCTCATAGAAGGTACCGTTGATCAAACGGAGGTTACAGACTGCTTTTAGTCGGCATAAGAGTTATGCTGATCCGAAGAGGAAAGACATAGAGTTTCATGTTGGTGATTACGTGTTTCTTCGGGTTTCGCCTATGAAAGGCGTGGTTCGTTTTGATGTCAAGGGAAAGATTGCACCGAGGTATATTGGTCCTTATGAGATCTCAGAGAGGATTGGAGCTGTGGCTTATGGTCTGGTTCTGCCGCCAGACATGTCTTTAGTGCATCCTGTATTTTATGTGTCTATGTTGAGGAAGTACGTTTCTGATCCTTCGCACGTGATTGTGCCACAGAGCGTTGAAATTGACCAAGAGTTATTGTATGAGAAACAGCCAGTTGAGGTTGTTGATACGCAAGTGCGTACGTTATGGAACAAGGAGATTCCGATGGTCAATGTTCTCTGGCTCAATCATTATGTAGAGGAGTGCACTTGGGAGACCGAGTCGGATATGCGGAATCGCTATCCTTTTCTTTTTCCGTGAGGTAGGATATTTTGATTTTATATGATTTTTGTGAATTGTATCTGTGCTACATGTTGTACTAGAGTTATTTACTTGTCATGTTAAATTCGAGGACGAATTTTTAATTAGTTGGGGAGAATGTAATATCCAGTAAAATTTTAAATTATTTTTTGATAATTTTTCCCGTAGTTTTCTGGTCGTTTCCAGTTTTGTGGTTCGATTCGAGACTAGTTAGAGTTTGAGGATACTTCGGTTCAGTTTGTGGTTCAACCAAAAGGGTTGAACCACACATGTCGAATCAGGTCTCAAAAGAGACCTGATTCAAAAGTTATGTCTCGTACGAGACCATCAGGTCTCGTACGAGACCCATGATTTTAGGACTGGTCTCGTACGAGACCAGGCGTTCTCAAACGAGAACCAAGCCAAATTTGGCTGGTCTCGTTCGAGAATTGTTTTGCCGTGGGAGGGGGGCAGTTTAGACATAGATTTCTTTACGTTTTAGACTGTTTATAAATCAAATTCTAACCCTAATTCTTTCTCCACACTTCAAAGAAACCATAGCCGTCATTCCCTTCCGTTTTTGCTGAGAATTCGCTGATCAAAATCCCTCTCAAAGTTCGAGAAAAATCATCGGTAAGTTTGTATTTTAATTTCAGTTTTGGCTTTCAACGGCATTCCGTATTTTTGATCGTTCTCTTTCGTTGTTAGATCAAAATCGATTCCGTTTAATCTCTGAGATTCTAGACTCACGTCTCTATGATTCCCCACCTCGATTTTGCAAAATGGTATGTGATCGACCTCGTTTCAATCGCCGTACGGTTTACCGTTTTGAGTTTGTTTTCGCTGTTCTTGGATTTGGCATGTTGCTGCAGATGCCTTGCTCTGTTCATTGGCTTTGATTTCATTATTCTTCATGATCTTAGACCTCCAAGGATGTTAGAAAATCATCAATAAGTTGTTTGTTTTGTATTAATTGTCGTTTGATTCATCGTCGTCAATAACTGGTTTATGCCGTTCCTCCATATTTTGCTACTGTTACATGTTTAAGTTTTTGGTAAATGATTGTTGTTGGCTTAAGGTCATGCTAATGAATTGTTAAATTCCTTTAGGTTTTTTTAATGATTAGGTATATAACTCAGGAGCTTGGTTTTATGTCTTGTTGAAGGAAATTGTGAGCATGGCGGGTCTGTTTGATTTTGAAAGGAAAGTGATGGCTAAATATCCATTGTAATCACCAAAATATTTTGCTTAAAACAATTAAATCCTTAAGTTAAACTTTAGCATTTGTTTTGATTATAACTTGGATTTCGTTTTGATTAGAATATTTTAAACGATAATTAATTGTAAATTTAGTTGATATAATTACTCGGGTATTTATATTCAATTTCGAATAACAAAGTGGCTAAAGTACAATTTAGCCCCTAAATGTTTTTGAACTTATTTGATTAAGTGGTTGGTTAGTAACTTTATATTTCAATTTAAATTATAATAACTATATTTAATTTCGAAAATCTATTTAGCATGAAATTGGCTATACAATTTAGCCCTTGAATATTTTCATAACTTAATTAAGTGAGTTTTTTGTTAGTAACTTTATATTTTGTTTTAATTATAGATAAAAGTAATTAATTTGATTTCGAATATCAAATTGGCTAAAGTACAGTTTACAGCCTAAATTAGCTAACGTACAGTTTAGTCCCTAAACTTTTATAAACTTAAAATGGTTAAGTTTTGGTTGTAACTCGGGTTACTTGAAAATGAAGTTATTGAGTTCTTCTTTTAAAATGGATTATTATTTTATCGAATTATTTTATAAATATAAACTCGGGTTTATATTTGATAAACGTTTTGAGTCGGGTTAGACTTGGATCACCCGACAAGTGAGGTTAGCTTGGTAGTTATTGATAACACGGTTAACCCACTATTTGGAAATTAATTATTATTTAAAGATTTTTAAATAATATTTGTAAATTGGATTTTAAAGAGAGAACTCAATAGACTTGTATTAATTGGGCGTTTCTACCTATTGGGTATATTAGTGTTGCTCTGGATTATTTTATTCCGACGTGTTACTTGTGCTAGTCCTACGTGGTGTCTAGTACTCTCTAGAGTTAGGGTCTGTTTTAATAATTATTTATTTTGTCTAGACCCGACTACTATTCGTGCCTTAGAGGCGAACCAAGATTAGTTGCTTGCCGGTTATCACGTGGATTAGCAAGCAGTGAGTTTGTACTTACTATTTACCGCTTTATTAAATAAATTATTATTTTATTATTAAATATATAAATTGTATGTATATTGCGAACTGTTTTCATATTATGGCTCTTAATTGGAACATGCTACCTAATGGGCATCATTAGGACTGCGTGGGCACCGGTAATGATCTGGGTAAGGTATTTATGGAAATTTGGTAACTCGGTGTGAGCATAGCTCTCGGGACCAAATAGAGTAACTCGGTGTAGCACAGCTCTCGGGACTCTGGATATTGTAAAAGTGTGGTCAGTGGTAACTCGGTGTAGCTCAGCTCTCGGGACCAGGCCTATTGGATTATGTTTATTATTTAGAATTGTGGATTAGGGTTCCAACTATTATTCGTAATATCGTTATTAAATGTTTTAAACGGTTTTAAAGGTTTTCCACTTGCTAAATGTAAATAGTGGTATACACTCATCTTAGTATATCTAACCCCGTTGTTTTCTAAATTTTCCATAGTTTTGATTTGAGAGAGTTAGCTGATCTCCATTCTTTGTTTTTCCGGAGGTTCATTTATTTTGATAAACTGTAAAACTATTTTATTCTTAGACCGCAATAGTAACTAGATGTCTTTATTTATTTGTAATTGTTTGTCGAATTGGTTCGACTGGATTACTATTGCTTTGGCATGTTATATGATTATTCAAGATTATTTATGTTATGCCTATTTACAACTCAGTATTGGAAAGCATGTTATATTTAAATGTTGAATATTATAACTGCTAGAATTAGGCTGAAGTCTCGGTTGCCCCCGAGCATTGGTTTTCTGCAGGTTTATTGTAATTGTATGATAAAAGGAAGGCTAGCTACGAGTGTTGGTACTACATTACCCATGCCCTAGCGCCAGTCACGATTCATGAAAATGGGTCGTGACAACCGTTGACTAAACCAACACAGAAAGGTGTTAAGTTTGAGTGGAATGACAAGTGCGAGGCGAGCTTTGAGAAGCTCAAGGAGATTTTGACTACAACTCCGGTTCGAGATTGTGTGTTCCTGATTCAGATGGTTTGAGGGACCAGATTCCAGAAGAAGCGCACAATTCTACATATAGTGTTCATCCGGTTCTACTAAAATGTACCATGATCTTAAGGGTACCTACTGGTGGAGCGGGATGAAGAAGGATGTCGCTGAGTATGTTTCTAAGTGTCTGACTTGCCAGCAGGTGAAGCTGAAGCGTTAGAGACCTTTTGGCTATCTGCAGCCACTACCTATTCCAGAGTGGAAATGGGAGCGGATTGCTATGGATTTTATGGTTGATTTACCACGTACTTGGCAGGGGTACGATTCCATCTGGGTAATAGTTAACCGTATGACTAAGTAAGCTCATTTCCTTTCGATCAAGGTTTCTTATCCTGCTTCGAGGTTGGATCAGTTGTACATCGACAGGATTGTCAGTTTGCATGGTGTACCGGTTTCTATTGTTTCAGATAGAGGCTCTGTATTCACTTTGAGGTTCTGGAAAGCGTTACAGGAATCTTTGGGTTCTCGACTGGATTTCAGTACAGCTTTTCATCCTCAGACTGACGGTCAGTCTGAGAGGACTATTCAGACATTAGAGGATATGCTCAGGATGTGTGTTCTCGATTTTCAGGGTAGCTGGGATGCTTATCTGCCATTGATTGAGTTTTCTTACAACAACAGTTACCACGCGAGTATTGAGATGGCACCTTATGAGGCTTTGTACGGGCGCAAGTGTAGATCTCCTATCTGTTAGGAGGAAGTTGGAGAGCGTAAACTCTCGAGATCAGAGATTATTCAGATTACCTCAGAGAAGGTGCCGTTGATCAAACGGAGGTTAGAGACTGCATTTAGTCGGCATAAGAGTTATGCTGATCCGAAGAGGAAAGACATTAAGTTTCATGTTGGTGATTTTGTGTATCTTCGGGTTTTGCCTATGAAAGGCGTGGTTCGTTTTGGTGTCAAGGGAAAGTTGGCACCAAGATATATTGGTCCTTACGAGATTTCCTAGAGGATTGGAGCTGTGGCTTATCGTCTGGTTCTGCCGCCAGACATGCCTTTAGTGCATCCTGTATTTCATGTTTCGATGTTGAGGAAGTGTATTTCCGATCCTTCGCACGTGATTGTGCCTCAGAGCGTTGAGATTGACCAAGAGTTATCGTATGAGGAACAGCCAGTTGAGGTTGTTTATACGCAAGTGCGTAAGTTGCGGAACAAGGAGATTCTGATGGTCAAAGTTCTCTGGCGCAATTATTTTGTAGAGGAGTGCACTTGGGAGACCGATTCGGATATGCGGAATCGCTATCCTTTTCTTTTTCCGTGAGGTACGATATTTCGATTTTATGTGATTTTTATGAGTTTTATTTGTGTTACGTGTTTTACTGTTGTTAATTGCTTATCGTGTTAAATTCGAGGATGGATTTTTAATTAGTTGGGGAGAATGTAATATCCCGTAAAATTTTAATTTATTTCTCGATGAATTTCCGGTAGTTTTCTGGTCGTTTTCAGTTTTGTGGTTCGTTTCGTGGCTAGTTACAGTTTGTGGGTGCGTTGGTTCAGTTTGTGGTTCAACCAAAAAGGGTTGAACCACACTTTTTGAATCAGGTCTCAAAAGAGACCTGATTCAAAAAAGAATTATGTCTCGTACGAGACCTATTGATTTTTGGCCTGGTCTCGTTTGAGACCAGGCGGTCTCGAACGAGAACCAAGCCAAATTGGCTAGTCTCGTTCGAGACCAGCTTTGCCATCCAGGGAGGGCATTTCGGACCTTCGTTTCTCCTCTTTCGAATTCGTATATTAATCAAATTTTAACCCTAATTCATTCTCTATTCTACAAAGAAAACCTAGCCGTATTTGTTCACTTTATCCTCTGAGAAATTGCTGATCAAAATCCCTCTCAAAGTTTGTAGAAAAGCATCGGTAAGTTTGGTTAAGGATTTTCAGTTTTAGCTTTAAACGGTAATTCCGTATTTTTGATCATTCTCTCTCGTTGTTAGATCGAAATCAATTCCGTTTCGTCTAAGGGATTCTAGACTCACGCCTCTACGATTTCCCACCTTGATTTCGCAAAACGGTACGCAATCGACCTCGTTTCAATCGCCGTAAGGTTATCGTTTTTAGTTTATATAAACTGTTTTGTGGTTGAATTAGCTACTGCCGACACTTTTCTTTTCCTTGGCTGTGTTTCTACTTCATTCATGTTATAAACCTCTTGGATGATTAGTCGTTAATAGTTTAAGATATCGGTTAGAGATTCATATTTGGTGCCGACTCGGATTCATGGATAGATTGCCGATTACTATCTTCGTTTTGTTTTTGTTGTTTGCTAATTTACGTGTAGCTATTACTTGGGTATGATAATTATGATGTAGTTTCATGGGTTGTTATATAATCTTGGAATTGTAATTATGAATAAAGCTTATTGTTCTTTGTTTCATGATTCTGTATATTGATGTTCAAGCTTGGGCGGGTTGTTTCAATTTAAAAGGAAATGGATGGCTAATTGCGTGTAATTTGGTGAACTCACTCAGTTTTATATTGACCCCGTTGCTCCTCCCATTTTTTAGGGATAGTATGATATGTTTTGAAGAGTCAAGCTTCCGAAGTTTTAATTCTCGGAAGTCATTTGTACAAGAAGTGAAAGAAGGTTTTCATTCTAGCGGTCCGCAGTAGTCTAGATGTTTTTGTCTATGTATTTGTCTAGCGCATTTTTACTCTGATATTTTTGTAAAATGGGGTCACATGTATTTTGATATATGAAAAATGATGTGATTTGCGAAAAATTTACACAAGATTTTAGGCTTTCTACGGGTTTCGGAGCTACCACTCCCATTCCCTAGCGCCGGTCGCGACTCATAAATTTGGGTCGTGACAATGGTGGTATCAGAGCAATGGTTTAGTGTTCCTAGGCCATTGTTCTTTTGTGATCGAAGTATCGCAAAGAGTCAGTCAATACCTAGGAACTACTGCGGATTATAGGAATTTCTAGTCATGTCTTTTGAACGTTATCATCTATTTCATCGATTTTTCAAATGTTTTACAAAGATGTCCCTTCCTATATGTGCTACTAGGAGTCGAGTTAGATGTGTGCGCGAGCACAGTATATGTTTGTGTTTACTTGAGTAAGCAATACGCTTTCGAGTATCTATAGTCTACGAAGAGTTGTATACTCTCGAGACTCATATTATATAAGAACATCGTTATGAATCGCAATGGTTTTGAATTGATTGAATGGTATATGATGGATGAGATATGTATTGCTTTGCTGTGCGATCACTCGGGAGAGTGATATGCTCACAGGTATGTACGCCTGTGATAATATATATGATATGTGAAATGTGTGTTTGTGATTGGTTGTTATGGATAGAACTTGCGCTTATTGATTAGATGCTTATAACCATGATAGTGATACGTGTATAGACGACGTGATTTCACGTATTTTATTTTTTTGCTAAGTCTATGATGAGTGGGATACTCACGAGACTTATAGAGCGAATGTAACTGTGGAAGGCCTAAAGAAATGAAACATTCCTAAGGTTCAGCTCGTGTATATGGCAATTAATTACGATGGTTTATATGTGCTATATTTTAAGGAATTCGGCGGGATTCCTTATCATATATCCGCCATGTGATGAACGAAGAACTACTCGGGCGCGTGCCGCTACACAGCTAGTATATAAAGCCCGGGAAGAGGAAGGAAGTAGTGTAAGCGAATAAGACCCAGCTTAATAGGCAAGTAGAAGTCGAGAATAGGCGGAGGTCAAAGGAGATTCGGAGTAGGCTAAGTTGAGAATGTATAGGCATCGAAAATGCCGCAATAACCCAACGTTGATGATTGTCCGTTTGCAGCAGAAGTAGTTAAAATGAATAGTAGTACGATAAATGATAAGAACGAGTAGTTATAAAGAGTCTGATGTCAAAGAAACTTACGTAAAACCCGTTTTATGATAACGAAAGTATTTGATCGAAACAAAATGTTTTGAAAAGACATAATTGTGCACGGACACGAATCATAAGAACATCGCATTGACACGAATATAATTGCATCACTACATCCATATTGCATTCACTAATAGGACATGCATCATATACATTGTGTATGTTTGAAAATGAAAAAGAGAAGTGTCATTGCAAGTCTTGTGATGAGAGAAGTCATCACACCGGCACACAATTATGACATGATTTGAGAAATGAAAAGTATTGTGATTTTAAACGGATGAGTTTTCCAACGTAAGTAAGCTCAGACAGGGACTCTGTATATAGAGGCATAGGACAAGACTGATCATCTTGTTAAGCCTATATAAGAATCTATGTATTTAGAACGGCGAATAGTATAACGCGATATGAAATGTATCGAAATTTGAATTGTAAATCTTTAAATCAGTCTCGTATGTTGAATACGAAGACTTCGACGCTACTTTACACGTTTGTAAAGTAATAGCGACCGCGCTTAAAGTAAGAGCGAGAGTACCTCGAGAATGGGGGAATCGAACATAGGAGTTAGTTGCAAAAGAGACGCGAACCCACGTGCAAGAAGATATTATTGTAGTCGATCAAAGAAAGAGGGATTGATTCATAATGATTATGAATCATGGGTCAAGAAATTGTTTGGATTGTTAACGTAAGAAGTTACTTTATAGGTATATCGAGGTACTTTCATATAAGGATGGTAATAGATGGGATACCGTATAAACCTAATTGTAAAGTCAACAGTTAGTGAATGATTAATTATCGCATTGCATCGGAAGTGTGGAAAAAAAATGATAAGTTAAGAATAAAGATTGGTTAAGTAATATAAGAAGATTATGAAAATCCGAGGACGAATTTTTATAAGGGGGGAAGATTGTAATAATCTAAATTTTTGAGGTATAATGTGTAGTGCCACCGGGCATAATCGTAAAGATTAAGAACGTAGGATTGGATAATAAGGACTTAGACTGAAGCAGGTCTATTGGAATTATCGTAGAATAATAATTTAAATTGAAAATTATTATGCGAGCAATTGGATTTAATAGAGACAAAAAGGGAATAAAATAAAATAAGTTGGAAAGCCAGAGCTAATAATATTCACATCAAGGTCCGTGAAATATTATTAATAAATGATCGTCAAAGTTTCGTAAGTATATGAAATCGTTTTAGAAGAAAGTTTGACGATTAGTTAAGAATAAGGGTTAAAGTGCAAATTAGCCACTTTAAGGGCTAAAGTGGACTTTTAACCATAAACTTCCGGAGGACGTTGTGTTTTACTCTATTTTCTCAAGATAAGAAAATAATATCGATAAAGTGGTTATCGATAGTTATTAATATGAAAATTGGACGAAAAAGTGAGAAAAAGTGCAAGTTAGCTCAAAATGGAAATTTGAGCGTTTTTGGCCAAAATTGCCAAAATAAATTATTGGAAAGTAAAGCTATAAGATATGGAATTAAAATTATTTATTTGGAAATAAATAATACGGAATTTATCGAGAATCGAATTGTTAAGCAATTAGTGGACTAAATCGGACAAAATAAAAGTTAGTAATCGAAGTGTAAGGAGGTGGCAACTCCAAGGATTAAAGGAGGCACTTTGCCAATAAAATATAAATCCTTTTCTCTTGATTTAAACCAGCAAAAACCTCATTTTCAGCCAACAAAATCGTCATCTTCTTCCTTGATCCAAGAACATGCTAAATCTTTTCAAGGCCATATCTAACTCGTTTCTTATCCGATTTGGACGATTCTTGCAGCCACGGAAAGAGGAGAACGACCTATACTGATCTAGCCCACAAGGTAATAAGATCATCATTTAGTTAGGGCTGTAGAGCTTTGATTTCGGTTTTGATGTTCATTAATGGTGGTGATGATTTGAAGGTTAGAATTGATGTTTATGGTGATGATTCATGGAGCTAAACCTTTGGTGATGAACAACAACTAAGGTAAGCAAGGTAAGCCAATTAATTGAAATTTCCATGGTTCAATTTAATGGAATAATGATGAGAACAATTAGGTTTTTGGAGCTAGGTTGATGATTGTATCTTTGGTGTTTGATAAGGTGATGAGTTTTCGATTGGAGCTTGAAATTTGAAGTTTTGATGATTGATTTTTGGAGGGTTTCGGTTCGGTCACTAAGCCAAAACATTAAACTCAAGGTAAAAACTCTAAACTTGGTGATTGATGATGATTTAATTGAGTTATGTTGAGGCTTGAATGAGTTTGGTTGAATTTTGGTCACGTATAGAAAACTGTTTTGAGGTTGTTATGGAGTCAAGTTTGAGTAACGTTTTGAATGGTTTAAAGTCGGTTTTATTGTCGTAAAAATGGTCGAATGTGAAGTCAGTATGTCAGACTATGAAACGGTGGTGGAGGTTTTGCCCCGAAGAGCAGAACCAGCCTGCTCCGGTGAGCAGAACAGGGCTGCTCACCGGAGCAGGTTGCTGGAAATCTGCTGGCCAGAGCCCAGCAGTAGACAGCCCAAGGGGGGTTGTTTCAGCAGCCCCCAGCCGCTCATACGTCCGTCGAAATTCATTCGGTCCTTAACGGAAGTTGTAGTCGGGGTGTTTGACTATAGGATTACATAATTTGTTTGGTGTTTGGACGTTTTTAAGTATGTCGTTTATTGGTTCAAAGTTGACTAGTTAGTCACTTTGAAAAATATTAAATTTTAAGGGAAAAGGCAAATAAAATAAATTGTATAATCGGAAGTGTGAAATGATAATTATCGAAGTTAAAAAGGATATCGACTTCGGAAAAGTCGGATTAAAAATGAGGTAGACGCATTTAAAGTTAAGTGGAAATTATGAGTTAAAGAAATGAGTTAAAACATGTTTAAGGAGCAAACTTTGAAATAAGATTGTGAGCTAACGGAATGTCGGAATGAGTTGATTTTGGTGTCGTTTTGTTCGTTATAATATTGAGAATGAAAGTGCGGAATAGCTGCTGCCATAACAGTGGCAGAACAGCAGCAGAATGGGCTGCAAACACAGCAGCCCATAAGGCTAAATTCTGCAATCCATAAGACTAGTCCGGGGTAGCAACTTCCAAACTAGTTTCCGACACTTCCGAACGCTAATTTCAAACCAAGGTCTAAATGGAAGTTGTAGACGACATTCCAAACTTTAGGAATGTTATTTTTATTTAGAGATTGGACCATTCTAAGTAACAGTTTTAATAGCTCAAAATTGGTCGAAAAACATTAATTAAAAAGGGAAGATTAAGAAGCTATTTTTGAGTAAACTTTTGGAGACTTTAGAGATGTCAAAGGAAGTTTGAGTCTAAATGAAAGTCGTAGACGATGTTGTGGACTATAGATATGTCCAATTTATTTAGAATACGGGCTATTTTAAGTAAGCATTTTCAATAGCCGAAATTGGCTAGAAACATAATTTTGGTTAAGTTAATAATAGCTAGAATTTTATTAATTCTTGCTATTATTATATTTGCGTAGACTCGACGAAGCGACTATCGATAAAGATCGAGGCAAACGGATCAAGATATCGTCATGCTTATTTGAAGAATTTGGATAGCAAGTGGCGAGTACAATTTAAATTACTCGTCAATATTCATAAAGCCGCGTATTTTCATACGAAAGGCTATATGAATATTTATATATTCGAAATGTATGTTTGCAAATGTACTATATATATATGTTTTGAAATACCTGTTTATCGTATTATGTTATTTTCATAATAATATAAATAAATAAAGAGAATATACTTATTTAAATACCGGGGAAGGGTAAAGCTATACAATATGAAATCGAACATCGAATAAATTACAAGTATCGAATCAAATATGAATAAGGAAATATAGTACATTCCGATATGTACTATCAAACATAATAAATACCCATACGTGCGTGTGTTATAGATGTATGCTTGTAGATTGTAATGTGCATGCCATGGTCCATAAAGGATCAATATAACAGAACGAAAAATACAAAATCAATTAGTAAACGTAAAATGAGAATTGTACTATGGTACACCCAATAATAAGAACTGAGATACAAGGTTGAACTCGGTAGAATTATCCCGGGACCTGTATCTCATCCATTCTCGATAATAGTCCTTGGGACTCATACGAAATAAAAAGTAAGTATACATCGAGAAATTGTACGAAACAAGATCGTGAAGCAATACGGAACAAACTTTCCTATTAAATGACAACATGAATTATATGAATCAATAGTGAAGTTTAAAAGACCCGCAGGGTGCAGAGTCCGGGTACAGACACGAGGTTAAACTCGGTTGAACTATCTCGGGACCCGTGTCTAAGGAGTAACTCGGTTGAATTATCTCGGGACTCCTATCGATCGTTTGGGATTGAGAAATGGTACAAGTAACTCGGTTGAATTATCTCGGGACTGTACCATATGGTTATGGGTAACTCGGTTGAATTATCTCGGGACCCAACCATAAGGATCAAGTCACAAGAGACTTGCCAATGATTTAGTTTGACTTAGAATCATGATAATATAAACTTAGATTTAAGATTTGGTCGAAAACTAATGCAACAAAACGAGAAAGAAAAACATCAATATCATAATAAGAAATCAATGACGACAAATACTTATAAACTATAAGTTTACGAAATAATCAAAGAGTTATGAAGGAAAGTAAAGAAGATACATAATATGATGTCAAAAGATTAGTTTGATATATAAAATGGGTCTTCAACGGATTTTAACCCTTTATGTGATTTGCGTGTAATTTGGTGAACTCACTCAGTTTTATACTAACCCCGTTGCTCCTCCCATTTTTCAGGGATAGTATGATATGATTTGAAGAGTCAAGCTTCCGAAGTTTTAATTCTCGGAAGTCATTTGTACAAGAAGTGAAAGAAGGTTTTCATTCTAGCGGTCCGCAGTAGTCTAAATGTTTTTGTCTATGTATTTGTCTAGCGCATTTTTACTCTGATATTTTTGTAAAATGGGGTCACATGTATTTTGATATATGAAAAATGATTTGATTTGCGAAAAATTTACACAGGATTTTAGGCTTGCTAAGAGTGTCGGAGCTACCACTCCCATTCCCTAGCGCCGGTCGCGACTCATAAATTTGGGTCGTGACAGATTATTATTATTTTGGCATGTTATATAACTATTCAGGATTATTTATGTTATGCCTATTTAAGACCAGTATTTGAAAGCATGTTATATTAAATATTGAATATTATAATTGCTAGATTTAGGCTGAAGTCTCGGTTGCCCTCGAGCATTGGTTTTATACAGGTTTATTATAATTGTATGTTATAAGGAAGGCTTGCTACGGGTATTGATACTACATTACCCATGCCCTAGCGCCGGTCACGATTCATGAAAATGGGTCGTGACAAACGTTTGGATTTGTTTCTTAACGTTTTAAACGTTTGGCTTAAATCGCTAAAAAGGTGAAACGTTAGGAATTTTTTTCATAACATGTAAACGTTTGGATTTGTTTCATAACGTTTTAAACGTTTGGCTTATAGCGCTAAAAAGGTGAAATGTATGGATTTATTTCGTAACATTTTAAACGTTTGGATTTGTTTCATAACGTTTTGAACATTTGGATTTGTTTCGTAACGTTTTAAACATTTGGATTCGTTTTGTAATGTTTTAAACGTTTCGATTACATCGCTAAAAAGGAGAAACGTTAGGATTTGTTTCATAATGTTTTAAACGTTTGCCTTAAATTGCTAAAAAGGTGAAATGTTTCGATTTGTTTTATAACGTTTTAAATGTTTGGCTTAAATAGCAAAAAAAATGAAACGTTAGGATTTGTTTTATAACTTTTTAAACGTTTGGATTTGTTTCGTAAAGTTTTCAACGTTTGGATCTGTTTCGTAACGTTTTAAACGTTTGAATTTTTTTCGTAACGTTTTAAACGTTTGGATTTGTTTCCTAACGTTTTAAATGTTTGGTTTCAATCGCTAAAAAGGTGAAACATTAGGATTTGGTTCGTAACATTTTAAATGTTTGGATTAGTTTCGTAACGTTTTAAATGTTTGTCTTAAATCGCTAAAAAGATGACACGTTTGGATTTGTTTCGTAATGTTTTAAACGTTTTGATTTGTTTCGCAACGTTTTAAACGTTTGGCCTAAATAACTAAAAAGGTGGAATGTTAGGATTTGTTTCGTAACGTTTTAAACGTTTGGCTTACCTCGCTAAAAAGGGGAAACGTTAGCATTTGTTTCGTAACATTTTAAATGTTTGGATTTATTTCGCAACGTTTTAAATGTTTGGTTGAAATCGCTAAAAACTGAAAAGTTTGTATTTATTTCATAACGTTTTAAACGTTTAGATTTGTTTCATAATGCATTAAACGTTTGGATTAAATCGCTAAAAAGGTGAAACGTTGCGATTTGTTCTGTAATGTATAAAATGTTTAGATCTGTTTCGAAACGTTTTAAACGTTTGGGTTTGTTTAATAACGTTTTAAATATTTGGCTTAAATCGCTAAAAAGGTAAAAAGGTTAGGATTTGTTTCATAACATATTAAACATTTCGCTTAAATCGCTAAAAGGGTGAAACGTAAGGATTTGTTTCGTAATGTTTTAAACGTTTGGATTTGTTTCATAACGTTTTATGCGTTTGGATTTGTTTAGTAACGTTTTAAACGTTTCGCTTAAATCACTAAAAAGGTGAAATGCTAGGATTTGTTTTGTAACGTTTTAAACGTTTGGATTTGTCTCGTAAATTTTTAAACATTTGAATTTGTTTCGTAACGTTTTACACGTTTGGATTTGTTTTGTAACGTTTTAATCATTGGATTTATTTCGTAACGTTTTAAACGTTTGGCTTAAATCGCTAAAAAGGTGAAACGTTAGGTTTCGCTTCGTAACGTTTTAAATCTTTGGCTTAAATCGCTAAAAAGGTGAAACATTAGGATTTGTTTTATAACGTTTTAAACTTTTGGATTAATTTAATAACGTTTTAAAGGTTTGGCTTAAATCGCTAAAAAGGGGAAACGTTTGGATTAGTATGTAACATTTTAAAAGTTTGGATTTGTTTCGTAATGTTTTAAACGTTAGGATTTGTTTCGTAACGTTTTAAACTTTTTGATTTTTTTCGTAACGTTTTAAATGTTTCGCTTAAATCGCTAAAGAGGTGAAACGTTAGGATTTGTTTGGTAACATTTGGATGTGTTTCGTAACGTTTTAGACATTTGGCTTAAATAGCTAAAAAGGTGAAAAATTAGGATTTGTTTCGTAACATTCAAAACATTTGGATTTATTTTGTAACGTTTTAAACGTTTGACTTAAATCGCTAAAAAGGTGAAATGTTCGGATTGGTTTCGTAACGGTTTAAACATTTGGATTTGTTTCGCAACGCTTTAAATGTTAGGATTAAATCGCTAAAAAGGTGAAACATTATGATTTGTTTCATTAAGTTTTAAACGTTTGGATTTGTTACGTAATATTTTAAACGTTTGGATTTTTTTCGAACATTTTAAACCTTCAGATTTGTTTAGTAACGTTTTAAACGTTTTGCTTAAATCGCTAAAAAGGGAAAACGTTAGGATTTGTTTCTTAACGTTTTAAACGTTTGGCTTAAATCGCTAAAAAGGCGAAACGTTAGGAATTGTTTTTCATAACATGTTAAACGTTTGGATTTCTTTCATAATGTTTTAAACTGTAATACCCCATGAAATATTAAATAATTTTTTTTCGTTGAGTTCCGATAATAATTGGAGTAGGTTGCGGATTTGTGGTTCAATTGGTGGTTTAATTAATTGTTTGGTTTGGTTTTTGATTTAATTAGATATAATTTTTGATCGACATTTCGGTTCTTGATCGATATTTCAATTGTTCTAGTACCAAGTTGAGATTCGTCTCGTCCCCGTGAAAATAGACTCAGTCCTCTACGTTTCTACTATTCGTTTTACGGTAAACGGTACGTTAATCTCTACATTTAAGCGCCGTTACGGTACATCGTTTTGATGTTCTTGCCTACGTTTGTTCATATTAATTTATGTCGTTTTGTTCATGGAGTTTTCTTGCCACTGCAAATCCTTATGACTAAAGATCTCATGTTGTTGTTTGTATAATCGAATTGCCTTGGTCGTAATGATTTTTGTGGTTGTTCTTTGGTCTTGAATATTGGCTACCGAACTCTTCTTGTCCACCATTCTTATTGTTGCCATTGTTTGTGAACTCTATGGATATTAAGTGATTTGTGTTATGTTTATAAGTTCAGAAATTAAAATGTTGTTCTTTTATAGAATTGGTAATCGGAACTTTGATGGTATCATTATTGGCCTTGGGTCTTGCTGCGTAACTGTGTTGGCTTTGAGCATTTGTTTCTGGAAAGTAAATTTTATGATATGAAAAGCTTGTAATGATGATGGCCACAGTTTTGAATTATGGCGGCATGCAATGTCTCTTAGTATTGGGCTTTTGTTCAAAATGATGTTTGAATTTTGAATGGTTAATAATTTAAAATTATTGGCTTTTATTTCCATAATTCTTATTGGGTATTTATAAGTGTTGATTATTATTTAAAATCTTAAATTTTTAAATTTTTGAATTGTTGATTTTAAATCGAACTCTTAATTTTCGTTTTGAATTCTAAATTGCTAATTAATAATATTATTTTAAATCTAAAAAAATAATATAAGTAACGATTATAATTTAAATTTTTTATATTTTTTATTATTATATTTTGAAAAGGATAATTTATATTATAATCTTTTAAACGAATAATTACTTAAGTAATTGTCAATTTTGAGAATATTGGCTTAAGCGTGTCAATTTGGCTAAATTGCGATTTAGCTTTTAATTTATTTTCTTAACTTATTTTAGTTAAGAAATTATTTGTGAATATTGATTACTTGTGTTTTAAACTATTGAGTTCCGTTTTAATATTTAATTATTATTTTATTAATAAATATTATTTTGGAATTATAAACTATGGTTTATAATTTTGATAAAATATTTGGGTCGGGTTAGACTTGGGTCGCCCGACATGTGAGGTAGCTTGGTAGTTATCGGTAACTCGGCTAACCCACTATTAGAAATTGATTTAAATTATTATTTATACATTATTTAGATAATATTTTTCGAAACGGATTTTAATGTGAGAACTCAATAGACTTGTATTGTTTGGATATTATAATTTATCTGAGTATTGTGTTTACTCTAAATTGCTTTACCTTAACTTGTTGTTGTGCTAGTCCTATGTGGTGTCTAGTACTCTCTAGAGTTAGAGTCCATTTTTTTTAATAATTATTTAATTGTTTAGACTCGTCGACCGTTCGTTCGACGGAGACGAACCAAGAGTAGTTGCTTGCCAAGTTATCACGTGGATTAGCAAGCAGTGAGTTTGTACTTACTATTTACCGCTTTATTAAGTAAATTTTTATTTTAATATTAAATATATATATTGTATGTATATTTCGAACTGTTTTTATATTATGGGTCTTAGTTGGAACATGCTAACTAATGGGCATCATTATGACTGTGTGCGCATCGGTAATGATCTGGGTAAGGTATATTGTGAAATGTGGTAGCTCAGTGTTAGCATAGCTCTCGGGACCAAATAGAGTAACTCGGTGTAGCACAGCTCTCGGGACTCTGGATATGGTAAAAGTGTGGTCAGTGGTAACTCGGTGTAGTTTAGCTCTTGGGACCAGGCCTATTGGATTATGGATATATTTAGAATTGTGGATTAGGGTTCCAACTATTAATCGTAATATCGTTATTAAATGTTTTAAACGGTTTTAAAGGTTTTCCACTTAATAAATGTAAATAGTGGTATAAACTCATCTCAGTATATCTGACCCCGTTGTTTTTCAAATTTTCCAGAGTTATGATTTGAGAGAGTCAGCTGATCTCCGTCTTTACATTTTTTGGAGGTTTTATTTATTTTGATAAACTGTCAAACTATTTTATCCTTAGACCGCATTAGTAACTAGACGTCTTTATTAATATTACAGTTGTTTGTCGGATTAGTCCGACTAATTATATTGCTTTGGCATGTTATATTATTTACATTGGTTTATGTTATGCCTATTTAAGACCAGTTTTGGAAAGCATGGTATATTAAATGTTGAATATTATAACTGCTAGAATTAGGCTGAAGTCTCGGTTCCCGCGAGCATTGGTTTACTGCAGGTTTATTGTAATTGTATGTTATAAGGAAGGCTAGCTACAGGTGTTGGTACCGCATTACCCATGCCCTAGCGCCGGTCACGATTCATGAAAATGGGTCGTGACAAACTTGGTATCAGACTTTGATTTCAAACCAAGGCCTTAGGCATGTTATGTGTTATGTGTTTTGGCATGATAAGTTGATGTCGTGTCACAGGAACTACTGCGGAATTTCGCAACATTTTAAACATTAGGATTTGATTCGTAAAGTTTTAAACGATTTGATTTGTTTCGTAACGTTTTAAACGTTTGGCTTAAATCGCTAAAAAGGTGAAACGTTAGTATTGTTTGGTAACGTTTTAAATGTTCTGATTTATTTTGTTACGTTTTAAACGTTTGGCTTAAATAGCAAAAAAGGTGAAACATTAGGATTTGTTTTGTAACCTTTTAAACGTTTGTATGTATTTCGAACGCTTTAAACGTTTGGATTAAATCGCTAAAAGGGTGAAACCTTATGATTTGTTTCTTAATTTTTTGAACGTTTGGATTTGTTTCATATCATTTTAAACGTTTCGATTTGTTTCATAACGTTTTAAACATTTAGCTTATATCACTAAAAAGGTGAAACGTTAGGATTTATTTCGTAATATTTTAAACGTTTGACTTAAATCGCTAAAAAGGTGAAACATTTTGATTTTTATCGTAATGTTTTAAAGGTTTGGCTTAAATAGCTAAAAACATAAAATGCTAGGATTTTGTTTCATAATGTTTTAAACGTTTGGATTTGTTTCAAAACGTTATAAAAGTTTGGCTTAAATCGCTAAAATGGTGAAACGTTAGAATTTATTTCATAACATTTTAAACGTTTGGATTAGTTTTGTAAAGTTTTAAGCGTTTGGCTTAAATCGCAAAAAAGAAGAATCGTTTGGATTGGTTTCGTAACGTGTTAAACGTTTGAAGTTGTTTCATGATGTTTTAAACGTTTGGCTTAAATCGACAATAAGTTAAAATGTTAGGATTTGTTTCGTAACATTTTAAACGTTTGGCTTAAATCGCTAAAAAGGTAAAACGACAGGATTTGTTTCGTAACGTTTTAAACGTTTGGTTTAAATCACTAAATACGTGAAACGTTAGGATTTGTTTCGTTCCGTTTTATAGTTTGAATTTGTTTCGTAACGTTTCAAACATTTGGCTTAAATCGCTAAAAAGGTGAAATGTTTGGATTTGTTTCGTATCGTTTTAAACGTTTGGATTTGTTTCGTAACGTTTTAAACATTTGGATTTGATCAATAACGATTTATACGTTTAGATTTGTTTCATAACTCTTTAAACGTTTGGATTAAATCGCTAAAAAGGCGAAACATTATGATTTGTTTCGCAATGTTTTAAACGTTTGGATTTGTTTTGTAACATTTTAAACGTTTTGATTTATTTCGTAACGTTTTAAACGTTTTGATTTTTTTCATAACGTTTTAAAGATTTGGATTTATTTCGTAACGTTTTAAACGATGGCTTAAATAGCTAAAAAGGTGAAACACTAGGATTTGTTTCGTGAAGTTATAATCGTTTGACTTAAATCGCTAAAAAGGTGAAACGTTAGGATTTGTTTCGTAACTTATTAAACGTTTGGATTTGTTTAGTAACGTTTTACACGTTTGGCTTAAATAACTAAAAAGGTTAAACATTAGGATTTGTTTCCGAACGTTTTAAACATTTGGCTTAAATCACTAAAAAGGTGAAAAGTTAGAATTTGTTTCGTAATGTTTTAAACGTTTGACTTAAACCGCTAATAAGGGAAAACATTTGGATTTGTTTCTTAACGCTTTAAACGTTTGACTTAAATAGCTAAAAAGGTGAAACGTTAGGATTTGCTTTGTAAAGTTTGGCTTATATCGCTAAAAAGGTGAAACATTCGGATTTGTTTCGTAACATTTTAAAACGTTTAGATTTGTATCGTAATATTTTAAACGTTTTGGTTAAATCGCTAAAAAGGTGTAACATTTGGATTTATTTCATAAAGTTTTAAACGTTTGGATTTGTTTCGTAACGCATTAAACATTTGGATTAAATAACTAAAAAGATGAAACGTTAAGATTTCTTTCGTAACGTTTTAAAAGTTTGGTTTAAATCGTTCATAAGGTGAAACGTTTGGATTTGTTTTGTAACATTATAAAAATTTTGGGTTAAATATCTAACAATGTCAAATGTTAGGATTGTTTTTCGTAACGTTTGGCTTATATCGCTAAAAAGGTGAAACGTTAGGATTTATTTGGTAACATTTTATACGTTTGGATTTGTTTCGTAACATTTTACACGTTTGGCTTCAATAGCTAAAAAGGAGAAACGTTTGGATTTATTTCGTAACGTTTTAAATGTTTGGATTTGTTTCGTAACGCTTTAAACGTTTGGATAAAATCGCTAAAAAGGTGAAACGTTAGGAGTTGTCTCGTAACGTTTTAAACATTTGGATTAAATTACTAAAAAGGTGAAACGTTAGAATTTGTTTCATAACGTTTTAAACGTTTGCCTTAAATCGGTAAAAAGGTGAAATATTTGGATTTATTTTGTAACGTTTTAAACGTTTGGCTTAAATAGCTAAAAAAGCGTTGGATTTGTTTCGTAAAGCTTTAAACGCCTAGATTTGTTTCATAAACGTTTACATGTTTAGATTTGTTTCATAACGTTTTAAACGTTTAGATTTGTTTCGTAATGTTTAAAATGTTTAGCTTAAATCGCTAAAAAGGTGAAACGTTAGGATTTGTTTCGTAACGTTTTAAACGTTTGGATTAGTATTATAACATTTTAAACGTTTGACTTAAATCTATAAAAAGGTGAGATGTTAGGATTTGTTTCGTAACGTTTTAAACGTTTGGATTTGTTTAGTAACGATTTAAACGTTTGGCTTAAATAGCTAAAAATGTTAAATGTTATGATTTGTTTCGTAACGTTTTAAACGTTTGGATTTGATTAGTAATGTTTTAAACGTTTGGATTTGTCTCGTAACGTTTTAAACGTTTGGCTTATATTGCTAAAAAGGAAAAACGTTGGGATTTGTTTCGTAACATTATAAACATTTAGCTTAAATTGCAAAAAGGGGAAACATTAGGATTTCTTTCGTAACGTTTTAAACGTTTGGCTTAAATCGCTAAAAAGATGAAACATTTGGATTTGTTTCGTAAAGTTTTAAACGTTTGGCTTAAATAGCTAAGAACTTGAAATGTTAGGATTTGTTTCGTATTATTTTAAACGTTTGGATTGGTATTATAACATTTTAAACGTTTGGCTTAAATCTCTAAAAAGGTGAAATGTTAGGATTTGTTTTGTAACATTTTATACGTTTCGATTTGTTTCGCAACGTTTTAAACGTTTGGCTTAAATAGCTAAAAATGTGAAATGTAAGGATTTATTTCGTAATGTTTTAAACGTTTGGATTTATTTCGTAACGTTTTAAATGTTTTGCTTAAATAGCTAAACACGGTAAAAGTTTTGATATTTTTCATAACGTTTTAAACGTTTGGATTTGTTTCGTAACGCTTTAACCGTTTGGATTAAATCGCTAAAACTGTGAAACTTTATGATTTGTTTCGTAACGTTTTAAACATTTGGATTTGTTTCGTAATGTTTTAAACGTTTGGATATGTTTCGTAACGCTTTAAACGTTGGCTTATATTGCTAAAAAGGGGAAACGTTGGGATTTGTTTCGTAACATTAAAAACGTTTGGTTTAATAGCAAAAAGGTGAAACGTTAGGATTTTTTTCGTAACGTTTTAAACATTTGGCTTAAATCGCTAAAAAGGTGAAACATTTGAATTTGTTTCGTAAAGTTTTAAACGTTTGGCATAAATAGCTAAAAAATTTAAATGTTAGGATTTGTTTCGTATTGTTTTAAACGTTTGGATTAGTATTATAACATTTTAAAGGTTTGACTTAAATCTCTAAAAAGGTGAAATGTTAGGATTTGTTTCGTAACGTTTTAAACGTTAGGATTTGTTTCGGAACGTTTTAAACATTTGGCTTAAATAGCTAAAAATATGAAATGGTAGGATTTGTTTCGTAATGTTTTAAACATTTGGATTTATTTCGTAATGTTTTAAATGTTTTGCTTAAACCGCTAAACACGGTAAAAGTTTTGATTTTTTTTTATAACGTTTTAAACGTTTGAATTTGTTTCGTAACGCTTTAAACGATTGGATTAAATCGCTAAAATTGTGAAACTTTATGATTTGTTTCATAATGTTTTTAACGTTTGGATTTGTGTCGTAATGTTTTAAACGTTTGGATTTGTCTCGTAACGTTTTAAACGTTTGGCTTATATTGCTAAAAAAAGTGAAACGTTGGGATTTTTTTCTATAATACCCCAAATATTTTAAGGTAATTAAGTCGTGCCACGTGTCGTGATTTCCGATAAATTAAATTAAGAAGAATTTAATTTAATTATATCGAAAATTTAGAATAAATTTTAATAAGTCAATTAGCGGGATTTGAGGATTTGACTTTGAAAATTAATATAAAATAAATTACAAATCCCGTAATGGAATTTATTTCGCCAAAGTCCGCGAAATAATTTATAGTATTAATGGTAAAAGTTTCGAGTCGATCGGAGATCGTTTAAAATTTGGACGCGGATAGGTTATGGACTAAATTGAAAAGTTTCAAGGACCAAAGTGCAAATTGACCAATATATATATAAGAATTGAGATGGAGAAGGATCCAGATACTCTCATCTTCTTCCTCAGTTCATTTCTTTCTCTCTCGCTTCGTTTCGTACGGTTCGTCGCGCGGTTTCTGTTTCTCGTCCGTTTCCGACGTTTTATAACTCAAAACGATCGTATTTCAGTGGCGTATCACGGTAAGCTTGACGTTTTACCGTTTCGTTGATTATATTTTGAGTTATATCGATTCAAAGTTTTAGACCTCGAAACGAATATATCGTTTTAATCGATATTAGAATTGAATTATAGCGTTTTGAAGTTAGATTACGCGTTTAGGATGTTTTTTGGATCGAAAGCACGTCGGGAAGTCCGGAAAATCGGACTTCGGTGCGGCGCCGCGTTGCGGGGCTATACGCATGCATACGCGGGGCATGCGCCCGCATATGATGCGGGCTGTGCGCCCACATATGCGGGGCATGCGCCCGCATATGATGCGGGGCTGTGCGCCCGCATATGCGGTGCATGCGCCCGCATACTATGCGGTGCATGCGCCCGCATACTATGCGGGCTATGCGGTGCATGCGCCCGCATACTATGCGGGCTATGCGCCCGCATAGCGGAAGTTTGCGCCCGCATATGTTGCGGGCAATGCGCCCGCATACGGGTGCAACGCGCCCGCATATGCAGGGCACACGCCCACAGCCCTCCTAATTTTGGCAATTCGCCCGCACATTATTTTACCGATCGACCCTGTTTGATAAAATTTGATATACACGCATATCGAGACTTGAGATTAATTAATACTCGAGTATTTATCGATTAATTTGAGATATTAACCTAATGAGGTTAAAAAGGGCATTGAGTTAGAAGTGATATTTTATCCATAAACGAGCTTGATACCGTTTATCGGGATAATCACGTGAGAAGCACGACGGTTAATGATAGTTCATTGTGTCGAGTCTCGAGTCTAGAGTCAATCTTAGAATAGTATTCTAATACAAGTCAAATGTTTTAATAATTGTTTTAGATCCGGCGAGGCAAGAAGCAGCTGGACCAGTAGTTCGGGAAGCTTGACGTTCCAAAGCCCCGACGTATTTTTGGATAAGCGTTTTCTGTGAGTTTATACGATTTGCTTTTAAAGTATTTATTTAAGCAAATATTTTATATTGCTTTATGTTTGATTTGCATGATTGTGATGCGAATTCTTTCTATGAATTGCATATGCTTGATTTGAAACCAGTATTGATCCGATGGAACGTGCTACCTATTGGGCGACAATAGGACTGTGTGATCACCAGTTTTGATGTGACTCAGCTGGGAGCTGATGATGATTATGAAATTTACGATTGGGTATATGATTTTGATACGAGTGAGCACTCGGCTACGGTGTAGTCTGGAGTCCCCGTATCTAGTGGCTGGGCCACCAGCGAGTTGGACTCGCAATTTGATATTAATGATTGGGTTGCCTGATTGATGATTAGTATGTTTGAGGATTAAGGTTTCAATCGGATCCTGTACTTGGCTGCATACGATCGAGTATCGTTTTATATTTTATTTGAATACTTATTAGTAAATGTATGAACTCACTCAGTATATCCCAATATACTGACCCCCTAACAGATTTCCTTTCAGGTTAAAGACGCTTTGAAGTAACGGACTTCTATCCTACTTCTAGAAGTCTGTATTTTTGAGTATGTAAAGAAACAGTACTTTACTCCTAGAGCTGCAGTAGATAAGTATTTTGCAAGTCAGCTTGTAATGTATAGTTTTCTGTAAATATAACTTTAACGTTTTAAAGTTTTAAACGTTTTACGCTTGCTGCGTTATTTATATTGTGACTGCCAGAGGATATGTATGCCTGGCTTGTGTGCTTCTGCATGACACGTGTTTATGTATGTCATGCATGACGTTTATGTTTCGAGAAAAATTATTTTACGTTTTTAGGCTTGCTACGGGTTTCGGAGCAACCACTCCCATTCCCTAGCGCCGGTCTCGGCCCTGAGATTGGGTCGTGACAATGTTGGTATCAGAGCATGGTCCAGTTACCATTGCATATGTCAGAAGAGTGATTGATTTTCCTAGGAATCTACTGCAGCACATAGGACTCGAGTCTTGTCTTTGTTACGTATTCATTTGATTTTCAAACTTTCAGCTTTCCCTCTAGGATGTGAGTCTATCATACGTGTGTGTTCGTATGTGATGAGATGCGCGTTTAATACGATATGCGGTTGCGATAATATGCGATTATGTGGTTAAGTAACGTTGTTTGTCTTGGTCAGGATGTCTGACCAACGACAAGAAGTAGAGCGAGCTGCCGCTGCAGCACAAAATGTTATAGAAGGGGCGCATGACGTCCATCCAGAAGCTCAAGATGAGTCTTCTGTTCATGGAGGAGGTGGTGGCCAAGAGGCCCAGGCGCATCCACTTGGAGTGCAAGCGCAAGCGCAGCAACCTAATGTTGTGGGTTTTGATCTGAACCAGTTTCTTACTGAAATTGCGGCTATGCAAGCCAATCAGGCAGAGGTGCAGAATATGCATCGTGAACAACAACAGTTGCGTAACGTTGCTTTCACTGATCGAGATATCGTCTTGGCTTATATGCGCCTTAAGCCAACTAAGTTTGACGGCTCAGGCGATGCTCTCGATTTTCTCGAAGAAGTAGAACGTAACGCTCGACGCCTGCAAGCTAATGAGAGACAGACCATCATTATGGTGGAAATGTCAATGAAAGGACCCGCGAAAGATTGGTTTCAGCAGCACATTCAGCCAACCATGGACACTATGACCTGGGCTGAATTCGTGAATCGTTTTAGAGTGTTTTTCTTACCATATGCAGTGACGGAGAGTTATCGTAATCAGTGGTTGACCCTGAGTAGAGGTAATCGGTCTGTGCAAGAGTATGTGACGGAGTTTACCAGAGTGAGTAGGTTTGCACCAGACCTGACTACATACCCAGTTAGAGTGATATCGAGGTTTGTAGAGGGTCTAGGAGCTGAATTTGTGAGTCTGACGTCTGAAATCGGAAGAACCCTAGTGAAACTGATCGATAGCGCTAGGCAAATGGAAGTTTCTCTGATCCATTTTGGGAGAATTCCCGATCCTTCCAATATTGCTCCTGTGAGGAGTGATGTGTTCCGCAGCGTACAGAGCGCACCTACCCAATCATATGTTAGGAGTTATTCTCGACCCCCATTACGGCAGCAAAGAAATAAGAAAGCTCGGTATGGAACCAGAGTCAGTACTTCAGGCACCGGAATTAGTGCCAGATCGGTGAGTGACATGGGAGGCGGAGTTCCTTTATGTCTGAACTGTAATAGGAGGCACTACGTCGCGTGCTACATTGCTAATGGAGCATGTTTTAAATGTGGTCAACGGGGCCATTTTGCTAGAGATTGTCCGAGGCAAATGCCCCAGGGTTTGATGACTACTGTAGTATAGCCTTCTTATCAGCATCAGAGAACAGCGCAGCAAATAGCATCAGGATATGATCAGACAGGAAGTACCTTCACGGGCCAGAGAGGTCGTGGTTACGCAAATCGAGGAGGCAGGAATGGCGGAGGACGCGGTACTGGCCAGACTTCACAGGCTGGCGGGAGTCAGGCTAGGGTCTTTGCACTGAATCCTCAGGAGGCTCAGGCTTCCAATGCTGTTGTGCAAGGTACCTTTCCTATCGCTTCTCAAGATGCACTAATTTTATTTGATCCGGGCGCTACGCACTCATTTGTTTCGCCTAGCTTCGCTAGTAAGTTAGGAGTGCAACCAGCGTACCTTAGGAATCCTTTGTTAGTAGCTACTCCAGTCGGAGAGAGTGTGGAGGTTAGTATCGTTTATCCGTCTTGTCCTGTGAGAGTTCAAGGACGAGATTTGTTAGTTGATTTGATTTTACTCGAGGTATTAGTTTTTGACGTTATATTAGGAATGGATTGGCTAGCTCAGCACTACGCCAATGTGGATTGCCGGAAGAAGACGGTAACGTTTAACACGCCTGGAATTGAAGCGGTTTCAATTCAGGGTGACAAGATAGAATCTTCTACGAGTGTTATTTCAGCTATTAAAGCTTGTCGTATATTGGAGAAGGGATGTCAAGGATTTTTAGCGATAGTACGAGACGTGGAGAAGAAAAGTGCAAATTTAAGTGATGTACCAGTTGTATCGGAGTATCCAGACGTTTTTCCAGAGGAATTACCTGGATTACCCCCAGATCGTGAGATTGAGTTTTGTATCGAATTGGCCCCCGGCACGAAGCCGATATTGATACCTCCTTATCGAATGGCGCCAGCAGAGCTCAAAGAGCTAAAAGATCAACTAGAAGAGTTATTTGATCGCGGTTTCATCAGACCAAGTGTATCCCCGTGGGGTGCACCAGTGCTATTCGTGAAAAAGAAGGATGGATCGCTTCGACTATGTATCAATTATCGACAGCTGAACAAGGTGACGATCAAGAATAAGTATCCGTTACCTAGAATCGACGATTGGTTCGACAAATTACAAGGAGCGAAGTATTTCTCCAAGATCGACTTGAGATCAGGGTATCATCAGCTAAAGATTCGTGATGATGATGTTCAGAAGACTGCTTTTCGAACTCAATACGGACATTACGAATTTCTCGTTATGTCATTCGGATTGACGAACGCGCCAGCAGCCTTCATGGACTTGATGAATAGGGTATTCAAACCGTACTTGGATCGGTTCGTAATTGTGTTTATCGACGACATTTTGATTTATTCACGTACAGAAGAAGAGCACGCTCAGCATTTGCGGATAGTACTACAAACGCTAAGAGAGCACCAGCTTTACGCGAAATTCTTGAAATGTGAATTTTGGCTAACGGAAGTGGCTTTCTTAGGTCACGTGGTTTCACAAAGCGGCATTAAGGTTGACCCAAAGAAGATTGAAGCTGTGATAGAATGGAAGCGGCCTGAATCAGTTACGGAAGTTAGAAGTTTCCTTGGTTTAGCGGGATACTACAGACGACTCGTACAGGATTTTTCAAAGATCGCTGTACCTTTGACAAAGCTAACTCATAAAAACGTGAAGTTCAACTGGACGGATCAGTGTGAACTCAGTTTTCTGAAACTGAAAGAGTGTCTAACGACGGCACCAGTTTTAGCGTTACCAGAAGGAACGGAAGGATTCACAGTTTACTGTGATGCATCAAGAGTTGGATTAGGATGCGTCCTTATGCAACACGGTAGGGTGATTGCATACGCTTCGCGACAGCTCAAGAAGCACGAAACGAACTACCCGACGCATGATCTAGAGCTAGCAGCAGTGATATTTGCGCTAAAGATTTGGAGACATTATTTATACGGCGCTACGTGCGAGATCTTTACAGATCATAAAAGCTTGAAGTACATTTTTGATCAACGAGAGTTGAACCTCAGACAGCGAAGGTGGATGGAGTTATTAAAAGACTATGATTGCACGATACAATACCATCCAGGCAAGGCCAACGTAGTGGCAGATGCCTTAAGCAGGAAGTCGGCAGGAAGTCTCGCGCACGTTGCAACGACATGGCGGAGACCATTAATCAACGAGATTCACACGATGCTCAGCCAAGGGGTTGAGTTCGAGATTTCATCTCTCGGAAAACTCATGGCCCAGTTAACGATACGATCGACGTTGATAGATCGAATCAAAGAGTTGCAAGCGGACGACCCTCAATTAAAGCATTTAATTGAAGAAGTTCAACAAGGAAAGAGTCAAGGTTTCAGTATCGTCAACGGAATACTGAAGTACGGCAATTGAATGTGCGTTCCAGATGTGGAAGACTTAAGACAGAAGATCATGGAAGAGACTCATGGAACGATCTATAGCGTTCATCCTGGTTCTACAAAGATGTATCACGACATCAAGACGACGTACTAGTGGAGCGGAATGAAGAAAGACATCGCAGAGTTCGTGGCGAAATGCCCAACTTGTCAGCAAGTCAAGTTGGAGCATCAACGACCTTACGGATTTCTTCAACCGTTACCCATTCCGGAGTGGAAGTGGGAGCAAATCACGATGGATTTTGTAGTTGGGTTACCCAAGACGCAGAAAGGTTTTGACTCCATTTGGGTAATCGTGGATCGTTTGACGAAGTCAGCGCACTTCATACCTATTAAAACAACGTATTCGGCAGCAAAGTTAGCTCAAGAGTATATCGACAAGATCGTGAGCCTACACGGAGTTCCCGTGTCAATCGTTTCAGATAGAGGTTCCGTTTTTACTTCTCATTTCTGGAAGAGCTTACAAGACGCGTTAGGAACGCGATTGAATTTCAGTACTGCGTTTCATCCTCAGACGGACGATCAGTCTGAGCGGACGATTCAAACGTTAGAAGATATGCTTCGGTTATGTCTACTAGATTTTAGAGGTAGTTGGGATACGTACCTACCATTAGTCGAATTCGCCTACAACAACAGCTATCACTCGAGCATTGAGATGGCTCCATACGAAGCATTATACGGACGTAAATGTCGATCCCCTATCTGTTGGGATGAAGTCGGCAAACGGAAGCTCACTGGAGCAGAGATCATCCAGATTACGTCAGAAAAAGTACCGTTGATAAAGCAACGTTTGAATACTGCTTCCAGTCGACAGAAGAGTTACGCGTACCCCAAGAGAAAGGATATCGAATTTCAGATCGGAGACTACATGTTTCTTAAAATATCACCAATGAAGGGAGTGATTCGTTTCGGAAAGAAGGGCAAGTTGGCTCCGAGATATGTCGGACCATACCAGATCGTAGAACGCATAGGCTCAGTCGCCTACAAGTTAGAGTTGCCACCGGAAATGTCGCAAGTTCATCATGTCTTCCATATTTCCATGCTTTGGAAATATGTACCAGACCCTTCTCGGATAGTTCAACCGCAAGTGGTGGACGTGAGCGAGGAACTAACATACGAAGAACGGCCAGTGCAGATTGTCGATACGCAGATACGAAAATTGCGAACGAAGAGAATTCCAATGGTGAAAGTTCTATGGAGGAGTCAATCCGTAGAAGAGTGCACGTGGGAGACAGAAGAGGATATGAGGCAAAAGTATCCTTATCTATTTACTCAAGGTACGTGGCTAAGTTTTACATTCGAGGACGAATTTATTTTAAGGGGGGGTGAATGTAATACCCCAAAATATTTTAAGGTAATTAAGTCGTGCCACGTGTCGTGATTTCCGATAAATTAAATTAAGGAGAATTTAATTTAATTATATCGAGAATTTAGAATAAATTTTAATAAGTCAATTAGCGGGATTTGAGGATTTGACTTTAAAAATTAATATAAAATAAATTATAAATCCCGTAATGGAATTTATTTCGCCAAAGTCCGCGAAATAATTTATAGTATTAATGGTAAAAGTTTCGAGTCGATCAGAGATCGTTTAAAATTTGGACGCGGATAGGCTATGGACTAAATTGAAATTTTTGAAAAGTTTCAAGGACCAAAGTGCAAATTGACCAATATATATATATATAAGAATTGAGATGGAGAAGGATCCAGATGCTCTCATCTTCTTCCTCAGTTCATTTCTTTCTCTCTCGCTTCGTTTTGTACGGTTCGTCGCGCAATTTCTGTTTCTCGTCCGTTTCCGACGTTCTATAACTCAAAACGATCGTATTTCAGTGGCGTATCATGGTAAGCTTAACGTTTTACCGTTTCGTTGATTATATTTTGAGTTATATCGATTCAAAGTTTTAGGCCACAAAACGAATATATCGTTTTAATCGATATTAGAATTGCTACGGGTTTCGGAGCAACCACTCCCATTCCCTAGCGCCGGTCTCGGCCCTGAGATTGGGTCGTGACAGTTTCGTAACATTATAAACGTTTGGCTTAAATCACAAAAAGGTGAAACGTTAGGATTTCTTTCGTAACGTTGTAAACGTTTGGCTTACATCGCTAAAAAGGTGAAACATTTGGATTTGTTTCGTAAAGTTTTTAACGTTTGGCTTAAATAGCTAAAAAATTGAAATGTTAGAATTTGTTTCGTATAGTTTTAAACGTTTGGATTAGTATTATAACATTTTAAACGTTTGGCTTAAATTTCTAAAAAGTTGAAATGTTTGGATTTGTTTCATAACGTTGTAAACGTTTGGATTTGTTTCGTAACGTTTTAAACGTTTTGCTTAAATAGCTAAAAATATGAAATGTTAGGATTTGTTTCGTAATGTTTTAAACGTTTGGATTTATTTGGTAACGTTTTAAACGTTAAACTTAAATTGCTAAAAACGTGAAAAGTTTGGATTTTTTTCATAACGTTTTAAACGTTTGGATTTGTTTCGTAACGTTTAAAACATTTTGATTAACTCTCTAAAAAGGTGAAACTATATGATTTGTTTCGTAACGTTTTAAACGTTTGGATTTGTTTCGTAATGTTTTAAACGTTTGGATTTGTTTCGTAACGATTTAAACATTTGGCTTATATTGCTAAAAATGTGAAACGTTAGGATTTGTTTCGTAACATTATAAACATTTGGCTTAAATCGCAAAAAGGTGAAATGTTAGGATTTCTTTCGTAACGTTTTAAACGTTTGGCTTAATTCGTTAAAAAGGTGAAACGTTAGTATTTCTTTCGTTAAGTTTTAAATGTTTGGCTTAAATAGCTAAGAAATTGAAATGTTAGGATTTGTTTCGTATTGTTTTAAACGTTTGGATTAGTATTATGACATTTTAAACGTTTGGCTTAAATCTCTAAAAAGGTGAAATGTTAGGATTTGTTTCGTAACGTTTTAAACGTTCGGATTTGTTTAGGAACATTTTAAACGTTTGGCTTAAATAACAAAAAATATGAAATGTCAGGATTTGTTTCGTAATGTTTTAAACGTTTGAATTTATTTCGTAACGTTTTAAATGTTTTGCTTAAATTGCTAAACACGGTAAAAGTTTAGATTTTTTCACAACGTTTTAAACGTTTGAATTTGTTTCGTAACGCTTTAAACGTTTGGATTAAATCGCTAAAAAGTTGAAACTCTATGATTTTTTTCATAACGTTTTGAACGTTTGGATTTGTTTCGTAATGTTTTAAACGTTTGGATTTTTTTTGTAACGTTTTAAACGTATGGCTTATATTGCTAAAAAGGGGAAACGTTAGGATTTGTTTCGTAACATTATAAACGTTTTGCTCAAATCGCAAAAAGGTGAAACGTTGGGATTTGTTTTGTAACGTTTTAAACGTTTGGCTTAAATCTTTAAAAAGGTGAAACATTTGGATTTGTTTCGAGAAGTTTTATACGTTTGGCTTAAATAGCTAACGAATTGAAATGTTAGGATTTGTTTCGTATTGTTTTAAACGTTTGGCTTAAATAGCTAAAAACATGAAAAGTTTTCATTTTTTTCATAACTTTTTAAACGTTTGGATTTGTTTGTAACGCTTTAAACATTTGGATTAAATCGCTAAAAAGGTGAAACGTTATGATTGGTTTCGTAACGTTTCAAACGTTTTGATTTGTTTCGTAATGTTTTAAACGTTTGGATTTGTTTAGTAACGTTTTAAACGTTTGGCTTAAATCCCTAAAAAGGTCAAACTTTAGGATTTGTTTCGTAACGTTTGAAACGTTAGAATTACTTTTATAACGCTTTAAATGTTTGGCTTAAATCGCTAATAAGGTGAAATATTTGGATTTATTTCGTAACGTTGTAAACATTTGGATTTGTTTCGTGACGTTTTAAACTCTTGGGTTAAATCGCTAAGAAGGTGAAACGTTAAGCTTTGTTTCTTAACGTTTTAAGAGTTTGGCTTTAACCGCTAAAAAGACGTTAGGATTTGTTTTAATTGTTTGGCTTAAATCGCTAAAAAGGTGAAATATTTGCATTTGTTTCGTAACGTTTTTTTTTGGATTTGTTTCGTAACGTTTTAAATCTTTGGATTTTTTTTGTAACGTATTAAACTTTTGGATTTATTTCGTAACGTTTAAAATATTTGGCTGAAATCGCTAAAAAAGGTGAAACGTTTGGATTTGTTTCTTAACGTTTTAAATGTTCGGCTTAAATTGCTAAAAAGGTGAAACGTTAGGATTTGTTTCGAAACGTTTGAAACGTTTGGATCATAACGTTTTAAACATTTGGATCACAACGTTTTAAACGTTTGGATTTGTTTCGTAACGTTTTATATGTTTGGCTTAATTCGCTAAAAAGGTAAAACGTTAGGACTTCTTTCGTAACGTTTTAAATGTTTGGCATAAATAGCTAAAAAGGTGAAACGTTAAAATTGGTTTTGTAACGTTTTCAACGTTTGGATTTATTTCGTAAAGTATTAAACGTTTGGATTTATTTCGTAGCGTTTTAAAGGTTTGGATTTGCTTTGTAACATTTTAATCGTTTGGATTTGTTTCGTAACGTTTTAAACCTTTGGCTTAAATCGCTAAAAAGATGAAACATTATGATTTGTTTCGTAAATTTTTAAACGTTTGGCTTAAATCTCTAAAAAGGTGAAATAATAGGATTTATTTCGTAATGTTTTAAACGTTTGGTTTAAATAGCTAAAAAAGTGAAACGTTTCGATTTTTTTCGTAAAGTTTTAAACGTTTGGATTTGCATAGTAACGATTAAAACGTTTGGATTTGTTTCGTAACGTTTTAGACGTTGGGCTTAAATCGCAAAAAAGGTGAAACGTTATGATTTTTTCCGTAACGTTTTAAACGTTTGGATTAGTTTTGTAACGTTTTAAACATTTGGCTTATATCTCTAAAAAGGTGAAACGTTAGGATTTGTTTATTAACGTTTTAAACGTTTGGATTAGTTTCGTAAGGTTTTAAATGTTTGGCTTAAATAGCTAAAAAAACTGAAATGTTAGGATATGTTTCGTAATGTTTTAAACGTTTGGATTTATTTGGTAACGTTTTAAACGTTAGACTTAAATCGCTAAAAAGGTCAAACGTTTGGATTTTTTTCGTAATGTTTTAAACGTTTGGATTTGTTTCGTAACGTTTGAATTTTTTGGCTTAAATTGCTAAAAAGGGGAAACGTTAGCATTTGTTTCGTAACATTTTAAACGTTTGGCTTAAATCGCTAAAAGGTGAAACGTTAGGATTTGTTTTGTAAGGTTTTAAACGTTTGGATTTGTTTCGTAACGTTTTAAAGATTTAGATTTGTCTTGTAACGTTTTAAACGTTTGGACTTTTTTCGTAACTTTTTAAACGTTTGGCTGAAACCGCTAAAAAAGGTGAAACGTTAGGATTTGTTTCGCAACGTTTTAAACGTTTGGCTTAAATCGCTAAAAAGGTGAAACGTTAGGATTTGTTTCGTAACGTTTTAAACATTTTTCTTAAATAGCTAAAAAGGTGAAATGTTAGGATTAGTTTCGTAAAGTTTTCCAGAATCAGAAGGGAAAGAGTGATCTTCCTAGTGGGGGGCAACAGGCCCCAGAGTGCAGCATGGTAGTGGAAATTGCTACAGTGGCTCGTCTCAGGCCAATAAGGGGAGTCTCCGTACTCACAACAAAGGGAGGCATAGTGCTAGGAGTGCTCCGTACAGCTCTAGTAGCAGTGGGAGTAACCGTGGTTTAGGACGCGGGTACAGTGGTGGATGGGACATTCCGTTCTGCCAGAATTGCAGACGCATGCACTATGGTCAGTGTCAGTTAGCTCCTGGAGGTTGTTTCTCTTGTGGCCAGCCGGGTCATTTTTCCAGGGAGTGTCCGATATCTGGGCAGCAGATGTCTAACTCCAGTGTGGCACAGTCATCTTATCAGCAGCAGAGACCTGCGTTTACGCAGTCTGTAGGGTACTCTCAACCTGCAGCATCTTTTGGTGGCCAGCGGGGCCGTAGTTCTGGTGGTAGAGGTTTTGGTGGCCGTGGTAACGGCGGTAGAGGTTCCAACAGTTATGGTACTGGGCAGAGTTCACAGCAGCAGCCGCAGGGTCAGGCCAGAGTGTTTGCTCTTACTTCTCAGGATGCGCGTGCATCAAATGCTGTGGTGCAAGGTACCATTCCGATTTCTTTTACTGATGCTTTGGTATTATTTGATGCGGGTGCAACCCATTCGTTTGTGTCTAGATGTTTTGCTGGGAAATTGGTATGGCACCATCTGTTTTGAGTGAACCTCTAGCTGTGTCTACACCTATGTCTGAAGGTGTAGTAGTGGACATCATTTATCCTTCTTGTCCAGTGGTTATTTAGGGTAGAGAATTATGTGCTGATTTGATTGTGCTTGATGTCCTTTCTTTTGATGTCATCTTGGGGATGGATTGGCTGTCGCGCCATTATGCTTCTATTAACTGCCGAGGGAAGTCAGTCGAGTTCAGGATTCCAGGTGATCTACCTTTTTCCTTTCAGGGAGAGAAGGCGGAGACACCTAAGAATCTGATTTCCGCCATCAAGGCGAAGCGGATGTTAGGCAAGGGTTGCCAGGGTTTTCTTGCTGTGGTTCGTGATTTGGAGACTAGTAGTGGTGATATGCATAGTGTTCCAATATAGTGAATGAGTTCACTGATGTGTTTCCAGAGGAACTACCTGGATTACCACCTGATCGTGATATTGAGTTTTGCATTGATGTGGTTTCTGGTACAACTCCGATTTTGATACCGCCGTATCGGTTGGCTCCTGCAGAGCTGAAGGAGTTGAAGGACCAGTTACAAGAATTGTTGGATAGCGGGTTCATCAGACCGAGTACTTCTCCATGGGGTGTTCCAGTTCTGTCTGTGAAGAAGAAAGACGGTTCCTTTCGACTGTGTATCGACTACAGACAGTTGAACAAGGTGACTGTCAAGAACAGATATCCTCTTCCTCGCATCGATGATTTGTTTGACCAGTTGCAGGGTGCGAAGTGATCTCCAAGATTGATTTGAGGTCTGGGTATCATCAACTTTGGATCCGTGATGCAGATGTGCCTAAGACTGCTTTTCAGACTCGTTATGGACATTTTAAATTTCTGGTTATATCCTTTGGTCTGACGAACGCACCAGTAGCGTTCATGGATATGATGAACAGAGTGTTCAAGCTGTTTTTGGATTAATTTGTTGTCGTCTTCATTGATGACATTTTGATCTATTCTCGGAGTGAGGAGGAGCATGCTTACCATTTGAGGACTATACTACAGACGTTGCGTCAGCATCAGTTGTATGCTAAGTTCTCAAAATGTGAGTTCTTGTTGGATCATGTTACCTTTCTAGGACACGTAGTGTCGAAAGACGGGATCAAGGTTGATCCGAAGAAGATAGAGGCGGTTATGGATTGGCAGAGGCCAAGGTCAGTTACCGAGATCAAAAGTTTTCTAGGTTTAGCTGGCTACTATCGTCAGTTCGTGCAAGATTTCTCCAGAATATCTGCACCGTTGACTAAACTGACACAGAAGGGTGTTAAGTTTGAGTGGACTAACAAGTACGAAGCGAGCTTTGAGAAGCTCAAGGAGATTTTGACTACAGCTCCGGTTTTAGCATTGCCTTCTGGCATTGACGGTTTCACTGTGTATTGTGATGCGTCTCGGATTGGTTTGGGTTGCGTTCTGATGCAACATGGACAGGTGATTGCCTATGCTTCCAGACAGTTGAAGAAGCATGAGGTGAATTACCCTACTCATGATTTAGAGTTGGCAGCTGTGGTTTTTGCGTTGAAAATCTGGAGACATTATTTGTATGGTGCTACTTGTGAGATTTTCACTGATCATAAGAGTCTGAAGTATATCTTTGATCAGAGAGAGTTGAAATTGAGACAGAGGAGGTGGTTAGAGTTGCTGAAAGACTACGACTGTACTATTCAGTACCATCCTGGTAAGGCTAATATGGTAGCCGATGCGTTGAGTCGCAAGTCTTCAGGCAGCTTGGCTCATATTTCTGAGATTGGGCGTAGACCCATGGTTAGAAAGTGGCACGGGTTGATAGCTTCAGGTTATGGTTTTCAGGTTTCTCAGGCCGGTTGTTTGTTAGCACAGTTGCAAGTGCAACCTGTTTTGATTGACCGGATCAAAGCTTTACAAGCTGAGGATCCACAGTTGAAACGGATTATTGAGGAGATTCAGCAGGATGGAAATTCTGAGTTTACTTTTGTGGATGGTGTTCTGAGACATGGTTCGAAATTGTGTGTTCCGGATTCAGATGGTTTGAGTGACCAGATTCTGGAGGAAGCGCACAAATCTGCTTATAGTGTTCATCCGGGTTCTACTAATATGTACCATGATCTTAAGGGTACCTACTGGTGGAGCGGGATGAAGAAGGATGTCGCTGAGTATGTTTCTAAGTGTCTGACGCGCCAGCAGGTGAAGCTCGAGCATCAGAGACCTTTTGGCTATCTGCAGCCACTACCTATTCCAGAGTGGAAGTGGGAGCGGATTGCTATGGATTTTGTGGTTGGTTTACCACGTACTCGACAGGGGTACGATTCCATCTGGGTGATAGTTGATCGTATGACCAAGTCAGCTCATTTCCTTCCGATTAAGGTTTCGTATACTGCTTCGAGGTTGGCTCAGTTGTACATCGACAGGATTGTCAGTTTGCATGGTGTATCGATTTCTATTGTTTCAGACAGAGGTTCTGTGTTTACTTCGAGGTTCTGGAAATCGTTACAGGAATCCTTGGGTTCTCGGTTGGATTTCAGTACAGCTTTTCATCCTCAAATTGACGGTCAGTCTGAGAGGACTATTCAGACGTTGGAGGATATGCTCAGGATATGTGTTCTCGATTTTTAGGGTAGCTGGGATACTCATTTGCCGTTGATTGAGTTTTCTTATAACAACAGTTACCACGCGAGTATCGAGATGGCGCCGTAAGAGGCTTTGTACGGGCGCAAGTGTAGATCTCCTATCTGTTGGGAGGAGGTTGGAGAGCGTAAACTCTCGGGAGCGGAGATTATTCAGATTACCTCAGAGAAGGTACCGTTGATCAAACAGAGGTTAGAGACTGCTTTTAGTCGGCATAAGAGTTATCCTGATCCGAAGAGGAAAGACATTGAGTTTCATGTTGGTGATTTTGTGTTTCTTCGGGTTTCTTCTATGAAAGGCGTAGTTTGTTTTGGTGTCAAGGGAAAGTTGGCACCGAGGTATATTGGTCCTTATGAGATTTCAGAGAGGATTGGAGCCGTGGCTTATCGTCTGGTTCTGCCGCCAGACATGTCGTTAGTACATCCTGTGTTTCATGTTTCTATGTTGAGGAAGTGCATTTCTGATCCTTCGCACGTGATTTTACCTCAGAGTGTTGAGTTTGACCAGGAGCTGTCCTATGAGGAACAGCCAGTTGAGATTGTTGATACGCAAGTGCGTAAATTGCGGAACAAGGAGATTCCGATGGTCAAAGTTCTCTGGCGCAATCATTCTGTAGAGGAGTGTACTTGGGAGACCGAGTCGGATATGCGGAATCGCTATCCTTTTCTTTTTTCGTGAGGTACGATATCTTGATTTTTGATGATTTTTATGATTTTCATTTGTGTTACGTGCTGTTCTGGTATAAATTGTTTATCGTGTTAAATTCAAGGACGAATTTATAATTAGTCGGGGAGAATGTAATAACCCGTATAATTTTGATAATTACCGATGAGTTTCCGGTGGTGTTCGATGTAAAATTTTAAGTTTGGTAACTCGTTTCGTGTCGGTTTGAGGTTGTATTAATTAAATTGGGCTAAAGAAAAACAAAACCATCAAGTTCGGCCCAATGCCAATTCCCGTTCGAAAATCTTCAGTTCTCGTTCGAGAATTCAGATTCTCGAACGAGAACCAATACGTTTTGGCCAAGGGCCATTTGTTCAACACAGGTCTCGAACGAGACCTGTGTTGAAAAGCTCAGTTCTAGTTCGAGAACTTGGTTCTCGAACGAGAACAAAGCATTTTGCTGGTCTCGTTTGAGACCAGCTTTAATCCAACGGAGGGGATACTTTCGGGCTTCATTATTTCCATTTCCGAAGCCTTTAAAAACCTAACTTTTAACCTAATCTCTTCTCCATACTACAAAGAAACCCTAGCCCCCATTCCCTTGCTCATTCTCTAAAAAACAAAGCGGGAATCGTCATCCAAAGTTGCTGCCTCGGTAAGTTTTCTGGTTTCATTGAATCTCAGTTTTCATTTTTAAACGTCTTTCAGTTTTCTGATTCGTTCTTGCTCGTTTCTAGATCGAAATCAAAACCGTTTGATCTCAGACGTTCTAGACTCATATACCTTCGATTCCCCACCTCGTTTTCGTTGAATGGTACGTGATCGACCTCGTTTTCAATCGCCGTACGGTTTACCGTTTTGAACTTTTGTAATCTGTTTTTAATAGAAGAAGTTTCTGCCGAATATTTCTACTCACTTGGCCATGAATTCTGATGATTTATGATTGTGAGTCTTTTAATATATAGATATAAATCGTCTTAGCTTCGTTTGAAATCGTCTCCATCTCCATCCTTCACCATGACGGATTGTTTGTTGCCGCCGTTGATTGTTGCCTTGATTTGTTCTAAACTCTTGTTCATAATTGAAACTCATGAAAAAGAGAAAGGGTTTGACGTGTTCAGTGCCATGATTTGGTCCATTATGAAATCCTAAGGTCTTGTTTAAGAATTGATGGTCTAAAGGTTCGTTAATGGCAGAAGGCTTAGGCGGGAGGGGGGGGGGGGGGGGGGGGGGGGGAATTCCTTTTGTTTTGAAATGTTGATGATGGTCAAATATACACTTTGATCATTTAATTGTTTAGGCTAAATCAAGTAAATCCCTAAAGTTAAATATTACCTAATAATTTGGATTTCGTTTTGAATGGAAATTAAATGTTATAAACGAAAGCGAATTAGGTAATTTAATTAATATAATTACTCGGGTAATTATATTTAACTTTAAATTTCGATTTGGTATAAATTGGCAAAATTACAATTTGGCCCCTAAACGTTTTAAAACTTATTTAACTTAAGTTTTTGATTAGTAACTTTATATTTTGTTTTAATTATAAACAAAAGCAATTAAATTGATTTTAGATATCAAATTGGCTAAAGTACAATTTAGTCCCAAATTGGCAAAAGTACAGTTTAGTCCCTAATTGGATAAAGTACAATTTAGTCCCTGAACTTTTATAAGATTTATTTAATTAAGTTTTGGGTTGTAACTTGGATTACTTGAAATTGAAGTAATTGAGTTCCGCTTTTAAAATGGATTATTATTTTATTGAATTGTTTTCTAAATATAAACTCGGGTTTATATTGATAAATGTTTTGAGTCGGGTTAGACTTGGGTCACCCGACAAGTGTGGTTAGCTTGGTAGTTATTGGTAACTCGGCTAACCCACTATTTGGAAATTAATTATTATTTAAAAATTATTAAATAATATTTATAAATTGGATTTTAAGCGAGAACTCAATAGACTTGTAACGTTTGGATTTGTTTCTTTATGTTTTAAACGTTTGGCTTTGTTTCGTAACGTTTTAAACGTTTGGATTTCTTTTGTAACGTTTTAAACGTTTGGATTTTTTTCGTAACGTTTTAAACGTTTGGCTTAGATCGCTAAAAAGGTGAAATCTAAGGATTTTTTCATAACGTATTAAACGTTTGGCTTAAATAGCTAGAAAAGGTAAACGTTTTGATTTTTTTCATAAATTTCTTAAACGTTTGGATTTGTTTCATAACGTTTTAAACGTTTGGATTTGTTTCATAACTTCTTAAACATTTGGATTTGTTTCATAATGTTTAAAACGTTAGGTTTAAATCGCTAAAAAGGTGAGGATCTATTTCGTAATGTTTTAAACATTTGGATTAGTTGTATAACGTTTTTAACGTTTGGCTTAAATCTCTAAAAAGGTGAAACGTTAGGATTTGTTTGGTAACTTTTTAAACATCTGGATTTGTTTTGTAACGTTTTAACATTTGGCTTAAATAGCTAAAAAGTTGAAATGTTAGGATTTGTTTCGTAATGTTTTAAACGTTTGGATTTATTTCGTAACGTTTTAAACGATTGGCTTAAATCGATAAAAACGTGAGAAGTTTGGATTTTTTTCGTAACGTTTTAAACGTTTGAATTTGTTTCTTAACGCTTTAAACGTTTGGATTAAATCGATAAAAAGGTGAAACGTTATGATTTGTTTCGTGACGTAAACATTTGGATTTGTTTCGTAATGTTTTAAATGTTTGGATTTGTTTCATAACGTTCGAAACTATTGGCTTAAATCGCTAAAAAGGTGAAACGTTAACATTTGTTTCGTAACATTTTAAACGTTTGGCTTAAATAGCTAATAGGTGAAACGTTAGGATTTGTTTCGTAACGTTTTAAATGTTTGGCTTACATCGCCAAAAAGGTGAAACGTTTGGATTTGTTTCGTAACGTTTTAAACGTTTAGCTTAAATATCTAAAAAGCTGAAAAGTTAGGATTTTTTTCATAGCGTTTTAAATGTTTAGATTTATTTCGTAATGTTTTAAACGTTTGTCTTAAATCGCTAAAAAGGTGAAACGTTAGGATTTGGTTTGTAACGTTTTAAACGTTTGGATTAGTTTCTTAAAATTTTAAACATTTGGCTTAAATCGCTAAAAAGGTGAAACATTTGGATTTTTTTGTAACTTTTTAAACGTTTGGATTTGTTTCGTGATGTTATAAACTTTTAGCTTAAATGTCACGAACCGAAATCTCAAGCCGCGACTGGCTCTAGGGAATGGGAGTGGTAGCTCCGAAACCCGTAGCAAGCCTGAAACGAGTATAAATTTTTCTCGAATAAATTGATAAAACAAAAACATAATCATTTTCATGAAAGCCTTTCCATTCTTGACGTATACAAACGTCCAGTTCAAAACCTGAAGATATTACATAGGAACCTGGGTCTCATAGTGCGATGTCTCACATCCAGCACAGCCTGTTCCACCCTTAACAAACGGTTTAAAAGTGGAGTTTCAAAATCTATCATATATATCAGAGTATAGTTTATATATTTAAAACCGTTTGACAAACCATTACAAGCTTACTAGGACTCAACTACTGCAACACTACTGATTCTGTACGAACTCTGAACTTCAGGAACAAGGATAGAAGTCCGTCACATCCTTTACTATGACCCTGAAATGAAACACTGTGAGGGGGTCTGTATTTTGAGAAATAGTGAGTGAGTTTACGTTTACTAATGGTGTTATGTAAAATAACATCGCATTTAAAATAATATATATATATATATATATATATATGAACATAGTATATATCAAGTATTAGATCCGATTGAAACCTTAATCTTAAACTCATACTATTTCCTATCCGTATCCTACTCATATTGTATCCATTTATATTGTATCAAATCATTTTAATCCGAGTGGTACGGTCCCGAGATAGTTCGACCGAATTAACCGTTACCACGTGGCATAGTCCCGAGATAGTTCAACCGAGTTACTCATGCCATTGCTTAATCCCAAGGTGTGAGTTCCGAGATAGTTCAACCGAGTTACTCACTAGATACAGGTCCCGAGATAGTTCAACCGAGTTAACCTCGTATCTATCAAAAACATAATCCTCCTTTCGATTCCCAAACATATTCATCATGTAACGAGATCATATCAATTATTTTTAAATACAAACATCTATCGATACTAATTCTATGACTGACCCGAACACTAGTGATCACACAGCCTATTGACACCCACTAGGTAGCTTGTTTCCTCGGATCACTGTACTAGTTTTATTTCATAAAGAATAAACATTTAATAAAAATAATAATCATTATAAATAATAACATTTTACGCGATGCATTAATAATAATAATAAACAAAATAAATAACTTTTATTAATAACATGCAAAAGTAGACTGTAAACTCGCCACTTGCTATCCAAAATCTACTTGAACTAATAAAGCAATATCGTTCGTCACGTTCCGTGTTCCTTTAGTAGTCGCCTCGGCGAGTCTACAAAAATTAGATAATAACCTAAATTATTGACATTCTAACTATAGCTAAATATCCAAAACATAATTTCTAGCCAACTTCGGCTATCGAAACCGCTTATTTAAAACAGTCCGACCTCTAAACAAACTTAACATTCTTAAATTTTAGAATGTCTCCTACAACATTCTTTTAGGTCTCAGACTGAGATTATGTCACGACCCATTTTCATGAATCGTGACCGGTGCTAGGGTATGGGTATGGTTGTACCAAAACCCGTAGCTAGCCTTGCGGATAACCAACTTAACACATTTAAAACAATGTACCTGCATAAAACCACATACTCGGGGGCAACCGAGACTTCAGCCTAATCTAGCAGTACATATAAATAACATATATTTAAAGTACGCTTATCTCAAAATAATCTCCAACAGTATGGCAATATAATATAAATACCATAAACACAGTTATCATCCCAAAAGCGATAAAGTAATAGTTGGACCGATCCAACAAACAACAGTCTAAAATATAAGTAAAAGACTAAGACATGAATAATCTAATACTACTATTGCGGTATAAGAGTTTAAAACAGTTCGACTCTTTTATTCTGAAAATAAAATAAAGAACCTCCGAGAACGAAGAAATAGAGATCGACCAATGCTCAAATCATAAACCTGGAAAATTTGGGAAAACAACTGGGTCAGATTTACTGAGTAGAGTTTATATAACCATTTACATTTATTAAGTTAAAAACCTTTAAAACGTTTAATAAAATATTTTCATTATGGATTATCAATGAAACCCTAAACCACAATTCTAAAATCCATTGTCGTGTCGGTTAGACGTATCTCAATAACTGATCTCCGACTATCACTTAATAAATAGTGAGCCCATGAGACGTATCTTCCACCGGTGCCCTCACTAAGGTGAGACGCATCTCAAACGTACCTCAATACCATAATCATTACCGGTGCGCACGCAGTCCCGATGATGCCCATCGAGTAGCACGTTCCAAATCAAATCCACAATGCCGAAAAACAGTTCAAGAGCTGCTTATACATACATATATATATATATATATATATAATATAATAATTGCTTAATAAAGAGGTATATAGAGATATAAACTCACTGCTTGCTAAATCCACGTGATCCTGACAAGCACCTAACTCTGGTTCGCCTCTGAAGCACGAACAGTCGACGGGTCTAATTAAAATATTAAAAATCATAATTAAAATCAGACCGTAACTCTAAAGAGTACTAGATACCACATAGGACTCGCACAACACAATATCAAGCCACATTTAATAAACACTTATAATAAATGCATTCCAACTATAACCCAAGTTATAGATTACAATTCATATAAACATATTCAGAATGATTCGAAAAAATAATTTAAATTAACCCAAGTTGAAATCCATATTAGTGAGTCAGCCGAGTTATTAAAAATTACCAAACTTCTTCCCACTTGTCGGGCGACCACAGTCTATCCCAAAACTAAACTTATTAAATTTATAAACCCGAGATTAGTTAATATTAGTTTATTTGTGTACTTTTCCATTTTTTACCTTTAATATTTTTTTAAATAAATAAATAATATATTGATGACTAATTTTTGTATTGGTGTATTTTGCATTGATATTAAAAAATGACATTTATTCTATATTGGAACATGGAGCAATTAATTAAGTTAAAGATAACAATGTACATTTATTAGGGGTAAGTAAGACTTTTAGGTTTAAAATTATTAACCCAAAAATAGAAGGTGGCCTATAATTTGGGACGCCCAAAACAGAAAGGTGGCCTATCTTTGTGGGACGGAGGGAGTATAAATCAAATAAAAGTCCAAAAGTTATCCTATGGATAAAAACTTAACTTGAATAAGTTTTTAGAAACTTTTAGGGGCTAAATCGTAAATTAGCCAAGTTGACATGTAAATCAAAATTAATTCTACTTATCCGAGTAATTATATTAAATTGGGTTACAAAATAATTTATGTTTTCAAGTTGCAAATTATAGCTCGAAATGAGAACAAAGTTATTATCGAGAATCAAAACTATAGTTACAACAACTTAAGGGATTAAATCAAATTAATCCAACACTTTAGGAACCCATATAGCCTATTAGTTATCTTCTCTAATTCAAATAGAAACCTATCGCCCGCCATCATCAATTTTGCTGCAATCATTCATGAAGCTAAAATCAATAATAAACCTAGGTCTTGATTCCTCTATTAACACACACAATCACCCTTAACACTTCACCTAACTAACAAGGATAGAACCAAGAACATGTCATGGCCATCATGGAAATTTCACGGCCATCATGGAAATTTTACGGCGACAATGAATATAACGAACGACGACTGGAAACGGAACAATTGCAAGCTTAAGGTTGAGGCATCATGCCTCAGCAAACTTAAAGGGTCTCGTTTGAGACTCACAGTCTCGAACGAGACACCCATTTTAATACAGGGTCTCGTTAGAGACCGCTGGGTCTCAATCGAGACTAACGAAATTCTCAGGTCTTGATTGAGACCTGAGTTGGGTCCCCCTTGGTCAACCATTTTGGTTGAACCACAATTTGAATAGTTCCACGAAAACGAACCAAAACTCCACAACTAATCGAACTTACTTCCGGAACTATTAAACAAATTTTTTACGAGGTATTACATTCTCCCCAACTTAATAAAAATTCGCCCACGAATTTAACCACAACCAAATAAACATAACAACACACCAAGTACATAAACAATCGCAAAACACGTAAACAATGATACAGGTACCTCAAGGAAAGAGGAAAGGATAACGTTTCCGTATATCGGACTCTGTCTCCCAAGTGCACTCCTCAATAGAATGATTCTGCCACAGAATTTTGACCATCGGAATCTCCTTGTTCCGTAACCTACGCACTTGTGTATCGACAATCTCAACTGGTTGTTCCTCATAGGACAGCTCCTGGTCAATCTCAACACTCTGAGGCACAATCACATGTGAAGGATCTGAGATGCACTTCCTCATCATAGAAACATGGAATACAGGGTGCACTAAAGACATGTCTGGCGGCAGAACCAGACGATAAGCCACATTTCCAATCCTCTCTGAAATCTCATAAGGACCAACGTACCTCGGTTCCAATTTCCCCTTGAAACCAAAACGAACCACACCTTTCATAGGCAAAACCCGAAGAAACACAAAATCTCCCACATGAAACTCGATGTCTTTTCTCTTTGGATCAGCATAACTCTTATGCCGACTAAAAGCTGTCTCCAACCTCCGTTTTATCAACGGTACCTTCTCTGAGGTAATCTGAATAATCTCAGCACCAGACAACTCCCGCTCGCCGACCTCTTCCCAGCAGATAGGAGATCGACACTTGCATCCATACAGAGCCTCATAAGGTGCCATCTCAATGCTCGCATGGTAACTGTTGTTGTAGGAAAACTTAATCAATGGCAAATGAGTATCCAGCTACCTGAAAATCAAGAATGCACATCCTGAGCATATCCTCCAACGTCTGAATAGTCCTCTCAGACTGACCGTCAGTCTGAGGATGAAAAGCTATACTGAAGTCCTAACGATAACCCAAGGACTCCTGTAACGCTTTCCATAACCTCAAAGTGAAAACAGAACCTCTGTCAGAAACAATCAAAACCGGTACACCATGCAAACTGACAATCCTGTCGATGTACAACTGAGCCAACTTCGAAGCAGGATATGAAACCTTGATTGGAAGGAAATGAGCTGACTTGGTCATACGGTCAACTATCACCCAGATGGAGTCGTACCCCTGTCGAGTACATGGTAAACAAACCACAAAATCCATGGCAATCCGCTCCCACTTCCACTCTGGAATCGGTAGTGGCTGCAGATAGCCAAAAGATCTCTGATGTTCCAGCTTCACCTGCTGGCAAGTCAGACACTTGGAAACGTACTCTGCAACATCCTTCTTCATTCCGCTCCACCAATACGTACCCTTGAGGTCATGGCACATCTTGGTAAATCCCGGATGAATACTGTAAGCTGATCTATGCGCTTCCTCCAGAATCTGGTCTCTCAAACAATTTGAATCAGGAACGCACAGTCTAGAACCAAACCTGATAACTCCGTCAACAAAAATAAACTTGGAATTCCCATCCAGATGGATCTCATCCATAATCCGTTTCAATTGTGGATCCTCATCTTGTAATGCTTTAATCCTATCAATCAAAACCGGTTGCACCTGCAGATGTGCCAACAAACTACCGTTCTGAGAAACTCAAAAACCATAGCCCGAAGCTATCAAACCATGCCACTCTCGAACCATGGGTCTACGCCCAACCTTAGAAATATGGGCCAAACTACCCGAAGACTTGTGACTCAACGCATCGGCTACTATATTAGCCTTACTAGGATGGTACTGGATAGTAAAGTCGTAGTCTTTCAGCAACTCTAGCCACCTCCTCTGTCTCAGATTCAACTCTCGCTGATCAAAGATGTACTTCAGACTCTTGTGATCAGTGAAGATCTCGCAAGTCGTACCGTACGAGTAGTGCCTCCAGATCTTCAAAGCAAACACCACACTCGCTAACTCTAAGTCATGAGTAGGGTAATTCACCTCATGCTTATTCAGCTGACGAGAAGCATAGGCAATCACCTGTCCATGTTGTATCAACACGCAACCTAAGCCAATCCGAGAAGCATCGCAGTACACAGTAAAACCCTCAATGCCAGACGGTAATGCCGAAATAGGAGCTGTGGTCAGAATCTCCTTCAGCTTCTCAAAACTTGCCTCACACTTGTCGGTCCACTCAAACTTAAAACCCTTCTGTGTCAGCTTAGTCAAAGGTGCAGATATCCGAGAGAAATCCTATACGAACCGACGGTAGTAACCAGCTAACCCAAGAAAACTCCTAATCTCGGTAACTGACCTCGGCCTCTGCCAATCCCTAACCGCCTCAATCTTCTTCGGATCAACCTTGATCCCATCCTTCGACACCACGTGTCCTAAGAAGGTAACCTGTTCCAGCCAAAAATTGCACTTTGAGAACTTAGCATACAACTGATGTTATCGCAAGGTCTGTAGTATAGTCCTCAAGTGATAAGCATGCTCCTCCTCACTCCGAGAATAAATCAGAATGTCATCAATGAAGACGATAACAAACTGATCAAAAAACGGCTTGAAAACCCGATTCATCATGTCCATATACGTTGCTGGTGCGTTAGTCAACCTAAACGACATGACCAAAAACTCGAAATACCCGTAATGCGTTCTGAAAGCAGTCTTAGGCACATCGATGTCCCTAATCCGAAGTTGATGATACCCGGATCTCAATTCAATCTTGGAAAAGCACTTCGTACCCTGCAACTGATCAAACAAGTCGTCGATGCGAGGAAGAGGATATCTGTTCTTGATGGTAGCCTTATTCAACTGCCTGTAGTCGATACAAAGCCGAAAGGAACCATCCTTCTTCTTAACAAACAGAACTGGAGCACCCCACGGAGAAGTACTCGGTCTAATGAAGCCACTATCCAAAAGTTAACTCCTTCAGCTCAGCAGGAGCCATCCGATACGGCGGTATTGAAATAGGACCAGTTCCAGGAACAACATCAATGCAGAACTCGATATCCCGATCAGGTGGTAATCCAGGCAACTCCTCTGAGAAAACGTCAGTGAACTCATTCACTATAGGGACAATGTTCAGACTACCCACCTCAGCATCCATATCTCGAACCACAGCTAAGAAAGCTTGACAACCCTTACTCATCATCCGTTTTGCCTTGATCGCAGAAATCAAATTTTTCGGTGTCTCTGCCTTCTCCCCTTGGAAAGAAAAGGGTAGATCACCTGGAATCGGAAACTCAACCGACTCCCCTCGACAGTCGATCGAAGCATAATGGCGTGCCAGCCAATAAACATCCCCAAAATCACGTCAAATGAAAGTACATCCAAAACAACTAAATCAACACGTAAATCTCTTCCATGGATCACCACAGAACACGATGGATATACAACGTCCACCACCACACAATCAGACAAGGGAGTAGAAACAGATAAAGGTTCACCCAGACTTGTTGGTGTTACACCCAACTTAGTAGCAAAACACGTAGACACGAAAGAATGGGTTGCACCCGCATCAAATAAAACAAGAGCATCTACAAAAGCAATCTGAATAGTACCTTGCACCACTGCGTTAGATGCGAGAGCATCCTGAGGAGTGAAGGCGAAAACTCTGGCCTGACCCTAACTCTGCTGTTGAGAACTCTGTCCAATACCATAACTGCTAGAACCTCTACCGCCGTTGCCATGGCCTCCAAAACCACGCCCTCCAGAACCTCGGCTCCTCTGGCCACCAAAAGAAGCGGCAGGTTGAGAAAACCCTGCAGGTGCAGAGAACGCTGGTGTCTGACTCTGATAGAATGGCTAAGCAACACTAGCTGCTGACATCTGCTACCCAGATGCCTGACACTCCCTGGCAAAGTGACTCGGCTGGCCACAAGTAAAACAACCCCCTGGTGCTAAATGACACTCACCCGGATGCCGACGTCTGCAATTCTGGCAGAATGGAAAACTAGCACCTCCGTTGTTGCCACGCCCAAAACTGCGGCTGCTACCGCTGTTGCCTGAACTGTAGGTGTAAGGCTGATAACTCTTCTTAACACCCCTCTTATTGTTCTTGTACAGAGAAGGTGTCGATTGGTATCTACCACCACCACTCTGCTGTCCAGGGCCAGAAGACTTCTTAGCTTGAGAAGAACCAGAAATCTCCACAAACTGCAATAATGAGCTCTCCAGACGACGAGCACTGTCTACTACGTCTGTAAAGTCTCTGCGCGTCTCAGTCTGCAAACTCACAAAATCGCGCCCCAAGCCCTTTACATATCTGTCGTTCACTCTTTGCGGATCTGCCTGCAAGTCCGGAGCGAACCGACCCAACCTCACGAACTTCGTCATGCACTCGGATACTGACCTATCATCCCTAGTAAGCGTCAGCAATCTGTCTCTATGACCCTCTGTCGCGGAAAATGGCAAGAAGAAAGCTCTGAATCTCTCCACAAATTCAGCTCAAGAGATAGTAGCCATGTCAGCGTGAACAGATCTACGAAACCAGTCCCCAGCTGAACCCTTCATAGACATCTCGACTAGAACGACGGTCTGACGCTCAGTAGCCTGTAGTCGCCGAGCATTCTGCTCAACCTCCTCGAGAAAATCCAGCGGGTCTCCAGAACCGTCAAACTCAGTTGGCTTCAGCCTCATGTAAGCCAATACCAGATCCCTGCCAGTGGTTCCGACACCACCAACTGCTGCACCACTAGCCCGTGATTGCTGCTGCTGAACAATCTGACCCAAAATCGCATATTGATCCTGCAAAGAGACCTGTCCCGCTTGCAGCTGAACCTGGTTGAGATGTAAAGCAGCAACTCCAGCCAAAAAAGTGTTGAAGTCTTAGTCGTCCAACTAAGGTTGTGCCACACCTGGTGCTTGAGCACCCCCTGCAACACCCCCTGCAGTACCGCGTCCTACGCCTCTGCCTCTACCTCTACCAGATTGACCTCGGCCACCTCGACCTCGACTAGTTCGACCCCGACCAGCTGGGCCTCTGCCTGATAGTCCTCTACCAGCTTGAACCTCTAGTTCATTCTGGTCCACCTCCATAGAGATCACGTCATCAACCTCAGCATTTTGCTGAGCCGCAGCGCGAGTACGAGTATTCATTCCTAAGAATGAAACAAGAAAAATTTTAAATAACACAACAAATTTCATACCCAAGCATGAAACAAAACAAGCATCAATTAAGATTTCCCGAGAAATCAACAACGATAAAAATTATTCACCCAAGTGAAAATAACAATATATCAAGCAATACATCAATTAACATACATGATTGACTCACGACATTCCTATAGGTGTAGGCAGAAAGTTTTGAAAACAAAAGATGACGTTTCAAAGATAAGACTCGAATCCTAATTCCGCTGTAGTTCCTAGGGCAAGTAACCACTTAACATGCCAAAACAATTAAACAATTAATGATTAAAAGGCATTGGTTTGAAACCAAAGCTCTGATACCAAGTTTGTCACGACCCATTTTCATGAATCGTGATCGGCGCTAGCGTATGGGTATGGTTGTACCAAAACCCGTAGCTAGCCTTGCGGATAACCAACTTAACACATTTAAAACAATGTACCTGCATAAAACCACTTGCTCGGGGGCAACCGAGTTTTCAGCCTAATCTAGCAGTACGTATAAATAACATATATTTAAAGTACGCTTATCTCAAAATAATCTACAACAGTGTGGCAATACAATATAAATACCATAAACACTGTAATCATGTCAAAAGCGATAAAGTAATAGTTGGACCGATCCAACAAACAACAGTCTAAAATATAAGTAAAAGACTAAGACATGAATAATCTGATACTACTACTGCGGTCTAAGAGTTTAAAACAGTTCGACTCTTTTATTCTGAAAATAAAATAAAGAATCTCCGAGAACGAAGAAACGGTGATCAACCAAGGCTCAAATCATACATTTGGAAAATTTGGGAAAACAACGGGGTCAGATTTACTGAGTATTTACATTTATTAAGTTAAAAACCTTTAAAACGTTTAATAAAACATATTCATTATGGATTATCAATGAAACCCTGAACCACAATTCTAAATCCATTGTCGTGTCGGTGAGACGTATCTCAATAACCGATCCCCGACTATCACTTAATAAATAGTGAGCCCAGTAGACGTATCTTCCGCCAGTGCCCTCACTAAGGTGAGACGCATCTCAAACCTACCTCAATACCATAATCATTACCAGTGCGCACGCAGTCCTGATGATGCCCATCGAGTAGCACGTTCCAAATCAAATCCACAATGCCGAAAAATAGTTCAGCACAACACAATATCAAGCCACATTTAATACACACTTATATTAAATGCATTCCAACTATAACCCAAGTTATAGAGTACAATTCATATAAACATATTCAAAATGATTCGAAAAAATAATTTAAATTAACCCAAGTTAAAATTTATATCAGTGAGTCAGCCGAGTTATTAAAAATTACCAAGCTTCTTCCCACTTGTCGGGTGACCACAGTCTAACCCAAAACATAACTTATTAAGTTTATAAACCCGAGTTTATAAATTAAAATACTTGATAAAATAATTATCTATTTTAAAATAGAATTCAATGTCTTGCAATTCAAGTAACCGAAGTTACAACCAAAACTTAATCATTTTAAGTTTAATAAAGTTTAGGGACTAAACTGTACTTTAGCCAATTTGATTTTCGAAATAAAATTTAATTACTCATTTTCAATTTACTAAATTATAAATCAAATAAAAGTCCAAAAGTTATCCTATGGATAAAAACTTAACTTGAATAAGTTTTTAGAAACTTTTAGGGGCTAAATCGTAAATTAGCCAAGTTGACGTGTAAATCAAAATTAACTATAATTACCCGAGTAATTATATTAATTTGGGTTATAAAATAAATTATATTTTCAAGTTGCAAATTATAACTCGAAATGAGAACAAAGTTATTATCGAGAATCAAAACTATAGTTACAACAACTTAAGGGATTAAATCAAATTAATCCAACACTTTAGGAACCCATATAACATATTAGTTATCTTCTCTAATTCAAATAGAAATCCATCCCCCGCAATCATCATTTTTGCTGCAACCATTCATGAAGCTAAAATCAAAATAAACCTAGGTCTTGATTCCTCTATTAACACACACAATCACCCTTAACACTTCACCTAACTAACAAGGATAGAACCAAGAACATGTCACGGCCATCATGGAAATTTCACGGCGACAATGAATATAACGAACGACGACCGGAAACGGAACAATCGCAAGCTTAGGCAAAGGTTAAACCATTTACAATCAATGAATCATGAGTTAATGATCATTTAAAACACATATAACATAACCAATAACAATGTACAAATCGACAGTACCTTGGATGTTAAAAACAGAACAACACAAAGTGTAATTACGATGAAACGGCGGCAACTATAACATATAGAATTAAGTACCGCTAGGAAAAAATAAGGATGAGAATTGTAGAGGCGTGAGTCTACAATCTCCGAGACGAAACGGAATTGAATTCGATCTCGAAACGAAGGAGAACGATTCAATTTATTTAAGCATCGATCAAAGCTAAAACTGAATATCAAGAACTGTAAAACTTACCGAAACAGCAAGGGTAATTGAAAGAGATTAGCAGCGTTCTTCTCCGAGTAGCAAACGAATTATGACGGCTATGGTTTATTGTAAGTACGAGGAAGATTTAAGTTTAGAAAAAACTAAAAAGAAACGTGCAGCTAAACGTTTTATAAGGGAAAGAAAAACCGAGGCTTAAGGCTGAGGCATCATGCCTTAGCAAACTTAAAAGGTCTCGTTTGAGACTCACAGTCTCGAACGATACACCAATTATAATACAGGGTCTCGTTCGAGATCGCTAGGTCTCAAACGAGAGCAACGAAACTCTCAGGTCTCGATTGAGACCTGAGTTGGGTCCCTCTTGGTTCAACCATTTTGGTTGAACCACAATTTGAATAGTTCCACGAAAACAAACCAAAACTCCGCAACTAATCGAACTTACTTCCGGAACCATCAAACAAAGTTTTTCCGGGGTATTATAGATTTTTCGGCAATTAGCTCGGAAGTCATTTCCTTAAAGCTGATTACAAGTGCAGGGCATACTGCACAATAAAATGTTCAGTCCAAAATGAACATTTTATGTTCTGATTTTGCAGAACCTTATACTTAGAAATATTAAGGTAACATCCTTAAGTTTTCGTACCAATAAACGGAACTTAATTTGGAGTTATATAGCTCGAGATATAGCCTCCATAACATGAATGTTTTGCTAAAACAGTTTTCTGCAAAACGTCCTACTTGTTTGCGTAAACTTATCTCGTAACTAATAACCTATCAGAACCTAAGATCTTAGCACTTATATCATACATCATTGTCTTATCATATGGGCAAATACCTTTAGCATTTATTATACCAATGTTTCAATCAACTACTTAACTCGACAACGTCTAACTATATCCTTACCTTGATCCGTTACTCGTCGAGCTCAACCAACGACGAATGTCTCCGTTCTCAACATGTGAGGCTTACCCCCTCAGCCCCTATGACCTTCATACCTCTGCCTACTAAGGGTAGGGCCTGGCTGTCCGGAATCCTTTCCGAACTTAGGAAACAAAACGCACAACGTTTCATCACTACGACTCTCCAATTTCACTTTTCAAAGACGTCACAATTCATCAATCAATTCGAACACTAATCATAATGTGATTGGAAAAACACCCTAGCTCATTCCCTTCCATTTTTTTCATCCATTAATTCACCTTAAACTCAGCCACAAAATTTCATCCATAACAACACAATCCAAACTTAATACCATCATCAATTTTTTAAACATGAATTCACTTAGGATTTCCGCAAAATCTAAGCCATATATTAATCAATTTTCATCATTCAAAACTCATATATTTCGGCCATGACCTATCCTCAACTAAAAATCTCCAATTAATCATAATTCATTCATCAAAACACTTAATTCATAGCTCTAAACATCCATAATCATCCAATACGCATCAATCACGAGTTCATCAAATCTGTCGAACAAAACAACCCTATACTCATCAATTTTGTTCAAAATTTAGTCAACAAAAATGTGAATTGATGCTTACCTTGAGTATAGGATTGATTCCCGAATCCATATCCACCGAAATCATCGAATTCGGTTTAGAAACGAGCTCTGTAGCTCGATTTTACAAAAAGCGCTCTATTTTCTCCTTTCTCTCTTCTCCATTTTCTTCCTATTTCTTTCTTTCTCAAGCTAAATGGATGAATATGAGAAATATTGCTGGAAAATATGCCACTTACTCACTTACTCACCAAGTTGTTGGCTTATATTCACTTTAGTCCTTAAAGTTGCCACCTCCGACTTCTTAATCCATAACCTTTCTTTCGTCCAATTTAGTCCGTCGAACGCTAAATCTTTTAGGTCCAATTAATTTCATATTATTTATTTCCAAATAAATAATATTAGTCTCATATCTTATAACTTCACTTTCCAATAATTTATTTTGGCAATTTTGGCCAAAGACGCTCAAAATTCCATTTTGAGCTAACTTGCACTTTTTCGTCCAATATTTCATTTTAATGATTATCGATAACCAGTTTATCGATATTATTTTCTTATTTTAAGAAAATAGATTAATACACAACTTCCTTTGGAAGTTTGTGGTAAAGTCCACTTTAGTCGTTAAAGTGGCTAATTTGCATTTTAACTCATCTTCTCAATCAACCGACGTGCTTAACTAAAAGATGTCCAGTAATTATGAAACTTTTTCCATAATTTCTTAAATATATTTCACGGACCTTGGTGTGAAAATATTTAGTTCGGGACTTATACTTTATTTTGTTTTAATTACTTTAACTTCCCCTTAGTCCCGTTAATAATTGCTATAAATAATAATTTTCGCTTAAAATTATTATTTTATGGTCCAATTGATATGCTTAATCGGATAACACTTCTCATCTAGATTATCATTCCCGGCCATCATATCCTAACTTTCTTAATTTCGGACAAGTGGCACGTTCTAATATCTTATAAGTATTTTAACAACTTACGGGGTATTACATTAAATATCTAAAAAGGTTTTAAACGTTTGAATTTGTTAGGATTTGTTTCGTAAAATTCTAAAGTTTGAATTTGTTTTGTAACGTCTTAAACGTTTGGTTTAAATCGTTAAAAAGGTGAAACGTTTGCATTTCTTTCGTAACGTTTTAAACGTTTGGATTTGTTTCGTAACGTTTTAAACCTTTAGATTTGTTTCGTAACGTTTTAAACCTTTAGATTTGTTTTGTAACGTTTTAAACATTTGGATGTGTTTCGCAACATTTTAAACGTTTGGCTTAAATCGCTAAAAAAGGTGAAACGTTAGGATTTGTTTCGTAACGTTTTAAAGTTTGATTTTGTTTCGTAACGTTTTAAACGTTTAGCTTAAATCGCTAAAAAGGTGAAACGTTTGCATTTGTTTCGTAATGTTTTAAACGTTTGGATTTGTTTCATAACGTTTTATATGTTTGGAATTGTTTTGTAACGTTTTAAACGTTTGGATTTCTTTTTATAACATTTTAAACCTTTGGCTTAAATTGCTAAAAAGGTGAAACGTTAGAATTTGTTTCATAACGTTTTAAACGTTTCGCTTAAATCGCTAAAAAGGTGAAAGGTTAGGATTTATGTCGTAATGTTTTAAACGTTTGGATTAGTTTCGTAATGTCTTAAACGTTTGGCTTAAATCGCTAAAAAGGTGAAACATTTGGATTTGTTTAGCAATGTTTGGATTTGTTTCGTGACGTTTTAAACGCTTGGCTTAAATCCCTAAGAAGGTGAAATGTTAGGATTTGTTTCGTAACGTTTTAAAAGTTTGGCTTAAATCGCTAAAAAGGTGAAATGTTAGGATTTGTTTCGTAACGTTTCAAAGTTTGAATTTGTTTCGTAACGTTTTAAACGTTTGGCTTAAATCGCTAAAAAGGTGAAACGTTTGCATTTGTTTCGTAACGTTTTAAACGTTTGGATTTGTTTCGTAACGTTTCAAACCTTTGGATTTGTTTTGTGATGTTATAAACGTTTGGAAGAACCTTTGGATTTGTTTTGTTAAGAACCACCGCCGTTCACCTTCCCCATTTCATCAGTCCATTCCGCCTTTCAGTCCCGCCGCCGTTCACCTTCATCTTTTCTTCAGTCCGCCGCCGTCCAGTTCCGCCGTTCACCTTCCTCTTTCTTCCAGACGAAGCCCGCCGTCCTCCACTGCCAGCAGGTTGCTCTCCGCCGTTCGACGCCGACACCGTTTTCCACCGTCTGCCACCATTCGCTGCATTAGAGGTAAGGTTTTATATATTTATTTATTTGTTTATTATATTTCCGGATTTAATATAAGGTTTAAATTAGGATGTAATTAGATTCAAAATTAGGTTTTAGATTGTAAATTAGGTTTACTAATTAGGTTTAAAGTTAATTAGGCTTTAATAAATTAGGTTAATTGTTAATTAGGGTTTATAAAAAATTACACTAAGTTTTAATTAGATTAATTTTGAATTAAGTTAAATTGGAATTGTTTGCATTAAATTTTGAAAAATTTGATATGTTATTATTTTAAATAATAATTAATTATGTTAGTTGGTAATTAAATTATGTAATTAAATTAGAGAATTTTAGATAATTTAATTATACAATTCAATTTAGGGTTTAGTTAACATTAATTAATTATTCTTTAGTTTGTGGTGTAGTTATTATTTAAGACATTTAGTTATTTATTTAGTATTATTACGGTATTAATTACGTTTTTTTTATTTTAGTATTTTAATTAGATTATGTAATTAGTAATATTTTATTGATTGATGAAATTTTAAGTTAATTAGATTATATATGATTAGGTTAATTAGATTGTTGATTTGTAGATTAAATAAATTATAATTTCATTAGATTAAATATTTTATTAGAATTAATTGAATTGTTTAATTTGATTATGTAATTTATTCTTAATTTGAAACATTTGAGATGAAATGGTTTGTTGGTTATGTTGGAATATGAAATGTTTTCTTGCAGGACTTCTCTAAAAAATGGGTGATGTTCATTTTAAGGGAAAGTGCTGCCGAATTTTCAATGAGTATATAATAACTACTTTATAACTAATAGTATAACTTTAATTATTTAATTAATAGTAATCTACAAAACTAATATAAAACTATCATATTAGGTTTGTGTCTCACTGACGGTTGCTGATAGCCGCTTATCATAGCCATTGTTGACTGTTTACATCGCGTCTACCGTATTCATATATCCTTTTTATTGCGGTTCTGCTCTTCAATAAGTAAGTGTTACTGCATTTTTGTATTTCATTTTAATTAGTTAGAGTAAATTGAATAACTGTAAAATTTAATAAACAAAGATTTTATTCCCACCGAATAAAATCTTACCTAGACGTAGAAACCCGTTCTGTGTGTTCAGGAGATTGAACGGCACGGGATTATACGTGTCTACGGTTCGTAAAACTGTCGTCGTCTGCGTAATTTGATCACGGAAACATGTAAGTATGGATATGGTAGAAAAATATGTGGTAGTTTTCTGGCGTATGTTCTCCGGGTGATTATTTAATATAGGCTGTGTAACGCTTATTCCTTACGGAATATATAATTAGTGTTACACAGCTTATATTATATAATGTGTCTTAGGAACGACGCGGGAAGGCTGCCGAATATTTTTCTCCGTATTCATGCATATATCGTGATCGAATTATGAGGCGCCAGTTTTGCGAATGGGATAGGACCCTACCCTTTTAGCAGTCAATTACATTGACTTTGCTACATTGAGCTTTATGAACCAGTACCTAATTGTCCGTCCTCCAGAAATGAATTCAGACCGCAGTTGGATGTATACGAGGAATGACAGGAGCTTCCTGTCGCCAGATTTTTCCCCTAATCTTGAAGAGTTTGTGAATTGTGTTGTACAACATCCCGAGTGTATGAGTGGAGAAGAGATAAAATGCCCATGCTCTAGGAAAAAATGTAGAAATACGAATTTTCGAGATATAGAAGTTGTGAAACTACATGTCTTACAATTTGGGTTTGTTCCAGATTACTATGTCTGGATTCACCACGGTGAGGTGAATGTCCCTCGTGTTGTTCAGTAGTCGGCTAATGAATACGATTACTATAATGAGGGAGGGGGAGATTTAAACTCCGGTCAGAGAATGGTTATTGATGTTGCTCGTCCTGAAGTTTTTGGGGAAGAGACCCCGAATGAAGAAGTTCATAAGTTTTTTGATATGATGAGTGCAGCAGAAGAAGAAATATGGCCGGGAAATAGCAGACATTCACCCCTGTCTGCATCTGTTGAAATTTTGGATATTAAGTGTCGACATCAGGGGTCGATATCTTTGATTGATGACACCTGCCGTTTATTACGAGAATTGCTTCCAGAAAACAACAAAATGCCGAATTGTTTGCTAATATAAAGAAGCTGGTGAAAGGTATCGGATTGCCGGTTGAGGTTATTGATTGCTGTTTCCACAACTGTATGATTTACTTGGGGGCGGACGAGAATTTAACCCACTGAAGTTTGCACATTTCCTCGGTGGAAACCTATTACGAAAAGAAATTCGGCCAAAAGAAGGGCTAACGTTCCGTATAAAAAAATGTTTTATTTCCCTTTAACTCTGAGACTGCAAATGTTATATGCTTCCAAAGCCACGGCTAAACATATGACATGGCACGCCGAACATGAAAAGGAAGACGAGAAGATGTGTCATCCTTCTGACTCTCCGTCTTGGAAACGGTTCAGTGCGTTTCATACAGATTTTGCAGACGAAAAAAGAAATATCAGACTAGGCTTATATACTGACGGGTTTAAACCATTTGGTAGTTTTGGGTCACAATATTCTGCCTTGCCAGTTACTGTGATGCCGTATAATCTGCCTCCTGGCATGTGCATGAAGGATGAGTTTATGTTTTTGACAATACTTGTCCCGGGACCCGGAAATCCAAAAACCCATATGGATATTTTCCTACAACTGTGAATAGTGGAGTTGAATCAGTTGTGGGAATCTGGAATCCGGACGTATGACATTCAAAATAGGCAGAATTTTCAAATGAGGGTGGCGCTTATGTGGACAATTAATGACTTTCCCGCTTATTCAATGTTGTCTGGGTGGAACACATCAGGAAGATTGGCATGTCCGCATTGTATGGAAAATACCGAGGCATTCACGTTGCCTGAGAGTGGTAAACAATCCTGGTTTGATTGCCACATAATGTTTTTACCTACGGGCCACCATTTTCGTCGAAACGTTACTGAATTCCGAAAAGGCAAACAAGTAAAGCACAAATTTGGAGGTGTAAGGACTGGAGATGAATTGTTAGCAGAGGTGGAAGGTCTGGGTTTAAGAGGGCTTGTGAGACTAATGCTAAGGCTACAGATGTTGAACTATCTAAAGGCCATGGTTGGAATCGAAAGAGTATTTTTTGGGATTTACCGTATTGGAAGACAAATTTAATCCGGCATAATCTCGATGTCATGCATATTGAGAAAAATGTTTTTGACAACATTTTCAATACCGTGCTCAATGTACCCGGTAAGACAAAAGACACGGAAAAATCTCGGGCAGAGTTGAATGGGATTTGTGATCGTCCCGGCCTAGCACAAGATCAGAAAACCGGTAGATATTCAAAGGCTTTGTATGCTTTGGATCGGGATTTAAAAAAGATTTTGCTCGAATGGATTCAAAAGTTAATGTTTCCGGATGGTTACATGTCCAGCTTGTCAAGATGTGTTGATTTAAACAATTTGAAGATGATGGGCATGAAAAGTCATGATTGTCATGTCTTCATGAAACGACTTTAGCCAATTGCTCTTCGGGAACTTCTTCCGCCAGAAGTGTGGTAGCCTTTAACAGAGTTGAGTATCTTCTTCAGAGAATTAACTGCCACATCGCTGAAAACGGCAGATCTTGAGAGATTGGATCTTGATATCCCGAAGATACTGTGCAAGTTGAAACGTATTTTTCCGCCTAGTTTTTTTTAATTCGATGGAACATCTCCCTGTACACCTTCCGTACGAAGCTATGATGGCAGGATCTGTTTAGTATCGTTGGATGTGTCTGTTTGAAAGGTAATACATTTACAGTTCTATTTCCTTGATCGAGAGGTTGGTACATCAACTAATTATTTAATTATGCAGATACCTGAGAAAACTCAAAAATAAGGTCTCGAATAAAGGCAAAGTGGAAGGGAGCATCAGCAGCAGATATCTATTAGAGGAAACAGCAAAATTTGCATCTTTCTATTTCACGGATGGTGATCCAATGCTACCATGTAAGATTCAAAGAAATGAAGTTTGCGATATGGATGTTGATGACAACGTCGATAGATTATCTATTTTCAAACCGAATGGGCGACCTGTAGGTGCTTGTCGGAACAGATATCTGGATGATGCTGAATATGTTGCCTCCCGAAGCTATATCCTTCTGAATTGCCTTAAAATCAAACCTTACAGAGACTAAGCCTTAATATACACATTAAAGTTCAATACTGATGAATCTTATCCAAATTGTATTAATTTGCTCGCATTCTTGTAAATAGAGTTTTTGAAGGCGAGTTGTATGAAATCAACCCCGAAATCACATCGACCGAAGTTGTAGTAAAGTTGGAGAGTGAATTCGCCTTTTGGTTCGAGCAATATGTAAGTATTGATGTTGTTTTAATTTCGTAGTTGTTTATATTATCATGTTGATCCGTATAACTGCTATTGTGATACAGGTGAAAGACCCCACTGTCTGTACCAATCCCAATATTCTAAGTCTTGCAAAAGGACCGCTTAGATAGGTCAAAACATTCAAGGGGTACTGCGTGAACGAGTTTAAATTCAATACTGAAGAATATGGGGAGGATCGGACTACCATGAACAGTGGAGTCTGTGTAAAAGGATCACTCTACGGCCCGGCCGAAAGCGACTTTTATGGAGTGTTGACTGACATTATCGAGTTAGAGTATCCAACTCTACCAATAAAAAGGACGGTTTTGTTTAAATGTAATTGGTTTGATCCTACGAAAAAGGTCGGTATGTTAGTCCATCCTCGGTATAACATAGTGGATGTTAATCACAGAAAGAGGTACAGCGAATACGAACCTTTTGTTTTAGCTGAACAGTCCGATCAAGTACATTACTTACCCTACCCAAGAAAAAAACGGGACAAGAAAGATTGGTGGGTAGTGTGCAAGATAAAGGCTCGCTCTGAACTTGATATGCCCGAAAGAACTGTTCCAGCATTCCAAGATGATAGTGCAGAACATCCGCTCAATGTCACAACTAATGAAGTTCTGACAAATTTAGTTGATCTGAATGGCGAGGCAGATGAGAATGCATTATACAACCCTCCAAAATTAGAGACGGAAGCTGATTATCCACCATCCTCATCAGACGATGATGACATTGGACCGGAAGATAATATAGATATTGCGTGATTTGTTTCATTGTCATTTCTGTAGAATTTTGACTTTTAGTTACGTTTATTGTTGTATTGACTATACTTTGTTATTAAATTATGTGTTTCAGTTTTTATAATGGATGTGTTTAAATTTTTCGTGTGGAATATTGTTTTATAAACTTTTTTGCAGCTATGAGAGGCCGAGGGGGTAGGGCCATAGGCCAGGGACGCGGACGGGGACATGGAGACCCAGATCAGAATCCAATTGAGGTTGAGCAGCAGGTGGCAGAGAGTAGACCCGGGCATCGGAGAGCGGCTAGACATCAGCAGCTACAGGATACGCTTCCAGCAACGGATGACTCGGGGAGGGTTAGAGTTACTCATTGCAGAAACTAAGGGGTTTTTTTAATATTGAGGGAAACATTGCTGGATAGTAGGAATGATAGTGGGATGGCATCTAGAGCGATCTTGCAATTTTCCGTTCTTGCTGGTTTGCTGAGGGTTCCTCATGGAAGAAGCTGACAGCAGAGCATAAAGGCTTTTACTTCGAGGAATTTAAGGTTGTTAAATTCATATATTTAATTTTAATTTCTTTTTGATTACTAATTTGTTTTTATTAATGGTTTGCAGAAGGGTTTTTGCTGGGATGCGACCTACCCCGACGATCTGATTCGAGGGGTCTTTTGCCGCCATGGAGCCACTCGGTATAAAGACATTATCCACAACATGAGGCCAGATAAAAAAGAGGGTAGTGTTAGTGCTGAGACTTGGGCGTCGTGGAAGCGTGTTTGGGATACTGTTGAGGCAAAGGAGATGTCTGATATAGCACGAGCTAATCGGATGAGTGAGCAATCGGAGCTGGGACCGGACCGGTTCGACATACCGCAGGATCGCGATCGGCTACGAGGCATAAAACAGTACTGGTATGTTTTAAATATTAATATTAGTGTTATATTTTATTTTAACTACTAATTAATTTCATTTCATATACTAGACTGAGGAGCTCGATCGAGAGCCCACTCTGGCTGAGTTGCATCTCAGGTTGCACCTGACAAAAGCCGATCGGACGGTCTTCGTTGACAAGAGATCAAAAGACAAAATTGTATGTTTATTTAAACTTTAAATAACTGTAAAGAGTAATAGAATTTTTATAAATAAATATATAGCTGTATAGTTTATTGTAGGATGTTTATGTGATTGTTGTGATTGTTGTTGTGAATGTTGTTGAGTATAGTTCAAAGAGCTGTATGTAGTTGTTTTTGCAAGAAATCCCTGAAAAATGGGTGATGCTCATATTATAGAGGAAATGCTGCCGAATTTTAGTTAGATATATAGGTTGAAACTAATATTTGTTAAGTATTTTACAGAATTTAACTAAACTGTGAATTTGCTTTTTTCTTCCCAAGACCGTTTCCAGGAAGAGCTGGCTGCAGCGACCCAGTCTCAGGCGACTGGGGAGAGGAGTTTGTCGACTCCTGAGCTGATCAATGAGAACGAGTTATTTTTGTCTCTGGATGCAATCAAGAAGCGGCGAGTTTACAGTATTGGTTCAGCTTCCGCATCCTACGTCGGCCAGAGCAGCCGATTGCGTTGGGGATCATCTCAGACACAGCAGCAACCGGCGGTTATAAGTGAGGAGATCGAGCAGCGTATTGCGAGAGAAGTTGACGAACGGGTCGCGCAGCGTATGATCACTGTGGAGGCGGGTTTCGAGCAGCGGGTTGAGGAGCGGATCCGTACTGTAGAGGCGGGTTTCGACAAGCGGATCCGTACTGAGCTTGCGCGGCTGATGACTACACTCCCACCCGAGTTATGCCTGCAGTTCCCACCTCCCCCACGCCCACCTGCTGATGACACCACTCGTTTAGATTAGGCTTTTGTGATACATTTTGACTTATTTATGTTTTTTTTTCGCATATTTTGGCATATTTATGTATTTTGTATGCTTTTCGAAGTTTTTTTTTTTAATATATATATATATATATATATATATTACGGATTTGGTTATATATATTTATTGCTTCTTATGTGTGTGAATGGTCTATTTAACAGGTATAATGAATAACATAAAAAAACATGAAAATACGCCGCAAAAAAAATTATTTGCAAAAAATCAGACAAATTAGCGACCCTTTTTTTCATTTAGCGACGGAATATCCCGTCGCCAATTGACCAGGAGACGACAGATCTTGATATTGGCGACGGAATATTCCGTCGCCAATATCAAGTGTTGCCGACGGAATTAGCGACGGACAAGTCCGTCGCTAAGTGGTCGACAATGGGTCGGCTGGCTCGACCAAATTGTCGACCTAGTGTCGCCAAATTACCGACGGAAAAATCTGCTGGTAATTTGGCGACAGATGCTTTTTTGGGTCCCTATTACAATTAGCGACCCAAAATATACCGATGGACCAAGTCCGTCGGTAATCCGTCGCTAAGTGTAATTAGCGACGAATTTCAGGTGTTTAGCGACAGAAAAAAAGGTGAAACATTAGGATTTGTTTCGTAACGTCTTAAATGTTTGGCTTAAATTGCTAAAAAGATGAAACATTTGGATTTTTTTCGTAACATTTTAAATGTTTGGATTTGTTTCGTGACGTTTTAAACGATTAGCTTAAATAGCTAAGAAGGTGAAACGCTAGGATTTGTTCGTAACATTTTAAAGTTTGAAGTTGTCTCATAACGTTTTAAACGTTTGGCTTAAATCGATAAAAAGGTGAAATATTTGCATTTATTTCGTAACGTCTTAAAAGTTTGGATTTGTTTCTTATTGTTTTAAAAAAATTTATTTGTTTTATAACGTTTTAAACGTTTGGATTTGTTTCGTAACGTTATAAATGTTTGGCTTAAATCGCTAAAAAAGGTGAAACGTTAGGATTTGTTTCGTAACGTTTTAAATATTTGGCTTAAATTGCTGAAAAAGTAAAACGTTAGGATTTGTGTTGTAAAGTTTTAAATGTTTGGATTTGTTTCGTAAGATTTTAAACGTTTGGATTTGTTTCATAATGTTATAAACGTTTGGATATCTTTCTTAACATTTTAAACCTTTGGCTTAAATCGCTAAAAAGGTGAAACAATTGGATTTGTTTTGCAACGTTTTAAACATTTGGATTTGTTTCATAACGTATTAAACGCTTGGCCTAAATTGCTAAGAAAGTGAAACGTTCGGATTTGTTTCGTAACTTTTTAAAAGTTCGGCTTAAATGGCTAAAAAGGTGAAATGTCAGGATTTGTTTTGTAACGTTTTAAAGTTTGAATTTGTTTCGAAACGTTTTAAACATTTGGCTTAAATTGCTAAAAAGGTGAAGTGTTTGCATCTGTTTTGTAACGTTTTAAACATTTGGCTGAAATCGCTAAAAAGGAGAAGCGTTTGCATTTGTTTCGGCACGTTTTAAACGTTTGGATTTGTTTCGTAACGTTTTCAAACTTTTGATTTGTTTTGTGATGTTTTAAACGTCTGGATTTGTTTCGTAACATTTTAAACGTTTGGCTTAAATCGCTAGAAAAGGTGAAATGTTATGATTTTTTTCGTAACGTTTTAAACGTTTGGCTTAAATCGCTAAAAAAGTGAAACGTTTGGATTTGTTTTGTAACGTTTTAAACGTTTGGCTTAAATAGCTAAAAAGGTGAAATGTTAGGATTGGTTTTGTAACGTTTAAAACGTTTGGATTTGTTTCGTAAAGTTTTAAACGTTTGGATTTGTGTAATACCCCGTATTTTCCGTTCGTGTTTCCATTGGTCGTTCGATTGTTTCGTCGTTCGTATCTCGCGTGTTTAAGCTCGTTTAGTACATTTTTGAAGTTTGGATTCGGATGCCCATCGTCGCCGGGCTCGTGGCCCATTTCGGGCCCTTTCTTATTTCTTTACCTGCAGGGCGCGACGGAAGGCGCGACAGGGCTGGCGCGCCTCATGTCGCGCCCTCTTTAAAAATTTGTGGCAGGGCGCGATGGCCCGTCGAGCCTCGCGACGCGCCTGCCATCGCGACCGGCTGCTGAATTTTTGCGTGGGGTCTATAAATAGACCCCATAATTCGACCAATTCTTTTTTTAACTCGTTTGTGGAAATTCCAGCCGACGTATTCAGAGAGAAATCATCTCTTAACAGTCCCCATCACCAATCATCAACACTTTCTTTCATTTGCTTCGATTCAAGTTCGGTAAGTACTGAATTGGTTTCGTTCGTTATATTCATTATATCATCAAATACGGTTCTTGATTTCGTATCTTAATGTTAGGCTTTAATTCGATTGTTCTTTGACGGTTCGCATTGACTCATCGATCTCTTCGAATCTCACGTATTGAAATCAATAAAGGTACGTAAAGTTTACTCCGTTCGTTGCCGTTCCGTCTCGTCGTTTCTAATATAACTTGCTGCCATTCTTTGGATTGTTGCTGCCGTTCATGCTATTGGTTATTACTGCCATTCTTATGTGTAAATCGTGTTACGGATTAGGTCGTTCCATCGCCGTTTCGATTCCGCCTTGTGAATGTTATATCGATGCCATGTTCTTGAGTTTTGCCGAATGTATGTTGCTGCCATAGCTCTATTCCAGTTGCTGCGTTATCTTAATATCGTTATCACCATTCTCTTTATGATCTAAACTTGTGATTATCGATTGGCTTTGATAATCGTTGTACATGTTGCTGTAATTGAATTTGAATTGGCAAGTTTGCATAGTTGCTGGGTTTAGATGGCAGGAGCTTGGTTTTATAATATGAATTGTAGGAGATGGTTAAATGGCTAGTATGATTGTCATTTTTGTTTGTTTAAATACTTTGAATCCCTTAAGTTGTTTAACAATAATTTTGGTTTTCGATAATAAAGTTTGTATTGTTTTAATTTTAAATAGACAATTTGAATACGTTATATATTTTATGACTTAAATTAATATAATTACTCGGGTAATTATATTTAATTTTAATGGAAATGTCAATTTGGCTAATTTGCAGTTTAGCCTCTAAGATTTCTAAAAACTTATTTAAGTTAAGTTTTTTTATCAATTGGTTAAACTTTTCAACTTTTGTTTGAGTTATAAGTTAGTAAATTGAGAACGAATATTTAAATTTGTTTTCGAATATCAAATTGGCTAAATTACAATTTAGCCCCTGAACTTTTATAAACTTAAAATGGTTAAGTTTTAGTTGTAACTTGGGTTACTTGGAATGGAAGTTATTGAATTCTATTTCAAAATAGATAATTATTTTATCAGATATTTAATTTATAAACTCGGGTTTATAAATTTAAGTGGGAAGAAGCTTGGTAGTTTTAATAACTCGGCTGACTCACTGATATGGATTTTAACTTGGGTTAAATTAAATTGTTTAATAAATTACTCGAATTGTAATTTAATATATATAACTTATATGGTTTGATTTCTATAACTTGGGTTATTGTTTTAATACATTTTAATCTATGTGTTTGATTATACGTTAGCGTGCTGTTGTGTGTGCTAGTCCTATGTGGTGTCTAGTACTCTTTAGAGTTAGGGTCTGATTTTAATTATGATTTTAATATTCTATTTAGACTTGTCGACTGTTCGTACTTCAGAGGCGAACCAGAGTTAGATTGCTTGTCAAGTTTCACGTGGAATAGCAAGCTGTGAGTTTATATCTCTATTTACCTCTTTATTAAGCAAATGTTATATTTTGTATATATATATGTATAAACAGCTTTTGAACTGTTTTCGGCATTATGGATTTGATTTGGAACGTGCTACTCGATGGGCATCATCGGGACTGCGTGCGCACCGGTAATAATAATGGTATTGAGGTAGGTTTGAGATACTTCTCACCTTATTGAGAGCACCGGTGGAAGATACGTCTCCTGGGCTCACTATTTATTAAGTGATAATCGGGGATCGGTTATTAAGATACGTCTCGTGGACACGACAATGGATTTAGAATTGTGGTTTAGGGTTTCATTGATAATCCATAATTAAAATGTTTTATTAAACGTTTTAAAGGTTTTTAAATTAATAAATGTAAATGGTTATATAAACTCTACTCAGTAAATCTGACCCCGTTGTTTTCCCAATTTTTCCAGGTTTATGATTTGAACATTTGTCGATCTCCGTTTCTTCATTCTCGGAGGTTCTTTATTTATTTCAGAAGTAAAGTGTCGAACTATTTTAAACTCTTAGACCGCAGTAGTAGTTTCATATTATTCATGTCTTAACCTTACGTTTATAGTTTTGGCTATTGTTTGTTGGATTGGTCCGACTATTGTTTTATCAGCTTTGGCATGATTACTTTGTTTATGATATTATATTATATCGCCATAATGTTAGAGATTATTTTGAGATAATCGTACTTTAAATATATGCTGTTTATCTGTACTGCTAGATTAGGCTGAAGTCTTGGTTGCCCCGAGCATGGGGTTTTATGCAGGAACATTGTTTTAAATGTATTAAGTTGGTTATCCGCGAGGCTAGCTACGGGTTTTGGTACAACCATACCCATACCCTAGCGCCGGTCACGATTCATGAAAATGGGTCGTGACAAACTTGGTATCAAAGCTTTAGTTTCAAACCAAGGCCTTTTAAATGTTAAGTGTTTATTTGTTTGGCATGTTAAGTGACTAAATTGTCCTAGGAACTACTGCGGAATTAGGATTCGAGTCTTGTCTTTGAAAACGTCATCTTTTGTTTTTAAAACTTTCTGCCTATACCTATAGGAATGTCGTGAGTCAATTATGTATGTTAATTGCTGTATTGCTTGATATATTGTTATTTTCACTTGGGTGAATAAATTTTTATCGTTGTTGATTTCTCGGAAAATCTTAATTGGTGTTTGTTCTATTTCATGCTTGGGTATGAACTTTGTTGTGTTATTTAAAATTGTTCTTGTTTCATTCTTAGGAATGAATACTCGTACTCGTGTTGCGGCTCAGCAAAATGCTGAGGCTGATGACGCGATCTCTATGGAGGTGGATCAGAATGAACCAGAGGTTCATGCTGGTAGAGGACTAGCAGGCAGAGGCCCAGCTGGTCGGGGTCGAGCTGGTCGAGGTCGTGGTGGACGAGGCAAGCTGGCAGAGGTAGAGGCAGAGGCGTAGGACGCGGTGCTGCAGGGGGTGCTCAAGCACCAGGTGGGGCACAACCTGAGTTGGAGGACTTGCAGGATCAGTATGCGGTTTTGGGTCAGATTGCTCAGCAATAGCAACCACAGGCTGGTGGTGCAGTAATTGGTGGTGTTGGAACCACTGACAGGGATCTGGTATTGGCTTACATGAGACTGAAGCCAACTGAGTTTGACAGTTCTGGAGACGCGCTGGATTTTCTCGAGGAGGTTGAGCAGAATGCTCGGCGACTTCAGGATACTGAGCGTCAGACCGTCGTTCTAGTCGAGATATCCATGAAGGGTTCAGCTGGGGACTGGTTTTGTGACTATGTTCATGCTGACATGGCTGCCATCTCTTGGGCTCAGTTTGTGGCAAGATTCAGAGCTTTCTTCTTACCGTTTTCAGTGACAGAGGGTCACAGAGACAGATTGCTTACACTGACTAGGAGTGATAGGTCAGTATCCGAGTACACGACAGAGTTTATGAGGTTGGGTCGGTTCGCTCCGGACTTGCAGGCAGATCAGCAAAGGGTGAACAACAGATACGTAAAAGGCTTAGGGCGCGATTTTGTGAGTTTGCTGACTGAGACACGCAGAGATATTACAGACGTAGTAGACAGTGCTCGGCGTATGGAGAGCTCGTTATTGCAGTTTGGGGATATTTCCGGTCCTTCTCAGACTAAGAAGTCTTCTGGCCCTGGACAGCAGAGTGGTGGTGGTAGCTACCAATCGGCACCTTCTCAGTACAAGAACAAGAAGAGGGGTGTCAGGAAGAGTTATCAGCCGTACACCTACAGTTCAGGCAACAGCGGTAGTAGCCGCAGTTTTGGGCGTGATAACAGTGGAGGTGCTATTTTTCCTTTCTGCCAGAATTACAGACGTCGACATCCAGGCGAGTGTCATTTAGCACCAGGGGGTTGTTTTACTTGTGGCCAGCCGGGTCACTTTTCTAGAGAGTGTCAGGCATCTGGGCAGCAGATGTCGGCAGCTAGTGTCGCTCAGCCATCCTATCAGAGTCAGAGACCAGCGTTCTCTGCACCAGCAGGGTTTTCTCAACCTGCTGCTTCTTTTGGTGGCCAGCGGGGCCGAGGTTCAGGAGGGCGTGGTTTTGGAGGCCATGGCAACGGTGGTAGAGGTTCTAGCAGCTATGGTACCGGGCAAAGCTCTCAGCAGCAGAGTCAGGGTCAGGCCAGAGTTTTCGCCTTGACTCCTCAGGATGCTCATGCATCTAACGCAGTGGTGCAAGGTACTCTTCAGATTTCTTTCGTAGATGCTCTTGTTTTATTTGATGCGGGTGCAACCCACTCTTTTGTGTCTACGTGTTTTGCTGCTAAGTTGGGTGTAACACCAACAAGTCTGTGTGAACCTTTATCTGTTTCTACTCCCTTGTCTGACTGTGTGGTTGTGGACGTTGTGTATCCGTCGTGTTCCGTGGTGATCCATGGAAGAGATTTACGTGCTGATTTAGTTGTTTTGGATGTACTTTCATTTGACGTGATTTTGGGGATGGATTGGCTGGCATGCCATTATGCTTCGATCGACTGTCGAGGGAAGTCGGTTGAGTTTCGGATTCCAGGTGATCTACCCTTTTCTTTTCAAGGGGAAAAGGCGGAGACACCGAAGAATCTAATTTCTGTGATCAAGGCAAAGCGGATGATGAGTAAGGATTGTCAAGCTTTCTTAGCTGTGGTTCGAGATATGGATGCTGAGGTGGGCAGTTTGAACACTGTCCCTATAGTGAATGAGTTCACTGACGTTTTTCCAGAGGAGTTGCCTGGATTACCACCTGATCGGGATATCGAGTTCTGCATTGACGTTGTTCCTGGAACTGGTCCTATTTCGATACCGCCGTATCGGATGGCTCCTGCTGCGCTGAAGGAGTTAAAGGAGCAGTTACAAGAACTTTTGGACAGTGGCTTCATCAAACCGAGTACTTCTCCGTGGGGTGCTCCAGTGCTGTTTGTTAAGAAGAAGGATGGTTCCTTTCGGCTTTGTATCGACTACAGACAGTTGAATAAGGCTACCATCAAGAACAGATATCCTCTTCCTCGCATCGACGACTTGTTTGATCAGTTGCAGGGTGCGAAGTGCTTTTCCAAGATTGACTTGAGATCCGGGTATCATCAACTTCGGATCCGGGATGTCGATGTGCCTAAGACTGCTTTCAGAACGCGTTATGGGCATTTCGAGTTTCTAGTCATGTCGTTTGGGTTGACTAACGCACCAGCAGCGTTTATGGACATGATGAATCGGGTCTTCAAGCCGTTTTTAGATCAGTTTGTTATCGTCTTCATTGATGACATCCTGATTTATTCTCGGAATGAGGAGGAGCATGCTTATCACTTGAGGACTATACTACAGACCTTGCGAGAGCATCAGTTGTATGCTAAGTTCTCAAAGTGCGAGTTTTGGCTGGAACAGGTTACCTTCTTAGGACACGTGGTGTCGAAGGATGGGATCAAGGTTGATCCGAAGAAGATTGAGGCGGTTATGGATTGGCAGAGGCCGAGGTCAGTTACCGAGATTAGGAGTTTTCTTGGGTTAGCTGGCTACTACCGTCGGTTCGTGCAGGATTTCTCTCGAATAACTACACCTTTGACTAAACTGACACAGAAGGGTGTTGAGTTTGAGTGGACCGACAAGTGTGAGGCAAGTTTCGAGAAGCTGAAGGAGATTCTGACTACAGCTCCTGTTTTGGCGTTGCCTTCTGGCATTGAGGGTTTTACTGTGTACTGTGATGCTTCACGGATTGGCTTAGGTTGCGTGTTGATGCAACATGGACAGGTGATCGCCTATGCTTCTCGTCAGCTGAAGAAGCATGAGGTGAATTACCCTACACATGACTTGGAGTTAGCTGCTTTGGTTTTTGCTCTGAAGATCTGGAGGCACTACTTGTACGGTGTGACTTGCGAGATCTTCACTGATCACAAGAGTCTGAAGTACATCTTTGATCAGCGAGAGTTGAATCTGAGATAGGAGGTGGCTAGAGTTGCTGAAAGACTACGACTGTACTATTCGGTACCATCCTGGAAAGGCTAATGTGGTAGCCGATGCTTTGAGTCGCAAGTCTTCGAGCAGTCTGGCCCATATTTCTGAGGTTGGACGTAGACCCATGGTTAGAGAGTGGCATGGTTTGATAGCTTCGGGCTACGGTTTTCAGGTTTCTTAGAATGGTAGTCTGTTGGCACAACTGCAGGTGCAGCCGGTTTTGATTGATAGGATTAAAGCTTTACAAGCTGAGGATCCACAATTGAAACGGATTATGGATGAGATCCATCTGGATGGGAATTCCGAGTTTGTTTTTGTTGACGGAGTTCTCAGGTTTGGTTCTAGACTGTGCGTTCCGGATTCAGATGGTTTGAGAGACCAGATTCTGGAAGAAGCGCATAGGTCAGCTTACAGTGTTCATCCGGGATCTACCAAGATGTACCATGACCTCAAGGGTACTTATTGGTGGAGAGGAATGAAGAAAGATGTTGCAGAGTACGTTTCCAAGTGTTTGACTTGCCAGCAGGTGAAGCTGGAACATCAGAGACCTTTTGGCTATCTACAGCCACTACCTATTCCAGAGTGGAAGTGGGAGCGGATCGCCATGGACTTTGTTGTTGGTTTACCACGTACTCGACAGGGGTACGATTCCATCTGGGTGATAGTTGACCGTATGACCAAGTCAGCTCATTTCCTTCCGATCAAGGTTTCGTATCCTGCTTCGAAGTTGGCTCAGTTGTACATCGATAGGATTGTCAGTTTGCATGGTGTACCGGTTTCGATTGTTTCAGACAGAGGTTCTGTTTTCACTTTGAGATTCTGGAAAGCGTTACAGGAGTCTTTGGGGTCTCGATTGGACTTCAGTACACCTTTTCATCCTCAGACTGACGGTAGTCTGAGAGGACTATTCAGACATTGGAGGATATGCTCAGAATGTGCATTCTTGATTTTCAGGGTAGCTGGGATACTCATTTGCCGTTGATTGAGTTTTCCTACAACAACAGTTATCATGCGAGCATTGAGATGGCACCTTATGAGGCTCTGTACGGACGCAAGTGTCGATCTCCTATCTGCTGGGAAGAGGTCGGCGAGCGGAAGTTGTCTGGTGCTGAGATTATTCAGATTACCTCAGAGAAGGTACCGTTGATAAAACGGAGGTTGGAGACAGCTTTTAGTCGGCATAAGAGTTATGCTGATCCGAAGAGAAAAGACATCGAGTTTCAGGTGGGAGACTTTGTATTTCTTCGGATTTCGCCTATGAAGGGCGTGGTTCGTTTTGGTGTCAAGGGAAAGTTGGCACCGAGGTACGTTGGTCCTTATGAGATTTCAGAGAGGATTGGGAATGTGGCTTATCGTCTGGTTCTGCCGCCAGACATGTCTTTAGTACATCCGGTATTTCATGTTTCTGTGCTGAGGAAGTGCATCTCAGATCCTTCACATGTGATTGTGCCTCAGACCGTTGAGATTAACCAGAAGCTGTCCTATGAGGAACATCAAGTTGAGATTGTCGATACACAAGTGCGTAGATTACGGAACAAGGAGATTCCGATGGTCAAAGTTCTGTGGCGGAATCATTCTGTTGAGGAGTGCACTTGGGAGACGGAGTCCGATATGCGGAAACGTTATCCTTTCCTCTTTCCTTGAGGTACGTGTAACGTTACTTATGTAATTTAGTTGATTGTTTCTGTACTTGGTGTGTTGTTATGTTATTTGTTTATGTTTAAATTCGAAGGCGAATTTTTATTAAGGTGGGGAGAATGTAATACCCCGTATTTTCCGTTCGTGTTTCCATTGGTCGTTCGATTGTTTTGTCGTTCGTATCTCGCGTGTTTAAGCTCGTTTAGTACATTTTTGAAGTTTGGATTCGGATGCCCATCGTCGCCGGGCTCGGGGCCCATTTCGGGCCCTTTCTTATTTCTTTACCTGCAGGGCGCGACGGAAGGCGCGACAGGGCTGGCGCGCCTCGCGTCGCGCCCTCTTTAAAAATTTGTGGCAGGGCGCGATGCCCGTCGCGCCTCGCGACGCGCTTTCCATCGCGCCCCGCTGCTGAATTTTTGCGTGGGGTCTATAAATAGACCCCATAATTCGACCAATTCTTTTTTTAACTCGTTTGTGGAAACCCTAGCCGACGTATTCAGAGAGAAACCATCTCTTAACAGTCCCCATCTCCAATCATCAACACTTTCTTTCATTTGCTTCGATTCAAGTTCGGTAAGTACTGAATTGGTTTCGTTCGTTATATTCATTATATCGTCAAATACGGTTCTTGATTTCGTATCTTAATGTTAGGCTTTAATTCGATTGTTCTTTCGCATTGACTCATCGATCTCTTCGAATATCACGTATTGAAATCAATAAAGGTATGTAAAGTTTACTCCGTTCGTTGCCGTTCCGTCTCGTCGTTTCTAATATAACTTGCTGCCATTCTTTGGATTGTTGCTGCCGTTCATGCTATTGGTTATTACTGCCATTCTTATGTGTAAATCGTGTTACGAATTAGGTCGTTCCATCGCCGTTTCGATTCCGCCTTGTGAATGTTATATCGATGCCATGTTCTTGAGTTTTGCCGAATGTATGTTGCTGCCATAGCTCTATTCTAGTTGTCATGTTACCTTAATATCGTTATCACCATTCTCTTTATGATCTAAACTTGTGATTATCGATTGGCTTCGATAATAGTTGTACATGTTGCTGTAATTGAATTTGAATTGGCAAGTTTGCATAGTTGCTGGGTTTAGATGGCATGAGCTTGGTTTTATAATATGAATTGTAGGAGATGGTTAAATGGCTAGTATGATTGTCATTTTTGTTTGTTTAAATACTTTCAATCCCTTAAGTTGTTTAACTATAGTTTTGGTTTTCGATAATAAAGTTTGTATTGTTTTAATTTTAAATAGACAATTTGAATACGTTATATATTTTATGACTTAAATTAATATAATTACTCGGGTAATTATATTTAATTTTAATGGAAATGTCAATTTGGCTAATTTGCAGTTTAGCCCCTAAGATTTCTAAAAACTTATTTAAGTTAAGTTTTTTTATCAATTGGTTAAACTTTTCAACTTTTGTTTGAGTTATAAGTTAGTAAATTGAGAACGAATAATTAAATTTGTTTTCGAATATCAAATTGGCTAAATTACAATTTAGCCCCTGAACTTTTATAAACTTAAAATGGTTAAGTTTTAGTTGTAACTTGGGTTACTTGGAATTGAAGTTATTGAATTCTATTTCAAAATAGATAATTATTTTATCAAATATTTAATTTATAAACTCGGGTTTATAAATTTAAGTGGGAAGAAGCTTGGTAGTTTTAATAACTCGGCTGACTCACTGATATGGATTTTAACTTGGGGTTAAATTAAATTGTTTAATAAATTACTCGAACTGTAATTTAATATATATAACTTATATGGTTTGATTTCTATAACTTGGGTTACAGTTTTAATACGTTTTAATTTATGTGTATGATTATACGTTGGCGTGTTGTTGTGTGTGCTAGTCCTATGTGGTGTCTAGTACTCTTTAGAGTTAGGGTCTGATTTTAATTATGATTTTAATATTCTATTTAGACTTGTCGACTGTTCGTACTTCAGAGGCGAACCAGAGTTAGATTGCTTGTCAAGTTTCACGTGGAATAGCAAGCTGTGAGTTTATATCTCTATTTACCTCTTTATTAAGCAAATGTTATATTTTGTATATATATATATATATATATATATATATATATATATGTATAAACAGCTTTTGAACTGTTTTCGGCATTGTGGATTTGATTTGGAACGTGCTACTCGATGGGCATCATCGGGACTGCGTGCGCACCTGTAATGATTATGGTATTGAGGTAGGTTTGAGATACGTCTCACCTTAGTGAGAGCACCGGTGGAAGATACGTCTCCTGGGCTCACTATTTATTAAGTGATAGTCGGGGATCGGTTATTGAGATACGTCTCACCGACACGACAATGGATTTAGAATTGTGGTTTAGGGTTTCATTGATAATCCATAATGAAAATGTTTTATTAAACGTTTTAAAGGTTTTTAAATTAATAAATGTAAATGGTTATATAAACTCTACTCAGTAAATCTGACCCCGTTGTTTTCCCAAATTTTCCAGGTTTATGATTTGAGCATTTGTCGATCTCCGTTTCTTCATTCTCGGAGGTTCTTTATTTATTTCAGAAGTAAAGTGTCAAACTATTTTAAACTCTTAGACCGCAGTAGTAGTTTCATATTATTCATGTCTTAACCTTACGTTTATAGTTTTGGCTATTGTTTGTTGGATTGGTCCAACTATTGTTTTATCAGCTTTGGCATGATTACTTTGTTTATGATATTATATTATATCGCCATAATGTTAGAGATTATTTTGAGATAATCGTACTTTAAATATATGTTGTTTATCTGTACTGCTAGATTAGGCTGAAGTCTCGGTTGCCCCCGAGCATGGGGTTTTATGCAGGAACATTGTTTTAAATGTATTAAGTTGGTTATCCGCGAGGCTAGCTACGGGTTTTGGTACAACCATACCCATACCCTAGCGCCGGTCACGATTCATGAAAATAGGTCGTGACAATTTTTTCGTAATGTTTTAAACGTTTGGATTTATTTTGTAACATTTTAAACGTTTGGATATCTTTCGTAACGTTTTAAACCTTTGGCTTAAATCGCTAAAATGGTGAAACGTTTGGATTTGTTTCATAACGTTTTAAACGTTTGGCTTAAATCACTAATAAGGTGAAATGTTAGGATTTATTTCGTAGTGTTTTAAACATTTGGTTTTATTTTGTAACGTTTTAAACGTTTGGCTTAAATCGCTAAAAATGTGAAACGTTAGGATTTCTTTCATAACGTTCTAAACGTTTGGATTAGTTTTGTAACGTTTTAAACGTTTGGCTTAAATCGCTAAAAAGGTGAAAAATTTGGATTTGTTTTGCAACATTTTAAACATTTTAAACGTTTGGATATCTTTCGTAACATTTTAAACATTTGGCTTAATTCGCTAAAAAGGTGAAACGTCTGGATTTTTTTCCTCACGTTCTAAACGTTCAGCTGAAACAGTTAAAAAGATCAAACGTTAGGATTGGTTTTATTACGTTTTAAACGTTTGGCTTAAATAGCTAAAAAGATGAAACGTTAGAGTTTGTTTCACAATGTTTTAAATGTTTGGAATTGTTTCGTATAGTTTTAAATGTTTGGATTTGTTTCGTAATGGTTTAAACGTTTGGATTTGTTTTGTGACGTTTTAAATGATTGAATTTGTTTCGTAACGTTTTAAACATTTGGCTTAAATCGCAAAAAAGGTGAAACTTCAGGATTTGTTTCGTAACGTTTTAAACATTTGGCTTAAATCGCTAAAAAGGTAAAACGTTTGGTTTGTTTCGTAACATTTCAAACGTTTGGATTAGTTTCTTAACATTTTAAACGTTTGGCCTAAATCACTAAAAAGGTGAAACGTTTGAATTAGTATTGTAACGTTTTAAAAGTTTGAATTTTTTTAGTAACATTTTAAATGTTCGGATTTGTTTCGTAGCATTATAAACATCAGGATTTGTTTCATAACGAAATGTTTGGATTTGTTTTGTAATGTTTTAAGCGTTTAAATCGATAAAAAGGGGAAACGTTAGGATTTGTTTCGTAATGTTTTAAACGTTTGGATTTGTTTCATAACGTTTAAAATGATTGGCTTAAATAGCTAAAAAGGTGAAACATTTGGATTTGTTTGTAACATTTTAAACGCTTCAATTTATTTTTTAACGTTTTATACGTTTAGGTTAAATCTCTAAAAATGTGAAAAGTTTGGATTAGTTTCGTAATGTTTTAAACGTTTGGATTTGTTTCGTAACGTTTTAGATGTTTAGAGTAAATCTCTAAAAAGGTGAAAAGTTATGATTTGTTTCGTAAAGTTTTAAATGTTTGGATTTGTTTCTAACATTTTATACGTTTGGCTTAAATCGCAAAAAAGGTGAAACATTAGGAATTGTTTCCTAACATTTCAAACTTTTCGCTTAAATTACTAAAAAGGTGAAATGTTAGAATTTGTTTCGTAACGTGTTAAACGTTTGGCTTAAATCGCTAAAAAGGTGAAACATTTGTATTTGTTTCGTAACGTTTTAAACATTTGTCTTAAATAGCTAAAAAGGTGAAATGCTAGGATGTTTTTATAACGTTCTAAACATTTGGATTTGTTTCGTAACGTATTAAACGTTCGGCTTAAATCGCTAAAAAGGTGAAACATTAGGATTTGTTTTATAACGTTTTAAACGTTTGAATTAGTTTTGTAACTATTTAAACGTTTTGTTTAAATCGCAAAAAAGGAGAAACTTTTGGATTCGTTTCGTAACGTTTTAAACGTTTGGATTTGTTTCGTAACGTGTTAAACGTTTGGCTTAAACCGCTAAAAAGGTAAAACGTTAAGATTTGTTTCGTAACGTTTTAAACGTTTGGTTTAAATTGGTAAAAAGGTGAAACATTTACATTTGTTTCGTAATGTTTTAGATGTTTGGATTTGTTTCGTAACGTTTTAAACATTTGGCTTAAACAGCAAAAAAGGTGAAACGTCAGGATTTGTTTTGTAACGTTTTAAACATTTTAATTTGATTCATAAAGTTTTAAACATTTGGATTTTTTTCGTAACGTGTTAAATGTTTGGAATTGTTTCGTAACGTTTTGAACTTTGGATTTGTTTCGTAACGTTTTAAATGTTAGGCTTAAATTGCTAAAAAGGTAAAACATGAGGAATTGTTTCTTAACGTTTTAAACGATTCACTTAAATCGCTAAAAAGGTGAAACGTTATTTAAACGTTTGGATTAGTTTCGTATCGGTTTAAACGTTTGTATTTGTTTTGTAACGTTTTAAACGTTTGGCTTAAAAAGCTAAAAAGGTAAAACGTTAGGATTTGTTTCGTAACGTTTTAAACGTTTGGTCTAAATCGCTAAAAAGATGAAACGTAAGGATTTGTTTCGTAACGTCTTAAAGTTTGAATTTGTTTCGTAATATTTTAAACGTTTGACCTAAATCGCTAAAATATGAAAAGTTTGAATTTGTTTCGTAACGTTTTAAATGTTCGGCATAAATCACTAAAACGGTGAAACGTTAGGATTTGTTTCATAACGTTTTAAACATTTGAATTAGTTTTGTAACTATTTAAACGTTTTGTTTAAATCGCTAAAAAGGGGAAACTTTTGGATTGGTTTCGTAACGTTTTAAACGTTTTGATTTGTTTCGTAACGTGTTAAACGTTTGGCTTAAATCGATAAAAAGGTAAAACGTTAAGATTTGATTCGTATAGTTTTAAACGTTTGGCTTAAATTGCTAAAAAATGTGAAATGTTTGCATTTGTTTCGTAACGTTTTAAACGTTTGGATTTCTTTAGTAACTATTAAAACGTTCAGATTTGTTTCCTAGCATTTTAAACGTTAGGATTTATTTCATAACGTTTTAAACTTTTGGATTTGTTTCGTAACATTTTAAACGTTTGGCTTAAATCGCTAAAAAGGTGAAATGTTAGGATTTGTTTCGTAATGTTTCGTAATGTTTCACTTAAATCGCTAAAAGGCAAAACTTTCGGATTCGTTTCGTAACGTTTTAAACCATTGGCTTAAATTGCTGAAATGGTGAAACGTTAGGATTTGTTTTATAACGTTTTAAATGTTTGGAGTAGTTTCGTAACGTTTTAAACGTTTGGCTTAAATCGCTAAAAAGGAGAAACATTTGGATTTGTTTCGTAACGTTTTAAATGATTGGCTTAAATCGCTAAAAAGGTAAAACGTTAGGATTTGTCTCGTAACGTTTTAAACGTTTGACTTAAAAAGCTAAAAAGGTAAAACGTTAAGATTTGTTTCATAACGTTTTAAACGTTTGGTTTAAATCGCTAAAAAGATGAAACGTAAGGATTTGTTTCGTAACGTCTTAAAGTTTGAATTTGTTTCGTAATATTTTAAACGTTTGGCCTAAATCGCTAAAAGATGAAAACTTTGAATTTGTTTCGTAACGTTTTAAATTTTGGGATTTGTTTCGTAACATTTTAAACGTTCGGATTTCTTTCGTAACGCTTTAAACGTTCGGATTTGTTTCGTAACATTTTAAACATTTGGCTTAAATCGCTAAAAAGGTGAAACATTAGGATTTGTTTCGTAACGTTTAAACATTTGGATTTGTTTCTTAACGATTTAAACGTTTAGCTAAAAAAGAGAAAGTTAGGATTTGTTTCATAACGTTTTAAACGTTTGGATTTTTTCGTAACGTTTTAAACTTTTGGCTTAAATCGCTAAAAAGGTGAAAACCTTGGATTAGTTTCGTAACGTTTTTGTAATAACCCGTAAATTTAAGAGTTAAAATATAGCCACGTGTCTAATATTTTATTAGATGGGAGTAGGTAAATTAAATTTAAAGATAAATTTAATTTACAAATGTCCCTAAATTTTTAATATGGCTATAGGATTGCAAATTTAAATTTATGGAATTTAAATTTGATTAGTTATATAGTTAACGGAGACAATATGGATTTATAAATTGGGTGCAGAATAATTCCTAAGTCCTTAGCGAATATTTTTGGTGCTAATATTCGCGAAATATTTTAAAAAGATTATCGTGAAAATTTGATAAAATTTGGAAGCAGAAATTTTATCAAGCACAGTCAATGCGGACTTAATAAATCGAAAATGATTTATTAAGAATAAAATATAAGTCGGATGGGAATAAAAATTATATTTTTATTCTTGTAATATTTTATTAGATTTTTGGTAAAATTTTCACGAAATTTGGAAATCGTTTCCGTTTAGACTACGGACGACTAGTTTAGAAGTTGGTTTAAAGTGCATGATTGAGCTAGTACTAAAGCGCACTTTAACCATTAAGTATATATATATGTGTTAAGTGAAGAGAATTAGAGGCAGAAGCCTCATTTTCATTTCCTTTTGAAAAGGAATAAGAGCAGAAGCTTTGTAACGTCGGGGAAGTTAGGGTTTTCGCGCCATCGATCCGTTTCTCGATTCTAACTCCATTTCTGTAATACCCCGTAAAATTTTACATTTAATTTTCGATAATTTCCGACAATTTTCCGGTCGTTTTGAAGTAACATCGATGATAGCGGTTTGATTCGAGTTGGTTCGGGATTGGGGTTGATTTAGGTTCAACCATTTAATTTCTTTTATAAAAAAAAAAATAGTTGAACACAATTCTCGTTCGAGAATTGTATGATTCTTGAACGAGAATCATGTTGGGGGCTTGGTCTCGTTCGAGACCAGGCCATTTCTCGAACGGGAATCAGGCCTGAAAGGCCATTCCCGTTCGAGACTTACCTATCCTTGCGAGGGGGCAGTTTTGTCAATCGTTCTAACCTATTCCGACCTAGTTAAATCCAAAACTTTCAACCCTAATCTATTCTCCACACTACAAGCAAACCCTAGCCACCTTTAACATCCATTTTCTCTGAAAAACGAAGCTGCAATCATCATCCAAAAGTCGTTGTGCGGTAAGCTCCTTTAATTCCTTTGATTTCAGCTTTAACATTTGACGGCATTTCCGTATATTGAATCGTTCCTGCTCGTTTTTGGACCGAAATCAGAACCATTTGATCCCAGAGATTATAGACTCGATCCTCTACGACTCATAAGTTTCGGAATCAGAAACGGTACGTTATCTTCTTTGTTTGAGCCATCGCCGTTGTATCGTTCGGTTTGAATTCAGTGTTAAGGCTTATGAACAACATTCAGTTAATTGGTTCGTTTGTATTCGTTTCTAGATCGAAATTGTTTTCTTTTGATCCCGGAGATTCTAGACTCTCATACCTTCGATTCCCCACCTTGTTTTTGTTGAACGGTACGTGATCGACCTCGTTTCCATTCGCCGTACGGTTTCCGTTTTTTTTGGAATTGCTTAATCTGTTCTTGATGATTATGGTTTCTGCCGTGATTCTTGCGACTTCTTTGAGATTGATTTTGTCATCCTTGGTGTTTATAATCTCGGGGCTTACTAATTAATAAACGTTTGGCTTTTAATTTATGGAATTTTAAAAGAAATCAATAAGGATTAATTTGGTTTCTTCGTTCCTTCGTCGAAATGAAACTGTTACATTTTAATGGTTGGGATTTTGAATTATTGTTAGCTTAGATCAAAGGAATTAAAGGAGCTTTTGTGTTGTCTGTTCACCTTTAACATCCATCTATTTGATTTAGCTAAAACATTTTGGTGACCTAAATGGCAATTTGGCCATCTCTTTGGATTTGAAACAAAACATCTCCGCCCACCATGAAAGCTTAACCAACACACCATTTTCATGGCTACGGCAACATTTCTCAAACAAGATTTAAGCTTTCAAAACAATAGCAATTTAATCCTTAAAGTGAATTGTCTGTTCACTTTTGTGTTGATCGAGTAATCGTTAGAGCACGGAGTTGTTAGACTTAAATTTTTGCGCATATGTACGTTGTGACCATTTAAACTGCGAATCAGTTTCAGATTTAAAATTCGAGGTCGAATTTTTCATAGGTAGGGGAGAATGTAATACCCCACATGTTTTCGGCGTGTTTCGTCTTGTATTGACCTTCTCTGGGTGAAAATTTTGTTAGAGTTATCATTGAAGAGATTCGAGGTTTCGTTCTTAATTATCTTCAGAATTTCAGTCGAGTTTCATGTGGGAGAGTTTGTATTCCTTCGTTTGGTTTCACCTAGAAATGGCATTATTGTTTTATGTTAAGTGGAAGTTAGTGTTGATACTTTTGTGATCATTTGAGATTGTTCGGTTTATGAAAGTGGTGGTTTAGAGTTATCGTTCGAGGAACAACCTTTTGAATTTTTGCTTACGCAAGTACTTAGGTCGTTAAGCATGGAAATTCCTATGATTACAGTTTGGTTTGGATTTGGTTGAGGAATATTCATAAAAGAAAGAGTTGTTATGCAGAATTGTTATTATTGCTGTCCTTGATTACCTTGGGTATCTTTTTATGTGTTTTACGTTGGCAATTTGCATTTTCGTTCGGACAACATATAGTTTTATGATATGTTATTACGCGGGTTGTGTTGTTTTAAATTCGAGGATGAATTTTACATAAGTTGGGGAGAATGTAATATCTTGTGTTTTTCTGTCATGTTTTCGTTGTGTTTCCGACTTAGTTTTGGACTGTTAATGGTGGACTTAGCAAGTGTGACACTTTGTTTGGGGTTTGAGTTGTATCTTGTATGTGTCGCATGTGTCGTGTGAGTTTTCGATGGCGATTTGATTTGTATTCGGTTTATAATCGATGATGTATTCGTGTACCTTTTGAATCTGACATGTTTTGAGAAAACATGCATATCTCCCAATTTAACCGTTGGATCGGGCTCATTTTTGGATATGTTGTGCCCAAGAAAACGTTGACCGTTGGATCAACAGTTGAGGCGCGTTGGAGGGCGCGATGGGCCATCGCTCCTCGCAACGCGCCCCATACGTTTTCTGCGCCTGGTGAAGGCGCGATGGGACGAACGCGCCTCCCATCGCGCCTCATCTGTAAAATTGTGTTGGAGCATATAAATAGACCCTTATTCAACCCATATCAGCCCCCACTTATTTTATAAACAGGTCGAACTAGAAAGCAAGAGGGTGAGTGGCTCGAGATTAGGCACTTAAAAGACTCTCTGAAATACGAATTCTTTTGCTATCTCTCACGTTCTTGGATTTGGTAAGCGATTCTAACACTCCGTCCTTTGTTAAATCAATTCCTTATCGCGTATATCGATTGTTAACTTATTCGAACCCTTTTTCCAGCATGTTGTGGGTGTTGATTCATTGTTTTCATTTGGTCCTTTCGCCGATCTTGCTTCTCAACGGTATGTGTTGCTATCCCTTGATTTATGAGTAGGGCTTCATGTGTTAGGTTGCTAGATTGTGTTCTAATGTGATTTACCCATGTTTATGGCTGAATTCGATCTCTGAATTTTTATGTCAATTCTGTAATAGGGTGTTTAGCATTAGATTGACTTGATTTAATCATTATAACTCATGTCAATTGTTGGGTTTAAGTGCTAGTTGATTTCGTATGTTAATTGGTTGTTAAATTGTTGTTTTAGCATTGTTATAGAGGGCTGGAAATTCATGTTTTGGGGCTGATCTTATGTGTTTGAATCAATGGTATATTTTTGACATGCTTGGTAAATCATAGGTTGATTATATGGCTTATAATGCATGATTTCACCTAGTTGTGGTGTTGATTACTTTTTAATGATCTAGTTGCTGCCCACTATTGTGTTGGGGCTGTTTTGTATCGTTCTTGACATGTTGGCATTGCTTTGTTTGTGTTATACTCATTCGTGTTGATTATGCCTGTAGACAAGTTATTGCCATGATTTGATTATCATTTCAAATCTGAGTTTGACGTTTAAATGGATGATTTAATCCTTTCTGGTTCATTTAAAAGAAGTTTAACATACTTGTGTTAGTATGGTGTGATTTGCCAATTATTGGCTAAACGATGGATTATGTTATTTCTTTTAAAAGACTATACTTTTCATTCAAGTTATTCAGAATGTAAACTTGGGTTTTATTTTGATTTAACTTTGGGTTGGGTTTGACTATGGTCGCCCAACAAGTGGGAAGAAGCTTGGAAGTTTTGATAACTCGGCTGACTCACTAGTATGGATTTAAATTTTGGGTTATTTAAAAATGTTTTCTGAATTATTCAAATTGTGTTTTGAAATGGAAACTTATATGCTTTGTATTCTATAACTTGGGTTATGGTTTTGATGCGTATGAACCTTATGTGTTCGGTTATACTCGATGGGCATCATCGAGACTGCGTGCGCACCGGTATACGATCATATGGTATTTGAGGTAGGTTAGAGATACGTCTCGCCTTAGTGAGGGCGCCGGTGGAAGATACGTCTCCTGGGAATCACATGTTTATTTGAGTGACAGTCGGGGATCGGTTATGGAGATACGTCTCACCGGCACGACAACTGGATTTAGATATTTGTGGTTTAGGGTTTCAATGGTTATCCATAATGATAAATTGCTTTACAAATGTTTTAAGGTTTTTAAAGGTTTTCACTTAATAAATGTAAATAGTTGTATGAACTCATCTCAGTATATCTGACCCTGTTGTTTTCTCAATTTTTCCAGGGTTATAATTTGAGCGAGTCAGCTGGTCTCCGATTCTTTATTTCCTCGGAGGTCTTACTTTATTTTATTACAGTTATTGAAGTGATTTTACTCTTAGACCGCAGTAGTAATTAGAAGTCTTACTTGTTGTAGTACTTGTTGTCAGATTAACTCAATTGGATTATTTGTTGATTGGTATTATTATATTAACTTTGGTTATTTAATATTTATGACGTGTTAGAGACTCGGAGTTGACCGAGCATTTATTATTTATATGTTGTACATATAAACTGCTATACTAGGTTGGAGTCTCGGTTGCCCCCGAGCATGTGGTTTTATGCAGGTAAAATGTTTTAAATGATTAATGTATGTTATCCGCAAGGCTTGCTACGGGTTTCGGTACAACCATACCCATACCCTAGCGCCGGTCGCGATTCATGAAAATGGGTCGTGACAAAGTTGGTATCAGAGCTTTGGTTTCAAACCAAGGCCTTTTGCATTTATGTGTTTTTGGCATGATAAGTTGATGTTGTGTCATAGGAACTACTGCGGTTAGGATTCGTGTCGTGTCTTTTAAAACGTCATCATTTGTTTTCAAAATTTCAGCCTACATCCTATAGGTGATGTGTGTCAGTCATTATTTAATATTACTGCTATGATTGATAATTGTTTCCACTTGGATGTTATTTGCTGTGTTTTATCATGTTGACGTTATTTCACTTGGGTGATTATGATTGCTTTCGATTTCTCGGGAAATCTTAGGTTGGTAAATTTTTCTAAAACTCATACTCGGGTATGATGTTGTTTGATTAATTTTGGCGCTTATACCTGATATAATTTTGAGTATATGGTGTGGTTATGGCTATTTTACATGATGCGTTGAATTGCTTTTGCCTTTTTAATAAAGTACATCTTGGCTTTGGCCTCGATTGTTGATTTTAATTGTGATCGTATGCTGGACGCTGGCCTTGTTTTTTTTTGTTATTTAAAGAGATTTTGGGTTAAACTTTAAAACGTGTTTTGGTGGTCATACGTTGTTTGACCACATGTTTTAAAGATTTTCATTGAGAGTATTGTTTTATCCGATTTGTGTTTCAACACAGAATCATAAGAGAAGTTTGACTTCTAATTCTTTAAAGGTTTGATTTTGGTTAAGTGGCCAGTAAAAAGAAATTTCTTGTGTTTTGAAATATAATGTTTGGTTTAGTGTTAACAAACGATGATTTCAAAAAGATATTTTCAAGAGATGAGTCATTGATTTGAGAATTTAACGTTGAAGCTATTTGACCATGTTGTAGTATGTCAACATTTTGGATTTTTTGGGATTTACGAAGTGGTTGTTTGAGATTAAAGATTTCTCACTTGAGTTTTTGAATTGCTGTTTAACGGTTGGGTTATATTGAGCTTCTAATTTTGAAAGTGTGGAAATTTTATTTGAGTGCATTTTCTCATATTTACAAATGTTTTGATTATGTTTTATAAATGTTTGTTTTGGGTTCGACTTGGGTCACCCAAATTTAGAAGTTGAGCTTGGTAGTTGTAATGACTCGGCTAACTCGATGGTTTCATGGATTGAGATACTTGGTTATTCTTTTTAAAGCAATTGATTTATAAGAAGAAACTTTTACGGATATTGATTTTGTCTTAGCCGTGGGGCTCAACAAAAATTTGGAAGTTTTGTGATTGACTTTAAATTTCAAAATGAGTTTTGAAGCATACTCTTTAAAGATAAATTATTACAGGGTGATTTCGTTATAAAATTCAAAGCTTGTTTGTAGCATGTCTTGATATTTGTCTTTAAGAATGATTGAGTTGTTTTGCTGAATGGCATGCTTACGTGGTTTATGATTTACAGATTTGATATCTTTTGGAAATAGTTTGCGTTGTATAACTCGCTTGTCAATTGGACAAAGTTGATTGTTTGTGTTTTGTCTCTTCGTATGGAGCAGCACGTGAGATGATTTAATCACGTGGTCATGGTTAGCTTACCTCGATGTATGGTCTTGACCTTTGAGTAAGAACTTTGTTTAGACCTTGTTTTCCTTGTTCGGTTTTGTGTTGCGCGGGGTTTTGCTGTTTGTTTCGTTGATCGAAACCTTTGGGTTTAGATATCGAGGAAGACGAGGGGATTATTCCCTTGGAATGGTTGATGGTTTCTAATTATCCTAAAAAGGATATTGGAAATTCTGGCCAAAAACATTGAGCGGTGTATTAATACACTGATGTTTTCATCAAGTTAATGATGCGATACGGGAGCTGGCGGTAGATTTCGTAGGAACGTATGTGATGTGTTATTTTCATTGAGTATAAGTTTCATTTAGGTTGAAGTTAGTTGGATACTTTTACCGAAGAGTTGTAACGAAATTATTAGGTTGAGTTGCTATATAACATCGAAGTAGATTACAAGTATGGAGTTTGAAAAATATTTTGAGGTTATTGAGTGCACATCTCACAGAGTGTAACGTCTAGCAAATATTTTTGAGGAATTGATTTCAAAGGTTGATTTTTAAAAAAATATTTGAAATATTTTCAACACGTAATTGTGCCCAGATATATCATGAACATGCATTTGAATGTCACGAATAGGATTGCATTGAGCACTAAGTATGTTCACTAAATAAAAGATAAACCAATTACTGATACATGCATAATAGTACATGCATCACGTGCATAGAAATGATTAGGGTTGGATGCAACTCTTTGGGGATGAGAGATGTCATCACCCTGGCGCACAATTATGTAAAATGGATTTTATTGATAAAGTATTTTGAGAATGATGTTTTGAAATGAGCTCGCGAGTCACATTGTGATAAACTTATTAATAGGGAAAAGGGTCATTTATGCCCCTATGGTTCGATTCAAGGATCAAGTGACCCCTTAACGTATAAAAAGGTTCAAATATGCCCCTAACGTCTTAAAAAATGAACATTCAGGCCCTCCGATGTTGACAACCAGGCCCCCAACGTCTCATTTATAAGTTAAAATGGGGGCTTGATTGTTCACTTTGTAAGACGTTAGGGGCATATTTGAACCTTTTCGGACGTTAAGGGCTCATTTGATCCTGCAGACAAATCATAAGTGTATAAATGACCCTTTTCCCTTATTAATAAAGTTGTTGGATTTTAAATGATTTTGAAACTGTTATCGAAAGGTAGCTAAACAAATTCTCTGTGATGATGATGATGCATTTTGGACGATTGCGTTGTTATGGATTAGTCTGTTTTGTCAGAATCTTGTGTTTCATAGAAAATAAATATGGTTTTGAGGTTTGCACTCGAGATATAATTGTACCAAGTGCAGTGAGTGGTTATATTTAGATGAGAAAGTTTTCGTGATTGTTTCCGATTTGTGATTTAAGGATTTATGGATTAAGGATATTGGTTGTGCTCATGTGTGTGTACACTGCGTTTTTAAAAGGGACTTGTCTTTTCAAATTTTATTTTGTCCAAGTATTTTGGTATATGGATATGAGGGGTTTTCATAAACAAAGAGAATTGCATTGTTAATTTTACCCTTCTGAGGAAAGGAAGAAATTTTATCAAATTTGATTTAAAGGAATAATTAATTTTTTTGTTTAAACGATTTCTTCAAATTGGTTTTTGTATGAGAGTAAAATTTGGAAAGCGATTTAAATTTTGGATGTTTGAAACATTAATGTGCATTTTAATACGAAGGATTTTTCCACGGTTTCTGTATTTTCGAGAAGGAGATAAATTAATTTTAGCAAGTTTGATTAAAGAGAACATAAATTTGTCAGTTGAACTTTTTCATAAATTTACAAATATCTTTAAAAGTAAGGAAAAATTTGTGAATTCAAAATGCGAATATTTTGAAAATTTTCAAGGGTTTACAAAACTGATGATTTTTCGACGGTAAAGCATTTTGATTATTGAATATAAAAACGAGGTGTAAGACGTATAGTCTTTTAAAGAGAAGTCAAATTTTTTGAATATAAAATGTTTGAGCATAACTAACAATCCGGTCGAGGTGAATTGGTCGTAGTGATCTCTCGTTGTATTCGAGGTTTTAGTTAGTTGATTAGAGTAATTTTGAGAATTTAAATTTGGTTAGATTATTTGAGCTAGTTGATTCGGAAATTGATAATCGCGTTTGGCGAGTTTCGGCAACAATGTTGGCTGGTCGATACTGTTAATTGAGGGTTTTATCGTGGAAAATTTGGATATCATTTTGTTCGGATATTGAACCTTTTGTATGTGGAATAAAATTAAGTATGTGAAACTTAGTTAGAGTTAAGTTGATGGTTAGTTACCTTAGGTTATTACAGGCTGTTTATTTTTTGAATGATTGGAGGAATAATTATGATTGACATGGTTTGTTACTAATCTAGAGATTCTGTTATCATGAGATAGGTTCACGTATTCTTTTGAATGACGATATGAGTTTTTGTGTTTTATGATTCACGAGATAGATGATATTGTCAAATTTGGTGTTAATCGTTGGACATAATGATCCAAGTAGTGTTTGTTCTTGGCCGAAATATTATTTAGTTGTTATTGAGTATTGTTATCGATTATTTTGGTGTCGAGCTAGTTATAATTGGACAAGTGAGTAAGTGTTGTGGAACGCAATATTATTTTTCAGTGTTACTGTTTGATACGATAGAGTTTGGAATTATAAGAACTATAGTTTGAGGTTAGGGCTTGTTCTTGCGATTTGATAATGTGGATTTGGTAATCATTAAGATTCGAGCTGGTTTTGGAAGCCATCATGGTAAAGAGAAATTGTGATTCTCGGTTGGATAATTTTTTTCTGTTCACTTTTGTGTTGATCGAGTAATCGTTAGAGCACCGAGTTGTTAGACTTAAATTTTTGCGCATATGTACGTTGTGACCATTTAAACTGCGAATCAGTTTCAGATTTAAAATTCGAGGTCGAATTTTTCATAGGTAGGGGAGAATGTAATACCCCACATGTTTTCGGCGTGTTTCGTCTTGTATTGACCTTCTCTGGGTGAAAATTTTGTTAGAGTTATCATTGAAGAGATTCGAGGTTTCGTTCTTGATTATCCTTAGAATTTCAGTCGAGTTTGTATTCCTTCGTTTGGTTTCACCTAGAAATGACATTATTGTTTTATGTTAAGTGGAAGTTAGTGTTGATACTTTTGTGATCATTTGAGATTGTTCGGTTTATGAAAGTGGTGGTTTAGAGTTATCGTTTGAGGAACAACCTTTTGATTTTTTGCTTACGCAAGTACTTAGGTCGTTAAGCATGGAAATTCCTATGATTACAGTTTGGTTTGGACTTGATTGAGGAATATTCATAAAAGAAAGAGTTGTTATGCAGAATTGTTATTATTGCTGTCCTTGATTACCTTGGGTATCTTTTTATGTGTTTTACATTGGCAATGTGCATTTTCGTTCAGACAACATATAGTTTTATGATATGTTATTACGCGGGTTGTGTTGTTTTAAATTCGAGGACGAATTTTACATAAGTTGGGGAGAATGTAATATCCCGTGTTTTTCTGTCATGGTTTCGTTGTGTTTCCGACTTAGTTTTGGACTGTTAATGGTGGACTTAGCAAGTGTGACACTTTGTTTGGGGTTTGAGTTGTATCTTGTATGTGTCGCATGTGTCGTGTGACTTTTCGATGGCGATTTGATTTGTATTCGGTTAATAATTGATGATGTATTCGTGTACCTTTTAAATCTGACATGTTTTGAGAAAACATGCATATCTACCAATTTAACCGATGGATCGGGCTCATTTTTGGATATGTTGTGTCCAAGAAAAAGTTGACTGTTGGATCCACAATTGAGGCGCGTTGGAGGGCGCGATGGGCCATCGCACCTCGCAACGCGCCCCATACGTTTTCTGCGCCTGGTGAAGGCGCGATGGGACGAACGCGCCTCGCATCGCGCCTCCCATCGCGCCTCACCTGTAAAATTGTGTTGGAGCATATAAATAGACCCTTATTCAACCCATATCAGCCCCCACTTGTTTTATAAACCCTAGGCACTTAAAAGACTCTCTGAAATACGAATTCTTTTGCTATCTCTCACGTTCTTGGATTTGGTAAGCGATTCTAACACTCCGTCCTTTGTTAAATCAATTCCTTATCGCGTATATCGATTGTTAACTTATTCGAACCCTTTTTCCAGCATGTTGTGGGTGTTGATTCATTGTTTTCATTTGGTTCTTTCGCTGATCTTGCTTCTTAACGGTATGTGTTGCTATCCCTTGATTTATGAGTAGGGCTTCATGTGTTAGGTTGCTAGATTGTGTTCTAATGTGATTTACCCATGTTTATGGCTGAATTCGATCTCTGAATTTTCATGTCAATTCTGTAATAGGGTGTTTAGCATTAGATTGACTTGATTTAAATATTAGAACTCATGTCAATTGTTGGGTTTAAGTGCTAGTTGATTTCGTATGTTAATTGGTTGTTAAATTGCTGTTTTAGCATTGTTATAGAGGGCTGGAAATTCATGTTTTGGGGCTAATCTTATGTGTTTGAATCAATGGTATATTTTTGACATGCTTGGTAAATCATAGGTTGATTATATGGCTTATAATGCATGATTTCACCTTGTTGTGGTGTTGATTACTTTTTAATGATCTAGTTGTTGCCCACTATTGTGTTGGGGCTGTTTTGTATGGTTCTTGACATGTTGGCATTGCTTTGTTTGTGTTATACTCATTCGTGTTGATTATGCATGTAGACAAGTTATTGCCATGATTTGATTATCGTTTCAAATCTGAGTTTGACGTTTAAATGGATGATTTAATCCTTTCTGGTTCATTTAAAAGAAGTTTAACATGCTTGTGTTAGTATGGTGTGATTTGCCAATTGTTGGCTAAACGATGGATTATGTTATTTCTTTTAAAAGACTATACTTTTCATTCAAGTTATTCAGAATGTAAACTTGGGTTTTATTTTGATTTAACTTTGGGTTGGGTTTGACTATGGTCGCCCAACAAGTGGGAAGAAGCTTGGAAGTTTTGATAACTCGGCTGACTCACTGGTATGGATTTAAACTTGGGTTATTTAAAACTGTTTTCTGAATTATTCAAATTGTGTTTTGAAATGGAAACTTATATGGTTTGTATTCTATAACTTGGGTTATGGTTTTGATGCGTATGAACCTTATATGTTCGATTATACGTTAGCTTGTTTTTACGTGTGCTAGTCCTACATGGTGTCTAGTACTCCCCAGAGTTAGGTTATGTTTTTAATTATTATTTATACCTTGTCTAGACTCATCGACCGTTCGTGCTTCGGAGACGAACCCAGATTAGATTGCTTGCCAGGTTATCACGTGGATTAGCAAGCAGTGAGTTTATATCGCTATTTACCGCTTTATTAAGTAAATTGTATTTTTGCATATATATTGTATATACAGCTTTCGAACTGTTTTTGAAATTACAGATCTGAATTGGAACGGGCTACTCGATGGGCATCATCGAGACTGCGTGCGCACCGGTATATGATCATATGGTATTTGAGGTAGGTTAGAGATACGTCTCGCCTTAGTGAGGGCGCCGGTGGAAGATACGTCTCCTGGGAATCACGTGGTCATGGTTAGCTTAGCTCGATGTATGGTCTTGACCTTTGAGTAAGAACTTTGTTTAGACCTTGTTTTCCTTGTTCGGTTTTGGGTTGCACAGGGTTTTGCTGTTTGTTTCGTGGATCGAAACCTTTGGGTTTAGATATCGAGGAAGACGAGGGGATTATTCCCTTGGAATGGTTGATGGTTTCTGATTATCCTAAAAAGGATATTGGAAATTCTGGCCAAAAACATTGAGCGGTGTATTAATACACTGATGTTTTCATCAAGTTAATGATGCGATACGGGAGCTGGCGGTAGGTTTCGTAGGAACGTATGTGATGTGTTATTTTCGTTGAGTATAAGTTTCATTTAGGTTGAAGTTAGTTGGATACTTTTACCGAAGAGTTGTAACGAAATTATTAGGTTGAGTTGCTATATAACATCGAAGTAGATTACAAGTATGGAGTTTGAAAAATATTTTGAGGTTATTGAGTGCACATCTCACAGAGTGTAACGTCTAGCAAATATTTTTGAGGAATTGATTTCAAAGGTTGATTTTTAAAAAAATATTTGAAATATTTTCAACACGTAATTGTGCCCAGATATATCATGAACATGCATTTGAATGTCACGAATAGGATTGCATTGAGCACTAAGTATGTTCACTAAATAAAAGATAAACCAATTACTGATACATGCATAATAGTACATGCATCACGTGCATAGAAATGATTAGGGTTGGATGCAACTCTTTGGGGATGAGAGATGTCATCACCCTGGCGCACAATTATGTAAAATGGATTTTATTGATAAAGTATTTTGAGAATGATGTTTTGAAATGAGCTCGCGAGTCACATTGTGATAAACTTATTAATAAAGTTGTTGGATTTTAAATGATTTTGAAACTGTTATCGAAAGGTAGCTAGACAAATTCTCTGTGTTGATGATGATGCATTTTGGACGATTGCGTTGTTATGGATTAGTCTGTTTTGTCAGAATCTTGTGTTTCATAGAAAATAAATATGGTTTTGAGGTTTGCACTTGAGATATAATTGTACCAAGTGCAGTGAGTGGTTAGATTCAGATTAGAAAGTTTTCGTGATTGTTTCCGATTTGTGATTTAAGGATTTGTGGATTAAGGATATTGGTTGTGCTCATGTGTGTGTACACTGCGTTTTTAAAAGGGACTTCTCTTTTCAAATTTTATTTTGTCCAAATATTTTGGTATATGGATATAAGGGGTTTTCATAAACAAAGAGAATTGCATTGTTAATTTTACCCTTCTGAGGAAAGGAAGAAATTTTATCAAATTTGATTTAAAGGAATAATTAATTTTTTTGTTTAAACGATTTCTTCAAATTGGTTTTTGTATGAGAGTAAAATTTGGAAAGCGATTTAAATTTTGGATGTTTGAAACATCAATGTGCATTTTAATACGAAGGATTTTTCCACGGTTTCTGTATTTTCGAGAAGGAGATAAATTTATTTTAGCAAGTTTGATTAAAGAGAACATAAATTTGTCAGTTGAACTGTTTCATAAATTTACAAATGTCTTTAAAAGTAAGGGAAAATTTGTGAATTCAAAATGCGAATATTTTGAAAATTTTCAAGGGTTTACAAAACTGATGATTTTTCGACGGTAAAGCATTTTGATTATTGAATATAAAAACGAGGTGTAAGACGTATAGTCTTTTAAAGAGAAGTCAAATTTTTTGAATATAAAATGTTTGAGCATAACTAACAATCCGGTCGAGGTGAATTGGTCGTAGTGATCTCTCGTTGTATTCGAGGTTTTAGTTAGTTGATTAGAGTAATTTTGAGAATTTAAATTTGGTTAGATTATTTGAGCTAGTTGATTCGGAAATTGATAATCGCGTTTGGCGAGTTTCGGCAACAATGTTGGCTAGTCGATACTGTTAATTGAGGGTTTTATCGTAGAAAATTTGGATATCATTTTGTTCGGATATTGAACATTTTGTGTGTGGAATAAAATTAAGTCTGTGAAACTTAGTTAGAGTTAAGTTGATGGTTAGTTACCTTAAGTTATTACAGGCTGTTTATTTTTTTGAATGATTGGAGGAATAATTATGATTGACATTGTTTGTTACTAATCTGGAGATTCTGTTATCATGAGATAGGTTCACGTATTCTTTTGAATGACGATATGAGTTTTTGTGTTTTATGATTCACGAGATTGATGGTATTGTCAAATTTGGTGTTAATCGTTGGACAGAATGATCCAAGTAGTGTTTGTTCTTGGCCGAAATATTATTTAGTTGTTATTGAGTATTGTTATCGATTATTTTGGTGTCGAGCTAGTTATAAGTGGACAAGTGAGTAAGTGTTGTGGAACGCAATATTATTTTTCAGTGTTACTGTTTGATACGATAGAGTTTGGAATTATAAGAACTGTAGTTTGAGGTTAGGGCTTGTTCTTGCGATTTGATAATGTGGATTTGGTAATCATTAAGATTCGAGCTGGTTTTGGAAGCCATCATGGTAAAGAGAAATTGTGATTCTCGGTTGGATAATTTTTTTCTGTTCACTTTTGTGTTGATCGAGTAATCGTTAGAGCACCGAGTTGTTAGACTTAAATTTTTGCGCATATGTACGTTGTGACCATTTAAACTGCGAATCAGTTTCAGATTTAAAATTCGAGGTCGAATTTTTCATAGGTAGGGGAGAATGTAATACCCCACATGTTTTCGGCGTGTTTCGTCTTGTATTGACCTTCTCTGGGTGAAAATTTTGTTAGAGTTATCATTGAAGAGATTCGAGGTTTCGTTCTTGATTATCCTTAGAATTTCAGTCGAGTTTGTATTCCTTCGTTTGGTTTCACCTAGAAATGACATTATTGTTTTATGTTAAGTTGAAGTTAGTGTTGATACTTTTGTGATCATTTGAGATTGTTCGGTTTATGAAAGTGGTGGTTTAGAGTTATCGTTTGAGGAACAACCTTTTGATTTTTTGCTTACGCAAGTACTTAGGTCGTTAAGCATGGAAATTCCTATGATTACAGTTTGGTTTGGACTTGGTTGAGGAATATTCATAAAAGAAAGAGTTGTTATGCAGAATTGTTATTATTGCTGTCCTTGATTACCTTGGGTATCTTTTTATGTGTTTTACGTTGGCAATGTGCATTTTCGTTCGGACAACATATAGTTTTATGATATGTTATTACGCGGGTTGTGTTGTTTTAAATTCGAGGACGAATTTTACATAAGTTGGGGAGAATGTAATATCCTGTGTTTTTCTGTCATGGTTTCCTTGTGTTTCCGACTTAGTTTTGGACTGTTAATGGTGGACTTAGCAAGTGTGACACTTTTTTGGGGTTTGAGTTGTATCTTGTTTGTGTCGCATGTGTCGTGTGAGTTTTCAATAGCGATTTGATTTGTAATCGGTTTATAATCGATGATGTATTCGTGTACCTTTTGAATCTGACATGTTTTGAGAAAACATGCATATCTCCCAATTTAACCGATGGATCGGGCTCATTTTTTGGATATGTTGTGTCCAAGAAACAGTTGACCGTTGTATCCACAATTCAGGCGCGTTGGAGGGCGCGATGGGCCATCGCACCTCGCAACGCGCCCCATACGTTTTCTGCGCCTGGTGAAGGCGCGATGGGACGAACGCGCCTCGCATTGCGCCTCCCATCGCGCCTCACCTGTAAAATTGTGTTGGAGCATATAAATAGACCCTTATTCAACCCATATCAGCCCCCACTTGTTTTATAAACCCTAGGCACTTAAAAGACTCTGAAATACGAATTCTTTTGCTATCTCTCACGTTCTTGGATATTGTAAGCGATTCTAACACTCCGTCCTTTGTTAAATCAATTCCTTATCGCGTATATCGATTGTTAACTTATTCGAACCCTTTTTCCAGCATGTTGTGGGTGTTGATTCATTGTTTTCATTTGGTTCTTTCGCTGATCTTGCTTCTTAACGGTATGTGTTACTATCCCTTGATTTATGAGTAGGGCTTCATGTGTTAGGTTGCTGGATTGTGTTCTAATGTGATTTTCCCATGTTTATGGCTGAATTCGATCTCTGAATTTTCATGTCAATTCTGTAATAGGGTGTTTAGCATTAGATTGACTTGATTTAATTATTAGAACTCATGTCAATTGTTGGGTTTAAGTGCTAGTTGATTTCGTATGTTAATTGGTTGTTAAATTGTTGTTTTAGCATTGTTATAGAGGGCTGGAAATTCATGTTTTGGGGCTAATCTTATGTGTTTGAATCAATGGTATATTTTTGACATGCTTGGTAAATCATAGGTTGATTATATGGCTTATAATGCATGATTTCACCTTGTTGTGGTGTTGATTACTTTTTAATGATCTAGTTGCTGCCCACTATTGTGTTGGGGCTGTTTTGTATCGTTCTTGACATGTTGGCATTGCTTTGTTTGTGTTATACTCATTCGTGTTGATTATGCATGTAGACAAGTTATTGCCATGATTTGATTATCGTTTCAAATCTGAGTTTGACGTTTAAATGGATGATTTAATCCTTTCTGGTTCATTTAAAAGAAGTTTAACATACTTGTGTTAGTATGGTGTGATTTGCCAATTGTTGGCTAAACGATGGATTATGTTATTTCTTTTAAAAGACTATACTTTTCATTCAAGTTATTCAGAATGTAAACTTGGGTTTTATTTTGATTTAACTTTGGGTTGGGTTTGACTATGGTCGCCCAACAAGTGGGAAGAAGCTTGGAAGTTTTGATAACTCGGCTGACTCACTGGTATGGATTTAAACTTGGGTTATTTAAAACTGTTTTCTGAATTATTCAAATTGTGTTTTGAAATGGAAACTTATATGGTTTGTATTCTATAACTTGGGTTATGGTTTTGATGCGTATGAACCTTATATGTTCGGTTATACGTTAGCTTGTTTTTACGTGTGCTAGTCCTACATGGTGTCTAGTACTCCCCAGAGTTAGGTTATGTTTTTAATTATTATTTATACCTTGTCTAGACTCATCGACCTTTCGTGCTTCGGAGACGAACCCAGATTAGATTGCTTGCCAGGTTATCACGTGGATTAGCAAGCAGTGAGTTTATATCGCTATTTACCGCTTTATTAAGTAAATTGTATTTTTGCATATATATTGTATATACAGCTTTCGAACTGTTTTTGAAATTACAGATCTGAATTGGAACGGGCTACTCGATGGGCATCATCGAGACTGCGTGCGCACCGGTATATGATCATATGGTATTTGAGGTAGGTTAGAGATACGTCTCGCCTTAGTGAGGGCGCCGGTGGAAGATACGTCTCCTGGGAATCACGTGGTCATGGTTAGCTTAGCTCGATGTATGGTCTTGACCTTTGAGTAAGAACTTTGTTTAGACCTTGTTTTCCTTGTTCGGTTTTGGGTTGCACGGGGTTTTGCTGTTTGTTTCGTGGATCGAAACCTTTGGGTTTAGATATCGAGGAAGACGAGGGGATTATTCCCTTGGAATGGTTGATGGTTTCTGATTATCCTAAAAAGGATATTGGAAATTCTGGCCAAAAACATTGAGCGGTGTATTAATACACTGATGTTTTCATCAAGTTAATGATGCGATACGGGAGCTGGCGGTAGGTTTCGTAGGAACGTATGTGATGTGTTATTTTCGTTGAGTATAAGTTTCATTTAGGTTGAAGTTAGTTGGATACTTTTACCGAAGAGTTGTAACGAAATTATTAGGTTGAGTTGCTATATAACATCGAAGTAGATTACAAGTATGGAGTTTGAAAAATATTTTGAGGTTATTGAGTGCACATCTCACAGAGTGTAACGTCTAGCAAATATTTTTGAGGAGTTGATTTCAAAGGTTGATTTTTAAAAAAATATTTGAAATATTTTCAACACGTAATTGTGCCCAGATATATCATGAACATGCATTTGAATGTCACGAATAGGATTGCATTGAGCACTAAGTATGTTCACTAAATAAAAGATAAACCAATTACTGATACATGCATAATAGTACATGCATCACGTGCATAGAAATGATTAGGGTTGGATGCAACTCTTTGGGGATGAGAGATGTCATCACCCTGGCGCACAATTATGTAAAATGGATTTTATTGATAAAGTATTTTGAGAATGATGTTTTGAAATGAGCTCGCGAGTCACATTGTGATAAACTTATTAATAAAGTTGTTGGATTTTAAATGATTTTGAAACTGTTATCGAAAGGTAGCTAGACAAATTCTCTGTGATGATGATGATGCATTTTGGACGATTGCGTTGTTATGGATTAGTCTGTTTTGTCAGAATCTTGTGTTTCATAGAAAATAAATATGGTTTTGAGGTTTGCACTCGAGATATAATTGTACCAAGTGCAGTGAGTGGTTAGATTCAGATTAGAAAGTTTTCGTGATTGTTTCCGATTTGTGATTTAAGGATTTGTGGATTAAGGATATTGGTTGTGCTCATGTGTGTGTACACTGCGTTTTTAAAAGGGACTTCTCTTTTCAAATTTTATTTTGTCCAAATATTTTGGTATATGGATATAAGGGGTTTTCATAAACAAAGAGAATTGCATTGTTAATTTTACCCTTCTGAGGAAAGGAAGAAATTTTATCAAATTTGATTTAAAGGAATAATTAATTTTTTTGTTTAAACGATTTCTTCAAATTGGTTTTTGTATGAGAGTAAAATTTGGAAAGCGATTTAAATTTTGGATGTTTGAAACATCAATGTGCATTTTAATACGAAGGATTTTTCCACGGTTTCTGTATTTTCGAGAAGGAGATAAATTTATTTTAGCAAGTTTGATTAAAGAGAACATAAATTTGTCAGTTGAACTGTTTCATAAATTTACAAATGTCTTTAAAAGTAAGGGAAAATTTGTGAATTCAAAATGCGAATATTTTGAAAATTTTCAAGGGTTTACAAAACTGATGATTTTTCGACGGTAAAGCATTTTGATTATTGAATATAAAAACGAGGTGTAAGACGTATAGTCTTTTAAAGAGAAGTCAAATTTTTTGAATATAAAATGTTTGAGCATAACTAACAATCCGGTCGAGGTGAATTGGTCATAGTGATCTCTCGTTGTATTCGCGGTTTTAGTTAGTTGATTAGAGTAATTTTGAGAATTTAAATTTGGTTTGATTATTTGAGCTAGTTGATTCGGAAATTGATAATCGCGTTTGGCGAGTTTCGGCAACAATGTTGGCTGGTCGATACTGTTAATTGAGGGTTTTATCGTGGAAAATTTGGATATCATTTTGTTCGGATATTGAACATTTTGTGTGTGGAATAAAATTAAGTCTGTGAAACTTAGTTAGAGTTAAGTTGATGGTTAGTTACCTTAAGTTATTACAGGCTGTTTATTTTTTTGAATGATTGGAGGAATAATTATGATTGACATTGTTTGTTACTAATCTGGAGATTCTGTTATCATGAGATAGGTTCACGTATTCTTTTGAATGACGATATGAGTTTTTGTGTTTTACGATTCACGAGATTGATGGTATTGTCAAATTTGGTGTTAATCGTTGGACAGAATGATCCAAGTAGTGTTTGTTCTTGGCCGAAATATTATTTAGTTGTTATTGAGTATTGTTATCGATTATTTTGGTGTCGAGCTAGTTATAAGTGGACAAGTGAGTAAGTGTTGTGGAACGCAATATTATTTTTCAGTGTTACTGTTTGATACGATAGAGTTTGGAATTATAAGAACTATAGTTTGAGGTTAGGGCTTGTTCTTGCGATTTGATAATGTGGATTTGGTAATCATTAAGATTCGAGTTGGTTTTGGAAGCCATCATGGTAAAGAGAAATTGTGATTTTCGGTTGGATAATTTTTGTCTGTTCACTTTTGTGTTGATCGAGTAATCGTTAGAGCACCGAGTTGTTAGACTTAAATTTTTGCGCATATGTACGTTGTGACCATTTAAACTGCGAATCAGTTTCAGATTTAAAATTCGAGGTCGAATTTTTCATAGGTAGGGGAGAATGTAATACCCCACATGTTTTCGGCGTGTTTCGTCTTGTATTGACCTTCTCTGGGTGAAAATTTTGTTAAAGTAATCATTGAAGAGATTCGAGGTTTCGTTCTTGATTATCCTTAGAATTTCATGTGGGAGAGTTTGTATTCCTTCGTTTGGTTTCACCTAGAAATGACATTATTGTTTTATGTTAAGTGGAAGTTAGTGTTGATACTTTTGTGATCATTTGAGATTGTTCGGTTTATGAAAGTGGTGGTTTAGAGTTATCGTTTGAGGAACAACCTTTTGAGTTTTTTCTTACGCAAGTACTTAGGTCGTTAAGAATGGAAATTCCTATGATTACAGTTTGGTTTGGACTTGGTTGAGGAATATTCATAAAAGAAAGAGTTGTTATGCAGAATTGTTATTATTGCTGTCCTTGATTACCTTGGGTATCTTTTTATGTGTTTTACATTGGCAATGTGCATTTTCGTTCGGACAACATATAGTTTTATGATATGTTATTACGCGGGTTGTGTTGTTTTAAATTCGAGGACGAATTTTACATAAGTTGGGGAGAATGTAATATCCTGTGTTTTTCTGTCATGGTTTCCTTGTGTTTCCGACTTAGTTTTGGACTGTTAATGGTGGACTTAGCAAGTGTGACACTTTGTTTGGGGTTTGAGTTGTATCTTGTATGTGTCGCATGTGTCATGTGAGTTTTCGATAGCGATTTGATTTGTAATCGGTTTATAATCGATAATGTATTCGTGTACCTTTTGAATCTGATATGTTTTGAGAAAACATGCATATCTCCCAATTTAACCGATGGATCGGGCTCATTTTTGGATATGTTTTGTCCAAGAAAAAGTTGACCGTTGGATCCACAATTGAGGCGCGTTGGAGGGCGCGATGGGCCATCGCACCTCGCAACGCGCCCCATACGTTTTCTGCGCCTGGTGAAGGCGCGATGGGACGAACGCGCCTCGCATCGCGCCTCCCATCGCGCCTCACCTGTAAAATTGTGTTGGAGCATATAAATAGACCCTTATTCAACCCATATCAGCCCCCACTTAAAAGACACTCTGAAATACGAATTCTTTTGCTATCTCTCACGTTCTTGGATTTGGTAAGCGATTCTAACACTCCGTCCTTTGTTAAATCAATTCCTTATCGCGTATATCGATTGTTAACTTATTCGAACCCTTTTTCCAGCATGTTGTGGGTGTTGATTCATTGTTTTCATTTGGTTCTTTCGCTGATCTTACTTCTTAACGGTATGTGTTGCTATCCCTTGATTTATGAGTAGGGCTTCATGTGTTAGGTTGCTGGATTGTGTTCTAATGTGATTTACCCATGTTTATGGCTGAATTCGATCTCTGAATTTTCATGTCAATTCTGTAATAGGGTGTTTAGCATTAGATTGACTTGATTTAATCATTAGAACTCATGTCAATTGTTGGGTTTAAGTGCTAGTTGATTTCGTATGTTAATTGGTTGTTAAATTGCTGTTTTAGCATTGTTATAGAGGGCTGGAAATTCATGTTTTGGGGCTGATCTTATGTGTTTGAATCAATGGTATATTTTTGACATGCTTGGTAAATCATTGGTTGATTATATGGCTTATAATGCATGATTTCACCTTGTTGTGGTGTTGATTACTTTTTAATGATCTAGTTGCTGCCCACTATTGTGTTGGGGCTGTTTTGTATCGTTCTTGACATGTTGGCATTGCTTTGTTTGTGTTATACTCATTCGTGTTGATTATGCATGTAGACAAGTTATTGCCATGATTTGATTATCGTTTCAAATCTGAGTTTGACGTTTAAATGGATGATTTAATCCTTTCTGGTTCATTTAAAAGAAGTTTAACATGCTTGTGTTAGTATGGTGTGATTTGCCAATTGTTGGCTAAACGATGGATTATGTTATTTCTTTTAAAAGACTATACTTTTCATTCAAGTTATTCAGAATGTAAACTTGGGTTTTATTTGATTTAACTTTGGGTTGGGTTTGACTATGGTCGCCCAACAAGTGGGAAGAAGCTTGAAAGTTTTGATAACTCGGCTGACTCACTGGTATGGATTTAAACTTGGGTTATTTAAAACTGTTTTCTGAATTATTCAAATTGTGTTTTGAAATGGAAACTTATATGGTTTGTATTCTATAACTTGGGTTATGGTTTTGATGCGTATGAACCTTATGTGTTCGGTTATACGTTGGCTTGTTTTTACGTGTGCTAGTCCTACATGGTGTCTAGTACTCCCAGAGTTAGGTTATGTTTTTAATTATTATTTATACCTTGTCTAGACTCATCGACCGTTCGTTCTTCGGAGATGAACCCAGATTAGATTGCTTGCCAGGTTATCACGTGGATTAGCAAGCAGTGAGTTTATATCGCTATTTACCGCTTTATTAAGTAAATTGTATTTTTGCATATATATTGTTTTCTCAGTTTTTCCAGGGTTATGATTTGAGCGAGTCAACTGGTCTCCGATTCTTTATTTCCTCGGAGGTCTTACTTTATTTTATTAAAGTTATTGAAGTGATTTTACTCTTAGACCGCAGCAGTAATTAGAAGTCTTACTTGTTGTAGTACTTGTTGTCAGATTAACTCAATTGGATTATTTGTTGATTGGTATTATTATATTAACTTTGGTTATTTAATATTTATGCCGTGTTAGAGACTCGGAGTTGACCGAGCATTTATTATTTATATGTTGTACATATAAGCTGCTATACTAGGTTGGAGTCTCTGTTGCCCCCGAGCATGTGGTTTTATGCAGGTAAAATGTTTTAAATGATTAATGTATGTTATCCGCAAGGCTTGCTACGGGTTTCGGTACAACCATACCCATACCCTAGCGCCGGTCGCGATTCATGAAAATGGGTCGTGACAGAAACTTAGCCAAGGAAGATCTACTGAAACGAGCTATCTATTGGGCAACAATAGGACTGTGTGATCACCGGTGTTAATGAACTAGATGAGAGGTAAATATTATAAGCATACATACTGAGATTAGGTTTTAAGCCAGATGCTTGCTAAGCGGCTTATACCTAATGGGTAGTCCTGAGGTGGCAGTGATTTAAGTTCCGGCCCAGCAACCCTATATAGAGTCAAGATGGCTGTGATATATAAGTATACAGCTCATCCTGTATTAAACAAGAGTTGTGCATATGCATTATATATGATAGCATTATAACGTAACAGGACTAAGGTTTCATTTGGATCGAGGATTGGTAATATTTTTATATACCGATATTCCGTCTATACGCGATTTGGTATTTAACTGTAAACCTATCTACTCACTCAGAAATATTTATATTTCTGACTCCGTTGTTGTTTATCATTTTTCAGGTACCTAGCTACCGGGTCTGGTCGAGCTTCCACCCTTTTCCATCAGGGAAGCTTATCTTGTTGTTATGTAAATAACACTTTAAACTCTTAGATGCTGGAATAGTGTATATATGTTTGATATGCGTGTGGCCACGTCATGGTTCCTCTGTTTATATACTCTGATAGGAACCCGACTTTTTCTAGTTCTAATAAGTGGCTACTCAATAGGCATATGGTGTTTTATGGTGTCCCCTACGGGTGGGCCAAGCTTCGTGTCTTTGGTCTGCAAAGACACTGTGTGTAGTTTAGCTGGCCTTATGTTTGTGTGCCTGCTGTGCATGTTTTTAATATGTTTGATATAACACTTTGAAAAGGAAAGTGTTCGATATATTTTATTAAACATATTATTCGGATGCGTGGTTTGAGACAGGGCTGCCTGCGAGGTGTATAAGCGAAAATCCCTGTACCATTGCACCGGTTTTCAGAAATGCACGTGGGTCAAAATAACTAGGGTTATTCAACCAGCATTTCTGAAAACGCGAATTCGCTTATATGAATATTTTCAGAATGTATCTTCCACGTTAAACGGAAAAACAATTATTTTAACGGTGTTTTCTGAAAACTGGTCGTACGCGAGGTACGATCTAGATTTATATTTGCAAAAATTTATAGAGGTTTTAGGCTTGCTATGGGTTTCGGAACAACCATTCCCATTCCCTAGCGCCAGTCTCGGCTCGAGTTTCGAGGCGGAAATCGGGTCGTGACAATGGTGGTATCAGAGCAAAGGGTGCTAGGTAACTCGGTGGAGCTGGGCTCACGAGACCTGCCCAATTCTAGGGAACTCTCACTCAGGATCAGTGTGACGAAGTGAGGCTCTCCGCCCTGGAGCGTATTTTATACGTGCTTTGATAGGTACATATGGATGTCACCCTATGGGATAGGAATGAGTCCATATCGGCTATGGCTGCACCTGACAATGGTGGTATCAGAGCAATGTTTTAGGACTTGAATGTCCGATGTATTGTTGCTGATATATGTTAAGTAGAGGTACTAGAAGTCATAAGAATTCCTAGTGAACTATTGCAGCAACATAGGATTCAAGTCATGTCTTGATCAGTTGTCAGTTATTGAATACATTCAGCTATAGATAGCAACTATACATGTGTGTAGTATATATTGATGTTTTGATCAGGAACACATGAGTTGTTCTTGTGTTTGAGGTACGTTACAACTGATGGAGTATGTGAGATGTTACTAAGTTGGAAACATGTTACAATCATGAAGTGGAATGGTCAGAACAGATGACCAGTATTCGAGGAGAATGGTTCTGTTAGAATACAGGACAAAGCAAAGATTTTCTCTGAATTTTTGTTCGAGAAAATAGTTCGATTTTCTCTGAATAGTGTTTGATTGTTATGTGTTTTGCTTATATGAGTTTAATAGTTGATACCTCTTATATGAAAATGTGATTTTTTCTACAACTATTACATACAGTACTTATGCTGAAATTTCATGTGTTTCAGTATGTCTGGGCCAAGTAGAGCTCATACGCATGTGGGGTCTGATCCACATAATGTACCAGGTTTGCCTGTTATACCTGATACATCTGTTCCCATAGAGGCCGTTGACTCAACATCAGCATGCGACATGGACATATGGGAGGATGCTATTGGAGTAGAGGAATTAGAGAGAATGTTGAATGAAGACATAAACAGTACTGGAAATAGCCATAGTTCTGTGTCTGAATCGACTGCTACGTCAGCTTATCTGGGATTTAAGGTAAAAGAGTTCTTAGCTGAGGTGGACCATCTAAGGAGGGTTCAACAGCAAATAAGACACTCGCCGAATCAGTCATGGGAATACGTGAGCGAGTGGGAGGTGCAAGAGAACCAAAGTTTGGATAGGCTGAGGGATTATATGGATAAGTATACTAGGGAAGATTTGATTGTGGAGGCATATACTGTTGAGTTTAAGCGTTTATGCGAAGAAGTACCTGAGTTAGTTTGTGATGGTGAGGAAGTTGCGAGTAGGTACGTCAAAGGTTTGGGGCTCGAGTTTGAGGAACTCATGGCGGTAAAGTCTGATTCTGTAGCATATCTGGCTGGGCGTGCGAAGTAGATAGAAAGTAAGTTGAGGAGGAACGATATACCCCTCCAGCCGTACTATTACACCAAACCTGAAGAAGCTACTGCTGCATTTCCTAGGATAGGAAACTCTGGACCCGCGAGGCACTACAACCCCTATTTTGTTTCGCGAGGGGGAAAGGATAAGGGAAAACTGAAATTCCGCGGAGGGCGAGATAAGGCCCGATGATTATTGAGGCATTTCCGTCTTCGCGATCATCGTCAGGTAATCTTTAGCTATGTGTTTGAGGTTTAAGCTAGTTTGTTTATATGTTTTCAATATTCGCGTTAGAATTGGAAAACATAAACTATAGATATAAATCATAACCTTAAACAAAAAGAAATACACATACAAGTAAACATTAAAAGATAAATGATAAATGAGAATTGATAAGTTAGGGATGTTAGAAACGTGCATCCTTAAAATAGAAATCAATAATTATTGATAATCAACCAAATGATGTGAAGCAATAATAATCCTAATGTGAGGATAAATTATTAGAATTAAGAAACTTGAAATATTACGGAGAAGTAGTTTGAAAGAAGCTTACATAATGAGTATTGCAGTTTTGTTTTAAAAGAATGTATTATTGTGCTCAGATGCATCATGAATGCACATTGCAACAATCACTATAGAAAAAGGAATACTTGAATTCCATATACCTATACAAAATGATATTGTTAGGACATGCATCATGTATAATTAGTATATCAAAGAGAAAGTGGATTGTGTAGCAACTCTTTGGGGATGAGAGATGTCATCACCCTGAGTCACAATTGTACAAAAGTTTTAAAAATGTGAATTGTTAGATTCACAGTTTTGAAGGGATGAATTTAAAGAAAATCCAGCTGGTACAAACATATATTTGTATATGTGTGTGAATATGTGTATATGCACATATGTTTGAAATGATTGGTTTGAGAAACAATTTGTTTATAAAACAAACTGTATTTGTTTTAAAATGTAAGCGTATTTAACGAAAACTCTGTAATAAATTCAAGGTAGGTTACAAGATAGCGAAGATAAGATGTTATGATTTTATTGTTCAAAATAAATAATAAAGATCTGGATTCTAATGTTTCATTCCAAAACATCAGAAATTACTAAGGATTGAGAAGAGTAGGAAGTGAGAATTTACATTCTTACTCTGAGATAGACTAAGAGGTAAGTCTAGTGATGGACTTTTATGATAAATAAAAGTTCAAGAGTAGATAATAGAAGATAATTGCGATTAAGATAAGAGAGAGTAGAATCTAACTAAACACAACTCGGTTAGTTTGACTTCAAGTAACTGTCGGTGAACAAAGTCATACGCATGTGTTTAATTAAAATGGATTTGAGATTGGTCTTACAGACAAAGCAGATGTCAGTAATGGACATATCTCTTAAATCCAAACGAGTGGTTAGATGAACCAAAACTTATAAGTCTGAGAGGAGTAAACCTCAGCACTTAACCAATAAACAACAACGAAACAACTAAAAGAAAGATGATGAAAAGGAAAATAATTCTCAGAACTAAGTAGTTACACTAGTAGTTCTGATTTGAATAAAGAGAGTCGTTGATTAAGCTAACGACTGACAGACTTTGAGAAGTCGTGTCAAATAAGGTATTCATTAATAAATAATTATTAATTATTTAATGAATAAACAATATACTTAAATAGTATAATAAACCTTGGATTAACATATGATAAAATGTTATCAAGGTGAGAAGGAGGATAAAAATAGTGAACCGAAGGAGTAAGTTTCAGATGTTATCTAGAAACTAACAGAGTATAGTAAAATCCCATTAGCTAGAGATCAAACCGTTAGATTGGTTTGATATTGGGATAGGATAATCCCAGGACAGTTATCTAAGTTTTAACCGTTGCGATCGTCGAATGAAGAGGTTTATGATACTCGAAAATGAAGGTGATGCTGTGAAACTTGCGTGAATTTTGGCAGTGAGCCAAAAGTGCAAGTGATCACGATAAGAAGTGTAAACCTTGATTAACTTAGAATTATCAACATAAGCTCCATATATGTATAAAAAGAATTTGAAAACTGTATTGAGACAATAATTTCAAAAGATAGAAATTCCGAGAACCGAGCCTTATGACTGTGAAGTCTAGGTTGACTGTTAACGGAATATACATGTAGTGTACATGTATTTTAAGTGTCGGGCCAGAAATGCATAATGCATGGCCGACTAAAAGTAAAAAATATTTAATGAACATTTTGTTTTAATGTAAAATGTTTTGAAAGTGGAGTTAAAGTTGATAGTCAGCTAATTAAACGCGATAGTAACAGCTATAATACAGTTATGAAAACTGTTAGCTGTGAATAAGGATGCTATGTATGTGGAGTAAGCTAGAAGGTGTTTCATAGTGAGATAGTTAGATAATAACCACACCCATACCTATACAACCACATTCCGACAAGAGAGAAGATCAGTTACCCAATCTGCAACAGGAGGTTACTATAGATTGAGGAGTAAATAAAAGGACATTCTATATAAGGTATAGAAATGTAAGGAAACTAAAAGATGAGTAGTTAGTTTATGAAACAGTAATCATAAAACATACTAAAAGCCATCTCAATAATAAGATAATCCATAAACAAACAACTAAGGTTGAAAAGAAAACAAAAGAAAGAAAAATAAAATAAATAAAGATGTCTGACAAAGGTGTTATATTAAAAGAGGAGTTATCGAAAGCTAACAAAGATAACCTAATTTTATGGTAACCCTGGAGTAAGTTAAATGGTATTAACTTATACCTACCTGCTTGGATCGCGTAGGAAGAAAGAGATTAGAGATTAGTCCTTGGATTGCGTTGAAAGACGCTAAGCAAAGGAGTAAAAGGTATTCTATACAAGTTATATGATCAAGAGGAGTATACAAAATGGACAATCTGTTTGATAAACGAAAGTTTAAACAGATGATATGAACAACAGCGAGGAAGAGAGATATGATTGAGAATGTCGGTCAAGATAGTGCTATGCTTTCTGAAGCATAAATTAAGATTAAGTATAAGTGAAGTTTGGATTATAAGTGAAAAGTAAGTATATGTAAATTCGAGGACGAATTTATATAAGGGGGAGAGAATGTAATAACCCGGAAATTTAAGAGTTAAAATATAGCCACGTGTCTAATATTTTATTAGACGGGAGTAGGTAAATTAAATTTAAAGATAAATTTAATTTACAAGTGTCCCTAAATTTTTAATATGGCTGTAGGATTGCAAATTTAAATTTGATTAGTTATATAGTTAACAGAGACAATATGGATTTATGAATTGGATGCAGAATAATTCATAAGTCCTTAGCGAAGATTTTTGGTGTTAATATTCGCGAAATATTTTAAAAAGGTTATCGTGAAAATTTGATAAAATTTGGAAGCAAAATTTTTATCAAGCACAGTCAATGCAGACTTAATAAATCGAAAATGATTTATTAAGAATAAAAAATAAGTCGGATGGGAATCAAATCCAAATGTTTAAAACGTTACGAAACAAATCCTAACGCTTAAAACTTTATGAAAAAAAATCCAAACGTCTAGCCTTTTTAGCTATTTAAGCCAAACGTTTAAAACGTTACGAAATAAATCCAAACGTTTCCCCTTTTTTGCGATTTAAGCCAAACATCTAAAACACTACGAAACAAATAATAATGTTTCACCTTTTTAGCGATTTAACCCAAACGTTTAAAATGTTACGAAACAAATCCTAACGTTTCACCTTTTTAGCAATATAAGCCAAACATTTAAAACGTTACGAAACAAATCCAAATTTTTAAAACGTTATGAAACAAATCCAAACGTTTACAACGATACGAAACAAATCCAAACGTTAAAAACGTTACGAAAAAAATCATAACGTTTCACCCTTTTAGCGATTTAATCCAAACGTTTAAAGTGTTACGAATAATTCCAAACGTTTACAACGTTACGATACAAATTCAAAATTTTCACCTTTTTAGAAATTTAAGCCAAACGTTTAAAACCTTACGAAATAAATCCAAACGTTTAAAACGTTACGAAACAAATCCTAACGTTTCACCTTTTTAGCTATTTAAACCAAACATTCAAAACGTTACGAAACAAATCGAAACGTTTAAAATCCTAATGTTTCATCTTTTTACCGATTTAAGCCGAACGTTTAAAATGTTATGAAACAAATCCAAACATTTAAAACTTTACGAAACAAATCCTAATGTTTAAAAGTTACGAAACAAATCTGATCGTTTAAAACGTTACTAAACAAATCCAAACGTTTAAAACATTACGATACTAATTCAAACTTTTTACCTTTTTAGCGATTTAAGCCAAATGTCTAAAACGTTACGAAACTAATCCAAACTTATAAAACGTTAAGAAACAAATCCTAACGTTTCACCTTTTTAGCAATTTAAGGCAAATGTTTAAAACGTTACGAAATAAATTCTAACGTTTAACCTTTTTAGCGATTTGAGCCAAACGTTTAAAACGTTACGAGACAAATTCAAACGTTTAAAACGCTACGAAAAAATAAACGTTTAAAACGTTACGAAACAAATCTAAACGTTTAAAACAATACGAAAAAAATCCAAACGTTTAAAACGTCACCAAACAAATACTAACGTTTAACCTTTTTAGCTATTCAAGGCAAATGTTTAAAACATCACGTAACAAATTCAAACTTTAAAATGTTACGAAGGAAATCCTAACGTTTCACCTTTTTAGCGATTTAAATCAAACGTTTAAAATGCTACGAAACAAATCCTTACGTTTTACCTTTTTAGCGGTTTATGCCAAACGTTTAAAACGTTATGAAACAAATCCTAAAGTTTTACCTATTTAGCGATTTAAGCCAGACGTTTAAAACATTACGAAACAAATCCAAATGTTTAAAACGTTACGAAACAAATCCAAACATTTAAAACGTTACGAAACAAATCCAAACGTTTAAAATATTGTGAAACAAATCCAAACGTTTGTTCTTTTTAGCGATTAAGCCAAACTATTAAAATGTTACAAAACTAATCCAAACTTTTAAAACGTTATGAAACAAATCCAAACGTTTCCCCATTTTAGCGATTTAAGCCAAACGTTTAAAAAGTTACGAAGCAAATCCAAACATTTAAGACGTTATGAAAAAAATCCTAACGTTTTACCTTTTTAGCTATTTAAGCCAAACGTTTAAAACGTTATGAAACAAATCCAAACGCTTCACCTTTTTAGCGATTTAAGCCAAACGACTAAAATGTTACGAAACAAATGCTAATGTTTCACCTTTTTTGCAATTTAACCCAAACGTTTAAAATGTTGCGAAACAAATCCTAACATTTCACCTTTTAGCGATTTAAGCCAAACGTTTAAAACATTACAAAACAAATCCAAACGTTTAAAATATTACGAAACAAATCATAATGTTTCACCTTTTAGTGATTTAATCCAAACGTTTAAAGTGTTACGAAACAAATCCAAATGTTAAAATGTTACGAAACTAATCAAAACTTTTCACCTTTTTAGCGATTTAAGCCAAACGTTTAAAACATTACGAAATAAATCCAAACGTTTAAAAACGATATGAAACAAATCCTAACGTTTTACCTTTTTAGCTATTTAAGCGAAATGTTTAAAACATTACGAAACAAATCCAAACGTTTAAAACGTTACGAAACAAATCCTAATGTTTCACCTTTTTAGCGATTTAAGCCAAACGTTTATAATATTACAAAAAAAATCCAAATGTTTAAAACTTTATGAAACAAATCCTAAAGTTTGAAATGTTACGAAACAAATTCTAACTTTAAAACATAACTAAAGAAATCCAAACGTTTAAAACGTTACGAATCAAATGCAAACGTTTCACCTTTTAGCGATTTAAGCTAAACGTTTTAAAACATTACGAAACAAATTCAATCTTTAAAACATTATGAAACAAATTCTAACGTTTCTCCGTTTTAGCGATTTAAACCAAACGTTTAAAACGTTACAAAACAAATCCGAAACTTTTACCTTTTTAGTGATTTAAGCCAAACGTTTAAAACGTTACGAGACAAATCCTAACATTGTACCTTTTTAGCGATTTAAGCCAAATGTTTAAAACGTTACGATAAATCCAAACATTTAAAACGTTATAAAACAAATCCAAACGTTTCCCCTTTTAGCGATTTAAGCCAAACGCTTAAAACGTTACAAAACTAATCCAAACGTTTAAAACGTTATGAAACAAATCCTAACGTTTCACCTTTTTAGCGACTTAAGCCAAACGTTTAAAATGTTACGAAACAAATCTAAAAGCTTATAATGTTATGAAAAAAATCCAAACCTTTCACCTTTTTAGCGATTTAAGCCAAATGTTTAAAACGTTGTGAAACAAATCTAAACGTTTAAAACGTTACGAAACAAATACAAATGTTTAAAACGTTATAAAACAAATGCAAATGTTCACCTTTTTAAATATATAAGCCAAACGTCTAAAACGTTATGAAACAAATTCAAACTTTAAAACATTACGAAACAAATCTTAACATTTCTTCTTTTTAGCGATTTAAACCAAATGTTTAAAACGCTATGAAACAAATCCTTACGTTTTACCTTTTTAGCAATTTAAGCCAAACGTTTAATACGTTATGAAACAAATCCTAACGTTTTATCTTTTTATCGATTTTAGCCAAACATTTAGAACGTTACGAAACAAACCCAAATGTTTAAAACGCTACGAAACAAATCCAAACGATTCATCCTTTTAGCGATTTAAGCCAAACATTTAAAAAGTTACAAAACTAATCCAACCGTTTAAAACGTTATGAAACAAATCCAAACGTTTCACCTTTTAGCGATGTAAGCCAAAACGTTTAAAACGTTACGAAACAAATCCTAACGTTTAAAACGTTATGAAAAAATCCAAATGTTTCACCTTTTTAGCTATTTAAGCCAAACGTTTAAAATGTTACGAAACAAATCAAAACGTTTCCCCTTTTTAGCGATTTAGTCCAAACATCTAAAACATTACGAAGAAAATCCTAACGTTTAACCTTTTGCCGATTTAACCTAAACGTTTAAAATGTTACGAAACAAATCCAAACGTCTAAAATGTTATGAAACAAATCCAAATGTTTAAAATGTTACGAAATAAATTCTAATGTTTAAAACGTTACTAAATAAATCCAAACGTTTAAAACGTTACGAAACAAATCCTAACGTTTCACCTTTTAGCGATTTAAGCCAAACGTTTAAAACGTTACAAAACAAATTCAAACTTTAAAATGTTACGAAACAAATCCTAATATTTTTCCTTTTTAGCGATTTAAACCAAACGTTTAAAACGTTACGAAACAAATCTGAAAGTTTTACCTTTATAGTGATTTAAGGGACACTATTAAAACGTTACGAGAAAAATCCTAACATTTTACCTTTTTAGCGATTAAAGACAAACGTTTAAAACGTTACGAAAAATCCAAACATTTACAACGTTATAAAACAAATCCAAACATTTCTCCTTTTTAGCGATTTAAGCCAAACGTTTAAAAAGTTACAAAACTAATCCAAACGTTTAAAACATTAAGAAAAAAATCCTAAGGTTTCACCTTTTCAGCGTTTAAGCCAAACGTTGAAAACGTAACGAAACAAATCCAAACGTTTACAACGTTGTAAAACAAATCTAAATGTTTAAAACGATACGAAACAAATCCAAACATTTAAAACGTTACCAAACAAATGCAAATGTTTCACCTTTTTCTCGATATAAGCCAAACGTCTAAGAAGTTATGAAACAAATTCAAAGTTTAAAACGTTACAAAGCAAATCCTAAAATTTCACCCTTTTAGCGATTTAAACCAAACGTTTAAAACCCTATGAAACCAATCCTTACATTTTACCTTGTTAGCAATTTAAGCCAAATGTTTAATACGTTATGAAACAAATCCTTACGTTTTACCTTTTTAGCGATTTAAGCCAAACGTTTAAAACGTTACGAAACAAATCCAAATATTTAAAACGCTACGAAACAAATCCAAACGATTCTTCTTTTTAGCGATTTAAGCCAAACATTTAAAACATTACAAAACTAATCCAACTGTTTAAAACGATATGAAACAAATACAAACGTTTCACCTTTTTAGCGATGTAAGCCAAAACATTTAAAACATTACGAAACAAATCCTAACGCTTAAAACTTTATGAAAAAAAATCCAAATGTTTTGCCTTTTTAGCTATTTAAGCCAAACGTTTAAAACGTTACGAAATAAATCAAAACGTTTCCCCTTTTTAGCGATTTAAGCCAAACATCTAAAACACTACGAAACAAATACTAATGTTTCACCTTTTTAGCGATTTAACCCAAACGTTTAAAATGTTACGAAACAAATCCTAACGTTTCACCTTTTTAGCGATATAAGCCAAACATTTAAAACGTTACGAAACAAATCCAAACTTTTAAAACGTTATGAAACAAATCCAAACGTCTAAAACATTATGAAACAAATCATAACGTTTCACCTTTTAGTGATTTAATCCAAATGTTTAAAGCGTTAACAAATCCAAATACTAAAATATTACAAAACTAATCCAAACTTTACACCTTTTTAGCGATTTAAGCCAAACATTTAAAACGTTACGAAATAAATCCAAACGTCTAAAACTGATGAAACAAATCCTACGTTTCACCTTTTTAGCTATATAAGCCAAATGTTTAAAACATTACAAAAAAAAGTTAAAACGTTTAAAATGTTACGAAACAAATCCTAACGTTTCACCTTTTTAGCGATTTAAGCCAAACGTTTAAAATCTTACGAAACAAATCCAAACGTTTAAAACATTACGAAATAAATCCTAATGTTTAAAACGTTACGAAACAAATCTGAACGTTTAAAACGTTACTTAAGATATCCAAAAGTTTAAAACGTTATGAAACAAATGCAACCATTTCACCATTTAACGATTTAAGCCAAACGTTTAAAACGTTACGGAACAAATTCAAACTTTAAAACGTTTTGAAAAAAATCCTAACGTTTCACCTTTTTAGCGATTTAAACCTAATGTTTAAAACGTTACGAAACAAATCCTAACGTTTCAACTTTTAAGCGATTTAACCCAAACATCTAAGACATTACGAAACAAATCCTGACGTTGCACCTTTTTAGCGATTTAATCCAAACGTTTAAAATGTTATGAAACAAATCCTAACGTTTCATCTTTTTAGCGATTTAAGCCAAACGTTTAAAACGTTACGAAACATATCCAAACTTTTAAAACGTTGCGAAACAAATCAGAACGTTTAAAATATTACGAAACAAATCATAACGTTTCACTTTTTAGTGATCTAATCCAAACGTTTAAAGCGTTACGAAACAAATCATAACGTTTAAAACGTTACGAAACAAATCTGAACGTTTAAAATGTTACTTAAGATATCCAAACGTTTAAAACGGTATGAAACAAATGCAAACATTTCACCATTTAGCGATTTAAGCCAAACGTTTTAAACGTTACGGAACAAATTCAAACTTTAAAACGTTTTGAAACAAATCCTAATGTTTCACCTTTTTAGCGATTTAAACCTAACGTTTAAAACGCTACGAAACAAATCCTAACGTTTATAACGTTATGAAAAAATCCAAACATTTCCCCTTTTTAGCTATTTAAGGCAAACGTTTAAAACGTTACGAAACAAATCCAAACGTTTCAACTCTTTAGCGATTTAAGCCAAACATCTAAAACATTACGAAACAAATCCTGACGTTGCACCTTTTTAGCGATTTAATCCAAACGTTTAAAATGTTATGAAACAAATCCTAACGTTTCACCTTTTAGCGATTTAAGCCAAACGTTTAAAACGTTACGAAACATATCCAAACTTTTAAAACGTTACGAAACAAATCAGAACGTTTAAAATATTACGAAACAAATCATAACATTTCACCTTTTAGTGATCTAATCCAAACGTTTAAAGCGTTATGAAACAAATCATAACGTTTAAAACGTTACGAAACAAATCTGAACGTTTAAAATGTTACTTAAGATATCCAAATGTTTAAAACGGTATGAAACAAATGCAAACATTTCACCATTTAACGATTTAAGCAAAACGTTTAAAACGTTACGGAACAAATTCAAACTTTAAAACGTTTTGAAACAAATCTTAACGTTTCACCTTTTTAGCGATTTAAACCTAACGTTTAAAACGCTACGAAATAAATCCTAACGTTTATAACGTTATGAAAAAAATCCAAACATTTCACCTTTTTAGCTATTTAGGCCAAATGTTTAAAACGTTACGAAACAAATCCAAACGTTTCAACTTTTTAGCGATTTAAGCCAAACATCAAAAACATTACAAAACAAATCCTGACGTTGCACCTTTTTAGAGATTTAACCCAAACGTTTAAAATGTTATGAAACAAATCCTAATATTTCACCTTTTTAGCGATTTAAGCCAAACGTTTAAAACGTTACGAAACAAATCTAAACTTTTAAAACGTTACGAAACAAATCGAAACGTCTAAAATATTACGAAACAAATCATAACGTTTCACCTTTTAGTGATCTAATCCGAACGTTTAAAGCATTACGAAACAAATCCAAACTTTAAAACGTTAAGAAAATAATCCAAACTTTTCACTTTTTAAAATAATCCATACTTTCCACTTGTTTAGCGATTTAAGCCAAACGTTGAAAACGTTACAAAATAAATCCAAATGTCTAAAGCTTATGAAACAAATCCTATGTTTCACCTTTTTAGATATTTATGGCAAATGTTTAAAACATTACTAAAAAAATCCTGACGTTTAAAATGTTAAGAAACAAATCCTAACATTTCACCTTTTTAGCGATTTAAGCCAAACGTTTAAAATGTTACGAAACAAATCCAAACGTTTAAAACGTTGCGAAACAAATCCTAACGTTTAAAACGTTACGAAACAAATCCGAACGTTTAAAACGTTACTAAAGAAATCCAAACGTTTAAAACGTTACGAAACAAATGCAAACATTTCACCTTTTAGCGATTTAAGCCAAACGTTTAATACGTTACGAAACACATTCAAGCTTTAAATGGTTTCGAAACAAATCCTAACGTTTCACCTTTTCGGCGAGTTAAACTAAACGTTAAAAACGTTATGAAACAAATCCGAACATTTTACCTTTTTAGTGATTTAAGCCAAATGTTTATAACGTTACGAGAAAAATCCTAACGTTTTACATTTTTAGCGATTTATGCCAAACGTTTAAAATGTTACGAAACAAATCCAAACATTTAAAACGTTATAATAAAAATCCAAACGTTTCTCCTTTTTAGCGATTTAAGCCAAACATTTAAAACGTTACAAAACTAATCCAAACGTTTAAAACGTTATGAAAAAATCCTAACGTTTCACCTTTTTAGTGATTTAAGTCAAACGTTTAAAACGTTACGAAACAAATCCAAACGTTCATAATGTTATGAAAAAAATCCTAACATTTCACCTTTTAAGCGATGTAAACCAAACATTTAAAACGTTACGAAACAAATCCAAATGTTTAAAACGTTATGAAACAAATCTAAACGTGTAAAACGTTATGAAACAAATCCAAACGTTTTAAACGTTATAAAACAAATTCAAATGTTTCACCTTTTTGGCGATATAAGACAAATGTTTAAAACGTTAAGAAACAAATTCAAAGTTCAAACGTTATGAAACAAATCCTAATGTTTCAGCTTTTTAGCGATTTAAACCAAACGATTAAAACGCTACGAAACAAATCCTTATGTTTTACCTTTTTAGCAATTTAATCCAAACGTTTAAAACGTTATGAAACAAATCCTAACGTTTTACCTTTTTAGCGATTTAAGCCAAACGTTGAAAACATTACGAAACAAATCCAAACGTTTAAAATGTTACGAAATAAATCCAAACGTTTCTTCTTTTCAGCGATTTAAGCCAAACGATTAAAACGTTACTCCCTCCGGTCCATAATATTTGTCGCATTTGGCTTTAGCACAAGAACTAAGAAAACAATTAATATGTCTTAATTTGTAAACACTTTTACTAAATTAACCTTACATTGAAACTTGTTTACATTTATGACTAACATTTTCATTTGTTTATTGTAGTCTTTCAATAAATTAATGAGGGGCAAACATGGAAAAATAGCAATTAATGCTCTCTTGATATTATAACATGACAAATATTATGGACCAACATAATTTCTCAAATGCGACAAATATTATGGACCGGAGGGAGTACAAAACTAATCCAAATGTTTAAAACGTTATGAAACAAATCCAAACGTTTCACCTTTTTAGCGATGTAAGCCAAACGTATAAAATGTTATGAACAAATCCTAACATTTAAAACGTTATGAAAAAAATCCTATCGTTTCACCTTTTTAGCTATTTAAGCCAAAAGTTTAAAATGTTACGAAACAAATCCAAACGTTTCTCCTATTTAGAGATTTAAGCCAAATGCTTAAAATGTTAGGAAACCATCCTAATGTTTCACATTTTTAGCGATTTAATCCAAACGTTTAAAATGTTACGAAACTAATCCTAACGGTTCACCTTTTTAGCGATTTAAGCCAAATGTTTAATACGTTACGAAACAAATCCAAATGTTAAAACTGTCACGACCCGATTGCCGCCTCGAAACTCGAGCCGAGACCGGCGCTAGGGAATGGGAACGGTTGTTCTAAAACCCGTAGCAAGCCTAAAACCTCTATAAATTTTTTGCAAATATAAATCTAGATCGTACCTCGCGTACGACCCGTTTTCAGAAAACACCGTTAAAATAATTGTTTTTCCGTTTAACGTGGAAGACACATTCTGAAAATATTCATATAAGCGAAATCGCGTTTTCGGAAATGCTGGTTGAATAACCCTAGTTATTTTGACCCACGTGCATTTCTGAAAACCGGTGCGATGGTACAGGGATTTTCGCTTATACACCTCGCAGGCATCCACCTGGTTTCCAGCAGAACGAACATGGAGAGTCTTTGCACAACAAAATTGTAAGATGATGGAATTGATCCTAATGAAGGACGCCGAGACTCAACAAGCACTTAAGAATCATGCTGCTACTATTCATAACCAAGAATTGCAAATACAACAGATGGCTAAAGCACTACAAAACCGAAATCAAGGTGGTTTACCGTCCACTACTGAGGCAAATCCAAGAGAGCAAGTCAAGGCGATAACACTAAGGAGTTCAAAAGTGTTGCCTAAAGATCATACAGAGAAGGTTATATTAGAGGCAGGAAAGGAGCAGCGTGAGGAAAAGGAACCTGAAAAGGTAGTCACTAAGCCTACTCCCCTACCTCCGTATGTACAATAAATACCATTCCCACAGCGATTGAAGAAACCACAAGACACTTGGAAGTTTCATCAGTTTTTAGATACCTTCAAGAAGCTGCAAATCAACATCAGTTTGGCTGACGCATTATGAGAAATGCCGCACTATGCCAAGTTTTTAAAGGACATCCTTATGAACAAGAGAAGTTGGGATGAGAATACGGTTCCATTTACTGAAAATTGCAGCTCAATCAGCTTGAGCAAATTACCAACGAAGCTCGACGATCCAGGGAGTTTTACTATTCCTTGTACTATTGGTGATTTGCAAAGTACTAATTGTCTTTGTGATTTGGGTGCCAGTATAAATTTAATGCCTCTATCTTTGTTTAGGCAACTACTTGGTGACCAACAGGTTAAGACCACCCCAATGATGCTGCAGTTGGCTGACCATTCGGTCAAGGAGCCATATGGGATTGTGGAAAATGTTTTAGTTAAGGTCGACAAATTCATATTCCCAGTGGATTTTGTCGTCCTTGACTATGAAATTGACAAAGAATGCCCATTGATCCTTGGACGCCCATTCATGAACACAAGCAGAGCACTCATTTATGTGAATGCAGGCAAGCTGACTCTGCGAATAGGGAAAGAAAGCGTGGAATGTGAAATGAAGAAGAGTGAGCAAGGCTTGAGCAATGAAGAAAAATGCATGAGGGTCGACTGTGTTGAGGAAAGCAGACATGACAACAAGAGGGAAGCTATGTATTTGTCCATTCCTGAGATATTCCAAGAAATCGACCCATCAAGCAAAGAGGGAACAATGTGCGAGCCCTTATGTGATAAACTTGCGCAATCAGTGGAGAAGCGGGCACCTTCGAAACTTCCACTTCCTACAAAACCACGAAAAGGTAAACCCAAGAAATGGGCAGGGTGGAAGTTGAGACTCTGTCACAAGGCTAATGACATAGGACCATTACAGCCAGAAAACCTCAGTGATGGTAAGTTTGTTATGCTAAATACTTCTCAAGGATCTTGTGCAGGCAAGCTTATATCAAAATGGAGTGGACCATTCAAACTTCTGCGCAACATTGGTCCAGAAGTAGTAGAATTGGAGAGCGCGAATGGAGAGAATTTTAAGGTTCTTGGACAATGGTGCAAACCATGTCTTAGAACTTTTATTGATCAAGGACATGAGCGAGTTGCTCTAGTTGATCCTCCATGAAATTATTGCTATACGGTCAAGGCTAGTGACCTTAAACAAGCACGATTTGCCTTTAATTTAAGTTTTTAATTATGTTTAATGAATTGGGTTTTTAAAATAAATAAAATAAAGAAAAATTTCAATTTCAAAAATCGAAACAGCAGGTCAGCCGGCCCCCGAGTCAGGCCGGCAAAGCACCGGCCGATTATTAAAAAGACGAAAAAAATGATAAAAAGATGTAAACAGTCCTTCAGCCGGCCCACGATCGAAGGCTGGCCAAGGACCGGCTGATGGTCTGATTTCGTTTTTTTTAAAAAAAAAAAGGATTTTGTGCATTTATTAGTTATCTTATGTTTTATTTTATTTTCGCACTTATTAGTTATTTTATGTTTTATTTTGTCTTAGTACTTATTAGTTTTATTAGGTTTTAGTTTGTTTAGCACTTATTAGTATCTTATGTTATGTTTATTTGATGTAGCACTTTTCACTTCATTTTTTTATGTTATTTTAACAAGTTTTCTTTAGCTTTTATTTATTGTCCAGCCCACCACCATGTGCTCAAAAGCAGACATTTTTATCAGGCAAATGCGGATAGCAACTTTGTGGAAAAATTTTGCTGTAATCCAAAAAAGGGAAGAATTTGTACTCTTCTTCTTCTTTTGGTGAACTTTTATTTACATTGAGCACAATGCATTCTATTAAAGTGGGGGGTGGGGAAAGAAGAAAAATAATAAAAAGTAAATAAATTAGATTATATTATATTAATAAATAGTGTGAGGAGGGCTCTTATTTTTAAATTTCTACTTGTCATTTTAATGTTTTAGGCGTAGTTTTGAAATTTTGTCATTAATGGTTATCTCCCGGTCAATGAATGTCTTGAATGCATTTTCTAGTTTAAACAATTAAATATTGATGCTTGCCTAATGAAATGCAATTTGTATGACATGTTTTGATGAGATTTTGGTGAATTCTGATGGTTGGTTGTGTTATCTTGAGCATGATCAGAGTTACCTAATGCGGATGCATGATATGCGTAAAATTGGTTAATTTTGAAAATCTTGGGCATGATTAACATGATTTCATAGGAATCAAGTATGTGGCATAACAACACCCTCTTTTGAGCGTTTGAGCCTTATTATTTGTTTGAGAGTGTTGATTGCATGCGGAATTCCTAAAACTTGCTCGGTGTCCGTTCGAGACTATACTGCTGAGTTTTTGACAACTAAATGATTATGGCATTAGGATTACCCCATTCTTCTAGACCACTTTCAAAAGCCTACCCTTTCTACCCTTAGTTTACACCCTTTGAGCCTTAGCCATTTCTTTGATTTTACCCACATTTCAAACATTTACCCTTTCACACTTCACTTCTTTGAACACTCCAATTTGACTTGGTCAACTTAAGTTGAGAAAAGAAATGTGAATCTAGCTTGACGATGAAAAAGAAACTGTGAACAAGTGTTGTAAAAAGAAAATAATTGCCTTGAAAGAAAAGAAAAATGAATAACAAAGAAAACTAAAATCAATATAAATTAGCAAAAGAAAATAAATAAAGAAAGGTAAATAAAAGAAAGAAAAAGTTCACTTGTGCGAAAAATTCCAAGCTAGTTCATTACTTATACTTCATAGAAAATGTTGTTTTCCAAGTCAAGTTGTAGCCAAAATTATCCAAATTCTCTTACCCCCATCCCTTAGCCAAGTTACAACTCATTTAAAGTCCATATAATAGTTGTCATTTACCGAGCTAAATAGTGGAGTCCGGGACTAAGAGCAAGCTTATGGCGAATTTGCATGTTTAGTGAGCTTCATTTTCACACCCGAAACACTTGAGTGTTAGAGTGATATCTTGTGAGAAATTGTGCTTATGCTTGATGCTTATGAATGATATGCCATAACTTGCCCATCATTGTCTTGGCTAACTGATCGCATGTCCCGCAAATGATTGTAACCCTGTGATTGTCTTGAGTTAACATGATACCAATTCAAGAGTATTCTCAATGTCATCCGAATGAGTCATTATAATTGCATTCCTCATTTGTTTGCATCTCTTTTAGTTGTTGACATTAGACGATTGCATTCGTGATTTTCATCGGATGGGAGAAATGTTGTTGACAATTGTTCAAAATTACTTAGGTAGTTAGATTTGTGTTTATAAATAATCATACTCTTGCTTGAGGACAAGCAAGGTATTAGTGTGAGGAGGTTTGATAAGTGTATATTTTACGTCATTTAGAGGTCATTTATTTACTAGTTTTTAGTACTTTATGATGTAAAATATACGCTTATTTAGTTAATTTCGCTTATTTGTTAAATTATTTGTAGAATGTAAATATTTAATGTTTCTTGAGTTTTTAGGAATAAAACAGAGTTGAAATGCAAAAAATAGTCAGAGCCAGAAGGATTCGAGTCAAGTTCAAGAAAGCCAAACAAGTTTGGGGTCAAACCGAGTCAAAACCGAACCGAACCAGAAATGAGCTACAAGCAGCAGCTCAGCCGGCCTTCAGCCGGCCCACGACTATGAGCCGGCCAAGGGCCGGCTGACTTCTGGTCTTGGAGTGCAACTTCGATTCTTGGGAAATCGCGCGTGGATTCTTGGCCGATACACTCATACACCTTCCATAAGCAACATATATTGGGTTCACACTCAAAGAGATCTTCCTTGGCTTGCACTCAAAGTATGAATCAAGATGAGATTTAATCAAGCTATCTTTGGAAATGAGATAAGTGACCCATGATTCACTCAAGACGGTTATGGAAGAACTTGCTCCCTACTCTGCTCTACATGGAAAGAAGAGATCCAAAGCTTGATTCACTCAAATTCCATGATATGAAGAGAGATTCTTGACTTAAGCTCCACTCCTAGCAACTCTATAAATAGCTTGCATTTTTGTAGAGAAAAGACATCCTTTGGATCTTAGACATTTTAGAAATCATATCTTTTGTAGTTTATATCTAGATCATAGACACCGCCATTAAAGGTAGTCTATTTTAGTATTATTTCTACTCTATCGTTTGGGATTATTACGCAAAACATATTGGAATTCCGGAGTTAAGGTACAACATTATTGAGAGATCAATTACCGTTGTGTTCTTATTAATCATGAATTCCATATATGTTATTGTTGGATTTCCTTTAAATATGAGTAGCTAAACCCATTTTCGGGGATTATTAATTGGACTTATGTTTACTTAATCATATTGGGATATTGGATTGTTATTAAAATGATGTGTTAATTAATGCTCACAATGCTTGAATGTTTTTAGCCAATTCATTCACTGCCCTATGTTTTAATTATGACTTGAGAGAGCTTAATTGAAATAGATCAGTTAATTAACAATGTATGAATTAATAACACGAGAGTGAGTTAATGAATGCGTGTTCTTGAGGTTTGCTAAATAAATATCATTTAATCGCTTGATTTGGTATTTTATAACACGAGAGTGAGTAATTTGCCTATTAATTGGTTATTTGTATATTTTTATCTATAGCGGCTTGAGAGAGAGTTATAGATGCATTAGACTAGCCTGAACCATAAATTGATAACATAATCCATATATCCCATGAGATTGATGACATAAAGAAAATTAATAATCCCTGATCTTCCTTATTGATAAATCACCAAACTGGATCCGAGCTTTATCGACCTGCACACCACAAGCAGACAGAGGTCAGAAGGAACTCTGGTGGGGGTCACCAGACGTTCACTCCGACGCTCAAGTAAGGTTTTGAGGTAGAGCAAGAAGAAGAAGAGAAAAAGAGTATTCTTAGAGTAGAAAAGAGAAAATTACCTAGGGTTTGTCCTTAAACCCTCTATTTATAGTTAGGGTTTAAGGACAAACCTGCCTTGCTGGCAGGCTATGAGCCCAGTGGTCCCAGAATTCGGTTATGCTCTCGTGGCAGAATATCCCTGCGGGAGGCGCGGTTTGTTAGGTGTGTCAGAGGGAACATTCCTCACGTACCTGTCAGAAGATCTTCTATGGTCCCAGGATCTGGCACACGAGCGTGTGCTTCAGGGCAAGACCTCGGAGCCCGGTCAGACCCTAGAGCCCGGATAACTTGGGAGTCAAGTTATCAAGGTTCTTGTATTTGAGAATAGCTCGGAGCTTGGGCCATGCGACCCGATCTTTAGGGTTTATGAACTCGGAGCTCGGCCTGGCTCTGAGTTGAATATAACTCAGAGCCCGGATAGAATCCTTGGTCCGACCTTATCAGGCATGAATGTCTCGGATGATGTTTGAATGCCCATCGATCCGGTGACCCCCCAAGTCATGCGATCTACGATTTCAAGAAGGTCGGACATTGTTACCAGGTCGGTGAAATGCTTGACTTAGCGATGTTCGTTCCTGGTGAGGTTGCTTCGCCCCTATTAGATGTGCTACGTTATCACTAGTCCCCCCCAGTGTGTCGGATATTTATGTCCGAGATTGTAGTGTTATCCGAGTTATTAGGTCACGTGATCCTTGGCGTGCTTGTTTTGTTTATGGATGGTCTCTGACATCGAGCTGCCTGTCAGAGAGATAGGTGAGCTGATATGGCCGTGTGAAAGGACGTGACTGTCGAGATGTCCTGTCTGACAGCTGTTGTAGCCGTTGTCCTATGTGGCGGTTGCTTGTTGTCTACGCTGGGTCCACGTGTCTAGCAGTTAAGGCGTGAGCGCTTTCCCAGGAGACGTTTTGAGTGGGAAGAGAGAGAAAAATTAAAGGCGTGTCCTCTCAATTTCCCTCTCTTTTCAGTTATAAATTTAATTTTTCAAACACTTAGAAACTTTTTACATTCTCTCTAAGTTCTTCGTCTTCTCCAGTTTTGCTCTGAAAAAGCTCTCTGCTCTTCGTCTTCTCCAAATTCCATTGTTCCTCTGAGTTAGAAAGTTTTCTGCTTTTATTCCTCATCGTTGGAGAGACTTTCCTGGTTCTGTTTGCTGAAGTTTCCATCGCTGAGTTTGCTTCCTCTGCCAAGGGATCATCTACGCTCTCGGTTTTCTTTTTTAAGGATTCTCTGTGCTATATACAAGTAAGCATTTCTGATTTCTTGTTTTAATTTCTTGTTTTTCCAGTTTTGAATGTGTGTTTTTGATTTCTGCCATTGTGATTGTGATTTTTCGGACCTGTGTTCTTGTGTTTGGTATTTCTGGTTTTCTAGAGCTTGAATTAAACCCTTCGTGTTTCGTTTAGTATCTGTGAATGATGATATGTATTGCTAAATGTGTTGTTCTTGATTTCCAGAATTTGATCTGCTTTTGTGTGCTTGAGTTTTTATTTTTCTCTTGAGAAATGAGTTTCCAGAAATTCTGGAAATTCATGATGGTGTTCTTCATGTTCTGATGGTTTCACCCCTTAGGAATTCCTTTTTGATCCATAGTTTTAACTTTTTGCAAGTTTTATCTTGTTTTTCCCTTTTTTGGAACTTGTCTCATCCGAGCTAGTTTCTGTGTCTTTAGGTATGTCGGGTGAAACCTTAGACCATGAAGAAGGGAGGGGTTATGACGACCAAGATATGGGCACAGACGAACAATCTATGGAGTTCGTGGTCGTTCGCCCTCTCCGAGGTAACACCCCGAATGTAGAAGAGACCGGGACCTCCCAACCTCTACCAGCCGAGAAAGGAAAAAAGAAGAGAAACGCTCCCGAGGTCGGCGAGAAAAACGATGATCGTGATATCTAGGCCTCACGGTGCACCCGGGGTTATCTAAGAGCAGTCCGAGAAACGTTCGGTATTCCTGTTGAATACGAGCTGTCTTTGGTGCCCGAGGGGCAAAAGCTGAACGACGTTCCCCCTGCTAACACTATCATGCTGACCATGGAGCATTTACAATCTGGGATCCGGTTTCCCCTGCGCGAGGACTACAAGCAGCTTAGCCGGTACTTCGAGGTTCCCTTGTCTCAGATTCACCCTAATGGGGTTCGACACTATTCCTGCTTTTTGAAGCTCTGCGAGAAGACCGGGGTGGTGCCCATGGCATGAGGTTGTTTTGCTGCCTGTACCTCATGTCTCTTAAAGACCGGAACCATTTTGCGTACCTGCGGTTCCGGAGTGAAAGGAAGGATGTTCCCGGGGGATTCATCTCCGGAGTGATTGATTCACTCCGGGATTTCAAAGAAGATTACTTTCAAGTTTCCCATCCTTCGGCCTTTGATGGGATGGTCATCTCGTGGGTGACCAAATGCTATAAACCAGAGAAGTGGTTTCACATCCCGGGCCCTCTGGAGAATAAAGACATCGCGATTCTTCGGGATGATGCCCCTCCGGGAAAGAAAGCACAGGCTGATGACTTGTGCCCGAAGCTTGCTTTTGAATACTGGAAGAGCTCAGTGCCCGGTGATGGGGGTTTGTGACTTGTGCTCTTTTTGATTTAGTTTTGTAGTGTTTTTTTTATATATATGCCTCGTTTGTCTTGTTGCTTTTTACATTGAACTTTGTCATTTGTGTAATACTGACTTCGTCACGTGTATTTTTATTGCAGTGAACAGTATTGACCTGGGTAAGCTGGCTGGCAAGAAAAGAAAGAGGCCGGCGAGCCGAAATGTGACACCGGCTCCTCCTCCCCCTCCCCGAGCTGACGAGGTTCCCAAGTCGCCTGCTGCCGAGGCGCCTGCTGCCACGGGCGTTCCTGAAGAGCCCTTGCAGGGTGTAGATGCTGTCCCCCTCCGAGTTCGTTTACCGGAGGGGATCGAGGTGCCGGTGGGTGCCGAACCGGTCGGGGACATCCCCTTCGTGAATCTAGACTCCACCGAGACGGTGGATGGTCCAGATCGGGGCCCAGCTGATCCCCGAGGAGCGACTCCTGTACCTGCCGGTCAAAGCTCCTGGGCTCCTCCGACCCGAATACCGGACCTGCCCGAGATTTTGTCAGGGTCGAGCACTACTGCTCCTGGTCCCCAGACCATCACTCGTGCGAGCTTTGCTGAGTGGGTCAGCAGGCATAATGACGATCGACCGGCGACCCTGCACGACCTGGTCATCGCGGGCGATGTTGCTCGGGTGACTACCCTGCCTGCTGACCAGGAGCACTATAAGTCCCACAAGCCTGAGAACTTGTGGGCTGTGGTTTCCTCCTTCTGCCTCCAGGTAAATATCTCGTTTTTTATCTTTGTACTTGTCTTGTTTTTTTGTTTTTACTTATCGTGTGTTTTTATTTATCTCAGGCTTCGCAGATGGCCTACATGGCCGATCAAAACCAGAGCAAGGTGGAGATCGACCTGACTTTGGCAAAGGACCTTCTTCTGACTGAGAAGAAAAAGGCCCGGGAAGCCGAGAGACGGGCTTCCGAGGCGGAGAAGAAGGCTTCTGAGGGGACTGCTCTGGTCGCCACTTTGGAATCCCGACTGAAGAGTTCGGAAGACCGCCGGGCTGAGGACCTTGGTGTGCTGGAGAAGCTGCGAGCTGAGGTGACTCAACTCGAGAATGACAGAACCCTGGCCCGTGACGACTTCACAAAGCAGCTGGCCGACATGACAACTCGGAATGATCTGGCTTCTAAGGGTCTTCGGGAGACCGTGGCCGACCAGAAGAAACAGATCGCTGAGGTCACCCAGCGGGCTGAGAAAGCGGAGGCTAAGGCTAAGGAAGTCACGGATCGGGAGGAGAAGATCTATGAAGACTTCCGCCGCATTCTCTACATCAGCGAGGTCCAAGCTGGTGAATATATCCGAGGTCGCTTCGGAGCCGAGGTGGATGTTTCAGACTTTGTTCTGGACATCGAGGAGCTAGGTCGGCGGGCCAAGGAGCTGCCCGAGGACTATGATATGCCCGCCGACATCGAGGACTACCTTGCGGATGATCAAGATCCGGGCTCTAACCTCCCTAGATAGTTTTTCAATTCCTTGTAAATTTTGAACAATTTTAATTTTCTTTTTGTATTTTCGGGATGTTTGAGCTTTGTGCTCTCTTTTTGTAAGACTTGGATATATATTTTTTTATGTACATGCTTGTTTTTGCTTGCTTATATTTTCTTGTGATATTGCTATTGTCTTTCTGAGTGAAGTTTTTGCCCTCTTTTGTGTCTTTGAAAATTTTGACTAAGTATGTGATAATATTTTCCATGGGCAACTCGGCACTGTTTTCGAGCTGGTTTTGTTAGTGCGACTTTCTAGGTTTTTCGTGGATTCTAGACTCAGAGTTGGTAGGAAAACGCTATTATAGGTTTTTTGTTGTTCTGAGATCAAGTTTAAACAAGTTGCTCGGCGGGAGTAACCTGTTGTTTCTGGAGAGCCCGGGGTTGTCATTGCTCGGGGTCAAGATCGCTCGCAGGTGGTACTTAACCCGTTGATATTTCATAGCCCGTAGATGGCACATAGCCTACTGGCGGCACATAGCTCGTGGATGGCACATAGCCCACTGGTGGCACATAGCCCGTAGATGGCACATAGCCCGTGGATGGCACATAGCCCGTGGATGGCACATAGCCCGTGGATGGCACATAGCCCGTGGATGGCACATAGCCCGTGGATGGCACATAGCCCGTGGATGGCACATAGCCCGTGGATGGCACATAGCCCGCTGGTGGCACATAGCCCGTGGATGGCACATAGCCCGCTGGTGGCACAAAGCCCGTAGATGTTTTTACCGAGTAAATTGCTCGGGTTTTGAAAGAAACACATGAATTCTTTTTAATCTTTTTTATTCATTGAGGGGAAAAACTTATGTTTGAGTTTTACAAAAGCCTAACTCAAACATAAGTGAAAAAACCCCTAGGTACCTCGAAATAAAAACAAGTGACTACTGATAGTATTTCCGAAGAACCTGGGAGTTTCAAGTTCTCGGGAGCACTCTGCCCGACATGTGTGCTATCTTGTAAGCTCCAGCTCGTCCGACCTCGGTGACCCGATATGGGCCTTCCCAGTTGGGTTCAAGCTTTCCTACACCGGCATTTCCCTTAGCAATATTTGCCCGTCTCAGGACCAGATCTCCGACTTGGAAACTGAGGGGTTTAACTCTCTTGTTATGATACTTAGCCATTCTTTGCTTGTATGCTTCGATTCTCAGCGCTGCCTGCTCTCTTCGTTCTTCCAACAGGTCTAAGCATAACTTCTGCTCTTCCTCGTTCTTGGCTTCATCAAAGAACTGGACCCCCAGGGTTGGCATCCCGATTTCCACTGGAATCATTGCCTCACACCCGTATGTCAGAGAAAACGGGGTGTCTCCTGTGCCTGCCCTTGGGGTAGTTCGGTAAGCCCATATGACCTTAGGTAGCTCGTCCAGTCACTGTTTATCAAACTCTCCTAGTCTAGCCTTAAGCCCTTTTAGGATTGTTCGGTTGGTTACTTCGGTCATCCCATTGCTTTGCGGATGAACCACTGAAGTGAAACGCAGGTCAATGTGAAAATCGTTGCAAAATTCCTTGAAGGCTCGGCAGTTGAACTGCTTTCCGTTGTCGGTTACCAATGCTCTGGGTATCCCAAAACGACACACAATTTGCCTCCAGAAGAAATCTCTGATCCGAGCTTCCGTGATGGTGCTTACCGCCTCTACCTCGATCCACTTTGTAAAGTGATCCACTGCCACTATCAGGAACTTTTTCTGCCCCGTGGTTGGCGTGAAAGGTCCCAGGATGTCAATTCCCCATGTTGCAAATGGCCAAGGACTGGTGATAGGACACTGTTCTGTGGTGGGAGCATGTCGGATGTTCTGATGCCTCTGACAGTTTTCACATTTCTTTACTATCTCTTCTGCCTGCCTGACCATCAGAGGCCAGTAGTATCCCTGCAACACTGCTTTCTTTGCCAACATGCGAGGAGCTATGTGTGCCCCACAAATACCTTCATGTATTTCTCTCAGAACATACTCGCCTTCCTTTGCGGTTAGGCATCTCGACCACGGGTGGGTAAATGACTTCCTGTATAAGACTCCGTCGAGGAATGCGTAGTACGGGGCTTGTCGCAAGATTTTGTATGCTTTGTCTCTGTTTTCTGGCAGAGTCCCGTCCATCAGGTAGTGGGCTATGCCTTGCATCCAATTTTCTAAAGGCTGAGTTAGAAAAATGGTTTCGTGGTTGTCGATGCTGGAATGCTTTTGAATAGAGAAATGGACTCCCGATATCTTTTCGCTCACTGTTGCTGCTTTGGCTAGTACGTCGGCCTCTTGATTTTCCAAACGAGGAACTTGCTCTATCACCCATTTTCCTCCGAGCTCCTGAATCTTGCTCAAGAAGAACTTGACTCTGTCCACGTATCTTCTCATTTCTGGATCCCGAGCTTCGAAAGTACCCAGGATTTGACAAACGACTAACTGAGAATCACTCCTTATCGTTACGTGCTCGGCATTGACCACATTTACCATTCTTAATCCGATCAACAGAGCCTCATATTCCGCGGCATTATTGGATGCCGGGAAATCGAATTTCACCGAGCTTCGGAGTGTAACTCCGTGAGGGCCTTTCAAGACTACGCCTGCCCCAGATCTTTCCAGATTTGATGCCCCATCGACTTCTAAGACCCAGCATAGAAGTTGTTCATCAGGTTCCTCAGGTTGGTCACTCGCTGTGGTCTCGGCTATGAAATCTGCCAATACTTGTGCTTTCAGAGCCGGTCTCGGTTCATACCGGATGTCGTATCCTCCCAGCTGGACCGACCAGCTGACCAGCCGTCCCGACATTTCTGGCCTCTGCAACGCCTTTCTCAGAGGTTGGTTCGTCCGTACTACAATGATGTGAGCCTCGAAATACCTCCTTAGCTTTTTCGCCGCCACTTTCAATGCCAAAGCAAATTTCTTAATTTTTGGATATCTGACCTCCGGGCCTTTCAGGACCCTGCTGAGATAGTAAACTGGGGTTTGCAGACCTTTATCTTCCTTCACCAGGACTGCCGCTGCTGTCTCATCATTCACAGAGAGATACAAATATAAGATTTCCCCTTGCTCGGGTCTACCTAGCACTGGGGGTGTGCTGAGGTAAACCTTCAGCTCTTCAAAAGCTGTATTACACTCCTCCGTCCACTTGAAATTCTTTGTATTCTTCAGGATTTTGAAAAATGGCAAACATCGTTTGGCCGAACAACTCATGAACCTTCCCAATGCCGTGACTCCTCCATTCAACTTTTGCACTTCTTTTACCGAGCTCGGGGCTTTCATGTTCATCACTGCCTCGATTTTCTCCGGGTTTGCCTCGATGCCTTTCTCCGAGATGAGGTGCCCGAGAAATTTCCCAGACCGGACTGCAAAGACACACTTCTCCGGGTTCAGCTTGAGGTTGAAACCCTTCAGCTTTTCAAAAGTTTCTGCCAGATCCCTTGCGTGATCCTCAATCCCTTTGGATTTCACGACTATGTCATCTACGTAAACCTCGACGTTCTTGCCCAGCTGATCTTTGAAAACATGATTCATGAGTCTTTGATAGGTTGCCCCAGTATTTTTCAAGCCAAAAGGCATCTTCTTGTAGCAATAAGTCCCCAGATCCGTAGTGAACGCTGTCTTTTCTTCATCGTCTTTATTCATCGGGATCTGTTGATATCCCTGAGAGGCATCTAAGAATGCATAGACCGCAAATCCGCACGTTGCGTCCACCAGTTGGTCAATGTTCGGCAGATGGAAGCTGTCTTTTGGGCAGGCATTGTTTAGATCAGTGAAATCTATACAAAGCCTCCATCTACCATTAGACTTCTTGATCAAGACCACATTAGCCAGCCACTCAGGATAATCCACTTTCCTGATGAACCCGGCTTTCAAAAGTTTCTCCACTTCGTCTCGGATAGCAATCTGTTTCTCTATGGAGAAAGTTCTTTTCTTTTGCTTGACAGGCTTGCACTTAGCATCCACGTTTAACTTGTGCGAGATTATCTTCGGGTCTACCCCCCAATATCCTCTGGTTTGTTGGTAAACTCCTCCACATACTGTTTTATCCGAGCTATGATAGCTTCCCGGTGCTCGTTTGGCCAATCTACCCCCAGCTTTACACACATCTCGGAGCCCTCTGTAAGTTCAATCGTTTCTAAGTTTTCACGGGGTTTCTGAGCCTTTTTCTCTCTGAGGAGCAGCTCCGGTGTATCGATGTTCATCGTTTCCACCGTGCTGCCCATAGTTGCCATGTAACATTGCCTAGATAGGGTTTGATTTCCCCTAATAGTTATGACCTCGTTTTCCACTGGGATTTTCATCATTAAGTAACGAATACTAGTCACTGCACCTGTGCTATACAACATAGGTCTACCAAGAATTCCATTATATGCTAGAGGCATGTCAACTATCATGAACAGTGAACGTACCTTCCGTGTTGGTTCCGCCAGGATTCCCTCTGTTCCGTCCTCCTGAGGTATCTCGATGCCGAGCTCCAAGTCTAGCTCGACCATGCCTTCTGGGGTGACCGGAGCTCCTCCCAGCCCCAGGAGGGGAATGTTCACTGGATTAAGATCAGCTTTGGATCCTCCCATCGTCAAAAAGACTGACAGAGTCAACAAGTTAACCGAGCTACCATTGTCTACCAGCAATCGTTTTACCCATTTCGATCCAATGATGGCAGATACAATTAAAGCGTCCTCATGAGGAAAATCTACTCCTTTCGCATCCTCTGGCCCGAAAACAATGTTAGGCCATGGCGACCCCGTAGATACCGACATGACCATCTTTTGTTTTTTCTTTCTACGTTTGCGACCATACTCGGATTCCAAAGTTCCTCCCGAGATAGTGTTGATCACTCCCGTGACTTGTGTTTTCTTTGATGGGGATTGGGCTTCCCTGCTCCCCCTGGCTCCGACCTGACCGAGTTGACCCTCGTATTTCCTCGGTCTTGGCCCTCCTTGGCCACAACAAAATGTTGTAATCGCCCCTGGCAAACCAACTTGTCTATCTCACTTCGCAAACGTCCACTTTCCTCTGTTTCGTGGCCATAGCCATCATAGAAATCACAGAACTTGGATCGGTCTCCATCTTTTACTAGCCTCGGTGGATAACGAATCTCTTCATTATTGTGCTTGATCCAGGACAGAATCTGCTCCCTTGGGGTGTTAAGTGGTACGTATTGTCTCGGTACCCCTGCTCGGTCCACGTATCCTTCAGTTCCTCCCCCAATACTGAAACTTGGCTTAGTACCAGGCCCCGTGCTAGGCGGACTGGGTTGAGCATTGAATGGCTTGTTACCCCTGTACCCCGAAGTCTCATTCAGAGGTCGGTACCGATCTTGGCTACGGTTGGATCCCTGAGTATTCTGCGTTTTACTGGAAACCGGGCTAGCCATCCCGTAAGACTTCCTCTGCCTTTCCTCATCAAGATTGATATAATTCCAAGCCCTGTCCATCAGCTCGGTGTAAGTGTCAACCGGGTTGGTGATCAGGCTGTCCCGGAAGACTTGCATGCTGGTGTTATCTTTCATAGCATCGATGGCAGTATCATCGTTCAAGTCTTCTATCATGATTGCCTCGACATTGAACCGAGCAATGTAAGCTTTCAAACTTTCTCCCTGCTTTTGAAAACATTTCTTTAAATCACTGGACCTTTTCTTTCGCTCGATGCTTGGAGCAAAGTGAGTTTTGAAGGCCATAGCCAGCTCCCTGAAACTGGTAATAGAGCCCTCCTTGAGGTTCTGGTACCATTTTTGCGCGGCATCGCTCAACGTTGAAGGGAACACTTTGCACACCGTGGCGTCTGAGACACTTTGGACTCCCATGGCAACCTGAAAGCAACTTAAATGAGTCATCGGGTCGGAATTACCGTTATATCTGTCAATGGGCGGATATTTAAACTTATCTGGAAATGGGTCATCCCATATAGCCTTTGACAAGGGGCTAGCAATGCCACAGGTAGTGAAAGGTCGAGATTCTGCCTTGTGCCCTCTATGCTTATCCAGCTCGGCCTGACAAGACGAGTAACTTCGTCACACAAAGTTTTCTGATGCTGTGACGCTGCTCCCGAGCTGTGAAGACTTTCAGCCCCGTTTCTCCTGACCGGTGGAACTCCTGCTCTCGCGGTCCGCAGAGGATCTGCCTCCGGGTCTGGGTCTCCCCTCCCCAAGCCAGCGTCTCCGCGCTGTGTCCCCGGTGGTAGATTCTCATCTTGCACCCCCTCCCTTCGAGGAGGAGGAGGATCATTCCGACCTTCGTCTTTCGGAAAAGGGCGATCATGCCGACCTTCGTCTCTCGGCAGAGGACGATCGTGCCGACCTTCGTCTCTCGGTAGATTAGTGTCGCGGTGATCTTCACCTCTTGGCGCTTGATGCTCTGTTGGACCCCTAGGTCTTGGTCGTGGGTGATCGTTCCAACCGTCTTCTCTCGGAGGACGACCATCCTGAAACTCAGCTGCCCGGGATGGAGGGGCCACGGGGGTTGCAGTGGGGTTGTAACCTGGGTAATACTGGGACATGACTGCAAAATGCATCTGCTGGGCCTGATGCAGTTGGCGTGCCATGTATTCTAAATATTCTTGAGCTTGTAAGACCGCCGGGGGTATATCTTGCCCCGAAGTTGTTCCTGTTCCCGTAGCTACCAGCGTAGCGTCTACCGGAAAGTTGAGTTGAGTGGGAGACAAGGCATTATGGAGGAAACTCTAAGGCACGGTGGTTCCTAGGGTGGATAAGTTGGTGTGGCTTGCATCTAAAGCAAAAGGGTTTTCCCTAGGATAATTTTCCAATCCATACAAAGGCACAAAACCAGCTCCACTGCCGGAGGCCCTGGATCCTCCAACTTGAGCATTCGGCGGAGGAGTTAAGCCAGTGATCACAAAGGTCCGACCACTAGCAGAAACTCCACCAACCAAGTTAGTTTCGGTAACCGTAGTTCCCAGAGGGTCTACCCTGTCCAAAACAGGATCATCAGCCATTGTTTCTTGTCAAGATCTGATCAGTAACGTCGAAAGAACAAGAGCAGAAATAGGGAATATAACACGTTCCCACAGACGGCGCCAAGTGATAAATCACCAAACTGGATCCGAGCTTTATCGACCTGCACACCACAAGCAGACAGAGGTCAGAAGGAACTCCGGTGGGGGTCACCGGACGTTCACTCCGACGCTCAAGTAAGGTTTTGAGGTAGAGCAAGAAGAAGAAGAGAAAAAGAGTATTCTTAGAGTAGAAAAGAGAAAATTACCTAGGGTTTGTCCTTAAACCCTCTATTTATAGTTAGGGTTTAAGGACAAACCTGCCTTGATGGCAGGCTGTGAGCCCAGTGGTCCCAGAATTCGGTTATGCTCACGTGGCAGAATATCCCTGCGGGAGGCGCGGTTTGTTAGGTGTGTCAGAGGGAACATTCCTCACGTACCTGTCAGAAGATCTTCTGTGGTCCCAGGATCTGGCACACGAGCGTGTGCTTCAGGGCAAGACCTCGGAGCCCGGTCAGACCCTGGAGCCTGGATAACTTGGGAGTCAAGTTATCAAGGTTCTTGTATTTGAGAATAGCTCGGAGCTCGGGCCATGCGACCCGATCTTTAGGGTTTATGAACTCGGAGCTCGGCCTAGCTCTGAGTTGAATATAACTCAGAGCCCGGATAGAATCCTTGGTCTGACCTTATCAGGCATGAATGTCTCGGATGATGTTTGAATGCCCATCGATCTGGTGACCCCCCAAGTCATGTGATCTACGATTTCAAGAAGGTCGGACATTGTTACCAGGTCGGTGAAATGCTTGACTTAGCGATGTTCGTTCCTGGTGAGGTTGCTTCGCCCCTATTAGATGTGCTACGTTATCACTTATTATTGTTTAAACCAATTTTTATTAAAAGCCTAATTTTATTCTAAATTAAATCTGCTTAATTCTATTTAATTAATTTTAATATCACCTCAACCAAATTATCTTTTTGGCTATCCAAATTGAGTATCTTAATTGGGTGTATTTAGTTGCTTTCCTTGTGGGTACGATATCTGGACTTCACAGTCTATATTACGAGTTGACACTGTGCACTTGCAGCATTTATATCAACAATAATTCTCGGAGATTTTCCTTGAAACGAAGCTTGAGACTGATAGAGTTTCCAATTCTGAAGAGATCGCCGCGAAAATCGCTTGAATCGCACGTCAAACAGAGAAACGGCGGCGAAACGAATTTGATCGATATTAAAACGAAGTTTCTGGAGCTCTCCCTGTTTTTCTCATCTGATCCTCATCTCTTTAATATTCAATCAATTATATATTAAGGTTAAAAGGCTGCTTTGATCCTTGTTTTCTTTATATGTTACAAATTAACCTTTAAACTTTTCTTTCGCTCAATTTAGTCCATAACTAGATTAATTAACACTTTAATTATAACTTATACGTATTATTTATATCCAATAAATAATACGAATCCCAATATTAATATTTTCCCGTCAAAACCTAAAATTTCCATTTTTGAGACGTAGTGGTTAAATTACTACTTTCGTCCCTGAACTTTGTTTTGGGACTTTTCTTAACACTTTTCCTCTTAATTCCAATTCCAACTTTAGAATTGAAATATAATATTAAATTTCGTATAATTACTTTCCCGAGACCGACCTACTTGGATTTGTATTTACTTTATCTTCTCGAAAATTCTTCCGATTTCGCCACTACTGCCACCAAGAACTAGATATGGGTCTAATTAGGTAATTAAATGTTTTGGGGTATTACATTCTTCCCCCCTTATAAAAATTCATCCTCGAATTTTCATAAAACTTGTTGGAACCTTAAAATTTTTCTTATACCTTCCTTGACGTCCATTATTACGCGTCAGTTGTAGTTTCTTCTTTTACTTTAACTCTTAGCTCTTCACTGTCACGACGCATTTTCATGAATCGTGACCGGCTCTAGGGTATGGGTAATGTAGTACCAAAATCCGTAGCTAGCCTTTCGGTTAACATACAATTATAATAAACCTGCAAGAAAACCAATGTTCGGGGGCAACCGAGACTTCAGCCTAATTCTAGCAGTTATAATATTCAACATTTAAATATAACATACTTTCCAATATTGAGTTGTAAATAAGCATATCATAAATAATCCTGAATAATCATATAACATACCAAAGCAATATAACTAGTCGAACCAATCCGACAAATATCTGTAATAATAATAAAGACGTCTAGTCAACTACTGCGGTCTAAGAATAAAAATAGTTTGATAGTTCTGCTAAAATAAATGGAATCTCCGAGAAAAAGTAAATGCGGAGATCACCAGACTCTCTCAGATCATAACCCTGGGAAAAATTGGGAAAACAACGGGGTCAGATATACTGAGATGAGTTTATACCACTATTTACATTTATCAAGTGGAAAATCTTTAAAACCGTTTAAAACATTTAATAATGATATTACGAATAATAGTTGGAACCCTAATCCACAATTCTAAATAATTAACATAATCCAATAGGCCTGGTCCCGAGAGCTGAGCTACACCGAGTTACCACTGACCACACTTTTACCATATCCAGAGTCCCGAGAGCTATGCTACACCGAGTTACTCTATTTGGTCCCGAGAGCTACGCTCACACCGAGTTACCACATTTCCATAAATACCTTACCCAGATCATTATCGGTGCGCACGCAGTCCCAATGATGCCCATTAGGTAGCATGTTCCAACTAAGATCCATAATATAAAAACATTTTGAAATATACATACAGTATATATATTTAATATTTAAAATAACAATTTACTTAATAAAGCGGTAAATAGTAAGTACAAACTCACTGCTTGCTAATCCACATGATAACCGGCAAGCAACTAATCCTGGTTCGCCTCTGAAGCACGAACGGTAGACGGGTCTAGACAAATAAAATAATTATTAAAAACAGACCCTAACTCTAGAGAGTACTAGACACCACATAGGACTAGCACAAATAACACGTCGGAATTAAATAATCCAGAACAACACAAAAATACCCAAAAAGTAACAATGCACAATTATTACAAGTCTATTGAGTTCTCGCTTAAAATCCGATTTACAAATATTATTTAATAATCTTTAAATAATAATAAATTTCCGAATAGTGGGTTAGCCGAGTTACCAATAACTACCAAGCTAACCTCACTTGTCGGGTGACCCAAGTCTAACCCGACTCAAAACGTTTATCATTTATAAACCCGAGTTTATATTTATAAAATAATTCAATAAAATATTAATCCATTTTAATAGCGGAACTCAATAACTTCAATTTCCAAGTAACCCAAGTTACAAACCAAAAACTTAATTAAATAAGTCTTATAAAAGTTTAGGGACTAAAGTGTACTTTAGCCATTTAGGGACTAAATTGTATTTTAGCGAATTCGATTGTCAAAATCAAATTAATCACCTTTGTTTATAATTAAAACAAAATGTGAAATTACTAACCAAAAACTTAATTAAATAAGTTATAAAAACGTTCAGGGGCTAAATTGTACTTTTGCCACTTTGAATTTCGAAACCCAATTTATTACCCGAGTAATTATATTAACTTTAATTGCAAATAATTATTACTTATAAGTTTACAAATAAAATCAAAACCATTGTAAAAGTTATTATTAAGAACAATGCTAAAGTTAAACTTTGATCATTCATTTGATATAAGCAAAACATATTGGTGATGAAAATGGCCAAACCCGCCTAAGCCATGAATTTGGTTTGCAGAATTAATGAAGCCAGCCAATACTCCATTCTTCTAATCAACCTATTATCAATTAACAATCCAAAAACTACATGTAACATCACCAATACAACCTTTGACATCAAACACCAAGAACCGATCAAGAATGTTAACTGCCGAAATTTATTCATTTCGAGAACGAAGAACAAACAAATTGAAATGATGAAACAAATCATTGAAGCTCAAAGAAACATTAACTCAAGAGATTTACAACCATTCGTATAGCAAAATCATGGCCAAGGAGAAAGCAAGTATTCGGCAGCCCCATGAATTCCAAAAACCATATAACAACTCAAAACAGTGGAAACAATTTCAAAACGGTAAACCGTACGGCGATTGAAATGAGATCGATAGCGTACTGTTCAATGAAAACGAGATAGGGAAACGTAAGCAGAATCAATTTCGATCTAGAAACGAGATAGAACGATCAAAAATACGGAATTGCCGTTTAAACCAAAAACTGAAATCTTAGGATATAACTTACCGAAGTTTTTCTGAAACTTTGAGAGCAATTTTGATCAACGATTTCTTAGCGGAAATGGAAGATGATGGAGGCTAGAGTTTGTTTGTAGCATGAATAATGCATTAGAGTTGAAGTTTAGGTATTTAAGTAGGTCGATTAGGTTAGAAACGGAAGACGAAAGTGCCCCCTCTGCAAGTCTAAAGCTGGTCTCAAACGAGACCAGCAAAAAGACCTTGGTTCTCGAACGAGAACCAAGCCTTTCAAGTGTCTCGTTCGAGACCTGTGTTGGAACAAATGGCCCTTGGGCCAAATTTCTTGGTTCTCGTTCGAGAACTGAGTTCTCGAACGAGAACACAAGATTTCAACACAGGTCTCGTTCGAGACCTGTGTTGGATCAAACGGGAATTGGCTTTGAGCCAATTCCCTTGGGCTGAAAATAATGATTTGTTTTCTTGGGCCCAAATATAATTAACCCAACCTCAAAACGACACGAAACGAGCTACCAAACCTTAAATTTACATCGAAATACCACCGGAAACTCGTCGGAAATTACAAAAAATTATACGGGTTATTACATTCACTTATAGCTGTGACTTCGTACTTATTGTTAATCGATTATTTATCTTACTCATAGTAGCTTCTTGTGGTTGCATAGTTAAAAATCTTCTTATTGTTACTTTCGTTCCGTCTGTTGCTTCTCCAACATAGTGTGGCTTTAGACGTATTCTTGATATCGCAATCCTAGCATCATTACCACCTAGTCGAGATTTCCCTTCTTGGCTGTCATTAACCACTAACTAATGTCCCTTTGATCCTTTATTCCATTTGTAATAGTCATCGGGTTGTTATTCACTTCTCTTATGCGTAAATAGTTAGTAACACGTTATTCACATCTTTAGTGACGAACTTACTTTATTCATACTTCTATAGGTATTCACTCTCATAATCACAATCTAAGGTTATCGTCTTTATTATTATATGTCGTTGTCACTTTCTTTTCTTGGACTGTTATCTTCATCTCTTACTTTCTTCCTTGTCACTTCTGATACTCAGTTCCTTTATCAATCAATCCCTTTTTGGGTTATACACCATATACCATAATCGCCGTTTCTTATCGAAGTTAAGCTTGATACATTTTCTACTATCTTTAGTTTTTTTTTCTTTCCTTTTCTCATTTAAGCTGTCGTGAACTTTGCGTTGTTTTGTTAGTCATTATCCTTCATCCTTTTTTCGTTGTCATAAACGTTCTACTTCACATTAATCTCAATGGTGTAGTTTGTACAACTATCTTCGTTAACCAATACTATCTGTACTTTTATCTCCTTTATCTTTCTTTATATGATCCTTTAAAGGTCGTCTCGAGTCTCCTATTGACTTATCAGTTAAAACTGTCTTTCTTTTACGTCACAATTCCTTATTCACGTTGACCTTATAAGAATCTCATATGTTTCTTGAACATTTAACTTTCTAGAGAATCTTTCTCACTGACTAGCCTTCGTTTAACTTGATTCTTACTTTTAAGATCTAGCTGATCCAATAAATCTTTAATGGCTTATCTTCTTAATTTCACTCTCATCCACTTTTGTATTTGTATTAGTCTATGACCGACAATGTCATAAGTTTTCATCACTTCTTTATCACAATTCCTGCTTGCTGTATGAAGAACTTCCGTTTTCATCTTATACTTCTCCTTCTTACTTTCGAATAGCTTTACGACTTTATTCTTAATTTTCGAGGTATTGTCTTTGTACTATACTTCCTCTATGCTTATTACTTAGTCTTAAACATTGTTTAATCATCTTAGCTTTCTTATATAATATCCTCCTTCATCCTTATAACTTTGTAGTTTCTCATACGTAACCTATTCTTGCCCATTTCACAGTGATAAGGTATCACTATGTTCTTTACTTGTCGTATCGCTTATATCCTTCATCTGATTATGACAGCTCTACTGTTGCTGTATTTACTTTGATGATCCTCCCGACGTATATCTAGAACTTTCCACTTCTCTAATCATTTCGCGAAATCTTTTATTTGTACGTGTATCTTACTGCGCTTTCTTCCTGTTCCTCGCTCTTCTTACATTCATTGCTGCATATATCCATATGCATTATCTTTGTCTTTACACTGGAATTTTGCAACTTAACTTTTCTCCTTTCCGTTTATGTGACTTATATCTCCTGATGCTGATATTGATAAGGTTGCATATTCTTAGAATATCACTTCATCATACAATGTCATCGTCTTCATCGTCCTTTATACTCTTACTCTCTTTCCTCCGATATGAATTTTGATAGCTACATTACTTGATATAAGGATAGACAGTGTATCCACTAGACATTGCTAGCGCATCACCTCCTGATCGCTTACGCTTTCCGGCGTTGACTTCTTATTCTCATTTTACCTTAGCTTCACTAGCCTTTATTACACTTGATCATTAATAGGGCTTAATTTTGTTATTGGGGTTCATTCTATAAATTTCATTCTTATTTATTAAGAATCTGTTATTATTTGTCACAAAGCTTTACATCTGAGTTAACTTACAAAACCAAACGATTTCAAAAACCTCCCTTGGCTGGCCAGCTCTTTAAACTACTTTTCATAAATCGTTTGAAATCGTTAGTACAATTGTAGCTCAGAGTGATGACACCTCTCACCACCAAAGAATTGCTCGAAATCACATTTTATTTATCTTTATAAAAATATGATGCATGATCTATATTTTGAAAAAAATAGTTGTTTATGCATTCTTAACATGATTATGACATGCTTCATGTGATTTCTGAGCACAATTGTACCTCTGAAAATCATAAAAGATATTCATGGTTTTCATAAGACCGTAAGTTTGCTTCAGATTGTACACTCTGTGACAGTTAACGGCTTTCTTTATTGTTATTGGGTACATTATAAATTTTTGTATTGCCGTCACTTTTTGACATTTTCAGAGTATTCTTCCGCTACATCACTTCCTTTTTCCATGTCTTTAATAACCTGACAGGATTCCGTTCTACCTGAGTAGATGGTCCTATTTTCTTTTTTCCGTATAAATTTTCACCTAGCGACGAGTTAAGTTAATCAAAAGTAGCAAGTTTCGAAGATAAAAATTCTTTATCCGTCCATAAACTAACTTAGTACGCTTTTTGGATCATCTTCTGCCCAATGCGGTACCCTCCCGCGCTTAAGGTATGTAATCGCTTTAGCGAAGCTTAAGGTATGTAATCACTTGAGCGAAGCGAGAGGTTAAGGAATACACTCGACTGAAAGGAGAGGAGACCCGTCGCATCCGTCTTCAGGACGATCTAGTCACAGTCAATTAATTTCTGAAGCTTCTTATAGCTGTAATTACTACTTTCACCTTTTCATTATACCTGTATCATATCATATACAAGTACAGGTACTGATATTCCATATCGATTCCTTTTCAGTAATCCATCTCCTACTTTACGACTTCTAGAATGTAACATAGGAATTACGTTCGCGATAAATGTATTATGTATGGTTAATCATATTATTGTGTTTGTAAGTTAAGTTTATATGCTCTCTTATTAGGCACATATTTGTCAATATCGCTTCCTATAGGTTCTAACTATCTGAGGTATTTATCCTATTGGTATATCCTAATAATGATATTCTATTATGCAATGCAACAAATTTACACAGTAATGCAAACATATAAACACAAATACACAAGCATATAAATCACTAATACCTGGGGGTGCCTGATGTGGAATCCTAAGTTCCCTAATAACTACGCTAGTGTGTCGACTCCTAACTCTTCTACCGGCGTTGCCTCCTCCTCTATGTACAAATATGGGGTTGGCCCAAATAGCAGAAGAGTGGCTAACGTAGTCTGGATGAAATTCACGCCTAAAATAGTAAGGTCGAACGGGATTGCCGTCCCACTCGCGGTCGCTCTCGATCCTACGAGCCATGGTAGTGAGCGGCCCAAAGTGTTCACCTACGTGGTCATACAGCTTTGCAAACTCAGGTCCCAAACCCCTAACATGCCTACGGTTGATTGTCATATTATCTTCATTTAGGTATGGAACTCCTTCGACCATACGCAGAAAGTCAATAGAATACAGTCTCACTGGTAGCATTCCTCGAGAAAAGGAGCGCATTTGCCTCCTTACCTGATTCAGAGCCACTTGCGCCTGACCGTTAGCTATCTCTGCGTCCTCTCTCAGATTGCGGTATCTCCGCACATTAGACCAGAAATGTTCACTCCGGTACTCCTCGACATCATACTCATCTGATAATACTTCTTCTTCGAAGTCCTCTTCCTGAGGATCTTCTTCTGATTCTTCTTCTGGATCATCCTCTGGATCCTCCTCACTTTCTTCACTATACTCTATCTCTAGCAAGTGTGTTCTACCTCTAACTCTAGAAGAACTACCAATTTCTGATACTGACATGAAACCATTTTGATATATCTCAGGTAACCTCCTAGTGTCTCTGTGGAATCCATTCTGGTGGACTTCAGATGGTCTGCCTACTTCGTTGTGAAATCCATTTTGAATTATAGGAGGCGCTTCCTCCTATTCTTCTGCAACATGTGGCTGAGCTCCGTTTTGCCCAGACATGTTTTAAAAAAACCATTTCAAACATAAGCGACCATCTGAATCCATTTCCACACTGAATACCAATATTATCTTATAAAATAATACATATACTTAATCAATTGATATGCAAATCGCATGGACTTAATCACTTAGCACTCCTTGCGCAAGTAATAAACACTCAGTTGCCTTAGCAGTTCGTATACGCAGATAGTAACCACTTATTAGCTTAACTTTCTTGATTCGCACGCGTTATATAACATACTAGTACTGCACATATCAAACAAATGCAAATGACTAAGATTCGACACTCTTGCTGCAGTAGTTCATAGGTTTACGTACTGACAGAGTATCCCAACTTATACAGACATCTCAAAAAAAATTGGCAGTGGTAACTAGACCTACTGCTTTAAAACAAACACTGAAACAAACTTGCAGTGGTAATTGGACCAACTGCTCTGATACCAGCATTGTCACGACACAAAATATTGAGCCGAGACCGGCGCTAGGGAACGGGGGTGGTAGCTCCGGAACCCGTAGCAAGCCTAAAACGACTATCAATTTTTCGCAAATATAACACAATAAATTCACATACGGAAGCTAATATACAAATATAACATATAATCAAATATTTACACTAACTGTCGGAAACCTAGCGGGCTCTAGTTACCGTACCCTGTACGAACTGGCCCCGTGGTACTATATACATAAGTTTGAGTATTAAACATATCACGGGCATCTGGTGCCGTGAACAAAACATAATATAAGTAGCCTACAAAATTATAAACAAGACAGCAAGTAATATGTACAATCAAAATGTACTGTTGTCTAGGCTACGACTCTATCAACACAGGACCACTACTGCAGCACTATGGAAGTCGAGAACTATACATACGTAGCTGACCTCCGGATCCCAAAACTGGCTTCTAACTAGGCCCAGACGCTAAGCACCTGAAAGACATCAAAAGTGAGGGATCAGTATTTGGGGAAATACTGAGTGAGTTTGCATTTACTAACGGTATTATTACAAAACATAACATCGCATTTCAAGAAAATAATAATATAAAAATAATACATATAAACAGGTAGTTGATCCGTTCGAAACTAATATCCTAGCATGCGACACGACTTACAAAATTCAAATCATACTGATAAATCTGGTCGGACCCGGGAGTGTTAACACTCTATCACGTCGATCGCGACCAATCGCTTAAACCCAAAGTGTGAGTCCAACTCACTAGATACGGGGACTCCAGGTTACACCGTAACCGAGTGCTCACTCGTATCGAATTCATTGTCCAACTTTGAAATTCATATTCATGTTCATATCATATTCATATCTCATATGCAAACACACTAGACTGACTTGATACTGGTGATCACACAGCCTATTGACACCCAATAGGTAGCTAGTTTCTTCGGATCACATACTAGTCACTCGTATATAAAACTTAATAGAACATATAACATTTCAAACAATCATATATAATGCGATGCATATAAACAATATACGTTTATATAAATAATTTTAATATATAATACACGAAAGTAAAGTGCAACTCACTGTGACTGCTATCCACTCTATAATGAAGTCGATATGGTGGTATGCTCGTACTAGCCCACGTCTAGTGCCCTCACTGCTTGCTCGTACGTCCTATACAAATTGATTAATGTTTAATAGTTAGATATTAACCTCGTGTTTTTACACTATAATACTTTTAAGTTCTAGGGTTTAGTTTCATTCTTATTATTATTCTTGTATTCGATAACTCTTAGTCGTACATAAGACTTAACGAATGCTACTTCTTGTATTCGAGAATCGTCGATCTTAATCGACGTGTTCTATTATTATTAGTTGCTCAAAACGTCGAGCTAATCTGGAAACTTATGATTCTCGGGGTTCGTAATTTGTCTTTAGAGTCAAATATTCAAAAACGTCAAATACTTAGGTCAAACACGGTCCGTATACTCATTAGTGCGGGTCAGGGTGCACGTGCGTACATCTCGGAGGGTGCACGATCGTGCAACCCTGGTGCACGTTCGTGCACCACGTGCACAGCCCCGGAAATTCGATTTTTGGGGTTTTCCGTCCATCTGGACATGCTAATAACACCCCCATCTTCAAAACCCATTTCTCCGTTTTCACCAAAACGTTAAAATACTTCAAAAATGTCAAATTTAACATTAATACGGTAATCTCAGTAAAACAGGCACATATTTCGAATTTCAGCTATAATTCTCGAAAATTTACCTTGAAACGAAGCTTGAGACTGATAGAGTTTCCAATTCTAAAGAGATCTCCACGAAAATCGCTTGAATCGGACGTCGAACGGAGAAACGACGGCGAAACGAATTTGATCGATATTAAAACAAAGTTTCTGGAGCTCTCCCTCTTTTTCTCATCTGATACTCATCTCTTCTATATTCAATCTTTTATATATTAAGGTTAAAAGGCTGTTTTGATCCTTGTTTTCTTTATTTGTTACAAATTAAACTTTAAACTTTTCTTTCGCTCAATTTAGTCCATAACTAGATTATTTAACACTTTAGTTATAACTTATACGTATTATTTATATCCAATAAATAATACGAATCCCGAAATTAACCATTTCCCGTCAAAACCTAAAATTTTCATTTTTGAGACGTAGTGGTTAAATTACCACTTTAGTCCCTGAACTTTGTTTTGGGACTTTTCTTAACATTTTTCCTCATAATTCCAATTCCAACTTTAGAATTGAAATATAATATTAAATTCCGCATAATTACTTTCCCGAGACCGACCTACTTGGATTTGTATTTACTTTATCTTCTCGGAAATTCTTCCAATTTCGCCACTTCGGCCACCAAGAACAGGACACATGGTCCAATCAGGTAATTAAATGTTTTGGGGTATTACAGTTTTAAATGTTTGGATTAGTTTTGTAGCGTTTTAATCATTTCGTAAATCACTAAAAAGGAGAAACATTTGGATTTGTTTCTTAACGTTTTAAACGTTTGGATTTGCTTCGTAACGTTTTAAACGTTTGGCCTAAATCGCTAAAAAGGGAAAACGTTTGGATTTGATTCATAACGTTTTAAACTTTGGCTCGCCCAAGGCTTATGGCTGACTCCTTGATCTGGAAATGGTTTGAAAAATGGAGTCGCCACCTAGTTCAACTAGAAAATGCCTTTTAACTGACTAGATAACCTTACTCGCTGCCGGTAAGACTATCGTGCATCGGACCAAACACTAAGGTTCGTGGACCTCTCTGAGACTCGTGTGTTTGACTTATCGATTACCGGCTTTATTTTCTGAAAATATTCGTTGTATATCTCATCTCAACAGTATATGCAGTTCATAGGATATGAAAGCTGTAAATAAACAAGTATGAAAGTTGTAAACACGTTTGACGCGGATATGACTCGATCTGAACTAGCATTTGAGGTAAGTAGCAGGTACTCCTAAGCATACATCTAACCTAGAGGTTTCTAGCAAATAGCATAAGTCTGGCTGATCTGGATATTTTACATGCGCAAAGCCTAAAACCGGATGTATAAGTGTGATTAATTAATTTTATTTGGTGAATCTTGAAAAACTTATACAACCATTACTACATTTTCTTATTAATCCTACAATGTCTAAATGATGGGTTGAAATTGCATTAATGGGCCAATTTTAGGTGATTAGTCCTTCAACCATTTATTATTGGATTTGGAATGCTTTTGGAAAGCAGTAAACATTGATGGCGTGCTTAGGGGCAGTTGGATATACATATAAGGATAGGAATATTTTTAAACCTCGTTGACTTTGAGTGCCTAGCACTCGCACGGGTTTTGACCGTCGGTCCGGTCAGAATGGGCTTTCGGTTAGATCACGAGAGTTGTGCATCTCATCGATCCGGTTATACTGGTTTGATCCGGAGTCGATTTCGAGTTCGGGTCCGGAAACGGGTTTTGAAGTTCGAATCAAAGTCTGGAGGATCTGGGAAGCGAATCTGGAAGGCTGGGAACGAGGAGCATGGCGCCAGTTCATAGTGCCGGCGCCGGAAGGATGGGGTGGCGACGCTGCCGGTTTGTTGGGGCGGCGTCGCCGGCTGCAGCGGCGGCGGCAGTTCATCAGGAGTAGTTCTGGGATTTTTGTTTTGCTTCGTTCTCACTCGTTTTAACTCTGTTTTTCATGCAAAAGTAGTCAAAACCGTATAAAATCAAACAAGGAATCCAAAAAACACATAATCGGTATGTTTAAATCTCATCTAGGAAAAACCTTATTTATTGACAGGAAGTACGTTTTTCAAGTTTTCAAAGAAAAACAAGCTAAAATCTCCTAGAAACATGCATTCTAAGGGCTCTAGATTAACTGGATTTATGTATTTGAGCTTAAACATGATTAATTACAGCAATTTAACATGTCTATCATTGAATTTCATGACAATTATTAAATGCATCGAATTGGTTAATTATAGCTATTTTTAAATGGCAAAATTAGCAAATAATCTAAACATGCAACTTAAGCATTCAAGTTCAACAAGCATGAATATGACATAATAAAAGTGATAAAAGAGGGTCCTCAAAAGTACCTTACTAAGTCCGTGGCTCGTTTGTTGGCGAAGCGGATGCGGAATCCAGCTTAGTATCTGTGAAGGGTTTGCGTTCTTGGAGAATCAAAGCGTTCTTAGTGTTTCAGGACTGAAATTTTTGTGTGTGTGTGTGTGTGTGATGGCCGAATTTTACTATCTATTTTTAGGGTTTGTGTGCCACCTTTAGCCAGGCTGGCTTAAGGCTGTATTTATAGGAGAATGGGTGACCTTGGGTTAGATTAGAGTCTTCTAGGGTTTAAACTGTTAAGTGATAAGTCATTAGGTGTTAAGTGTTGGACCTTAATTGATTCAATATCTCTTCTATATTGACCATGACAATTAACACCAAAGGTTCTAATATTCTAATTAAGTGTGTGGGAACCCCCCGAAACACTGGGAAAGAAAATCGGACATCTCTAGCGATAATCTAATTTTTCGATTACAAAGCTGTCCAGTGAAAGTTGGCGGGCGCCAACTTCAGTTCGCGGGTGCGAACTTTCTTATCCATGGAAGAGGCTGAAGCTCGCGGGTGCCAGGTTCAACAAGTGTTGAGAGCGAACTTTAGTTCGCGGGCGCGAAGTACACCTCGCGGGCGCGAAGTTCAAATTACTAGAAGCTGACTTACAACGGTCATTAATTGCACCCAACGAGGTGCTGACACTTCAGCAGAGGACCGTTGAGATCTTTTACCAAGGAGCCGTTCGCAGGCGTGAACCCCAGTTGGCGGGCGCGAACTCTGTCTGGCTAAGCTACTTTGGGAAAGCTGAATTGTTACTCTTTTGCTTCACGCGAAAAGAGTAGCAGGAAGAATTGTTTGGAGGCCTATATATATCATACTATTGTGTATGGAAAAGGGTTGACAACCAAAGTTTTAAAACCTCTCAAGCAATCTTCAAATCTTGTGTAAAAAACCTTTATAATTTGTTAGTTTAAGAGTGAACCCTAGAAACTCTTGTTGTTCTTTGAATTGTAGTTTTGCCTAGAAAAACTATAGGTTATTGTTGTTAGTTGTTGGTTTGGGTTGAGCCTTTGAAAACCTAAGTTGGGAGTGAACTTGTAAAAACTCCAAGTTTAGTGGAAACCTCTAGTTTGAGGAAAGTGGATGTAGGTGAATGTGTTAATCACCGAACCACTATAAATCTTGTGTGTTCTTCATCTCAACCTCCATTAGATTAGTTGTAATCAAATTCTTAATCCGCAAAAGTGTTTAGTGGCAACTATTCAACCCCCCCCCCTTCTAGTTGTTATTGGGTTACATTAAGATTAGCTTTAAACTCTATTTATTAAATTTTCCTTTTAATTTTCGGATATAAACTTGCTAGCTAATTAAAAAGGTGCTAAAAGTCTATTTTGGTGCCTAAAAGTGTCAAAAAAAGGCTACTAAAGTCCTATGGGTTTGGTCATGGTCAATTCCAGTCCGTAAAACTTGCAAATTGGCCCATAAACTTCTAAGATATCGCAATTAGTCCAATTTATGGACTTAGATTACAATTTCTTTGGATTTTTATGGGCTATTTACGCCTAATTACGTTTTAATCCTCCAAGTTTGCAACTGTGCACAGATTACGCCTACTTAGATTCCAGCAAGCAAATCTAAAGATCCTCACCCAAACGGATTTCTCTATAAATCATCATTGGATGCTTCAGTTCCTTATCACTTTATACCTGTCCAAAAAATAGGTGTCTACAGTTTGCCCCCTCTTTAACGAAATTTGACGAAGTAGGTCAATTTTTGTTAAAGAAGTGAGTTGCTGTTAGACGACCGACAAGAATACTGCCCACTAATAGAGGTGCTCGCTCGCCCGGTGGTGCGGTAACGCCCTAGCCTGAGCATTGCCTGCTATGGTGCATGATTTTGGCCTCATGCACCTCTGGTTCTGGTTTACTCCGCATTTGGCTGGGAAAAGTTTTCTCAGCTGCCGTTGAGCCCGGGCTGCCTGAGTGTGTGCCCCGTGGAATGGAATTATAAACTCTTGGCCGTCCCGAGAGTGGTCCTATGGCTCGAACCCTGGTAATTGTCCTCTCCGAGACTTTTTTATAGACAGACAGGATCCCTTCGCCGTCCCAAAGGCCACCTATATTGCATAGGTGTCTGGATTTCGTTAATTATTCCACGCTTAACGGATGCTGGTGTCTTTCTACCGGGCTTCGGTGTCTTTTTACCGTATGTTGATGTTTTCCATCAGGCTTTGGCATCATTCCACCACTTATGGTGTCTCTATACCATGTTTCGGTGTTTCTCAACCGTGTTTTGGCGTCTTTATGCCATCTGGGTAGTCTGGCTCTTTTGGATCCCGTCTTCTAGGCAACTCTCCGGGTTTATTCTAAAATGTTCTGGGACTTGTTCCGAGACTCTGGATTTGTTCTGGAGGCTTTGGGTCTTGCTCTGATTCTCTAGGTTTGCTCTGGACGCTCTGGGTCTTTGTCTGAAGGCTCTGTGACTTGTTCAGATTCTCTGTGTTTGCTCTGAAGGCTCTAGGTCTTGCTCTGAAGACTCTGGGACTTGTTCTGTCGTTCTTGGCTTTTTGTCTTCTGGAATGTCTGTATCTCTGTCTACCCGTTTTCAGGATTGTCTGTCATTCTTGGCTGTCTATCTATATTTTTGTCTGTCTGTTTTCAGGATTGTCTGTATTTTTTGGCTGTTTATCTTCTAGGGTGTGTATTTTTTGGCTGTTCATCTTCTGGGGTGTCAGTATATTTTTTTTTGCTTTTCATTTTCTAGGGTGTCTGTATTTTCCGGCTATTCCGTCTTCTCGCATTGCATCCTTAGAGGTATTTTTCTGGCATATCCTCAAAGGATGTAGTTTTTTTGTCTTTTAGTGGCTTATACCTTTTTAAGAGAGCCATCCCCTCATTTCTTATTTTGCACTTCCTTTTCTTCTTTCTATATTCCCATAATTTGAGTATTTGAGCTATGGCACCACCCTGGACCATTAGGGAACCCGTGCATTGATCTCGACCGGCATGCTGCTTTACTAGAGGCGGATGAGGAGGTTCCGCTCTTGTGCATCTATAGGGGCACTTGTGTGCCTAGGGTCATCGTGAGGTGCGTTTTTCATAGTTTTTGGCTTGTATGTAGACTTTTTATTGTATCACTACTAAAAAACAGCTAATTAGCGACGGACTCAATTTCCGTCGCTAATTAGGTGTATTAGCGACGGATTCAGCGACAGACGTTGAATCCGTCGCAAATATGGCAAAAAGACTGGCGGGAATGCTCCCGCCACTTTAGCGACGGCCACGTCCGTTTCCAATCCGTCGCTAAAGTGGCGGGAGCATGGCGGGAACTTTTGGTGCCTATATTGGAGGCAAATTTGGCGACGGATGTTTACATCCGTCGCCAATTTTGCCCCCAATTGAAACGCGCCGTTTCAATTGGTGAGGTAGCGACGGATATACATATCAGTCGCTATATGTTAGCGACGGATATAAATATAAAATAAACCAAATTTAATACCTGAATATTCGGTTTGATAACCCGCTATAGATAGTGGACACAAATTTTTGTTTCATTTTGATGGGTCGCACGCCCGGCACACAATTGTAACGGCGTGTTTCAATTGGGTCAGAGATTAGCGACGGATTATGTCCGTCGCTAATCTTCGACCTAATTAAACCACGCTTCTCTTCCTCTTCCCCATTTCTGCTAACCCATTTTCTCCCATTACCGCCGTCCGTTTTCTCCCATTACCTCCGTCCGTTTTCTCCCATTAAAACACGCTTCTCTTCCTCTCCTTCCATTTCTCCTCCCCGCCAACCACCGCCTCTCCTTCCTCCAGTACTGCCGTTCCCTGCACCACCGCGCTGCCGCCACCGCCACTGCCTGAGGTAAGTTGTTTTTTATTATTCGTTGGTTTTTATTTGTTTTTAATTAATTAAAAAAGCTCCTTCCCGCAGCCACCGCTGCCGCCGCTGCCGCTGCTTCCCCCGCTGCCGCCGTTGCCCACGCTGCTGCTGCTGCTGCTGCCATACATTGTAAGTTTAAGTTTTTTTTTATTAATTAGTTATTTAATTAAATGTTAATTATTAATTATGTTATATTAGGTTTAGGGTTATTTGTTAGGTTAGATAGGATTTTATAATTTGTTAGGTTAAATTAGATTAAAATTGTTAATTATAATTTGTTAGGTTAATTAAACCCATAACTTTGCAAATGTAATTTAGGTGAATTAATTATTGTAATTAATTTAATGTGTTTAAGTTTAAATATAATTTTTCTAGTTAATAATAATATTTAGTAAAGCTTTTTTATATTGGTTTAGATTAACTTGTTATTCAAATGTTTAATTTGATTTTTTTTGTTTAATTAGGTTAAATACTTGTTTAATTAGGTCACATAATTATTTTTAATTTTCGGTAATTGAATTAATTGTTATTTAGGACAATTAGTTGTTTGATGTAAATTGCGGTTTGTGGATTGTAATTTGCTTGCAGGACTTCCCTGAAAAATGGGTGATGCTCATTTTTAGGGGAAGTGCTGCCCAATTTTTTTTAGAAATTTAATATATTTATTGCGTGATAGGTGTGATATCCGTTAGTGTGTTGCAGCGGCTCGACATTCTTTATTGTTCTTTTATATCTGTTGCGGTTCTGCTCTACAACAAGTAAGTGCCGTTATTATTTTTATTTTTATTTTCATTTATAATTAATTAGTTAATTTATAAGCTGTTTAAACCTAAAATGACCTCGATTTTATTTCCACCGAATAAAATCGTAAACCTAGCCGTAGAGTTCCCGTCCCGTGTGTTCAAGCGATTGAACGACACGGGATTGTACAGTTTGCACAGTTCGCAAAACTGGTCCTCCCGTAACTCGATCACGAAAATTATATATGTCTAGTAGCGATAGAAAAATATTCGGTTGTTTTCCAGCGTTTGTTCTCCGGGTGGATGTATAGTATATGTTATGTAACGCTTATTCCTCGCGGAATATATAATTAGCGTTACACCACATATGCTAAATATCGCACTGAAGGAGAACGACGCCGGAAGGCTGCCGAATATTTTCTCCGTTGCTAGGCATATATCGTGGCTGAGTTAAGGGGCGCCAGTTTTGCGAATGGGATAGGTCCATACCTTTAAAGCAGTCAATTACATTGACTTTGCTATTTTCGAGCGAAAACCCCTCATAATTATCCGTGCTACAGAAATGGAATCAGACCGAAGTTGGATGTATAGGCGGCTCCAGGGCGGGTTGTTGTACCCAGGTATTGACGAGCGCGTACAAGAGTTTGTGAATTTCGCCTTACGTCATCCTGCGTGTATGAGTGGGGCTGAGATTAAATGTCCTTGTCCTAGGACAGGATGTAAAAATACGAGTTATCGGGATGTCGAAACAGTCAAGCTTCACATTTTGCAGAAAGGGTTTGTCAAAGATTATCAAGTCTGGGTTTTTCATGGTGAGGGAAATGTTTTAAATCCCCGTCCCGTTGCAGAGCTACCGGAGTATGACGTTGACATGGAATATGAGGGGGGTGACGAGTTCAGCTCCGTTCAGAGAATGGTTATCGATGCTGCCGGTCCAGAATTAGTGTTCACGGAGGAGGAACCGAATAATGAAGTGAAACATTTTTATGATATGATGCGTGCGGCCGAAGAACCTGTATGCCCCGGTAATAGCAAACACTCTCCCTTGTCTGCAACTGCTAAAATGTTAGACATCAAAATGTCACACATAGTGGGTCAGTAGCTCTAGTAGATGATGTGACCGAATTTATACAAGAGCTGCTCCCAGAGAACAACAAGATGCCAAAGAACTTTGCTGAAATCAAGAAGATAGTTAGAGGTCTTGGATTGCCGGTTGAAGTTATCGATTGCTGTTTTCGCAACTGCATGATTAACTGGGGGCCAGACGCGGAGTTAACCCGATGCAAAATTTGCGATCACGAACGGTGGAAACCGCCCCCTAAAGGAAATTCTGTGAAAAGACGAGTTAACGTCCCTTATAGGAAAATGTTTTATTTTCCTATAACTCTGAGACTACAGAGGTTGTACGCTTCTATAGCCACCGCCAAGCATATGACGTGGCACGCAGAACACGAGATGGTTGATGGAAAAATGTGTCGCCCGTCAGACTCTCCGGCGTGGAAACATTTCAGTGAATTGCATACAGAGTTTGCGGGAGAAATTCGAAACGTCAGACTAGGCCTGTGTACTGATGGGTTTCAACCATTTGGGGCCTTCGGGCAGAATTATTCATCATGGCCAGTCATTTTGACACCCTACAATCTCCCCCCAGGGATGTGTATGAAAGATGAGTTCATGTTTTTAACTGTTATTGTCCCTGGGCCTCGAAATCCTAAACACGAAATGGATATATTCCTGCAACCGTTAATAGCTGAGCTAAACCAACTGTGGGAATTTGGAGTCCAGACATTCGACGTTCATAGGCGACAGAATTTCCGTAAAGGGAAAACCGTACATCAAGAATTCGGACAGCCGAAAACCGGAGAAGAATTGCTGGCAGAGGTGGACAATCTGGGTTTTATGAAGGCATATGAAATTGGGGCTGAGAAAAATAATGCTGCAAAGTCGAACGATTATGGTTGGAATAAAAAAAGCATTTTTTGGGATTTGCCGTATTGGAAAACAAATCTCATTCGTCACAATCTCGATGTCATGCACATTGAGAAAAACGTATTCGACAACATTTTCAATACGGTACTAAATGTTCCCGGGAAAACGAAAGACCATGTAAAATCTAGGGAAGAGTTGAATGACATATGTGATCGGCCTGAGTTAGCAAAAGATCCGGTAATTGGGAGATTTCCTAAGGCGATGTATGCTTTGGACAGGGACGGAAAAAAGGCTTTACTCGAGTGGATTAAGTTAATAAAGTTTCCAGATGGCTATGCGTCTAACTTGTCCAGATGTGTCGATACAATCAGTCTGAAGATGCATGGAATGAAAAGTCATGACTGCCACATTTTTATGCAAAGACTTCTGCCAATCGCTCTCTGTGAGCTATTACCGAAGGAAGTGTGGGAGCCTTTAACAGAGCTGAGTATCTTTTTCCGTGAGTTAACCTCCACGTCTCTAACAGAGAAAGATCTAGAACGTATGAGGCTGGAAATCCCAAAGATACTGTGCAAGCTGGAACGTATTTTTCCGCCCAGCTTTTTTGACTCCATGGAACATCTACCCGTACATCTACCGTACGAAGCTATGATGGCAGGGCCAGTTCAGTATCGCTGGATGTACCCATTTGAAAGGTAATGTTACTGAATTTTCTCAATACTGTGTATTAACATGTAATGTTTACTAACTGTGGCATGTGGAATCAGATATTTGAGAAAACTAAAAAAGAAAGTGTCCAATAAAGGGAGGGTAGAAGGAAGCATCAGTAGCGGATACTTGAATGAAGAAACCGCAAAATTTGCAGCTTATTACTTTTCAAAAGGTGACCCAATGATACCTGAGCGGCTGCAAAGAAATGAAGTTTGTGACATTGAAGTCGACGACGATGTTGACAGACTATCTATTTTCAAGCCTCGCAGGCAATCAGTGGGTCCTTGTCGAAAGAGATATCTTGAAGATGCTGAGATTGTTGCTGCCCGGACATATGTTCTGTTGAATTGTTCAGAAATTGAAAATTACAGAGAGTAAGCTTTAATACAGCTGTTAATGTAAATAATAATAACGATTCAGAGTCTAATTATTGATTTCTTATTAACTTAAGGATTTTCGAAGGCGAGTTGCAGAGAGGAAACCCCGATATCAGCACCTCGCAAATTGAAGCAAAGTTTGAGAGTGACTTTGCCTGCTGGTTTCAACAATATGTAAGTATTTTAAAAATTATATTTCGATTATTTCAATATAAAGTTCCGATTTACAATACACTTTTACGCTACAGGTTCAAAATCCAAATGTCTGTACTAATCCCTTCATTCTTAGTCTCGCCAAAGGACCTCTTAGATCAGTCAAAACATTTAAGGGGTACCGGGTAAATGGATTCAAGTTTCAGACTCAAGCGTATGGGGAGGAACAACTTACGATGAATAGTGGAGTCTGCGTGAAGGGAACTCAATATGTCGATAACGAAAATGACTTTTATGGAGTTCTGACAGACATAATTGAGTTGGAGTATCCGGTGCTTCCAATGAAGACGACTGTCTTATTTAAATGCGAGTGGTTCGACCCAGCGCACAATTCTGGCACAATTAGTAACAAAAAATACAACATGGTGGATAATAATAACAAAAAGAGATACAATAAGTATGAACCTTTCATCTTAGCCGAACAGGCCGATCAAGTTCATTACCTACCATATCCGAGTAAAAGAAGGGATAAATTAAATTGGTGGGCAGTTTGCAGAATAAAGGCACGATCAGAACTTGACATGCCCGAGGGGATTATCCCGGCTTTTCAAGATGACATAGAAGAAAATCCTCTCATTGTTGCAACAGACAACAATCCGACATATTTAGCTGATCAAAATGGAGAAGCTGAAGAAGATGCGTTGTTTATGCCTCCTGAACAAGAAACAGAAGATGAGTTCATCGCATCCTCATCAGACGAAGATGAAAGCGAAGAGCTTTAGTAGTTTAGTAATTTTTTTGTATTACATTTTTAAGTGTATACTCGTTGAATTTTAATTAATATTTATTAGTTTTATGTTTCACGAAATATTTCTTAATTTATATAATGTGTTGGTTGGTTGTGGAACATGTAAAATTGACGTATGTACAGGTATGAGGGGTCGAGGTCGAGGCACTGGCTCAGGCCGTGGCACAGGCCGAGGACGCGGACGAGGAGATGACCATGTTGTTGGCGATACCGACGTTGCTGAGGAGCAACAACAGCTGGAGACCAGAGGACCTATTCAGCCTCGGCAGCAGCGTGAGCCTGGCGAGCCCCCGGCTATTCTGGACGACCAGGGCAGGGCGAGGGTTCATCCAGACCCTAGCAGGTTTGATTACTATTTAGTTTGTAATGATATCGTAATATGTAATTAATTTATATGTAAACTAATTTATGCTAATCAAATCACAGGACTTTGTTGCTGGACTCAGGGCCAGTTTCTCGTGCCATCAGAGAGATTTTTAGGAAGTGCTGGTTCGAGACTGGCTATGCATGGCGCTTTCTGACTGCGGATCAGAGGGATTTCTATTTCCAGGAGTTCCAGGTAATTAAATTAAAGTTAATACATTTACGTATTGATTTTTGTGAAAAACTAACTCACATCATATGTTTTTACTGTTGTAGAAAGAATTCTGGTGGGATAGTTCGGTCTACAGCGACGAGCTCATCAGACAGGTCTTCATGACCCACGCAGCCACTCGCTACAAAGACAACGTCCATAAAATGAAGTCCAAAAAGCAGAAGCATAAATCTGTGGGCCAAGATATATGGGATGCCTGGAATGTCTTCTGGGACACAAAGGCGGAGAAGAAGAAGTCGGAGATAGCCCGGGCAAACCGGATGAGCGAGCCGGCGGGCGCCGGTACTGGACCGGTCCGTCATACCGGGGGATCCCGCTCTGCTATCAAGCATATGGACGTGATGGTATGCTTCTAAATTCAGTAAGTAAAATAATGTTTTTTCTTTATTTTCGAACTTATTTAATCATATTTTTTCTAATAGGCTAAGGAGTTCGGCCGGAAACCGAGTGCGACGGAGCTATACACTCGCCTTCACTCCACGAAGGGTGAGAAGAAGCTTGTAGACAAGCGGGCTCAGAACATGACTGTAAGTTCTTATAAATTCATAAATCTAGTAATTATGTTTAGGCTTTGGTGTTGAATATATATATTGTACTTGTTAAATATATTTGGATTAACTGTTTAAGTACATAAGTTGTGTAGACTTGACGTTTGTGTACTTAATTAGATTGAAAGTGTTTGTTGTTTGGGTTATATATTGAATTTTCTTGCAGGATTTCCCTGAAAAATGGGTGATGCTCATATTATAAAAGAAATGCTGCCGAAATTTCGTTAAAAGTTATAATTACTTTTAATATGTTATGCTTTTTATTTGTTATTAACCTGAACTGATATGTTTTTAACTGTTTTGTAGGACGCTATTGCTGAGAGGCTGGCTGCTGCGACTCAGTCGCCGACCGGAGAGGGTAGCTCGACGAGTCCAGCGGAGGTGGATGAGACCCAACTGTTTCTGGACATCGAGGGTGTCAATAAGAAGCACCGCGTGTACGGTTTAGGGTCGGCGAGTAGCAGGTATGCAGCCCCCAGTAGCAGCAGGGCGCATCGAGGCAGCTCTTCTAGGTCGACACAGCTGGCGGACGAGGACATCGAGCGCCGTGTGCAGACAGGCATTCAGGAGGGCCTGCGAGAGGTTGAGGAGAGGTTAGCGGAGCAAAATCGTCAACAGCTGGCAGAGCAACGGCGTGAGCACCAAGCGGCAATGGCCCAGCTTATCCGAGAGGAGATTGTAAGGATGATGCCTAATCTTCCTCCAGAGTATCAGCCACAGTTTCCCGCTCCCCCACCAGACCGTGATGACACTACAGATTTGTAGTGTCCTGTTAGATTAGGATTCTGAACTAATTATGTATTTTTTTCTTTTAGACGACGTTATATGTGTATTTTGATATATATCTATATATTCAGTGTCAACTTTCTATTAATTGTTATCCGTAAATGAATTTTAATTACTGTATTTAACGGATTTGAAACGACAGGGGAAAAACTGCGAAAAATGGCAAAAATCTGCCGAAAAACCATAAATTAGCGACGGATTTCATATATTGGCGACGGATATGTCCGTCGCCAACGTGCCAAATTGGAGACAAATTTGGCTAGGTTGGCGACGGATACAGTCCGTCGCTACAGTTCTGGATGTGGCGACTGATATTCTGTTTCCAAATTGGAACATTTGGCGACGGATATATCTGTCGCCAATATATTAAATCCGTCGCGAGTTGGTCTCAGCTTTGGTCTCAGCTTGAGACCATGTTGCGACGGTTTCGGGTGAATTTAGCAACGGGTTATCCGTCGCTAAATCTACCACGGAATACAATTTGGTCGCTAATTTAGTTTGCGACCAAAAATGTTGCTACGGACACAGTCCGTCGCAATTCTGTCGCTAACTGCAGTTAGCGACGGTATATAGGGCAGTAGCGACGGATTAATCCGTCGCTAATGCCATGTTTTCTAGTAGTGTATGTATGTTTGAAATATGTCTGAAATATTGTCGAATCTTTGTCTAGTCCTCGAAAATTTGTCCCGGAGAGGGAAAAGAAGTAGCGGTAGCGCCGCCGCCACTATGTTCTGGCGGTGCCGCCAGGATAAGTTGGCGGCGCTGCTAATGACACTGGTGCTATGACGATGGCGCTAGTGCCTCTGTGGCACGCGACTCCCGGTGCGTTTTTTGGCTATTCCGGTTGGATTTTTGATGATTATGACCCCAATTTTTTATCTTTTTATGTTTTCAGGGGAGAGATATGTTCCGTACATCGGGGAACTTTGTGGATGCGCGCGTCTGGTACGATGCTTTGCCTGCTGCTGTTCGTTCTCGGGTAGACGCTACAGGTTCCGACCGTCTTGCTAGCGGTCTGTTCACTGTGACGAGGATATGTGACAGCATTTCTCTGTGTGCGCTGATGGTGCGGTGGATGGATACTACTCACACTTTTCATTTTCCGGTTGGGGAGCTAACAGTGACTCCTTTGGATTTCTCGCTGATTACTGGGATTTCTTTTGGAGGCTTGCCTATGCCTTTTGTTGGTGGTTTGAGATTTTATCCTCAGAGGGATGCGTACATCTTCGAGATGCTGGGTTTCATTACAGAGATGAAGGGTTGTAGTCTTCGACACCCTGTGCTGTATGACCATTACAAGGAGAGCTTTGAGATGAGGTTGATCTGATTGCCCGAGCTTTCATCTGTTATCTGCTGGGGTCTACTCTGTTCTGCAATTCAGGTGCGACTTTGCCACTTTGCGTGTTGCTAGCCTTAGATGACTTGGACATGGTTAGCTCGTATGACTGGGGATCTGCTGCTTTGGGCTATCTGTACACCAGCATGGTCCAAGTGGTCCGCGGGAGATCCCGTCTTTCTGGGATGTGGCTTGTTGTACACGTGAGTTGTTTTATTGCCTTTAACTGCATCGTGCTTTTGATTTTATACCCTATGCTTAGATTCTAGGACTTTTCCCGTACTTTGACGCAGAGTCAGGGAGCTAAGTGTAGGGGCCGGCTGAACGAGCTGGCGTGGACAGATGTGAGTATCGAACTCTATTTTTGAACTATTCTGGGTATCTTTTCCAGTGTTGAACACCGTTCTACTAATTGCAGGCGGATGCTTCTTGGAACACTCCTCCTGGAGTTTGCTGGCCTTAGTGGGTACAGGGTGCCGTAGAGAGATTGGGTATGCATTATCTAATGCATGGTCCGAGTTGTAGATCCTGTTTTCTAGGGGAGCGTGTTCTCCTTTTGTGGGGTGGCCCACGTGTCCGTATTGTCCAAGTTGGACCTTCTTCGTCAATGTTGCGTGGCAGGGACGTGATATCGTCTGCTCTTCGACCAGATCTTAGAGGTTATCCTGCTACTGGTCTGCTATCTGTCCCTTAGCTGAGCTATCTAGATGACTTTGCGAGGCCTCTTCTGGGGAGGCTTCTGTTGGACGGAGTACCCGTCGTTCAGGACCAGCAGGCGGCTGCAGGGCCACGGGTATGTGTCACTCTTCTGGGTTTTTCCTCTTTCTGGGTTTTTCCGTCTTCTTGAGTTCTCTCTTCGGTGTTCTTTCAGGGAGGTGCTAGACGTGGGTCCCATTATGTCCGTGCTAGGGTAGAAAGTTCGGGGTCTGCTATTCGAGTCCTGTCTGGTAGGCGAGCCGGTGCTGGTGACATGGTCTCTGGTTCTTTGAGTCAGATGCCAGAGAGATCTGCACGTTACAGTGGCGTGCGTGGGCCTATGCAGGACTCTGCTCCTTTATGCTACATGACGCATTCTTTTGCGCCTGCTGACTGTACCCATGTGTGCATTTACCTTTTCTATTCTTTTATTATGAGGGTCCATTTTTCCTGGTAGACTGAGCGTCTTCTTCTGGATATCAGGTACCGGTATCTGACGTGGCTCAATTGGTTGATGCTGCTTACTACTGGCGTGATCACTTGTGTACTGTGTCTGCCCATATGACGGTAAAAACAAATATGCAATATGCACTAGGTCAATCATGTTTTGACCAAGGATGCATTCTTGCTATATGGTGGTCAGGAAGATGAGCTGATTGTAAAGGGTTACACAGACGCTAGCTTCCAAACTGACATTGATGATTATAAATCACAGTCAGGATATGTGTTTTGTTTGAATGGAGGTGCTTTCAGCTGGAAGAGCTCGAAGCAGGACACCATTGCTGATTCTACAACAGAAGCTGAGTATATAGCTGCTTCAGACGCAGCTAAGGAGGCTGTTTGGATCAAGAAGTTCATAACTGGATTAGGAGTTGTTCCTAGTATATCCGATCCAGTGAACTTGTTATGTGATAACAATGGGGCCATAGCACAAGCAAAGGAGCCCATATCACATCAGCGATCCAAACACATACTTAGACGTTATCATCTCATTCGAGAAATCATTGAGAGAGGAGACGTGAAGATATGCAGAGTTTCAACAAATGATAATGTTGCTGATCCGCTAACTAAGGCTCTTCCACAGCCTAAGCATGAGAGTCATACTAGGTCAATGGGAATTAGATTTAATGTAGATTGGGCCTAGTGCAAGTGGGAGATTGTTAGTGATATGCACTAGGTCAATCATGTTTGACCATGTTTTGACTTTATCATTTTGTTATTTATTGATTGGCAGTTTTATCATTTTATATTAATGATTAAAGACTTGAATGGTTAATTCTTTCTAAGGTCATCAAGTATGTGACTTGATAGTAGAACCCTTAGGTTTAATAAAAGAATTATATATACCATATATCCCTAGTCTTAATAGAACATTGAGACTAGTATGATGTTAACTGATGATTATGTTTTACTAATCATGTATATGAGATATTAAGTCAAACCATAGGTGCTATTTGAGAAATAAGGCACTAGATGACCCACTGTGAGAATACTACATAGATCACTGTCATAAGTAATTCTCATTACAGTTCTATTAGTATAATCCTTTGACCTTGAAATCATCATGAATTTCTACATAGTTGTTTCATATTTTGATACAGTCTTACATTATCTTTAACAGGATAATGGAATAGATTGTCATTGGATATGAAAGTAACTATGTGAGAAATGTGAGTGACTGAGAAGGAATTTGTCCTAGTAAGATATCTATGGCCCCTTGAAGAAGATAGACCGAAAGAAATGCATGGCCATGCTAATTGATAAGGAGTTATCATTTTCAGTCTACTTAGAGTCAAGAAACTAATGATTGAATATTATAAGGATGACAGAACTATGCCTTATATTCAATCTGGATATCGAGAGACAAAGGGATTAAAATATTATTGTAAATGGTTAAATCGGATTATCGATATTCGTATAACTTGGGTAGTCATAATGTCTTGCAAGAGGCCACTTATGACTTGTGGGCTGAAATAGGGATTTCGAGCCTACTGTCAACGTTATATGAACCTACAGGGTCGCACACTAAGAACAGGCCCAAAACAGTTATGGGTTGTACAAGCCTAATGTGATTAAGTGATTAATTATACATATATATATATATATATATATATATATATATTTCGTAATATATATATATATATTAATAAATATATATATATTAATTCGAAATTTAAGGATAAGTGTTTTCCTTAATTTATTATTTTTGGAAGATAATAAATATAGTAATTAATATATATATGGATGATTATCAAAAAGGAGTATTTGATAAACATAAACTTGTAGAATTGCAATGAGATTGAAATTCGAATTTGTCTCAAACCCTAGTGTTGTTGTATCACTATAAATACACATTAAGTAATTGGTTTGAGAATCACGAAATTCATTATTCACTAAATCACTAAAATTCGAAAATGCTTGTGAAGCAATAGTGCTAGCACACAAGCACTAGTTTTGGCTAAGGTCTGTTCGTGTGGATACTCGTAGAGGACGCGTTCTTTTGGAGGCGTTTCTGATCTGAGGCCAGGTATCACCAAAGTGAACCACCTCCTTCCTTCCTACATTGCTGTTGAATTCGACATAAAAGTAAGTACTTATTCTGTTAATTCGAATTACATGGATCTTGGTTTGGGTTTTTAGATAAATTTTTGAAATTCCGCTGCGTTATGAACCTAGAAAACCCAACAGTGGTATCGGAGCTGCTTGTAATTTGATTAATTTGATTCTGAATATATATGTGATATATGCTTATTGTATGTTCTGTTTTGAAAAAGGGGTTGTTTTTCGAAACTTTTTTGAAGGAATTATAATTCGTTGTAATTATACATAAAACGTTTATGTGATTAATTGTATGAAAAACAGTATGAAGAATTAATTTGATTAATCGTTTAAAACTTCGAATATACTGTTCTAAATTAATATTACGTTTTAATTTGATTAAAGGTTTCGTAGTATTAATGTTCATACGAATTGATAAGAAAAGGGGAAACAGATTAATAAAACTGTTTTTGAATAAGGATTAGTTGGGGAAGTCTTCTTCTTCTTTATTGGAGGACATTAATGCCCTCTGCTATCAGAGCATCGCCTATTCTGTAATTCATCTGGAGGTAGAGGCTTATCGCCTATTGCAACGGTTACGATGGTCCCTATTGACAGGATTCTGTCTCTGGGTATTGTAGATCATTTTGCCTATTCTGGATATTTATTGAGAGCGTGAGCCTGGCATTTGTTGATTATTTCGGTTCTGGCATTTACTTTTGAAGGTACCGGCGTCGAGGTTGTTGTTTCTTGTGTTTCCGGAACTGATTTCTGAAGGTAGCAGTCTGGCGGTTGTTGTTTCCTATGTTTCTGTAGCCCAATTTTGCAAAAATTTGCCCTATTCTCTGCTTTCTTATGGAGTGGGCTTTGCTCCCTGCGTCGTGTGGACTCTGCTCCTTGCGTCGTACTCTGTGTTGCCCCCTCATCGAAGCATTCAGTTTTCTGGTCCAGGAAACTGGATGTTTTGATGAATGATCTTGTCTTTGACTTGGCTCCCTCCGGGTGGGAGCAAACTGTTCTGGGAGAGTATGTTTGTTTCCATAACAGTTTGTGCGCATTCAACTATTAACAGCGCTTCTGGAAAAACATATTGAAAAACCATATTGTTTGAATGGTTTACGATTTCCAATGTTTCGCTCGGCTGTTCTGAATAGCTAAAGCCTTTTATGCTTTTGAACTCTATGATGCTCAATTCAGTTACTTTAGGTGACTTAAAAGCATATTGTTCAGTTACTTTAGGTGACTTAAAAGCATATTGTTCTATTATAATTGTCCCTAATGTCGGAACTCATCGTCTCGTGAAATCCCATGGTGGTATTGATGCCCCCAGATTCTGCGCTGTGAATTTCTGAGCTTTGCATTTTACGAAGATCGGTTATACTTTCCGTTAACCTTCCATTCTGGACTCTGATTTGCTCCCTCATTGGAGTATTTCGTTCTTCTGATGGGGGATTGGATGTTCCAACAAAGAGTCCGGCTACTCTATTCATCTACTTTGATTATGTAGCTTAGCCTTGTAGGACTCGTTTTGTTTCCGTTTTGACAGTATATGCGCATTTCAACAATTTCATGGCGATACTGGGAAGTGTATTTGATTATTACTATCATTTCATTGTTTTCCATTGTCTCAAAGATTGTGCTTTAGAATTTATGGTCGTTTGTCTGTCCCTTTTAGGTACATGTGCTGGTCAATAATCATGGCATGCATGCTTGATAAGAGATCTATATTGCTAACTCATTGAATAACCGGTACAATTGAGATACTTTATGTTTCAAGGGGCTATACCCCTGTCGTCAATTAGTCCTTTTCAAATTTTTGTAATTGACTATTTTTTATAAGCGTCTTACACGGCTCACATGCGTCTAGAGGAGGTCTTGTAGCGCACTCCTTCTTCCACTCTTTAGATCATCCCGCTCTCATAGATAGGTGGGCTGCTGCTTGGTGGTAGACTTCTTTATTGGTGGTGATTCCTATCCAGGCTAGACGTCCGTTCTAACATGTGCCTCTACTGGAGGACGCCTTTGAGTCGTGTAAGCCTTCCGGTTTATGGCCAAATCTTTTTATGCTAAGAGACATGTGAGAGATCTCTTGTGTGTTCTACCCCGCAAGCCGCTATCCCTTTAAGATAGCTATCCGGTTTTTCTCATGATTCAGGAGTAAAGTCTCTTGCGACAGAATTATCTGTAGAAGTTGTTCACTTCTTTGTACCAATTATTGAATGAGCTAACGACATAGCTCAATCTCATCAACGCATGCATATATGGCTATTGAAAATAACATGTTTATCAGGCAACACAACACATAAATGAGCAAAATATATTACATCATTGACTCTGGATTTTTAATGAAATGAAAATTTAGAAAATTTCGATCTGGGCGCTAATTCCTCTTGCTTCTGATGTGTGGTCTCTTCTTGAAGTCGACGTGGGACACTAAGTCTGTAGTTGAGCTTTCCCAAAAATTCTGCTGCTTTATTTTTCTGTTTGGAAATGGTTGGAACCCTTTACTATTCCATTTGATTAATAAGGAAAGCGAAGACCTCCGTTCTCCCGCTTGGTTGTTTCAGATATATGGGATCCATGTTGTCCCCTATGGTTGTCCTAGGTAGATTAAACCCTTGTCGTCTTTCTTGGCTATTCTAGGTTATTGAAACTCCTGCTGTTCCATTTGGTTGTTTTGGAAAGTTGAAACTTGTCTTGATTTATCTGGTGGTAACCTTTGCCGTTCCATTTGACTATTCTGGATTACTGATTATGAGTCGTGGAAGACCTGTTCTAATTCTACAGGAGGCCTATATTGGGTTTTCTAGGTTCATAATGCAGCGGAATTTCATAAAAATTATCTAAAACCCAAATCAAGATCCATGTAATTTGAATAACTTGATTAATAACTTAATTAATACTTACTTATATGTCAAATTGAAATAGCAATGTAGGAAGGAAGGAGGTGGTTCACTTTGGTGATACCTTGCCTCGGATCAGAAACGCCTCCAAAAGAACGCGTCCTCTACGAGTATCCACACGAACAGACCTTAGTCAAAACTAGTGCTTGTGTGCTAGCACTATTGCTTCACAAAGCAATTTCGAATTCAGTGATTGTGTTTTGTGTTTATTTTGAAAAACACATAACTCAAAACCCTAGCCTTAAGAGTCTATTTATAGGAAAATAGGACATCTAGGGTTTACTCAAAAATGTGTTTTGCAATCATATGCAAAGACTACGTTTTTTATAACTCTTTTGAGTTCATGTCTATCAAAAACTCTTAACACTTATCCTTAAATTTCGAATTTCAATTAATATATATTTATTAATATATATATATAAGAATTGATAACTTGTGATTTCAAATGATGTTCAACTCCGATGGACACTTCAAGGCTGTACCTATAAAGCACAAAACAACCGTAAGAAGGATGCCGGAAGGGGATTCCGGCAAACCACTCCGACGGTCTAATCAGTAACTATCTTAGTGAGAGAAAGAATAAGAAGTGAAAGGTAGTTAAGAGTTGAGAGAAAAAGAGAATTAACCTTTTTACCTATTTCCTTTTGCCTTTTATACTATGTCTTTGTTTCTCTTTGTCTGGGCCGACAGGTCTGACTTCATTCTCTTTGTCTGTGCAGAGGTTTTGTCTGGAATGTCAGGGTACGTGATGTTGGCTTGTTTCGGGATATCCTTACTTGTTGTGTTTGATGTCTTTTGGTGAGTCCTAGATGTGCTGCGACTGGTTTCGGGATATCTTCGTTTGTTATGTTTGATGTATCTCGGTGAGTCCGAGATATGCTGTGAGTCGCCCCTGGTATGCTCTGTTTGTTATGTTTGACATATCTCGGTGGGTCCGAGATGTGCTGTGGATTAGCCTTTGCTGTCATCGGTCCATTTATCTGTTTATCACAAGTCCCCCCCTGGCGTGTTGGATATTTATGTCCAAAAAATTTATGTCCGTGTGTGTTTTGCTTTTATTGCATGTATTTATTGCCGCCGCTTTTGTTACACGTGTCGTCTTTTTGCTGTTTGTGCAACGGATGTTGTCCCCCACTAGCACATTTATTGATGTGTCCTTTGGTTTTGGTTCGTTTTTTGAGGTGACTCTTCAGTTGCCCTTGTTCGGTTTCTATAAAAAGCTTCCTTTGTTTATTCTCTTATTTTCTTTCCTCTTGTTTTTCTTTTGCTCTCCCATTTTTCTCTTCTCACTTGCTTTTCTTGCTGTTCTTGCTGTTCTTCTTTTTCTTCAAGTTTTTCTTCAAGATTTAATCGTAAGTTTTCCCACTTTTGCTCCATTTGATCTGTTTTTAATTTGTGCCTTTGTTCGTCTCTGTTTTTGTTTGTTTGTTCGTTGATCTTGTATACTTAGGGTTTATTTCTTTTGATTATCTGTTTTTTTGGCCTTTAGTGAATAAATGTCGGGCGAAGAAGATTCTCAGAACCTGTCCGAGCGAGACCTAGATATGAATATTGATGAGAACCCTAGTAGTAGTGAGAGTGATCATGTCGAGGATACCGAAGATGGTATTGTTGGTGAAAATAGGTTAGATGATCTGGTATGCTCGGAAGCGACTTCTTATGCTCGGCCTAGGCGTGTTAGACCTAGGAAGTCCAAAACTGCAACTGTTAGGAGGGTGATGATGGAGACTATGTTTGCCGAGCTTACCCAACACTATTTGGACTATTTAGGATCGAAACTTAGGATTCCGGACGGTTACACTTTAGAGTTGTCTCCTCCGGGTATAACCATAAACGCCCCTGTTGACCCAGGGTATGTGATTGTTTGTGTAGAGCATCTTCACTCTGGTGTTAGGATTCCCTTTCAGACCGACCTTGTTGATCTGCTTTGGTGGTATCAGATGCCCTTGAGTCAATTTCATCCGAACGGTATTACGCATTTCTTTACCGTTCGGGCTCTTTGTTTAAAAAATAAAATCCCTTTCTCGGTTAAATTTTTTGCCAGTATGTATGGTCTAGTTTTTAATGGCGAGTTTGACTTTGCCCATTTTAAAATTCTTAAGTCAGAGCCTAGGCGAATAGTTGAGAATGTTACCACGTCCCTTAAACGTTTTAGGGTGGACTGGTTCCGACTTAGGCATCCCTCTGCTTTTACCGAACTGCCTCGTTGCTGGTCATGTGTATCTCCGGAGCATACTTACATTAGGAGGGATAAAATCCGAGAAACCGCACATGCTCGTCTTCAGGTTTTATTGGGGCAGATCGGCCCTGTGAATACCGAGGAGCTCATTCCTCGGTTGAGGATTGTAAAGTTTAACCCTAATCGTAAAGGTTGTTCTCGGTTTTTATTTTTGTATTTTTGTTTGTGTGCTTTATTTGCTTAAGTATATGTATGTCTTTATGTTATTCATCGGTGGTTTTATTTTATTTTATTATTTGTTTTTGTAGCGATGGATATGGCTACTTTTACCGCCGGGAGGCGAGCTAGACCAACTAAGGGGCAGACGTCCCGAGCTGTGGATGCCTCTCAGCCGAAGATGGCTGATGTTCTTAAAGCTGGCAGTCACGGTGTAAACTTAGAGGCGGTGCCTCCTCTTGCTGAGAAGAAACGAAAGAGGGGGAAGACCGTTGGCAAAAGGCCTTCTGATCAGGGTGTTGACCCTTTATCTGCCGAGATTGACGCCTTTCAGGATGCGTCTGGCGATGAGAGACCGAATGAACCTGTTGTTTTAGCTTTGAACGCCGGTGTGGGGGCTGCTGGACCGGGAGTTGAGTCAGTGTCTGTCTCGGTTTTTGATGCTGATTTATCGCTGGCTGATAAAGGTCTGTCTCGGAAGGGGAAAGGTAAGGGTGTGGATCCCGTTGAAGTCCCTGCCGAGAATATAGCTGACCCGACTTTGACTTCTTCTGTCATTGCTCGGTATTTGAAGAGGAAGACGTCGGTAGACACTGTTGAGAATTATCCTACCGCCCTTTCCTTGGCCCGTCTTTGTTCACTTCCGAAAGACGTGGATGGTATGAAGATTGTCCATCCTCGGGACTTCATTGATGGGGGTTGTTCTTTGGCCTTTCAGGTAGAAATTTTTGTCTTTGTTTATATAGATTTTTATGCGGTTTGTGCTGATCGTGGTTTATTTTTGACAGTTGATCAACCACCTGCTCGGTGCTCGTTCGGTTCAGGACGATTTAGTCAATCAGGCGTCCGCTGATCGGGAGAAAGCCGAGTCTGCTGCTGCTGCCTTGGAGTCTGAGCAGATTGCTCGAGCCAACGTTCAATCTGTGCTTGATAACCATATCAATGAGTATAATGCGCAGATTGCCGATCTGAAGAAAGAAGTGGCTAGTTTGACCGAGGCTCGAGTTGAACTAAAACGAAAACATGAGTTGGAGCTTATCAAGCAAAGAGAGCAGCACGATACGGTTCTGGCTGAGCAGAAACGGTTAGCTTCGGAGGAGCTTGAGAAAGCTATGAAGGCTGTTCGCACCGAAGTTACTGCTGAATTCGGTCAATTGACTGACCTTCTGGAGGATGACTTGAAAAAGAGAGTGGGGCCTCTGTTGCTGCCTGATGTTGATCCGGAATGTCTTTATCTGGACGTAGCCGCTATGTATGAGGTGTTGATGCGAAAGAAGGCCGAAGTGTCTGATGCGGCTACTGAAATGATAGCCGAGCTGAGCAAGGAGTTTGATCGGATAGATCAAGAGAACGCCCAAGTTGCTAGTGATCAGAGGACTGGTCAGACAACTATTGCTCCTTCAGTGCTCGGCTAGCTTGATGTGAGTCATTATGAAGAAGCCAGACTGAGCGAGGGTGGTGGTTCTATGTCTGGAAATGGTGTGCAGTTGCCCGATGATATTTCTCGGGCTGTAATAGATTAGGCCTTGTATATTTTTTTTCTTTTTGTTTCAACTTTTTGTTCGGATTATTCCCAGTGATATATATATATATATATTTTCCTTCCTTTTTGTTTTATCTTTGTGCTCGGTTTATGCTTGGTGACATGTTTATATATTTTTTCTGTGTTTCTATGTTGTTTTAAGTTATGGCTTTGTTCGGATAAAGCGATTGCTTTAAGTCTTTTTAAGCTATTGCTTTGTTCGGATAAAGCGATTGCTTTAAGTCTGTTTAAGCTATGGCTTTGTTCGGATAAAGCGATTGCTTTAAGTCTTTTTAAGCTATTGCTTTGTTCGGATAAAGCGATTGCTTTAAGTCTGTTTAAGCTATGGCTTTGTTCGGATAAAGCGATTGCTTTAAGTCTTTTTAAGCTATTGCTTTGTTCGGATAAAGCGATTGCTTTAAGTCTGTTTAAGCTATGGCTTTGTTCAGATAAAGCGCTTGCTTTATATCTTTTAAGCTATTGCTTTGTTCGAATAAAGCGATTGCTTTATATATTTTTTTAGCTATGGCTTTGTTCGGATAAAGCGATTGCTTTATATCTTTTTAAGCTATGGCTTTGTTCGGATAAAGCAATTGCTTTATATTTTTTCAGCTATGGTATTGCACACCTCGTTTTTGTTCTCTTTTTTTTTCTTTTTCTTTTTATTGATAGGGGAAAAACTTGCATTTTGTGCCTACAGCCAACTTTTGCCTAAATGCAAGTGAAAAAACCCCTGACAGACTAGATAACCTGAATGTTGTCTACTGATAGAATCTTTTGAGAACTCTGGCATTCCAGGTTCTTGGTAGGTCTCTTCCGGACATGTAGGTTAAGTAGTAGGCTCCACCTTTTCCTACTTTCTTCACTTGGTAAGGCCCTTCCCAGTTAGCTCCGAGCTTAGAAATGCCTGCGTTACCTCTTGCTATATCGGCTCGTCGTAGTACCAGGTCGCCTACTTCGAACGTTAAGGGTTTGACCCGTTTGTTATGATATGTTGTCATCCTTTGTTTGTATGCTTCGATGTGCATTAATGCTTGATCTCTTCTCTCTTCTAGTAAATCGAGGCAAATTTTGGTGTTTTCTTCGTTTTGCTGCTCGTCGAAGTATTGTACTCTGATGGTAGGCATGCCGATTTCGACTGGCACCATTGCTTCGCACCCATAGGTCAGGCTGTATGGTGTTCTTCCTGTGCCGGCTTTTGGAGTGGTTCTGTATGACCATAGTACGTTATGTAGCTCATCGGCCCATCGACCCTTTGCTTCGTCTAGGCGCTTTTTCAGGCCATTAACAATGGTCCGATTGGTGACTTCTGTCATTCCATTGCTTTGTGGGTGGGTGACCGAAGTGAACCTTAGGTCAATTCCTTTTTCAATGCAGAATTCTCTGAAGTTTTTGTTGTCGAATTGCTTCCCATTGTCGGTTATGATGGTTTTTGGGATCCTAAAACGACAGATTATTTCTCCTCGGAGGAAGCTTCGAACTCGCGCTTCTGTTATGGTGGAAACAGCTTCGGCTTCTACCCACTTTGAGAAGTGGTCGACTGTTACTATCAGGAATTTTCGCTGCCCACTTGCCGTTGGAAAAGGCCCGACGATGTCTATTCCCCACATGCTAAATGGCCAAGGGCTTACTATTGGGTTTTGTTCTGCTGTTGGCTGATGGTGGACGTTTTGGTGGTATTGACATTTTTCACATTTTTGCACCAGGTTTGCTGCGTCTTGTGCCAGTGTCGGCCAGTAGTAACCTTGTAAAACAGCTTTTTGGCAGAGAGCTAGATGTGAGATGTGACTTCCACATACACCTTCGTGTATCTCGGCCAATACATATTTTCCTTCTTCTACTGTGAGGCATCTAGACCAGGGGTGTGAGAAGGCTTTTTTGTATAGAGTCCCGTCTCGGTACGAGAAGTGTGGTGCTCGGCGTTTTACTTTCTTTGCTTCTTTGTTATCCTCGGGCAGGCTCCCATTCTCGATGTATGATATGATGTGTTCCATCCACTGGTCTAAAGGGTTGATGAGGAATGTGGCTTCGGGATTCTGGATACTACTGAAATTTTGAACTGAGCACGGTACGCTCGGCATTGTTTCTCTGGATGCCCCTGCTTTTGCTAGTGTGTCTGCTTCTTTGTTTTCTTCTCTAGGGATTTGCTCTAGCTCCCATTTCCCACCTTCTTCGGTAATTTTTGCAAGCAGCTCTTTCACTCGGTCTACATATTTTTTCATTTCCGGGTCCTTTACCTCATATAACCCAAGTACCTGATTAACCACTAGCTGAGAGTCACTCTGGATTTTGACATATTCAGTCTTGACTACCGTTGCCATCCTTAATCCATTTATCAAAGCCTCATACTCTGCCGCATTGTTGGTTGCTGGGAAATTTTGGTGGATCGAGTGTTGCATTTTGATTTTGTGTGGTCCTCTTAGTATTATGCCAGCTCCGGCCCCGGTTATATTTGATGCCCCATCGACTTGCAGTGTCCAGCTAACCAGACCCTTGTCTACTTCGGTGGGTTGATCGTGTGTTGTTGTTTCTGCTACAAAGTCGGCTAGGATCCGAGCTTTCATTGCTGTTCGCGGCTCATATTTGATATCGTATGATCCTACCATGACTGACCAGTTGATTAGCTGTCCTGATGTTTCCGGTCTTGCCAGCGCTTTTCGTAGGGGTTGGTTTGTTCGGACTATAACGGTGTGAGCCTGAAAGTATCTTTTTAGCTTTTCCACTGTTAAGACCAATGCGAGTGCAAATTTCTCAATTTTGCTGTATCGGATCTCGGGACCTTTTAACACCTTGCTTGTGTAATATACCGGCCTTTGCTCGGTCAATTCCTCCTTCACTAGTACCGATGCCACTGTTTCATTAGTGACACTTAGGTATAGGTATAACACTTCTCCGGTTTCAGGTCTTCCGAGCAATGGTGGTGAACTCAGGAATTTCTTGAGTTCTTCGAAAGATTGTTGACATTCCTCGGTCCACTCGAATTTTTTCACATTTCTCAATGTTTTAAAGAATGGGAGACACCTTTTGGCCAAGTTAGACACGAATCGACCGAGGGCCGTGATTCTTCCATTTAGCTTCTGAACTTCTTTAGCTGATTTTGGTGCCTTCATATCTAGAATTGCCTTTGTTTTTTCCGGATTTACCTCGATACCTTTCTGGGAGATGAGGTATCCTAGGAATTTTCCTGCTGGGACTCCGAATGCGCACTTGTCCGGATTTAGCTTGAGTTTGTATTTTTTTAGCTTTGTGAAGACTTCTTCCAAGTCTCTCGCATGATCTTCTACTTTTTTGGACTTGACGATGATGTCGTCTACATAGACTTCCATGTTGCGACCGATCTGGTCTTTGAACACAAAATTCATTAGACGCTGATATGTTGCTCCTGCATTTTTTAGTCCGAATGGCATTTGTTTGTAGCAGTATGTGCCACTGTCGGTTACAAAGCTTGTTTTTTCTTCATCATCTTTGTGCATTGGGATTTGGTGGTATCCTTGGGCTGCGTCTATGAACGAGTAGACTTCGTAGCCGCTGGTTGAGTCGACCAGCTGGTCGATGTTTGGCAAGGGATAGCTGTCTTTGGGGCATGCTCGGTTTAGGTCTGTGAAATCTATGCACAGTCTCCACTTTCCGTTCGGCTTTTTTATGAGCACGACATTGAATAGCCACTCCGGGTAATATACTCTTCTGATGAAGCCTGCTGCTAACAGTTTGTCTACCTCGGTTCTGATGGCGATCTGTCTGTCTATTGTGAAGGCTCTTTTATTTTGTTTGACTGGTTTGTGTTTCGGGTCGACATTGAGTTTATGTGATATTATTGCCGGGTCAACCCCTTCTATTTCGCCTGGGGTATTAACGAATTCGACTTCGTTTCTAATCAGCATGTCGGTTATCTCCTGTTTTATTGGTTTAGGTAGTTCTGCGCCTATCTAGACCGATCTTGGTGTTATTCCTGCCAGACTAACTCTTTCCAACTTTCCGTTTGGTTCGAGCTTGCCTTCATCCGAGTATGGTATCTCCATTGTTTCAATGGCTAGGGTTTCTGATACTGCTCTCATTGATACCAGGTAGCACTGCTTGGCTATGTCTTGTCTTCCCCTGACTGTTACCACTCCTTCCTCGGTTGGTATTTTCATGCACAAGTATTTAATGCATGTGACAGCTCCCGTACTATATAACATTGGTCTGCCGAGTATGACGTTGTAAGCAAGCGGCATATCAACAACCATAAACAGTGTTTTAAACTTCTTAGTGATGCCGACCAGGCCCCCTTCTGTGGATCCGTTTTCTTTCCCCAGCTGTACCGTTAATTCCGCTACTCCTTCCGCTTGTACCGGTGTTCCCCCTAGGCCAACTAAGGGGGTTTTGACTGGTTTGAGGTTCAGTATTGAGCAGCCGATTCCGAGATATGCCTGTTTCGTGATGAGGTTAACTGAGCTTCCTTCGTCCACTAGCTGTCTCATTACCCAGAAATTTTCTATCAAGCCCGAGATTACCAGCGGGTCTTGGTGGGGAAAATCAATTCCTTCCTCATCAGTTGGGCCGAACTTTACTTCTGGTATAGCTTTAGCCACTGATATGTTCATTACCGTCTTCTGCCTTTTGCGCCTTCCTCGCTTGTATTCTGGGTCCGTCATTCCGCCTGCTATGGTGTTAATTATTCCTGACACGTTTTGTCTTTTTGGTGGCGGTGCTTCCTCTCTTTTTCCATTTTTATCCCTTTGGTTTCTTCCTCCTGAGTTGTAACTTTTTCTCTGTGCCACAAAGTCTTTTAACCGACCGACTTGTACCAAACGGTCTATTTCTTTCTTCAGACTTCCGCATTCGTCGGTGACATGGCCATGGCCGTCGTGGAACTGACAATATTTTTTCCTGTCTCCCTCATATTGTAATTTGGGTGGGTATCTCACTGGCTCATTGTTATTTTGTATCCACATCAAGATGTGTGATCTCGGTGTATTGAGTGGAATGAAGGCTTGGTCTTCTACTTTCACTGGTCGATGTGGGTCTGCTCGCTGTGGACCGACTTGTTGTTGGTTTCTTGGTCCGAACCTGTCGTGCCTAGCACTCTGATCAAAGGTGGGCCTCGGTGTGCGGAACGGTGCTGTAGTTTGTGCGGCTTTTCGCCGTTGTTCTTCGTCCAAATTTATATAGTTCCAGGCTCGGTCCATAAGCTGGGAGTAAGTTTGTACTGGGTTTGTTATCAGGTTATCCCGGAAGGCCATCATTGTTGTGTTGTCTTTCATTGCATCTATCACGGTATCATCATTCAAATTCCCCACTTCGACCGCTTCTGCATTGAATCGGCCGATAAAACTCTGTAGACTTTCTCCTGGCTTCTGGTAGCAAAGTTTTAAGTCACTGGACTTTTTCTTCCGTTGTATGCTTGGTGCGAAATGCGTTCGGAAAGCTCTTGCCAGCTCGTCGAAACTTCGAATAGAGCCTTCTTTTAGGCTTTGATACCAGATGGCAGCTGGTCCTTTTAGGGTAGTTGGGAAGAGTTTGCAGACGGCAGCCTCGGACCAACATTGTACCATCATGACCACTTGGAAACAACTCAAGTGTGTGATCGGGTCCCCTGTTCCATTGTAATCGTCTAACTGCGGTGTTTTGTAGTTTAAAAGGAAGGGTTCTTCTCGTATTTCGGCCGACAGTGGGTTTCCGATGTTCAGGAAGCTTGTGTTTCTCGGCTCTTTCCTCCTACATTTTTCCATCTCGGTTCTGACCCTTTCGGTGATTTCTTGCTCCAGGTTTTTTTTCTTTGGTGAATCAGCACCCGAGCTGTGCACGCTTTCTTCGATCTCAACCCGTTTTGGTGTCTTTTTATGTCCCTCTGGAGTTTTATGTCCGACCTGCGCTGGCTCTGGGTTTTGTTCACGTGGATTTTTCTCGCGGTTTGCTTCCTCAGGTGTTGTTTGGCCTTGGTAGAATTCCTGTGGGTGAGGTGGTGCGGTCGGTATGTATGGTGGAGTGGTAGTGTTATCCTGAGTTGCGGTTGGGGCTGTTGGCCGAGTATGGGCCTGTTGTACCTGTTGAAGGAAAGCTAGTTGCCGAGTATGAAACTCGATGTATTCTTGGATTTGTGCTGGCGTAGGATTTTGGATTTCTGTGGTGGTTTGTCTGGGTGCGGGGGTGGTGCTTGGGGTGAATGTGAGGTTGATGGGGGTTACACCCGGTCTTAAAAAATTTTGAGTAGTTTGGTGCGTAGGGGTGAAGTATGATGTTGGGGGAATGTTACTCGATGATGGCATTCCCCACGGGTAATGAGTGGTGACCCCTGATATAGGGCCTGGGTGAATACCTCCTTCCGATGTAGTGACCGGGCAAAACGAGCTTTCGCCCGTGGCTCTTCTCGGCGGAGCGTTGAGCCCCTCTCCCGTTCTACTGCTTTGCGTATTATTGTCTCCGATTGCGGGATCATCTCCTTCTACTCTGCTCATCCTATTAGTTTCCAGTAGGATAGAAAGGGGGAAGCTTTCTTATTTTCTTTCCCACAGACGGCGCCAAATGATAACTTGTGATTTCAAATGATGCTCAACTCCGATGGACACTTCAAGGCCGTACCTATAAAGCACAAAACAACCGTAAGAAGGATGCCGGAAAGGGATTCCGGCAAACCACTCCGACGGTCTAATCAGTAACTATCTTAGTGAGAGAAAGAATAAGAAGTGAAAGGTAGTTAAGAGTTGAGAGAAAAAGAGAATTAACCTTTTTACCTATTTTCCTTTTGCCTTTTATACTATGTCTTTGTTTCTCTTTGTCTGGGCCGACAGGTCTGACTTCATTCTCTTTGTCTGTGCAGAGGTTTTGTCTGGAATGTCAGGGTACGTTCTGACAGATTTGTCCTTTGTGTTCGGAGTGGTTGTGCTAGGTGACTCCGAGATATGCTCGTTTTAGGTTTTCGCTCTGATCGGTACGTGATGTTGGCTTGTTTCGGGATATCCTTACTTGTTGTGTTTGATGTCTTTTGGTGAGTCCTAGATGTGCTGCGACTAGTTTCGGGATATCCTCGTTTGTTATGTTTGATGTATCTCGGTGAGTCCGAGATATGCTGTGAGTCGCCCCTGGTATGCTCTGTTTGTTATGTTTGACATATCTCGGTGGGTCCGAGATGTGCTGTGGATTAGCCTTTGCCGTCGTCGGTCCGTTTATCTGTTTATCAAGAATCTAATAATCACTTAATTTCATTAGGCTTGTACAACCCATAACTTTTTTGGGCCTGTTCTTAGTGTGCGACCCAGTAGGTTCATATAACGTTGGCAGTAGCTCCGAAATCCCTATTTCAGCCCACAAGTCATAAGTGGCCTCTAGCAAGACATTATGACTACCCAAGTTATACGAATAGAGAGAATAATATATGAAACAAATTTTCTCTCTCCTCTATCCTCTCTCCTCTAAGCACCAGATAAGGAAAATAACCGTTTTTCTTGTCGTATGCTTTGCTCCAATGGCGAGGAAAAGGATCCAAAGGAAGACGAGCGTGAAGAAAGTTGATGCGAGTGATCTAGCGAAGAATATTCCAGAAAATCCTGAGAGCTCTGGATTGGTTGGGGAAGATTCTGAGAAAGTTGCTGCGACGGCGATTCCTAATCTGATAGAAATTAGGGTTGAGGATCTGGTGGAAGCCATTGATGATCTCTCTAGTTTGAATGTTCAAGAGACCAATGGGTCAAATGAAGTTGTGGAAGAAAAATTGGGGGAAGGGGAAGGTAAGAAATGGAATACTCTGTTTACTGATAACCGTCAGAGAAGTGAAAATAGCTTGCTGAAATTTGTTCCTCTTGCCGTTAAGGATGGGGAAAAGATTGTGACATTTAATACTAAGGATGTTAGTAATGAAGAGCAAAGATGGAAAAAGTTCATTATCGGATGTGTGTATGGGTTGAGCCCACGATATGAGAGAATTGCAGCTTATGTGAAGAATAGATGGGGAAATCATGGATTTCGTAAGGTTACCAGAATCAATAATTCAATGTTTCTCTTTGAATTTGAGGCTGAGGAGGATTGTAATAGGATTCTTGGAGAGGGACCATATACTTTTGATAAGAGACCTTTCATGCTAATGAAGTGGCAACCTAGAATGGTTATGGATCCCTCTGTGATCAAATCTATTCCGATTTGGGTCCAATTACCAGGGCTACCGTGGGAATTCTGGTCTCCAGAGATTCTAAGTAAGATTGGAAGTGTTTATGGATCTCCTCTCTATTTTGATCAATGCACTGTGAGCAAATCCAGATTAGCCTTTGCCAGAATTCTGGTTAATATGGATGTTAATGGGAAGTTTCCAGAAGAGGTTACTCTTCAGGATGAGAATGGGAAATGCTTTAAGCAGAGTATAGTTTATGAGTGGAGACCTCTTACCTGTGAAAAGTGCAAGAGGATTGGTCATTCAAAAGGATCTTGTAGACAGGGTGTTCCAGTTATAAAGGAAAAAGTTGTACACAAAGAAGGGAAAGAGCAGGTTGTGGATGTTGATACTTTGGTTACTAAGATCAATCCAGAGGTTAAAGGTCCTGTGAGTTCATCTATTTCTAAGGTGAAAATGGATGCTATTCCAGAGGTATTGAATTCTTTCAATTCTTTAACTAATCTAAATGATCTTGCTCTGTCTGGTACTGAAAGAAGGAATAGTTATAAGCAAGCTGTGGGTGTGATTGGGGATGGCAAGAGGGGCAGGAATCTTGCTAAACCCTTAGAGATAGATAAATGATTTCAACTTGGAATATTAGAGGGTTAAACAACCCTCTAAAACAATCAGAGATTGCTTCTCTGATTAAGATAAAAGGCATTAGTGTGTTTGGAATAACAGAAACTAGAGTTGATGTAGCTCAGTTTGAGACAGTGTGGAAGAGTTTTAAAAGGAAAATTCCTGGTTGGGAGATCTATAATAACTATAGTATGTCTGATATGGGTAGAATCTGGATTGTGTTTGATAAGTGTAATGTGAATGTCTCTGTGTTGATGGCCCATAAACAGTTTATTCATAGTAAAATTGATTTTAATAATGAGGTGGTGCTATGCACTTTTGTGTATGGATCTTATGTGGCTAGTGAAAGAAAAGAGCTTTGGAAGGAGCTTAATGATATCAGTAAGAACACTACTGGAAGTTGGATTGTCATGGGTGACTTTAATGCTGTGATGGAGGATAAAGACAGACAAGGTGGGAATGAGATTGATATGGTAGCAGCTAATGATTTTCAGGAGTGTTTGGCCATGTCCAATCTGATTGAGCTGAAGTCTGTGGGAAATTTCTTCACTTGGTGTAATAACCAATTAGGTGAAAATAGAATCAGAAGGAAAATTGACTGGTGTTTGGTTAATAGTCAGTGGCTTAATGAGTGGGAGAACTCCTATTATGAGGTCCTTAATGCTGGCATTTCAGATCATTGTCCTATTCTAGCTAGAATGCAGGATAGAGTTAGGCACAGAAAATCTTCTTTCAGATTTTTCAATGTCTGGTGTGAGCACCATGATTTCCAGGAGATAGTGAAAGATGGATGGGATAATAGATTCACAGGATCTAAGTTGTTTCAGATTTATCACAAATTGAAGTTGATTAGGAAAAATTTGAGAGCTCTTAATAAAAACCATTTTGACTGTATTTCTGGTCAAGTGTCTAGAGCTAGAGAGATGCTAGATGATATTCAGACAAACCTTGCTAAAGACCCCCAGAATGTGTTTTTTCAAGAAGAAGAGCGAGCCTACTGCTATCACCTGGGGAAGTTGATAAGGTGGGAGGAGTCCATTCGCAGACAAAAATCCAGGGCCTTATGGATAAATATGGGAGACCAAAACACCAGATTCTTCCACAACTGCTTGAAGCAGAGGCAATCTAAGAAAAGAATTACTGCTCTCCAACTTATGAATGGGATGGTTAGTAATAACTCAGAAGAAATTAAGGAGGATATAGTTCTGTTCTACAAAAGCTCTATTGGGGCTAGAATGCTGGACAAAATTCCTGTTGATCCTTCTATTTTTAATGAGGGTAAGATTCTTTCAAAGGAGGAGAGAGTAGACTTGTGCAAAAATGTAACTATGGAGGAGGTTAAGAGAGCCATGTTCTCTATCAAAGAGGATAAAGCACCTGGGCCTGATGGATTCAGCAGTGCTTTTTTCAGGAGATGTTGGAACACAGTGGGAAATGACATCTTTAAAGCAGTTGATGACTTCTTCTCTACAAAGAAGATGTTAAAACAGTTGAATTCTACTGTTATAACTTTGATTCCTAAGGTTAGTAATCCTGCTTCCATTGGTGATTATAGACCTATAGCATGCTGCAATGTCTTGTATAAGTGCATCTCTAAGATCTTAACTGATAGGTTTAGAGTTGTAATTGATGGAATTGTCAATAATTGCCAATCTGCATTTGTTCCTAATAGAAACATTGGTGATAATGTCATGCTAGCACATGAAATTGTCAGAAACTATCATAGAGGTGTAGATAAATCTTGTGCAATTAAAGTTGATTTTAAGAAGGCATATGACTCTCTGGATTGGGATTTCATTAAGGAGGTGTTGTTAGGTTTCTACTTCCCCAGAAGCTTTATTGATACTGTTATGTGCTGTGTCATAACTCCTATGTATTCAGTGATGATCAATGGTGAAAGTAATGGCTACTTTGCTGGTGGGAAAGGGCTCAGACAAGGAGATCCAATGTCTCCATTGTTATTTGTCATGTGTATGGAATATTTTACCAGGAGTATGATTAAAAATACTAAGGATGGATCAGGGTTTAAGTTTCATAAAGGATGTAGTAATTTGAAGCTTTGTCAATTGTCCTTTGCTGATGACCTTTTCCTTTTCTGTAAGGGGGATAAAGTGTCAATTAGCATCATAGACAGGGGTTTGAAGGATTTTGCTAGTTGTTCTGGTCTTGTCCCTAACCATCAAAAGAGTTCTGTCTTTTTTAATGGCTCAACAGATTCTGAAAAAGCTGAGACTCTAGAGATCCTTGGTTTCCAGGAAGGAGAATTACCTATCACTTACTTGGGTGTCCCTCTTATTTCAACTAGGCTCTCTAAGGATATGTGTGTGTCCTTAATCCATAGGTTGACCTCTAAAGTATCTCATTGGACTTCTAAATGCCTTTCTTATGCTGGAAGACTTCAGCTTGTGAATTATGTCCTCTTAAGTATGCCCATTTATTGGTGCTCAATCTTCATCCTTCCTAAGTCTGTCATCAAAGGAGTTGAAAGTATCTGTAGGAATTTTCTGTGGCATGGCTCTGATATCCAGAAAAGAGGAGGGCTCATGAGCTGGGATAAAGTCTGTGACAAGAAGCAGTATGGAGGTCTGAATGTTAAGTCAGTTTATAATTGGAATGTTGCTGCAGTTTGTAAGCATGTTTGGAGCCTTGTCTCTCTAAAACCCTCTATTTGGGCTAGTTGGGTGAATGACAATAACCTTAGGAAGTTATGTTTCTGGGGGATTGTCAAAACCTATGATGGATCCTGGTGTTGGAGGAATCTGCTAAAAGTCAGACAGGTCATAGCACCTTACTTAGAATATAATCTTGGAGATGGGAAAAATTTTTCATTTTGGTATGATCCGTGGGCTAATGGCATGTCTTTAAAAGACAGATTTCCTAATGTTGTGATCGAAGACTCTGATATTCCAAAAGCTTCTAAAGTCAGTGAGGTTTGGAGAAGGAATGGTTGGCACCTTCCTGACCCTTTAGGTGATAACACTATGGCTGCCTGGGATTATATAGTTATGAACCACTCAGTGAGAAATGGGGTGAAGGACTCTGTAAGGTGGAATGCCACCCCAAATGGCAATTTTTCTATAAATAGTATGTGGAAGAAGTTGACTCCTGTTAAGGAAAAGGTTCCCTGGTATAGTCTTGTCTGGTTTTCTGGAAACATTCCTAGGCATGCTTTTATTTTGTGGCTTGCCCTGTCAAACAGACTTCAAACAAGAGATAAATTGGCTAAATGGAAAGTAGTTGATTCAGAGATCTGCTGCTTTTGCAATGCTGAAACAGAGAATGTTGATCATCTGTTTTTTGATTGCTTGTTCTCTAGAGAAGTTTGGAACAAAGCCCTATGCTATTTGGGCATGAATAGAAACATTTTGAATTGGAGAAGAGAGGTGAGTATGTTCTGCAGAAGAACTTATGGCAGGAACAAAAAAGCCAGGCTTAGGAAGCTGGTTTTTGCAGCTGCAGTGTATCATATTTGGAGGGCCAGAAACAACTTAATCTTCAATCAGAAGGTGGAATCCAGTGGCCATATTTTCCAGAAAGTTAAAGCAGATGCTGCGATAAGGTGTTGGGATAACAGGAAGATGCAGATGAGCAATTGAGGCTTCCTGTTTTTGTTTTCTGCTTTGTCTAGATTAGCAGTGTTATGTTTGTTTCAGTTTTATTAGCCCTGGTCTGTTGTAGGGCTTGAGCTTGCCTTAGGGCTGTTTTTGGGTGTATCTCTGCTTTGCAATAATATAATTGCTTATTTGGTGATTGACCAAAAAAAAAAGTTACACGAATATCGATAATTCGATTTAACCATTTACAATAATATTTTAATCCCTTTGTCACTCGATATCCTGATTGAATAACAGGCATAGTCCTGTCATCCTTATAATATTCAATCATTAGTTTCCTGGTTCTAAGTTGACTGAAAATGATAACTCTTTACCAATTCATTTAGCATGGCCATGCATTTCCTTCCGTCTATCTTCTCCAAGGGGCCCATTATCTTACTCAAATAAATGAGGGACAAATTCCTTCTCAGTCACTCACATTTCTCACATAGTTACTTTCATATCCAATGACAATCTATTCCACTATCCTGTTAAAGATAATGTAAGACTAAATTAAAACATGAAATAGCTATGTAGTAATCCATGATGATTTTAAGGTCAAAGGATTATACTAATAGAACTGCAATGAGAATTACATATGACAATTATCTATGTAGTATTCTCAAGGTGGGTCATCCAGGGCCTTATTTCTCAAATAGCACATATGATTTGACTTTATATCTCATATACATGATTAGTAAAACATAATCACCAGTCAACATCATACTAGTCTTAATGTACTATTAAGACTAGTGATAGAGGGAATATAATTCTTTTATAAAACTTAAGGGTTCTACTATCAAGTTACATACTTGATGACCTTAGAAAGAATTAACCATTCAAGTATTTGAATCATAATATAAAATGATAAAAACTGCCAATCAATAAATAACAAAATAATAAAGTCAATACATGGTCAAACATGATTGACCTAGTGCATATCACTAACAGCTGGAAGCCTGTTCTGACTCTGTAGGAGGCCAGAAGCCCGTTCTGACTTAATAGGGGACTGGATACCCGTTCTGACTCTATAGGGGGCCGGAAACCCGTTCTAATTCTTTAGGAGGCCGGAACCCTGTTCTGATTCTTTAGGAGGCCGGATGCCTGTTATGACTCTATTAGGAGTCCTGAAGCCCGTTCTGATTCTTCAGGAGTCCGGAAGCCTATTCTCACTCTATTAGGAGGCCTGAAGCCCAATCTGATTATTTAGGAGCCCGGAAGCCTGTTCTAACTCTGTTAGGAGGCCTTAAGCCTGTTCTGGTTCTTTAGGAGGCCGAAAGCCTGTTCTGATTCTTTAGGAGGCCAAAAGCCTGTTCTGATTCTTTAGGAGGCCAGAAGCCTGTTACGATTCTTTAAGATGCCGAAAGCCTATTCTAACTATATTCTAGGGTGGTGGAAGGCCTAGTAGAAACCTCCTCCTACTCTATCGGCAGTCCGGGTTGCTGATTCTGGAGTCATAATAGAGCTGTTTTTCTGGTACGTCAGATGTCTTGGTTGCCGATTTCGGATGTCTGGGTTGTCGATGTCAGAGTAGTGGTAGGACCGTTTTCTGGTCCGTTGGCTGTCTGGGCATCAGATAGAGCAGTCAGTGGTACGGTTGCAAAACAAGGGGTTAGTGCATGATGCATGTCGCTGCATCCATAAGGGGTTAGTATGATGTGATGCATGATATGCAGATGCTATACAGAGGTTAGTTTTTAACACGTAGAACATATCAAATTTGACACATAGAACAGTTTGATATCACAGAGACACGTTGTTCTTTCCAACATTATTTCTTCCACACACGCGTTCTGGGCGAGGTTTATTTTTAGATATTTTGGTATGGACCCTCGCGTTGCAATGCAAGAGTCGGCGTTCTTGCAAAAAGCTCTCTTCTAGCAATTTTAAAGCATATAGATGGCACTTGTCGATGTAATGACTTTAATTCCTTTCTGGAAGGGGTTTGAAAACATGTAGGGTGGACGTGGATGTCCGTTTTGAAATCTGGAATTTGATTTAGCTTACGGCTGTATCTAGCGAAAGGAGTTTTCACTAGACTGGTTATTGGAGGTTTGATTAAGCGAAGGTGTATCACTTAATCGGATTTGTTTCTTTTAGGTCTGGCCTGACAGGATGTTTTGAAAATCTAGTTTTGAAACTGGAAAATTCATTAGGCCGGACCTAGGACTAAGATTGAAATAGTAGTTTTTGAAACATTGGACTTAGAATCATTACATTAACAGCATGCCTCAAATACAAACATTATGTTGGGTATTTTCCAAGAGGGTAGTGTCTAAGCTGGAATGCATGTGGACGGAGTCATAGGGTTTTGGTAGTAACCGGTTTAAGGCTCCCACAGACATATATAACTTTGATAGGTCTCCTCAATCACGAGTACAAACGACCGAGGTACTGGGCTGTGAGTAATACTACTCTGAATAAGACGTTCTGACAATGGAATGTAGAGCCAGAGCGTGAGAGCGGCTATTAGTATCGGGGCTGGATAAGGACTTCTAGAAAGTAGATGAGAAGAGAAATTTCTAATGTAATGCAACAGGCGAATATGTCTGGAAATAAAGCTGTTGATCGATAAGGCGCTGTCACGACCCAATTTATTGAGCCGAGACCGGCGCTAGGGAACGAGAGTGGTAGCTCCGGAACACGTAGCAAGCCTAAAACCACTATTAATTTTTCGCGAATTAAATATATTATTCTATATAAAACGTTTTCAGAAAATTCTTTTAAACATTTTCATTATACGTATCAACATATTTAAATTACTTTTCGAAAACCATCGCGAACCATTATTATAGACTAGGGTCTTACCGAGCGACACTTCTTGTCCAACTCTGCCCTGTCTCTAATTATATTCTAGACCAAGTCCACTCATGGCAATTGGTTAAGGAAATCAAACGGTTAAAATACGATCTTCATTAATAAATAGTTATATATGTATACTTTTATATCAAATCAGAGTTGCCCATTTAAATATACCGTTTGAATATAAATCTTATATCTCATACAGACATCTACCCACTAATGCAGCTCTACGAAGAAAACGTCCCTGACATACCCTTTTGCTATAGTAGACTTCCGAAACATGGAAAGGAAGTTCATTCCTCAAAATATTTTTACCTGAAAGAAAGACTATGAGGGGTCAGTATATGGGAATATACTGAGTGAGTTCATACATTTACTAATAAGTATTATTATAAATCATAAAACAATGCAATAACGTTCAAACCTCATGTAGCCAAGTATAGGATCCGATTGAAACCCTAATCCTCAAACATATTAATCATTCATCGTGCAACCCAATCATTGATATCAAGTTGTGAGTCCAACTCACTGGTGGCCCAGCCACTAGATACAGGGACTCCAGACTACACCGTAGCCGAGTGCTCACTCGTATCAAAATCATATACCCAGTCGTAAATTTCATAATCATCATCAGCTCCCAGCTGAGTCACATCAAAACTGGTGATCATGCAGTCCTATTGTCGCCCAATAGTAGCACGTTTGATCGGATCAATACTAGTTTCAAATCAAGCATATGCAATTCATAAAAGAATTCGCATCGCAATCATGCAAAACAAACATAAAGCAATATAAAATATTTTCTTAAATAAATACTTTAAAAGCAAATCGTATAAACTCACAGTGACCATTTATTCCAAAATACTCTAGTGCTCAGAAACGTCTAGCTTCCCAAGCTCCTGGTCCAGCGGCTTCTTGCCTCGCCGGATCTAAAACTATTTTAAAATAATTGACTCACGTCAGAATCCTATTCTAGGATTGACTCTAGACTCGAGACATGACACGTTAAATTCATTAACTGTCGTGCTTTCCACGTCTATCCCGATAAACGGTTTCTAACTCGTTTACAGATCGAACATCATTTCTAAATCAATTCCCTTTTTAACCTCGTTAGGTTAACGTCTTAAATTAATCGATAATCTATTGATTTTTAAGTCTCGATACGCGAATATAAATGGAGTATCAAAACAGAATCACTGAGGTATCAAAGTCCGGGTGCGCGTTCGTGCATTGGGGTGCACGATCGTGCACGTCCTGTTGGTGCACGTTCGTGCACCTTGGTGCACGGTCGTGCACCACATATAGGTGCACGTTCGTGCACCATTGATTGTGCACGTTTGTGCACCTCGTGTGCACGATCGAGCACTTTCGTGCACAATCCCCAGAATCGTTTTCCGGGGCGTTCCGACGTGCTATTAGCGTAAAAACGCTCCACACTCATCCAAAACGCTTAATTTATATTCAAAACGCTATAACTCAATCCTAAAACCATTAAAACGATTATATCGTTCCGTGGCCTAAAACTTTAACTCGGTATAACTTTAAATTTACTCATCCAAAGAAGAAAACGTCGAGCTTACCGTGATTCTCCATCGAAATACGATCATTTCGAGCTATAGAACGTCGGAAACGGACGAGAAACGGAGATCGAGCGGCGAACCGTACGAAACCAACGAAGGAGAATAAGAAATGAAGCTGATGATAAGTTTTTTGGTCGTTCTGGATCATTCTTCTATCTCCTTTCTTTATATATATATTTGGTTAAATTATTCCTTTAATCCTTCATTTCTTTAACTTAAACCAATTCTCTTTTAAACTTTCTAATTTAACCAAACGGTTAATTATTTACTTTACTCAGTTACGTACGTATTATTTATATCCAAATAAATAATACGATTCTAAAATTAATATTTTCCGTCAATAATCCCCTAATTACTATTCTCGAGACTCAATTGGCTAATTTACACTTTAGCCCTTACACTTTTCAAAATTTACAATTTAGTCCTAAACGCATCCGCGTCCAAATTTTAAAAAGTCTCCGATTGACCCGAAACTTTTACCACAAATACCATAAAACATTTCGCGGACCTTGGCGAAATAATTATCACCTCGATATTTATAATTTATTTTATATCAATTTTCTAAGCCTTTTTCCTTTAATCCCGCTAATCCGCTCAATAAAAATTACTTTAAATTCCCGTTATCATTAAATTAAATCCATCTTAACTTAATTTATCGGAATTCATGACACGTGGCACAATTTAATTATTCTAAAATATTTGGGGTATTACAGGCGCAAACCGTGCGGTTTGGGTCCATGGCAACCGTTTTTGAAAACAATTATGAAAATATTTTTATGTTTATGTTTTAAAAACAGTTGATTTTAACCCTCAGTGAAGTCGCCCCTGTGAGCGGAACGGGGTTCGGGGGCCGCTCGCCCAAGGCTTATGGCTGACTTCTCGAATTTGAAATGTTTTGAAAAATGGAGTCGCCACCTAGTTCAACTAGGACATGCCTTTTAACCGACTAGATAGCCTTACTCGCGTACGGTAAGACTATCGTGCATCGGACCAAAGACTAGGGTTTGTGGACCTCCCCGAGACTCTTATCCTTGGCTTATCGATTACCGGCTTTATTTTCTAGACATATTTTTTTACATCTCATCTCAACAGTATATGCAGTTCACAGGATATGAAAGCTGTAAATAAACAAATATGAAAGCTGTAAACACGTTTGACGCACATATTACTCAAGCTGGACTGGCATTTGAGGCAAGTAGCAGGTACTCCTAAGCATACATCTAACCTTAGAGGTTTCTAGCAAATAGCATTAGGTTGGCTGGTCTGGATATTTTATATGCATAAAGCCTAAAACCGGATGTATAGGTGTAATTAATTGATTTTACTAGGCGAGACTTGAAAAACCTATACAACCATTACTAAATTTTCTTATTAATCCTACGATGTCTAAATGATGGGCTGTAATTGCATTAATGGGCCAATTTTAGGTGATTAGTCTGTTAGCCGGTATTATTGGATTTGTAATGCTTTTGGAAAAGCAGTAAACATTGCTGGCATGCTCAGGGGCAGTTGGATATACATACAAGGTTAGGATACTTTTAAACCTTGTTGACTTTGAGTGCCTGGCACTCGCGCGGGCTTTAACCATCGGTCCAGTCAGAATGGGCTCTCGGTCAGATCACGAGAGTTGTGTGCCTCGTCGATCTGGTTCAAATGGTTTGATTCGGAGTCGATTCCGAGTTGGGGTTAGCCCGGAATTGGCTCTGGAAGTTGCTGATTAGCTGGGCCTTGGTCTCGTGGGCCCAGTTTATACACTATGTTAAATATCGGGACTTTTGAGTCCGTTTTACATCGTGTTTGACCCTTTGTATTACAGAATATTAAACTACATTGAATTATCTACGTCTAGGTTGAAACTGGGCCTGATTTAGAGTCCGCATTGGCCCGGAAACGCGTTTTGAATTTCGGATCGAAGTCTGGAGGATCTGGGAAGCGAATATGGGAGGCTGGGAACGAGGAGCATGGCGCTAATTCATAGTGTTGGCGCCGGCAGGATGGGGTGGCGGCGCCTCCGGTTTGTTGTGGCAGCGCCGCCGGTTGCAGCGGCAGCGGCGGTGGTTCGTCGACAGCAGTTTTGGGATTTGTGTTTTGCTTCATTCTCACTCGTTTGAACACTTTTTTTAATGAAAAAGTAGTCAAAACAGCATGAAATCGAACAAGGAATCCAACAAACACATAATTGGAGTGTTCAAAGCTCATCTAGGAAAACATTTATTTATTGGCAACAAGTACGTTTTTCAAATTTTCATAGCAAAACAAGCTAAAATCTCCTAGAAACATGCATTCTAAATGCTCTAGATTAACTGAGTTTATGTATTTGAGCTTAAACATGATTAATAATAACAATTTAACATGTCTATCTTTGAATTTCATTATAATTATTGAAAGCATCGAATTAGTTAAATATAGCTATTTTAATGGAAAAAATAGCAAATAATCTAAACATGCAATCTAAGCATTCAAATTCATCAATCATGAATATGACATAATAAAAATGATAAAAGAGGGTCCTCAGAAGTACCGTTCTGAGCCTTGGCTCGTTTGCTGGCGAAGTGGATGCGGAATCCAGCTTCGAATCTATGCAGGGCTTGCGTTCTTGGAGAATCAAAGCGTTCTTAGTGTTTCAGGACTGCAATTTGTGTGTGTGTGTGTGATGGCCGAATTTTGAAGTCTATTTTCAGGGTTTGTGTGCCACCTTTAGCTAGGCTGGCTTAATGCTGTATTTATGGGGAATGGGTTACCTAAGATTAGATTAGAGTCTTCTAGGGTTTAAAATGTTAAGTGATAAGTCATGACGTGTTAAGACTAGCTTTAAACTCTATTTATTTAATTTTCCTTTTACTTTTCCGATTTTGACTTGGTAGCTAATTTAAAAGGTGATAAAAGTCTATTTTGGTGCCTAAAAGTGTCAAAAAGGCTACTAAAGTCCTATGGGTTTGGTCATGGTCAATTCCAGTCCGTAAAACTTGCAAATTGGCCCATAAACTTCTAAGATATGGCAATTAGTCCAATTTTTGGGCTTAGATTACAATTTCTTTGGATTTTTATGGGCTATTTACGCCAAATAACGTTTTAATCCTCCAAGTTTGCAAATGTGCACACACTACACCTGCTTAGATTCCAGCAAACAAATCAAAGCTCGTCACCTGGACGGATTTCTCTGGAAATCATCATTGGACACTTCAGTTCCTTATGACTTTTTATCGGTATGAAAAATAGGTGTTTACAATTTGTTTCATAACATTTTAAACGTTTGGTTTAAATCGCCCAAAGGTGAAACGTTAGGATATGTTTCCTAAAGTTTTAAAGTTTGAATTTGTTTCCTAACGTTTTAAATGTTTGGCTTAAATCACTAAAAAGGAGAAACGTTTGGATTTGTTTCGTAACATTTTAAATGTTTGGATTTCTTTGTAACATATTAAACGTTTGGCTTAAATCGCTAAAGAGGTAAAACGTTAGGATTTGATTCATAACGTTTAAAACGTTTGGCTTAAATCGCTAAAAAGGTAAAATGTAGGGATTTGTTTCGTAATTTTTTAAACGTTTGGTTTAAATCGCTAAAAAGGTGAAACGTTAGGATTTGTTTAGTAAAGTGTTAAAGTTTGAATTTATTTCGTAACGTTTCAAACATTTGGCTTAAATCGCTAAAACGGTGAAACATATGCATTTATTTCGCAACGTTTTAAACGTTTGGATTTGTTTCGTAACATTTTAAACGTTTGGATTTGTTTCGTAACGTTTTAAATGCCTTTAAATGATAATTTTTAAAGGTCATGATTAAAATGAAACTTCGTGTAAAGTTCGTGATTTTTTTAGGAATTAACCCAACAAACAATGAATTCTATTATAACAATTTTTTTTAAAAGAAATACAAAAATATACCAAGTTGTGAAATGTTTGGATTTGTTACATAACATTTGTAAACGTTTGGCTTAAATCGCTAAAAAGGTTAAATGTTTGGTTTTGTTTCGTAACGTTTGAAACGTTTGAATTTGTTTCGTAACATTTGTAATCGCTTGGCTTAAATCGCTAAAATGGGGAAATGTTTTGATTGGTTTCGTAACGTTTGTAAACGTTTGGCTTAAATCCTAAAGAGGAGAAACGTTTGGATTTGTTTCGTAACGTTTGAAACGTTTGGTTTCGTAACGTTTTAAACGTTTGGCTTAAATGGCTAAAAAGGTGAAACGTTTGATTTAGTTTTGTAATGTTTGTAAACGTTTGGCTTAAATCGCTAAACAGGTTAAACGTTTGGATTTTTTTAGTAACATTTGAAACGTTTGGATTGGTTTCGTAACGTTTAAAACGTTTGGCTTAAATCACTAAAAAGGTGAAACGTTTGGATTTATTTTGTAACGTTTGTAAATGTTTGGCTTAAATCGCTGAAAAGGTGAAATGTGTGGTATTGCTTCGTAACGTCTATAAATGTTTGACTTCAATCGCTAAAAAGGTGAAACATTTGGATTTGTTTCGTAATGTTTTAAATGTTTGGCTTAAATAGCTAAAAAGGTTAAACGTTTGGTTTAGTTTTGTAATGTTTGTAAACGTTTGTCATAAATCGCTAAAAAGGTAAAACGTTTGGATTTGTTTTGTAACGTTTCAAACGTTTGGATTGATTTCGTAACGTTTAAATTGCTAAAAAGGTGAAACGTTTGGATTTGTTTAGTAACATTTTAAACGTTTAGATTGGTTTCGTAACATTATAAACGTTTTGGCTTAAATCGCTAAAAATGTGTTGAATTTGTTTCGTAACGTTTCTAAACGTTTGGCTTAAATTGCTAAAAAGGTAAAACGTTTGGATTTGTTTTGTAACGTTTCAAACGTTTGGATTGATTTCGTAACGTTTAAATTGCTAAAAAGGTGAAACGTTTGGATTTGTTTAGTAATGTTTTAAACGTTTAGATTGGTTTCGTAACATTATAAACGTTTTGGCTTAAATCGCTAAAAACGTTTGAATTTGTTTCGTAACGTTTCTAAACGTTTGGCTTAAATTGCTAAAAAGATGAACCGTCTGGATTTCTTTCATACCGTTTGTAAATGTTTGGCTTAAATCGCTAAAAAGGGGAAACGTTTAAATTTGTTCCATAACATTTTACACCTTTGGTTTAAATCGCTAAAGAGGTGAAACGTTTGGTTTTGTTTCGTAACGTTTGTAAATGTTTGGCTTAAATCGCCAAAAAGGTAAAACGTTTGGATTTGTTTCATAACAATTTAAACGTTTGGGTTGGTTTCGTTACTTTTTAAATGTTTGGCTTAAATCCCTAAAAAGGGGAAACGTTTGGATTTGTTTCGTAACGTTTGTAAATGTTTGCCTTAAATCGCTAAAAAGGTGAAACGTTTAGTTTTTTTTTGTGACGTTAATAAACGTTTGGCTTCAATCGCTAAAAAAGTGAAACATTTCGATTTGTTTCGTAACGTTTGTAAACATTTGGTTTAAATCGCTAAAAAGGTGAAACATTTGGATTTGTTTCGTAACGTTTGTAAACGTTTGGCTTAAATTGCTAAAAAGGTGAAATGTTTCATTTTGTTTCGAAATGTTTGTAAACGTTTGGCTTCAATCCCTAAAAAGGTAAAACGTTTGGGTTTGTTTTGTAACGTTTTAAACGTTTGGATTGGTTTTGTAACATTTTAAACTTTTAGCTTAAATCGCTAAATATGTGTAACGTTTTAGCTTTTTAGCGATTTAAGCTAAACGTTTATAAACATTATGAAACAAGTCCAAACGTTTAAAACGTTATGAAACAAAACCAAACGTTTCCCACTTTTGGCGATTTAAGCCTAGCGTTTGGATTTGTTTCGTAATGTTTGTAAACGTTTGGCTTAGATCGCTACAAAGGTCAAACGTTTCGCTTAAAAACGGAAACGTTTGGTTTTGTTTCGTAACGATTGTACACGTTCAGCTTTAATCGTTAAAAAGGTGAAACGTTTGGATTTGTTTCGTATCGTTTAAAACGTTTGGATTGGTTTTGTAACGTTTTAAATGTGATTTTCTTTTGTAACGTTTTAAACGTTTGGATTGGTTCCGTAACGTTTTAAATGTTTGGCTTAAATCGCTAAAAAGGTGACGCGTTTGGATTTCTTTCGTAACAATTTAAACGTGTGGATGTTCGGCTTAAATTGATAAAAAGGGGAAACGTTTTGATTAGTTTCTTAGCGTTTGTAAATGTTTGGCTTAAATCGCTAAAAATGTGAAACGTTTGGATTGGTCTCGTAATGTTTGTAAACGTTTGGCTTAAATTGCTAAAAAGGTGATACGTTTGTAAACAATCGCTAAAAATGTGAAATGTTTGGATTTGTTTCGTAACGTTAGTAAACGTTTAGCTTAAATCACTAATAAGGTGAAATGTTAGGATTTGCTTCGTAACGTTTTAAACGTTTGGATTAGTTTCGTAACGTTTTAAATGTTTTGATTTGTTTCGTAACGTTTTAAACGTTTGGATTTGCTTAGTAACATTTGCAAACGTTTCTCTTAATCGCTAAAAAGGTGAAACGTTTGGATTTGATTCGTAATGTTTTAAACGTTTGGCTTTAATCGCTAAAAAGGTTAAACGTTTGGATTGGTTTCATAATGTTTTTAAAGTTTGACTTAAATCGCTAAAAAGGTGAAATTTATGCTTTTGTTTCGTTATGTTTGTAAACGTTAGGCTTATATCGCTAAAAAGGTGAAACGTTTGGATTTGTTTCGTAACATTTGTAAATGTTAGGCTTAAATCGCTAAAAATGTGGAACGTTTGGATTTGTTCCGTAATGTTTTTAAACGTTTGACATAAATCGCTACAAAAGGGAAATGTTTGGATTTGTTTCGTAAAGTTTGTAAACGTTTGACTTAAATCGCTAAAAAGGTGAAACTCTTGGATTGGTTTCATAACGTTTTAAACGTTTGAATTTGTTTCGTAACGTTTTAAACATGTAGATTTGTTTCACAATGTTAATCTTCTAGCTTAAATCGCTAAAAATGAGAAACATGCTAAAAAGGTGAAACGTTTGGATTTGTTTTCGTAACGTTTTAAACGTTTGGATTTGTTTCGTAATGTTTTAAACGTTTGGATTAAATCGCTAAAAAGATAAAACGTTTGGATTGGTTTTGTAACGTTTGTAAACGTTTGGCTTAAATCGCTAAAAAGGCAAAAGGTTTTGATTTGTTTCGTAACGTTTTAAAAGTTTAGCTTTAATCGCTAAACATGTGGAAAGTTTGGATTTGTTTCGCAACGTTTTAAACGTTTGACTTAAATCGCTAAAAATGTGAAATGTTTGGATTTGTTTCGTAACATTTTAAACGTTTGCATTGGTTTTGTAACGTTTGAGATTTTTTTCATAACGTTTTAAACGTGTGGATTGGTTTGGTAACGTTTTAAACGTTTGGCTTAAATAGATAAAAAGGTGAAACGTTTGGGTTTGTTTCGCAACGTTTGTAAACGTTAGGCTTAAATCATTAAAAAGGGGAAATGTTTGGATTTTTTTAGTAACGTTTAAAACTTTTGGATTGGTTTCGTAATGTTTTAAACGTTTGGCTTAAAAGCGCTAAAAAGGTTAAATGTTTGGATTTGTTTTGTAATGTTAGTAAATGTTTGGCTTAAATCGGTGAAAAGGTAAAATGTTTCATTTTGCTTCATAACGTCTGTTAACGTTTGGCTTCAATCGCTAAAAAGGTGAAACGTTTGGATTTGTTTCGTAACGTTTTATACATTTGGCATAAATCGATAAAAAGGTTAAATGTTTGGTTTTGTTTCATAACGTTTGTAAATGTTTGGCTTAAATCGCTAAGAAGGTGAAACGTTTGGATTTGTTTCGTAACGTATTAAACATTTGGATTGATTTCGTAACGTTTTAAACGTTTGGATTGATTTTGTTACGTCTTAAACGATTGGCTTAAATCGCTAAAAAGGTAAAACATTTGGATTTGTTTAGTAACATTTTAAACGTTTGGATAGGTTTTGTAACATTGTAAACGTTTGACTTAAATCGCTAAAAATGTGAAACGTTTGGATTTGTTTCGTAACATTTTAAACGTTTGGATTTATTTCGTAACATTTGTAAACGTTTTGCTTAAATTGCTAATAAGGTGAAACGTTTGGTTTTGTTTCGTAACGGTTGTAAACGTTTGGCTTCAATCGCTAAAAAGCTGAAACGTTTGGATTTGTTTCATAACGTTTTAAACGTTTGGATTGGTTTCGTTATGTAATAAACGTTCGGATTTGTTTCGTAACATTTTAAACGTTTGGATTTGTTTCGTAACATTTTAAACGTTTGGATTTATTTCGTAACATTTGTAAACATTTTGCTTAAATTGCTAATAAGGTGAAACGTTTGGTTTTGTTTCGTAACATTTGTAAACGTTTGGCTTCAATCGCTAAAAAGGTGAAACGTTTGGATTTGTTTCATAACGTTTTAAACGTTTGGATTGGTTTCGTTACGTAATAAACATTTGGCTTAAATCGCTAAAAAGGGGAAACGTGTGGATTTGTTTCGTAATATTTGTAAATGTTTGGCTTAAATCGCTAAACAGGAGAAAAGTTTGGATTTGTTTCGTGACATTTGTAAACGTTTGGCTTAAATCGCTAAAAAGGGGACACGTTTGGATTTGTAAACGTTTGGCTTAAATTTCTAAAAATGGGGAGCTTTTGGATTTTTTTTGTAACGTCTGTAAATGTTTGGCTTAAATAGCAAAAAAGGTGAAACGTTTCGTAACGTTTTAAACGTTTGGCTTTAATTGCTAAAAAGGTGAAACATTTCGATTTTTTTCGTAACGTTTTAAACGTTTGTATTTATTTCATAATGTTTGTAAAGGTTTGGCTTAAATCGCTAAAAAGGTGAAATGTTTGGATTTGTTTCATAATGTTTGTAAACGTTTGGCTTAAATCGCAAAAAATATGAAACGTTTGATTTTGTTTCGTAACGTTTGTAAACGTTAGGAAACAAAACCAAACAAAACTGATCTAAACGTTTAAAAATTTACGAAACAAAACCAAACGTTTACAATCATTACGAAATAAATTCACACGTTTCACCTTTTTATCGATTGATGCCAAACGTATACAAACGTTACGAAACAAAACCAAACGTTCACCTTTTTAAAAGTTTCACCTTTTTAATGTTTGGCGTAAATCGCCAAAAAAGTCCAAATGCTTACAAACGTTACAAAACAAATCCAAACATTTCACCTTTTTAGCAAATTAAGCAAAACGTTTACAAACGTTACAAAACAAATCCAAACGTTTCACTTTTTAGCGATTTAAGCCAAACGTTTACAAACGTTCCAAAACAAATCCAAATGTTTACAAACGTTTCACTTTTTTAGCGATTTAAGCTAAACATCTACAAACGTTACGAAATAAATACAAACATTACGCCTTTTTAGCAATTTAAGCCAAGACTTTACAAACGTTACAAAACAAATTCAAATATTTTAAACGTTTGGATTGGTTTCGTAACGTTTTAAATGTTTGGCATAAATCGCTAAAAAGGTTAAACATTTGGATTTGTTTCGAAACGGTTTCGTAACGTTTTAAATGTTTGGCTTAAATCGCTCAAAAGGAGAAACGTGAAACGTTTGGATTTGTTTCATAACGTTTTTAACGTTTGGCTTAAATGGCTAAAAAAGGTGAAAGGTTTCGATTTGCTTTGTAATGTTTTAAACGTTTGGATTTGTTTCGTAACCTTTAAACGGTTTGGCTTAAATCGCTAAAAAGGTGGAACATTTGGATTTGTTTCGTAACGTTTTAAATGTTTGGATTGGTTTCGTAATGTTTTAAATGTTTGCCTTTAATTGCTCAAAAGGTGAAACATTTGGATTTGTTTCGTATTGATAGTAAAAGTTTGGCTTAAATCGCTAAAAAGGTGAAACATTTGGATTTGTTTCGTAGCATTTATAAACGTTTGGCTTCAATCGTTAAAAAGGCGAAACGTTTTGGATTTGTTTTGTAACATTTGTAAACGTTTGGGTTAAATCGCTAATAAGGTTTGGATTTGTTTCGTAACGTTTTAAACGTTAGGATTTCTTTCGTAGCGTTTTAAACGTTTGGATTTATTTCTGTCACGACCCAAATTCCACCCTAATTCAAGTCACGACCGGCGCTAGGGAATGAGAATGGTTGTTCAAAAAACCGTAGCAAGCCTAGGACCTCTAGAAATGTTTTGCAAATATTATTAGTGGATCGTACCTCGCACACGATCCATTTTCAAAAAACACCGTTAAAACTTTTCTTGTTTAACGCAAACACATTTCTGAAAGAAAACAAATAGGCAAAATATGGTTTCAGAAGTACTGGTTAGATAACCTTGTTATCTCAACCCTCGCTTCCTTCTGAAAACCTGGCGTGGTGACTACTAGAAACCAGGGGCTTATCTTTTGCTTGCCTTAACACACAGGCAGCCCTGTTCCCAACAACACGCCACTGTTAATATGTTTAATAAAATAAGCGGACACCTTGCATCTCGCAACGATGGTATTAAACATATTAAAATACACAGCGGACCGGTTACACATAGCCGGCGTATATAAAACATACTGTTTTTAACGCTCACAAAAACACACAAGGCCGACTCGGTAAATAGATAAAATAAGCCACTAAACAGCCACCTAGAAGGTATACACATGCACTAGATCCTATCAGAGTATCTAAACAAAGGACTAGTGGCACGGCTGCTGGCACATTACATTTATACTATTGCAGCATACTAAAAGTACAAAATCCTATGTACATTACCAAAGAAAAGCTTTCCTGAAGAAGGGATGTGGAAGCTCGACTGACCTCAAAGCTCATTTCCAGAAAATGGGATAACAACAACGGGGTCAGAAATATAAATATTTATGAATGAGTAAACAGTTTACAGGTAAATACTAAAATCGCATCATATATATAAAACAGTTATATATAAAAAATATTACCAATTTATCGATCCATTTGAAACCCTAGTCCACAATTGTCCTAACAGACACACTAATCTCATGAGATAATAAACAACAGAATAAAGACCGTGAACTGAATCACTGCCGTCCAATTATGTATCTCTGGTACCTGGACCGTAATCAAAAACTGCCTTCGCGGTTTATTCCACGACCGTAACTGTATTACTTCTGTCTCAGAGTTTACCCGTGAAGTCAGGGCATTTAATTTTCCAATGACTTACACGACATGCATACCTCTATACCTCGACAGAAGTACATCTAAAAATCGGTGTTGGAGATCACGCAACCCTATTGTCGCCCAATAGGTAGCTTGTTCCAATGGACCTTTCTTGGCTAAGTTATACTACTGCGATTTATGGATTTAAAACAGTTGAATACTGATATTCGAAAGTAAACATGTACACTCCCAGTATTGCTAAGTTACTACTTAGCATCGTCGTAGGTGTGACAGACTCCCCTGAGTCCTGGTCTGACTGCTGGACAGCTAGTCGGATCAAATATACAAAATAAACAAGACAACACATCAATACCTATTTCTGGTATAAACATCTAGGTCCTGAAACCTAGGTCTAGACAAAACATTTAATTCTCATAACACATAACACTTATGGTCTCTTTAATTTTTTTTAAAAATCATATAAATCGTTTTCACCTCGAGAAAATGTTTAGACTTCGCTCTAGAAGTCATTTTAGGCATAGCTATACCTAATTAAAATCATTTAATAGTATAGACTTTATTGCCAAAGCAATTCACAGTCATATACTAATTATTTAGCAACATCATTTGCTAAATCTTTTAAACCGGTTAAACGTCAACTTTAACTCTTTTAAAGTCCTTTTTAAACGTTTAACTTTACTTTTAAAATCTCATTTTAAAAGTCTTTGGTTTAGGTTTAAAAATATTTTAGGTTTGGTCAGACAACACGTCGAGTTACGAGGCAAAAATATCTCGGAATCGCCCCTCGAAAGTCCGATAATTAAATCCGAAAAAGTCCCCACGTGAGCGTCGCGCCAAGTCACTGTGCGTCCGCACGTGACTGGGTGTGCGTTCGCACAGCCAGCTGTGCGTTCGCACAGTTGACTAGTTGTGCGTTCGCACAGCTAGTGCTGTGCGAGCGCACAGCAGGCCTGTCCCGGGAATTTCGATTCCCGGGCTATTCCGACGAGCTATAAATTTTAAAACGCTGCAAAAACGCTATTTTAACGTTCTAGTTCACATATACGCAATCGAATTATAATTCGGACGTATAAATCGATCGTTCGATACGGTAACTGTTTATAAACGAATATATTCGAATTATATCGAAATATATTAAAATATACGTTTAATGCGGATTTAGTACCTCGATTACTTGAGTAATCGTCGAAGAAATGGAGTTAGAATCGAGAAATGGACGGAACGGATCGGAATCGCCCAAAACCTAACTCACGTCCTCTGTTGAGAGGTAGCAGCTCATTTTTGCTTCGCAAAAAATAAGAAATGAGTCTCACTACTTATTTATCAAACTCATATAGCATATATATAAGGAAAGGTTAATTTATCGCTTTAACTCAAATTCTTAAATAGTCTTTCGTAGCTTAAACGAAAACGACTTTCGAATTTCGTAAAAGTTTACCCAAAAATCTAATAAAATCTAATAATAATTTTTATTCTTACCAACTTATATTTTATTTTTAATAAATCTCTAAAGATTTATTAGGTCCAAATTAGTCCCACTTGATTAAACTTTTTACGTCCAAATTTAATGAAACTTTGACGATAGCTTCGTCAAATTATTTCGCGAATAATGACACAAAAATTATTCGCTCGGGACTTATAAATTATTTTATTTCAATTTGAATTTACGAATAATATTTAATTAGTTAATAATTGAAAACTAATTAAAGTAAAAGTTTATGGATTAATTGGCCTTTTTCATTTCTTGCCGCCCACATCACACCGCCTCTCTACTTCTTCTTGTTATCTTTTTTTTCTTTTTAATATATAAATTTATATTTATATAAATATATCTCTTAACTTATATTCGTTAATAACTCGTTGAGACTTTTGAGTTTCGACATTTTAATTTCGAGGTTTTATCTGAAATATTAAACTCTCCTATAAGAGTGGTATATTGATATATTAATTATCAATATATTTTTATCTTACGACTCCAGTAGTATTACTTGTTCTATTAGTCCCGTCGTATTACTTTATTAAAATTTAAATCCTCGATTTAAATTTTAAACTCATATTATTACGATATAATTTTAGTGATACTTATAAATTAAATTTACATTTAAATTTAATTTACGTATTCTCGGCTAATAAAACATTTGCACGTAGCTTATAAAAATACGGGGTAATACATTCTTTCCCCCTTATATAAATTCGTCCTCGAATTTACATACACTTTTTCTTTTACTTATATAGCCAACAATACTTTTTTATATTTCTCGTTCTATGTTTTTCACAGCATAAACATTATTGTCGCGGTCTGTGGCATAACTGCTGTTGACTATAGCACAGTGTAGCACAACTCACTAACGACGTTTAGTCTATTAACTTTTCGCACTTCTACTTTACTTGTCCTTATATACCGTATACTTTCTGCTACTAGTATATGAACACTGGTTATCTAAACCTTGCAGTTCTTCTCTAACTGCAGCTCATATCTCTCATCGCTTTACATCTCATCTCACTTTTCTTTCACTTATAGGTTCCTAACCTATAACCTTGACTTCTGTTATCAGAAATCTTTATACTTATTAACTTCGTGTTATTTCCTTATGTTATTTCACTTCGACCTACTTTGGCTACCCAGATCGCTTATCCCGAAGCGTCTGTTTACCAAATAAATTTGGTATTCTTATAGTTGGAAATGCGTTCTACAACTTCCGTTTAGACTTCGAGTTAAGATTCTTTCTCGAAAGTCTCGAAAATCGATCTCAAAGTTGCCTCTTCGATCTAATTTTGAAAGACTACAAACAGTGCCGTCATGGCTATTGTCGAAACCAATGAACCAAGCATTTAAACCAGTCGTTTTCCAAATAATATTTCATATTCATATAATTTAACCTCCAATCTACAACTTCCGTGAAGAGTCGAACTTAATCCGACCTCTTTTCAGTTTCTGAATTCGTCCTTGAAGTTGGCTACTAGCCATACTTGTATTTTTTATACATCTTGTTACTTTTCATTTTTGTTGTACTTCTTTACAGACAGTACAAATTTTGAATTCACTTCTGGGATATCAACTTATTATTAAGTCTTATGATATCACCTTTGAATTCACTCTCCTTTTACTCCTTTAACTTTCTAGTTCACTGTTTATTATTGGTCGTACATTTTATTGTACCTTTTTATAACTAAGATTTTTAATCTTATTATAAATTTGATTCACATCTTTTACTCGTTTTGGGGTAATGTTGATTAAGTATTTTAATCTTTAACTTTACCCTTCATATCTGTTTGAACTGTTGTTCACTAGCAGACTATTCATCCTTTACCTCTCTTATGATTCTATATCTTGTATAGAATGTATACTAACTCCTTATCAATTTATAGTAACTTCCTATTACATATTGAATTATTTGGTTCCTCTCACTAATGATGTGGTCATCTAGGTGTAGGTGTAAGTTATAGCCTAACTATCTTCCCGTAGAACACCTTCTAACTTGCTCCACAGTCACCGCAAAACTATACTTCCGCCACTAGTTTTCGGTATTTCTGTCACAACCCAAATTATTGAGCCGAGACCTGCGCTAGGGAACGGGAGTGGTAGATCCGGAACCCGTAGCAAGCCTAAATCCACTATGAATATTTCGCGAATTAAAAACATTTTCAGAAAACCTTTTAAAACTTTACCATTATAAATATCAAATTATCTTTATTGCTTTCTGAAAACCATTACAAATCAGTCTTATAGACTAGGGTCTTACCGAGCGACATCTCATGTCCAGCACTCCCCTGCCTTTAATCAATATCTTGACCAATTCCAATCACGGCAATTGGTTAAAGTAATCAAACGGTTAATATATGATCTTTATTAGCAAATAATATATATACTTTTATATCAAATCAGAGTTGCCCACTTAAATATACCGTTTGAATTTAAACCTTACATTATATACAGACATCTACCGACTACTACAGCTCTATGAAGAAAACTTCCCTTGACATACTCTTTCACTATTGTAAACTTACGGAACGGGGAAAGGAAGTCCGTTCTTCAAAATGTTTTCACCTGAAGGAAACACTGTGAGGGGTCAGTATTTGGGAATATACTGAGTGAGTTCATACATTTACTAATAAGTATTCAAATAAAACATAAAACGATATTCAATCGTATGCAACCAAGTACGAGATCCGATTGAAACCTTAGTTCTCAAACATACTAATCATCAATCAAGCAACCCAATCATTAATATCAAATTGTGAGTCCAACTCACTGGTGGGTCCAACCCACTAGATACGGGGACTCCGGTTACACCGTAACCGAGTGCTCGCTCGTATCGAACTATACCTCAAATCTCAAATTTCATAATCATAATCAGCTCTTAGCTGTATCAATTCAAAACTGGTGATCACGCAGTCCTATTGTCGCTCAATAGGTAGCACGTTCCATCAGATCAATACTGGTTTCAAATCAAGCGTATGCGCAATGCATATAAACATTTCACATATAAAACATGCAATTCAAACATAAAGCAATATAAAATAATTGCTTGAATAAATACTTTAAAAGCAAATCGTATAAACTCACAGTGACCGCTTATTCCAAAAATACTCCAGTGTTCAGAAACGTCTAGCTCCCTGAGCTCCTGGTCCAGCGGCTCCTTGCCTCGCCGGATCTAAAACTATCTTAAAATAATTGACTCACGTCAAAATCCTATTCTAAGATTGACTCTAGATTCGAGACACGACACATTACTCTATCGATTATCGTACTTCTCACATATATCCCGATAAACGATGTCTAATTCGTTTACGGTTCAAAATATCCTTTTTAAAATCAAATCTCTTTTAACCTCGTTAGGTTAACGTACTAACTTAATCGATATTCAATTGATTTCAATCTCGATACGCAAACACAGAACAAGGTCTCAAAACAATACGATAGGACGAAAGGATCCAGGTGCACGTTCGTGCATTGGGGTGCACGATCGTGCACGTCCTGCTGGTGCACGTTCGTGCACCACACACAAGTGCACGTTCGTGCACCTCGTGTGCACGATCCCCGGAATCGTTTTCCGGAGCGTTCCGACGTGCTATTAGCGTAATAACGCTGCAAACTCATCCAAAACCCTTATTCTAAGCTTTAAACGCTATAAACCAATCCTAATATCAATTAAAACGATATAATCGTTTCATGGCCTAAAACTTTGAATCGATATAACTCAAAATATATTCGTCTAAACGATAGAACGTCAAGCTTACCGTGATTACCCATTGAAATCTGATCGATTCGAGCTATAGAACGTCGGAAACGGACGAGAAACGGAAACCGCGCGACGAACCGTACGAAAACGGCGAGAGAAAGGAAAAGAAGAAGATGAAGTCTAATGAAGCTTCTAGCATATCCTTCGTATTGAAGGTTTTATATATATTTGGCCAAATGTCACTTTTAGTCTTTGAACTCTTTAACTTAAACCAATTCTCTATTAAACTTTCTATTTTAACTTAACGATTACTTATTTACTTTAACTCAATTACGTTCGTATTATTTATATCCAAATAAATAATACGATTCTAAAATTATTATTTTCCATCAAAAATCTTTTAATTGCTATTTTCGAATTTAATTGGCTAATTTACACTTTAGCCCTTAAACTTTTCAAAATTTACAATTTAGTCCTAAATGCATCCGCGTCCAAATTTTAAAAGGTCTCTAATTGACCCGAAACTTTTATCACAAATATTATTAAATATTTCGCGGACCTTGGCGAAATAATTCTTATCTCGGGATTTATAATTTATTTTATATTAATTTCCGAGGTTATTTCCTTAATTCCCGCTAATCTGCGCAATATCTATTATTCTATATTCCCGATATAATTAAATTAAATCCTTCTTAATTTAATTTATCAAAATTCACGACACGTGGCACGACTTAATTATTCTAAAACATATGGGGTATTACATTCACCCCCCCTTAAAATAAATTCGTCCTCGAATTTAAAACTTTAGCCACGTATTTAGGGTAAATTAGTACGAATATTTTTACCTCATATCTTCATCTATTGCTTACGTGTACTTTTCTTACGGACTAACTTCTTCAAGGAGCTTTTACCTTAGGTTCCTTGTTTATCCGCAACTTTCATACTTGCATGTTGTTGCTCTTTACTGGTTTTTCTTCGTACGATAATTCTTCGGTCATCTACACAGCTTGCAGTTGAATCGTTCGAGAATCATCTCCACAACTTGCAATTGAATCATTCGAGAAGGACTAGATACATCTTTCTCGGGATAACTTGATAAATTTTCTGATAGCGGGGTCGTGTTCAAACGTTATTGTCATCCGCTGCATTGCACGCTTACCTCCTTTTTCATGTATTTGACGTCGTTTGGATACGACTATCACTAATCCTTTTTAACTTTCTTTTGGTAGATTCCTTTCTTTGCGTAGTTCAATTCACTTACTGAAAGTAAGTGCTCTGCTTACGGCGTATCGCGGTCGCTCTTTTTACTGGAATTTCTGACTATTTCCTTCTTTATTCTCTTACTACTTTACTCACAGGTTTTAGCGACCTCATTTCTTGTGAATACTATAAATTGCCATCTTCATAACCCCTCACGTTCATTGAACTTCTGTGTTTTATCGTTTCTTATCGGCTTACTACTTACTTGCATGTAGCAAGATTCCTTGCTTGCATTACTTAAATTACTTGTCCAAAGTAATTATCTCACATCTAGCTCTACTAATCTTACTCTTCTATTATGTCCTTATGGAAGTGGTTTTACTTGGGCTAGGGGAAACCTCTTCAAAATGTTCGTTTTTGTTATACTATCCATATACGTTTTCCTGAACTTATATCGTCTAAATCCATATTTCCTTTTTGCACTTCATGATTTCCTAATCTCATGAAGTTGAATGCACTTTTGGCATTACTTGATATGTTTAGCATCTGCCTTTTCTGACGTGTCTTATTTCTCGATCTTTCGATTCCATTCAGTTCTCTGGATAGTATTACTTTCTCTTCATTTGAGATTCTATTTCTAATTTCCAAATTCGTAATTTAGTTTTGTAGCCTATACTTGTCAATGGCTACAAGCATTCCTCATGCTTCTTTGATCTACCTCTCGAGGTATCGTTGTTCTTTCATATTCTTTCAATAGTTTCTTATATTAGTGACTTATTGTTTTCATTAGACATTCTTTATCTAATGACACTTAATGTTAATCCAATATTAATCCTTACATTGTTATACTCTCATGTCATTACTGTTCTTATAGATTCTTGAATAATTCTGGTTCGATCATTCATTAGCTCTTTGGTTACAGAAAGTATTGGACTTCATTAGTTAGTCTGGCTATTTATCTCTTTATTACTTTGATAGGTACTTTGCCTCTTTTCTATTATAAGTCCTTTGTTAAAACCATTCACTTTACGTTGGTTTATGAATTCGTAGATAGCTTACGCTCGAAATCGTAAAAATGACGTTTATAAACTTCTATAATAACCCTATCGTAGCTTAACTCCCTTTTGTACATCGCTGTCTCGCTTTATTCGTTTTTTGTAACATCCTTATCCGAGCATCTTCGTTCGTAACATATTACGTATCCTAAGTGTTAACTTACTTCGATCTATTCACCAGTCCTAAAATATGGAACTCTTAATTCGTATATGTCTGGTACAATCTTCGTCATGAAACGTGTGCCATCCTTTCACATGTAGCGTTCATGTCTTCCTTTGAAAGTCATTATCAAACTTGCATAGCTATCGTACTATACTCTTCGCGTTTCATCCTTCCTATTCTTTATTTTGTTGGTCAGAATGCCCAACCGCAAAGCTCGTTGCACGAATTTCCAACTCCTTAATATATTCCACGCAACATATAATTCGTCTTTTGCTTTATTAATCCTATGTGTCATTCCATTCACATCTGATACATATCTTACGTCTTTACTTCTTATATTCTCATAGTATGTTGGCTAGATTGGTTATTTCTAGCCGTACAAGTCTCCTATGAATAGTCTTATGAAGCTGTCGCTTAGTCCTCCGTTCGACGATCGCAACGGTCAACTCCTAGTCCACCTTGTTAAGAATATTGTACTCCAATATTAAACCGATCTGACGGTTCAATCAAAAGATATGTTGGTTTAACAATCTTCTGATATCGCGTAAAACTTGCGTCATCCATACATAGAGATTGTCTTCTGTCTCTAAGGTTTAAGCAATAGATCGAATACTATATTCAACTATCACTTTTTGCACTTTTATCGTCATACCATATAGGGTTCTAATTACTTCGTCTAAAGATAAAGACATCTTAGTTCACTAGTCAATGAATTTCACTTCACCATTCAAGCGTCTCTTACCATTCTACCTTATAATAGATCTCGGACCTATGACTATCTTCGTGTCCTTCCGAGGTATAAATTCTTGCTCGTGTTCTCGTACACGTTCCTTGTACCTTCGAGAGTTGCTTGTAGGTAGATCTCGAATATTTCCCCTTTCGTTACAGAGTTCCAGTCTAGGTCTACTCACATTAAAACAATTATGGTTGCAACCATTTCGAAATCTTTGAAATCCAAAGAAACTGACTCTTTTACAAAATTCATATTTAAATTCTTTATGCTTTAGTAGAATTGAGCACTAGGGTGATGACGTCTCTCATCCCCAAAGAGTTGCCATAACTTACCCCTTATCTGAGCATAATGCATATGATGCATGTCCTACTAATGTATGGATTCATTTCTTGTTGTTTTGATTTAATGTGTATGTAGTGATGCAATTCTATTCATGTCATGGCAATAGTATATTACTATATCGAATCTAGGCACAATTATACTTTTAAAATCATTAAAATAACTAATCTTTGTAAATCACAAATCTTTCACCTTGTAAGTTCTCTAAACCTTAAACTCTGTAACTCGGGAAATTCTTCCATTCTCTGAATCCACGCCTTGTTATCTATCATCTCTTAGCGCTTATCTCACGTGACTTTGACGGTATCGTTATACCATTCGATGTTTAGTATACTAGCCTCGTCGTTGAATCGTATAATGTTGACTATCCACCTTGTACGGGAGCATTCGAAATGATCATATAATATATCGATCATTCTTACGTAAGCAGAATACTTTCGCATACGTATAACGTCTATCAATCCTATCGATCATATTAACAGACTCAGATCGTAAGGTGAAGAGTTAAAATCTTAAGATCAAACGAAAACTGATCAAGACATGACTCGAATCCCTATGTGCTGCAGTAGTTCCTAGGTAGACTCACACATAAAACAGTGGTATCCTGAACCAACTGTTTGAAATCATATATTAGCAGAGGTAACTGGACCAACTGCTCTGATACCACAACTGTCACGACCCAAATTATTGAGCCGAGACCGGCGCTAGGGAACCGGAGTGGTAGCTCCGGAACCCGTAGCAAGCGTAAATCCACTATGAATTTTTCGTGAATAAAATATATTATTTTATATAAAACATTTTCAGAAAACCTTTTTAAACTTTACCATTATAAATATCAAATTATCTTTATTGCTTTCTGAAAACCATTACAAATCATTCTTATAGACTAGGGTCTTACCGAGCAACATCTCATGTCCAGCACTGCCCTCCCTTTAATAAATATCTTGACCAATTCCATTCACGGAAATTGGTTAAAGTAATCAAACGGTTAATATATGATCTTTATAAGCAAATAATATATATACTTTTATATCAAATCAGAGTTGCCCACTTAAATATACCGTTTGAATTTAAACCTTACATTATATACAGACATCTACCGACTACTGCAGCTCTACGAAGAAAACTTCCCTTGACATACTCTTTCACTATTGTAAACTTCCGGAACAAGGAAAGGAAGTCCGTTCTTCAAAATGTTTTCACCTGAAGGAAACACTGTGAGGGGTCAGTATATGGGAATATACTGAGTGAGTTCATACATTTACTAATAAGTATTCAAATAAAACATAAAACGATATTCAATCGTATGCAACCAAGTACGAGATCCGATTGAAACCTTAGTCCTCAAACATACTAATCATCAATCAAGCAACCCAATCATTAATATCAAATTGTGAGTCCAACTCACTGGTGGGTCCAACCCACTAGATACAGGGACTCCGGTTACACCGTAACCGAGTGCTCGCTCGTATCGAACTATACCTCAAATCTCAAATTTCATAATCATAATCAGCTCTTAGCTGTATCAATTCAAAACTGGTGATCACGCAGTCCTATTGTCGCTCAATAGGTAGCACGTTCCATCAGATCAATACTGGTTTCAAATCAAGCGTATGCGCAATGCATATAAACATTTCACATATAAAACATGCAATTCAAACATAAAGCAATATAAAATAATTGCTTGAATAAATACTTTAAAAGCAAATCGTATAAACTCACAGTGACCGCTTATTCCAAAAATACTCCAGTGTTCAGAAACGTCTAGCTCCCTGAGCTCCTGGTCCAGCGGCTCCTTGCCTCGCCGGATCTAAAACTATTTTAAAATAATTGACTCACGTCAAAATCCTATTCTAAGATTGACTCTAGATTCGAGACACGACACATTACTCTATCGATTATCGTACTTCTCACATATATCCCGATAAACGATGTCTAATTCGTTTACGGTTCAAAATATCCTTTTTAAAATCAAATCTCTTTTAACCTCGTTAGGTTAACGTACTAATTTAATCGATATTCAATTGATTTCAATCTCGATACGCAATCACAATCGTGCACTTTTGTGCACGATCCCCAGAATCGTTTTCCGGGGCGTTCCAACGTGCTATTAGCGTAAAAACGCTCCAAACTCATCCAAAACGCTTATTCTAAGCTTTAAACGCTATAAACCAATCCTAATATCGATTAAAACGATATAATCGTTTCGCGGCCTAAAACTTTGAATCGATATAAATCAAAATATATTCGTCTAAACGATAAAACGTCTAGCTTACCATGATTACCCGTTGAAATCTGATCGATTCGAGCTATAGAACGTTGGAAACGGACGAGAAACGGAAACCGCGCGACGAACCGTACGAAAACGGCGAGAGAAAGGAAAAGAAGAAGATGAAGTCTAATGAAGCTTCTAGCATATCCTTCGTATTGAAGGTTTTATATATATTTGGCCAAATGTCACTTTTAGTCCTTGAACTCTTTAACTTAAACCAATTCTCTATTAATCTTTCTATTTTAACTTAACGATTACTTATTTACTTTAACTCAATTACGTTCGTATTATTTATATCCAAATAAATAATACGATTCTAAAATTATTAATTTCCATCAAAAATCTTTTAATTTCTATTCTCAAATTTAATTGGCTAATTTACACTTTAGCCCTTAAACTTTTCAAAATTTACAATTTAGTCCTAAATGCATCCGCGTCCAAATTTTAAAAGGTCTCCAATTGACCCGAAACTTTTATCACATATATTATTAAATATTTCGCGGACCTTGGCGAAATAATTCTTATCTTGGGATTTATAATTTATTTTATATTAATTTCCGAGGTTATTTCCTTCATTCCCGCTAATCCGCGCAATATCTATTATTCTATATTCCCGATATAATTAAATTAAATCCTTCTTAATTTAATTTATCGAAATTCACGACACGTGGCACGACTTAATTATTCTAAAACATATGGGGTATTACAATTTCCAAGGTTAATTAGACTTCTTAACCTCTTTCCCACATACATATTCTCCTTATTCACAGCTATCAGTTATTATAATTGTACTATAGCTGTTACTATCGCATTTAATTAATTGACTATCAACTTTAGCTCCGCTTTCAAACATTTCACTTTGAAAACAAAATGTATATTAAACATTTTTCTACTTTATGTTGGCCATACTTTACACATTTCTGTCCCGACATTGAAAATACATATACATTACATGTATATTCCGTTACCAGCTAGCCAAGACCGCACAGTTATAAGGCTCGGTTCTCGAAATTTTCATCTTTTGAAACTACTATCTCATCACAGTTTTCAAATTCATTTATATACATATATGGAGCTTATGTTGATAATTCAAAGTTAATTAAAGTTTACACTTCTTATCTTTGTTACTTGCACCTTTGGCTCAATGCCAAAATTCACGCAAGTTATACAACCATCTCTTCGTCTTTGAGCATCGTTTGCCTCTCCGTTCGACGATCTCAACGGTTAAAACTTAAATAACCGTCCTGGGACTATCATACCCCAATATCAAACCGATCTAACGGTTCGATCATATGGTATTTGGATTTTACTTTACCCTATTAGTTTCCAGAAAACTTTTGAAACTTACTCCTTCAATTCACTATCTCCATCTCATTTGCACCTTGATAACATTTTTACCTAATGTTGGTTCAAGGTTTATATACTTTTTTTTACGTATATTATTTAGTCATTATTTGTTTTATTAATCATTTTCTTAATGAATATCTATTAAGACGACTTAACAACTCGGTTAATCGTTAACATATTCATTGATCCTCTTCATTCATTTTAGAACTAGAAGCGTACCTACTCGGTTCTGAGAATACTAATACTTTCTTTTACCATCTTTCTTTTAGATGTTTCGTTCTTGTTATCAATTAAGTGCTGAGGTTTACTCCTCTCAGACTTATTAATTATGGTTTATCTAACCACTCCTATGGATTCATGAGATATATCCATTACTGACATATGTTCTGTTTGTAAGACTGATCTCTAATCCGTTTAATTAAACACGTACGTATGACTTTGTTCACATATAGTTACTTGAAGTCAAACTAACCGAGTCGTGTTCCGTTAGATCCTACTCTCTTATCTTAATCGTGACAAGTTACTATTGTCTACACTATTGTCTACTCTTGAACTTTTATTCACCATAAAAGTTCACCACTAGACTTATACTAGTCTACACCTGAGTAAGAATATAAATTCTCACCCACTCTAGTCTTTCCGTACTTTCATTAATCTCTAATGTCTCGGTATGGAACATTAGAATTTAGGTCTTTATTATTTATTGTTTATAATAAAAACTGTTATTATTTATCCCTTTTTCCCATCTACCTTGTCACTATCACAGAGTTTTCGTTTGAACAAATACAGTTTTGTCTCGCGTACACTGACACTCAACAATTTCAAATCAATTTGGTAGACAAATATAATTTATCTCATCTGAGACAATTATAATTTGTCCTGCCTGCAGACCTTTTTAAATCTCACTTTTCAAACAAATTTGTGAATTCTCAAATTGACGGTTCAAAACTATTTTCATACAATTGTGCTTCAGGGTGATGACATCTCTCATCCCCAAGGAGTTGCTATCTTAATTCACTGTTCTTTGATATACTGATATATCAAGATATATGATGCATGCCCTAGTCAAAATCATTTTATGTATATATATGATATATATAAAATTCAGGTATGCTTCTTCTATAGTGATTTTCGCAACATGCACCTTTAATGCATCTGAGCACAATTATACGTTCAACTGTAAAAACAAAACTTTAACAAGTTCCTTTCAAACTACTTCTCTGTGTCATTTCAAGGTTTTCTAATACTCACATTAGGATTTATTGTTCTTTATTTAACATTTATCTTTTATGTTATTATTCATCGTCGGGCTGTTTATTAACAACTATTATTCATTAGTATGTTTGTTCTTGTTTAAGGATATTCTCTATCTGTATTTTATATTTTCTAATTTTAGTATCTCATACTAAACACATAAACGTACTTAACTTAAACATAAGACACATATCTAAATGATACCTGAGGATGATTGTTGAGGAGGTCGTGCCTCTCGAATCATCGGACCTTTTCCTCGTCTGTATAGGGGTTTAACTATCCCTTTCTGGATACTTCTCAGATGGTTCGTCTTTTCTAAATCCTTCTCGTGCCTAAATCATGTATAGGCTGATGTGGCTGCAGAATCAGACTCTGACTCCTCACTATCATCAGAGCTATCCTGATCCTCCACATACCCTTCCATATCCTCTGGTCTGATAACATCATCATCTGTATCCTCCTTTAATGGATTACAAGGCATAACTGGCTGATCAACAAACCATGTAGATCAAGCACAACATGCGGTTGAGCTCGACTAGGCTCAAACATGATGAATCACATGTAGCCATAACACGAGTAGCCGTTATCTAAATTATAGTAAAACACTTTTTTTTATATCATGTAACACCGTCTGAACACATATAAAATAAAACACATAGCAATCACACATATTGTTAAGAGAAAATCTAACTATTTTCTCGAACAAACGATTCTTCTATAATGTTTGCCTCGTTCTGTATTCGAACAGAATCATCTTCTTTAAATATTGGTCAATTGATCTGACCATTGCGTACTACTCTAATAGCGCGTCTCGAACACAGGAACATCTCACATGTTCCCTCATTAACAACGTGTTTCAAACACAAGAACATCTCATATATTCCTGATCAAACATCATATATACACTACACAAGTATACGGACTGCTACTTATAGCTGAAGGTTTTCAACAACTGAAAACTGATCAAGACATGACTCGAATCCTATGTTGCTGCAATAGTCTACTAGGAATCCCCACAATTTCTAACACAACTTACTCAACAGTATCAGCAACAGTACTTCAGATGGTCGAGTACTCAAAATGTGGCTCTGATACCACCTTTGTCACGACCCAAATTCCACCCTAATTCAAGTCACGACCGGCGCTAAGGAATGGGAATGGTTGTTCCGAAACCCGTAGCAAGCCTAGGACCTATAGAAATTTTTTGCAAATATTATTAGTGGATCGTACCCCGCGTACGATCCATTTTGAGAAAACACCGTTAAAACTTTTCTTGTTTAACGCAAACACATTTCTAAAATAAAATATATAGGCGAAATATGGTTTCAGAAGTACTGGTTGGATAACCTTGTTATCTCAACCCTCGCTTCCTTCTGAAAACCTGGCGTGGTGATTACTGGAAACCAGGGACTTATCTTTCGCTTGCCTTAACACACAGGCAGCCCTATTCCCAACCACACACCACTGTTAATATGTTTAATAAAATAAGCGGACACCTTGCATCTCGCAACGGTGGTATTAAACATATTAAAATACACAGCGGATCGGTTACACATAGCCGGCGTATATAAAACATACTGTTTTTGACCCTCACAAAAACACACGAGGCCGACTCAGTAACTAGATAAAATATGCCACTAAACAGCCACTTAGAAGGTATACACATGCACTAGATCCTATCAGAGTATCTAAACAAAGGACTAGTGGCACGACTGCTGGCACATTACACTTATACTATTGCAGCATACTAAGAGTACAAAATCCTATGTACATTACCAAAGAAAAGCTTTCCTGAAGAAGGGATGTGGAAGCTCGACTGACCTCAAAGCTCATTTCCAGAAAATGGGATAACAACAACGGTGTCAGAAATATAAATATTTATGAATGAGTAAACAGTTTACAGGTAAATACCAAAATCGCATCATATATATAAAACAGTTATATATAAAAAATATTACCAATTTATCGATCCATTTGAAACCCTAGTCCACAATTGTCCTAACAGACACACTAATCTCATGAGATTATAAACAATAGAATAAAGACCGTGAACTGAATCACTGCAGTCCAATTATGTATCTCTGGTACCTGGACCGTAATCAGAAACTGCCTTCGCGGTTTATTCCACGACCGTAACTGTATTACTTCTGTCTCAGGGTTTACCCGTGAAGTCAGGGCATTTAATTTTCCAATGACTTACACGACATGCATACCTCTATACCTCGACAGAAGTACATCTAAAAATCGGTGTTGGAGATCACGCAACCCTATTGTCGCCCAATAGGTAGCTTGTTCCAATGGACCTTTCTTGGCTAAGTTATACTACTGCGATTTATGGATTTAAAACAGTTGAATACTGATATTCAAAAGTAAACATGTACACTCCCAGTATTGCTAAGTTACTACTTAGCATCGTCGTAGGTGTGACAGACTCCCCTGAGTCCTGGTCTGACTGCTGGACAGCTAGTCGGATCAAATATACAAAATAAACAAGACAACACATCAATACCTATTTCTGGTATAAACATCTAGATCCTGAAACCTAGGTCTAGATAAAACATTTAATTCTCATAACACATAACACTTATGGTCTCTTTAATTTTTTTAAAAAATCATATAAATCGTTTTCACCTCGAGAAAATGTTTAGACTTCGCTCTAGAAGTCATTTTAGGCATAGCTATACCTAATTAAAATTATTTAATAGTATAGACTTTATTGCCAAAGCAATTCACAGTCATATACTAATTATTTAGCAACATCATTTGCTAAATCTTTTAAACCGGTTAAACGTCAACTTTAACTCTTTTAAAGTCCTTTTTAAACGTTTAACTTTACTTTTAAAATCTCATTTTAAAAGTCTTTGGTTTAGGTTTAAAAATATTTATTTAAAATATTTTAGGTTTGGTCAGACAACACGTCGAGTTACTAGGCGAAAATATCTCGGAATCGCCCCTCGAAAGTCCGATAATTAAATCCGAAAAAGTCCCCGCGTGCGCGTCGCGCCAAGTAACTGTGCGTCCGCACGTGACTGGCTGTGCGTTCGCACAGTTGACTAGCTGTGCGGGCGCACAGCAGGCCTGTCCCGCGAATTTCGATTCCCGGGCTATTCCGACGAGCTATAAATTTTAAAACGCTGCAAAAACGCTATTTTAACGTTCTAGTTCACATATACGCAATCCAATTATAATTCGGACGTATAAATCGATCGTTCGATACGGTAACCGTTTATAAACGAATATATATTCGAATTATATCGAAATATATTGAAATATACGTTTAATACGGATTTAGTACCTTGATTACTTGAGTAATCGTCTAAGAAATGGAGTTAGAATCGAGAAACGGACGGAACGGATCGGAATCGCCCAAAACATAACTTACGTCCTCTGTTGAGAGGAAGCAGCTCATTTTTGCTTCGTAAAAATGAGAAATGAGTCTCACTACTCATTTATCAAACTCAGGAAAAGTTAATTTATCGCTTTAACTCAAATTCTTAAATAGTCGTCCGTAGCTTAAACGGAAACGACTTCCGAATTTCGTGAAATTTTACCCAAAAATCAAAGAAAATATAATAAGAGTAAAAGTATAATTTTTATTCTTATCCGACTTGTATTTTATTCTTAATAAATCTCTAAAGATTTATTAGATACAAGTTAGTCCCACTTGATTAAACTTTCTACGTCCAAATTTCATGAAACTTTGACGATAGCTTCGTCAAATTATTTCGCGAATAATGACACCAAAATTATTCGCTCGGGACTTATAAATTATTTTATTTCAATTTGGACTTACGAATAATATTTAATTAGTTAATAATTGAAAACTAATTGAAGTAAAAGTTTAGCGATTAAAATTGGCCTTTTTCATTTCTTGCCGCACACATCATACCGCCTCTCTAATTCTTCTTATCATCTTTTCTTTTTTTTTTCTTTTTAATATATATATTTATTTATATATATATATATATATATCTCTTAACTTAAATTCGTTAATAACTCGTCGAGATTTTTGAGTTTCGACATTTTAATTTCGGTGTTTTATCTGAAATATTAAACTCTCCGATAAGAGTGGTATATTGATATATTAATTATCAATATATTGTTATCTTACGACTCCAGTCGTATTCCTTGTTCTATTAGTTCCGTCGTATTACTTTATCAAAATTTAAATCCTCGATTTAAATTTTAAACTCCTATTATTACGATATAATTTTAGGGACACTTATAAATTAAATTTACGCTTAAATTTAATTTACGTATTCCCAGCTAATAAAACCTTTACACATTGCTTATAAAAATACGGGGTATTACAGTTTCGTAACGTTTGTAAACGTTTTGCTTAAATCGCTAAAAAAGTGAAACGTTTGGATTTGTTTCGTAACGTTTTAAACGTTTGGCTTAAATTGCTAACAATGTGAAATGTTTGGATTTGTTTACGTTTTAAATGTTTGGATTTATTTTGTAACGTTTGTAAACGTTGGCTTAAATCACTAAAAGGGTGAAACATTTGAATTTGTTTCGTAATATTTTTAACGTTTTGTTTTATTTCGTGATAACTAGTCGATTGGGGGCGTGTCTTAGGTCCGAAGATTTTTTCTAGGGTGTACCTGAAAACCACAACACAACCGTTAAAAGGGAGCCGGAAGGTTATTTTGGCCAACCGCTTTGACGGTCAAGTCAATAAGAGTTTTAGTGAGAGAAAGAAGAAGAAGCGAAAGGAGTTAAGAGTTGAGAGAAAAAGAGAATTAACCATTTTACCTACTTTTTCCTTGTCTTTTATACTATAACTTTGTTCCTCTTTGTCTAGGCCTACAAGTAAGATGCAATTTTCTTTGTCTATGTAGAGAATGTTGGAGATGTCAGAGTATCTTTTGTCAGACTTTGTCTCTGTAATTAGGACGGCACTTTCTCGGTTGGCAGAGATTGCTATTAGGCTTTGAGGGGTCTTCTTTGGATGGCCGAGTAAAGCCTTTATGTATGACTTTTATTGGTGTACCGAGGTGGTGTCCGGTTCGGTTAATGCCGAGTTTTGCCTTTGCTATTTGTTTGCTTTGTTCTCCCAGCTGTGTGATGTCGGTTAAGTTCCTTTTTTGAGATTTTTCCACCTATCTAGTTATCACTAGTGCCCCCAGTCTTTACGGATATTTATGTCTATGTTCGGTTTATTTTTACTGTATTCGGTTTTTTCTTGTTCGGATTTGACCTTGTTTGGTCGTTACTATTTGATGTCCTTTGAGTTGCTTACTTGTTTTAACGTTTTGTTGACATGTGTCTTTCATTTACTGCCGTCTGTTGACATCTTTTTTCCACTAGCACATTTATAAAGGCGTCGTTTCAGTTACCCCGCTTCGGTTTCTATATGAACTCCCATTTTTTCATTTAGCTAGTTTTGTTTTTTCTTTCTTTGCTCTCTACTTCCTCTTGCTTCTGCTTTCTTGGAGTTTGATTCTCTACTTTCGAAGATTTCTTCAGTAAGTTCTTCTTTTTCTTTCCTTTTTGATCCTCTTTGCTGTTGGTTTTTCTACTTTTTCTGTTTTTTCTTCGTGTTCTTGGGGTTTATTACCTCTAGGTTGGTATAGTTGGCTTGGGTGATTTGATTTTAGCTATTTTTTCTTCTCGGTTAGAGTAATGTCTTCTGTGGAGGATTTCCAGAACTTAGTTGATGAGGTACATGGGGATGATGAGGGGGGGGTCGGATAAGTAATCCCCTAAGAATAATGATGAGGCAGAGCAGTCCAACTCAACTGAGGAAGATTTTTTTTATCTTTCTAAGACAAATAGAGTAGAGGCCGGTTGCTTGGAAGCGACCTCCTGTGTTCGGCCAAGACGAATAAGGCTTAGGAGTAGTAAAACTGCTGAGAGCTGCAAGGTTAGGATGGAAATTACCTTAGCCGAGCTAAACCAAGGTTATATAGATTTTTTTATTTCCCAATTTAATTTACGTGAGGGTTTCAAATTCTATTTGTCTCCCCCTGGTTTGACCATAAACAGTCCGGTTGATCTGGATTTTGTAGTAATAAACGTAGAACACCTTCATTCCGTTGTACACATCCCCTTCCAAGCCGATTTGGTGGCTTTTCTAAAGTTATATAACATGCCCATTTGTCTATTTCAACCAAACGGTATTAGGCACTTCCTTTGTCTTCGAAAGTTATATCGGCAGCACAAGATTACTTTCTCGGTGGAATTCTTTGCTAGCATATATGGTCTTCTCTTCGGGGGTTCCCATGATTTTTCTTCCTTTAAGATCCTTAAATCTGATCCTAGGCATGTTATATAGAAGGTTTCTACCTCGGTTAAGAGGTTTAGGGAGGATTGGTTTCGTATTTGGCATCCGACCGTTTTTGTCGACTTGCCTCAGCGGTGGGTACATCCCCCGTAACTCTTCTAAAGCGGGATGCCGAAGGTGTCAAAAACTCATAAGCTTCTCCAGGATGTTTTGGAGACGACTGGTCCCTTAAATACCTATGCTATTATTCTTATACTGCCAATTGCTATGTTTGATCCTAAACGGGAAGGTTGTTCTCAGTTTTCAATCCCTTTTTTTTATTTTCTTTCGTTTTGTGTTTTTGCTGATGTGTCTTCTCGGTTTGTTTTTTTGCAGTGTTTAATATGGCTGCTTTTAATGCTGCTCGCCGAAAGGATGATGGTGGGGCTGTGAAAAATCCTTCAGCTACCGAGGTTGGGGGTGGAAGCAAAGCTGCTGGAAAGAAGCCTGTATCGGTTGCTCGGACTGTGACTGCTGCTAAGCCATTGTCTACAGTTCCTCCTCTGTCCAAGGCTGTAGAGAGGAAAGGTTTGGACAAGAGTAAAGAACATTTTTCTTTAGCTGGGGAAAAGGATGAGATTGTTCTTCCCAGCGTGCAGGATGTGGTCATAGGGGCATAGTCTTCCTTTTCTTTTGAGCAGGCTTTGGTCTCTTCTCCATCGAGGAAGAAGGTAAGGACTGAAGAGTTGGGGGAAAACGTGGTTAACCTGGATGATTTGAAACTTACTCCTCAGTTTCTTGCCCGCTACCTTAAGTCTAAGTCTGAGGAAGATACTGTTGATTCTTTGTCCATGTCGGTTTGCCTGGCGAAGATGGTCTCTCTGCCCCGAGATCGGGAAGCTCTTGTTATCACTTCCCAGAAGAATTATCTTGACACGAGTGTGTCTCTCTCCTTTTAGGTACGTTTAATTTTATTATTTTGTTTTGTTTTTTTGCATTATGCTTTTTCCTAAGCTTTTGTTCGGGTTTCTTTTCAGCTAATCAATCACCTATTGGGTGCTCGGTCTTTTCAAGAAGACTTGGCTGCACAAGCTTCTAAAAATCGGGAGAAATTGACAACCTCGGTGGCCGATTTAGAAAAGGAGCAGCTTCAAAGGGCCAACGTGGAGTCTGTTTTGGCTAACAATACTGAAAAGTTCTATGCTAGAATTGAGGAGTTGAATAAAGAGCTTGCTGACTTGGTTAAGAAGAGGAATGAGCTTGCTCTCGTGAGAGATGCTGCGGAGAAAGAGAAGAAGAAGCTTCGAGGCCGATTGACTGATGAGTTTGCTAAGGAGAAAGCGGATTTGCATAAGACCATCAACGATCATCATAAGAGTTACATGATGCTTCATGATATTCTTGATGACACTACCAAGATTGTTGAGACTTAACGAGATGATCTGATGGTCGAGTTCGCAAAACTTACTGATGCTATGCAGGATGATCATAAAGAGCGTGTTCGACCTCTTCTCCGACATGGGGTTGATCAATCCTGTTTGTACTTGGATATGGACGGCATGTACCAGAAACTCCAAGATGAGCGAAAACTTGCTGAAGAGCGAAGTGCCGATGACTTTGAGGCTGTGCTGCGGAAGGAGCTTGAGGATAATGTTATTCCCTTTAAAGATGGTGTGGAGGTTGGAACTGATGACGGAGTGATTAGGTATCCTACTCTTCTGTTGGACGTTCGGCATTATGAGGAAGCTGGTTGAGTGAAGGAGGAGGTACCCCTTCTGGGCCTGGTCTGTCAGTGCCTGATGACGTTAGTAATGCTGTAATTGGCTAGTTCCGTACTAGACAGTTTATCTTTTTGTAACAGGGTGAATTTTTCCAAGTAATGTATTGGTTTTTTTTGGTTGTGTATGATTTAGTTTATTTTTTACTAATTTACCAAGTTTTGTCTCGGTTTTATGCTTTGTGTTTTTTATTGCTTCAATTTTTAGACTGTGTTTTGGATTGGTTTGGAGCATTTATTTGGCTTTGTTTTGCGTCGTGGCTCATATCGGTTAAAGTGATTACTTTGACTTGGTGTGAACTTTGGCTTTAATCTGTTAAAGAGATTTTTTTTACTTACTTTAAGCGATGGCTTAAATCGGTTTAAAGCGAGTTTTTTGGCATAGTTTAAGCCATAGCTTAAATCGGTTAATGTGATTGCTTTGACTTGTTTTAAGCTATGGCTTATCTCGGTTAAAGCGATTGCTTTGACTTGTTTTAAGCTATGGGTTATCTTGGTTAAAGTGATTTTTTTGACTTGTTTTAAGCTATGGATCATCTTGGTTAAAGCGATTGCTTTGACTTATTTTAAGCTATGGCTTATCTCAGTTAAAGCGATTGCTTTGACTTGTTTTAAGATGTGGCTTATCTCGGTAAAAGTGATTGCTTTGACATGTTTTAAGCTATGGCTTATCTCGGTTAAAGCGATTGCTTTGACTTGTTTTAAGCTATGACACATTTGCTTTTTCTTTTTCGTTTATTGATAGGGGGAAAACTTGTATTCTTGGCTACAACTGACTTTCAGTTGAATGCAAGTGAAAAAACCCCTGATAGACTCGATAACTTGAAACTTTTACTGATTGAACCTCATAAGAACTCTGGCATTCCAGGTTCTTGGTAAATCCCAACATAATGGACATGTTGATCAATCTTCCTGATGTTTCTGGTCTTCCCAGGGCTTTCGTTAGCAGTTGGTTTGTTCAGAATATCACCGAGTGGGCTTGAAAATATCTCTTTAGCTTTTCCACCGTTAACACAAGGGTGAATGCGAACTTCTCAATTTTGCTATATCTGAGATTGGGGCCTTTCAATAATTTGCTCGTATAGTATATCGATTTCTGCTCTCCTCCTTCTTCTTTGGCAATCACTGATGCTACTATCTTGTTGGTGACACTGAGGTATAAGTATATGATTTCTCTTGCTTCGGGCCTGCCGAGCAGTGGTGGTGAGCTCAGGAAATTTTTGAGCTCCTCGAAATATTTTTGGCATTCCTCATTCCTTTCGAAGTTTTTTTTACGTTTCTCAGTGTTTTGAAAATGGGAGACACCTCTTTGCGGAGTTTGACACAAATCCTCCGAGAGCTGTGAACCTTCCATTAAGTTTCTGAACATCTTTGGATATCCTTGGTGCTCTCATGTCTATGATTTCCTTTGTTTTTTTTTGGGTTCACTTCAATTCCTTTTTGGTAGATGAGAGGAAATTTCTTGTTGGAACTCCGAAAGCGCATTTATCCGGGTTTAATTTGAGCTTGTTTTTTAGCTTTTCGAAGACTTGTTCTAGGTCTATTGCGTGGTCTTCTATCTTTTTGGACTTGATGATGATGTCATCCATATAAACTACCATATTCCGACCGATTTGGTCCTTGAATACAAAATTCATCAACCGCTGATATGTTGCTCCGGCATTTTTCAAGCCAAAGGTCATTTGTTTGTAGAAGTAGGTTCCTTTTTCGGTTATGGAACTTGTATTTTCTTCATCATCTTTGTGCATCGGTATCTGGTGGTATCCTTGGGCTGCATCTATGAATGAGTAGACTTCGTAGCCACTAGTTGAATCGACTAACTGGTCGATGTTCGGTAGAGGGTAACTGTCTTTAGGGCATGCTCGGTTTAGATCTGTGAACTCTATGCATATTTTCCACTTCCCATTCGGTTTCCTGATGAGTACCACATTTGAAAACCATCCAGGGTAGTACACTCTTCTGATGAAGCCCGCTGCCAATAGTTTTTTCAACCTCGGCTCTGATAGCAATTTTTCTGTCAACTGCAAAAGCTCTTTTCTTTTGTTTCACCGGTTTGTGCGTTGGGTCTACATTTAGCTTATGTGAAATGATTGTCGGGTCTACCCCCTCTAGCTCTCCTTGTGTGTTAACGAATTCTATTTCATTTTTTATCAGTATGTTGATTATCTCTTCTTTTACCTTCTCATGTAACTCTGCGCCTATCATAACAGATATTGGGGTTGCTCCTGCCAGGCTCACTTTTATCCAACTTGCCATGTGGTTCAAGTTTTCCTTCATCCGAGTTTGCTATTTTTATTGTTTCTATGGCTAGTGCTTCTAAGATGTCTTTCATAGATATTAGGTAGCACATTTTTGCTATGTCTTGCCTCCCCGTGACTGTTACCACGCCTTTCTCAGTAGGAATTTTCATTGCCAGGTATTTGATACATGTGACTGCCTCGGTGCTGTATAGCATCGGTTTGTCGAGGATAACATTGTAAGCGAGTGGCATGTTTACTGCCATGAACAGTGACTTGAAATTTTTAGCGATGCCCACTAGGCCTCCCTCTGGCATTGCATTCTCTTGTCTTAGCTCACCGGTGCTCCTCCTTGCCCGACAAGAGGAGTTTTGACCGGTTTGAGGTTTAACACTAAGCATCCAAATCTTAGGTATGCCTTTCTTGTAATGAGATTTACCGAGCTCCCTTCATCCACTAGCTACCTCTTACCAATAAATTTTCTATTAGACCTAAGATTACCAGGGCGTCGTGGTGCGGAAAATCTACACCTTCGCCATCTGCTGGGCTAAAGCTAACCTCGGGTAGTGGTGTGGCTACCCTATTATTCATCACCATTTTCTTGTCTTTTGTGCCTGCCATGTTTGTACTCGGGATCAGCCATACCTCCTGCTATTGGGTTGATTACTCCCGATACATTTTGCCTCTTTGGTAGTGGTCCATTGATACACATATTTTGTATAGCGTTTTCCAAGTATGATTGTTAGTAATACTTTCTATTTTTTAAGAAATTATGCTTGGAAGGGTATTGTTTTATAGGTAAATTATGCAAGAAAGTCATCTACCAAGAATCAAAGGAAATTGCAATGAAACGAAGAAATTATATCAAATTGATCCTTGTTCATGCATGGATAGTTTTTTCCTTCTTCAAGACCTCAAATGAGAAAGCTTTCTTCATATGAATTGTTGTAGGCACCCTAACCTTTCCAAAAGAATATGAATTACAGCATTTGGAGTTGTCTAGCTCAGCTTATGAAGTGTTGAAGATTGATAAATTGCATGTCGCATTAGATTGCTTGCAGATTTGACCCATCTCCATGGATTTAATATTTTCGATTACTTAAAGACCTCTGATGAATTTCTGTTCTTCATATGAAATAAACTAGACATCTCAATATTTCCAATGATTCAAAAACCAAGTCATTTGGAGTTGTGTGCAAAGAGTTATGGCTTTCTGAAATTGGTGGATGCGTTGAAATCAATCCGGCCGGCCATGAGCAATCCCGACGACCGGCAGGATTGGGAGGCTGGCAGGAATCACTTCTGAACATCAGCCCTGCCGGCCATGAAGGATTCCTGCCGGGCGGCAGGATTGGGAGGTCGGCGGGATCATCTGTCAAGTGAAAAGTGACGAAAATTTCATCCGGAATACGCTAAATTCATCGGGAATCAATCCTAATTCGACTCGGACTTGTTTGACAACATCAAAGGTGAAATCTTCTACTTCTAGAAGATTGAGAGCATCAAAGATCAAAGTTCAATTTGAATTAGGAGTTTTTCTTAACACTTAATCTTTATCCTAAAAGGAGATTGACTTAGGGCAAAACTCAAATTTCAAGACCTCTATAAATAGAGCTGAGCTCAAGGTTAATCATTCATTCAATTCATTATGTAAATATATTCATATTCTATTCTTATTTTATTAGTTTAGTTTAGTTTAATTTTTAGTTTTTATTTTAGCTGTTCTTTAGCTTAACTTGTAAAATCATCAAGCACAATTTCGATTTCAAGATTTCATTAAAGAAGATTATTTTCAAGTCAAATCAAGTTTGATTTCTTCTCCCTTCTCTTTAATTATGCAATTCTTATTTGTTTACTTGTTTGCTTTTACCATGTCTAGCTAAATTTCTTGACTTGGAATAGTGTGAGTAGTATGAATGTTAGGTTTAAATTCTGCAAACTAAGTTACATATCTTTCTTTGTTAATGCAATCCTTCGTTATTGAGAGTAATGCTTGTGATTACTTGATCAACAATCACATGAACTTAGAATAAATTGTGAGGAGGGGACTTAAGCAATTTAATTGGAAAAGGGTAACCAAGGCATAATTACAAAGCATTATCTGACCACCATGTTTGCGTTATGTGGTCTATGTGGATAACTAATCGATAATGCGTTGATTATAAATTGCCGTTTATCTTCTATCGTTCTGTAAGCCGTGACAGTAAGGGTGATTCGGGGTAACGGGTTATAATCAATAAGCTAGCAACATTATAGGAATATTGAGCTAGTATCTTCGATCTATCCTCCATTGCATGCAACAATTAAAATTGATTGATATGATTTAGATTTGTAAGGCATCGATAATCCATATGAAAGCAATATTCTAGGTTGTTAGTTATCATTGTTAATTCTTTTTATTTAGTATTTTCTGTTTTCATTTATTTAATTTAAAATACAAAAACACCTCGTCTTTGATTGCTCAAATAATAGTTTAGCTAACTATTTTGGTACTAGATTCATTCCTCGTGGGTTCGACACTCTACTTACTCTTTATTACTTATTCACGATTTTGTATACTTGCAATTTTGCGTCTCTATATCCGTTATGCTCTCCTTGGTTAGTGATTCCCGAGTTGTAACTTATACTTCGTGCCACAAAATCTTTCAATCAGCCTACTTGCACCAATCAATCGATTTCTTTTTTGAGGCTTCCGCATTCATCAGTGACATGCCCATGTCCGTCATGAAACTGACAGTACTTTCTTTGGTCCCCTTCAAATTGTAACTTCGGAGGATAGTGCAGTGGTTCGTTGTTGTTTTGAATCCACATCAGAATGTGTGATCTTGGTGTGTTTAGTGGGATTAAAGCCTGATCTTCTATTTTGACCGGTCGGTGGCTTTCTGCTCGATAAGGTACTAGTGGTTTTTGTTCTCTTGGTTCGAACCTGTCTTGTCTGTTGTTCTGGTTGAAGGGTTGTCTGGTGATACTTGATTGAGCGGGCGAGTTAGAAGCTTTCCTTATACGATCTTCATCCAGATTGATGAAGTTCCATGCTCGATTCATTAATTGAGGGTAAGTTTCTACCAGGTTTGTAATCAGGTTATCTCAGAATGTGTTCATGGTGGTATTGTCCTTCATGGCATCTATTGTTGTGTCGTCATTCAAATCTTCTACTAGTATGGCTTCTTCGTTGAACCTGGTGACAAAAGTTTTAAACTTTCCCCTGGTTTTTAGTAGCACAGCTTGAGGTCGCTGGATTTTTTCCTTCGTTGTATGCTCGGTGCGAAGTGAGTTCGGAAAAGCTTGGTACCAGATTGCGGCCGGTCCTTTCAGGGTGGTTGGGAAAAGTTTGCATATTGCTGCTTCAGATAAGCTCTGGACCATCATGGTTACCTGGAAACAGCTCGGGTGTGTTGTAGGGTCACTGCTTCCGCTGTAGTGGTCTAATATCGGCATTTTGTAATATAATGGGAAAGGTTCGTCTCGGAGTTCTTCCACCAGAGAGTTCCTGATCTTCAGGTAACTTGCTTTTCTCGGTCATTTTCTTTTGCACTTTTCCATCTCGGTTCGAACTCTTTCTGTTATCTCTTATTCCAAGTTTTTTCCTTGGCTGAATCCGGTGCCTGAACTATGAACGCTTTCTTCAATTTCCACTCTTTTCGGCGTTTTTCTTACTTCTTCTGGTGTTTTGGGGCCGGTTTTGTTTACATGTTCAGTTCTTGGGGTTTGTTGATCTAGTGCGTTCTTTGCCGGGGTTACACCATCAGGGGAAGCGTTAAACGCGGTTTGTCCCTGATAGAATTCTGGTGGGTGAGGGGGTGGAGCTGGCACATATGGTAGGGTGGCATTATTGCCTCGAGAGGTGGTAGGGGGTGGTGGCCGAGCATTGCCTTGCTGTACCTACTGGAGGAAAGCTAGTTGCCTAGTGTGGAACTCAATGTACTCTTGTATATGTACCGGGGTAGGGTTTTGGTTTTCGGTGAAGGGTATTACTAGGGCTGTGGAAGTAACTACCGGAGTGAATGTGAGGTTGGTGGGAGCTATACCCGGTCGTAGGGAAAGGTTTTGGGGCATTTGATATGTGGGTGTGAAGTATGAAGTGGGTGGGATGGATCCCGAGAATGGCATTCCCCAAGGATAGTGAGTGGTGACTCAAGATGTCGTGCCTAGGTGAGTGCCTCCACCAGATATTGTTACCGGGCAGGACGAGCTGCCACCCGTGCTCCTATGTACCGGAGCTTTTAAATCGTCCTCAACGATGTTGTCCTTGATGTCTATTTCCTTTGCGAGGAGATCGTCATCTTCTACTCTACTCATTTTCCACCGCCCGCCGGTGAGATAGAAAGGGGGGAAATTTCTCGTTTTTCTTTCCCACGGACGGCGCCAAATGATAACTAGTCGATTGGGGCGTGTCTCAGGTCCGGAGATGTATTCTAAGGTGTACCTGAAAACCACAACACAACCGTTAGAAGGGCGCCGGAAGGTGATTTCGGGCAACCGCTCCGACGGTCAAGCCAATAAGAGTTTTAGTGAGAGAAAGAATAAGAAGTGAAAGGAGTTAAGAGTCGAGAGAAAAAGAGTATTAACATTCTTACATATTTTTTCATAGTCTTTTAAACTATACCTTTATTCCTCTTTGTCTGTGCAGAGAATGTTGGATATGTTAGAGTACCTTCTCTCAGACTTTGTCTCTGTAATTAGGACGGATCTTGCTCGGTTGGCTGAGATGGCTATTATGCTCTGAGGAGTCTTCTTCGGATGGCCGAGTAAGCTTTTATATATGACTTTCATCAGTTTACCAAGGTGGTGTCCAGTTCGGTTAATGCTGAGTTCTGCCTTTGCTATTTGTTTGCTTCGTTCTCCATGCTGGGTGATGTCGGTTTTACTGGTATGTGTACTCGGTTAAGTTCCTTTTTTGAGATTTTTCCATATATCTTGTTCTAATTTTGAAAAGTTTGTAAACGTTGGGCTTAAATCGCTAAAAAGGAGAAACATTTTGATTTGTTTCGTAATGTTTGTAAATGTTTGGCTTAAGTCGCCAAAAAGGTGAAACGTTTGGATTTGTTTCTTAAAGTTTGTAAACGTTTGGCTTAAAGTGCTAAAATTGTGAAATGTTTGGATTTGTTTCGAAACATTTTAAACGTCTGGATTCGTTTCGTAACATTTTAAACGTTTGGCTTAAATCGCTAAAAAAGTGAATCGTTTGGATTTGTTTTGTAACGTTTGTAAATGTGTGGCTTAAAATGAGAAAAAGGTGAAACGTTTGGATTTTTTTACAAACGTTACGAAACCAATCCAAACTTTTAAAATATTAAGAAACAAATCCATCGTTTCACCTTTTTAGCGAGTTAATCCAAACGTTAAAAACGTAACGAAACCAATTAAAACGTTTACAAATGTTACAAAACAAATTCGAACGTTTCCCCTTTTTAGCGATTTAAGCCAAATGTTTACAAACGTTCTGAAACAAATCCAAACGTTTCACCTTTTTAGCGATTTAAACTAAACGTTTAAAAACATTACGAAACAAATCAAAACGTTTCCCCTTGGTTGCAATTCAAGCCAAATATTATGAAGCCAAACGTTTAAAACGCTACAAAACAAATTCAAACGTTTAATACGTCAAAAAAAGAAATCCAAAAGTTTCCCATTTTTAATGAATTAAGCCAAACTTTTACAAACGTTACGAAACAAATTCAAACGTTTCACATTTTTAGAGATTTAAGCCAAACATTTAAAACATTACAAAACCAATTCAACCTTTTTAGCGATTTAAGCCAAACGTTTACAAACGTTACGAAACAAATCCAAACGTTTCACCTTTTTTAGAGATTTAAGCCAAACGTTTACAAACGTTACGAAACAAATCCAAATGTCTCACCTTTTTAGTGATTTAAGCCAAACCTTTACAAACGTTACGAAACAAATCCAAACATTTAAAACGTTACGAAACAAATCCAAACGTTTCACCTTTTTAGCGATTTAAGCCAAAAGTTTAAATCATTACGAAACCAATCCAAATGTTTCACCTTTTTAGCAATTTGAGCCAAACGTTTACAAACGTTACGAAACAAATCCAAATGTTTCACATTTTTAGGGATTTAAGTCAAACCTTAACAAACATTACGAAACAAATCCAAAAGTTTCACCTTTTTAGCGATTTAAGCCAAAAGTTTACAAACGGTACAAAACAAATCCAAACGTTTAAAACGTTACGAAACAAATCCAAACGTTTCACCTTTTTAGCGATTGGAGCCAAGCATTAACAAACGTCACGAAACCAATCCAAACATTTAAAACGTTACGAAACAAATCCAAACATTTCACCTTTTTAGCGATTTAAGCCAAACGTTTATGAACGTTACGAAACCAATCCAAACGTTTAAAACATTACGAAACAAATCAAATGTTTCATCTTTTTAGCTTAAATTGCTAAAAAGGTGAAACATTTGGAACCGTTTGGATTTATTTTTTATCGTTTGTAAACGTTTGACTTAAATCGTTAAAAAGATGAAACGGTAAAAAGGTAAAACGTTTGGTTTTGTATCGTAACGTTTGTAAACGTCTGGCTTAAATCACTAAAAAGGTGAAACGTTTGGATTTGTTTCGTTACGTTTTAAGCCAAACATTTACAAATGTTGCAAAACCAATCCAAACGTTACGAAACAAATCCAAACGTTACACATTTTTAGCGATTTAAACCAAACATTTACAAACGTTACGAAACAAATCCAAAAGTTTAATCTTTTTAGCGATTTAAGCCAAATATTTACAAACTTTACGAAACAATCCAAACGTTTCACCTTTTTAGCGATTTAAGCCAAACATTTACAAACGTTACGAAAAAAATCCAAACATTTAAAACGTTATGAAACAAATTCAAACGTTTCACCTTTTTAGCGATTTAAGCCAAAAATTTACAGAAGTTACGAAACAAATGCTAACTTTTCCCCTTTTTAGCAAATTTAAGCCAAACGTTTACAAACGTTATGAAACCAATGCAAACGTTTCACCTTTTAGCGATTTAACCCAAAAGCTTAAAATGTTACAAAACTAATCCAAACGTTTAAAACGTTACGAAACAAATCCAAACGTTTCAACTTTTTAGTGATTTAAGCCAAAAGTTTAAAACGTTACTAAACCAATCCAAACGTTTACAACGTTATGAAACAAATCGAAACGCTTGTAAACGTTTGGATTGATTTCATAACGTTTTAAAAGTTTGGATTGGTTATGAAAAAAAATCTAAACGTTTCACCTTTTTAGCGATTTAATCCAAACATTATAAACGTTTGGCTTAAATCGCTAAAAAGGTGAAATGTTTGGATTGGTTTTGTAACGTTTGTAGTTTTGGCTTAAATCGCTAAAAAGGGGAAACGTTTGGATTTGTTTCGTAAAGTTTAAAATGTTTGGCTTAAATCGCTAATAAGGTGAAACATTTCGATTTGTTTCGTGACGTTTGTAAATGTTTGGCTTAAATAACTAAATAGGGAAAACGTTTGGATTTGTTTCGTAAGGTTTTAATCTTTTGGATTTGTATCACTAAAAATGTGAAACGTTGGATTGGTTTCGTAGCATTTTAAACATTTGACTTAAATCGCTAAAAATGTGAAATGTTTGGCTTGGTTTCGTAACGTTTGTAAACGTTTGGCATAATTTGCAAAAAAGGTGAAACGTTTGGTTTTGTTTTGTAACCTTTGTAAACATTTAGATTTGTTTCATAACGTTTTTAACGTTTGGATTGGTTTCGTAACATTTTAAACGTTTGGCTTAAATTTCTAAAAAGGTGACGTTTGGATTTGTTTCGTAACGTTTAGCTTAAATTGCTAAAAAGCTGAAACGTTTGGATTCATTTCGTAACGTTTGTAAACGTTTGGATTTATTTCATAATGTTTTAAACGTTTTGATTGGTTTCATAACGTTTGTAAAAGTTTGTAAACGATTTGTTTAAATCGCTAAAAAGGTGAAACGTTTGGATTTATTTCGAAACATTTTAAATGTTTGGTTGTGTTTCATAACATTAGTAAACGTTTGTAAACGTTTGGCTTAATTCGCTAAAAAGGTGAAATGTTAGGATAAATTGCTAAAAAGATGAAAGTTTGGATTTGTTTCGTAACGTTTTAAACTTTTGGATTTGTTTTGTAACATTTTAAACGTTTGGCTTAAATCACTAATAAGGTGAAAAGGTGAAATGTTTTGTTTTGTTTTATAAAAACGTTACGAAACAAAACGAAACGTTTGGATTGGTTTCGTAACGTTTGTAAACGTTTGGCTTAAATAGCTAAAATGGTGAAACGTTAGGATTTCTTTTGTAACGTTTTAAGCGTTTGAATTGGTTTCGGTTTCACATTTTTAGTGATTTAAGCCAAACATTTACAAACGTTACGAAACAAATCCAAATACTTCCCCTTTTTAGCTATTTAAGCCAATCATTTAAAACGTTACGAAATTAATCTAAACGTTTTACCTTTTTATCTATTTAAGCCAAACGTTTACAAACGTTACGAAACCAATCCAAACGTTTAAAACGTTACGAAACAAATCCAAACATTTAACCTTTTTAGCAATTTAAGCCAAACGTTTACAAACGTTACGAAACAAATCAAAACGTTTCCCCTTTTTGGCGATTTAAGCCAAACGTTTAAACGAATCCTACCGTTTCACCTTTTTAGCGATTTAAGCCAAACGTTTAAAACGTTATGAAACCAATCAAAACATTTATAACGTTACGAAACAAATCCAAACGTTTCACATTGTTAGCGATTTAAGCCTGCCGATTCCCAATCTTTAATGTTAATTATTGGAGTTTTCTTTCAACAATTTCATATACGTTAATGATACAATAAAATAAAATAATGAACAAATGAAAAATGAATGAACCAAATTTCAGATTTTATATTAATATGAGAATTGTCGAGTTACAGGGAAATAATAAACAAACATTTCTCGAATCACATTTAATCCCGGAAGATTAACCGAGGGCATGGTCCTGTAATACCCCAAAATATTTAACTAGCTAATTGGACCACGTGTCCAGTCTGGATTCGCCAGAATGGCGAAATCAGAAAGATTTCCGATAAGACTAAGATTAATAAGTTTTAGTTGGTCGGTTTTAGAAAAGATTATTGCGGAGAAATTAATATCATATTTCAATTCTAAAGTTAGAATTGGAATTAAAAGGAAAAATGGCAAGAAAAGCCCAAAATAGAGTACAGGGACCAAAGTGGTAATTTAGCCACGTTGTGTCGGAAATGGAAATATTGGATTTTGACGGGAAAGTGTTAATATCGAGCTTCGAATTATTTATCGGATATAAATAATACGTAACAGTAATAATTTAAGAGTTTATCGATTTAGTTATGGACTAAATCGTACGAAAGAAAAGTTTAAAGGATAAATGATAGTAAACAAAAAGAACAAGGACCAAAGTGGCATTTTAGCCAAGAAATATAAGAAAAGGAAATATGAATTAGAGAGCAGAAGAACCATCAGAGAAATTGAGAAAACCTTCGACGATACCGTCGTTTCGCCGTTCGACGTCCGATTCGAGCGATTTTCGCGGCGATTTCTTCAGAATCGAATCCTCTATCGATCCTAAACTTTGTTTTAAGGTAAATATCTCGAGAATTGGTGATAAATTCGAATATATATGGCTGTTTTAGTGAAATTGAGTTTTAGGATTGAATTCGACGTTTTTGAAGTTATTATAGCGTTTTAATGAAAATCGAGATGCGGGTTTTGTATAGCTGAATGTATAGCACGTCTGGATGGCTGAAAAGCCCCGGAAAACGACTTTCCGGGGGCTGTCAAGGGTGTGCGTTCGCACACTCCTTGAATTTTAGGGTGTGCGTTCGCACACTCATTGTGTGCGTTCGCACACTACCCAAATCATGCCAGATTCAAAATCCCAACGGTCAGTTTATAGATTTGCCTCTTAGGAACGCCTCTGTCAAATTTCATCTCGATCCAGCGGTTCAATTGGGAGAGATCGTCGTTTTATTAAACAGTGTCAGTGTGCAGGCAGCACCTGCACATTGCCTTGAAAACTCCTTGAAACTTCATCGGAATGAAACTAAACCCTAAAACTTAAAAGCATTATACGTATAGGAATACGAGATTTACGTCTAATCATTAAAATTTAATTATTTATCAGACGTGTCAGAGCAGAGAGGTCAGTAGACGTGGGATAGCGAGGGCATATCATTTCATCGACCACATTATTGATTGGGTTGCGGTCACAGTGAGTTGTATTTACTTTCGTGTATTTATATTAAAGATATTTTATATAGATATATATACTGTTTATACGCATCGCATGTTATATAATTTGATTGAAATGTTATATGTTTCTATTAAGTTTATATACGAGAACTAGTATGCGATCCGAAGAAACTAGCTACCTATTGGGTGTCAATAGGCTGTGTGATCACCAGTATCGAGTCGGTCTAGTGTGTTTGCATTTGAGAAACGAGTTGATATGTATAACACGATATGAATATGAAATTTGAGATTTGAGGTATAGTTTGATACGAGTGAGCACTCGGCTACGGTGTAGTCTGGAGTCCCCGTATCTAGTGGGCTGGGCCCACCAGTGGGTTGGACCCACCAGTGAGTTGGACTCACAATTTGAGATTTACGATTGGGTTGAACGATATATGATTATTCAAGAGATGAGTCGCATGCTAGGATATTAGTTTCGTATGGATCGAATACATGTTTATATGTTTTATATTATTGTTTTATTGAAATGCGATGCTATGTTTTTATATTAATACCGTTAGTAAATGTCAACTCACTCAGTATTTTCCAAATACTGACCCCTCACCTTTGATGTTTCCAGGTGCTTAGTGTGTGGACTTAGCTAGAGGCCAATTTTAAAGTCCAGAAGTCGGCTGTATATGTATAGTTTCTGACTTCTGTGAATGCTGCAGTAGTAGTCCCGCGTTGACAGAGTCGTAGCCTAGACATCAGTGTATTTTGATTGTACATATCCTTGCTATCTTGTTTATATGCTTTGATAGGCTACATGCTTTATCTTTTACTCACGGCCCGAGGTGCCGGTGATATGCTCTGTTACACTAACTGATGTATATAGTACCGCGAGGCCAGTTCGTACATGGTACGATAACTAGAGCTCGCGAGGTTTTGGAACAGTTAGTGTAAATGTATGATTATATGTTATATATGTATATTAGCTTCCGTTGTTTACTGTTGTTTGTTTATTATTTGCGAAAAATTAACAGTGGTTTGAGGCTTACTACGGGTTCCGGAGCTACCACTCCCTCCGGTTGCGGCTCATTATTTTGGGTCGTGACAGGTCCATATCATCATTTTCGAGCGGCTAAGAATTTAAGCCTATTAAAATGCATATATTGGGTTTGGATTTTAAAAAATGGGCTTTAAACCTATTGGGCTCATAATATTTTATCTTCATAGCCCAAGTGTAGTATCTATTATCCATTTTTAGGTTAAGCCAAAAAATTAAAATGACTCAATACACACATTTTAATAAAAACTTTAATCCAAAACCAATAAAAGGGACTATTGTACATAATACAATCATATGTTACAATTAATGAATTAATGGACAATTTTGTCAATTTTGAAAATATTATGGACCATTCCGCGATCTTTGCAATCTTGAAGAACCAAACAAGGCTGCTTCAAAAGATTAAGGGCCAAATTGCTAATTTATTTTATTCCAGGAACCCAATTGAATTTTGGACGAAATTGAAGGATAAAATCGAACATTTTGCGACATTTTGTCTTTTGTGGCACTATTTGCTACAGTATTAAAAAACAGTTGAATTCCTGTAGCATAAGTACACTTAACGTTATAAAAACTACTTATTTAAGATAAATGAGCATAAATCATATATAAATCATGATTAAGCGAAAATAATCTGAATTAACTAATTTACAGAAATGCCATTGGCAGGCCTTATAAAAAGAGGGGCCAGCTGCTAAAAAGGGGACAACAAAAAAAGGAAAGAAAACTCTGCTAAAAAGAAGTATGGTCTTGTAAGAATTTTGAGTGTGAAAATACAACAAAATCTTGCTCATATCTAAGCATTTCCAGCTCTCTAAAAAAAGGGAAGGCAAATATATCTCTAATTTACACAAACACAAAAGCAAGCCAGGATTCTTCAAACCAACATTTGGTGTGATTAAGGTACAATATTTAACACTACTAGTCTTTTACAGCATTTTATTTTCCTTAAGCATACATATACTTAGCATTTTGTTTAGCATCAATGTGTTATTAGCAATGCTTATATTTAAGGCATTAGTGGAAAAATATTTCCAATAACCGATTTGACATTTTTTTTTCAGATTATGGAGGTGAATATATTAAGTTAAATAAAACACTTCTTGATAATGGAATATCCTACTCTACATCACCACCTCATACTCCGGAACACAATGGATATGCCGAAAGGCGTCACCGTCACATTGTGGAAACGGGTCTAGCTCTCCTAAACCACGCAGGTCTTCCGACCACTTATTGGCCATTTGCATTTAGTACAACAACTTATTTTATAAACCGACTCCCTACCAAAACCTTAAATTGTAACTCACCATATTCTTTTATACATGATAAACAACCCGATTACACAAAACTCCATAATTTTGGATGTCTTTGTTACCCTTGGTTAAGACAGTATACTAAGAATAAATTAGAAGACTGCTCGCTCTATTTCATGCATTTTCGTTGGCTATTCCACCAATCAAAGCGCATACCATTGTCTTGACTCAAAAACTTATCGCATTTACACTTCAAGACATGTAAAATTTGTCGATGACGAGTACCCATTTCGTAAACCATCAGTACCATCATCATCCCCTTTGCGTCACACTGATCCAAATGATTGGTGCACCATGTCCATACCCATTCTTCCTCCCACCAACCCTGCACCTCCCTCAACCCCATCCGTCATTGATCCACCTCACAATAAACCATCCACTAGTATTGTTTACTCTCGTCGAAATCCTTCTTCCAACCAACAAGCTACATCCAACCCCTCTTCGCCCTCGGATCTGAACCCTTTAGACCCTACCTCTACCACAACTACTCCATCTTCCTCCGCTGACACCACCTCTATCCATCAACATCCCACCCAAACCTGCCCCCACCCAAGTCCACTGCTCCGCCACCTGCCAAAACATTCACTACTCGCCAACATTCGTAAGCCCAACCCAAAATACGCTAAAGTTGCTACCCTTAACCCGTGTCCTGACAATCTGCCCAACACCATAAAACAGGCCCTAATACTTCCCCAATGGCGTAATGCAATGCACGACGGGTACCAAGCACTTGAGAAAAACCACACATGGACCCTCGTTCCTCGCTCTCAATCACAAAATGTCATTGGCTGTAAATGAGTATGTCATAACAAATATAACCCGGATGGCACCCTAAAACAACACAAGACCCGACTTGTTGCTAAGGGTTTCCATCAACGCCCGGGTATTGATTATACTGAGACATTTAGTCTTGTTATAAAACCAACTATTGTTCGTCTTATTTTATCGCTAGTTGTTACAAAATCATGACCTCTTCGTCAATTGGATGTCAACAATGCCTTTCTCCAAGGCAATTTGACCGATAATGTCTTCATTATTCAACCACCCGACTTTGTTGATCAAACAAAACCCGACTATGTTTGCAAACTCCATAAAGCAATCTGTGGACTAAAACAAGCTCCTCGAGCTTGGTACACTGAATTAAAAACCCATCTACTTACTCAAAGTTTTAAACAATCAATTTCAGATTCATCTTTATTCATTTTACAAACCAAAAGCACTTGTATTTATATGCTATTTTAAGTTGACGATATTATCATCACCGGACAAAATTTAACACACCTACAAACCAAAAGTACTTGTATTTTGTTCGTAACGTTTGTAAACGGTTGGCTTACAATGCTAAAAAGGTGAAAGGTTTAGATTTTTTTTAGTAGCGTTTGTAAACGTTTGGCTTAAATTGCTAAAAAATGAAACTTTTGGATTTTTTTTGTACCGTTTGTAAACGTTTGGCTTAAATCGCTAAAAAGGTGAAATGTTTGGATTTGTTTCGTAACGTTTGTAAACGTTTGGCTTAAATTGCTAAAAAAGTGAAACGCATGGATTTTTTCGTAACGTTTGTAAACGTTTGGCTTAAATTGCTAAAAAGGTGAAACGCTTGGATTTATTTCGCTACGTTTGTAAACGTTTGGCTTAAATTTCTAAAAAGGGGAAACGCTTGGTTTTTGTTTCGTAACGTTTGTAAACGTTTCGCTTAAATTGCTAAAAATGGGAAACGTTTGAATTTGTTTCGTAGCGTTTGTAAACGTTTGGCTTCAATCTCTAAAAAGGTAAAACGTTTGGATTTGTTTCGTAATGTTTGTAAACGTTTGGCATAAATTGCTAAAAAGGGAAAACATTTGGATTTCTTTCGTAACGTTTTAAACGTTTGGCTTAAATCACTAAAATGGGAAAACATTTGGATTTGTTTCGTAACGTTTGTAAACGTTTAGCTTATATTGCTAAAAAGGTGAAATATTTGGTTTTATTCTGTAACGTTTGGAAACGTTCGGCTTAAATCGCTAAAAAGGTGAAACATTTAGATTTGTTTTATAACATTTGTAAATGTTTGACTTAAATTTCTAAAAAGGTGAAACACTTGGATTCGTTTCGTAACATTTGTAAACGTTTGGCTTAAATTACTAAAAAGGTGAAACACTTGGATTTGTTGCGAAACGTTTGTAAACGTTTCGCTTAAATTTCTATAAAGGTAAAACGCTTGGATTTGTTTCGTGACGTTATTAAACGTTTGGTTTATATTTCTAAAAAGGTGAAACGCTTGGTTTTTTTTTTCGTAACGTTTGTAAAGGTTTGACTTAAATCGCTAAAAATGTGAAATGTTCGGATTTGTTTCGTAACGTTTTAAACGTTTGGTTTTCTTCTGTAACGTTTGTAAACGTTTAGCTTAAATTGCAAAAAAGTTTAAACTTTTGGATTTGTTTAATAACGTTTGTAAACATTTGGCTTAAATTGCTAAAAATATGAAACGTTTGGATTTGTTTCGTAACGTTTTGTAAACATTTGGCTTAAATCGCTAAAAAGGTGAAACGTTTGGCTTAAATTTCTAGAAAGGTGAAGCGCTTGGATTTGTTTCGCAACATTTGTATACATTTGGCTTAAATTTCTAAAAAGGTGAATCTTTTGGATTTGTTTCGTTACGTTTTTAAACGTTTGGCTTAAATTGCTAAAAAGGTGAAACACTTGGTTTTGTTTCATAATGTTTGTAAACGTTTGGCTTAAATTGCTAAAAATGTGAAACGTTTGGATTTGTTTCATAACGTTTGTAAACGATTGGCTTCAATCGCTAAAAAGGTGAAATGTTTGGATTTGTTTCGTAACGTTTATAAACGTTTGGCTTAAATCGCTAAGAAGGGATAACGTTTGGATTTGTTTCGTAACGTAGTATATATTTGGCATAAATCGCTAAAATGGGGAAACGTTTGAATTTGTTTCGTATCGTTTGTAAATGTTTGGCTAAAATCGCTAAAAAGGTGAGATGTTTGGTTTTGTTTCGTAATGTTTGTAAACGTTTGGCTTAAATCGCTAAAAGGGTGAAACGTTTGGATTTGTTTTCAAAACGTTTGTAAACGTTTGTCTTAAATTGCTAAACAGGTGAAACGCTTGGGTTTGTTTCATAACGTTTGTAAACGTTTAGCTTAAATTGCTAAAAAGGTTAAACTCTTAGATTTGTTTCGTAACGTTTGTAAACGTTTGGCTGATATTGCTAAAACGATGAAACATTTGGATTTGTTTCATAACCTTTGTAAATGTTTGACTTAAATCGCTAAAAAGGCAAAACCTTTGGATTTGTTTCGTATTGTTTGTAAACGTTTGGCTAAAGTTGCTAAAAATGGGAAACGTTTGGATTTGTTTCGTAGCATTTGTAAACGTTTGGCTTCAATTACTAAAAATGTGAAACGCTTGGATTTGTTTTGTTTCGTTTGTAAATGTTTGGTATAAATCGCTAAAAAAGTGAAATGTTTGGATTTGTTTCGTAACGTTTTAAACGTTTTGCTTAAATCGCCAAAATGGGGAACGTTTGGATATGTTTCGTAACATTTGTAAACGTTTGGCTTAAATTGCTAAAAAGGTGAAATATTTGGATTTTTCTCGTAACGTTTGTAAACGTTTGGCTTAAATTACTAATAAGGTGAAACGCTTAGATTTGTTTTGTATCGTTTGTAAACGTTTGGCTTAAATTGCTAAAAAGGTGAAACATTTGGATTTTTTTCGTAACGTTTGTAAACGTTTGGCTTAAATTCCTAATAAGGTGAAACGCTTGGATTTGTTTCGTATCGTTTCTAAACGTTTGGCATACATTGCTAAAAAGGTGAAACGCTTGGTTTTGTTTCGTAACATTTGTAAAGGTTTGGCTTAAATTGCTAAAAAGGTGAAACATTTGGATTTTTCTCGTAACGTTTGTAAACGTTTGGCTTAAATTGCTAAAAATGTGAAACGTTTGGATTTGTTTCGTAACGTTTGTAAACGTTTGGCTTAAATCGGTAAAAAGGTAAAATATTTGGATTTGTTTCGTAATGTTTGTAAACATTTGGCTTAATTTGCTAAAAAAGGTGAAACGTTAGGATTTGTTTCGTAACATTTTCTAAACGTTTTTGGCTTAAATTGCTAAAATCGTGAAACATTTGGATTTATTTCGTAACGTTTGTAAATGTTTGGCTTAAATCGCTAAAAAGGTGAACCGTTTGGATTTATTTTGTAACATTTGTAAACCTTTGGCTTAAATCGCTAAAAAGGTGAAACATTTGAATTTGTTTCGTAATGTTCGTAAACGTTTGCCTTAAATTGCTAAGAAGGTGAAACGTTTGGATTTGTTTCGCAATGTTTGTAAACGTTTGGCTTAAATCGCTAAAAAGGTGAAACGTTTGGATTTGTTTCGTAATGTTTCTAAACGTTTGGCTTAAATTGCTAAAAAGGTGAAACGCTTGGATTTGTTTCGTAACGTTTGTAAACGTTTGGCATAAATTGCAAAAAAGGTGAAACTCTTGGATTTGTTTCCTAATGTTTGAAAACGTTATTGTTTAAATTGCTAAAAAGGTGAGACATTTGGATTTGTTTCATAACCTTTGTAAACTTTTGGCTTAAATCACTAAAAAGGTGACACGTTTGGATTTGTTTCTTAACGTTTATAAACGTTTGGCTTACATCGCTAAAAAGGTGAATTTTTTGGATTTGTTTTGTAACGTTTGTAAAAATTTGGCTTCAATCGCTAAAAAGGAGAAACGTTTAGATTTGTTTCGTAACGTTTGTAAACGTTTATCATAAAACACTAAAAAGGTAAAATATTTGAATTTGTTTTGTAACGTTTTAAACGTTTGGCTTAAATCGCTAAAATGGGGAAACGTTTGGATTTGTTTCGTAAAGTTTGTTAACGTTTGGCTTAAATTGCTAAAAAGGTGAAATGTTTGGTTTTATTTCGAAACGTTTGTAAACGTTCGGCTTAAATCGCTAAAAAGGTGAAACGTTTGGAATTGTTTCGTAACGTTTGTAAACGTTTGGCTTAAATTGCTAAAAAGGTCAAACGTTTGGATTTGTTTCGTAACGTTTGTAAACGTTTGGCTTAAATTGCTAAAAAGGTCAAACGCTTGGATTTGTTTTGTAACGTTTGTAAATGTTTGGCTAAAATTACGAAAAAGGTGAAACACTTGAATTTGTTTCGGAACGTTTGTAAATGTTTGGCTTAAATTGCTAAGAAGGTGAAACTCTTGGATTTTTTTCGTAACATTTGTAAACATTTGGGTTTAATTGCTAAAAAGGTGAAACGCTTGGTTTTGTTTCGTAATGTTTGTAAGGGTTTGGCTTAATTCGCAAAAAATGTGACACGTGTGGATTTGTTTCGTAGCGTTTGTAAACGTTTGGCATAAAGCGCTAAAAAGGTAAAATGTTTGAATTTGTTTTGTAACGTTTTAAACGTTTGGCTTAAATCGCTAAAATGGGGAAACGTTTGGATTTGTTTCGTAGCATTTGTAAACGTTTGGCTTCAATTACTAAAAATGTGAAACGCTTGGATTTGTTTCGTATCGTTTGTAAATGTTTGGTATAAATCGCTAAAAAAGTGAAATGTTTGGATTTGTTTCGTAACGTTTTAAACGTTTTGCTTAAATCGCCAAAATGGGGGAACGTTTGGATATGTTTCGTAACATTTGTAAACGTTTGGCTTAAATTGCTAAAAAGGTGAAATATTTGGATTTTTCTCGTAACGTTTGTAAACGTTTGGCTTAAATTACTAATAAGGTGAAACGCTTGGATTTGTTTCGTATCGTTTGTAAACGTTTGGCTTAAATTGCTAAAAAGGTGAAACATTTGGATTTTTTTCGTAACGTTTGTAAACGTTTGGCTTAAATTCCTAATAAGGTGAAACGCTTGGATTTGTTTCGTATCGTTTCTAAACGTTTGGCATACATTGCTAAAAAGGTGAAACGCTTGGTTTTGTTTCGTAACATTTGTAAAGGTTTGGCTTAAATTGCTAAAAAGGTGAAATATTTGGATTTTTCTCGTAACGTTTGTAAACGTTTGGCTTAAATTGCTAAAAATGTGAAACGTTTGGATTTGTTTCGTAACGTTTGTAAACGTTTGGCTTAAATCGGTAAAAAGGTAAAATATTTGGATTTGTTTCGTAATGTTTGTAAACATTTGGCTTAATTTGCTAAAAAAGGCGAAACGTTAGGATTTGTTTCGTAACATTTTCTAAACGTTTTTGGCTTAAATTGCTAAAATCGTGAAACATTTGGATTTATTTCGTAACGTTTGTAAATGTTTGGCTTAAATCGCTAAAAAGGTGAACCGTTTGGATTTATTTTGTAACATTTGTAAACCTTTGGCTTAAATCGCTAAAAAGGTGAAACATTTGAATTTGTTTCGTAATGTTCGTAAACGTTTGCCTTAAATTGCTAAGAAGGTGAAACGTTTGGATTTGTTTCGCAATGTTTGTAAACGTTTGGCTTAAATCGCTAAAAAGGTGAAACGTTTGGATTTGTTTCGTAATGTTTCTAAACGTTTGGCTTAAATTGCTAAAAAGGTGAAACGCTTGGATTTGTTTCGTTACGTTTGTAAACGTTTGGCATAAATTGCAAAAAAGGTGAAACTCTTGGATTTGTTTCCTAATGTTTGAAAACGTTATTGTTTAAATTGCTAAAAAGGTGAGACATTTGGATTTGTTTCATAACCTTTGTAAACTTTTGGCTTAAATCACTAAAAAGGTGAAACGTTTGGATTTGTTTCTTAACGTTTATAAACGTTTGGCTTACATCGCTAAAAAGGTGAATTTTTTGGATTTGTTTTGTAACGTTTGTAAAAATTTGGCTTCAATCGCTAAAAAGGAGAAACGTTTAGATTTGTTTCGTAACGTTTGTAAACGTTTATCATAAAACACTAAAAAGGTAAAATATTTGAATTTGTTTTGTAACGTTTTAAACGTTTGGCTTAAATCGCTAAAATGGGGAAACGTTTGGATTTGTTTCGTAAAGTTTGTTAACGTTTGGCTTAAATTGCTAAAAAGGTGAAATGTTTGGTTTTATTTCGTAACGTTTGTAAACGTTCGGCTTAAATCGCTAAAAAGGTGAAACGTTTGGAATTGTTTCGTAACGTTTGTAAACGTTTGGCTTAAATTGCTAAAAAGGTCAAACGTTTGGATTTGTTTCGTAACGTTTGTAAACGTTTGGCTTAAATTGCTAAAAAGGTCAAACGCTTGGATTTGTTTTGTAACGTTTGTAAGTGTTTGGCTAAAATTACGAAAAAGGTGAAACACTTGAATTTGTTTCGGAACGTTTGTAAATGTTTGGCTTAAATTGCTAAGAAGGTGAAACTCTTGGATTTTTTTCGTAACATTTGTAAACATTTGGGTTAAATTGCTAAAAAGGTGAAACGCTTGGTTTTGTTTCGTAATGTTTGTAAGGGTTTGGCTTAATTCGCAAAAAATGTGACACGTGTGGATTTGTTTCGTAGCGTTTGTAAACGTTTGGCATAAAGCGCTAAAAAGGTAAAATGTTTGAATTTGTTTTGTAACGTTTTAAACGTTTGGCTTAAATCGCTAAAATGGGGAAACGTTTGGATTTGTTTCGTAGCATTTGTAAACGTTTGGCTTCAATTACTAAAAATGTGAAACGCTTGGATTTGTTTCGTATCGTTTGTAAATGTTTGGTATAAATCGCTAAAAAAGTGAAATGTTTGGATTTGTTTCGTAACGTTTTAAACGTTTTGCTTAAATCGCCAAAATGGGGGAACGTTTGGATATGTTTCGTAACATTTGTAAACGTTTGGCTTAAATTGCTAAAAAGGTGAAATATTTGGATTTTTCTCGTAACGTTTGTAAACGTTTGGCTTAAATTACTAATAAGGTGAAACGCTTGGATTTGTTTCGTATCGTTTGTAAACGTTTGGCTTAAATTGCTAAAAAGGTGAAACATTTGGATTTTTTTCGTAACGTTTGTAAACGTATGGCTTAAATTCCTAATAAGGTGAAACGCTTGGATTTGTTTCGTATCGTTTCTAAACGTTTGGCATACATTGCTAAAAAGGTGAAACGCTTGGTTTTGTTTCGTAACATTTGTAAACGTTTGGCTTAAATTGCTAAAAAGGTGAAATATTTGGATTTTTCTCGTAACGTTTGTAAACGTTTGGCTTAAATTGCTAAAAATGTGAAACGTTTGGATTTGTTTCGTAACGTTTGTAAACGTTTGGCTTAAATCGGTAAAAAGGTAAAATATTTGGATTTGTTTCGTAATGTTTGTAAACATTTGGCTTAATTTGCTAAAAAAGGTGAAACGTTAGGATTTGTTTCGTAACATTTTCTAAACGTTTTTGGCTTAAATTGCTAAAATCGTGAAACATTTGGATTTATTTCGTAACGTTTGTAAATGTTTGGCTTAAATCGCTAAAAAGGTGAACCGTTTGGATTTGTTTTGTAAAGTTTGTAAACCTTTGGCTTAAATCGCTAAAAAGGTGAAACATTTGAATTTGTTTCGTAATGTTCGTAAACGTTTAGCTTAAATCGCTAAGAAGGTGAAACGTTTGGATTTGTTTCGCAACGTTTGTAAACGTTTGGCTTAAATCGCTAAGAAGGTGAAACGTTTGGATTTGTTTCGTAATGTTTCTAAATGTTTGGCTTAAATTGCTAAAAAGGTGAAACGCTTGGATTTGTTTCGTTACGTTTGTAAACGTTTGGCATAAATTGCAAAAAAGGTGAAACGCTTGGATTTGTTTCCTAATGTTTGAAAACGTTTTTGTTTAAATTGCTAAAAAGGTGAGACATTTGGATTTGTTTCATAACCTTTGTAAACTTTTGGCTTAAATCACTAAAAAGGTGAAACGTTTGGATTTGTTTCTTAACGTTTATAAACGTTTGGCTTACATCGCTAAAAAGGTGAATTTTTTGGATTTGTTTTGTAACGTTTGTAAACGTTTGGCTTCAATCGCTAAAAAGGAGAAACGTTTAGATTTGTTTCGTAACGTTTGTAAACGTTTATCATAAAACACTAAAAAGGTAAAATATTTGAATTTGTTTTGTAACGTTTTAAACGTTTGGCTTAAATCGCTAAAATGGGGAAACGTTTGGATTTGTTTCGTAAAGTTTGTTAACGTTTGGCTTAAATTGCTAAAAAGGTGAAATGTTTGGTTTTATTTCGAAACGTTTGTAAACGTTCGGCTTAAATCGCTAAAAAGGTGAAACGTTTGGAATTGTTTCGTAACATTTGTAAACGTTTGGCTTAAATTGCTAAAAAGGTCAAACACTTGGATTTGTTTTGTAACGTTTGTAAATGTTTGGCTAAAATTACGAAAAAGGTGAATCACTTGAATTTGTTTCGGAACGTTTGTAAATGTTTGGCTTAAATTGCTAAGAAGGTGAAACTCTTGGATTTTTTTCGTAACATTTGTAAACATTTGGGTTTAATTGCTAAAAAGGTGAAACGCTTGGTTTTGTTTCGTAATGTTTGTAAGGGTTTGGCTTAATTCGCAAAAAATGTGACACGTGTGGATTTGTTTCGTAGCGTTTGTAAACGTTTGGCATAAAGCGCTAAAAAGGTAAAATGTTTGAATTTGTTTTGTAACGTTTTAAACGTTTGGCTTAAATCGCTAAAATGGGGAAACGTTTGGATTTGTTTCGTAACGTTTGCAAACGTTTGGCTTAAAGCGCTAAAAAGGTAAAATGTTTGAATTTGATTTGTAACGTTTTAAACTCTTTCCTTAAATCGCTAAAATGGGAAAACGTTTGGAATTGTTTCGTAGCGTTTGTAAACGTTTGGCTTAAATTGCTAAAAAGGTGAAATGTTTGGTTTTGTTTCGTAACGTTTGTAAACGTTCGGCTTAAATCGCTCAAAAGGTGAAACGTTTGGATTTGTTTCATAACTTTGCTAAATGTTTGGCTTAAATTGCTAAAAAGCTGAAACGTCTAGTTTTGTTTCGTAATGTTTGTAAATGCTTGGCTAAAATTAATAAAAAGGGGAAGCGTTTGGATTTGTTTCGTAACGTTTGGCTTAAATTTCTAAAAAGATGAAACTCTTGGATTTTTTTCGTAACGTTTGTAAACATTTTGCTTAAATTGCTAAAAAGGTGAAACGCTTGGTTTTGTTTCGTAACGTTTATACGTGTTTGGCTTAATTCGCTAAAAATGTGAAACGTGTGGATTGGTTGCGTAACGTTTTAAACATTTGGTTTTGTTTTGTAAACATTTCGCTTAAATCGCTAAAAAGGGGAAACTTTTGGATTTATTTCGTAGCATTTGTAAACGTTAGGCCTAAATTGCTAAAAAGGCGGAACGTTTGGATTTGTTTCATAACATTTCTAAAAGTTCGGCTTAAATCGCTAAAAAGGCGAAACGTTTGGATTTGTTTCGTAACGTTGGTAAACGTTTGGCTTAAATAGCTAAAAATGTGAAACGGTTGAATTTGTTTCGTAACCTCTGTAAACATTTGGCTTAAATTGCTAAAAAGGTGAAGCGCTTTGATTTGTTTCGTAATGTTTGTAAACGTTTGGCTTAAATTGCTAAAAAGGAGAAACGCTTGGATTTGTTTCGTACCGTTTGTAAACGTTTGGCTTAAATTGCTAAAAAGGGGAAACGTTTTGATTTGTTTCGTAGTGTTTATAAACGTTTGGCTTGAATCGCTAAAAAGTTGAAACGTTTTGGATTTGTTTAATACCGTTTGTTAACGTTTGGCTTAAATCGCAAAAAAGGTTGAACGTTTTGATTTGTTTCGTAATGTTTGTAAACGTTTGTCTTAAATTTTTAATAAGGTGAAACGATTGGATTTGTTTTGTAACATTTGTAAACGTTTGGCTTAAATTTCTAAAAATATGAATCGCTTGGATTTGTTTCATTACGTTTGTAAACATTTGGCTTAAATTGCTAAAAAGGTGAAACGCTTGGTTTTGTTTTGTAACATTTGTAAACGTTTGGCTTAAATTGCTAAAAATGTGGAATGTTTGGATTTGTTTCGTAACCTTTGTAAACGTTTGGCCTAAATCACTATAAAGGTGAAACATTGGGATTTGTTTCGTAGCGTTTATAAACGTTTGGATTTGTTTCGTAACGTTTGTAAATGTTTGGATTTGTTTCGTAACGTTTGTAAATGTTTGGCTTCAATCGCTAAAAATATGAAACGTTTGGATTTGTTTCATAACGTTTTAAACGTTTGGTTTAAATCGCTAAAATGGGTAAACGTTTGGATTTGTTTCGTAATGTTTGTAAACCTATGGTTTAAATCGCTAAAAAGGTGAAACGTTTAAATGTTTTGCTTATATTGCTAAAAAGGTGAACTCCTTGGATTTGTTTCATAACGTCTGTAAATGTTTGGCTTAAATTGCTAAAAAGGTGAAACGCTTGCATTTGTTTCGTAACGTTTGTAAACATTTGGTTTTATTTCGTAACGTTTGGATTTGTTTCGTAATATTTGTAAATGTTTGGCTTAAATCGCGAAAAAGGAGAAACGTTTGGGTTTGTTTCGTAACTTTTGTAAACGTTTGGCTTAAATCGCTAAAAAGGTGAAACGTTTGGATTTGCTTCGCAACGTTTATAAACGTTTGGCTTAAATTTAAAAAAGGTTAAACGCTTGGATTTGTTTCAAAATGTTTAAAAGATTTGGTTTTTTTTTGAAATGTTTGTAAATATTTGTCTTAAATAGTAAAAAGGGTGAAACGACCTTTTCTGTTTTGTAACGTTTGTAAACGTTTGGCTTAAATCGCTAAAAAGGTGAAACGTTTGGATTTGTTTCATAACGGTTGTAAACGTTTGGTTTAAATCGCTAAAAAGGGGAAACGCTTGGATTTTTTTCGTAACGTTTGTAAACGTTTTTCTTAAATCGCTAAAAAGGTGAAACCTATGGATTTGTTTCGTACCGTTTGTAAACGATTGGCTGAAATCGCTAAAAAGGTGAAACGTTTGGATTTGTTTTGTAACGTTTGTAAATATTTGGCTGAAATTGCTAAAAAAAGGTCAAACGCTTGGTTTTGTTTCGTAACTTTTGTAAACGTTTGGCTTAAATTGCTTAATATGGAAAACGTTTGGATTTGTTTCGTAACGTTTGTAAACATTTAGCTTAAATTGCTAAAAAGGGGAAATGCTTGGATTTGTTTCGTAAACATTTGGATTTAAATTGATAAAAAGGTGAAATGCTTGGATTTGTTTCGTAAAGTTTGTAAATGTTTGGCTTAAATCGCTAAAAATGTGAAACGCTTGGATTTGTTTTGTTACGTTTGTAAACGTTTGGCTTAAATCGCTAAAAAGATTAAATGTTTGGATTTGTATCGTAACGTTTTTAAATGTTTGGCTTAAATTTCTAAAAAGATGAAACGCTTGGATTTGTTTAGTAACGTTTGTAAACATTTGGCTTAAATTGCTAAAAAGGTGAAACGCTTGGATTTAATTAGTAACGTTTGTAAACGTTTGGCTTAAATCGTAAAAAATGTGAAACGTTTGAATTTGTTTCGTAGCATTTTAAATGTTTGGTTTTGTTTCGTAACGTTTGCGAATGTTTGGCTTAAATCGCTAAAAAGGTGAAACGTTTGGATTTGTTTCGTAGCTTTTGTAAACGTTTGGCTTAAATCGCTAAAAAAGTAAAACGTTTGGATTTGTTTCGTACCCTTTGTAAACGCTTGGGTTAAATCGCTAAAAAGGTGAAATGTTTGGATTTGTTTCGTATCGTTTGTAAAGGTTTGGCTTAAATCGCTAACAAGATGAAACGTTTGGATTTGTTTCTTAACCTCTGTAAATGGTTGGCTTAAATTGCAAAAAAGTTGAAACACTTTTATTTGTTTCGTAACTTTTGTAAACGTTTGTCTTAAATTGCTAAAAAGGAGAAACGCTTGGTTTTGTTCCGTAACGTTTGGCTTAAATCACTAAAAAGGTGAAACGTTTGGATTTGTTTCGTAACGTTTGCGAACGTTTGGCTTAAATCGCTAAAAAGGTGAAACATTTGGATTTGTTTCGTAACGTTTTTAAACGTTTGGCTAAAATCGCTAAAAAGGTGAAACGTTTGGATTTGTTTCGTAGCGTTTATAAACGTTTGGTTTAAATCGCTAAAAAGGTGAAACATTTTGATTTGTTTCGTATCGTTTGCAAATGTTTGGCTTAAATCGCTAAAAAGGTGAAACGTTTGGATTTTTTTCGTAACTTTTGTAAACGTTTGGCTTAAATCGCTTAAACGGTGAAACGTTTGGATTTGTTTCGGAACTTTTGTAAACGTTTGGCTTAAATCGCTAAAACGGTGAAACATTTGGATTTGTTTCGCAACGTTTATAAACGTTTGGCTTAAATTGCTATAAAGGTGAAACGCTTGGATTTATTTCATAACGTTTTATACATTTTGTTTTGTTTCGAAATGTTAGTAAACGTTTGTCTTAAATTGTAAAAAAGGTGAAACATCCTTTTTTGTTTCATAACATTTGTAAACGTTTGGCTTAAATCGCTAAAAAGGTGAAATGTTTGGATTTGTTTCGAAACGTTTGTAAACGTTTGGCTTAAATCGCTAAAAAGGTGAAACGCTTGGATTATTTTCGTAACGTTTGTAAACTTTTGGCTTAAATCGCTAAAAAGGTGAAACGTTTGGATTTGTTTCGCAATGTATGTAAACGTTTGGCTTAAATTGCTTAAAAGGGGAAACGTTTCGATTTGTTTCGTAACGTCTGTAAACGTTTGGCTTAATTTGCTAAAAAGGAGAAACGTTTGGTTTTGTTTCGTATTGTGTGTAAACGTTTGGCTTAAATCACTAAAAAGGTGAAAGGCTTGGATTTGTTTCGTAATGTTTGTAAACGTTTGTTTTAAATTGCTAAAATGGTGAAATGTTTGGATTTGTTTCGTAACGTTAATAAACGTTTGGCTTAAATTGCTAAATAGGGTTTCGTAACGTTTTTAGCATTTGGATTAGATTCGTAACGTTTGTAAACGTTTGGCTTAAATCGCTAAAAAGGTGAAACATTTGGATTTGTTTCGTAACGTTTGTAAACGTTTGGCTTAATTCGCTAAAAAGGTGAAACGTTTGGCTTATATCGCTAAAAAAGGTGAAAAATTTGGATTTGTTTCGTAACGTTTGTAAACGTTTGGCTTAAATCACTAAAGATGTGAAACATTTGGATTTCAATTGCTAAAAAGGTGAAACGTTAGTATTTGCTTCGTAACATTTGTAAACGTTTGGCTTAAATCAATAAGAAGGTGAAGCGTTTGGATTTGTTTTGTAACGTTTGAAGACGTTTGGCTTAAGTCGCTAAAAAGGTGAAACATTTGGTTTTGTTTCGTAACTTTTGTAAACGTTTGGCTTATATTGCTAAAAAGGCGAAAAGCTTGGATTTGTTTCGTAGCGTTTGTAAACATTTGGCTGAAATCGCTAAAAAGGCGATACATTTGGATTTGTTTCGTAGCGTTTGTAAACGTTCGACTTATATAGCTAAGAAGGTGAAACGTTTGTTTTTGTTTCGTAGCGTTTGTAAACGTTCATCTTAAATAGATAAAAAGATAAAATGTTTAGTTTTATTTCATAACATTTGTAAACGTTCGGCTTAAATCTCTAACAAGGGGAAACGTTTTGATTTTTTCCGAAACGTTTGTAAATGTTTGGTAACGTTTCGGAAACGATTAGTTTTGTTTCGTAATGTTTGTAAACGTTTGGCTTAAATCGCTATATATGCGAAACGTTTGGATTTGTTTGGTAACCTCTTAAACGTTTGGTTTGGTTTCATAACGATTGTAAACGTTTGGCTGAAATCGCTAAAAAGGCGAAACGTTTGGATTTGTTTCGTAACGTTTGTAAACATTTGGCTTAAATCGCTAAAAAGGTGAAACGCTTGGATTTGTTACGTAAAGTTTGTAAACGTTTGGCTTAAATCGCTAAAATGGAAAAACGTTTGGATTTGTTTCGTAACGTTTGTAAACGTTTGGCTTAAATCGCTAAAAAGTGAAACTTTTTGATTTGTTTCGTAACGTTTTAAATGTTTGTCTTAAATCACTAAAAAGGTGAAACGTTTGGATTCAATCGCTAAAAAGGTGAAACGTTTGGATTTGCTTTGTAACATTTTTAAACGTTTGGCTTCAACCGCTACTAAGGTGAAACGTTTGAATTTGTTTCGTAACGTTGTAAACGTTTGGCTGAAATTGCTTAAAAGGTGAAATGTTTTGATTTGTTTCGTAACGTTTTAAAGGTTTGGCTTAAATAACTAAAAAGGTGAAACAGATTTGTTTCGTAACGTTTGTAAACATTTGGCTTAAACTGCGGAAAAGGTGAAACGCTTGGATTTGTTTCGTAACGTTTGTAAACGTTTGGCTTTGTTTCGTATCGTGTGTAAACGTTTGGCTTCAATCGCTAAAAATGTGAAATGTTTGGATTTGTTTCGTAATGTTTGGCTTATATTTTTAAAAAGGTGAAACGCTTGGATTTGTTTCGTAACATTTGTAAATGTTTAGCTTAAAATGCTAAAAAGGTGAAACGCTTGGATTTATTTCGTAATGTTTGTAAACGTTTGGCTTAAATTGCTAAAAAAGGTGAAACGTTTGGATTTGTTTCGCAACATTTGTAAACGTTTGTCTTAAATTGCTTAAAAGGGAAAACATTTGAATTCTTTTCGTAACGTTTTAAATATTTGGCTTAAATCGCTAAAATGGGGAAACGGTTGAATTTATTTCGTAACGTTTGTAATCGTTTGGCTTAAATTGCTAAAAAGGTGAAACGCTTTGCTTTTTATCGTAATGTTTGTAAACTTTTGGCTTTGTTTAGCAATGTTTGTAAACGTTTGGCTTATATCGCTAAAATGGGGAAACAGTTGGATTTGTTTCGTATTGTTTATATAAGTTTGGCTTAAATCACTAAAAAGATGAAACGCTTGGATTTGTTACGTAAAGTTTGTAAACGTTTGGCTTAAATCGCTAAAATGGAAAAACGTTTGGATTTGTTTCGTAACGTTTGTAAACGTTTGGCTTATACCGCTAAAAAGGTGAAACGTTTGGATTTGTTTCGTAACGTTTGTAAACGTTTAGCTTAAATTTCTAAAAAGGTGAAACGTTTGGATTTGTTTCATAACATTTGTAAACGTTTGGCTTAAATAGCTAAAAAGGGGAAACATTTGAATTTGTTTCGTAACATTTGTAAACGTTTGGCTTAAATCGCTAAAATGGGGAAACGTTTGGATGTGTTTTGTAACGTTGTGAGCGGAGCGGGGTTTTGGGGCCGCTCGCCCAAGGCTTATGGCTGACTTCTCGATCTGGAAATGGTTTGAAAAATGGAGTCGCCACCTAGTTCAACTAGTAAATGCCTTTTAACCGACTGGATAGCCTTACTCGCCTCCGGTAAGACTATCGTGCATCGGACGAAAGACAATGGTTCGTGGACCTCCCCGAGTCTCATGTGCTTGGCTTATCTGTTACCAGCTTTATTTTCTGTACATATTCGTTTTATATCTCATCTCAACAGTATATGCAGTTCACATGATATGAAAGTTGTAAATAAACAGTGATGAAAGCAGTAAACACGTTTGACGCGCATATGACTCGATCTGGACTGGCATTTGAGGCAAGTAGCAGCTACTCCTAAGCATACATCTAACCTTAGAGGTTTTTAACAAATAGCATAAGTCTGGCTGGTCTGGGTATTTTACATGCACAAATCCTAAAACTGGATGTATAAGTGTGATTGATTGATTTTATTAGGTGAGTCTTGAAAACCCTATAAAACCGTTACTACATTTTTATATTAATCCTATGATGTCTAGATGATAGGCTGGATTTGCATTAATGGGCCAATTTTAAGTGATTAGTCCTTTAACCGGTTCATTATTGATTTAGATGCTTTTGGAAAGCAGTAAACAGTGCTAGCATGCTCATGGGAAGTTGGATATACATACAAGATTAGAAATACTTTTGAACCTCGTTGACTTTGAGTTCCTGGCACTCACGTGGGTTTTGACCATCGGTATGGTCAGAATTGGCTTTCGGTCAGATCACGAGAGTTGTGCGTCTCATCGATCCGATTCTACTGGTTTGATCCGGAGTCGATTCCGAGTTTGGGTTAGCCCGGAATCAGCTCTAGAAGTTGCTGGTTTGCTAGGCCTTGGACTCGTGGGTCCGGTTGGCGGGGCAGATTACTATAGCGTGCTTGGAGGCCCTAAAGACATCGGGTTAAGCCCATTTACTATTACAAACAGGTCCTACAACTAAAACAATATTTTTGGAATCAAAATGAGCCTAATTCGGAGTCCGGATGAGCCCGAAAACGCGTTTGGAAGTTTTTATCGAAGTCTGGAAGATCTGGGAAACAATCCTTGGGGAGCTGAGGGAGGAAGAACACGGCGCCGGTTCATGGTGCTGGCGCCGGCAGTATGACATGGCGGCACCGCCGGTTTGTTGTGGTAGCGCCGCCGGCGGTTCGTCGGCAGTTTCTGGGTCGTTTTTGTTTTGCTTCGTTCTCACTCGTTTTAACTCCGTTTTTCATGCAAAAGTAGTCAAAACAGCATAACATCGAATAAGGAATCCAAAAAACACATAATCCAAGTGTTTTAAGCTCATCTATACGAATTTATTTTCTGGGCAGCAACTATTTTTAGGGTTTTCTTAAGGCAAAATCAACTAAAATCTACCTACAACATGCATTCTAAGGTATTCAATTGATTTTTTTTTGGTTCTAAGAATTTAAAAACAGCTAATTATAGTGATTAACATGCTTTTTCATTGAATTTTATGGTGATTAAGAAAACATTGAATTAATTGATTAAAGCTACTTTAATGGCAAAATTAACAAATAACCTAAACATGCAACCTAAACACATTTACAACAATTATGGCAATCATATATGCAATATTTATGGCAAAATCAAAGGAATTTAATGAGGGTCCTCAGAAGTACCGTTCTGAGTCCTTGGCTCGTTTGCTGGCGAAGTGGATGCGGAATCCAGCTTCGAATCTGTGCAAGGCTTGTGTTCTTGGAGAATCAAAGCGTATTAGGTGTTTTCAGGACAGGATTTTTTGTGTGTGTGTGTGTGTGTGTGTGATTTTCGGATTGCCTATTCTAGGGTGGTGGCCGAATTTTCTGTCTGTCTGTCTAGGGTTTTTGTGCCACCCTCTTGCCAGGCTGGCTTATGGCTGTATTTATATTGGTTAATTAGGTCTAGGGTTAGCATATGTGTATTTACAGGTTCGTCCTAGCTAGAGTTTGGTTAACAGTTGAAGAAGTGTTAAGTGATAAGTCTATATGTATTTAGGATTAGGTTTTAATTATTTAATTAGGATTTTATTTATTTAATTCGTATTTACACTTGGTGGCTAATTAAAAAGTTTCTAAAAGTCTATTTTGGTTCCTAAAAATATCAAAAAAGGCTACTAAGGTCCTATGGGTTTGGTTAAGGTCAATTCCAGTCCGTCAAACTTGCAAATTGGCCCATAAACTTCTAAGATATGGAAATTAGTTCAATTTCTAGACTTAGATTACAATCTTTTTGGATTTTTATGGGCTATTCACGCCAAATTACATTTTAATCCTCCAAGTTTACAGCTGTGCACAGATTACGCATGCTTAGATTCCAGCAAGCAAATCAAAAGCTCGTCACCCTGACAGATTTCTCTGGAAATCATCATCGGACGCTTCAGTTCCTTATCACTTTTTACCTGTCCGAAATATAGGTGTCTACAGTTTGCCCCCTCCTTAACGAGAATTGACGAAGTAGGTCATTTTTGTTAAAGACGAAACTTGCTCTTTGACGAGCGACAACGATACTGTCCACCATCGGAGGCCCTCGCTCGCTTGGTGGTATGGTAATGCCCTAGCCTGAGCATTACCCGCTGTGGTGATGACTCTGGCCTCATGCACCTCATGTTCTGGCCTACTCCGCATCCGGCTGAGAGTGGTTTTCTCAGCTGCCGTTGAGCCCGGGCTGCCTGAGTGTGTGCTCCGTGGAATGGAGCTATGAACACTCGGCCGTCCCGAGAGTAGTTCGATGGCTTGAACCCTGGTAATTGTCCTGTCCGAGGCTTTCTTATAGACAGATAGGATCCCTTGGCCGTCACAAAGGCCACCTATATTACATAGGTGTCTGGATTCCGTTAATTATTCCACGCTTAACGGATGTTGGTGTCTTTCTACCAGGCTTCGGTGTCTTTCTACCGTATGCTGACATTTTTCGTCAGGCTTTGGCGTCTTTCTGCCATTTATGGTGTCTTTATACCATGTTTCGGTGTTTCTCTACCGTATTTAAGCGTCTTTATGCCATCTGGGGAGTCTGGCTCTTTTGGATCCCGTCTTCTGGGTAACTCTTCGGGCTTGTTCTAAAGGCTTTTTCTGAAGGCTCGGGGTCTTGTCTGAAGGCTCTGGGACTTGTCTGAAGGCTTGGGGTCTGTCTGAATGCTCTAGATCTTTTTCTGAAGGCTCTGGGACTTGTCTGAAGGCTCGGGGTCTGCTCTGTCTGTATTTTTATTTGTCTGTTTTCAGGGTTGTCAGTCATTCTTGGCTGTTCCTCCTCTGGGGTGTCTGTATCTGTTTCGTCTGTTCATCCTCTGGGATGTCCGTATCTATTTCGTCTGTTCATCCTTGGGGTGTCGGTATTTTTCTGGCTATTCCTCCTCTGGGGTACCTGTATTTTGCTGGCTGTTCCGTCTTCTGGCCTTGTATCCTTAGAGGTATCTTTCTGGAATATCCTCAAAGGATGTGATTTTTTCGTCTTGTAGTGGCTTGTGCCTTAAAAGAGAGTCATCCCCTCATTTCTCATTTCATATTCTTTTTCTTCTTTCCCTATTCTCTGAATTTGAGCATTTGAGCTATGGCACCACCATGGACTTTTAGGGAACCGTGCATCGATCTTGACCGCCGGGCTGACCGGCATGCTGCTTTACTGGAGGCGGATGAGGAGGTTCCGCTCTTGTTGCATTTGGAGGGGCACTTATGTGCCAAGGCCCATCGCGAGGTGCGTTTTTCATCATTTTTGGCTTGTAGATAGACCTTTTATTGTATGTATGTCTGTAATACGTCCGTAATATTGTCGAAACTTCATCGAAAATGGGCACAGTCCCAAAAATTCATCCCTGAGAGAGGGAGAAGTGGCGGTGGCGCCAGGTTATAGCGGCGCCGCCGCCACTATGTACCGGCGGTACCGCCAGGATAAGGTGGCGCCGCCGCTAGTGACACTGACGCCTTGATGATGGCGCCAGTGCCTCTGTTGCACGCGACTCCCTGCGCGTTTTTTTAGCTATTCTGGTTCGATTTATGATTATTCTGACCCTGTTTTTTGATATTTTGTGCTTTCAGGAGCGAGACGTATTCCATACGTTAGGGAACTTTGTGGATGCGCATATATGGTACGATGCTTTGCCTGCTGCTGTTCGTTCTCGGGTAGATGCTACGGGTTTTGGCCGTCTTGCTAGCGGTCTGTTTACTGCGACGATGATCTGCGACAGCGTTTCTCTGCGTGCGTTGATGGGGCAGTGGATGGATGCTACCCACACTTTTCATTTACCGGTTGGGGAGTTGACAGTGACTCCTTTGGAATTTTTGCTGATTACTGGGATTTCTTTTGGAGGTGGGCCTGTGCCTTCCGACGGTGGTTTGGGATTCTATCCTCAGAGGGATGCGTACATCTTCGAGATGCTGGGTTTTATTCCGGAGATGAAGGGTCGTAGTCTTCGGTACCCTGAGTTGTATGACTGTTACAAGGAAAGCTTTCCCCGGACTAGCAACGAGGTTGATCTGATTGCCAGGGCTTTTATTTGTTATCTGTTGGGGTCTACTCTGTTCTGTAGTTCAGGTGCGACTCTGCCTCTCTTCATGTTGCCAGCCTTAGAGGATTTAGACGTGGTTTGTTCGTATGACTGGGGATCTGCTGCCTTGGGTTATCTTTATACCAGCATGGACAAAGTGGTCCGTGGGGGATCCCGTCTTTTTGGGATGTGGCCTGCTGTACACGTGAATTGTTTTATTGTTTTTAACAGCATCGTGCTTTTGATTTGGTCATCTCAGTTGGTCTTATTCTATTTTTCAGATCTGGGCCATCCAGATGGGCCTTCTAACTGGCTTTGGTGTTCTCCCGGGGTTAGGGTACCCTATGCTGAGATTCTGGGACTTTTCTCGTACTTTGACGCATAGCCAGGGAGCTAAATGTAGCCGGCTGATCGAGCTGGCGTGGACTGATGTGAGTATCCAATTTTTGCACTACTCTGGGTATCTTTTGCAGTGATGACCATCGTTCTACTGATTGCAGATGGATGCTTCCTGGAACACTCCTCCCGGAGTTCGTTGGCCTCGGTGGGTACAGGGTGCTGTAGCGAGATCGGTCCTGCGTTATTTGATGCATGGCCTGAGTTGTAGGTCCTGGTTTCTAGGGGAGCGTGTTCTCCATTGGTGGCGTGGCCCACGCGTTCGTATGATCCCGGTTGGACATCCTTCGTCGATGTTGCGCGGCAGGGACGTTGTATCGCCTGCGCTTCGACTGGACTTGAGGGGCTACACTGCTATTGATTTGGTATTTGTTCCTCAGCTGAGCTATCTGGATGATTTCGCAAGGCATCGTCTTCTGGTGAGGCTTCTGTTGGATGAAGTACCCGTTGTTCAGGTTCAGCAGGCGGCTGCAGGGCCACATGTATGTGTCATTCTTCTGGTTTTTTCTGTATCTGAGTTTTTCCGCCTTCTTGAGTTCTCTCTTTGGTATTCTCTCAGGGAGTTTCTAGACGTGGGTCTCGTTCTGTCCGTGCTAGGGTAGACGGTCCAGGGTCTCCTAGTCGGGTCCCATCTGGTAGGTGAGCTGGTGCTGGTGACATAGTCTCTGGTTCTTTGAGTCAGATGCCGGAGAGATCTGCGCGTTACGGTGGCGTGCGTGGGCCTGTCCAGGACTCTGTTCCTCTGCGCTATATGACGCATTGTTTTGCGCCTGCTAACTGTACCCATGTGAGTATTTCGCTTTTGTTTTCTTTCATTTTGAGGGCCCGTTTTCCCTGTAAGACTGAGCGTCTTCTGCTGGTTTTCAGGTGCCGGTGTCTGACGTGGTTCAGTTTGCCGATGCTGCTTACTACTGGCGTGATCTCTTGTGCACTGTTTCTGCACAGATGAGGGTAAAAACAAATATGCAATATTTATATCCTATATGTATGCATGTATGCAATCCTATAGCCTTGACTTCTCTCTGGTTTCTTCAGTAGTTGTGCATTGATGATCTGGAGGAGCAAGTATGTTTGATAGGGCTGGGTCCGGCTGACAGCGACATCCCTCCTGGGTTCCCTGGCGGAGGTGGACTTCGTGCTGGTGATCGTGGGCGTGGAGACCGTGGTAGGCGAGGATCTGACATCCGGGGCGGTCGTGGAGACTTCGCTTCGTCTTCTGGTGGCGAGCAGTCTGGGCGTCGTTCTGGTGACTCGCTTTCTGGGAGCCATTACGGAGACTCGGAGACCTTTGAGCAGGATTTGGACTCTGATAGTTAGGCTTGTATTATATGTTTATCGTGTTTTGAACTTTTTCTCTTTTTTTTATTGATGATTGTGTAGGCTGTCACAATATTTTGTACATTCAGCGTTCTGGACGCTTTATGCTCATAGCTTTGTTTTGCTTGCCATGTTTGTGTTAGCCTTTTCTAGCCTCTCTGTTTCTGTTTCTGATTTCTGACTGGTGGAGACCTGATGCCCCCGATTCTCTGGCTGGTGGAGACCTGATGCCCCTGGTTTCTCTTGCTGGTGGAGACCTGATGCCCCCCGGTTCCTCTGGTGATGGAGACCTGATGTCCACGTCCCTCTGGCTGGTAGAGACTTGATGCCTCCGGTTATGCTACTGATGCAGACTTGATGCGTCTGTTCCTCTGGCTAGTTGGAGACCTGATACCCCTGTTCCTCTGGCTGGTGGAGACCTGATGCCCCCGGTTCTTCTTCTGGTGGAGACCTGATGCCCCTGTTCCTCTTGCTGGTTGAAGAGATGATGCCCCCGTCTCTCTGCTACTAGTGGAGACCTGATGATCCCGTTTCTGCTACTGATGGAGACCTGATGCCTCCGTTCCTCTGGCTGGTTGGAGACCTGATGCCCCTGTTCCTCTGGCTGATGGAGACCTGATGCCCCCGGTTCTTCTACTGGTGTAACCTGATGCCCCTGTTTCTTTTGCTGGTTGAGACTTGATGCCCCCGGTTTTACTGCTGGTGGAGACCTGATGCCCCCGGTTCTTTGAGGTTGGTGCCCGTATTTTCTGGGCAACGTAACGCTGGCGTTTGTGGTTTCTGGCTGATGGGGACCTTAAATCTCCCAAATCTCTGGATGAGGAATTCTGTTCCTTTTGTGTGATTGTGGAAGTATTCTACTTCTCTATTCGAGGACTTTGATGCCCCCTGCTATTAGATTTTCGTCTCTGGGTAGCGGAAGCGTGTCGCTTGTTCTGTAATTCATCTACAGGTAGAGGTTTGTGAGGGTTATGGTGGTCCATGCTGGTCGGTTTTTGTCTTCGGGTGTTGTAGGCGTGGTGCCTATTTTGGGTATTTCTTATGGGCCTGGGACTGGGCCTGGCGCTTGTGGTTTTGGGGCTGATCTTTGAAGGTAGAGTTCTGGCAGTTGCTGTTTCTTGTGTTTCTGGAGCTGATCCTTGAAGGTAGCGGTCTGACGACTGTTGTTTCTTGTGTTTCTAGAGTCGAATTTTGCGAAAATTGGTCCTATTTTCTGCTTGCTTGTGTTGCTGGAGTCCAATTTTGCGAAAATTGGCCCTATTTTCTATTGTCTTGTAGAGTGATTTTTGATGTATCGTACTTTGTGTTGCCCCCTCATCGGAGCGTTCAGTTTTCTGTTCCAGGGAAACTGGATGTTTTGATGAATAATCTGGTCTTCGGCTGGGCTCACTCCGGGTGGATGCTATTTGTTCTGGAAAAATATGTTTGTTTCTATGACAGTTATTGCGCATTTCAACATTTTTCTTTGCGCGACTGTGAATGCATGAGGAAATTTTGAATTTTTTGAAAAGTTTTTGAGATTTTTTTTTGTTCCATTGTCTCAAAGATTTATGCTGTGGGGGATTCATGATCCTCTGTCTTTCCTTTCTAGGAACATGCGCTAGACAATGATTTCGAATATGCATATATTATAAAAGATCTATTAAACCGGTCCATTCAATAGTCGGTACAATTGAGATATTTCATGTTTCAAGCAGTTTACCCCTGTTATCAATCGGTTCTTGGGGATTTTCGGGATTGACTATTTTATATATGAGTGCTCTACTCGATCGTAGCCGATGATCCGTGAAGGACTTCTAGTGAAGTGATGCGGTTCACTACTTAGACCGTCCCGCTCCAAGATAGGATGCTGGGCGGTGGCTTTTCTCTCTTTTTTATTATGTTTTGTCCTATCCGGGCTAGATGATCCGTTTTAGCGTGTGCCTCCCCTTCGTAGAACTTTTTGTGGCCAAGTCTTTTTAGCCAATGGACCGGGATCCACTAGCAGGCCTCTATCCTTTTTGAGACAGTTCGATCAACTCATATTTTCTCAGGGGTATTGTCCTATTGAAATGGGATTATCTCTGGAAGTGTTCATTTCCTTCTACCGGTTATTGAATGGATCGATGAAATAGCTCGATTTTATCATATGCATGCAAATTGAAACAATTGAAAATAGCATGCCCATCAGGTAAGACATCATATGAATGAGCAAATCTGGTATCATCATTGACTCTGGAATATAAAGAAATTGAATTAAAAACAAAGCAAATTGTTCAAAATATCCGAATGCGAAAAATAGAAACTAAGCTACTAGACAATTGGATAGTTCAGGAGAACAGATCTTCAAATGCTCCGAACATGGGTGGAGCTACCACTTCTGTCTCACTGGTTGTGTCATGGATATTGAGGTCCATTTAGCCTGTAGAAACTGGAGTTTTCTTGCTTCAAATATTCATATTCTTCTCTCTTGACCTGTGAGTTGGTCAATTCTCTGGCCCTTTTGCCTCACAGTAAGCTTGTCGCGCCGTTTTTGTGTAGGGAGACCCAGACTTTGTAATACTCGTTTGCGATGTCATTACGGTTAGTGATCACATTCCTTTCTATACGCCTTTCTAGCCAGCAAACTATAAGCTTCTTCAGAAATTCTTGGCACAGCGGTATTCCGGAAAAGGGGGACGGATATTCTACAATTTCTTGCTTCATCCCATATTGTCGACATAGGCGGGCTGGTTCATAGCACGATACTGCGAGTAAACCTTGTAGATGGACACATCCAGCATAGACTTCTGTGACGACGTGGCTGATTTTCCACCAAGGGCACCTCCAGCGGATATCTGCTTCGGTGATTGTTTCGAGCCAGGTGTTCCAGTTGTCCGGCTTGCGTATGACTACTCGATGTCTTGCTAAATTCTTCGGCATATAGAGCATTGGATTACCAGGTGGCACTATCATTTGTAGCCTTTCTTGCAGCCAGATTTGCAAGAGAAGAAGACTCCCTGAAAGTGTCTTAGTAATTTGGAAATTGTCCAAGCCAGCTAGTGTTTCACCTAATATCACTGGGAGAGGGGTGGCCCCTTTTCTGCTTGTTCCGTTATGTGTACGATTCTGATATCGGCATGTCCCTTGATTGAGCAAAGTAAGTATTGGGCGTAAAGGCAGAATCTGATTACCCTAGTCCTACTATTACTGGCTTTGTCCATCTTTTCAGCCATAGTTATGATTGAAGGGACGTGAATATGGTCCCCTTCTCTTAACGTCGCTAGCTTACCAAGCGGGAGTGAGAACCAAGGTGTGAGTCCTCTCACTTCTGGGTAGCCTGTGGTGGGTAAGGCGAAATCTCGGGTAACGCCCCTATCTCCCCCGAGGATTGCCTCAAATGCTTCGAGAAGTGGGCAGATCTCGACATTGTGTAACCTAAACACATGAGTTTTTGGATCCCAGAAATTAGCTGCGGCATGGAGGAATTCTTGATTTGCTCTGAGGTGGAACATGAATCGGAGGTTCTCCAGGTGGAATTTGCTCATTTCTGCCCATTCAGCTGCAGATAGGCTTTTCAGGAGTGGTAGCATGTGTCTTCGCCCTTTTTCTACCTCTATGTCCCCATTCCTCTTTCCTGCCTGACGTTGTCCTTTGCTTAGGACATTGGTGAGCCAATTCTGTTCGTCAGGGTCTTGTTTTATGATTCCCTCCTCAAATCGGACAAGTATCACTTGTCGTCCCTATCGAGCGTCTGGTTCGCTCACTTGACTGGTTCCAGGACGACTCTGGGGGTTCATGCAGGCCATGATCCATTCCTTCATTTCATCCGTCTGCTTTTTGACTGAGTCGATGACTTCCCCTTTCATCTGGTTGAGCTGGCCTTGAGTGACAGGGGTCCCTGTGTTCATTTCAGAGGGGTTCCTGTGTTCATTTCAGACATGTTGATCGAGCTAGCTGATCGAGAGAATATGCTGGAGGTGCTTCCAGAACCGGAGTTGCTGAATCGGTCGCAGATTAACTTGGATTGCTGAGAGGCGTCGTCGGTGACTTGGGAGGGCTCTCAGGTCTGAAGAGTCTTCCTGATTGCCTTTGCTAGAGAGCAGCAGGGCGAGTAATTCTGGTGGCTGCATGCACAAGGGGTTAGTATGTGATATTTCTATGATGCTGGATGCATGAGATGCATGATATGCAGATGAATGAGATGCAGGGTTAGTTTTGAACACATAGCACATAGCAAGTTTAGCACATAGAACAGTTTGATATCACAGAGACACGTTGTTCCTTCCAACCTTATTTATCCCACACACGCATTTTGGGTGAGGTTTATTCCTAGGTGATTTGATCTGGACCTTCACATCGCAATGCAAGAGTCGGCGTTCCTGCAGAAAAAGCTCTCTTCTAGCAATTCTAAAGCAGATAGACAGAATTTATCGATGTCCCTTTCTGGAAGGAGTTTGAGAACATGTAGGGTGGACGTGGAAGTCCGTTTTGAAATCTGGAATTTGATTTAGCCTAGCGGCTGTATCTAGTGAAAGGAGTTTTCACTAGACTTGTTATTGGAGGTTTGATTAAGCGAAGGCGTATCACTTAATCAGATTCGTTTATTTTAGGTCTGGCCTAACTGGAAGTTTTGGAAATCTGGTTTTGAAACTGGAAAATTTGTTAGGCCGGACCTAAGACTGAGATTGAAATAGTAGTTTTTGAAACATTGGATTTAGAATCATTACATTGGCATTCATGCCTCAGGTACAATCATTATATTGGGTTGATCCTAGAGGGTAGTGTCTAAGCTGGAATGCATGTGGGCTGAGTCATTGGGTTTTGGTAGTAATCGGTTTAAGGCTCCCATAGACAGATATACCTTTGATAGGTCTCCTCAATCACGAGTACAAGCGACCGAGGTACTGGGCTGTGAGTGATACTACTCCGCATAAGACTTTCTGGGCAGTGGAGTGCACAGCCAGAGCGTGAGAGCGGCTATGAGTATCGAGGCTGGAGAGGGACTCCTAGAGAGTATGTGAGAAGAGAAATTTCTAATGCAATGCAACAAGTGTGAATATGTCTGGAAAGTAAAGCAAGTGATCGATAAGGCGCAAACTGTGCGGTTTAGGTCTATGGCAACCGCTTTTGAAAACAATTATGAAAACGTTTTTATGTTTATGTTTTAAAAACAGTTGATTTTAATCCCCAGTGGAGTCGCTACTGTGAGCGGAGAGGGGTTCGGGGGCCGCTCGCCCAAGTCTTATGGCTGACTTCTCGATCTGGAAATGGTTTGCAAAATGGAGTCGCCACCTAGTTCAACTAGGAAATGCCTTTTAACCGAGTGGATAGCCTTATTCGCCTCCGGTAAGACTATCGTGCATCGGACGAAAGACAAGGGTTCGTGAACCTCTTTGAGTCTCATGTGATTGGCTTATCTGTTACCGGCTTTATTTTCTGGACATATTCGTTTTATATCTCATCTGAAGAGTATATGCAGTTCACAGGATATGAAAGCTGTAAATAAACAGTGATGAAAGCAGTAAACACGTTTGACGTGCATATGACTCGATCTGGACTGGCATTTGAGGCAAGTAGCAGCTAGTCCTAAGCATACATCTAACCTTAGAGGTTTCTAACAAATAGCAAAAGTCTGGCTGGTCTAGGTATTTTACATGCACAAAGCCTAAAACCGGATGTATAAGTGTGATTGATTAATTTTATTAGGTGAGTCTTGAAAAACCTATACAACCATTACTACATTTTTATATTAATCCTATGATGTCTAAGTGATGGGCTGGATTTGAATTAATGGGCCAATTTTGTGTGATTAGTCCTTTAACCGGTTCATTATTGGATTTGGATGCTTTTAGAAAACAGTAAACAGTGCTAGCATGCTCAGGGGAAGTTGAATAAACATACAAGGTTAGAAAAACTTTTCAACCTCGTTGACATTGAGTGCCTGGAACTCGCGCGGGTTTTGATCATCGGTCTTGTCAAAATTGGCTTTTGGTCAGATCACGAGAGTTGTGCGTCTCATCGATCCGGTTCTACTGGTTTGATTCGGAGTCGATTCCGAGTTCGGGTTAGCCTAGAATCGGATCTGAAAGTTGTTGGTTTGCTGGGCCTCGGACTCGTGGGCCCGGTTGACTGGGCATATTACAATAGCGGGATTCAAGGCCCTAAAACCATCAGGTTAAGCCCATTTACTATTACAAACAAGTCCTACAACCAAAACAATATTTATGGAATCAAACTGAGCCTAATTCGGAGTCTGGATGAGCCCAAAAACGCGTCTAGAAGTTTGGATCAAAGTCTGGAAGATCTGGGAAGCAATCCTGGGGGAGCTGAGGGAGGAAGAACACGGCGCTGGTTCATGGTGGCGGCGCCGGCAGTATGACGTGGCGGCGTCGCCAGTTTGTTGAGGCGGCAGCGGTTCGTCGGCAGTTTTTGGGTCGTTTTTGTTTTGCTTTGTTTTCACTCGTTTTAACTCCGTTTTTCATGCAAAAGTAGTCAAAACGGCATAAACTCAAACAAGGAATCCAAAAAACACATAATCGAAGTGTTTTAAGCTCATCTACACGAATTTAGTTTCTGGGCAACAACTATTTTTGGGGTTTTCTTAAGGCAAAATCAACTAAAATCTGCCTAGAACATGCATTCTAAGGTATTCAATCGATTGTTTTCTGGTTCTAAGCATTTAAAAACAGCTAACTATAGTGATTAACATGCTTTTTCATCGAATTTTATGGTGATTAAGAAAACATTGAATTAATTGATTAAAGCTACTTTAATGGCAAAATTAACAAATAACCTAAACATGCAACCTAAACACATTTACAACAATTATGGCAATCATATATGAAATATTTATGGCAAAATCAAAGGAATTTAATGAGGGTCCTCAGAAGTACCGTTCTGAGTCCTTGGCTCATTTGCTGGCAAAGTGGATGCGGAATCCAGCTTCGAATCTGTGCAGGGCTTGTGTTCTTGGAGATTCAAAGCGTATTCGGTGTTTTCATGACTAGATTTTGTGTGTGTGTGTGTGTGTGATTTTCGGATTGCCTATTCTAGGGTGGTGGCCGAATTTTCTGTCTGTCTGTCTAGGGTTTTTGTGCCACTCTCTTTCCAGGCTGGCTTAAGGCTGTATTTATATTGGTTAATTAGGTCTAGGGTTAGCTTATGTGTATTTACAGGTTCGTCCTAACTAGAGTTTGGTTAAGGGTTAAAGAAGTGTTAAGTGATAAGGCTAAATGTATTTAGGATTATGTTTTAATTATTTAATTAGGATTTTATTTATTTAATTCGTATTTACACTTGGTGGCTAAGTAAAAAGGTTCTAAAAGTCTATTTTGGTGCCTAAAAATATCAAAACAGGCTACTAAGGTCATATGGGTTTGGTCAGGGTCAATTCCAGTCCGTCTAACTTGCAAATTGGCCCATAAACTTCTAAGATATGGCAATTAGTCTAGTTTCTAGACTTAGATTACAATCTGTTTGGATTTTTATGGGCTATTCACGCCAAATTACATTTTAATACTCCAAGTTTACAGCTGTGCACAGCTTACGCATGCTTCGCTTCCAGCAAGCAAATCAAAAGCTCATCACCCGGATAGATTTCTCTAGAAATCATCATCGGACGCTTGAGTTCCTTATCACTTTTTACCTGTCCGAAAATTAGGTGTCTACAAACGTTTGTAAACATTTGGATTTGTTTTGTAACGTTTGTAAACATTTGGATTTGTTTCGTAAAGCTTGTAAACGTTTGGTTTTATTTCGCAACGTTTATAAACGTTTGGCTTAAATCGCTAAAATGGGGAAACATTTGGATTTGTTTCTCAACGTTTGTAAACGTTTGGCTTCAATCGCTAAAAAGGTGAAACGTTTGGATTTGTTTCGTAATGTTTGTAAACGTTTGGCTTAAATTACTAAAAATGCGAATAGTTTTTTTTTTGTTCTGTAATGTTTGTAAACGTTTGGATTGTTTCATAATGTTTGTAAACATTTGTAAACGTTTGGCTTAAATCGGTAAAAAGGTGAAATGTTTGGATTTGTTTCGTATCGTTTGTAAACGTTTGTCTTAAATCGCTAAAATGGGGAAACTTCTCGATTTGTTTCGTAACATGTGTAAACGTTTAGATTTGTTTCGTAACGTTTGGAAGCGTTTGGTTTTGTTTCGTAACATTTATAAACGTTTGGCTTAAATCGCTAAAATGGGGAAATATTTGGATTTGTTTCGTAACGTTTGTAAACGTTTGGCTTCAATCGCTAAAAAGGGGAAACGTTTGGATTTGTTTCGTAATATTTGCAAACGTTTGGCTTAAATCTATAAAAATGTTAAACGTTCGCTTTTTTTCCGTAATGTTTGTAAACGTTTGGATTTATTTCGTAACGTTTTAAAGATTGGTCTTAAGTCACTAAAAAGGTTAAACGTTTGGTTTTGTTTCGTAACGTTTTTAAACGTTTGTCTTAAATCACAGAAAAGGTGAAACGTTTGGATTTGTTTCGTAACGTTTGTAAACGTTTGGCTTATATTGCTAAAAAGGTGAAACGCTTGGATTTGTTTCGTAACTTTTATAAACGCTTTGCTTAAATTGCTAAAAAGGTGAAACACTTGGATTTATTTTGTAACGTTTGTAAACGTTTGGCTTAAATCGCTAAAAATGTGAAACGTTTGGTTTTGTTCCGTAACGTTTGTAGACGTTTCGCTTAAATCGCTAAAAATGTTAAATGTTTCACCTTTGTTTCGTAACGTTTCAAAGATATTGCGTTTACAATTCCAAACGTTTCACCTTTTTAGCAATTGAAGCCAAACGTTTACAAACGTTACGAAACAAATCCAAACGTTTCACCTTTTTAGCGAATTAAGCCAAACATTTACAAACATTACGAAACAAATCCAAACATTTCACCTTTTTAGCGATTTTAGACAAACATTTACAAAGGTTATGAAACAAATCCAAATGTTTCACCTTTCTAGCGATTTAAGCCAAATGTTTACAAAAGTTACGAAACAAATCTAATCGTTTCACCTTTTTTGCAATTTAAGCCAAACGACTGCAAACGTTACGAAACAAATCCAAGCGTTTCACCTTTTTAGCAATTTAAACCAAACGTTTACAAACGTTACGAAATAAATCCAATTGTTTCCCCTTTTTTGCGATTTAAGCCAAACGTTTATAAACGTATTGAAACAAAAGCAAAGGTTTAAAACGTTATGTAACAAATCAAAACGTTTCACATTTTTAGCGATCTAAGCCAAATCATTACAAACATTACGAAACAAAACCAAACGTTTAAAACGTTTCGAAATAAATCCAAACGTTTTGCCTTTTTAGAAATTTAAGCCAAACGTTTACAAACGTTAGGAAATATATCCAAGCGTTTATCCTTTTTAGCAATTTAAGCCAAACGTTTACAAACGATACGAAACAAATCAAAGTGTTTCAACTTTTTTGCCATTTAAGTCAAACGTTTACAAAGGTTACGAAATAAATCCAAACGTTTCATCTTTTTAGCGATTTAAGCCAAACGTTTACAAACGATACGAAACAAATCCAAACATTTCACCTTTTTAGTGATTTAAGCCAAACAATTACAAACGTTACAAAACAAATCCAAACGTTTCACCTTTTTAGAAATTTAAGCCAAATGTTTGCAAACGTTACGAAACAAATCCAAATGTTTCGCCTTTATAACGATTTAAGCCAAACTTTTCACCTTTTTAGCTTTTTAAGCCAAAACGTTTACAAACGTTACGGAACAAAACCAAATGTTTAAAACATTACGAAACAAATCCAAACATTTCACATTATTAGCGATTTAAGCCAAACCTTTATACTACGAAACAAAACCAAGCATTTCACCTTTTTAGCAATTTAAGCCAAACGTTTATAAACGTTACGAAACAAATCCAACCGTTTAACCTTCTTAGTAATTTATGCCAAACGTTTACAAACGTTCCGAAACAAATCCAAGTATTTTCCCTTTTTAGTAATTTAAGCTAAATATTTACAAATGTTACGAAACAAATCCAAGTGTTTCACTTTTTAAACAATTTAAGCCAAACGTTTACAAACGTTATGAAAGAAATTCAAATGTTTCACCTTTTTAGCGATTTAAGCCGAATGTTTACAAACGATATGAAACAAAACCAATATGAAACAAAAACAAACATTTCACCCTTTTAGAAATTTAAGCCAAACGTTTATAAACGTTACAAAGAAAATCCAAATGTTTCCCCATTTTAGCGATTTAAGCCAAACATTTAAAACGTTACAAAAAAAATCCAAACATTTCACCTTTTTAGCGATTTATGCCAAACGTTTACAAACGATACGAAACAAATCCAAACGTTTTCCCTTTTTAGCGATTGAAGCCAAATGTTTACAAATGTTATGAACAAATCCAAGCGTTTCACCTATTTAGCAATTTAAGTCAAACATTTACAAACGTTACGAAACAAAACCAAACGTTTAAAACGTTTCGGAATAAATACAAACGTTTCGTCTTTTTAGAAATTTAAGCCAAACGTTTACAAACGTTATGAAACATATCCAAGCGTTTATCCTTTTTAGCAATTTAAGCCAAACGTTTACAAACGATACGAAACAAATCAAAGTGTTTCAACTTTTTTGCCATTTAAGCCAAACGTTTACAAAGGTTACGAAATAAATCCAAACGTTTCATCTTTTTAGCGATTTAAGCCAAACGTTTACAAACAATACGAAACAAATCCAAACATTTCACCTTTTTTGTGATTTATGCCAAACAATTACAAACGTTACGAAACAAATCCAAACGTTTCGCCTTTTTAGAAATTTAAGCCAAATGTTTGCAAACGTTACGAAACAAATCCAAATGTTTCGCCTTTATAACGATTTAAGCCAAACTTTTCACCTTTTTAGCGATTTAAGCCAAAACGTTTACAAACGTTACGGAACAAAACCAAACGTTTAAAACATTACGAAACAAATCCAAACATTTCACATTATTAGCGATTTAAGCCAAACCTTTATACTACGAAACAAAACCAAGCATTTCACCTTTTTAGCAATTTAAGCCAAACGTTTATAAACGTTACGAAACAAATCCAAGCGTTTAACCTTCTTAGTAATTTATGCCAAACGTTTACAAACGTTCCGAAACAAATCCAAGTGTTTTCCCTTTTTAGTAATTTAAGCTAAATATTTACAAATATTACGAAACAAATCCAAGTGTTTCACTTTTTAAACAATTTAAGCCAAACGTTTACAAACGTTACGAAAGAAATTCAAATGTTTCACCTTTTTAGCGATTTAAGTCAAACGTTTACAAACGATATGAAACAAAACCAATATGAAACAAAAACAAACATTTCACCCTTTTAGCAATTTAAGCCAAACGTTTATAAACGTTACAAAGAAAATCCAAATGTTTCCCCATTTTAGCGATTTAAGCCAAACATTTAAAACGTTTCAAAAAAATTCCAAACATTTCACCTTTTTAGCGGTTTATGCCAAACGTTTACAAACGATACGAAACAAATCCAAACATTTTCCCTTTTTAGCGAATGAAGCCAAATGTTTACAAATGTTACGAACAAATCCAAGCGTTTCACCTATTTAGCAATTTAAGTCAAACATTTACAAACGTTATGAAACAAAACCAAACGTTTAAAACGTTTCGGAATAAATCCAAACGTTTCGCCTTTTTAGAAATTTAAGCCAAATGTTTGCAAACGTTACGAAACAAATCCAAATGTTTCGCCTTTATAACGATTTAAGCCAAACTTTTCACCTTTTTAGCGATTTAAGCCAAAACGTTTACAAACGTTACGGAACAAAACCAAACGTTTAAAACATTACGAAACAAATCCAAACATTTCACATTATTAGCGATTTAAGCCAAACCTTTATACTACGAAACAAAACCAAGCATTTCACCTTTTTAGCAATTTAAGCCAAACGTTTATAAACGTTACGAAACAAATCCAAGCATTTAACCTTCTTAGTAATTTATGCCAAACGTTTACAAACGTTCCGAAACAAATCCAAGTGTTTTCCCTTTTTAGTAATTTAAGGTAAATATTTACAAATATTACGAAACAAATCCAAGTGTTTCACTTTTTAAACAATTTAAGCCAAACGTTTACAAACTTTACGAAATAAATTCAAATGTTTCACCTTTTTAGCGATTTAAGTCGAACGTTTACAAACGATATGTAACAAAACCAATATGAAACAAAAACAAACATTTCACCCTTTTAGCAATTTAAGCCAAACGTTTATAAACGTTACAAAGAAAATCCAAATGTTTCCCCATTTTAGCGATTTAAGCCAAACATTTAAAACGTTTCTTAAAAATTCCAAACATTTCACCTTTTTAGCGGTTTATGCCAAACGTTTACAGACGATATGAAACAAATCCAAACATTTTCCCTTTTTAGCGATTGAAGCCAAATGTTTACAAATGTTACGAACAAATCCAAGCGTTTCACCTATTTAGCAATTTAAGTCAAACATTTACAAACGTTACGAAACAAAACCAAACGTTTAAAACGTTTCGGAATAAATCCAAACGTTTCGCCTTTTTAGAAATTTAAGCCAAACGTTTACAAACGTTATGAAACATATCCAAGCGTTTATCCTTTTTAGCAATTTAAGCCAAACGTTTACAAACGATACGAAACAAATCAAAGTGTTTCAACTTTTTTGCCATTTAAGCCAAACGTTTTACAAAGGTTACGAAATAAATCCAAACGTTTCATCTTTTTAGCGATTTAAGCCAAACGTTTACAAACAATACGAAACAAATCCAAACATTTCACCTTTTTTGTGATTTAAGCCAAACAATTACAAACGTTACGAAACAAATCCAAACGTTTCGCCTTTTTAGAAATTTAAGCCAAATGTTTGCAAACGTTACGAAACAAATCCAAATGTTTCGTCTTTATAACGATTTGAGCCAAACTTTTCACCTTTTTAGCGATTTAAGCCAAAACGTTTACAAACGTTACGGAACAAAACCAAACGTTTAAAACATTACGAAACAAATCCAAACATTTCACATTATTAGCGATTTAAGCCAAACCTTTATACTACGAAACAAAACCAAGCATTTCACCTTTTTAGCAATTTAAGCCAAACGTTTATAAACGTTACGAAACAAATCCAAGCGTTTAACCTTCTTAGTAATTTATGCCAAACGTTTACAAACGTTCCGAAACAAATCAAAGTGTTTTCCCTTTTTAGTAATTTAAGATAAATATTTACAAATATTACGAAACAAATCCAAGTGTTTCACTTTTTAAACAATTTAAGCCAAACGTTTACAAACGTTACGAAAGAAATTCAAATGTTTCACCTTTTTAGCGATTTAAGCCGAACGTTTACAAACGATATGAAACAAAACCAATATGAAACAAACACAAACATTTCACCCTTTTAGCAATTTAAGCCAAACGTTTATAAACGTTACAAAGAAAATCCAAATTTTTCCCCATTTTAGCGATTTAAGCCAAACATTTAAAACGTTACAAAAAAATCCAAACATTTCACCTTTTTAGCGATTTATGCCAAACGTTTACAGACGATATGAAACAAATCCAAACGTTTTCTCTTTTTAGCGATTGAAGCCAAATGTTTACAAATGTTACGAACAAATCCAAGCGTTTCACCTATTTAGCAATTTAAGTCAAACGTTTACAAACGTTACGAAACAAATCCAAGTTTCGCCTTTTTAGCAATTTAAGCTAAACGTTTACAAACGTTTCGCCTTTTTAGAGATTTAAGCCAAACGTTTACAAACGTTACGAAACAAATCCAAGCGTTTCAACTTTTTAGCAATCTAAGCCAAACGTTTACAAACGTTACGAAACAAATCCAAATGTTTCGCCTTATTAGAAATTTTAGCCAAACCTTTACAAACGTTACGAAACAAACCCAAGCGTTTTATCTTTTTAAGTATTTAAGCCAAACGTTTACAAACGTTACGAAACAAATCCAAACGTTTCACATTTTTAGCAATTTAAGCGAAACGTTTACAAACGTTACGAAACAAATCCAAACGTTTCACCTTATTCGTGATTTAAGCCAAACGTTTACAAACGTTACAAAACAAATCCAAACGTTTCACCTTTTTAGCGATTTAAGCCAAACGTTTACAAACGTTAAGAAACAAATCAAAACCTTTCACCTTATTAGCGATTTATGTTAGTAGTATGTGCCCTAGGGCCATTTGATCATGTATATTTGTAAAACTAATCCCAATGGCAAAGATATATATGTTCTAATTGAACTAAGTGTCTCATCAACTAAGTGTTCATTTATTACGTATTGTCCTTATCACATTGTGATATAATCTATTCTTAAGGTGTTAAGAATATGAGTTATAAATTCTATTATACACGTGATCTAAATAACAGTTCATGATCGATGGGGTCCTACGAATAAGGGCATTGTATTATCCCGGAAAGATTGTCACCTCTGTTTATTCTCCTGATTAGTAAGGAGTTACTAATTATAGGAAGTAGTGAGTCTCATACTACTCGATGGGGATTAGGATAAACATGTGGACACTCAAGATGTTGAGTGGGTCGAACAAGTGACGCTAGATGACTTATACATGGTATTTCGTCAAAGTCAATTTAATGTCATCTAGTTCATAATTGTACATATGTCCTTTGACTTGCGGTGACCCTATCTTGTATATAGGTGATTAGAGTTTGATACTCCTTATCCCTAGATCTTTAATGAGCTAGGGTCGCGGGATGTGTTGGCTCTAGTTAGTTGTATATGGAGATAGGGGTTTAACCAAGAGAGGATTTATCACTCCGGATGAACGGAGAAAAGATTCTATGCTATCTCAAATTGTTCTTGATGGATGATAAAACCTGCGCAGGTGTATATGACTTACTTAGAAAGTTGTTTCTAATGGAAGTCATATTTATCAAGAATAAGAACTGAGATGAGGTCATATGATCAAGACAAACAATGTTTGACTTAACCGTGACACTAGTCGAGATCAGAATCTTAGATGAAGGGAATTTTGAGTGTACGGTAATTATGAACATTGGTTCATAAAGAATGCATCGAAACATTCATATCTATTTGGGGATCGTGATATGTTGCTAGACGTCACTCACGATCTACGAGAATTAATAATTAATGGGATTTAATTATTTAATATAAGAAAGGCGTTTCTTATGACTCTCGTTACCATATAGATGTGAACCTAGTTAGTCACACACAATAGGGTGTGCAACCAATTGAGTTTACGAGAGATCGATTTCATATAGATACTAGCATATCTCGGAAATTAATCTAAGATGAAAAAAACAAATACAATTAGGGACTAATTTGTAAGAGTTATAAATTAGTAGGAACCTAATGTATTTTATCCAAGTTAATATGATGATGTCATGTGATGATGTCACGATGATGTCATGTGATGATGTCACAATGATGTCATGTGATGATGTCACGATGATGTCATGTGATGATGTCACGATGATGTCACGATGATGTCAGGTGATGATGTCACGATGATGTCACGTGATGATGTCATGTGATGATGTCATGTATGTCTCTGTGTGACACCTAGCATCCGACGTGTCAAAAGGTGGCAACACCTATGCTTGATGTGTGACACCTAGCATTTGATGTGTCAGATGGTGGCAATACCTATGCTTGGTGTGTGATACCTAGCATGTGAGGTGTCGAATGGTGGCAACACCTTTGCTTGGTGTGTGACACCTAGCATGTGAGGTGTTTCATTCTTAAGTAAAGCTCTACCCTATAAATAGAGGTTGCCTTTGCTCATTCTATACACACCACACTTAAGAGAGCATATTTGAAGGAGTTCAAGTAGTCATCAATCACAGAAAAGCTTGGAAAACGTTTTTCATACATCCCAGCAAAGACGTAATCGAGGCGAGAGTTTGAGCTTAGGGTTGCTCGGCAAGAGGAACTCTTGCAGATTACTTCAAAGCGAGGATTCAATCGGACGAATACTCGTGTGGGCGAGCTTGAGGTCGTCGTGCTATCGGGACTACAAGAATCGTTGGAGAATCGACATAGGTATTCTTCTTACGGTTTCTAGATGCGTTCTTTAATTACTAGATGATACGACGATCCATTTGTTATTGATATGATCAATTTCTGGATCCGAATTGTTGGAATTCCAATTTTTAATTGAAATATACGATTCGGACCGTCACGTCCCCCTGCATCAAAAGTGGTATCAGAGCCATGTATCATCAAGTATTAAAGCTTTACGATTGAATGCATGTACTAATAGTCATGGACTTAGGAATTATTAATTGGCATGTAATTTATAATTCAGAAGGCTTAGGTCTTGTTTGCAAAAACGAGCAAACGGTATTGTGACATTAATTACATTTGATTAAATTCTGTCTAGGAGATTGGTACTTAATTAGTCCGCTCGTGACCCTCCAATCTATCCTGGGAATTTTTCTAATGTGATTATTTAACACAATGCGTGAATCGCTTGTGCATTATATTGTCATCAACAAAACATGTGGAACAAGTAATAGTTTGCTCATTCTTTTGTGGCTAAAGAATGAGACCTAGGAAGTTCATGATCATACATGTGTGGTTGCATGATTCATTTTAGCTTTAATATGTATGAGATGCATGCTAAAATGTGTTGTGTGCTTAGTGAGACCAGAATAACTTAAAACCCTAAAAAATCTTCCTAAAAGTTAAAAGATTAAGTTTATATTGATTAATCATTAAATTGATTTATCAATGGCTCTCCATTGGAGCAATAAACTAACACGCTTTGATCTATCATCTTGTCGGCTATGGATACATAGGGGTGAGATGATATCGTCAAGAGGCCGTTGTTGAGTTTATTGTTAAGCATGAGATGTTATGGGTGTATCGATATAGTACACGGCAATAACGTCAATTAGGCGTACCTGAGTCGTGTATTATTCAAATTGATACATTTTAGTTGATTCAATGGGTTAAACTTAACTAATGATGAAACCCAATAACGACAATGGGTATCTGAGGGTGAATACATTAGGAGCTGGAAATGATTGAACCTCATATGAGATATGATGACCAAGTGTTGTTCACTTGTAGTACATTGTGATCCCAATAACGGCAATTAGGCGTACCTGAGGGAAAGAATAATGACTACAAGAATTCAATCACCCGCTTGAAATCTTTTCCAACAAAGATTCACGTTTCCTATTTTGGAAGTGTAGGATTCGAAAAACATAGTGGGAGGCCATTTTGAAAAAGACCAAATCATTATGGTTAAATTTACAAAATAATACGAATACTAATTAGAGAACTTTGCTGTCTAAGGGATAATAAGATTAATTAGAATTCTTTAAAGTGACATTCACGATAGTAATCCGCTAGTGGTTTAAAATCATTTTTGTTTGATTAAGATATTTAGATGCCTCCAAGGCTATTGCGAAAAATAAATGCACATCGATTAACAAAGAAAAATGTTTTCATTTGTTAAGATGTAGGACAATATAAGTCATTGCCGGAAATATTTGGAATATTTGAAAGGCGGTTCGGTCAATAAAAGAAAGTGTTTCTTTGTCAAACCGAAAGACATTGAAATGGAAATTGCATTAAGTATTGTGAATACTTAAAGGCAATGACGGGAGGAACGACAATTCCATCAAGAATGTGTCTATCTCATGTTCCAATGTCAGTTGCTCATTTAAAAGCTTGGGTATTGAATACCGATGCTCATTCTCACATTTGTTTATCTTTTACGGATTTAGTAAAAGTGAGAAAGAAAGGAAAAATATGAAGTAATCTTAAATCTCAGGAATGACGCAAGCATTGCGATAAGAGCTATATGATCAACTTCAATTTTCTTAAATAAACATAAGTTGTACTTAAACAAGAGCTTTGTACTTACCCAATATATATAGGAATATCATGTCCGAATTTGTATGACAAATTTGGTAGTTGATTTTCTATTTACAAAGGATATTTGTAGTATTATGTTTGATACTACGTAGTTGGGTGTGGATATGTACAAAATGGTCTTTATTAAAGATGTTTGATGCAAAAGATGTTTTAAAACTTAATACCATAAGTAATAAAATCTCTAAACAATTTTGGCACTTATGATTAGGACATATTGCAAAAGATAGACTTAACAAGTTAGATAGGATGGGAATCTTGAGCAATCAAGATTTTGCATCTCTTCCGACTTATGAGTCGTATCTTAAAGGAAAAATGAGCTGATCATTCTTTGTGGTACAGAGTGGCAGAGCGAAGGCCGTTTAAGAGATCATACATAGTGATGTATATGGTATGTTTATAGAAACGGACCAAGGTAGATACTTATACTTCATTTTCTACATCGATGATTTATCACGATATAGTTAAGTTTGTCTTATGAAGAACAAACATGAAAATTTTGAAATGTTCATATTAATTCAAGAATGAAGTAGAAAACCAAATTTGAAAAAGTATTAAAACTTTACGATGTAATCGAAAAGGGAAGAATTCTTGAGTACAGAATTTCGTACGTTCCTAAAAGGAATGTGGTATTATTTTTCAACTTACTCCTTGGGAACACCATGGTTGAATGGTATTTCTGTCAAGAAGGAAATATCGTACAATGTGGGACATGATACGATAAATAATGGGCTATATACTGATTTATCCATCTCGTTATGGAGTCATGCACTTCTTACCGCAAATAAAATTCTAAATTGAATTCCAACTAAATTCGCTCCATAGATACCTTATGAGATAAGGTATGGAATCAAGTCTTAAGGAAGTTAAGATTTGTTCGGAAGATATCAGGAAACTGATATCCAATAAATTTGGAATCAAAATCAATCATGGAAAGGTTATGTTGGATATCCTAAAGACAGTTTAGGATGTTATTTCTAAATTCTAACCGAACAAACAATCATTGTGGTAGTCTTACTTGATAAAGCGTTTATTCAAGAGGGAGACTAAGAAACAAATATAGAATTAGATGAGGAGTCATCTAGTTACCAACAATAGAATGAATCAATAAAGATTGATCAAACCCGCTAAGAGCTAGAGTTAGTAAAAGATGTATCTACATTAACATCTCTAAGATCAAGTAGATAAAGTATCTCGTCCACCGAAGAGATATGGTTTTCCCGCATGATAAACAAGAGTTGTTTAGTCATGGAGAAAAAGATCAAGTGTTGATCACTCTACTTATTTAGAAGCTATATATGACATAGATTCTTAAAAAATGGTTTGAAGCAATAAAATCTGAAATTGATTCCATTTATAGTAACCAAATTCTGGGAGCTAGTCGATCCATCCGAAGGTATTATACCGATAAGGATTAAATGGATCTTCATGTGTAAGATTTGTACTAATGGAAAGGTGGTGACCTTTAAAGCTAGGCTTGTTGCAAAAGATTTTTGCTAGAGGCAAGAAGTTGTATTGTGAATACACTTTCTCGCTAGTAGCCATGCTTAAGTCCATCCAGATTCTTCTTGCCATAGCTACATATGTAGATTCTATGGTTGGACATGTTGATGTAAGAACCACATTCCTTAATAGTTAAATTAAGAAGTATATCTATATGGAACAAGCCGAGGATTAAGGTTCCGAGGCGTGTAAGCTAAAATGATCCCTAGTGGATGGAAACAAAGGTTCGAGATTCGTCGTCTTGATAAAGCCGTAAGGAGTTACGAATTTATTAAAAACGATGATAAACCCAATTTTTACAAGAAGGTTAGTGGGAGAAGACTCACTTTTGTGATCTTGTATCTAGATAACATATTACTAATACATAATAATATCGGAATGTTAACTTCTGTAAAACTTTGGTATATCTAATACGTACTCCATCAAAGTCCTCGGAGAAGTAGCTTATATTCTCAGTGTTGGAATCTATGGAGATAGATCTAAGAGAATAAGTGGTTTCTCCTACAGGCTCTTCTTAGAAAAGATATTGAAGTAGTTCAATATGGAAGTTCTAAGAGGATTGATACTAGTTAGCCATGAAATTCTTCTTTGAATAGGAATGTCTTTTGAGACTTCTGAAGAAAGAAAAAATCTAGCAAAGATACCATAGGCTTCGGCAATTGGTAGTCTGACGTATGTGTTGTCACTTACAAAGCCTGAAATTTGTCTATGCGGTTAGTGGGACTAATCAGTTTCAATCAAATCCATGTTGAGAACATTGGATGGTCGTTAAGGATATCTTTAAGTACTTATTAAGAACTAAAGATATGGTCTTAACTAATGGAGAACAAGGTTTTTTAAGTAAACCGTTTTACAAATTCTAATTAATAAATCAGATATGGATGATAGAGAGTCTATCTCCAGATTCATATTTATCTATAATGAAGGAGTAGTAAGCTAGAAGTGTTCTAAGCGAGAATCAACTCCAGGTTCCATTATAAAAGCCGAGTATATTATGGCATGAGATGTTGTAATAGAATGTGTTTGGATAAAATAGTTCTTAATAGAACTAAGTACGGTTTCTTCCATTAAGTCGACAGTTCCGCTTCTCTGCGACCACAATGGTGCAACTGCCATAGCAAAGGAAACTGGGTGTCACAACTTATCCAAACATAAGGAAAGGCATTATCATATTATCTAAATAAATTGTTGGAAAGAGAAAATTGTTTCTCTAAAAGATAGCATCAGCCGATAACACGGCTGACCCACTGACAAAGCCCATGACTTAGAGTCATTAAGGTTTACATGACATAGAGTCATTAAGATTTACATCTTGTAAAGATAGGGCTTAGATATAGTTGCCAATGGCACTAGTGCAAGTGGGAGATTGTTAGTAGTATGTGCCCTAGGGCCATTTGATCATGTATATTTGTAAAACTAATCCCAATGGCAAAGATATATATGTTCTAATTGAACTAAGTGTCTCATCAACTAAGTGTTCATTTATTACGTATTGTCCTTATCACATTGTGATAGAATCTATTCTTAAGGTGTTAAGAATATGAGTTACAAATTTTATTATACATGTGATCTAAATAACAGTTCACGATCGGTGGGGTCCTACGAATAAGGGCATCGTATTATCCCAGAAAGATTGTCACCTCTGTTTATTCTCATGATTAGTAAGGAGTTACTAATTATAGGAAGTAGTGAGTCTCATACTACTCGATGGGGATTAGGATAAACATGTGGACACTCAAGATGTTGAGTGGGTCGAACAAGTGACGCTAGATGACTTATACATGGTATTTCGTCAAAGTCAATTTAATGTCATCTAGTTCATAATTGTACATATGTCCTTTGACTTGCGGTGACCCTATCTTGTATATAGGTGATTAGAGTTTGATACTCCTTATCCCTAGATCTTTCATGAGCTAGGGTCGCGGGATGTGTTGGCTCTAGTTAGTTGTATATGGAGATAGGGGTTTAACCAAGAGAGGATTTATCACTCCGGATGAACGGAGAAAAGATTCTATGCTATCTCAAATTGTTCTTGATGGATGATAAAACCTGCGCAGGTGTATATGACTTACTTAGAAAGTTGTTTCTAGTGGAAGCCATATTTATCAAGAGTAAGAACTGAGATGAGGTCATATGATCAAGACAAACAGTGTTTGACTTAACCGTGACACTAGTCGAGATCAGAATCTTAGATGAAAGGAATTTGAGTGTACGGTAATTATGAACATTGGTTCATAAAGAATGCATCAAAACATTCATATCTATTTGGGGGTCGTGATATGTTGCTAGACGTCACTCACGATCTACGAGAATTAATAATTAATGGGATTTAATTATTTAATATAAGAAAGGCATTTCTTATGACTCTCGTTACCATATAGATGTGAACCTAGTTAGTCACACACAATAGGGTGTGCAACCGATTGAGTTTATGAGAGATTGATTTCATATAGATACTAGCATATCTCGAAAATTAATCTAAGATGAAAAAAACAAATACAATTAGGGACTAATTTGTAAGAGTTATAAATTAGTAGGCACCTAATGTATTTTATCCAAGTTAATATGATGATGTCATGTGATGATGTCACGATGATGTCATGTGATGATGTCACGATGATGTCATGTGATAATATCACATGATGATGTCATGTATGTCTCTATGTGTGACACCTAGCATCTGATGTGTCAAAAGGTGGCAACACCTATGCTTGATGTGTGACACCTAGCATCTGATGTGTCAGATGGTGGCAATACCTATGCTTGGTGTGTGACACCTAGCATGTGAGGTGTCGAATGGTGGCAACACCTTTGCTTGGTGTGTGACACCTAGCATTTGAGGTGTTGCATTCTTAAGCAAAGCTCTACCCTATAAATAGAGGTTGCCTTTGCTCATTCTATACACACCACACTTAAGAGAGCATATTTGAAGGAGTTCAAGTAGTCATCAATCACAAAAAAACTTGGAGAAAGTTTTTCATACATCCCAACAAAGACGTAATCGAGGCGAGAGTTTGAGCATAGGGTTGCTCGGCAAGAGGAACTCTTGCAGATTACTTCAAGGCGAGGATTCAATCGGACGCATACTCGTGTGGACAAACTTGAGGTCGCCGTACTATCGGGACTACAAGAATTGTTGGAGAATCGACATAGGTATTTTTATTACGGTTTCTAGATGCATGCTTTAATTACTAGATGATACGACGATCCATTTGCTATTGATATGATCAATTTCTGGATCCGAATTGTTGGAATTCCAATTTTTAATTGAAATATACGATTCGGACCGTCACGTCCCGCTGCACAAACAATTTAAGCCTAACGTTTACAAACGTTACGAAACAAATCCAAACGTTTTGCCGTTTTACCAATATATGCCAAACGTTTACGAACGTTACGAAACAAATCCAAACATTTCCCTTTTTTAGCGATTTAAGCCAAACGTTTACAAACGTTACGAAACAAAACAAAACAGTTCAAACGTTACGAAACAAATCCAAACGTTTCATATTTTTAGCGATTTAAGCGAAACGTTTACAAACGTTATGGAACAAAACCAAACGTTTCTCATTTTAGGCAATTTAAACCAAACGTTACGCAACAAATCGAAGCGTTTCACCTAGCAATTTAAGCAACACTTTTACAAAAGTTACGAAACAAATCCAAGCGTTTCACCTTTTTAGCAATTGAAGCCAAACGTTTACAAACGTTACGAAACAAATCCAGATGTTTCCCCATTTTAGCGATTTAAGCGAAACGTTTAAAACGTTACCAAACAAATCCAAACGTTTCCCCTTCATAGCGATTTAAGCCAAACGTTTACAAACATTACAAAACAAATCCAAATGTTTCATGTTTTTAGTTATTTAAGCCAAACGTTTACAAACATTGCGAAACAAATCCAAGCGTTTCACCTTTTAGGGATTAAACTTTACTTTAGCCGATTAGGGACTAAACTGTACTTTAGCCAATTTGATATCCGAAATCAAATTGATTGCTTTTATTTATAATTAAAACAAAATATGAAATTACTAACCAGAAACTTAATTGAATAAGTTATAAAAACGCTTAAGGACTAAATTATAATTTAGCCAATTTCATGGCAACTTGATATTCCAAATTAATTATAGTTATTATAATTCAAAATGAAATATAGTATTATAACTCACGACTCAGTAAGTTAAAATATATTCAAGGGCTAAATTGTAATTTAGCCAATTTTCTCGATATTTATACATAAATATAATTACATGAGTAATTATATTAACCTAGTTTGAAAAACACTTATCGTTTACAATCTACCAATTTATAAAACAAAGCGAGGTTCAAAAGTCATTTAAAGTAAAATTGATTGATAAATAACTAAAGGTATCCAATTGATGTAGTTAAAACAATCTAGTGATCAAAGTGGCTATAAGACCATCTTCTTCAATTCAAAGAAACCAAACAGACCCGCCAAAACATGAACTCACCATTTCACCATTTTTGTATCTACTGATCATAACTCTAAATCTCAATCATGAATTCAACTTAAATTCTAAATCAAGCCGTTAATCATAATCCTAACTAATAACAATTCAATAACTCATTCCCCATAACTTAGCAGTAAACAATCGAAATATTGTTGAAATTCAATTGCTCCAAGAACGATGAACAACAAATTGGAAACGATGGATCAAAACCATTGAAATCATAAACAACAACCAACTCAAGAAATTTATACTCATGAATGAAATCAAAATCTTAACCAAGGAATAGGAAAGGTATCGGAAGTAGGTAATTCACCTAGGAAGCAGTTTTTTAACAACAAAAATGATAAACCCAACGGCAATTGAAAAGAGGTCGATTACGTACCGTTTTGCGAAAACGAGGTAGGGAAACGTAGATACACGAGTCTAGAATCTCTGGAAGCAAACGGTTTTGATTTCGATCTAGAAACGAGAGAGAACGATCAAAAACACGGAATGCTGTTCAAAGCAAAAATTGAAATTTCAAAACAAACTTACCGATGATTTAAGCCAAACGTTTACAAACGTTACGAAACAAATCCAAATGTTTCACCTTTTTAGCGATTTATTCCAAATATTTACAAACGTTACGAAACAAAACAGGACGTTTCACATTTTTTGTGATTTAACTCAAACGTTTACAAACATTACGAAACAAAACCAAACGTTTAATACGTTACGAAACAAATCCAAGCGTTTAACATATTTAGAAATTTAAGCCAAACATTTAGAAACGTTGCGAAACAAATCCAAACGTTTCACCTTTTAAGCGATTTAAGCCAAACGTTTACAAACGTTACGAAACAAATCCAAACGTTACCTTTTTTGCGATTTAAGCCAAACGTTTACAAACATTTCGAAACAAATCTTTACGTGTCACCTTTTAAGCGATTTAAGCAAAATGTTTACAAACGTTATGAAACAAATCCAAACGTTTCACCTTTTTAGCGATTTAAGTCAAACGTTTACAAAGGTTATGAATCAAATCCAAATGTTTCCCCATTTTAGCGATTTTAGCCAAACGTTTAAAACGTTATGAAACAAATCCAAACGTTTACAAACGTTACGAAACAAATTTACACGTCACACCTTTTTAGCGATATAAACCAAACGTTTACAAACGTTACGAAACAAATCCAAACATTTTCCCATTTTAACGATTTAGCCAAACGTTTTCAAATTAAACTTACATTTCACCTTTTTAGCAATTTATGTCAAATGTTTACAAATGTTACGGAACAAATCCAAGTGTTTCACCTTCTTAGCAATTTAAGCAAAATGATTACAAACGTTACGAAACAAAACCAAACGTTTCACCTTTTTAGCTATTTAAGTCAAACATTTACAAACGTTACGAAACAAATCCAAATGTTTCCCCATTTTAGCGATTTTATCCAAACGTTTAAAACGTTACGAAACAAATCCAAATGTTTCCCCATTTTAGCGATTTAAGCCAAACGTTTATAAACGTTACAAAACAAATCGAAGAGTTTTCCCATTTTAGCGATTAAAGCCAAACGTTTAAAACTTTACGAAACAATTCCAAACATTTCACATTTTTAGCAATTTAATCCAAATGTTTACAAACTTTACAAAATAAAGCCAAACTTTTACAAACGTTACGAAACAAATCCAAACGTTTAAAACGTTACGAAAAGAATTCACACGTTTTCCCTTTTTAGCAATTTAAGCCAAATGTTTACAAACGTTACAATCAAATCCGAGCGTTTCACGTTTTTAGCAATTTAAGCCAAACGTTTACAAACATTACAAAAAAAATCCAAATGCTTAACCTTTTTAGCGATTGAAGCCAAACGTTTACAAACGTTACGGAAAAAAAACGTTTACAAACGTTACGAAACAAAGCCAAACGTTTACAAACGTTACGAAACAAATCCAAGCGTTTCACCTTTTTAGCAATTTAAGCCAAACGTTTATAAATGTTACGAAACAATTCCAAACGTTTCAACATTTTAGTGATTTAAGACAAACGTTTACAAATTATTAGTGATTGAAGCCAAACGTTTACAAACGTTACAACAAATCCAAACGTTTCACCTTTGTAGCAATTTAAGCCAAACATATACAAACGTTATGAAACAAATCCAAACAATTCACCTTATTAGCGAATTTAAGCCAAATGTTTACAAACGTTACGAAATAAATCCTAACATTTCCCCATTTTAGCCATTTAAGCCAAACGTTTACAAACGTTACGAAACAAGTCCAAACGTTTCACCTTTTTAGCGATTTAAGCCAAACGTTTACAAACGTTACGAATCAAATCCAAAAGTTTCCCCATTTTAGCGATTTAAGCCAAACATTTTCAAAGGTTATGAAACAAATCCAAACGTTTCACCTTTTTAACGATTTAAGCCAAATGTGGACAAACTATAAGAAACAAAACCAAACATTTAAAACGTTCCGAAACAAATCCAAACGTTTCACATTGTTAGCAATTTAAGCCAAACGTTTACAAACGTTACGGAACAAAACCAAACGTTTCCCATTTTTAGCGATTTAAGCCAAACGTTTACAAACGTTACGAAACAAATCCAAGTGTTTTACCTTTTTAGCGATTTATGCCAAACGTTTACAAAAGTTTCGAAACAAATCCAAACGTTTCAAATTTTTAGCGATTTAGGCTAAACGTTGAAGCCAAACGTATACAAACGCTATGAAACAAATCCAAACATTTCACCTTTTTTGTAATTTAAGCCAAACGTTTACAAACGTTACGAAACAAATCCAAAAATTTCACCTTTTTAGCGATATAAGCCAAAAGTTTACAAACGTTACGAAACAAATCCAAACGTTTCAACATTTTAGTGACTTAAGCCAAAAGTTTACAAATTATTAGTGATTGAAGCCAAACGTTTACAAACGTTATGAAACAAATCCAAACGTTTCACGTTTTTAGCAATTTAAGCTAAACGTTTACAAATGTTAACAAATCCAAACGTTTCACTTTTTTAGCGATTTAAGCCAAACGTTTACAAACGTTACGAAACAAATCCAAACGTTTCCCCATTTTAGCGATTTTTGCCGAACGTTTACAAACTTTACGAAACAAATCCAAACGCTTCACCTTATTAGCGATTTAAGCCGAACATTTACAAACGTTACGAAACAAATCCAAACGTTTCATCTTTTTAGCGATTTAAGCCTAACGTTTACAAACGTTACAAAACAAATCCAAACGTTTTGCCTTTTTAGCAATTTAAGCCAAACCTTTACAAACGTTAGGAAACAAATCCAAACGTTTCCCCTTTTTAGTGATTTAAACCAAATGTTCACAAACGTTACAAAATAAACCAAACAATTAAAACGTTATAAAACAAATCCAAACGTTTAACATTTTTAGGGATTTAAGCCAAACGTTTACAAAAGTTACGGAACAAAACCAAACGTTTCACATTTTTAGCGATTTAAGCCAAAGGTTTACAAGCGTTACGCAACAAATCAAAGCGTTTCACCTTTTTAGCGATTTCAGCAAAACTTTTTCAAAAGTTACGAAAAAAATCCAAGCGTTTCACATTTTTAGCAATTTAGGCCAAATGTTTATTAACGTTACGAAACAAATCCAAACGTTTCACTTTTTTAGCGATTTAAGTCAAACGTTTACAAAGTTATGAAACAAATCCAAATGTTTCTCCATTTTAGCGATTTAAGCCAAAAATTTAAAAATTTACGAAACAAATCCAAACTTTTCACCTTCATAGAGATTTAAGCCAAACATTTACAAACATTACGAAACAAATCCAAACGTTTCAAGTTTTTAGCAATTTAAGCCAAACGTTTACAAACGTTACGAAACTAATCCAAGCGTTTCATCTTTTTAGCAAGATACGCCAAATGTTTACAAAAGTTATGAAACAAATCCAAACGTTTCACCTTTTTAGAGATTTAAGTCAAACGTTTAAAAACGCTACACGACAAATCCAAATTTTTGCCCATTTTAGCGATTTAAGCAAAACATTTAAAACGTTACGAAACAAATCCAAACGTTTCACCTTTTTAGCGATATAAGTCAAACGTTTACAAACATTACGAAACAAATCCAAACATTTTCACATTTTAACGATTTAGCCAAACATTTTGAAATTAAACCAAACGTTTCACCTTTTTAGCAATTTAAGTCAAACGTTTACAAACGTTACAGAACAATAACAAACATTTCACCTTTTTAGCGATTTAAGCCAAACATTTAAAACGTTACGAAACAAATCCAAGCGTTTCCCATATTTAGCAATTTAAGCCAAACGTTTATAAACGTAACGAATCAATTCCAAACGTTTCTCCTTTTTAGAGATTTAAGCCAAACGTTTTCCCATTTTTGCGATTAAAGCCGAAAGTTTATAAAGTTACGAAACAAATCCAAAGGTTTCATATTTTTAACAGTTTAAGCTAAACGCTTACAAACTTTACAAAACAAAGTCAAACGTTAACAAATGTTACGAAATAAATCCAAGCGTTTCACCTTTTTAGCAATTTAAGCCAAACGTTTACAAACTTTACGAAACAAATCCAAACGTTTTACCATTTTAGCGATTTAAGCTAAATGTTTAAAACATTACAAAAAGAATCCACACGTTTTCGCTTTTTAGCAATTTAAGCCGAACGCTTACAAACGTTAAGAAACAAATCCAAGCGTTTCACGTTTTTAGCAATTTAAGCCAAACGTTTACAAACATTATGAAACAAATCCAAACATTTCACCTTTTTAGCGATTGAAGCCAAACGTTTACAAACGTTACGAAACAAAGCCAAACTTTTACAAATGTTACAAAACAAATCCAAGGGTTTCATCTTTTTAGTAATTTAAGCCAAACGTTTACAAACGTTACGAAACAAATCCAAACGTTTCAACTTTTTAGTTAAATAAGCCAAACGCTTACAAATTATTATTGATTGAAGCCAAACGTTTACAAACGTTATGATACAAATCCAAACGTTTCACCTTTTTAGCAATTTAAGCCAAACGTTTACAAACGTTACGAAACAAATCCAAACGTTTCACCTTTTTAGCGATTTAAGCCAAACATTTACAAACATTACGAATCAAATCCTTAAATGTTTCCCCATTTTAGCGATTTAAGCCAAACGTAACAAAACAAATCCAAACGTTTCGCCATTTTAGCGATTTCAGCCAAACGTTTACAAACGTTTTGAAACAAATCCACAAGTGTCCCCATTTTAGCGATTTAAGCCAAATGTTTTCCAACGTTACGAAATAAATCCAAACGTTTCACCTTTATAACGATTTAAGCCACCTTTTACAAAGGATAAAAAACAAAACAGAACATTTAAAATGTTCCGAAACAAATCCAACATTTCGCGTTGTTAGCGGCTTAAGCCAAACGTTTACAAACGTTACGGAACAAAACCAAACGTTTCACATCTTTAGCGATTTAAGCCAAACGTTTACAAACGTTACGAAACAAATCCAAACGTTTCCCCATTTTAGCGATTTTTGCCGAACGTTTACAAACTTTACGAAACAAATCCAAACGCTTCACCTTATTAGCGATTTAAGCCGAACATTTACAAACGTTACGAAACAAATCCAAACGTTTCATCTTTTTAGCGATTTAAGCCTAACGTTTACAAACGTTACAAAACAAATCCAAACGTTTTGCCTTTTTAGCAATTTAAGCCAAACCTTTACAAACGTTACGAAACAAATCCAAACGTTTCCCCTTTTTAGTGATTTAAACCAAATGTTCACAAACGTTACAAAAATAAACCAAACAATTAAAACGTTGCAAAACAAATCCAAACGTTTAACATTTTTAGGGATTTAAGCCAAACGTTTACAAAAGTTACGGAACAAAACCAAACGTTTCACATTTTTAGCGATTTAAGCCAAAGGTTTACAAGCGTTACGCAACAAATCAAAGCGTTTCACCTTTTTAGCGATTTCAGCAAAACTTTTTCAAAAGTTACGAAAAAAATCCAAGCGTTTCACATTTTTAGCAATTTAGGCCAAATGTTTATTAACGTTACGAAACAAATCCAAACGTTTCACTTTTTTAGCGATTTAAGTCAAACGTTTACAAAGTTATGAAACAAATCCAAATGTTTCTCCATTTTAGCGATTTAAGCCAAAAATTTAAAAATTTACGAAACAAATCCAAACTTTTCACCTTCATAGAGATTTAAGCAAAACATTTACAAACATTACGAAACAAATCCAAACGTTTCAAGTTTTTAGCAATTTAAGCCAAACGTTTACAAACGTTACGAAACTAATCCAAGCGTTTCACCTTTTTAGCAAGATACGCCAAATGTTTAAAAAAGTTATGAAACAAATCCAAACGTTTCACCTTTTTAGAGATTTAAGTCAAACGTTTAAAAACGCTACACGACAAATCCAAATTTTTGCCCATTTTAGCGATTTAAGCAAAACTTTTAAAACGTTACGAAACAAATCCAAACGTTTCACCTTTTTAGCGATATAAGTCAAATGTTTACAAACATTACGAAACAAATCCAAACATTTTCACATTTTAACGATTTAGCCAAACATTTTGAAATTAAACCAAACGTTTCACCTTTTTAGCAATTTAAGTCAAACGTTTACAAACGTTACAGAACAATAACAAACATTTCACCTTTTTAGCGATTTAAGCCAAACATTTAAAACGTTATGAAACAAATCCAAGCGTTTCCCATATTTAGCAATTTAAGCCAAACGTTTATAAACGTAACGAATCAATTCCAAACGTTTCTCCTTTTTAGAGATTTAAGCCAAACGTTTTCCCATTTTAGCGATTAAAGCCGAAAGTTTATAAAGTTACGAAACAAATCCAAAGGTTTCATATTTTTAACAGTTTAAGCTAAACGCTTACAAACTTTACAAAACAAAGTCAAACGTTAACAAATGTTACGAAATAAATCCAAGCGTTTCACCTTTTTAGCAATTTAAGCCAAACGTTTACAAACTTTACGAAACAAATCCAAACGTTTTCCCATTTTAGCGATTTAAGCTAAATGTTTAAAACATTACAAAAAGAATCCACACGTTTTCGCTTTTTAGCAATTTAAGCCGAACGCTTACAAACGTTAAGAAACAAATCCAAGCGTTTCACGTTTTTAGCAATTTAAGCCAAACGTTTACAAACATTATGAAACAAATCCAAACATTTCACCTTTTTAGCGATTGAAGCCAAACGTTTACAAACGTTACGAAACAAAGCCAAACTTTTACAAATGTTACAAAACAAATCCAAGGGTTTCATCGTTTTAGTAATTTAAGCCAAACGTTTACAAACGTTACGAAACAAATCCAAACGTTTTAACTTTTTAGTTAAATAAGCCAAACGCTTACAAATTATTATTGATTGAAGCCAAACGTTTACAAACGTTATGATACAAATCCAAACGTTTCACCTTTTTAGCAATTTAAGCCAAACGTTTACAAACGTTACGAAACAAATCCAAACGTTTCACCTTTTTAGCGATTTAAGCCAAACATTTACAAACATTACGAATCAAATCCTTAAATGTTTCCCCATTTTAGCGAATTAAGCCAAACGTAACAAAACAAATCCAAACGTTTCGCCATTTTAGCGATTTCAGCCAAACGTTTACATACGTTTTGAAACAAATCCACAAGTGTCCCCATTTTAGCGATTTAAGCCAAATGTTTTCCAACGTTACGAAATAAATCCAAACGTTTCACCTTTATAACGATTTAAGCCACCTTTTACAAAGGATAAAAAACAAAACAGAACATTTAAAATGTTCCGAAACAAATCCAACATTTCGCGTTGTTAGCGGCTTAAGCCAAACGTTTACAAACGTTACGGAACAAAACCAAACGTTTCACATCTTTAGCGATTTAAGCCAAACGTTTACAAACGTTACGAAACAAATCCAAACGTTTCCCCATTTTAGCGATTTTTGCCGAACGTTTACAAACTTTACGAAACAAATCCAAACGCTTCACCTTATTAGCGATTTAAGCCGAACATTTACAAACGTTACGAAACAAATCCAAACGTTTCATCTTTTTAGCGATTTAAGCCTAACGTTTACAAACGTTACAAAACAAATCCAAACGTTTTGCCTTTTTAGCAATTTAAGCCAAACCTTTACAAACGTTACGAAACAAATCCAAACGTTTCCCCTTTTTAGTGATTTAAACCAAATGTTCACAAACATTACAAAAATAAACCAAACAATTAAAACGTTACAAAACAAATCCAAACGTTTAACATTTTTAGGGATTTAAGCCAAACGTTTACAAAAGTTACGGAACAAAACCAAACGTTTCACATTTTTAGCGATTTAAGCCAAAGGTTTACAAGCGTTACGCAACAAATCAAAGCGTTTCACCTTTTTAGCGATTTCAGCAAAACTTTTTCAAAAGTTACGAAAAAAATCCAAGCGTTTCACATTTTTAGCAATTTAGGCCAAATGTTTATTAACGTTACGAAACAAATCCAAACGTTTCACTTTTTTAGCGATTTAAGTCAAACGTTTACAAAGTTATGAAACAAATCCAAATGTTTCTCCATTTTAGCGATTTAAGCCAAAAATTTAAAACTTTACGAAACAAATCCAAACTTTTCACCTTCATAGAGATTTAAGCCAAACATTTACAAACATTACGAAACAAATCCAAACGTTTCAAGTTTTTAGCAATTTAAGCCAAACGTTTACAAACGTTACGAAACTAATCCAAGCGTTTCACCTTTTTAGCAAGATACGCCAAATGTTTACAAAAGTTATGAAACAAATCCAAACGTTTCACCTTTTTAGAGATTTAAGTCAAACGTTTAAAAACGCTACACGACAAATCCAAATTTTTGCCCATTTTAGCGATTTAAGCAAAACTTTTAAAACGTTACGAAACAAATCCAAACGTTTCACCTTTTTAGCGATATAAGTCAAACGTTTACAAACATTACGAAACAAATCCAAACATTTTCACATTTTAACGATTTAGCCAAACATTTTGAAATTAAACCAAACGTTTCACCTTTTTAGCAATTTAAGTCAAACGTTTACAAACGTTACAGAACAATAACAAACATTTCACCTTTTTAGCGATTTAAGCCAAACATTTAAAACGTTACGAAACAAATCCAAGCGTTTCCCATATTTAGCAATTTAAGCCAAACGTTTATAAACGTAACGAATCAATTCCAAACGTTTCTCCTTTTTAGAGATTTAAGCCAAACGTTTTCCCATTTTAGCGATTAAAGCCGAAAGTTTATAAAGTTACGAAACAAATCCAAAGGTTTCATATTTTTAACAGTTTAAGCTAAACGCTTACAAACTTTACAAAACAAAGTCAAACGTTAACAAATGTTACGAAATAAATCCAAGCGTTTCACCTTTTTAGCAATTTAAGCCAAACGTTTACAAACTTTACGAAACAAATCCAAACGTTTTACCATTTTAGCGATTTAAGCTAAATGTTTAAAACATTACAAAAAGAATCCACACGTTTTCGCTTTTTAGCAATTTAAGCCGAACGCTTACAAACGTTAAGAAACAAATCCAAGCGTTTCACGTTTTTAGCAATTTAAGCCAAACGTTTACAAACATTATGAAACAAATCCAAACATTTCACCTTTTTAGCGATTGAAGCCAAACGTTTACAAACGTTACGAAACAAAGCCAAACTTTTACAAATGTTACAAAACAAATCCAAGGGTTTCATCTTTTTAGTAATTTAAGCCAAACGTTTACAAACGTTACGAAACAAATCCAAACGTTTCAACTTTTTAGTTAAATAAGCCAAACGCTTACAAATTATTATTGATTGAAGCCAAACGTTTACAAACGTTATGATACAAATCCAAACGTTTCACCTTTTTAGCAATATAAGCCAAACGTTTACAAACGTTACGAAACAAATCCAAACGTTTCGCCTTTTTAGCGATTTAAGCCAAACATTTACAAACATTACGAATCAAATCCTTAAACGTTTCACCATTTTAGCGATTTAAGCCAAACGTAACAAAACAAATCCAAACGTTTCGCCATTTTAGCGATTTCAGCCAAACGTTTACAAACGTTTTGAAACAAATCCACAAGTGTCCCCATTTTAGCGATTTAAGCCAAATGTTTTCCAACGTTACGAAATAAATCCAAACGTTTCACCTTTATAACGATTTAAGCCACCTTTTACAAAGGATAAAAAACAAAACAGAACATTTAAAATGTTCCGAAACAAATCCAACATTTCGCGTTGTTAGCGGCTTAAGCCAAACGTTTACAAACGTTACGGAACAAAACCAAACGTTTCACATCTTTAGCGATTTATGCCAAACGTTTACAAACGTTACGAAACAAATCCAAGCCTTTCACCTTTTTAGCGATTTACGCCAAACATTTACAAAACTTGCAAAACAAATCCAAGTGTTTCACCTTTTTAGCAATTTAAGCCAAACGTTTACAAACATTACGTATTAAATCCAAACGTTTCACCTTTTTAGCAATTTAAGCCAAACGTTTACAAACGTTATGAAACAAAACCAAACGTTCAACCTTTTTAGCGATTTAAGCCTAATCTTTAAAACGTTACAAAATAAATCCAAATGTTTACAAACATTACGGAACAAAAACAAACGTTTCCCATTTTTAGCAATATAAGCCAAACGTTTACAAAAGCCGTACGAAACAAATTCAAACGTTTCACCTTTTTAGCGATTTAAGCCAAACGTTTACAAACGCTACGAAACAAATCCAAACACCTTTTAGCAATTTAAGCCAAACGTTTACAAATGTTGCGAAACAAATCAAAACGTTTCACCTTTTTAGGGATTTAAGCCAAACTTTTGCAAACGTTACGAATAAAATACAAACATTTCAAATTTTTAGTGATTTAAGCCAAAAGTTTATAAACGTTACGAAACATATCCAAACGTTTGACCTTTTTAGCGATTTAAACCAAACGTTTACAAACGTTACGAAACAAAACCAAATATTTACTACGTTAAGAATTAAATTCAAACTTTTCACATATTTAGCGATTAAAGGCAAACGTTACGAAATAAAGTCAAGCGTTTCCCCTTTCTATCAAATTAAGCCAAACGTTTACAAACATTACAAATCAAATCTAAGCGTTATAAATTTTTAGCAATTTAAGTCAAACATTTACAAACGCTACGAAACAAATCCAAGTGTTTCACCCTTTTAGCAATTTATGCCAAACGTTTACAAACGTTACGAAACAAATTCAGACGTTTCACCTTTTTAGCGATTTAAGCCAAATGTTTACAAACGTTACGAAAAAATTCCAAATGTTTCACCTTTTTAGTGATTTAAGCCAAACGTTTACAAAGGTTATGAAACAAATCCAAACATTTCAACTTTTTAGTGATTTAAGCCAAACGTTTACAAACGTTACGAAACAAATCCAAACGTTTTGCCTTTTTAGCAATTTAAGCCAAACGTTTACAAACGTTACAAAATAAATCCAAACGTTCAACCTTTTTAGCGATTTAAGCCAAACGATTACAAACGTTATGAAACAAAACAAAACAATTAAAACGTTACGAAACAAATCCAAACGTTTCACATTTTTTGCAATTCAAGCCAAACCTTTACAAATGTTACGAAACAAAACCAAGCGTTTCACCTTTTTAGCAATTTATGCCAGATGTTCACAAACGTTACGAAACAAATCCAAACGTTTCACATTTTAACCGATTGAAGCCAAACGTTTACAAACGTTATGAAACAAATCCAAATGTTTCCCATATTTAGCAATATAAGCCAAATGTTTACAAACGTTACAAAAGAAAACAAGGCGTTTCACATTTTTAGCAATTTAAGTCAAATGTTTACAAACATTACGAAACAAATCCAAGTGTTTCACCTTTTTAGCAATTTATGCCAAACGTTTACATACGTTACGAAACAAATTCAGACGTTTCACCTTTTTAGCGATTTAAGCCAAACGTTTACAAATGTTACGAAACAATTCCAAACGTTTTCCCATTTTAGCGATTTAGGCAAACATTTTGAAATTAAACCAAACATTTCACCTTTTTAGCGAATTAAGTCAAACGTTTACAAACGCTATGGAACAAAAACAAACGTTTCACCTTTTTAGCGATTTAAGCCAAATATTTTACAAACGCTACGAAACAAATCCAAGCCTTTCACCTTTTTAGCAGTTTAAGCCAAATATTTTACAAACGTTCGAAACAAATTCAAACGTTTCACCTTTTTAGCGATTTAAGACAAACGTTTACAAACGTTACAAAACAAATCCAAGCGTTTTCCCATTTTAGCGATTAAAGCCATACGTTTAAAACGTTACAAAACAAATCCAAATGTTTAATATTTTTAGCAATTTAATCCAAACGTTTATAAACTTTACAAAATAAAGCCAAACGTTTACAAACATTACGAAACAAATTCACACGTTTAAAACGTTACGAAAATAATCCACACGTTTTCCCTATTTAGCAATTTAAGCCAAACGTTTACAAACATTACAATCAAATCCAAGCGGTTCACGTTTTTTAGCAATTTAAGCCAAACGTTTTCAAACATTACGAAACAAATTCATACGTTTCACCTTTCTAGCGATTGAATCCAAACGTTTACAAACGTTACGAAATAATTCCAAACGTTTCACCTTTTAGGCGATTTAAGCCAAACGTTTACAAAGGTTATAAAATAAATCCAAATGTGTCAATTTTTAGCAATTTAAGCTAAACTTTTACAAACGTTACGAAACAAATCCAAGCGTTTCACCTTTTTAGCAATTTAAGCCAAACGTTACGAAACAAATCCAAGCGTTTCTCCTTTTTAGCAATTTTAAGCCAAACGTTTACAAACGTTTAGGAAAAAAATCCAAACGTTTCTCCTTTTTAGCGGTTTAAGCCAAATGTTAACAAACTTACAAAACAAATCCAAAGGTTGAACCTTTTTTACGATTTAAGCCAAACGTTTACAAAAGTTACGAAACAAATCCAAACATTTCAACTTTTTAGCGATTTAAGCCAAACGTTTACAAACGTTACGAAATAAATCCAAACGTTTTGCCTTTTTAGCAATTTAAGCCTAATGTTTACAAACGTTACAAAACAAATCCAAACGTTTAACCTTTTTAGCGATTTATGCCAAACGATTACAAATGTTACGAAACAAAACCAAACAATTAAAATGTTACGAAACAAATCCAAACGTTTCACATTTTTTGCGATTTAAGCCAAACCTTTACAAATGTTACGAAACAAAAACAAGTGTTTCACCTTTTTAGCAATTTAAGACAAATGTTTACAAACGTTATGAAACAAATCCAAACGTTTAACCTTTTTAGCGATTTAAGGCAAACGTTTACAAACGGTACGAAACAAATCCAAACGTTTCACATTTTAAGCAATTGAAGCCAAACGTTTACAAACGTTACGAAACGAATCCAAATGTTTCCCATATTTAGCAATTTAAGCCAAATGTTTACAAACGTTACAAAACAAAACCAAGCGTTTCACCTTTTTAGCAATTTAAGCTAAACGCTTACATACGTTATAAAACAAATGCAAACATTTCACCTTGTTAGTGATTGAAGCCAAACATTTACAAACGGTACGAAACAAATTCAAACGTTTCACCTTTTTAGCGATTTAAGCCAAACATTTACAAACGCTACGAAACAAATCCAAACATTTCACATTTTTGCAATTTAAGCCAAACGTTAACAAACACTGCGAAACAAAATAAAACGTTTCACCTATTTAGGGATTTAAGCCAAACGTTTGCAAACGTTACGAATAAAATCCAAACGTTTCCCCTTTTTAGCGATTTATGCCAAAAGTTTACAAACGTTATGAAAAAAATGCAAACGTTTCACCTTTTTAGTGATCTAAGCCAAACGTTTACAAACGTTACGAAACATAGCCAAACGTTTCACCTTTTTAGCGATTTAAGCCAAACGTTTACAGACGTTACGAAACAAATCCAAACGTTTCACCTTATTAGCCATTTAAGCCAAACGTTTTCAAACGTAGCGAAAGAAATCCAAACATTTCACCTTATTAATGATATAAGCCAAAAGTTTACAAACGTTACGAAACAAATCCAGGGTTTCACCTTTTTAGAGATTTAAGCAAAACGTTTACAAATGTTATGAAATAAATCCAAATGTTCACCTTTTTAGGGATTTAAGCCAAACGTTTACAAACGTTTCACCTTTTTTGCAATTTAAGCCAAACGTATACAAACGTTACAAAACAAAACCAAACGTTTCACCTTTTTAGCGATTTAAGCCAAACGTTTACAGACGTTACGAAACAAATCCAAACGTTTCACCTTATTAGCGATTTAAGCCAAACTTTTACAAAGGTTACGAAACAAATCCAAACGTTTCACCTTTTTAGCGATTTAAGCCAAAAGTTTACAAACGTTGTAAAACAAACCCAAGCGTTTTACCTTTTTAGAGATTTAAGCCAAACGTTTAAAAACGTTACGAAACAAATGTAAATGTTACACCTTTTTAGGGATTTAAGCCAAACGTTTACAAACATTACGAAACAAATCCAAACGTTTCACCTTTTTAGCGATTTAAGCCAAACATTTACAAACGTTACAAAACAAAACAAGACGTTTCACCTTTTTTGCAATTTAAGCCAAACGTTTACAAACGTTACAAAACAAAACCAAACGTTTAAAACGATACGGAACAAATCCAAGCGTTTAATATATTTAGCAATTTAAGCCAAACACTAGAAACGTTGTGAAACAAATCCAAAGATTTCATCTTTTTAGCGATTTAAGCCAAACATTTACAAACGTTACGAAGCAAATCCAAACGTTTCCCCGTTTTAGCGATTTTAGCCAAACTTTTAAAACGTTACGAAACAAATCCAAACGTTTCACCTTTTTAGCGATTTAAGCCAAACGTTTACAAACATTACAAAACAAATCCACACGTTACACCTTTTTAGCGATATAAGCCAAACGTTTACAAATGTTACGAAACAAATCGCAACGTTTTCCCATTTTAGCGATTTAGCCAAACGTTTTGAAATTAAACCAAACATTTCACCTTTTTAGCGATTAAAGTCAAACGTTTATAAAGTTACGGAACAAAAACAAACGTTTCACTTTTTTAGCAATTTAAGTCAAACGTTTAAAACGTTACGAAACAAATTCAAGCGTTTCACCTTTTTAGTAATTTAAGCCAAATGTTTTACAAACGTTATGAAACAAATCCAAACGTTTCTCCTTTTTAGCGATTTAAGCCAAAAGTTTACAAACGTTACAAAACAAATCAAAGCGTTTTCCCATTTTAGCGATTAAAGCCAAATGTTTAAAACATTACAAAACAAATCCAAACGTTTCACATTTTTAGCAATTTAATCCAAACGTTTGCAAACTTTACAAAACAAAGCCAAACGTTTACAAACGTTACGAAACAAATCCACACTTTTAAAACGTTACAAAAAGAATCCACACGTTTTCCCTTTTTAGCAATTTAAGCCAAACGTTTACAAACGTTAAAATCAAATCCAAGCGTTTCATGTTATTAGAAATTTAAGCCAAACTTTACAAATATTACGAAACAAATCCAAACGTTTCACCTTTTTAGTGATTGAAGCCAAATGTTTACAAACATTACGAAAAAAAGCCAAACGTTTACAAACATTACGAAACAAAGCTAAACGTTTACAAACGTTACGAAACAAATTCAACCGTTTCACCTTTTTAGCAATTTAAGCCAAACGCTTATAAATGTTACAAAACAAATCCAAACATTTCAACTTTTTAGTGATTTAAGCCAAACATTTACAAATAATTAGTGATTGAAGCCAAACGGTTACAAACATTATGAAACAAATTTAAACGTTTCACCTTTTTAGCAAATTAAGCCAAACGTTTACAAACGTTACGAAACAAATCCAAACGTTTCACCTTTTTAGCGATTTAAGCCAAACGTTTACAAACGTTACGAAACAAACCCAAACGTTTCCCCATTTTAGCGATTTAAGCCAAACGTTACGAAACAAATCCAAACGTTTCCCCTTTTGAGCGATTTAAGCCAAACGTTTACAAACGTTATGAAGCAAATCCAAAAGTTTCCCATTTTAACGATTTAAGCCAAACGTTTTCAAACGTTATGAAACAAATCCAAACATTTCACGTTTTTAACAATTTAAGTCAAACGCTTACAAACGATAAGAAACAAAACCGAACATTTAAAACGTTCCTTAACAAATCCAAACGTTTCACATTGTTAGCGATTTAAGCCAAACGTTACGGAACAAAACCAAACGTTTCACATTTTTAGCGATTTAAGCTAAACGTTTACAAACGTTGCGAAATAAATCCAAGTGTTTCACCTTTTTAGCGATTTATGTCAAACGTTTACAAAAGTTACCACACAAATCCAAACGTTTCAAATTTTAGTTATTTAAGCCAAACGTTGAAGCCAAATGTTTACAAACGTTTTGAAACAAATCGAAACGTTTCACCTTTTTTGCAATTTAAGCTAAACGTTTACAAACATTATGAAACAAATCCAAACGTTTTGCCTTTTTAGAGATATAAGCCAAACGTTTACAAACGTTACAAAAAAAATTCAAACGTTTCAACTTTTTAGTGACTTAAGCCAAACGTTTACAAAAGTTATGATACAAATCAAAACGTTTACAAACGTTAAGAAACAAATCCAAGTGTTTCACCTTTTTAGCGATTTATGCCAAAAGTTTACAAAAGTTACAAAACAAATCCAAAGGTTTCAAATTTTTACTGATTTAAGCCAAACATTTACAAACGTTATGAAACAAATCCAAACGTTTCACCTTTTTTGCAATGTAAGCCAATCGTTTACAAACGTTACAAAACAAATCCAAACGTATCACCTTTTTAGCGACTTAAGCCAAACTTTTACAAACGTTACGAAAAAAATCCAAACGTTTCAACTTTTTAGTGACTTAAGCCAAACGTTTACAAACGGTATGAAACAAATCAAAACGTTTCACCTTTTTAGAAATTTAAGCTAAACGTTAAACGTTAACAAATCCAAATGTTTCACCATTTTAGCGATTTAAGCCAAACGTTTACAAACGTTACGAAACAAATCAAAACGTTTCCCCATTATAGCGATTTTAGCCAAACGTTTGCAAACGTTACGAAACAAATCCAAACGTTTCAACTTATTAGCGATTTAGGCCAAACATTTACAAAAGTTACGACACTAATACTAGCGTTTCACCTTTTTAGCAATATACGCCAAACGTATATAAACGTTACGAGACAAATCCAAATTTTTGCCCATTTTAAAAATTTAAGCAAAACGTTTAAAATGTTATGAAACAAATCCAAACGTTTCACCTTTTTAGTGATATAAGCCAAACGTTTACAAACGTTACGAAATAAATCCAAACATTTTCCCATTTTAGCGATTTAGCCAAACATTTTGAAATTAAACCAAATGTTTCACCTTTTTAGCGATTTAAGTCAAACCTTTACAAACGTTACGGAACAATAACAAACGTTTCACCTTTTTAGCGATTTAAGCCAAACGTTTAAAACGTTACCCAACAAATCCAAGCGTTTAACCTTTTAGCAATTTAAGCCAAATATTTACAAACGTTACGAATCAAATCGAAACGTTTCATCTTTTTAGCGATTTAAGCCAAACGTTTTCCCATTTTAGCGATTAAAGCCAAAAATTTATAATGTTACAAAACAAATTCAAACGTTTTACATTTTTAGCAGTTTAAGCTAAACGTTTACAAACTTTATAAAACAAATCCAAATGTTTACAAATGTTACGAAATAAATCCAAGCGTTTCACCTTTTTAGCAATTTAAGCCAAAAGTTTACAAACGTTACGAAACAAAGCCAAACGTTTCCCCATTTTAGCGATTTACGCCAAATATTTAAAACGTTACGAAAAGAATCCACACGTTTTCCCTTTTTAGCAATTTAAGCCAAACATTTACAAATGTTACGAAACAAATCCAAGTGTTTCACGTTTTTAGCAATTTAAGCCAAACATTTACAAACATTACGAAATAAATCCAAACATTTCACCTTTTTTGCGATTGAAGCCAAACGTTTACAAACGTTACGAAACAAAGCCAAACTTTTACAAAAGTTATGAAACAAATCCAAGCGTTTCGCCTTTTTAGCAATTTAAGCCAAACGTTTACAAACGTTACGAAACAAATCCAAACGTTTCAACTTTTTAGTGATATAAGCCAAACGTTTACAAATTGTTAGTGATTGATGCCAAACGTTTACAAACGTTATGAAACAAATCCAAATGTTTCACCTTTTTAGCAATTTAAGCCAAACGTTCACTAACGTAGCGAAACAAATACAAACGTTTCACCTTTTTAGTGATTTAGGCCAAACGTTTACAAACGTTAAGAATCAAATCCTTAAACGTTTCCCCATTTTAGCGATTTAAGCCAAACGTTTACAAACGTTACGAAAAAAATCTAAACGTTTCACCTTTTTAGCGATTTAAGCCAAACGTTTACAAACTGTCACGACCCATTTTCATGAGTCGTGACCGGCGCTAGGGCATGGGTAATGTAGTACCAACACCCGTAGCTAGCCTTTCTTATATCAAACAATTCAATTAAACTTGAAGAAAACCAAAGCTCGGGGGCAACCGAGGCTTCAACCTAATTCTAACAGTTATAATATTCAATAGTTAATATAACATGCTTATCCAATTCTGGGTCTAAAATAGGCATAACATAAACCAGTGTAAATAGTGTAAATGCCAAAGCAATATAACTAGGTGGACCAATCCGACAAACAACTGTAATAATAATAAAGACGTCTAGTTACTACTGCGGTCTAAGAATAAAATAGTTTTACATTTTATCAGAATAATGAAACCTCCGAGAAAAGTAAAGAACGGAGATCAGCGAACTCTCTCAAATCATAACCCTGGGAAAAATTGGGAAAACAACGGGGTTAGATATACTGAGATGAGTTTATACCACTATTTACATTTATCAAGTGGAAAACCTTTAAAACCGTTTAAGACATTTAATAACGATATTACGAATAATAGTTGGAATCCTAATCCACAATTCTAAATAATATGCATAATCCAATAGGTCTGGTCCCGAGAGCTAAGCTACACCGAGTTACCACTGACCACACTTATACCATATCCAGAGTCCCGAGACCTATGCTACACCGAGTTAATCTATTTGGTCCCGAGAGCTATGCTCACACCGAGTTACCACATTTCCATATATACCTTACCCAGATCATTACTGGTGCGCACACAGTCCTAATGATGCCCATTAGGTAGCATGTTCCAACTAAGAGCCATAATATAAAAATAGTTTGAAATATACGTACAGTATATATATATATATATATATATTTAATATTAAAATAACAATTTACTTAATAAAGCGGTAAATAGTAAGTACAAACTCACTGCTTGATAATCCACGTGATACCCGGCAAGCAACTAATCCTGGTTCGCCTCTGAAGCACGAACAGTAAACGGGTCCAGACAAATAAAATAATTATTCAGAACAGACACTAACTCTAGAGAGTACTAAACACCACATAGGACTAGCATAATTAACACGTCGGAATAAAACAATCTAGAGCAACACAAAAATACCCAATAGGTAAAATCGCCCAATTAATACAAGAATATTGAGTTCTTGTTTTTAAAATCCAATTTACTAATATTATTTAAAAAATCTTTAAATGATAATTATTTTCCAAATAGTGAGTTAGCCGAGTTACCAATAACTACCAAGCTAACCTCACTTGTCGGGTGACCCAAGTCTAACCCGACTCAAAATGTTTATTAAATATAAACCCGAATTTATATTTATACAATAACTCGATAAATAATAAACAATTTAGAACTCAATAACTTCATTTTCAAGTAACCCCTAGTTACAACCAAAACATAATCATTTTAAGTTTATAAAAGTTTAGGGACTAAACTGTACTTTAACCAATTTAGGGACTAATATGTACTTTAGCTAATTTAGGGACTAATCCGTACTTTAGCCAATTTGATATTCAAAATTAAATTAGTTATTTTAATTATAATTAAAACAAAACATAAAGTTACTAACCAAAAACTTAATAAGTTAAAAATATGTTCAAGGGCTAAATTGTAATTTAATCAATTTTCACGCCATTTAGATATTCAAAATTAAATATAATTACCCGAGTAATTATATCTTAAGTTGTAAAATACTTATCGTTTAAAATTTACCGGTTTATAAATCAAGGCGAGATTTGAAAGTTATTATCAACCAAAACCAATGGTAAAAACAAAACTAGAGGGGTTCATTTGATTTAGCCAAAATAATTTGATGATCATTATGATCATTTAACCATCATCTTCAATTTAAAGAAACAATTTTTCCCCGCCCGCCTAAAGATTAACAGAATCAACAATTTCAACCAAAAACTCCATTAATGAATCATAACAATCTGGAAACGATGGACCAAAATCTCGTTGAAATACTAAACAAACAACAACCCAAGAGATTTAAAATCATCAATAAGCAAGAATCACGGCCAATAAAGGAAGGGAATATCGGTAGTATCCATTTATACATGAAACAGTTTATACTAACTAAAAACAGCGAACCGTTCAGCGATTGAAACAAGATCGATAGCATATCACTCAACGAAAACAAGGTTGGGACTTGTAGATACGTGAGTCTAGAATGTCTGAGATCAAACGGAATCAATTTCGATCTAGAAACGAAGAAGAACGAATCAATTTACTGAATGTTGTTTATAAACAAAAATCTGAAATTTCAAGAATATGGAAGCTTACCGAGTCAGCAAGTTTGGATGACGATCTCAGCTTCGTTTCTCATAGGACGAGCAAAAGGATGACGGTTAGGGTTTATGTAAAGTGTGGTGGAGATTTTTCGTTTAGAACACGCTTATAAATAATGAAAGAATCTAGGTTAAAATTAGGTTAGAAAGAGGCGGACAAACAAGCTCTTAATGAGAAGTCTCGAACGAGACTCGGCCAAAAGGCGGAGGTCTCGTTTGAGACGCTGCTGGTCTCGAACAAGACCAGCAGCAAAACATGAGGTCTCGTTCGAGACCTCATCGTTTCGAACGAGACGCAGCTTGTGTTTCAACCTTTTGGTTGAACCACAACCCAAGGATTTTTCTTTAAAAAAAAAAACAACTGAACCTAGAATCAAACTAAACCACGAGCTACCCACAAACTTAAATTAATACCACCGGAAACTCGTCAGAATTTATCGAAAAATATACGGGTTATTACATTCTCCTTAACTAATTTCAAATTCGTCCTCGAATTTAACATGATAAGCAAATACAGCAGTAAAACACGAAACACAAATAAAACTCATAACAACACATAATAACAAAAATATTGTACATCACGGAAAAAGAAAAGGATAGCGATTCCGCATATCCGACTCGGTCTCCCAAGTGCACTCCTCTGTAGAATGATTACGCCAGAGAATTTGACCATCAGAATTTCCTTGTTCCGCAACTTACGCACTTGGGTATCAACAACCTCCACTGGCTGTTCCTCATACGATAAATCTTGGTCAATCTCAACGCTCTGAGGCACAATCACGTGCGAAGGATCAGAAATGCACTTCCTCAACATAGAAACATGAAACACAGGATGCACTAAAGACATGTCTGGCGGCAGAACCAGACGATAAGTCACAGCTCCAATCCTCTCTGAAATCTCGTAAGGACAAACGTACCTTAGTGCCAAATTTCCCTTGACACCAAAACGAACCACGCCTTTCATAGGCGAAACCCGAAGAAACACGAAATCACCAACATGAAACTCTATGTCTTTTCTCTTCGGATCAGCATAACTCTTATGTCGACTAAAAGCAGTCGCTAACCTCCGTTTGATCAACGTTACCTTCTCTGAGGTAATCTGAATAATCTCTGCTCCCGAGAGTTTACGTTCTCCAACCTCCTCCCAACAGATAGGAGATCTACACTTGCGTCCGTACAAAGACTCATACGGCGCAATCTCGATACTCGCGTGATAACTGTCGTTGTAAGAAAACTCAATCAACAGCAAATGAGCATCCCAGCTACCCTGAAAATCGAGAACACACATCCTGAGCATATCCTCCAATGTCTGAGTAGTCGTCTCAGACTGACTGTCAGTCTGAGGATGAAAAGCTGTACTGAAATCCAGCCGAGAACCCAAGGATTTATGTAGCGTTTTCCAGAACCTCAAAGTAAACACAGAACCTCTGTCTGACACAATAGAAACCGGTACACCATGCAAACTGACAATCCTGTCGATGTACAACTGAGCCAACCTCGAAGCAGGATACGAAACCTTGATCGGAAAGAAATGAGCTGACTTGGTCATACGGTCAACTATCACCTATATGGAATCGTACCTCTATCGAGTACGTGGTAAACCAACCACAAAATCCATTGCAATCCGCTCCCACTTCCACTCTGGAATAGGTAGTGGCTGCAGATAGCCAAAAGGTCTCTAGTGTTCCAGCTTCACCTGCTGGCAAGTCAGACACTTGGAAACATACTCAGCAACATCATTTTTCATTCCACTCCACGAGTACGTACCCTTAAGATCATGGTACATCTTGGTACAACCCGGATGAACACTATAAGCAGACTTGTGCGCTTCTTCCAGAATCTGGTCCCTCAAACAATCTGAATCTGGAACACACAATCTCGAACCATGTCTAAGAACTCCATCCACAAATATAAACTCAGAATTTCCATCCTGCTGAACCTTCTCTAAAATCCGTTTCAACTGTGGATCCTCATCTTGTAAAGTTTTGATCCAATCAATCAAAACAGGTTGCACCTGCAACTATGCCAACAAACTACCAGCCTGAGAAACCTGAAAACCATAGCCTGAAGCTATCAAACCGTGCCACTCTCTAACCATGGGTCTACGCCCAACCTCAGAAATATGAGCCAAACTGCCCGAAGACTTGCGACTCAACGCATCGGCTACCACATTCGCCTTACCAGGATGGTACTGAATAGTACAGTCGTAGTCTTTCAGTAACTCTAGCCACCTCATCTGTCTCAAGTTCAACTCTCTCTGATCAAAGATATACTTCAGAATCTTGTAATCAGTGAAAATCTCACAAGTAGCACCATACAAGTAATGCCTCCAAATCTTCAGCGCAAAAACCACAGCTGCCAACTCTAAATCATGAGTAGGGTAATTCACCTCATGCTTCTTCAACTGACGAGAAGCATAGGCAATTACATGTCCATGTTGCATTAGAACGCTACCCAAACCAATCTGAGACGCATCACAATACACTGTAAAACCATCAATGCTAGAAGGCAATGCCAAAACTAGAGCTGTAGTCAAAATCTCCTTGAGCTTCTCAAAGCTCGCCTTGCACTTGTCAGTCCACTCAAACTTGACACCCTCTGTGTCAGTTTAGTCAATGGTGCAGATATTCTGGAGAAATCTTGCACGAACCGACGATAGTAGCCAGCTAAACCCAGAAAACTCCTGATCTCGGTAACTGACCTCGGCCTCTGCCAATCCATAACCGCCTCAATCTTATTCGGATCAACCTTGATCCCATCTTTCGACACCACATGTCCTAGAAAGGTAACTTGATCCAACCAGAACTCACATTTTAAGAATTTAGCATACAACTGATGCTCACGCAATGTCTGTAGTATAGTCCTCAAATGGTAAGCATGCTCCTCCTCACTCCGAGAATATATCAAAATGTCATCAATAAAAACGATAACAAACTGATCCAGAAACGGCTTGAACACTCTGTTCATCATATCCATGAACGCTGCTGGTGCGTTAGTCAGACCAAAGGACATAACCAGAAACTCAAAATGTCCATACCGCGTCCGAAAAGCAGTCTTAGGAACATCTACATCACAGATCCGAAGTTGATGATACCCAGACCTCAAGTCAATCTTGGAAAAACACATTGCACCTTGCAACTGGTGAAACAAATCAACGATGCGAGGAAGAGGATATCTGTTCTTGACAGTAGCCTTGCTCAACTGTTTGTAGTCGATACACAATCGAAAGGAACCGTCTTTCTTTTTCACAAACAGAACTGGAGCACCCCATGGAGATGTACTCGGTCTGATGAACCAACTATCCAACAACTCTTGTAACTGGTCCTTCAACTCCTTCAGCTCTGTAGGAGCCATCCGATACGGTGGTATCAAAATCGGAGCTGTTCCAGAAACCACATCAATGCAAAAATCAATATCACGATCAGGTGGTAATCTAGGCAATTCCTCTAGAAACACGTCTGTGAACTCACTCACAATTGGTACACTATGCATATCATTAAATTCCGCTTCCACATCTCGAACCACGGCGGGAAAACCCTAGTAACCCTTGCCTCAACATCCGCTTCGCCTGGATGGCAGAAATCAGATTCTTAGGTGTCTCCGCCCTTTCTCCCTGAAAGGAAAAAGGTAGATCACCTGGAATCCTAAACTCGACTGACTTCCCTCGAAAGTCAATAGAAGCAAAGTGGCGTGACAACCAATTCATCCCCAAGATGACATCAAAAGAAAGCACGTCAAGCACAATCAAATCAGCACATAGTTCTCTACCCTGAATAACCACTGGACAAGAAGGATAAACGACGTCCACTACTACACCTTCAGACATAAGTGTAGACATAGCTAGAGGTTCACTCAAAGTATATGGTGCAACACCTAATTTTCCAGCAAAGCAAGTGGAAACAAACGAATTGGTTGCACCCGCATCAAATAATACCAAAGCATCAGTAAAAAAGATCGGAATGATACCTTGCACCACAACATTTGATGCACGCACATAATGAGGAGTAAGAGCGAACACTCTGGCTTGACCCTACGGCTGCTGCTGAGCACTCTGCCCAGTAGCATAACTGTTGGAACCTCTGCCACCGTTACCACGGCCACCAATACCTCTGCCACAAGAACCACGGCCCCGCTGGCCACCAAAAGACTCTGCAAGCTGAGAATACCCTACAAACTGTGTAAACGCAGGTCTCTGCTGCTGGTAAGATGATTGAGCCACACTAGAGTTAGACATCTGCTGCCCAGATGTCGGACACTCCCTGGAGAAATAACCCAGCTGGCCACAAGTAAAACAACCTCCTGGAGCTAACTGCCACTGACCATAATGCCTACATCTGCAATTCTGGCAGAACGGAATGTTAGATCCACTACTGTACCCGCGTCCTGAATAACGGTTACTCCCACTACTGCTAGAACTGTACGGACCACTCATAACACTATGCCTCCCATTGTTGTGCTTCCGAAGACTCCCCCTATTGGCCTAAGAAGAGCCGTTGTAGTAGTTCCCACTACCATGCTACGCTGGGGCCTGCTGCCACCCACTAGAAAGATCACTCTTTCCCTTCTGAATCTGGAAAGGGTCAGAGATTGTCCCAAACTGAACCAATGAGCTCTCCACCCGACGAGCACTATCCACTACTCGAGAGAACTCCATGTATGTCCCTATCAGCAAAGGAAGAAATTCCGAGCCTAAGTCCTTAATATAGCGGTCATTCACCCGCACTCGATCACCCTGTAGATCTGTAGCAAACCTCCCCAAACGAATAAACTTTGTAGTGTAGTCTGTCACTGATCTATCGCCCTTCTTCAAATTTAGCAGCTTTTCTCTGAAATTCTCAGTAACAGAGAAGGGTAGATAGAAGCCTCTGAACCTGACCACAAACTCAGCTCAAGTCATTGTAGCCATCTCTGGTCTGATGTTATCGAGAAACCAGTCCTTAGCTGGACCCTTAAGCGACGTCTCCACAAGCATCCCTGATTGACTATTAGTAGCCTGAATCCTCTGACTGTTGTATTCAAACTCCTCCAAAAAGTCAAGGGCATCTCCAGTGCCATCAAATGTAGTCGGAGTCAACTTTGTGTAGCTCATCACCGCCTCTCTCTCTGTCGAAACATGGTCGATACCAGCAAGTCCACCAATACCAGCTACAACACCAGCCTGAGGTTGCTGTTGTTGTGCTATCTGACCCAGTACAGTACACTGATTATGCATAAGAGCCTGATTATTCTGCACCTCGACAATCTCAGCCAAGAAAGTAGTGAAGTCGAAAGCCTGCATGTTTGGTGCCTGTTGCACCTCTGGTGCCTGCTGCACTCTTGGTGCCTGAATGCCTGCTGCAGCACGTCCTCTACATCTACCTCTACCAGCTCCTCTATCTCTACCGGCACATCTACCTCGACCACGCCCAGCATTAGCCTGAGCCAGTGGTACATTCTGATCGACTTCCATGAAAATCGCATCATCAGCCTCAGCTTCTTGCTCTGCCGCAGTACGAGCACGAGTACAAACAGCGTTGTTCATATCCTAATGATTGAACAAAAACAATTTAAATACACAAATATTTCATACCCAAGTATGAACAAAACAAGCAACAAATAGGATTTCCCGAGAAATCAATAGCAATAAAATATTCACAAAGTGAAATAACATTAACATTTAAAAACATCAGATCAACATATAATGACTGACTCGACGCAATCCTATTAGTGTAGGCAGAATGTTTTAAAATCAAAAACTGACGTTTTAAAGACATGACAAGAAAACTATATCCGCAGTAGTTCCTAAGACACAACAACACTTAACAGAGTAAACACATAGCAAGCAAATGGCCTTGGTTTGAAACCAAAGCTCCGATACCAAGTTTGAAACGACCCATTTTCATGAATCGTGACCGGCGCTAGGGCATGGGTAGTGTAGTACCAACACTTGTAGCTAGCCTTTCTTATATCAAACAATTCAATTAAACCTGCAGAAAACTAATGCTCGGGGGGCAACCGAGACTTTAGCCTAATTCTAACAGTTATAATATTTAACAGTTAATATAACATGCTTATCCAATTCTGAGTCTAAAATAGGCATAACATAAACCAGTGTAAATAATATAACATGCCAAAGCATCATAACTAGTCGGACCAATCCGACAAACAACTGTAATAATAATAAAGACGTCTAGTTACTATTGCGGTCTAAGAATAAAATAGTTTTACAGTTCATCAGAATAATGAAACCTCCGAGAAAAGTAAAGAACGGAGATCAGCGAACTCTCTCAAATCATAACCCTGGGAAAAATTGGGAAAACAACAGGGTCAGATATACTTAGATGAGTTTATACCACTATTTACATTTATCAAGTGGAAAACCTTTATAACCGTTTAACACATTTAATAACGATATTACGAATAATAGTTGGAACTCTAATCCACAATTATAAATAATATGCATAATCCAATAGGTCTGGTCCCGAGAGTTAAGCTACACCGAGTTATCACTGACTACACTTATACCATATCCAGAGTCCCGAGAGCTGTGCTACACCGAATTACTCTATTTGGTCCAGAGAGCTATGCTCAATCTGAGTTATCACATTTCCATATATACCTTACCATATCATTACCGGTGCGCACGCAGTCCTAATGATGCCCATTACGTAGCATGTTCCAACTAAGAGCCATAATATAAAAACAGTTTGAAATATACGTACAATATATATATATTTAATATTAAAATAACAATTTACTTAATAAAGCGGTAAATAGTAAGTACAAACTCACTGCTTGCTAATCCACGTGATAACCGGCAAGCAACTAATCCTGGTTCGCCTCTGAAGCACGAACAGTAGACGGGTCTAGACAACTAAAATAATTATTAAAAACAGACCCTAACTCTATAGAGTACTAGAGACCACATAGGACTAGCACAATTAACATGTTGGAATAAAACAATCCAGAGCAACACAAAAATACCTAATAGGTAAAAACGCCCAATTAATACAAGTCTATTGAGTTCTTGTTTTTAATACCCAATTTACTAATATTTTTGTAAAACTCTTTAAATGATAATTAATTTCCAAATATTGGGTTAGCCGAGTTACCTATAACTACCAAGCTAACCTCACTTGTCGGGTGACCCAAGTCTCACCCGGCTCAAAACGTTTATCAAATATAAACCCGAGTTTATATTTCTAAAATAACTCGATAAATAATAAACCATTTTCAAAGCAGAACTCAATAACTTCATTTTCAAGTAACCCGAGTTACAACCAAAACATAATCATTTTAAGTTTATAAAAGTTTAGGGACGAAACTGTACTTTAGCCAATTTAGGGACTAATCTGTACTTTAGCCAATTGAGGGACTAATCCGTACTTTAGCCAATTTGATATTCGAAATAAAATTAGTTATTTTGTTTATAATTAAAAAAAAATATAAAGTTATTAACCAAAAACTTACTTAAACTAGTTTTAAAAAGTCCAAGGGCTAAATTGTAATTTAACCAATTTCATGCCAAATTGATATTTGAAATTATATATATAGTCATTATAAATCAAAATGAAATATAAAGTTATAACCAACAACTTAATAAGTTAAAAATATGTTCAAGGGCTAAATTGTAATTTAACCAATTTTCACTCTATTTAGATATTTTAAATTAAATATAATTACCCGAGTAATTATAACTTAAGTTGTAAAATACTTATCGTTTACAATTTACCGGTTTATAAATCAAGGCGAGATTTGAAAGTTATTATCAACCAAAACTAATGGTAAAAACAAAACTAGAGGGGTTCATTTGATTTAGCCAAAATAATTTGATGATCATTATGATCATTTAACCATCATCTTCAATTTAAAGAAACAATTTTTTCCCGCCCGCCTAAGCATTAACAGAATCAACAATTTCAACCAAAAACTCCATTAATGAGTCATAATACTAAGCTTCCTAACCAACCAAATATCAACAAACGATCCGTAACCTGATTGCAACATCACAAATACAACATTTGACATCGACACTAAGAACAAATCAAGAATATTGTTGAAATTTAATTGTTCCGAGAACGACGCACAACAATCTGGAAACGATGGACCAAAATCTCGTTGAAATAAAAACAAACAACAACCCAAGAGATTTAAAATCATCAATAAGCAAGAATCATGGCCAACAAGGGAATATCGGCAGTATCCATTTACACATGAAACAGTTTATACTAACTAATAACGGCGAACCGTTCGGCGATAGAAACGAGATCGATAATGTACCATTCAACGAAAACAAGGTTGGGACTTGTAGATACGTGAGTCTAGAATGTCTGAGATAAAACAGAATCAATTTCGATCTAGAAACGAAGAAGAAAGAATAAATTTTCTGAATGTTGTTTATATACCAACATCTGAAATTTCAAGAATATGGAAGTGTCACGACCCATTTTCATGAATCGTGAGCGGCGCTAGGGTATGGGTAATGTAGTACCCAAACCCGTAGCTAGCCTTTTGGTTAACATACAATTATAATAAACCTGCAAGAAAACCAATGCTCGGGGGCAACCGAGACTTCAGCCTAATTCTAGCAGCTATAATATTCAACATTTAATATTATAAATACTCGTTCAACTACGAGTCTCCAATATGGCATAAAAGTAAACAGAGTAAACAGTATAAACATGCCAAAGCAATATATCCAGTCGGACCAATCCGACAAACAACTATAATAAAAATAAAGACGTCTAGTCAACTAGTGCGGTCTAAGAATTAAACAGTTTGATAGTTTTACTAAAATAAATGAAACCTCCGAGAAAAGTAAAGACGGAGATCACCAGACTCTCTCAGATCATAACCCTGGGAAAAATTGGGAAAACAACGGGTCAGATATACTGAGATGAGTTTATACCACTATTTATATTTATCAACTGGAAAACCTTTAAAGCTGTTTAAAACATTTAATAACAATATTACCAATAATAGTTGGAACCCTAATCCACAATTCTAAATTTAAACATAATCCAATAGGTCTGGTCCCGAGAGCTGAGCTACACCGAGTTACCACTGACCACACTTATACCATATCCAGAGTCCCGAGAGCTGTGCTACACCGAGTTACTCTATTTGGTCCCGAGAGCTATGCTCACACCGAGTTACCACATTTCCATAAATACCTTACTCAGATCATTATCGGTGCGCACGCAGTCCTAATGATGCCCATTAGGTAGTACGTTCCAACTAAGAGCCATAATATAAAACCAGTTCGAAATATACATACAATATATATAATTAATATTAAAATAAAAATTTACTTAATAAAGCGGTAAATAGTAAGTACAAACTCACTGCTTGCTAATCCACGTGATAACCGGCAAGCAACTAATCCTGGTTCGCCTCTGGAGCAGGAACAGTAGTCGGGTCTAGAAAATATAAAATAATTATTAAAAACATACCCTAACTCTAGAGAGTACTAGACACCACATAGGACTAGCACAAATACATATCGAAATAAAACAATCCAGAATAACACAAAAATACCCAATAGGTAGAAACGCCCAATTTATAAAAGTCTATTGAGTTCTCGCTTAAAATTCCATAAATATTATTTAATAGTAATTAAATAATAATTAATTTCCAAATAGTGGGTTAGCCGAGTTACCAATAACTACCAAGCTAACCTCACTCGGCGGGTGACCCAAATCTAATCCGACTCAAAATGTTTTTCAAATATAAACCCGAGTCTACATTTATAAAATAATTCGATAAAATAATAAACCATTTTAAAAGCAGAACTCAATAACTCCGAATTCAAATAATCCTAGTTTACACAACATGGGCCTTAGACCGCGAACTGAATCACTGCCGTCTAAGCTGGGTGTCTGGACCGTAACCGAGAAACTGCCATCACAGTACTGCCTGTAACCGTAACCGTTACAGTAGTTTCAGACTGTTAAGTCAGGGTCGCTAGCACTTCCTGCTAGTAGTATATGCCCTAGGGCCATTTGATCGTGTATATTTGTAAAAATTAATCCCAATGGCGAAGATATATATGTTCTATTTGAACTAAGTGTCTCATCAACTAAGTGTTCATGTATTACGTATTGTCCTTATCACATTCTGTTAGAATCTATTCTTAAGGTGTTAAGAATATGAGTGACAGATTCTACTATACAAGTGATCTAAATAACCGTTCACGATCGATGGGGTCCTGCGACTAAGGGCATCGCATTATCCCAGAAAGATTGTCACCTCTATTTATTCTCCTTTTTAGTAAAGAGTTGCTAATTATAGGAAGTAGTGAGTCTCATACTACTTAATGGGGATCAGAATAAACATGTGGACACTCAAGGTGTTGAGTAAATCAAAAAAATGACGCTAGATGACTTATACATGGTAATTCATTAAAGTCAATTTAATGTCATCTAGTTCATAACTGTATATATGTCCTTTGACTTGCGGTGACACTATCTTGTATATAGGTGATTAGAGTTTGATACTCCTTAACCATAGATCTTTCATGAGCTAGGGTCGCGGGATGTGTTGGCTCTAGTTAGTTGTATATGGAGATAGGGGTTTAACCTAGAAAGGATTCATCACTCTGGATGAACGGAGACAAGATTCTATTCTATCTCAAATTGTTCTTGATGGATGATAAAACCTGCGCAGGTGTATATGACTTACATAGAAAGTTGTTCCTAGTGGAAGTCATATTTATCAAGAATTAGAACTGAGAGATGAGGTCATATAATCAAGACATGCAGTGTTTGACTTAACCGTGACACTAGTCGAGATTGGAATCTTAGATGAAGGGAATTTTGAATGTACGGTAATTATGAACATTGGTTCAAAAAGAATGCATCGAAACATTCATCTCTATTTGGGGGTCGTGATATGTTGCTAGACGTCACTCTCGATCTACGAGAATTAATAATTAAATGGGATTTAATTATTTAATATATGAAAGGCGTTTCTTATGTCTCTCGTTGCCATATAGATGTGAACCTAGTTAGTCACACACAATAGAGTGTGCAACCGATTGAGTTTACGAAAGATCAATTTCATATGGATACTAGCATATCTCGGAAATTAATCTAAGATGAAAAACAAGTACAAATTAGGGACTAATTTGTAAGAGTTATAAATTAGTAGGAACCTAATTGTACTATGTCCAAGTTAATTAGGGACTAATTTATAAGAGTTATAAATTAGTAGGAACCTAATTATATTTTAACCAAGTTTTATGATTAAAAGGCTTAAGTAATTAATTAGTGTAATTAATGATACTTAAATCATTAATCATAAGCTAATGGAATGATGATGTCATGGTGATGATGTAATGAGATAATCTTATGTCATATATGTGGTGTCATATGATGACATCACCTATATGATGTCACCTATGTGATGTCACCACATGAAAGGTGTCATGTGGTGGCAATACCTTTGTTTGGTGTGTGACACCTAGCATGCAAGGTGTTGTATTCTTAAGACATGCTCTAGCCTATAAATAGAGCATGTCCTTGCTCATTTCAAAATACCACACACACACACATCTCACTACAAAGTTGTAGAGAGAGAAAGCACTTGAAGGAGTTCAAGTAGTCATCAATCACGGGAAAAACTTGGCAACGTTTTTCATACATCCGAGTAAGGTCGTAATCACGGCGAGAGTTTGAGCTTAGGGCTGCTCGGCAAGAGGAACTCTTGCAGGATTACTTCAAGGTGAGGATTCAATCGGACGCATACTCGTGTGGACGAGCTTGAGGTCGCCGTACTTTCGGGACTACAAGAATCGTTGGAGAATCGACATAGGTATTCTTCTTACGATTTCTAGATGCGTGCTTTAATTACTAAATGAAATGGCGATCCATTTGTTGTTGATATGATCAACTTCAGGATTTGGATTATTGGAATTTCGATTTTGAATTGAAATATACGATCCGGACCCACGCCTCCCGCTGCGCCAACAGTGGTATCAAAGTCACCGTATCATCGAGTATTAACGCTTTACGATTGAATACATGTTTAAATAATCATGGACTTAGGAATTATTATTGGGCATGTAATTCATAATTCCGAGTGCTTAAGTTTTTTTTTTAAAAAAAACCAACGAACGCTATTGTGATATTAATTACATTTGATTAAATTCTGTCTAGGAGATTGGTACTTAAGTGGTCCGCTCGTGACCCTCCAATCTATCCTGGGAATTTTTCTAATGTGATAATTTAACACAATACGTGATTCGCTTGTGCATTATGTTGTCATCAACGGGATGTGCGGAAAAAGCGAAATCCGAAAAAAAAACCAGTAAAAATAAATTAATTTTTTTTCATAAAAAACCGAAATGCTGAAAAAGGGGTTTAACACCCGGGAAAAAGTTTCCGACTCGGAAAAAAATAAAACCGTAAAAGAAAAAGTAATTTTTTTTTCGAGGATCAGCAATCGGTTGAGGCTTTCAGAGGTTCTAGGATGAATCCTCGATACCTAAAGAAAGTAGATATTACATAGTAAATGATTAGAGAATCATTTCCGAGATATGTAATAGTTTGCTCATTCTTTTGTGGCTAAAGAATGAGACCTAGAAAGTCCATGATCATACATGTGTGATTGCATGATTTATTTTAGCTTTAATATTTATGTGATGCATACTAAAATGTGTTGTGTGCTTAGTGAGACCGCAATAATTTAAAACCCTAAGAAATCTTCCTAAAAAGTTGAAAGATTAAGTTTATATTGATTAATCATTAAATTGATTTATCAATGGCTCTCCATTGGAGCAATAAACAAACACACTTTGAGTTATCATCTTGTCGGCTATGGATATATAGGGGTGAGATGATATCGTCAAGAGGTTGTTGTTGAGTTTATTGTTAAGCATGAGATGTTACGGGTGTATTGATATAGTACACGGCAATAACGACAATTAGGCGTACCTGAGTCGTGTATTATTCAAATTGATACATCTTAGATGATTTAATGGGTTAAACTTAAGTAATGCAGAAACCCAATAACGACAATGGGTATCTGAGGGTGAAAGCATTAGGAGCCGGAAATGATTGAACCTCATATGAGATATGATGAACAAGTAGTTGTTCACTTATATATCATTTTGATCCCAAGAATAGCATTAAGTACTTGAGGGAAAGATAAATGAATATAAGAATTCAATCACCCGCTTGAAATCTTTTCCAACAAAGATTCACATTTCATATTTTGGAAGTGTAGGATTCAAAAAACATAGTGGGAGGCCATTTTGATAAAGACCAAATCATTATGGTTAAATATATAAAATAACATGAATACTAATTAGAGATCTTTGCTGTCCAAGGGATAATAAGATTAAATAGAATCCTTTCAAGTGACATTCACGATAGTAATCGGCTGGTGGTTTAAAATCAATTTTTAATTGATTAAGATATTTAGATGCCTCCAAGGCTATTATGGAAAATAAAGGCAACATGGCCTGATTATTCTTTGTGGGACAAAGAGGTAGAGCTAAAGCCGTTTAAGAGATCATACATAGTGATGTATATGGTACGTTTAAAGAAACGGACCAAGGTAGATACTTATACTTCATTTTCTACATTGATGATTTATCACGATATAGTTAAGTTTGTCTTATGAAGAACAAACATGAAGATTAAAGAAATGTTCAAATGACTTCAAGAATGAAGTAGAAAACCAAATTGGAAAAGGTATTAATACTTTACGATGTGATCGAAAAGGGAAGAATACTTGAGTACAGAATTTGGTATGTTCCTAAAAGGAATGTAGTATTATTTTTCAACTTACTCCTTGGGAACACCATGGTTGAATGGTGCGTCTGTCAAGAAGGACGTATCGTACATTGTGGGAAATGATACGATTAATAATGAGCTATATACTGACTTATCCATCTCGTTATAGGGTCAAGCACTTCTTACCGCAAATAAAATTCTAAATTAAATTCCAACTAAATTTGCACCATAGATACCTTATAAGATATGGTATGGAATCAAGTCTTAAGGATGTTAAGATTTGAGGGTGTTCGGAACATATCAGGAAACTGATATCCGATAAATTTGGAATCAAAATCAATCATGGAAAGGTTATGTTGGATATCCTAAAGACAGTTTAGGATAATGTTTCTATATTCGAACCGAACAAACAATCGTTGTTTATCGATGGTAGTCTTTCTTAATAAAGCGTTTATTTAAGAGGGACACTAAGAAAGGAATATAGAATTAGATGAGGAGTCATCTAGTTACCAACAAAATAATGAATCAATGAAGATTGATCAAACCCACTAAAAGCCAGAGTTAGTAAAAGATGTATCTACATTAACAACTCGAAGATTAAGTAGAGTATCTCGTCCACCGGAGAGAGATGGTTTTCCCGCATGATAAATAAGAGTTGTTTAGTCATGGAGTAAAAGATCAAGTGTTGATCCCTCTACTTATGAGGAAACTATATGTGATATAGATTCTTCAAAATTGGTTTGAAGGAATAAGATCTGAAATGGATTCCATATAAAGAAACCAAATTTTAGGAGCTAGTCGATCCATCCAAAGGTATTATACCAATAAGGTTTAAATGGATCTTGAAGTATAAAATTGGTACTAGTGGAAAGGTGGAGACCTTTAAAGCTAGGATTGTTGCAAAAGAGTTTTGCTAGAGGCAAGAAGTTGCATTGTGAATACACTTTATCGCCGGTAGCCATGTTTAAATCCATCAAGATTTTTCTTACCAAGCCTACACATTCAGATTTTGTGGTTGGACATATGGATGTAAGAACCACATTCCTTAATGGTTAAATTAAGGAGTATATCTATATGGAATAAGTCGAGGATTTTGAATCCGAAGAAGGTTCCAAGGCGTGCTAAAATGATCCCTAGTGGATGGAAAGAAAGCTTCGAGTTTCATCGTCTTGATAAATCCGTAAGGAGTTATGAATTTATTAAAAACGATGATAAACCCAATGTTTACAAGAAGGTTAGAGGGAGCAGACTCACTTTAATGATCTTGTATGCAGATAACTTATTATTAATAAATAATTATATCGGAATGTTAACTTTTGTAAAACTTTGGTTTATCTAATACGTACTCCATCAAAGACCTCGGAGAGGTAGCCTAAATTCTCAGTATTAGACTCTATAGAGATAGATCTAAGAGAATAATTGGTTTCTCCTAAAGGCTCTTCTTAGAAAAGATATTGAAGTAGTTCAATATGGAAGTTCTAAGAGAGGATTGATGATAGTTAGGCATAAAATTCTTCTTTCAAAGGGAGTGTCTTCCGAAACTTCTGAAGAAAGAAAGAATCTAGCAAAGATACCATAAGCTTCGGCAATTGTTAGTCTGAGGTATGTGTTGCCACATACAAAGCTACAAATTGTCTAAGCGGTTAGTGGGACTAATCGGTTTTAATCCAATCTATGTTGAGAACATTGGATGGTTGTTAAAGGTACCTTTAAGTACTTTTATAGAACTAAAGATATGGTATTAACAAATGGAGAACGAGATTTTTAAGTAGACCGTTTTACAAATTCTGATTAATAATCAGATATGGATAATAGAGAGTCTATCTCCAGATTCATATTTATCTATAATGAAGGAGTAGTGAGCTAGAAGTATTCTAAGCAAGAATCAACTCCATACTCCATTATAGAAGCCGAGTATATTATGACATGAGATGTCGTAATAGAAGGTGTTTGGATAAATTAATTTGTAACTGAACTAAGTACGGTTTTCTTCCATTAAGTCGAAAGTTCCTCTTTTCTGCGACCACAATGGTGCTACTGCCCTAGCAAAAGAAACCGGGTCTCACAACTTATCCGAACATAAGGAAAGGCATTATCATATTATCTAATGAAATTGTTGGAAAGAGAAAATTGTTTCTCTAAAAGATAGCATTAGCCAATAACACGGCTAACCCACTGACAAAGCCCATGACTTGGAGTTATTAAGGTTTACATGACTTAGAGTCATTAAGGTTTACATGACTTAGAGTCATTAATATTTACATCTTATGAAGATGGGGCTTAGATGTAGTTGTCAATGGCACTAGTGCAAGTGGGAGATTGTTAGTAGTATATGCCCTAGGGCCATTTGATCGTGTATATTTGTAGAATTAATCCCAATGGCAAAGATATATATGTTCTATTTGAACTAAGTGTCTCATCAACCAAGTGTTCATGTATTACGTATTGTCCTTATCACATTGTGATAGAATCTATTCTTAAGGTGTTAAGAATATGAGTGACAGATTCTATTATACAAGTGATCTAAATAACCGTTCACGATCGATGGGGTCCTGCGAATAAGGGCATCGCATTATCCCGGAAAGATTTTCACCTCTATTTATTCTCCTGATTAGTAAAGAGTTGCTAATTATAGGAAGTAGTGAGTCTCATACTACTTGATGGGGATCAGAATAAACATGTGGACACTCAAGGTGTTGAGTAAGTCGAACAAGTGACGCTAGATGACTTATACATGGTAATTCATTAAAGTCAATTTAATGTCATCTAGTTCATAATTGTACATATGTCCTTTGACTTGCGGTGACACTATCTTGTATATAGGTGATTAGAGTTTGATACTCCTTAACCATAGATCTTTCATGAGCTAGGGCCGCGGGATGTGTTGGCTCTAGTTAGTTGTATATGGAGATAGGGGTTTAACCTAGAAAGCATTCATCACTCTGGATGAATGGAGACAAGATTCTATGCTATCTCAAATTGTTCTTGATGGATGATAAAACCTGCGCAGGTGTATATGACTTACATAGAAAGTTGTTTCTAGTGGAAGTCATATTTATCAAGAATTAGAACTGAGAGATGAGGTCATATAATCAAGACATACAGTGTTTGACTTAACCGTGACACTAGTCGAGATTGGAATCTTAGATGAAGGGAATTTTGAGTGTACGGTAATTATGAACATTGGTTCAAAAAGAATGCATCGAAACATTGATCTCTATTTGGGGGTCGTGATATGTTGCTAGACGTCACTGTCGATCTACAAGAATTAATAATTAAATGGGATTTAATTATTTAATATAAGAAAGGCGTTTCTTATGTCTCTCGTTGCCATATAGATGTGAACCTAGTTAGTCACACACAATAGAGTGTGAAACCGATTGAGTTTAGGAAAGATCAATTTCATATGGATACTAGCATATCTCGGAAATTAATCTAAGATGAAAAACAAGTACAAATTAGGGACTAATTTGTAAGAGTTATAAATTAGTAGGAACCTAATTGTACTATATCCAAGTTAATTAGGGACTAATTTATAAGAGTTATAAATTAGTAGGAACCTAATTATATTTTAACCAAGTTTTATGATTAAAAGGCTTAAGAAATTAATTAGTGTAATTAATGATACTTAAATCATTAATCATATGCTAATGGAATGATGATGTCATGGTGATAATGTAATGAGATAAGCTTATGTCATATATGTGATGTCATACGATGACATCACCTATATGATGTCACCTATGTGATGTCACCACATGAAAGATGTCATGTGGTGGCAACACCTTTGCTTGGTGTGTGACACCTAGCATGCAAGGTGTTGCATTCTTAAGACATGCTCTAGCCTATAAATAGAGCATGTCCTTGCTCATTTCAATATACCACACACACACACATCTCACTACAAAGTTGTAGAGAGAGAAAGCACTTGAAAGAGTTCAAGTAGTCATCAATCACGGGAAAAACTTGGCAACGTTTTTCATACATCCGAGTAAGGTCGTAATCGCGGCGAGAGTTTGAGCTTAGGGCTACTCGGCAAGAGGAACTCTTGCAGGATTACTTCAAGGCGAGAATTCAATCGGACGCATACTCGTGTGGACGAGCTTGAGGTCGCCGTACTTTCGGGACTACAAGAATCGTTGGAGAATCGACATAGGTATTCTTCTTACGATTCCTAGATGCGCGCTTTAATTACTAAATGATACGACGATCCATTTGTTGTTTATATGATCAACTCCAGGATTCGGATTATTGGAATTTCGATTTTGAATTGAAATATACGATCCGGACCCGCGCCTCCCGCTGCGCCAACACTTCCAACGCCCAATGACTTTAACTGACCTCTATGTCAGACACAGTCTCGTATCTATCGTATTACTGGTGATCACACTGTCCTTTTGAAAACCAATAGGAAGTTTCTTCCAATGGATCTTTCATGGTTAATTGCACTAGTGCGATTTGTATTTAAAAGCAGTTTAAATATAAATATTCAATAGTAAAAATCAGAAAGTAAAACTCACTGAACCGGTGTCCCCTAAAAGCGTAAGCTCCTGCTAGCCCACTAGTCAAACACCCTGGTGTTCTGACTTGGCAGATTGACACTCGTCACATCTAGCTAGAATTTAAATGCCAAACCAATATCAAACATCGAACCCCTAACTTTAGTCTTATCGTATAAACGCTAGACTTTAACAATTATTGTTTATAAATAACTCTTTTACTATATCTAATTCTATTAGATATAACTTATTATCCCTTTTTTTCTATTTATCGATTTAATTGGTCGGTAAATTTAATCAAACGTCGTAACATTTTAATAAACCAATTACTTTTTATTTTAATTCCCCTTTTCTTTTAATAGGTTTAAATAACCTATTATTTTATTAAAACGATGTCCCGTTTCAATAATCTGAATATCTCTCTTTTTTATAACGTTTAAATCATTTAAATGTCCTAGTCCACTTTTTAATAGTTTGTGTACGTCCTTTTTGGATCGATTAGAATAAACCGGATTAAATCGAACCAATTGAATCAAACCGGATCAAACTGAACCAAATTAATCAAACCGATTCGAACCAAACCAAATCGGATAAAAGTCCAAATTGATCTCTCGGTCAACCCACTATGCGTTCGCAAAGTGCACATATTGTGCGTTCGCATAGTATGTGTACTGTGCGCAACGAACAGCCCCGGAATCCGTGATTCTGGGCCTCTCGACCTACTTCCAACGTCAAATTTCAATTCGAACATCAATACGACACTCAATTCAATCTATTTCCGCAATTTAAACTTTAAACTGATACGAATTGGATCGATTCGATACGGTTAACGTTATATATCCGATTATAAACCATTTAAAACTCGAATATAATTCAAAATATATCGAATTAAACATTTAATACGAGTTTAATACCTCGATTATTTGAGTAATCGTCGAAGAATCGGAGTTAGGATCGAGAAACAGGCGAACGGAATCGAACCGCAACGAAATCTAATATTTCGTTGCTCTTGAGAGCATAAGTAACTCTTATTCTTCATATGAAATGAAGAAATGAGGCTCTGTACTCATTTGAAATACAAATGGGTTACATATATACATATTGGCTAAAGTACGTTTTCGTACTAGCTCAATCATGCACTTTAACTCTGATTTTAATTAGTCGTTCGTAGTCCAAACGGAGACTAATTCCAAATTCCGTCAGACTTTATTCAAAAATCCAATAAAATATAAACGAATAAAAATATAATTTTTATTCGCATCCGACTTATTTTTTATTTTTAATAAATCTCAAAAAATTTATTAGGTCCAAATCGGTCCCGCTTAATTAAAATTACTACGTTAAAATTCCATAAAAATTTGACGGTAGCTTCGTCAAATTATTTCGAGAATATTGATATTAAAATTATTCGCTCGGGACTTAAAAATTATTTTATTTCAATTTGTACTAACAAATAATATTTAATTAATTAATACTTGAAAACTAATTGAAGTAAAAGTTTAAGGACTACCTTACTTGGCATCCACACTCTCACCGCCTTACTCATTTCTTCTTATCCTACTTTCCTTCTTCTTTTTTATTTATTTATTTGTTTATATATATATATATATATATATATATATATATATATATATATATATATATATATAACTTATTTTCTTTAATTACTCGTCGAAACTTCTGAGTTTCGACATTTTTAATTTCGAAATTTTATCCGAAATAATAAACTCTCTAATTAGAGTGGTATATTAATATATTAATTATCACTATATTTTCATCCACGACGTCTAGTCGTATTTTCTGTTATATTATTTCGTTAATATCTCTTTATTAAAATTTAAATTTCCGATTTAAATTTTAAATTCATATTATTCCGATATTCTTTTACGGATACGTATAAATTAAATTAATGTTTAAATTTAATTTACGTATTCCAAATTTATTAAATCACTTCTCGTGATTTAATAATCTTAAATAGTCAAATCTAACTATTATCCTTTGACTAATAAACTTACTCTTTCCGAATATTTTTCTTAATATTCGAAACCTCAAAATATTGTTTTTAATATTTTGAATATTCCAATTTGACCTCGTGGCATATTCTAATTACTTAAAATTATCGGGTATTACATTCTCCACTCCTTATAAAAATTCGTCATGGAATTTAAAATCTTAGCCACATAATTTTATTAACCCTTAAAATCTTTTATACCGCGATCCATATGCTTTATGTAGCATAAGCTTATTTCTACTAGACGTAGATTTTAAAATCCCTCCTTACAGTATTCGTGTATGATACATGAAATACTTGTCATGATGCTAGCTCGTCGGTTGCATCTTTATGCAATTTCCTTATATTTCACGATTTATCGTGACTTGGATTTAACACTCCATATTTCGTTATAACCTAAGTTATACTCTTTATCGTATTTCTCTTAACTTCTTAATTACTCTTACACTTTGGATCAGTGTCCTTCGTCTTTTAACGAAGTATAAATCTCGACACTATTCATTTGTATGCATATACATGATTTCTATATTCTATAGCTTCTCTTTCTTTCACTTCTCTTAACAAAAGGGGGATCAACTAGTTTGATTCCATAATACTTTCTTATAGCATTACTCTATGAGTGCTCTATCATCGGTTAGGTTTCGCTAACTCCATAGTCTTTAATACACTTGAGATGTGTATACTCTTACTATTGGGTTTACCCCTTTAAGTCGTTTGGTACTTATGTACACAAATGATACTACTATCTGTTTACTGATCTAAAAATTTTCACAAGTTCTAGTCGTGCGTAGACTTCACCTTTATCGTTTTAACTCTCAACAACTTGTTGTTATTTGCAAAGTCTTGAGAGTATGGAACATATGATCTTCATCGTACTGTTCACAATCACTTATATTGAGTCCAAATTTTCTCGACACCAAGATATTTTGACTACAAATCCTGTAACATCTTTACTTATTTCCATTCTACTTTTGGCAATAGTTGCCAAATCAATATAGTCACTGGCATTCCAGTTTGACTAACTAGTCATTTTGGAAACTTTACTACCATCATTGTCATATTGTTCTACAAATACACTTTCACACCCCTATAGTACCTCTTTGTGGTACTGAGACAAAATATTTTATGTTATTTTCATACTATACATGTCTGTTCACACATTCTATTCTCATTTTTCAGTATTTCATAAACAATACTGAATTCGCAAACTTTTCTTTGTGTATCAATACTCATCACATACTCTAATTGTGTACTTCTAACTTATACTCTCTTTGAGTTAATCATTTTACATTGGTCTCATACTTGGCTGAGCCAATAAAATTCTAAGGTTTAAAACCTTTCGTCTAAAACTAGATCATACTTTGAATGATCGTTAGCACAGTAGTGTAGTATAAATATAATATCTGCAAACCTCCACACTTTCACTGTGCTACTCTGATTTACAATTCAATAAATGTTCTCTATACAGTTAGGTTGTAGGATCCTTATCTGATCTTCTTATATCATAATTCTAACTCTTATCACTTTTGATTCGTAGGAAACTTACTCCTTGTATAATACAAATAGTGCATCTTGACTTCTATTACAGTAACTCTTATTCTTGTAAATACTTCGCACTTTATATTACACTACTAGCGCCTTTTAACTTTCAGTGCGAATATAACTATTATCAATACACAATCATGTATTGATAATTTACCTCGTGCTTTCTCAATTATCGAGGAACATTCTCTTTATCTCAGTCATGTTATACCATAACATATTTTCACATACTATCTTGGTTGATTTGCCGAATCAACCTTCACACTCTCTTAATTGAATTCCATTGCTAATGCAAAGATTATTGAAAAATCTTGCAAGCAATATTCACAGAATATTGTGAAACTCAAGAAATTACTAATTTCTTTAACCATATTGGTTACTTCCATTCGTTAACCACTTGAATCTTCCTCAGATTAACTAGATATCATCTAAGATTTCTAGTGTTTCCAAATTGTCACTTACATTTGGAAATATTAACTTAATTCGGACGTTCTCTTAAAATTTACAACACTGGTCGCACACATTGTGCTTCTCCTTCCTTTATTATTCACATAGACCAATTGTCCATTAATACCACTTCCAGAAATAATCTAGAAATAGTTTGACTCATTGTTCTTATATATCTCATAAGGACAGTTGAAATGTTCACTCATTCCATATTCATACATCAGAACTAGTATTACTCATACTACGTTCTGCAAATCCACTTGTCGGATCTGATTTACGTTATCCTCACGATAGGTTGTATCTTAACTTCTTTCTCGTCTACATTCTATAGACGTGTGAGACATATTCCTATTATACTTCTCTATCCCCCTTCGTGCAATACTCGTTTGCACACTTATAGTTGTGTCTACTAGTGACTCCTTCACTGTCAGTGTACCTTATCTCAATGTCAATTGAGTTTACATTAGTGACTTTACTTACATCATGGCTAGGTAAAGTCAAACTCACTATTGCACGTATCGATAAAACATTTCCATGTTACTCTTAAAGTCGATACATATCAGTCAAAACCTATGTTTCTCTTCTTAGTCTGTGTCTATAGCTCATATAATTCTTTAACATAAGCTCTTAGACTCAATATTTCTTCTCCATATACTCTCTCTTTTAATGTAATAAGCGATTTACCTCTCACTTGTACGCCTATTTCATCATAACACGTGTCATACGACGTTACTTTCTATGTCTCCTCTTTATCTCCTCATATACCTTTACTATCGGCTATGTCCCTTCAAGGGTCTACAGTCTCTTTCCTTTCATTATCGCGGAGCTTTTAGCCGGATATCTCTACTTATAAAATATTGTTTATCTCAAACTATGGCTTACTCAGAAGATTTCATTTATTATGATGCATAACCTTCAGACCATACATTTTTGGTCTGACTATCGCTACATATTATTCCTTAGCCTTATACATATAGCCTCTTTGCTCGCAGTTAAGAGTCATCCTTAATGCTCTATAGCCGGTACTACATTTAATTAACAGACTATCAATTTCTCGCTCCATTTTCAAAACATTCATATTTAAAATAAAACATTTGTTTCACACTTTCCACTTTTGTTCGGCCATACTTGAAATATTTCAGGCTCGACATCCAGAATACATGGACTCGACATGTATATTCCGCACCAGCTAGCCAAGACTTCACAATCGCTAGGCCCGATTATCGGAATATTCACATTTTGAAACTACTGTTTCACAACGGTTTTCAATTTCATTTACATATACATGGAACTTATATTGATAATCTCAAGTTAATTAAACTCTATACTTTATACTTTTATCACTTGCACTTTTGGCTCACTGCCAAACTTCACGCAAGTTTCCCATCGTTACTCTAAAAAACAAGCATCGTCTACCTCTCCGTTTGACGATCGCAACGGTTAATCTCTAGACAACCGTCTTAGGAATATCATATTCCAAAATTAAACCGATCCAACGGTTCAATTAAAAGTTATCAGGGTTTTACTACACCATGTAAATTTTCAAACATCATCTGAAAATCGCTTCATCAATACACTATCTCTACCTACTACACCTTGAATCATGCGTTTTCCACTTATCTTGGGTCTTTCTAAACTCAAGTTATATTAATCGTTAATGAGAAATCGCGTATCTCTAACGTCTTAATCACTGCTTGATTAGTACTTTTATCCCTCCTTTCTTACTCCTTGTGTCTTAGGGTACAATTCCCTAAACATCTTATTTAAGGATATTCTTATCCTTAACTTGTCGTAACTCGAATATATATAAATATCTGATACAAGTTGTAATTCGTTTAACTACAGCTAGTTTTGTGCTTTCCTGTCCATAACTTTTATTCTCCAACTTCCATTCTCATATGCTTTTGTTGCCCCCTCAAGAATCGCTTACCACTTGATCTCGAGTATTTACTTTTGTTATAGAGTTCTGGTCTAGGTATTCTTACAAGAAAAATAAATTTGTTTGAAATGGTTCAATCATCTTGGGTAACCTTTTTTCAAAACAATTTGTTTAAAATTCACTTTTAAAACATCTGCATAATTGTGCATAGGGTGATGACGTCTCATGTCTAGGCACAATTATGCTTTTAAAATTATTTAAATGAATAACCATAACAGGTTATATCATTTGATTTTGTAAGTTTCCTCCTGACCATAAACTCTGTAACCAGTAAGATTTCTCCACTACTCTACTTCTCTGAATTCGTACTTCTTCTATCAATCGTCTTCTTGTACTACTATCGAATAACTTCGACAGTGTCTTCACGTTATTCCATGCTTGATATTCAAGCATCGTTATCAAATTGTCTAGACGACTCGCACGCGTATATCACAGTCTTATATTCCAAAAGGGAAGGCTGAGAACCTATAAAACCTACGAATAGGTATAAAAGACATGACTCGAATCCTATGTGCTGCAGTAGTTCCTATGAGTACATATGACATCTACCCCAAACTTTATTTCCATGTATCAGCAATGTTTTTAAAATTTTGAGTCCGAGAATTTATGCTCTGATACCAAGTTTGTCACTTGCGGCCCTAGCCGATATGGACTCATTCCTATCCCATAGGGTGACATCCATACGTACCTATCAGAGCACGTACTAAATACGCTCCAGGGAGGAGAGCCTCACTTCGTCACACTGATCATGGGTGAGAGTTCCCTAGAATTGGGCAGGTCTCGTGAGCCCAGCTCCACCGAGTTACCTAGCACCCTTTGCTCTGATACCAAGTTTATCACAACCCAAATTCATGGATCGCGACCGGTGCTAGGGAATGGGAGTGGTTGCTCCGAAACCCGTAGTAAGCCTAAAATCCTTTATAAATTTTTCGCGTTTTAAAACATAAAAAGGTTTACAACCTCGTTGCAGAAATACTTTAACACCTTTATTAAAAACGCGATCGCAATTCAAGACCATACATCACGTATGATCTGTTTTCAGAAAATACCGTTAAAACCTTTTCTCGTTTAACGAGAACACATTTCTGAAAAGTGGGTTCTTTAAACCCTGATTGTATTTCAAGAAACCAGAGCGCAAGCATCAATCTCATATGACATACATGCTCTGTTTCCAATACAATCCTAAAATGCTAAAATCATGAAACCAGTGTATCTTTCAAACAACTGGTCACAGCATTTTAGAAAACACGCAGCTTTCCAATCATATACATATACATTAGTTCAAATCATAGTATATATCAAAATAAGTTTGAACTGCTGTAAATAAAAAGACACACTTTCTAGTACCCAACTACTTGCAGCTCTAGAGGTATGGTTGATATTGAATTCCAGAATTATTGTGGAAGTCCGACCTCGTACTTGATAACCTGAAAGATGAATATTAGGGAGGGTCAGAAATATAAATATTTCTGAGTGAGTTCACACATTTACAAATGAATATTCAAATCGCACTATATATAAAACAATTGTATATATAAAATATTACCAATTACTTGATCCAGATGAAATCCTACAAGGTAGACTATTGTATGGGTCTCAACATACACAACATGGGCCTTAAACCGTGAACTGAATCACTGCCGTCTAAGCTGGGTGTCTGGACCGTAACTCAGAAACTGCCATCACAGTACTGCATGTGACCGTAACCGTTACAGCCGTCTCAGACTGTTAAGTCAGGGTCGCTAACACTTCCAACGCACAATGACATTAACTGACCTCTATGTCAGACACAGTCTCGTATCTATCGTATTACTGGTGATCACACAGTCCTATTGAAAACCAATAGGAAGTTTGTTCTAATTGTTCTTTCATGGTTAATTACACTAGTACGATTTGTATTTAAAAGCAGTTTAAGTATAAATATTCAAAAGTAAAAATCACAAAGTAAAACTCATTGAACCGGTGTCCCTAAAAGCGTAAGCTCCTGCTAGCCCACTAGTCAAACACCCTGGTGTTCTGACTTGGCAGGTCGACACTCGTCGCATCTAGCTAGAATTTAAATGTCAAACCAATATTAGTCATCGAATCCCTAACTTTAGTCTTATCGTATAAACGATAGACTTTAACAATTATTGTTTATAAACAACTCTTCTACTATATCTAATTCTATTAGATATAACTTATTATCCCTTTTTTTTCTATTTATCGATTTAATCGGTCGATAAATTAATTAAAACGTCGTAACGTTTTAATAAACCAATTACTTTTTATTTTAAGTCTCTTTTTCTTTTAATATGTTTAAATAACCTATTATTTTATTAAAACGCTGTCCCGTTTTAATAATCCGAATATCTCTATTTTTTATAACGTTTAAATCATTTAAACGTCCTAGTCCACTTTTTAATAGTCTGTGTACGTCCTTTTTGGATTGATTAAAATAAACCGGATTAAATTGAACCAATTGAATCAAACCAGATCAAATTGAACCAAATTAATCAAACCGATTCGAACCAAACCAAATTGGATAAAAGTCCAAATCGATCCCTCGGTCAACCCACTGTGCGTCCGCACAGTATGGTCACTATGCGTTCGCACAGTGCACATAGTGTGCGTTCGCACATTATGTGTACTGTGCTTGTGCACAGTGCACGAACTGTCCCGAAATCCGTGATTTCGGGCCTCTCGACCTATTTCCAACGTCAAATTTCAATTCGAACATCACAACGACACTCAATTCAATCCATTTCCGCAATTTAAACTTTAAACCGATAAGAATTTGATCGATTCGATACGGTTAACGTTATATATCCGATTATAAACCGTTTAAAACTCGAATATAATCCAAGATATATCGTATTAAACATTTAATACGAGTTTAATACCTCGATTATTTGAGTAATCGTCGAAGAATCGGAGTTAGGATCGAGAAACAGGCGAACGGAATCGAAACGCAACGAAATCTAATATTTCGTGTCTCTAGAGAGCATAAGCAGATCTCATTCTTCATATGAAATGAAGAAATGAGACTCTGAACTCATTTGAAATACAAATGGGTTACATATATACATATTGGCTAAAGTATACTTTCGTACTAGCTCAATCATGCACTTTAACTCTGATTTTAACTAGTCGTCCGTAGTCCAAACGGAGACTAATTCCAAATTCCGTCAAACTTTATTCAAAAATCCAATAAAATATAACGAATAAAAATATAATTTTTAATCGCATCCGACTTATATTTTATTTTTAATAAATCTCAAAAGATTTATTAGGTTCAAATCGGTCCCGTTTAATTAAAATTACCACGCCTAAATTTCATAAAATTTTGACGGTAGTTTCGTCAAATTATTTCGCGAATATTGTTATCAATATTATTCGCTCGGGACTTAGAAATTATTTTATTTCAATATGGATTCACGAATAATACTTAATTAATTAATAATTGAAAATTAACTGAAGTAAAAATTTAAGGACTACCTTACTTGGCATCCACACTCTCACCGCCTCACTCATTTCTTCTTATCCTTCTTCTTTTTTATTTATTTATTTATTTATTTAATATAAATATATATATATATATATATATATATCTTTAACTTATTTTTTTTAATTACTCGTCGAAATTTCCGAATTTCGACATTTTTAATTTCGGAATTTTATCCAAAATAATAAACTCTCCAATTAGAGTGATATATTGATATATTAATTATCAACATACTTTCATCTACGACGTCTAGTCGTATTTTCTGTTATATTATTTCGTTAATATCCCTTTATTAAAATTTAAATTCCCGATTTAAATTTTAAATTCATAATATTACGATATTCTTTTACGGATACGTATAAATTAAATTTACGTTTAAATTTAATTTACTTATTCCAAATTTATTAAATCACTTCCCGTGATTTAATAATCTTAAATAGTCAAATCTAACTATTATCCTTTGACTAATAAACTTACTCTTTTTGAATATTTTTTTTAATATTTGAAACCTCAAAATATTGTTTTTAATATTTTGAATACTCCAATTTGACCTCGTGGCATATTCTAATTACTTAAAATTACGGGTATTACACCAACTAAGAGCCATAATATAAAAACAGTTCGAAATATACATACAGTATATATAATTAATATTAAAATAACAATTTACTTAATAAAGCGATAAATAGTAAGTACAAACTCACTGCTTGCTAATCCACGCGATAATCGGCAAGCAACTAATCCTGATTCTCCTCTGGAGTACGAACAGTAGTCGGGTCTAGATAATATAAAATAATTATTAAAAACAGACCCTAATTCTAGAGAGTACTAGACACCACATAGGACTGGCACAAATAACACGTCGGAATAAAACAATCCAGAATCACACAAAAATACCCAATAGGTAGAAACGCCTAATTTATACAACTCTACTGAGTTCTCGCTTAAAAGTCCATTTCATAAATATTATTTAATAGTATTTAAATAATAATTAATTTTCAAATAGTGGGTTAGCCGAGTTACCAATAACTACCAAGCTAACCTCACTCGTCAGGTGACCCAAGTCTAACTCGACTCAAAACATTTCTCAAATATAAACCCGAGTTTATATTTATAAAATAATTCAATAAAATAATAAATCATTTTAAAAGCAGAACTCAATAACTCCAAATTCCAATAACCCAAGTTACAAGCCAAAAACTTAACTAAATAAGTTTATAAAAGTTTAGGGACTAAACCGTACTTTAACCAATATGATATTCGGAATCAAATTAATTACTTTTGTTTATAATTAAAACAAAATATAAAGTTACTAATAAAAAAAACTTACTTAAATAAGTTATAAAAATGTTCAAGGACTAAATTGTAATTTAGCCAATTTTTATTCGAAAACGAATATAATTACCCGAGTAATTATATTAACTTAAGTTGTAAAACACTTATCGTTTACAAACTACCAATTTGTAATCAGTCGAGATTCGAAAGTTATTATTACAAAATCAATCTATAATAAACCTTAAGCATTAGCTTGTTTTAAGTAAAACATTATGGTGATGAAAATGGCAAATTATCCATCATCTACATTCAAACAAGCCTAAGACCCGCCCAACATGAACAATTCATTAACCACCATTCTTTTAGCTATGGAACCTAATTCATGACCCTAATCCATTGGTTTCAAACTATAATAACATCATTCTTTGAATTAAATCAATAACCCAACATCTAAAAGCAGAAACCATAGCAATAAGAACAATGAACTCTCAAGCAACATCAACACAGAATTACTCATATCAAAACTCAATCGGGACATCGATTAACGATGGAACAATCTCAACCGAAATCTTAAACTAATATCGACCAATCATTCCACGTGATTTATAATCATTAAAATGAAAGAATCAAAGCCAAAAGAGAAGGAAAGAATCGGCAGAAAGCTTAAACAAAGAAACAGAATACTAATAGCGTATAAATATGATGAAACGGCAGTGATTAAAACGAGGTCGATAGCGTACCGTTTTGCAAAAACGAGATAGGGAATCGTAGGTACGTGAGTCTAGAGTCTCTAGGACCAAATGATTCTGATTTCAATCAACAAACGAGCAAGAACGAATCAATTAACTGAATGACGTTTAAAAGCTTAAAACTGAAATTTACGAATCAAGGAACTTAACGAGGCAGCGACTTTGAAGGACGATAACAGCTTCGTTTCTCATAGAATAAAGTGAACAAACACGGCTAGGGTTTGCTTGAAGTGTGAAGAATGAACTAGGGTCGGAACTTAGGTATTTAAGTAGGTCGAAATAGGTTAGAACGGAAGACGAAAGTGCCCCCTGAAACGGAATGGATGTTCTCTAACGAGACCAGCAGTTCAAATCTGGGTCTCGTTCGAGAACCTGGTCTCGAACGAGACCAAGCCTAAATTTCTAAGGTCTCGTATGAGACCTGTTCTGTCTCGTACGATACTCAATCACAAATCAGGTCTCTTTTGAGACCTGATTTAAAGGGTGTGGTTCAACCCTTTTGGTTGAACCACAAACCGAACCACTAAACCAAAAACGACCAGAAAACTACCGGAAATTCATCGAGAAATAAATTAAAATTTTACGGGATATTACAGGAAGCTTACCGAGTCAGCAAGTTTGGAGGACGATCTCAGCTTCGTTTTTCAGAGGACGAGCAAAAGGATGACGGTTACGTTTTATGTGAAGTGTGATGGAGATTTTTCGTTTAGAAAACGCTTATAAATAATGAAAGGATCTAGGTTAAAATTCGGTTAGAAAGAGGCGGCCAAACAAGTTCTTAATGAGCTAATGAAGTCTCGAACGAGACTCAACCAAAAGGCTGAGGTCTCGTTTGAGACGCTGCCGGTCTCGAACGAGACCAGCAGCAAAACATGAGGTCTCGTTCGAGACCTCATGGTGTTGAACGAGACCCAGCTTGTGGTTGAACCACAACCCAAGGATTTTTCCTTTTTAAAAAAAAAAAATCGAACCTAGAATCGAACCGAACCACGAGCTACCCACACACTTATATTAATACCACCGGAAACTCGTTTGAATTTATCGAAAAATATACGGGTTATTACACAAACATTACAAAACAAAACCAAAAGTGTCCCCATTTTAGCGATTTAAGCCAAATGTTTTAAAACATAACAAAATAAATCCAAACGTTTCACCTTTTTAACGATTTAAGCCACCTTTTACAAACGTTAAAAAACAAAACCAAACATTTAAAACGTTCCGAAAGAAATCCAACATTTCGCATTGTTAGCGGTTTAAGCCAAACGTTTACAAACATTACGGAACAAAACCAAACGTCTCACATTTTTAGCGATTTAAGCCAAACGTTTACAAATGTTGCGAAACAAATCCAAGCGTTTCCCCTTTTTAGCAATTTAAGCCAAACGTTTACAAACGTTACGAAATAAATCCGAACGTTTCACCTTTTTAGCGATTTAAGCCAAACGTTTACAAACGTTACGAAATAAAACCAAACATTTAACCTTTTTGGCGATTTAAGCCTAATCTTTAAAACGTTACGAAATAAATCCAAATATTTACAAACATTACGGAACAAAAACAAACGTTTACAAAAGTTACTAAACAAATCCAAATGTTTCACATTTATAGCGATTGAAGCCAAACGTTTACAAACGTTACGAAATAAATCCAAACGTTTCCTCATTTTAGCAATTTAAGCCAAACGTTTATATACGTTACGAAACAAAACCAAACGTTTTCAAATGTTACGAAACAAATCCAAACGCTTACAAACGTTATGAAACAAATCCAATATTTCCCCTTTTTAGCAATTAAAGCCAAACATTTACAAACGCTTACAAACGTTACGAAACAAATCCAAACGTTTACAAACATTACGCAACAAAAATAAACTTTTCACATTTATAGCAATTTAAGCCAAAAGTTAACAAACGTTAAGAAACAAATCCAAACGTTTCCCCATTTTAGCGATTTAAGCCAAACGTTTATAAACCTTACGAAAGAAACAAACGTTTATAAACGTTACGAAACAAATCCAAATGCTTACAAATGTTACGAAACAAATCCAAACGTTTCCCCATTTTAGCGATTTAAGTTAAACGTTTACAAATGTTACGAAACAAATCCAAATGTTTTACCTTGTTAGCGATTTAAGCCATACGTTTACAAACGTTACGAAACAATTCCAAACGTTTCCCCATTTTAGCGATTTAAGCCAAACGTTTACAAAAGTTACGAAAAAAATCCAGATGTTTCCCCTTTTTTATGATTGAAGCCAAACGTTTACAAACAATACGAAACAAATCCAAATGTGTCACCTTTTTAGCGATTTAAGCCAAACGTTTACAAATGTTACGGAACTAATCCAAGCGTTTCACCTTTTTAGCAATATAAGCTAAATGTTTATAAACGGTACGAAACAAATCCAAGCGTTTCACCTTTTTAGCAATTTAAGTCAAACGTTTACAAACGTTACAAAATAAATCAAAATATTTCCCCAATTTAGCGATTTAAGCCAAACGCTTAAAACGTTACGAAAGTGTCACGACCCATTTTCATGAATCGTGACCGGTGCTAGGGTATGGTTATGGTTGTACCAAAACCCGTAGCTAGCCTTGCGGATAATCAACTTATAGCATTTAAAACAATGTACCTGCAGAAACCACATACTCAGGGGCAACCGAGACTTCAGCCTGGTCTAGCAGTACATAAAACAACATATATTCAAAGTATGCTTATCTCGAATTATAACTCCAACAGTATGGAAATATAATATAAATACCATAAACACTGTAATCATGCCAAAAGCGATAAAGTAATAGTTGGACCAATCCAATAAACAATAGTCAAAACTATAAACGTAATACTAAGACATGAATAATCTAATACTACTGCTGCGGTCTAAGAGTTTAAAACAGTTCGACTCTTTTATTCTGAAAATAAATAAAGAACCTCCGAGAATGAAGAAACGGAGATCGACCAATGCTCAAATCATAAACCTGGAAAATTTGGGAAAACAACGGGGTCAGATTTACTGAGTAGAGCTTATATAACCATTTACATTTATTAAGTTGAAAACCTTTAAAAACGTTTAATAAAAAATTTTCATTATGGATTATCAATGAAACCCTAAACCACAATTCTAAATCTATTGTCGTGTCGGTGAGACGTATCTCAATAACCGATCCCCGACTATCACTTAATAAATAGTGAGCCCAGGAGACGTATCTTCCATCGGTGCCCTCACTAAGGTGAGACGTATCTCAAACCTACCTCAATACCATAATCATTACCGGTGCGCACACAGTCCCGATGATGCCCATCGAGTAGCACGTTCCAAATCAAATCCACAATGCCGAAAACAACTCAAAAGATGTTTATATATTTATATATATATAGAGGTAAATAGAGATACAAACTCACTACTTGCTTTTTCACGTGAATCTGACAAGCAATCTAACTCTGGTTCGCCTCTGAAGTACGAATAGTCGACGGGTCTAGACAATGTATAAAATCATAATTAAAATCAGACCCTAACTCCAGAGAGTACTAAACACCACATGGGACTAGCACACACAAAGCAATTTCAACGTATAATCGAACACATAAGATTAAAACGTATTAAAACTATAACTCAAGTTATAGAAATCAAACCATATAAGTTATATATAAAATATTATAATTCGATTAATTCATTAACAATTTAATTTAACCCAAGTTAAAATACATATCGGTGAGTCAGCCGAGTTATTAAAACTTCCAAACTTCTTCCCATTTGTTGGGCGACCAAAGTCTAACCCAAACCAAAACTTTATTAAATTATAAACCCAAGTTTATAAATTAAAATACTTGATAAAATAATTATCTATTTTAAAATAGAATTCAATATCTTGCAATTCAAGTAACCTAAGTTACAACCAAAACTTAACCATTTTAAGTTTATAAAAGTTTAGAGACTAAACTGTAATTTAGCCAATTTAATATTTGAAAAAAAATTAATTATTCGTTCTCAATTTACTAATTTATAAATCAAAATAAAGATCTAAAAGATAAAACTTAACTTGAATAAGTTTCTTAGAAATTTTAGGGGCTAAATCGTAAATTAGCCAAAATGGCATATCAATTTGTTGTTCAAAATTATATATATAATTTTCCGAGTAATTATATAAATTTAAATTATAAAACATATATCGTTTACACTTTAATAGTTTATAAATCAAATTCAAATTCAAAAGTTATTATGAAACACAAATAACTATATCTAGAAATAACTTGAAAAACTTAATTGATTTAAACCAAACAATATGGTGATTACTATGGCCATTTATCCATCTCTTCTATTTCAAACAACAATTCTCAAGTTTCTGCCGTCAAGCTAATGTTCATTCAATTCCTTACCAATTTCTATTAACAGTTAATATATGTTGTAAACACGAATTCGGCCAAATCTTGTATAACGTGAAATCATAAGCTTTAGAAATCTACTTAACATAATAATGTAAAAGAAAAATGGCAGCAGCAACATCCTATAACTCAAAACAATAACACATGAAGAATCAAACTCATTATGGCCGAACAAAACTAACAATAACACATATTAACAAACGGCGACTCGAACCGATCAATCGCAAGCTTAAGCCAAGGTTAATTTAGTTACAATCAAGGAATCATGGTTTAATGATCATTTGAAACACATAATTCATACCCAAGGACAATATAGAAATCGGCAGCAATAACAAGTAAAGAAACAGAAGCAAAATATCAAGAACACGGCGAATCGTAGCGGCGACGAACGGAGGTATCTTTACATACCTTAATTGATTTCAAATCGTAACGATTATAGAGGTCGATAAATAATGATGAAACGACGTAGAGAATCTCAGATTAATGCTATAACAAAAGGGATATGAATCAAGAATAATGATATCGATATCGAAACGAAGAAACGAGTTAAACGATTACTTACCGGATTGACGTGTATGAATGGAACGAAAAAGCGAACGTTATGATTTCTGAGATTGAAAGGAGAAGGGTGGCGGCTGAGTTTGATTTTATGTGATAAAGAAAATATTAGGTTTTGAAATAGAAGAATCGTGCCAGCAAAAGCATAAAGACATGAATATGAAGGTGATTCTGCAAATCCTATTTCTAACAAATAATTGAACTTTCTAATAATAAAGAAATGGGCTTTTCATGTTTAAAACAAGAAAACATAAGGCATGGGCCTTTGTTAACGTGAACCATAAGGAGAAGAGAAAATTAGAGAATATACTCCAATTTTTAAAATATTTATAAAATCTACCTCACTGTCAAAACATTAAACAAAATACTCTCAGTTTTTTGTGTTTTCTATTTTTACTCTAGAACTTATTTTAATTTAGTTTTTTACTTTTCTAAGTTAAAATAAATAATCTATATTTGTGTTTTTACTCTTTTCTTCCTTCCCTCTATTTTCTTTCCTTTCTCTGTCAAACACGATTGGGGCTTTATAAGGAGGCGGCGGTCGCGTAACAGCAAGCGGCGGATAGATTATAGATTCGGTTATACAGGCAGTAAAACAGATATTATAGAATCAAAGGTAGAAGCAATCTTCGGCGGCAGTAGTGGAACGGAAAGCCATGGATGGATATAGATTCGATTACGTCGGCAAGAGCTTAGAGGAGTAATAGTGAAGGCGATCTTTGGCGGTGACGGTGGAACGAAAAATGGTGGATGAATTATATTTTGTTCTTCGCCGGAAGTTAGATGAGAGGTTAGAGGAGGGGTATTGGTGGAGGCGGACTTCTTCGATGTAGAAGTTCATAATTGCTGTGATTTATTGTTGATTTGAGGTTTGGATATCGAAATTAAGTTGCATTTTTAGCTTTTATGTGACAGAGTGTCATGAAAAATGCAATTAGCCAAATTCATCTTTTTTTTAATACTCTGTTATGGTGTTCTTGTAAAAGAAAACCTGCAATTTAAGTTATGAGATTAAATATATATCATGGTGTTCTTCTCTAGAAAAGTCACTCTAGAGTTTAGTCTTTGAGTTGAAATTACTCGATGCAAACTGATGATTATGTAATTCAACTTTGTGAATATGTAAAACCTTGATAAGCTAAGGACACATCTCATAGAGTATATGATTTTATAAGTGCTTAACAACATATTCATATTGTTAGAAACTCAAAATATGTGATGATAGGAATTAGTTAGGAATCAGTTTCAGTTTCAAGTTCAAAAGAATTATTGAGTTAATCATCTTGATAATAACATTTCCATTTGTTTTTTAAAACTTGAAAATAAGTTATCCATTCAATTATCTGTAGAAATTAGATTAGGAATATTTCAGTTTATATGATAATAAGAAAATGCTATTAATTTATGAGGTACAATATTATCAGCTAAAATGTAATTTTGCTGGCTTTGAATTAGCTTACATTTAATATATTATAAAGTGTCAAAAATTGCTACTGCTTTGCATCAAAGATGCGTATATGCAAATTTAAAAGCGCTGAGACAATAAGCAAGAAAATGAATAGAGCTTTAATCACTTGACAAAATGGTGGCGGTGAGAAACCAGTAGTGGCTTTTCTACCATTTTTAATTACAAAGTTTAAACTCTTTTATCTAAGATATAAAATGAAAATATGTTTAATTTGATGGTTTTCAAATGAAAGATTTACAAACAAACCTAAAAAATTACCACTAAATTATGCTTGTAAAAATTATGATAACACTATTATAATATTATGATAACACTATGATAAGACTGATAATATTATGATAACACTATGATAAGACTATGATAAAACTATGATAAGTCTATGATAATACTATAATATGACTATGATAATATTATGATAAGACTGATAATATTATGATAAGCCTATGCTAATATCATGATAAGAAATTGTTACAAAAATATTATTTATTTCTGCATAAATTCTATAAAAAAAATTATAATAAATTTATGATAATATTATAATAAAACTATGATAAATTTATGATAATATTATAATAAGTTATGATAAGTTAATGATAATATTATGAGATTAGAAATGAAAAATAATATTATGATAATGTGATGATAAGGTTATAATAATATTATGATAAAATTAGGATAAACCACGTAAAATAAATTTGTATAATAAAATTATGATAAAGTTATAATAATGTAATGATAATTTGTATGATAAGATTATGATAATATGTTATAATAATATAATGATAATGTGATAATAAAGTTATGATAAAGTATTAAAATAAATTTTTATAATAAAGTTATGATAATATTATGATAATATTTTTATAAGATTATGATAATATTTTTATAAAATTATGATAATATTAATGATAATTATGTGATAATATTATGAAAATATTTGGATATTATTATGATAAATTTATGATAAAATATATAAAATAATTTTACATCATGAAGTTATATGATAATATTGTTGCAATATATTATCTAATTCTGCACAAATAAAATAAAATAACTAAAGCAAAAATTATGATAAGGTTGTGCTAATAGTATGATAAGTGTTTTTTTATCGTGTTTTTTATACTATTTAAATGGTTAGATAAACCATAAACACACTATATATATTCACCACAAATCAATTCGTTTCACAAAATCAGTAGCATTAAAATAAAATAAAAAATCTATGAATACGAAAATAACAAAATAATTATATGAACAATAAAAAAATTTTATAAGCACAAATATAATATCATGATAAGACAATGATAATATTACGATAAAATTATGATAATACTATTTAATTTTTCATGAATTATATAAAAATAATTATGATAATATCAATGATAAAATTATAATAATATAATTATAAAGGATGCAAAATAAATTTCAGAATTCAGATTGCTATATTCATCTTCTGCCTAATCATCCAAATTTTCAATACTCACTTCACATGAACATTATATTCAACCACACGGTATGAGCTGGCCAACTATTACGCACAAGCACATATACAATATTTTATTGTTTACAAGGTTTAAAGTTGTGACAAATAGATTAACCTAATCCTATCCTATAAGCTATAGCTAACCAGATCAGCAAAAATTACCAAATGCTAATTTGCATCTAACGGTTAATTTTCTATTTAGGTCACCATGCCAGAAAATTTGAGAGCAACACCACACCGCCGTCGACACCCTCAATATCGCCGCCGTCTGGCATACTTTATCTCCATCCCCGCCGTTGAAGCCAGAGCGCCTCCATAAACGTCTCCTAACGTATCCCTTAGCACCGCCGAAGCCCAAGATATCCTCCAACGCTGATGCAGCTTTTCCTTTAGCGCGCCGTGAACGTCAACCACACTTTATGTTATTGTTTATGAGATTTGTGAGGTTTGAGTAGTTTTAGAGAGAGAGAGAGTGCAATGTTTGTTTGTGTGAGTAAGAGAGAGTGAGAGTAAAATTACGAATATTTAGACACATGGAGTAAAAAAATAAAAAAGCTAAAATCATGATGTATTTTTAATATTGTTTCCGTGTTGAGGTAGAATCTCCTATTATTTTCTTTTTTTAGGTAAATATCTAATTTTTTCTAAGGAGAAATTGCATGCATGGCCTTTTTTTTTTATAATCAAAATAAATACTTAACATATTTAATTTAGTAATAATAATAATAATTTACCTAAACCTTGATGGAATGGAAAATTAAAATATAAATTTGAAATAATTGAAAAATAATAAAAAGAAAAAAATACGGGATATTACAGAGAGAAATCTAAAAGTTTCAATTTTTTAGCGATTTAAACCAAACGTTTACAAACGTTACAAAACAAATCCAACCGTTTCACCTTTTTAGCGATTGAAGCCAAACGTTTATAAATGATACGAAACAAATCCAAACGTTTCGCCTTTTTACCAATTTAAGCTAAACGTTCACAAACGTTGTGAAACAAATCCAAACGTTTCACCTTTTTAGCGATTTAAGCCAAAGGTTTACAAACGTTACGAAACAAAACCAAACGTTTAAAACGTTACAAAACAAATCCAAACGTTTCACATTTTTAGCGATTTAAGCCAAACATTTACAAACATTACGAAACAAAACCAATCATTTAAAAACGTTACGAAATAAATCCAAACGTTTCACCTTTTTAGCAATTTAAGCCAAACATTTATAAAAGTTACGGAACAAATCCAAACGTTTCCTATTTTTAGCAATTTAAGGCGAACGTTTGCAAACGTTACGAAACAAAACCAAACGTTTCACCTTTTTAGCTGTTTAAGCCGAGTGTTTACAAACGTTAGGAAATAAAACGTAATGATTCACCTTTTTAGCGATTTAAGCCGAACGTTTACAAACGTTACGAAACAAATCCAAACGTTTCACCTTTTTTAGAAATTTAAACCAAACGTTTAGAAACGATACGAAACAAATTCAAATGTTTCACCTTTTTAGCGATTTAAGCCAAACGTTTACAAACGCTACGAAACAAATCCAAACGTTTTACCTTTTTAGCGATTTAAGCCAAACGTTAACAAACATTACGAAACAAATCCAAACGTTTCACCTTTTTAGCGATTTATGCCAAACGTTTACAAACGTTACAAAACAAATCCAAACATAAAGAAACAAAACTAAACGTTTACAAAAGCTACGAAAAATCCAAGCGTTTCACCTTATTAGCAATTTAAGCCGAACGTTTACAAACGCTACGAAACAAATCCAAGCGTTTCACCTTTTTAGCAATTTAAGCAAAACGTTTACAAACGTTATGAAACAAAACCAACAGTTTCACCTTTTTAGCGATTTAAGCCAAACGTTTACAAACATTACGAAACAAACCCAAATGTTTCCCCATTTTAGCAATTTTAGCCAAACGTTTAAAACGTTTCAAAACAAATCTAAATGTTTTACCTTTTTAGCGATTTAAGCGAAACGTTTAGAAACGCTACGAAACAAATCCAAACGTTTCACATTTATAGCGATATAAGCCAAAGGTTACAAACGTTACGAAACAAAACCAAACATTTAAAACGTTATAAAACAAATCCTAACGTTTCAAATGTTTAGCGATTTAAGCCAAACGTTTACAAACATTAGGAAACAAAACCAATCGTTTACAAACGTTACGAAACAAATCCAAACGTTTCACTTTTTTAGCAATTTAAGGCAAGCATTTACGAACATTACGGTACAAATCCAAACGTTTCCAATTTTTAGCAATTTAAGCCGAACGTTTACAAACATTACGAAACAAAACCAAACGTTTCACCTTTTTAGCTATTTAAGCCAAACGTTTACAAACGTTACGAAACAAATCCAATTGTTTCCCCATTTTAGCAATTTTAGCCAAACATTTAAAACGTTTCGAAACAAAACCAAATGTTTCCCCTTTTTAGCGATTGAAGCCGAACGTTTACAAACGTTATGAAACAAATCCAAACGTTTTACCTTTTTAGCAATTTAAGCTAAATGTTTACAAACGCAACAAAATAATTCCAAGTATTTCACCTTTTTAGCAATTTAAATCAAATGTTTACAAACATTAAGAAACAAAACCAAATGTTTCACCTTTTTTGCAATTTAAGCCAAACGTTTACAAACATTACAAAACAAATCCAAACGATTCCTCTTTTTAGCGATTGAAGCCAAACATTTACAAACGTTACGAAACAAATCCAAACGTTTCATCTTTTTAGCAATTTAAATCCAAACGTTTCACTTATTTGGCGATTTAATCCAAACGTTTACAAACGTTGCGAAACAAATCCAAACATTTCACCTTTTTAGCGATTTAAGCCAAACGTTTACAAACGTTACGAAACAAATCCAAACGTTTCACCTTTTTAGCAACTGAAGCCAAACGTTTACAAACGTTATGAAACTAATCCAAATGATTAAAACGCTACAAAACCCTTTTTAGGAATTTTAAGCCAAATCTTTACAAACGTTATGAAACAAATCCAAACGTTTTACCATTTTAGCGATTTAAAACAAACATTTACAAACATTACGAAACAAATCGAAACGTTTCATCTTTTTATTGATCTAAGCCAAACGCATACAAACATTATGAAACAAAACCAAACGTTTCACCTTTGTAACGATTTAAGCCAAAAAGTTTACAAACGTTACAAAACAAATCCAAGCGTTTCACCTTTTTAGAAATTTAAGCCAAACGTATAAAAACGTTACGAAACAAATCCAAACGTTTCACCTTTTTAGCGATTTAAGCCAAACATTTACAAATATTATGAAACAAATCTAAACGTTTCACCTTTTAGCGATTTAAGCCAAAACGTTTACAAACGTTACGAAACAAAACGGGACGTTTCACCTTTTTTGCGATTTAAGCCAAACGTTTACAAACATTTCGAAATAAAACCAAGCATTTAAAACGTTTCAAAACAAACCCAAGCGTATAACATATTTAGAAATTTAAGCCAAACGTTTAGAAACGTTGCGAAACAAATCCAAACGTTTCCCCTTTTTAGCGATTTAAGCCAAACGTTTACAAACATTACAAAACAAATCCAAACGTTTCACCTTTTTAGCAATTTATGCCAAACATATGCAAACGTTACGAAACAAATCCAAACATAAACAAACAAAACCAAACGTTTACAAACGTTACGAAACAAATCCAAGCGTTTCACCTTATTAGCAATTTAAGCCTAACGTTCACAAACGTTACGAAACAAATCCAAGCATTTCACGTTTTTTGCAATTTAAGCAAAACGTTTACAAACGTTACGATATAGAACCAACTGTTTCACCTTTTTAGCGATTTAAGCCAAATGTTTACAAACGTTACGAAACAAATCCAAACGTTTCCCCATTTTAGCGATTTTAGCCAAACGTTTAAAACGTTTCGAAACAAATCTAAATGTTTCACCTTTTTAGCGATTTAAGCCAAACGTTTACAAACGTTACGAAACAAATCCAAACGTTTCACATTTTTAGCGATTGAAGCCAAACGTTTACAAACGTTGCGAAACAAATCCAAATGTTTCCCATATTTAGCAATTTAAGTCAAATGTTTACCAACGTTACGAAACAAAACCAAGAGTTTCATCTTTTTAGCAATTTAAGCCAAACGTGTACAAACGTTACGAAACAAATCCAAACATTTCACCTTTTTAGAGCTTTAAGCCAAACGTTTACAAACGGTACGAAACAAATTCAAACGTTTTACCTTTTTAGCGATTTAAGCCAAATGTTTACAAACGCTACGAAACAAATCAAAACGTTTCACCTTTTTAGCGATTTAAGGCAAACGTTTGCAAACGTTACGAATAAAATCCAAACGTTTCACCTTTTTAGCGATTTATACCAAATGTTTACAAACGTTACGAAACATATCCAAAGCTTTTACCTTTTTAGCGATATAAGACAAACGTATACAAACGATATGAAACAAAACCAAATATTTACTACGTTACGAAATAAATTCAAACGTTTCATATTTTTAGCGATTTAAGCCAAACGTTTACAAACGTTACGAAACAAAGCCAAGCGTTTCACCTTTTTATAAATTTAAGCCAAACGTTTACAAATATTACAAATTAAATCGAAGCGTTTCCCATTTTTAGCAATTTAAGTCAAACGTTTACAAACGTTATGAAACAAATGCAAGTGTTTCACCTTTTTAGCAATTTATGCCAAACATTTACAAACGTTACAAAAAAAATTCAGACATTTCACCTTTTTAACGGTTTAAGCCAAACGTTTACAAACGCTATGAAACAATTCCAAACGTTTCACCTTTTTAACGATTTAAGCCAAACTTTTACAAAGGTTATGAAACAAATCCAAATGTGTTACATTTTAAGCAATTTAAGCCAAATGTTTACAAACGTTACGAAACAAATCCCAGAGTTTCTCCATTGTTAGCAATTTAAGCCAAACGTTACGAAACAAATCCAAGCGTTTCACCTTTTTAGCAATTTAAGCCAAACGTTTACAAACCTTTCGAAAAAAATCCAACATTTCCCCTTTTTAGCGATTTTAGCCAAACCATAACAAACGTTACAAAACAAATCCAAAGTTTGAACCTTTTTAGCGATTTAAGCCAAACGTTTACAAACGTTACGAAACAAATCCAAACATTTCTACTTTTTAGCGATTTAAGCAAAACATTTACAAACGTTACAAAACAAATCCAAACATTTTGCCTTTTTAGCAATTTAAGCCAAATGTTTACAAACGTTACAAAACAAATCCAAACGTTTAAATTTTTTAGCGATTTAAGCCAAACGATTACAAACGTTACGAAACAAAACCAAACAATTAAAACGTTACGAAACAAATACAAACGTTTCACATTTTTTGCGATTTAAGCCAAACTTTGCAAATGTTATGAAACAAAATCAAGTGTTTCACATTTTTAGCAATTTAAGCCAAATGTTTACAAACGTTACGAAACAAATCCCAGAGTTTCTCCATTTTTAGCAATTTAAGCCAAACGTTATGAAACAAATCCAAGCGTTTCACCTTTTTAGCAATTTAAGCCAAACGTTTACAAACCTTTCGAAAAAAATCCAACATTTCCCCTTTTTAGCGATTTAAGCCAAACCATAACAAACGTTACAAAACAAATCCAAAGTTTGAACCTTTTTAGCGATTTAAGCCAAATGTTTACAAACGTTACGAAACAAATCCAAACATTTCTACTTTTTAGCGATTTAAGCCAAACATTTACAAACGTTACGAAACAAATCCAAACATTTTTCCTTTTTAGCAATTTAAGCCAAATGTTTACAAACGTTACAAAACAAATCCAAACGTTTAAACTTTTTAACGATTTAAGCCAAACGATTACAAACATTACGAAACAAAAACAAACAATTAAAACGTTACGAAACAAATACAAACGTTTCACATTTTTTGCGATTTAAGCCAAACTTTGCAAATGTTATGAAACAAAATCAAGTGTTTCACCTTTTTAGCAATTTAAGCAAATGTTTACAAACGTCACGAAACAAATCCAAACGTTTCGCCTTTATAGCGATTTAAGCCAAACGTTTACCAACGGTACGAAACAAATCAAAACGTTTCTCCTTTTAGCGATATAAGCCAAACGTTTACAAACGCTACGAAACAAATCCAAACGTTTTCCCTTTTTAGCAATTTAAGCCAAACATTTACAAATGTTACGAAACAAATCCAAACGTTTCCCCTTTTTAGCGATTTAAGCCAAACATTTACAAACATTACGAAACAAATCCAAACGTTTCCCCATTTTAGCGATTTAAGCCAAACGTTTACAAAAGTTACGAAACAAATCCAAACGTTTCGCCTTTTTATTAATTAAAGCAAAACGTTTACAAACGTTACGAAACAAATCCAAACGTTTACAAAATTACGGAACAAGAACAAACTGTTCATATTTTTAGCAATTCAAGCCAAACGTTTACAAACGTTACGAAACAAATCCAAACGTTTCACCTTTTTAGCGATTGAAGCCAAATGTTTACAAACGTTAAGAAACAAATCCAAATGTTTCCCTATTTTAGCGATTTAAGCCAAACGTTTATAAATCTCACGAAATAAAACCAAACGTTTAGAAACGTTACAAAACAAATCCAAATGTTTACAAACGTTATGAAACAAATACAAACGTTTCCCCATTTTAGCGATTTAAGTTAAACGTTTACAAACGTTGCGAAACAAATCCTAACGTTTCACCTTCTTAGCGATTTAAGCCAAACGTTTACAAACGTTCCGGAACAAATCCAAACGTTTCCCCATTTTAGCGATTTAAGCCAAACGTTTACAAATGTTACGAAAAAAATCCTGATATTCCCTCTTTTCTGCGATTGAAGGCAAACGTTTACAAACATTACGAAACAAATCCAAACGTGTCATCTTTTTAGCGATTTAAGCCAAACGTTTACAAATGTTACAGAACAAATCCAAGAGTTTCACCTTTTTAGCAATATAAGCCAAACGTTTACAAACGGTACGAAACAAATATAAGTGTTTCACCTTTTTAGCGATTTAGGTCAAACGTTTACAAATATTACGAAACAAGTACAAATATTTCCCCATTTTACCAATTTAAGCCAAACGTTTAAAACGTTACCAAACAAATCTAAACGTTTCACCTTTTTAGCGATTTAAGCCAAACGTTTACAAATGTTACGAAACAAATCCAAACGTTTCCCCTTTTTAGCGATGGAAGCCAAACGTTTGCAAATGTTACGAAACAAATCCAAACGTTTCGCCTTTTTTGCAATTTAAGCCAAACGTTTACAAACATTACGAATAAATCCAAACGTTTCTCCTTTTTAGCGATATAAGCCAAAGGTTTACAAACGTTACGAAACAAAACCAAACGTTTAAAACGTTATAAAACAAATCCAAACGAATCAAATGTTTAGCGATTTAAGCCTAACGTTTACAAACCTAATGAAACATACCAATCGTTTACAAACGTTACGAAACAAATCCAAACGTTTCACCTTTTTAGCAATTTAAGCCAAGCATTTACAAACATTACGGTACAAATCCAAACGTTTCCAATTTTTATCAATTTAAGCCGAACGTTTACAAACGTTACGAAACAAAACCAAACGTTTCACCTTTTTAGCTATTTAAGCCGAGCGTTAACAAACGTTAGGAAATAAAACCTAATGATTCACCTTTTTAGCAATTTAAGCCGAACGTTTACAAACGATACGAAACAAATCCAAACGTTTACCTTTTTAGCAATTTATGCCAAACGTTTAGAAACGCTACGAAACAAATTCAAACGTTTCACCTTTTTAGCGATTTAAGCCAAACGTTTACAAACGCTACGAAACAAATCCAAACGTTTTACCTTTTTAGCGATTTAAGCCAAACGTTTACAACCATTACGAAACAAATCCAAACGTTTCACCTTTTTAGCGATTTATGCCAAACGTTTACAAATGTTATGAAACAAATCCAAACATAAAGAAACAAAACCAAACGTTTACAAAAGCTACAAAACAAATCCAAGCGTTTCACCTTATTAGCCATTTAAGCCGAACGTTTACAAACGTTACGAAACAAATGCAAGCGTTTCACCTTTTTAGCAATTTAAGCAAAACGTTTACAAATGTTACGAAACACAACCAACCATTTCACCTTTTTAGCGATTTAAGCCAAATGTTTACAAGCGTTACGAAACAAATCTAAATGTTTCCCCATTTTTCAATTTTAGCCAAACGTTTAAAACGTTTCGAAACAAATCTAATTGTTTTACCTTTTTAGCGATTTAAGCCAAACGTTTAGAAACGTAACGAAACAAATCCAAGCGTTCCACATTTATAGCGAATGAAGCCAAACTTTTACAAACATTATGAAAAAAATTCAAATGTTTCCCATATTTAGCAATTTAAGCCAAACGTTTACAAACGTTACGAAACAAAACAAAGCTTTTCACCTTTTTAGCAATTTAAGCCAAACGTGTACAAACGTTAAGAAACAAATCTAAAAATTTCACCATTTTAGTGATTTAAGCCAAACGTTTACAAACGGTACGAAACAAATTCAAAAGTTTCCCCTTTTTAACGATTTAAGCCAAACGTTTACAAACGCTACGAAACAAATCAAAACGTTTCGCCTTTCTGGCGATTTAAGGCAAACATTTGCAAACGTTACGAATAAAATCCAAACGTTTTGCCTTTTTAGCGATTTATGCCAAACGTTTACAAACGTTATGAAACAAATCCAAACGTTTCCCCTTTTTAGCGATTTAAGCCAAACGTTTACAAACGTTACAAAACATATCCAAACGTTTCACCTATTTAGCGATTTAAGCCAAACGTTTATAAACGTTACGAAACAAAACCAAATATTTACTACGTTACAAAATAAATTCAAATGTTTCACATTTTTAGCGATTTAAGCAAAACGTTTACAAACGTTACGAAACAAAGCCAAGCGTTTCATCTTCTTATCAATTTAAGCCAAACGCTTACAAACATTACAAATCAAATCTAAGCGTTTCACATTTTTAGCAATTTAAGTCAAACGTTTACAAACGTTTACAAATCCAAGTGTTTCACCTTTTCAGCAATTTATGCCAAACGTTTACAAACCTTACGAAACAAATTCAGATGTTTCACCTTTTTAGCGATTTAAGCCAACCGTTTACAAATGTTACGAAACAATTCCAAACTTTTCACCTTTTTAGCGATTTAAGCCAAACGTTTACAAAGGTAAGGAAACAAATCCAAATGTGTCACATTTTTAGCAATTTAAGTCAAACGTTTACAAACGTTACGAAACAAATACAAGACTTTCACCTTTTTTTGCAATTTAAGCTAAACGTTACGAAACAAATGCAACCGTTTCCCCTTTTTAGAAATTTAAGCCAAACGTTTACAAACGTTACGAAAAAAATCCAAACGTTTCCCCCTTTTAGCGATTTAAGCCAAACCTTAACAAACGTCACAGAACAAATCCAAAGGTTGAACCTTTTTAGTGTTTTAAGCCAAACGTTTACAAACGTTACGAAACAAGTCCAAACATTTCACCCTTTTAGCGATTTAAGCGAAACGTTTACAAACGTTACGAAACAATTTCAAACGTTTTGCCTTTTTAGCAATTTAAGCCAAACATTTACAAACGTTGCAAAACAAATCCAAACGTTTAACCTTTTTAACGATTTAAGCACAAAGAATACAAACGTTAAGAAACAAAACCAAACAATTAAAACGTTACGAAACAAATCCAAATATTTCATATTTTTTGTGATTTAAGTCAAACCTTTACAGATGTTACGAAACCAAACCAAGCGTTTCACCCTTTTAGAAATCTAAGCCAAATGTTTACAAACGTTACGAAACAAATCCAAACATTTTGCCTTTTTAGTGATTTAAGCCAAACGTTTACAAACGCTACGAAACAAATTCAAACGTTTCACCTTTTTAGCGATTTAAGCCAAACGTTTACAAACGCTACAAAACAAATCCAAACGTTTTACCTTTTTAGCGATTTAAGACAAACGTTTACAACCATTACGAAACAAATCCAAACGTTTCACCTTTTTAGCGATTTATGCCAAACGTTTACAAATGTTATGAAACAAATCCAAACATAAAGAAACAAAACCAAACGTTTACAAAAGCTACAAAACAAATCCAAGCGTTTCACCTTATTAGCCATTTAAGCCGAACGTTTACAAACGTTACGAAACAAATGCAAGCGTTTCACCTTTTTAGCAATTTAAGCAAAACGTTTACAAATGTTACGAAACACAACCAACCATTTCACCTTTTTAGCGATTTAAGCCAAACGTTTACAAGCGTTACGAAACAAATCTAAATGTTTCCCCATTTTTCAATTTTAGCCAAACGTTTAAAACGTTTCGAAACAAATCTAATTGTTTTACCTTTTTAGCGATTTAAGCCAAACGTTTAGAAACGTAACGAAACAAATCCAAGCGTTCCACATTTATAGCGAATGAAGCCAAACTTTTACAAACATTATGAAAAAAATTCAAATGTTTCCCATATTTAGCAATTTAAGCCAAACGTTTACAAACGTTACGAAACAAAACAAAGCTTTTCACCTTTTTAGCAATTTAAGCCAAACGTGTACAAACGTTAAGAAACAAATCTAAAAATTTCACCATTTTAGTGATTTAAGCCAAACGTTTACAAACGGTACGAAACAAATTCAAAAGTTTCCCCTTTTTAACGATTTAAGCCAAATGTTTACAAACGCTACGAAACAAATCAAAACGTTTCACCTTTCTGGCGATTTAAGGCAAACATTTGCAAACGTTACGAATAAAATCCAAACGTTTCGCCTTTTTAGCGATTTATGCCAAACGTTTACAAACGTTAAGAAACAAATCCAAACGTTTCCCCTTTTTAGCGATTTAAGCCAAACGTTTACAAACGTTACAAAACATATCCAAACGTTTCACCTATTTAGCGATTTAAGCCAAACGTTTATAAACGTTACGAAACAAAACCAAATATTTACTACGTTACAAAATAAATTCAAATGTTTCACATTTTTAGCGATTTAAGCAAAACGTTTACAAACGTTACGAAACAAAGCCAAGCGTTTCACCTTCTTATCAATTTAAGCCAAACGCTTACAAACATTACAAATCAAATCTAAGCGTTTCACATTTTTAGCAATTTAAGTCAAACGTTTACAAACGTTTACAAATCCAAGTGTTTCACCTTTTCAGCAATTTATGCCAAACGTTTACAAACCTTACGAAACAAATTCAGATGTTTCACCTTTTTAGCGATTTAAGCCAACCGTTTACAAATGTTACGAAACAATTCCAAACTTTTCACCTTTTTAGCGATTTAAGCCAAACGTTTACAAAGGTAAGGAAACAAATCCAAATGTGTCACATTTTTAGCAATTTAAGTCAAACGTTTACAAACGTTACGAAACAAATACAAGACTTTCACCTTTTTTTGCAATTTAAGCTAAACGTTACGAAACAAATGCAACCGTTTCCCCTTTTTAGAAATTTAAGCCAAACGTTTACAAACGTTACGAAAAAAATCCAAACGTTTCCCCCTTTTAGCGATTTAAGCCAAACCTTAACAAACGTCACAGAACAAATCCAAAGGTTGAACCTTTTTAGTGTTTTAAGCCAAACGTTTACAAACGTTACGAAACAAGTCCAAACATTTCACCCTTTTAGCGATTTAAGCGAAACGTTTACAAACGTTACGAAACAATTTCAAACGTTTTGCCTTTTTAGCAATTTAAGCCAAACATTTACAAACGTTACAAAACAAATCCAAACGTTTAACCTTTTTAACGATTTAAGCACAAAGAATACAAACGTTAAGAAACAAAACCAAACAATTAAAACGTTACGAAACAAATCCAAATGTTTCATATTTTTTGTGATTTAAGTCAAACCTTTACAGATGTTACGAAACCAAACCAAGCGTTTCACCCTTTTAGAAATCTAAGCCAAATGTTTACAAACGTTACGAAACAAATCCAAACATTTTGCCTTTTTAGCGATTTAAGCCAAACGTTTACAAACGCTACGAAACAAATCCAAACGTTTCCCCTTTTTAGCGATTTAAGCCAAACGTTTACAAACGCTACGAAACAAATCCAAATGTTTCCCCTTTGTAGCAATTTAAGCCTAACATTTACAAACGTTACGAAAAAAATCCAAAAGTTTCACCTTTTTATCGATTTTACCCAAATGTTTACAACATTACGAAACAAATACAAACGTTTCACCTTTTTAGCGATTTAAGCCAAACGTTTACAAACGGTACGAAATGAATCCAAACGTTTCACCTTTTTAGCGATTTAAGCCAAACGTTTACAAATGATACGAAACAAATCCGAACGTTTCACCTTTTTAGCAATTTAAGCCAAACGTTTACAAACATTACAAAACTGTCACGACCCATTTTCATGAATCGCGACCAGCGCTAGGGTATGGGTAATGTAGTACCACAACCCGTAGCTAGCCTTTCAACTAACCATATAAACACATAAACCTGCAGAAAACCAATGCTCGGGGGCAACCGAGACTTCAGCCTAAATCTAGCAGTTATTATATTCAACAGTTAATATAACATGCTTATCCAATTCCGAGTCTAAAATAGATTTATCATAAACCAATGTAAATAATATAACATGCCAAAGCAATATAACCAGTCGAACCAATCTGACAAAATATATAATAATAATAAAGACATCTAGTTACTACTGCGGTCTAAGAATAAAACAGTTTTACAGTTTATCAAAAATAAATGGAACCTCCGAAGAAAAGTAAATGCGGAGATCACCAGACTCTCTCAGATCATAACCCTGGGAAAAATTGGGGAAACAACGTGGTCAGATATACTGAGATGAGTTTATACCATTATCTACATTTATTAAGTGGAAAATCTTTAAAACCGTTTAAAACATTTAATAACAATATTACGAATAATAGTTGGAACCCTAATCCACAATTCTAAATAATAAACATAACCAACAGGTCTGGTCCCGAGAGCTGAGCTACACCGAGTTACCACTGACCACACTTATACCAGAGTCCCGAGAGCTGAGCTACACCGAGTAGCTCTACTTGGTCCCGAGAGCTATGCTCACACCGAGTTACCACATTACCATAATTACCTTTCCCAGATCATTATCGGTGCGCACGCAGTCCTAATGATGCCCATTAGGTAGCATGTTCCAACTAGTAGCCATAATATAAAAAAAAAACAGTTCAAAAGTATACGTACATTATATATTTAATCTTAAAATAACAATTTACTTAATAAAGCGGTAAATAGTAAGTACAAACTCACTGCTTGCTAATCCACGTGAATACCGGCAAGCAACTAATCCTGGTTCGCCTCGGGAGCACGAACAATAGACGGGTCTAGACAAATAAAATAATTATTAAAAACAGACCCTAACTCTAGAGAGTACTAGACACCACATAGGACTAGCACAAATAACACGTCGGAATAAAAAAAATCAAATCAACACAAAAAAAAATACCCAAAAGGTAGATACGCCCAAACCATACAAGTCTATTGAGTTCTTATTTTAAAAATTTACTTTATAAATATTATTTAATAAACTTTAATATTAAATAATTTCCAATTAGTGGGTTAGCCGAGTTACCAATAACTACCAAGCTATTCTCACTTGTCGGGTGACCCAAGTCTATCCCGCCTCAAAACGTTTATCAAATATAAACCCGATTTTATATTTACAAAAAAAAAATTTGATAAATTAAAACAGAACTCAATAACTCCGAAATCAAGTAACCCAAGTTACAAATAATTAATTTAATTAAAAACAAATTAAGAAAACTTTTAAAATCTTACAACGTCAAATTGACACGTGTAGTCAATAATTTTACAAATTTAATAATTACCCGAGTAATTATAAATTATTAATTAAAAATATAATTATCGCTTTCCGATTATATTTATAAAAATAATTTAATTCAATCACCAAAATCATTAAGCCTTCAACCAATAGAATCAAATTAATACACCTATTACTAACTAAACAAAACCCTAATAAGAAAACAAGGCCCACTAGAATCTAAGTAATAAAACCAATTAACAAATAGTGGCCCAATAACTTGAATGAACAATTTCCGCCCAACCAACATCATCTTCATATATATGAATTTGCAGAAGCAATAACACAGTAACCTCAACTTAAAATTTACCAACTTCATGATTCCTTATCAACCCATACTAAACCATATCATAATCAATGTACCAAAAACAAAAACAACACAGGACTAACTAACATCAAAGGCAACCGAGAACATCAATCAAACAATAGATTCGAGTCGAGATCGAGAATGATATGTGACAGACGATAAAACCAATTTAGAATTTTGTATAGCTAAAATAATAGGAAATCAAAATCCATCTCAGACCCATGAAACACTCGGCATGAAATAAACAGAAAAATAGCCAAGGCAACAAATCATAGAGACGATGGAATCAAAAAAAATTGGACGTACTGATAACAACGAAGAACTATTGCGCCTTGCCGGTTTCCAGAGAACGATTTGAACAGATAGAGAATAAGAACGACCTCACCACGATGCTAGGATAATGAATGTATAAGGTTAAGAAACTGACAATGATATCGATAGAACAATGAATGTAAACGATAGAAAGAGTTCAATGTAACTTACCGAATTTTCAAAAAAAAAAATGAGAGGAAGATTATGAGTGTAAGGTTGGGTGATTCTGAGGGAATAAAGTCGGCTAGGGTTGATGAATATGTGAGGAATGAAATTAGGTTTAGAATCGATTATTTGATGTAAAGAAAACGTAAATATATGCATATGAATTAATATAAGTATTGTTGCAAGAATTAAAACAAGAACAGGTCTCTTAAGAGACCTGTTAGCAAAATAATTATGGCCCATGCACAATATGCATGGGCTGTAGAAGAAGAAGATTTGGCGATGCATGGCCCAATATTATGAATGGGCCAAAAATGCATGGTAAAAAAAAATATAACTATTGGCCAACCGATCCAACTTCAACCGAACATGAACTGAACCACGGCCAGACTAAAAATATACGGGATATTACATTCTCCCCAACTAATTAAAAATTCGTCCTCGAATTTAACACGATAAGTAATTCACACCAGAACAACATGTAACACAAGTAAAAATCATAAAATCACAGAAAATCAAGATATCGCACCTCACGGGAAAAGAAAAGGATAGCGATTCCGCATATCCGACTCGGTCTCCCAAGTACATTCTTCGACAGAATGATTGCGCCAGAGAACTTTGACCATCAGAATCTCCTTGTTCCGCAATTTACGCACTTGCGTATCAACAATCTCAACTGGCTGTTCCTCATAGGACATTTCCTGGTCAATCTCAACACTCTGAGGCACAATCACGTGCGAAGGATCAGAAATGCACTTCCTCAACATAGAAACGTGAAATACAGGATGTACTAACGACATATCTGGCGGTAGAACCAGGCGATAAGCCACAGCTGCAATCCTCTCCGAAATCTCATAAGGACCGATATACCTCGGCGCCAACTTTCCCTTGACACCAAAACGAACCACACCTTTCATAGGCGAAACCCGAAGAAACACGAAATCACCAACATGAAACTCAATGTCTTTCCTCTTCGGATCTGCATAACTCTTATGCCGACTAAAAGCAGTCTCTAAGCTCCGCTTAATCAACGGTACCTTTTCCGAGGTAATCTGAATAATCTCAGCTCCCGAGAGTTTACGCTCTCCGACCTCCTCCCAACAGATAGGAGATCTACACTTGCGCCCGTACAAAGCCTCATACGGCGCCATCTCGATACTCGCATGATAACTGTTGTTATAGGAAAACTCAATCAACGGCAAATGAGTATCCCAGCTATCCTGAAAATCGAGAACACACATCCTGAGCATATCCTCCAACGTCTGAATAGTCCTCTCAGACTGACCGTCAGTCTGAGGATGAAAAGCTGTACTGAAATCCAACCGAGAACCCAAGGATTCCTGTAACGCTTTCCAAAACCTCGAAGTAAACACAGAACCTCTGTCTGAAACAATAGAAACCGGTACACCATGCAAACTGACAATCCTGTCGATGTACAACTGAGCCAACCTCGAAGCAGTATACGAAACCTTGATTGGTAGGAAATGAGCTGACTTGGTCATACGGTCAACTATAACCCAGATGGAATCGTACCCCTGTCGAGTACGTGGTAAACCAACCACAAAATCCATGGCAATCCGCTCCCACTTCCACTCTGGAATAGGTAGTGGTTGCAAATAGCCAAAAGGTCTCTGATGCTCCAGCTTCACCTGCTGGCAAGTCAGACACTTAGAAACATACTCAGCGACATCCTTCTTCATCCCGCTCCACCAGTAGGTACCCTTAAGATCATGGTACATCTTAGTAGAACCCGGATGAACACTAAAAGCAGACTTGTGCGCTTCCTCCAGAATTTGGTCCCTCAAACCATCTGAATCCGGAACACACAGTCTCGAACCATGTCTCAGAACACTATCCAAAAAAGTAAACTCAGAGTTACCGTCCTGCTGAACCTCCTCAATAATCCGTTTCAACTGTGGATCCTCAGCTTGTAAAGCTTTGATCCGATCAATCAAAACGGGTTGCACTTGCAACTGTGCTAACAAACAACCAGTCTGAGAAATCTGAAATCCATAGCCTGAAGCTATCAAACTGTGTCACTCTCTAACCATGGGTCTACGCCCAATCTCAAAAATATGAGCCAAACTGCCCGAAGACTTGCGACTCAACGCATCGGCTACCACATTTGCCTTACTAGGATGGTACTGAATAGTATAGTCGTAGTCTTTCAGCAACTCTAACCACCTCCTCTGTCTCAAGTTCAATTCTCTCTGATCAAAGATATATTTCAGACTCTTATGATCAGTGAAAATCTCACAAGTAGCACCATATAAATAATGCCTCCAGATTTTCAGCGCAAAAACCACAGCTGCCAACTCTAAATCATGAGTAGGGTAATTCACCTCATGCTTCTTCAACTGTCTGGAAGCATAGGCAATCACCTGTCCATGTTGCATCAGAACGCAACCCAAACCAATCCGAGACGCATCACAATACACTGTGAAACCGTCAATGCCAGAAGGCAATGCCAAAACTGGAGCTGTAGTCAAAATTTCCTTGAGCTTCTCAAAGCTCGCCTCGCACTTGTCAGTCCACTCAAACTTAACACCCTTCTGAGTCAGTTTAGTCAACGGTGCAGATATTCTAGAGAAATCTTGCACGAACCGACGATAGTAGCCAGCTAAACCCAAAAAACTTCTGATCTCGGTAACTGACCTTGGCCTCTGCCAATCCATGACCGCCTCAATCTTCTTCGGATCAACCTTGATCCCATCTTTCGACACCACGTGTCCTAGAAAGGTAACCTGATCCAACCAGAACTCACATTTTGAGAACTTAGCGTACAACTGATGCTCACGCAACGTCTGTAGTATAGTCCTCAAATGGTAAGCATGCTCCTCTTCACTCCGAGAATAGATCAAAATGTCATCAATAAAGACGATAACAAATTGATCCAAAAACGGCTTGAACACTCTGTTCATCATATCCATAAACGCTGCTGGTGCGTTCATCAGACCAAAGGACATAACCAGAAACTCAAAATTTCCATAACGAGTCCGAAAAGCAGTCTTAGGCACATCTGCATCACGGATCCGTAGCTGATGATACCCAGACCTCAAATCAATCTTGGAAAAACACTTCGCACCCTGCAACTGGTCAAACAGATTATCGATGTGAGGAAGAGGATATCTGTTCTTGACATTAGCCTTGTTCAACTGTCTGTAGTCGATACACAGTCGAAAGGAACCGTCTTTCTTCTTTACAAACAGAACTGGATCACCCCACGGAGAAGTACTTGGTCTGATGAACCCGCTATCCAACAACTCTTGTAACTGGTCCTTCAACTCCTTCAGCTCTGCAGGAGCCATCCGATACGGCGGTATCGAAATCGGAGCTGTACCAGAAACCACATCAATGCAAAACTCAATATCACGATCAGGTGGTAATCCAGGCAATTCCTCTGGAAACACATCAGTGAACTCATTTACTATCGGAACATTATGCATATCACCACTACTTGTCTCCAAATCACGAACCACAGCAAGAAAACCCTGGCAACCCTTGCCTAACATCCGCTTCGCCTTGATGGCGGAAATCAGATTCTTAGGTGTCGCCGCCTTTTCTCCCTGAAAGGAAAAAGGTAGATCACCCGAAATCCGAAACTCAACTGACTTCCCTCGACAGTCAATAGAAGCATAATGGCGCGACAGCCAATCCATCCCCAAGATGACATCAAAAGAAAGAACGTCAAGCACAATCAAATCAGCACATAATTCTCTACCCTGAATAACCACTGGACAAGAAGGATAAACGACGTCCACTATTACACCTTCAGACATAGGTGTAGACACAGCTAGAGGTTCACTCAAAACAGATGGTGCAATACCCAATTTCCCAGCAAAACATGTAGACACAAACGAATGGGTTGCACCCGCATCAAATAATACCAAAGCATCAGTAAATGAAATCAGAATGGTACCTTGCACCACAGCATGTGATGCACGCGCATCCTGAGGAGTAAGAGCAAACACTCTGGCCTGACCCTGCGGCTGCTGCTGCGAACTCTGCCCAGTACCATAACTGTTGGAACCTCTTCCACCGTTTCCACGGCCACCAAAACCTCTGCCACCAGAACCACGGCCCCGCTGGCCACCAAAAGATGATGCAGGTTGAGAGTACCCTACAAACTGTGAAAATGCAGGTCTCTGCTGCTGATAAGAAGACTGCGCCACACTGGAGTTAGACATCTGCTGCCCAGATGTCGGACACTCCCTGGAAAAATGACCCGGCTGGCCACAAGTAAAACAACCTCCAGGAGCTAACTGATACTGACCATAGTGCCTGCGTCTGCAATTCTGGCAGAACGGAATGTTCGATCCACCACTGTACCCGCGTCCTGAACCACGGTTACTCCCACTGCTACTGGAACTGTACGGAGCACTCCTAGCACTATGCCTCCCTTTGTTGTGAGTTCGGCGACTCCCTTTATTGGCCTGAGAAGAGCCACTGTAGTAGTTCCCACTACCATGCTGCACTAGGGCCTGCTGCCCCCCACTAGGAAGATCACTCTTTCCCTTTTGATTCTGGAAAGGGTCAGAGATCGTCCCAAACTGAACCATCGAATTCTCAATCCGCCGCGCACTATCCACTAACCGGGCAAACTCCATGTTTGTCCCTATCAGCAAAGGGAGAAACTCCGAGCCTAAACCCCTAATATAACGGTCGTTCACTCGCTCTTGATCACCCTGTAGATCTGTAGCAAACCGCCCCAAACGTACAAACTCAGTAGTGTAGTCTGTCACTGATCTATCCCCCTTCTTCAAATTTAGCAGCTTTTCTCTGAAACTCTCAGTAACAGAGAAGGGTAGATAGTAACCTCTGAACCTGATCACAAAATCAGCCCAAGACAAAGTATCCATAACTGGCCTGATGTTATCGCGATACCAGTCCTTAGCTGGACCCTTCAGCGACATCTCCACAAGCATCACTGATTGACGATCAGAAGCTTGAATCCTCTGACTGTTGTACTCAAATTCCTCCAAAAAGTCAAGAGCATCCCCAGTACTATCAAAACAAGTCGGATTCAACTTCAAGTAGGTCATCACCAACTCTCTGTCTGTTGGAATGTGACCGACACCAGCAAGTCCACCAATACCAGCTACAGCACCAGCCTGAGGTTGCTGTTGCTGCGCTAACTGACCTAGTATATTACACTGATTCTGCAGTAGAGCCTGATTGTTCTGCATCTCGACAACGCCAGCCAAGAAAGTAGTGAAGTCGAACGCTTGCATGTTTGGTGCTTGTTGCACCTCTGGTGCCTGCTGCACATTCGGTGCCTGAACACCTGCTTCACCACGTCCTCTAGCTCCACCTCTACCAGCACCAGCTCCTCTGCCTCTACCAGCACCTCTACCTCTGCCAGCACCTCCACCTCGACCACGTCCAGCATTAGCCTGAACTGGTGGCACATTCTGATCGACTTCCATGGAAATCGCATCATCAGCCACAGCTTCTTGCTCTGCCGCAGCACGAGCACGAGTACGAACAACGTTGTCCATATCCTAAGATTGAACAACAACAATTTAAATAACAGATATTTCATACCCAAGTATGAACAAAACAAGCAACATATAAGATTCCCCAAGAAATCAACAGCAAAAACTATTCACCCAAGTGAAATAAAATTAACATTTAACAACATCAAATCAACATATAATGACTGACTCAACGCTATCCTATTGGTGTAGGCAGAATGTTTTAAAATTAAAAGATGACGTTTTTAAAGACATGACAGAATCCTATATCCGCAGTAGTTCCTAAGACACAACCATACTTAACAGAGTAAACACATAGCAAGCAAATGGCCTTGGTTTGAAACCAAAGCTCTGATACCAAGTTTGTCACGATCCATTTTCATGAATCGCGATCGGCGCTAGGGTATGGGTAGTGTAGTACCAAAACCCGTAGCTAGCCCTTCAATTAACATATAAACACATAAACCTGCAGAAAACCAATGCTCGGGGGCAACCGAGACTTCAGCCTAAATCTAGCAGTTATAATATTCAACCTTTTTAGCAATTTAAGCCAAGCATTTACAAACATTACGGTACAAATCCAAACGATTCCCATTTTTAGCAATTTAAGCCGAACGTTTACAAACGTTACGAAACAAAACCAAACGTTTCACCTTTTTAGCTATTTAAGCCGAGCGTTTACAAACGTTAGGAAATAAAACCTAATGATTCACCTTTTTAGCAATTTAAGCCGAACGTTTACAAACGATACGAAACAAATCCAAACGTTTACCTTTTTAGCAATTTATGCCAAACGTTTAGAAACGCTACGAAACAAATTCAAACGTTTCACCTTTTTAGCGATTTAAGCCAAACGTTTACAAACGCTACGAAACAAATCCAAACGTTTTACCTTTTTAGCGATTTAAGCCAAACGTTTACAACCATTACGAAACAAATCCAAACGTTTCACCTTTTTAGCAATTTATGCCAAACGTTTACAAATGTTATGAAACAAATCCAAACATAAAGAAACAAAACCAAACGTTTACAAAAGCTACAAAACAAATCCAAGCGTTTCACCTTATTAGCCATTTAAGCCGAACGTTTACAAACGTTACGAAACAAATGCAAGCGTTTCACCTTTTTAGTAATTTAAGCAAAACGTTTACAAATATTACGAAACACAACCAACCATTTCACCTTTTTAGCGATTTAAGCCAAACGTTTACAAACGTTACGAAACAAATCTAAATGTTTCCCCATTTTTCAATTTTAGCCAAACGTTTAAAACGTTTCGAAACAAATCTAATTGTTTTACCTTTTTAGCGATTTAAGCCAAACGTTTAGAAACATAACGAAACAAATCCAAGCGTTCCACATTTATAGCGAATGAAGCCAAACTTTTACAAACATTATGAAAAAAATTCAAATGTTTCCCATATTTAGCAATTTAAGCCAAACGTTTACAAACGTTATGAAACAAAATAAAGCTTTTCACCTTTTTAGCAATTTAAGCCAAACGTGTACAAACGTTAAGAAACAAATCTAAAAATTTCACCATTTTAGTGATTTAAGCCAAACGTTTACAAACGGTACGAAACAAATTCAAAAGTTTCCCCTTTTTAACGATTTAAGCCAAACGTTTACAAACGCTACGAAACAAATCAAAACGTTTCACCTTTCTGGCGATTTAAGGCAAACGTTTGCAAACGTTACGAATAAAATCCAAACGTTTCGCCTTTTTAGCGATTTACGCCAAACGTTTACAAACGTTATGAAACAAATCCAAACGTTTCCCCTTTTTAGCGATTTAAGCCAAACGTTTACAAACGTTACGAAACATATCCAAACGTTTCACCTATTTAGCGATTTAAGCCAAACGTTTACAAACGTTACGAAACAAAGCCAAGCGTTTCACCTTCTTATCAATTTAAGCCAAATGCTTACAAACATTACAAATCAAATCTAAGCGTTTCACATTTTTAGCAATTTAAGTCAAATGTTTACAAACGTTACGAAATAAATCCAAGTGTTTCACCTTTTCAACAATTTATGCCAAACGTTTACAAACCTTACGAAACAAATTCAGATGTTTCACCTTTTTAGCGATTTAAGCCAACCGTTTACAAATGTTTCGAAACAATTCCAAACTTTTCACCTTTTTAGCGATTTAAGCCAAACGTTTACAAAGGTATGAAAAAAAATCCAAATGTGTCACATTTTTAGCAATTTAAGACAAACGTTTACAAACGTTACGAAACAAATACAAGACTTTCACCTTTTTTTGCAATTTAAGCCAAACGTTACGAAACAAATGCAACTGTTTCCCCTTTTTAGCAATTTAAGCCAAACGTTTACAAACGTTACGAAAAAAATCCAAACGTTTCCCCTTTTTAGCGATTTAAGCCAAACCTTAACAAACGTCACAGAACAAATCCAAAGGTTGAACCTTTTTAGTGTTTTAAGCCAAACATTTACAAACGTTATGAAACAAGTCCAAACATTTCACCCTTTTAGCGATTTAAGCGAAACGTTTACAAACGTTACGAAACAAATTCAAACGTTTTGCCTTTTTAGCAATATAAGCCAAACATTTACAAACGTTACAAAACAAATCCAAACGTTTAACCTTTTTAACGATTTAAGCACAAAGAATACAAACGTTAAGAAATAAAACCAAACAATTAAAACGTTACGAAACAAATCCAAATGTTTCATATTTTTTGTGATTTAAGTCAAACCTTTACAGATGTTACGAAACCAAACCAAGCGTTTCACCCTTTTAGAAATCTAAGCCAAATGTTTACAAACGTTACGAAACAAATCCAAACATTTCGCCTTTTTAGCGATTTAAGCCAAACATTTACAAACGCTACGAAACAAATCCAAACGTTTCCCCATTTTAGCAATTTAAGCCAAACGTTTACAAACGCTACGAAACAAATCCAAATGTTTCCCCTTTGTAGCAATTTAAGCCTAACATTTACAAACGTTACGAAACAAATCCAAAAGTTTCACCTTTTTATTGATTTTACCCAAATGTTTACAACATTACGAAACAAATACAAACGTTTCACCTTTTTAGCGATTTAAGCCAAACGTTTACAAACGGTACGAAATAAATCCAAACGTTTCACCTTTTTAGCGATTTAAGCCAAACGTTTACAAATGATACGAAACAAATCCAAACGTTTCACCTTTTTAGCAATTTAAGCCAAACGTTTACAAACATTACAAAACAAATCCAAACGTTTCATATTTTTAGCGATTTAAGCCAAACAATTGCAAACGTTACGAAACAAATCCAAACGTTTCCCCATTTTAGAGATTTAAGCCAAACGTTTACAAACGTTACGAAACAAATCCAAACGTTTCACCTTTTTAGCAATTAAAGATAAACGTTTACAATCGTTACGAAACAAATCCAAACGTGTACAAATATTATGGAACAAAAACAAACTTTTCGCATTTTTAGCAATTTAAGCCAAACGTTACGAAACAAATCCAAACGTTGCACCTTTTTAGAGATTAATGCCAAATGTTTACAAACGTTAAGAAACAAATCCAAACGTTTCCCCATTTTAGCGATTTAAGCCAAACGTTTATACACCATACGAAAAAAACCAAACGTTTATAAACGTTATAAAACAAATCCAAATGTTTACAAACGTTACGAAACAAATACAAACATTTCCCCATTTTAGCGATTTAAGTCAAACGTTTACAAACGTGACGAAACAAATCCAAACGTTTCACCTTGTTAGCGATTTAAGCCAAACGTTTACAAGCGTTACGAAACAAATCCAAACGTTTCCCCATTTTAGCGATTTAAGCCAAACGTTTACAAATGTTACGAAAAAAATCCACATGTTTTCCCTTTTCTGCGAGTGAAGCCAAACGTTTACAAACTTTACGAAACAAATCCAAACGTGTCATCTTTTAGCGATTTAAGCCAAACGTTAACAAATGTTACAGAAAAAATCCAAGCGTTTCACCTTTTTAGCAATATAAGCCAAACGTTTACAAATGGTACAAAAAAAATATAAGCGTTTCACCTTTTAGCGATTTAAGTCAAACGTTTACAAACATTACGAAACAAATCCAAATATTTCCCCATTTTAGCGATTTAAGCCAAACATTTAAAACGTTACGAAACAAATCTAAACGTTTCACCTGTTTAGCAATTTAAGCTAAACACTTACAAACATTACGAAACAAATCCAAATGTTTCACCTTTTTAGCGATTGAAGCCAAACGTTTGCAAATGTTACGAAACAAATCCAAAAGTTTCGCCTTTTAGTAGTTTAAGCCGAACGTTTACAAACATTATGAAACAAAACCAAACATTTAAAACGTCGCGAAACAAATCCAAGCGTTTAACATATTTAGCAATTTAAGCCAAACGTTTAGAAACGTTGCGAAACAAATCCAAATGTTTCACCTTTTTAGCGATTTAAGCCAAACGTTTACAAACGTTACAAAAGAAATCCAAACGTTTCACCTTTTTTGCGATTTATGCCAAAAGTTTACAAATGTCACGAAATAAATCCAAACATAACGAAACAAAACCAAACGTTTACAAACGTTACGAAACAAATTCAAGCATTTCACCTTTTTAGCAATTTAAGCCAAACGCTTACAAACGTTACGAAACAAAACCAAGCTTTTCACTTTTTAGCAATTTAAGCCAAACGTTTACAAACGTTAAGAAACAAAATCAAACGTTTCACCTTTTTATCGATTTAAGCCAAAATTTTACAAACATAACGAAACAAATCCAAACGCTTCCCCATTTTAGCGATTCAATCCAAACATTAAAAACGTTACGAAACAAATCCAAATGTTTCACCTTTTTATCGATTTAAGCCAAACGTTACGAAACAAGTCATAACATTTTACTTTTTAGAGATTTAAGTCAAACGTTTCCAAACGTTACGAAACAAATCCAAACGTTTCCCCTTTTTAGCGATTTAAGCCAAATGTTTACAAACGTTACAAAACAAAACCAAGTGTTTCACCTTTTAAGCAATTTAAGACAAATGTTTACAAACGTTACGAAAGAAATCCAAACATTTCACCTTTTTAGCGATTTAAGCCAAACGCTCATAAACAGTACGAAACAAATCCAAACGTTTCACCTTTTTAGCAATTTAAGTCAAACGTTTACAAACGTTACGAAACAAATTGAAGGATTTCACCTTTTTAGCAATTTAGGCAAAACGTTTACAAACGCTACGAAACAAATCCAGACGTTTCACCTTTTTAGCGATTTAGGCCAAACGTTTACAAATGTTACGAAACAAATCCAAATGTGTTACCTTTTTAGCACTTTCAGCCAAACGTTTACAAACATTATAAAACAAATCCAAGCGTTCACCTTTATAGCAATTTAAGCCAAACGTTTCGAAACAAATCCAAGCGTTTCACCTTTTTGCCAATTTAAGCCAAACGTTTACAAATGTTTCAAAACAAATCCAAGCGTTTCACCTTTTTAGCAATTTGAGCCAAACGTTTATAAATGTTCCGAAATAATTCTAAGCGTTTCACATTTTTAGGAATTTAGGCAAAACGTTTACAAATGTTACAAAACAAATTTAAGCGTTTCACCTTTTTAGCAATTTAAGCCAAACAATTACAAACGTTACGAAACAAATCCAAACGTTTCACCTTTTTATTGATATAAGCCGAACGTTTACAAATGTTTCGAAATAAAACCAAACGTTTCCCCTTTTTAGAAATTTAAGCCAAATGTTTACAAACGTTACGAAAAAATCTAAACATTTCCCCTTTTTAGCGATTTAAGCGACACGTTTACAAACATTACAAAACAAATCCAAACATTTTGCCTTTTTAGCAATTTCAGCCAAACATTTATAAACTTTACAAAACAAATCCGTACGTTTAACCTTTTTCGTGATTTAAGCACAGAGATTACAAACGTTACGAAACGAAACCAAACAATTAAAACCTTATGAAACAAATCCAATTATTTCACATTTCTTGCGATTTAAGCCAAACCTTGACAAATGTTACGAAACCAAACCAAACGTTTCACCATTTCAGCAATTTAAGCCAAATGTTTACAAACGTTACGAAACAAATCCAAACGTTTCACCGTTTTAGCGATATAAGCAAAACGTTTATAAACGTTGCGAAGTAATTCCAAACGTTTCACCATTTTAGCGATTTAAGCCAACCGTTTACAAAGGTTACGAAACAGATCCAAATGTGTCACCTTTTTAGCAATTTAAGCCAAACGTTTACAAACGTTACGAAACAAATCCAAGAGTTTCACCTTTTTAGCAATTTAAGCCAAACGTTAACAAACGTTATGAAAAAATTCCAAACGTTACCCGTTTTTAGCGATTTAAACCAAACGTTAACAGACATTACAAAATAAATCCAAAGGTTGAACCTTTTTAGCGATTTATGCCAAACGTCTACAAAGGTTATGAAACAGATCCAAACATTTAACCTTTTTAGGGATTTAAGCGAAACATATACAAATGCTACGAAACAAATTCAAACGTTTTGTCTTTTTAGCAATTTAAGACAAACATTTACAAACGTTATAAAAAGAATCCAGACGTTTAACCTATTTAGCGATTTAAGCCAAACGATTACAAACGTTACGAAACAAAACCAAACAATTAAAAGGTTACGAACCAAATCCAAATGTTTCACATTTTTTGCGATTTAAGACAAACCTTTACAAATGTTACGAAACCAAACCAAGCGTTTTACCTTTTTAGCAATTTAAGCAAAATGTTTGCAAAAATTACGAAACAAATCCAAACGTTTTACCTTTTTAGCGATTTAAGCAAAACGTTTACAAACGGTACAAAACAAATCCAAACGTTTCACCTTTTTAGCGATTTAAGCCAAACGTTTACAAACGCTACGAAACAAGTGGAAACATTTCACCTTTTTGGCAATATATGCCATACATTTACAAATGTTACGAAACAAATCCAAACGTTTCACCTATTTTGCGATATAAGCCAAATGTTTGCAGACATTGCAAAACAAATCCAAATGTTTCACCTTTATAGCGATTTGAGCCAAACGTTAACAAACATTGTGAAACAAATCCAAACATGCCACCTTTGTAGCGATTTAAGCCAAACATTTACAAACGTTACGAAACAAATCCAAGCGTTTCATCCTTTTTAGCAATTTAAGCCAAACGTTTACAAACGTTACGAAACAAATCCAAGCGTTTCACCTTTTTAGCAATTTAAGCCAAACGTATACAAACGTTACGAAACAAATTTAAACTTTTCACCTTATTAGCTATTTAAGCCAAACGGTAAGAAATGATACAAAACAAATCCAAATGTTGAACCTTTTTACAGATTTAAGCCAAACGTTACGAAAAAAATCCAAACGTTTCACCTTTTAGCGATTTAAGAGAAACGTTTACAAACATTACGAAACTAATCAAAATGTTTCGCGTTTTTAGCAATTTAAGCCAAACGTTTAAAAAAAGTACAAAGCAAATCCAAATGTTTCACCTTTTTAGCGATTTAAGCCAAACGATTACAAACGTTACGAAACAAAACCAAATGCTTAAAACGTTAAGAAATAAATCCAAACATTTCACATTTTTTGCGATTTAAGCCAAATTTAACAAATGTTACGAAACAAAACCAAGCGTTTCACCTTTCTAGCAATTTAAGCCAAACGTTTTCAAACGTTCTGAAACAAATCCAAGCGTTTCACCTTTTTAGTAATTTAAGCCAAACATTTACAAACTTTACGAAACAAATCCAAGCGTTTCACCTTTTTAGCAATTTAAGCCGAACGTTTACAAACGTTACGAAACAAATCCAAACGTGTCACCTATTTAGCGATTTAAGCCGAACGTTTACAAACTTTACTAAACAAAACCAAACATTTCACCTTTTTAGCGATTTAAGCCAAACATTTACAAACGTTACGAAACAAATCCAAATTTTTCCACATTATAACGATTTAAGCCAAAAGTTTAAAATTTTACGAAACAAATCCAAACATTTCACCTTTTTAGCGATTAATGCCAAACGTTTAGAAACGTTGCAAAACAAATCCAAACGTTTCACCTTTTTAGCAATTGAAGCCAAACGTTTACAAACGTTACAAAACAAATCCAAGCGTTTCAACTTTTAAGCGATTTAAGCCAAACATTTACAAACGTTACGAAAAAAATTCAAGCGTTTCACCTTTTTAGCGATTTAAGACAAACATATACAAACCTTACGAAACAAATCCAAACGTTTCACTTTTTTTAGCGATTTAAGCCAAACGTTTCACTGTTTTATCGATTTAAACCAAACGTTTACAAACGTTACGAAACAAATCCAAGTGTTTCCCCTTATAGAAATATAAGCCAAACGTTTACAAACTTTATGAAACATATCCAAGCGTTTCACCGTTTTAGAAATTTACGCCAAACGTTTACAAACGTTACAAAAGAAATCCAAACGTTTCACCTTTTTAGCTATTTAAGCTAATCATTTACAAAGGTTACGAAACAAAACCAAACGTTTAAATCGTTACGAAAAAATCCAAACGTTTCACGTTTTAGCGATTTAAGCAAAACCTTTACAAACGTCAAGCGTTTCACCTTTTTAGCAATTTTAGCCAAACGTTTACAAACGTTACGAAAAAATCCAAGCGTTTCACCTTTTTAGCGATTTAAGCCAAACGTTTACAAACGTTACGAAACAAATCCAAGCGTTTCACCTTTTTAGCAATTTAAGCCAAACGTTTACAAATGTTACGAAACAAATCCAAACGTTTCACCTTTTTAGCGATTTAGGCCAAACGTTTACAAACGTTACGAAACAAATCCTAACATTTTACTGTTTTAGCGATTTAAGTCAAACGTTTAGAAATTTTACGAAACAAATCCAAACGTTTCCCAGTTTTAGCGATTTAAGACAAACGTTTGCAAAATTTACGAAACAAATCCAAACGTTTTGCCTTTTTAGCAATTTAATCCAAACGTTTACAAACGTTACGAAACAAATCCAAACGTTTGCCCTTTTTAGCGATTTAAGTCAAACGTTTACAAACGTTATGAATCAAAACAAATGTTTAAAACGTTACTAAACAAAACCAAACGTTTCACATGTTTAGTGATTTAAGCAAAACCTTTACAAACCATTACGAAACAAAACCAAGCGTTTCACCTTTTTACCAATTTTACCCAAACGTTTACAAATGTTACAAAACAAATCGAAGCGTTTCACCTTTTTAGCAATTAAAGCCAAACGTTTACAAACGTTCCGAAACAAATATAAGTGTTTTACATTTTTAGGAATTTAAGCAAAACGTTTACAAACGTTACAAAACAAATCTAAGTGTTTCACCTTTTTAGCAATTTAAGCCAAACATTTACAAACGCTACGAAACAAATGCAAACGTTTCACCTTTTTAGCAATTTAAGCCTAACGTTTACAAACGTTTCGAAATAAAACCAAACGTTTCACCTTTTTAGCAATTTAAGCGAAACGTTTACAAAAGTTACGAAAAAAATCCAAACGTTTCCCCTTTTTAGCTATTTAAGCCAAACGTTAACAAACGTTACAAAACAAATCCAAAGCTTGAACCTTTTTAGCGATTTAAGCCAAAAGTTTTCAAATGCTACGAAACAAATCCAAACATTTCACCTTTTTAGCGATTTAAGCAAAACATTTACAAACGTTACGAAACAAATCGAAACGTTTTGCCTTTTTAGCAATTTAAGCCAAACATTTACAAACGTTACCAAACAAATCCAAACGTTTAACCTTTTTAGCGATTTAAGCACAAATATTACAAATGTTACGAAATAAAACCAAACAATTAAAACGTTACTAAACAAATCCAAATGTTTCACATTTTTTGCGATTTAAGCAAAACCTGTACAGATGTTACGAAACAAAACCAAGCGTTTCACATTTGTAGCAATTTAAGCCAAATGTTTACAAACATTTCGAAACAAATCTAAACCTTTCACCTTTTTAGCGATTAAAGCAAAATGTTTATAAACGTAACGAAACGATACCAAACGTTTCACCTTTTTAGCGATTTAAGCTAAACGTTTACAAAGGTTACGAAACAAATTCAAATGTGTCACCTTTTTAGCAATTTAAGCTAAACATTTACAAACGTTACGAAACAAATCCAAGCGTTTCACCTTTTTAGAAATTTAAGCCAAACGTTACGAAACAAATCCAAGCGTTTCACCTTTAAGCCAAACGTTAACAAACGTTGTAAAACAAATTCAAAGGTTGAACATTTTTAGTGATTTAAGCCAAACGTTTACAAAGGTTACGAAACAAATCCAAACATTAAACCTTTTTAGCGATTTAAGCGAAACATATACAAACAATAGAAACAAATTCAAACGTTTTGCCTTTTTAGCAATTTAAGGCAAACATTTACAAACATTACAAAACAAATCCAAACGTTTAATCTTTTTAGCGATTTAAGCAAAACGATTACAAACGTTACGAAACAAAACCAGAAAATTAAAAGGTTACGAAACAAATCCAAATGTTTCACATTTTTTAAGATTTAAGCCAAACCTTTACAAATGTTACGAAACTAAATCAAGCGTTTCACCTTTTTAGCAATTTAAGCCAAATGTTTACAAAGGTTACGAAACAAATCCAAACGGTTTACCTTTTTAGCGATTTAAGCAAAACGTTTAGAAACGCTACGAAACAAATCCAAATGTTTTACCTTTTTGGCAATTTAAGCCAAACATTTACAAACGTTACGAAACAAATCCAAATGTTTCACCTTTTTAACGATATAAGCCGAATGTTTGCAAACGTTACGAAACAAATCCAAACGTTTCACCTTTTTAGCGATTTAAGCCAAACGTTTGCAAACGTTACAAATCAAATCCAAACGTTTCACTTTTTTAGTGATTTAACCCAAACGTTTACAAACGTTATGATACTAATCCAAACGTTTCACCTTTTTAGTGCTTTAAGCCAAACGTTTACAAACGTTACGAAACTAATCCAAGGGTTTCACCTATTTAGCGATTTAAGCCAAACGTTTACAAACGCTTCGAAACAAATCCAAACGTTTCACCTTTTTGGCAATTTAAGCCAAACGTTTACAAACGTTAGGAAAGAAATCCAAATGTTTCACCTTATTAGCGATATAAGCCAAACGTTTGCAAACGTTACGAAACAAATCCAAATGTTTCACCTGTTTAGCGATTTAAGCCAAACGTTTGCAAACGTTACGAAACAAATCCAAACGTTTTACCTTTTTAGCGATTTAAGAAAAACGTCTACAAACGTTACGAAACTAATCCAAGAGTTTCACCTTTTTAGCAATTTAAGCCAAACCTTTATAAATGTTACAAAAAAAAACCAAAAGTTTCAGCTTTTCAGCAATTTGAGCCAAACGTTTACAAACGTTCCAAAACAAATCCAAGCGTTTCAGCTTTTTAGTAATTTAAGCCAAACGTTTACAAACGCTACGAAACAAATCCAATCATTTCACCTTTTTAGCAATTTAAGCCGAACGTTTACAAACGTTATGAAACAAAACAAAACATTTCACTTTTTTAGCGATTTAAGCCAAACATTTACAAACGTTACGAAATAATTCCAAATTGTTCCACATCATAACGATTTAAGCCCAACGTTTAAAATTTGACTTAACAAATCCAAAAATTTCACCTTTTTAACGATTTATGTCAAACGTTTAGAAACGTTTCAAACAAATCCAAACGTTTCATCTCTTTAGCAATTGAAGCCAAACGTTTACAAACATTACAAAATAAATCCAAACGTTTTACCTTTTAAGAGATTTAAGCAAAACGTTTACAAATGTTACGAAAAAATCCAAGCGTTTCACCTTTTTCGCGATTTAAGCCAAACGTTTACAAACGTTACGAAACAAATCCAAACGTTTCTCCTTTTTAGCGATTTAAGCCAAACGTTTACAAACTTTACGAGAAAAATCCAAACGTTTTGCTCGTTTAGCAATTTAAGACAAACGTTTACAAACGTTATGAAACAAATCCAAATGTTTCACCTTTTTAGCGATTTAAGCCAAACGTTTACAAACGTTACGAAACAAAGGAAAACGTTTAAAACATTACGAAACAAATCCAAACGTTTCACGTTTTAGCAATTTAAGCAAAACCTTTACAAACTTTAAGCGTTTCACCTCTTTAGCAATTGAAGCCAAACGTATACAAACGTTACAAAATAAATCCAAGCGTTTCACCTTTTAAGCGGTTTAAGCCAAACGTTTACAAATGTTACGAAAAAAATCCAAGCGTTTCACCTTTTTAGCGATTTAAGCTAAACGTTTAAAAACGTGACGAAAGAAATCCAAACGTTTCATCTTTTTAGCGATTTAAGCAAAATGTTTTACCGTTTTAGCGATTTAAACCAAACGTTTGCAAACGTTACGAAACAAATCTAAATATTTCACCTTTTTATCGATTGAAGCCAAACGTTTACAAACTTTACGAGACAAATCCAAACGTTTCGCCTTTTTAGCAATTTAAGCAAAACGTTTACAAAGGTTACGAAACAAATCCAAACGTTTCACCTTTTTAGCGATTTAAGCCAAACTTTTACAAACGTTACGAAACAAAGCAAAACGTTAAAAACGTTACGAAACAAATCCAAGCGTTTCACCTTTTTAGCGATTTAAGCCAAACGTTAACAAACGTTGCAAAACAAATCCAAAGGTTGAACCTTTTTAGCGATTTAAGCCAAACGTTTACAAAGGTTATGAAACAAATCCAAACGTTTCACCTTTTTAGCGAGTTAAGCCAAACCTTTACAAATGTTATGAAACCAAACCAAGCGTTTCACATTCTTAGCAATTTAAGCGAAATGTCTACAAACGTTATGAAACAAATCGAAACGTTTCACCTTTTTAGCGATTTAAGCAAAACGTGTACAAACGGTACAAAAAAAACCCAAACGTTTCGCCTTTTTATCGATTTAAGCCAAACGTTTACAAACACTACGAAACAAATCCAAACGTTTCACCTTTTTGGCAATTTAAGCCAAAAGTTTACAAACGTTACGAAACAAATCAAAATGTTTCACTTTTTTAGCGATATAAGCCAAATGTTTGCAAACGTTACAAAATAAATCCAAAGGTTGAACCTTTTTAGCGATTTAAGCCAAACGTTAACAAATGTTACAAAACAAATCCAAAGGTTGAACCTTATTAGCGATTTAAGCCAAACGTTTACAAACGTTACGAAACAAATCCGAACATTTCACCTTATTAGCGATTTAGGCGAAATGTTTACAAACGTTACGAAACAAATCCAAACGTTTCGCCTTTTTAGCAATTTAAGCCAAACATTTACAAACATTACAATACAAATCCAAACGTTCAACCTTTTTAGCGATTTAAGCACAAAGAATACAAATGTTAAGAAACGTAACCAAACAATTAAAACGTTACGAAACAAATCCAAATGTTTCATATTTTTTGCGATTTAAGCCAAACCTTTACAGATGTTACGAAACCAAACCAAGTGTTTCACCTTTTTAGCAATTTAAGCCAAATGTTTACAAACGTTACGAAACAAATCCAAACGTTTCACCTTTTTAGCGATTTAAGCAAAACATTTATAAACGTTAATAAACAATACTAAACGTTTCACCTTTTTAGCGATTTAAGCCAAACGTTTATAAAGGATACGAAACAAATCCAAATGTGTCATCTTTTTAGCAATTTAAGCCAAACCTTTACAAACGTTACGAAACAAATCAAAACATTTCACCTTTTTAGCAATTTAAGCCAAACGTTACGAAACAAATCCAAGCGTTTCACCTTTTTAGCAATTTAAGCCAAATGTTTACAAACGTTACGAAAAAATCCAAACGTTTCCCCTTTTTAGCGATTTAAGCCAAACGTTAACAAACGTTGTAAAACAAATCCAAAGGTTGAACCTTTTTAGCGATTTAAGCCAAACATTTACAAAGGTTATGGAACAAATCCAAACGTTTCACCTTTTTAGCGAGTTAAGCCAAACCTTTACAAATGTTATGAAACCAAACCAAGCGTTTCACATTCTTAGCAATTTAAGCGAAATGTTTACAAACGTTATGAAACAAATCCAAACGTTTCACCTTTTTAGCGATTTAAGCAAAACGTGTACAAACGGTACAAAACAAATCCAAACGTTTCGCCTTTTTATCGATTTAAGCCAAACGTTTCCAAACACAACGAAACAAATCCAAACGTTTCACCTTTCTGGCAATTTAAGCCAAAAGTTTACAAACGTTACGAAACAAATCAAAACGTTTCACCTTTTTAGCGATATAAGCCAAATGTTTGCAAACGTTACGAAATAAATCCAAAGGTTGAACCTTTTTAGCGATTTATGCCAAACGTTACCAAATGTTACAAGAAAAATCCAAAGGTTGAACCTTATTAGCGATTTAAGCCAAACGTTTACAAACGTTACGAAACAAATCCGAACATTTCACCTTATTAGCGATTTAGGCGAAATGTTTACAAACATTACGAAACAAATCCAAACGTTTCGCCTTTTTAGCAATTTAAGCCAAACATTTACAAACGTTAGAAAACAAATCCAAACGTTCAACCTTTTTAGCGATTTAAACACAAAGAATACAAATGTTAAGAAACGTAACCAAACAATTAAAACGTTACGAAACAAATCCAAATGTTTCATATTTTTTGCGATTTAAGCCAAACCTTTACAGATGTTACGAAACCAAACCAAGTGTTTCACCTTTTTAGCAATTTAAGCCAAATGTTTACAAACGTTACGAAACAAATCCAAACGTTTCACCTTTTTAGCGATTTAAGCAAAACATTTATAAACGTTAATAAACAATACTAAACGTTTCACCTTTTAAGCGATTTAAGCCAAACGTTTATAAAGGATACGAAACAAATCCAAATGTGTCACCTTTTTAGCAATTTAAGCCAAACGTTTACAAACGTTACGAAACAAATCAAAGCATTTCACCTTTTTAGCAATTTAAGCCAAACGTTACGAAACAAATCCAAGTGTTTCACCTTTTTAGAAATTTAAGCCAAATGTTTACAAACGTTACGAAAAAATCCAAACGTTTCCCCTTTTTAGCGATTTAAGCCAAACGTTAACAAACGTTGCAAAACAAATCCAAAGGTTGAACCTTTTTAGCAATTTAAGCCAAACGTTTACAAAGGTTACGAAACAAATCCAAACGTTTCCCCTTTTTAGCGAGTTAAGCCAAACCTTTACGAATGTTACGAAACAAAACCAAGCGTTTCACATTCTTAGCAATTTAAGCCAAATGTTTACAAAAGTTACGAAACAAATCCAAACGTTTAACCTTTTTAGCGACTTAAGCAAAACGTTTACAAACGGTACAAAACAAATCCAAACGTTTCGCCTTTTTAGCAATTTTGGCCAAACGTTTACAAACACTACGAAACAAATCCAAACGTTTCACCTTATTGGCAATATAAGCCAAACGTTTACAAACGTTACGAAACAAATCCAAATGTTTCACCTTTTTAGCGATATAAGCCAAACGTTTGCAAATGTTACGAAACAAATCCAAATGTTTCACTTTTATAGCAATTTAAGGCAAACGTTAACAAACGTTGTGAAACAAATCCAAACGTTTCACCTTTTTAGCAATTTAAGCCAAACGTTTACAAACGTTACGAAACAAATCAAAACGTTTTGTCTTTTTAGCAATTTAAGCCAAACATTTACAAACGGTACAAAACAAATCCAAACGTTTAACCTTTTTAGCGATTTAAGCACAAAGATTACAAACGTTACGAAACAAAAACAATTAAAACGTTACGAAACAAATCCAAATGTTTCACATTTTTTGCGATTTAAGCTAAACTTTTACAAATGTTACGAAACAAATCTAAGCGTTTCACATTTTTAGGAATTTAAGCAAAACATTTACAAACGTTACAAAACAAATCTAAGCGTTTCACATTTTTAGAAATTTAAGCCAAGCATTTACAAACATTACGAAACAAATCCAAATGTTTCACCTTTTTAGCGATTTAAGCCGAACGTTTACAAACGTTTCGAAATAAAACCAAACATTTCACCTTTTTAGCAATTTAAGCCAAACATTTACAAACATTACGAAAAAAATCCAAACGTTTCCCCTTTTTAGCGATTTAAGCCAAACGTTAACAAACGTTACAAAACATATCCAAAGGTTGAATCTTTTTAGCAATTTAAGCCAAGCATTTACAAACGTTACCAAACAAATCTAGACGGTTAACCTTTTTAGCGATTTAAGCACAAAGAATACAAACGTTACGAAACAAATTCAAACAATTAAAACATTACGAAATAAATCCAATTGTTTCACATTTTTTGCGATTTAAGCCAAACATTTACAGGTGTTACGAAACCAAACCAAGTGTTTCACCTTTTTAGCAATTTAAGCCAAATGTTTACAAACGTTACGAAAAAAATCCAAACGTTCCCCCTTTTTAGCGATTTAAGCCAAACGTTAACAAACGTTGCAAAACAAATCCAAAGGTTGAACCTTTTTAGCGATTTAAGCCAAACGTTTACAAAGGTTACGAAACAAATCAAAACGTTTCACCTTTTTAGCGAGTTAAGCCAAACCTTTACAAATGTTACGAAACCAAACCAAGCGTTTCACATTCTTAGCAATTTAAGCCAAATGTTTACAAACGTTACGAAACAAATCCAAACGTTTCACCTTTTTAGCGACTTAAGCAAAATGTTTACAAACGGTACAAAACAAATCCAAACGTTTCGCCTTTTTAGCGATTTAAGCCAAACGTTTACAAACACTACGAAACAAATCCAAACGTTTCGCCTTTTTGGCAATATAAGCCAAACGTTTACAAATGTTACGAAACAAATCTAAGCGTTTCACCTTTTTAGCGATTTAAGCCAAACGTTTACAAACGTTACAAAACAAATCCAATAGTTTTGCCTTTTAAGCAATTTAAGCCAAACATTTACAAATGTTACAAAACAAATCCAAACGTTTAACCTTTTTAGCGATTTAAGCACAAAGATTACAAACGTTACAAAACAAAACCAAACAATTAAAACATTACGAAACAAATCCAAATGTTTCACATTTTTTGCGATTTAAGCCAAACCTTTACAAATGTTACTAAACAAAACCAAGTGTTTCACCTTTTTAGCAATTTAAGCCAAATGTTTACAAATGTTACGAAATAAATCCAAACGTTTCACCTTTTTAGCGATTTAAGCAAAACGTTTAGAAAGGATAAGAAATAAATCCAAACGTTTACAAACGCTACGAAACAAATCCAAACGTTTCACCTTTTTGGCAATTTATGCCAAACGTTTACAAACGATACGAAATAAATCCAAACGTTTCACCTTTTTAGCGATATAAGCCAAACATTTGCAAACGTTACGAAACAAATCCAAATGTTTCACCTTAATAGCGATTTAAGCCAAACGTTAACAAACGTTGTGAAACAAATCCAAACATTTCACCTTTTTAGCGATTAAAGCCAAACGTTTACAAACATTACGAAACAAATCCAAGCGTTTCACCTTTTTAGCAATTTAAGCTTAACGTTTACAAACGTTACGAAACAAATCCAAGCGTTTGACCTTTTTAGCAATTTAAGCCAAACGTTACGAAAAAAATTTAAACTTTTCACCCTTTTATCAATTCAAGCCAAACGTTTACAAACGTTACGAAACAAATTTAAACTTTTCACCTTGTTAGAGATATAAGCCAAACGTTAACAAACGTTTCAAAATAAATCCAAACGTTGAACCTTTTTAGCGATTTAAGCCAAACGTTTACAATCGTTACGAAAAAAATCCAAACGTTTAACCTTTTTTAGCGATTTAAGCCAAAAGATTACAAACGTTACGAAACAAAACCAAATGTTTAAAACATTACGAAACAAATTCAAACGTTTCACATTTGTTGCGATTTAAGCAAAACCTTTACAAATGTTACGAAACAAAACCAAGCGTTTCATTTTTTTAGCAATTTAAGCCAAACGTTTAAAAACGTTCCGAAACAAATCCAAGCGTTTCACCTTTTTAGTAATTTAAACTAAACGTTTACAAACGCTACGAAACAAATCCAAGCGTTTCACCTTTTTAGCAATTTAAGTCGAACGTTTACGAATGTTACGAAACAAATCCAAACGTGTCACCTTTTTAACGATTTATGTTGAACGTTTACAAACGTTACGAAACAAAACCAAACACTTTACCTATTAAGTGATTTAAGCCAAACATTTACAAACGTTAAGAAACATATCCAAAATTTTCCACATTTTAAGGATTTAAGCCAAACGTTTAAAATGTTACGAACCAAATCCAAACATTTCACCTTTTTAGAGTTTTATGCCAAACGTTCAGACATGTTACGAGACAAATACAAACTTTTCACAATTTTACCAATTGAAGCCAAACGTTTACGAACGTTACAAAACAAATCCAAGCGTTTCACCTATTAAGCGATTTAAGCCAAACGTTAATAAACGTTACGAAAAAATCCAAGCGTTTCACCTTTTTAGCGAATTAAGCCAAACGTTTACAAACGTTACGAAACAAATCCAAGCGTTTCACCTTTTTGGCAATTTAAGCCAAACGTTTACAAACGTTACGAAACAAATCCAAGCGTTTTACCTTTTTAGCGATTTAAGCAAAACGTTTACAAACGTTACGAAATAATTCAAACGTTTCACCATTTTAGGGATTTAAGCCAAGCGTTTACAAACGTTTCACCAAATGTGTCACCTTTTTAGCAATTTAAGCCAAACGTTTACAAACGTTACGAAAAAATTCCAAACGTTACCCGTTTTTAGCGATTTAAGCCAAACGTTAACAAACATTACAAAATAAATCCAAAGGTTGAACCTTTTTAGCGATTTAAGCCAAACGTCTACAAAGGTTATGAAACAAATCCAAACATTTAACCTTTTTAGGGATTTAAGCGAAACGTATACAAATGTTACGAAACAAATTCAAACGTTTTGTCTTTTTAGCAATTTAAGCCAAACATTTACAAACGTTACAAAAAGAATCCAAACGTTTAACCTTTTTAGCGATTTAAGCCAAACGATTACGAACGTTACGAAACAAAACCAAACAATTAAAACGTTACGAAACAAATCCAAATATTTCACATTTTTTGCGATTTAAGACAAACCTTTACAAATGTTACGAAACCAAACCAAGCGTTTTACTTTTTTAGCAATTTAAGCAAAATGTTTTTAAAAGTTACAAAACAAATCCAAACGTTTTACCTTTTTAGCGATTTAAGCAAAACGTTTACAAACGGTACAAACAAATCCAAACGTTTCACCTTTTTAGCGATTTAAGCCAAACGTTTACAAACGCTACGAAATAAATGGAAACGTTTCCCCTTTTTTGGCAATATATGCCATACATTTACAAACGTTACGAAACAAATCCAAACGTTTCACCTTTTTTGCGATATAAGCCAAACGTTTGCAGACATTACAAAACAAACCCAAATGTTTCACCTTTATAGCGATTTAAGCCAAACGTTAACAAACATTGTGAAACAAATCCAAACGTGTCACCTTTATAGCGATTTAAGCCAAACGTTTACGAACGTTATGAAACAAATCCAAGCGTTTCACCTTTTTAGCGATTTAAGCCAAACGTCTACAAACGTTACGAAAAAAATCCAAACGTTTCACCTTTTTAGCGATTTAAGCCAAACGATTACAAACGTTACGAAACAAAACCAAATGTTTAAAACATTACAAAATAAATTCAAACGTTTCAAATGTTTTGCGATTTAAACAAAACCTTTACAAATGTTACGAAACAAAACCAAGCGTTTCATTTTTTTAGCAATTTAAGCCAAACGTTTAAAAACGTTCCGAAACAAATCCAAGCTTTTCACCTTTTTAGTAATTTAAGCTAAACGTTTACAAACGCTACAAAACAAATCCAAGCGTTTCACCTTTTTAGCAATTTAAGTCGAACGTTTACGAATGTTACGAAACAAATCCAAACGTGTCACCTTTTTAGCGATTTAAGCTGAACGTTTACAAACGTTACGAAACAAAACCAAACACTTCACCTTTTAAGTGATTTAAGCCAAACATTTACAAACGTTAAGAAACATATCCAAATTTTTCCACATTTTAACGATTTAAGCCAAACGTTTAAAATGTTACGAAACAAATCCAAACATTTCACTTTTTTAGAGATTTATGCCAAACGTTCAGAAATGTTACGAAACAAATCCAAACTTTTCACAATTTTAGCAATTGAAGCAAAACGTTTACGAACGTTACAAAACAAATCCAAGCGTTTCACCTTTTAAGCGATTTAAGCCAAATGTTAATAAACGTTACGAAAAAAATCCAAGCGTTTCACCTTTTTAACGATTTAAGCCAAACGTTTACAAATGTTACGAAACAAATCCAAGCGTTTCACCTTTTTAGAAATTTAAGCCAAACGTTTACAAACGTTACGAAACAAATCCAAGCATTTCACCTTTTTAGCGATTTAAGCAAAACGTTTATAAACGTTACGAAATAATTCAAACGTTTCACCATTTTAGCGATTTAAGCCAAGCGTTTACAGAGGTTACAAAACAAATCCAAATGTGTCACCTTTTTAGCAATTTAAGCCAAACGTTTACAAACGTTACGAAACAAATCCAAGCATTTCACCTTTTTAGCAATTTAAGCCAAACGTTTACAAACGTTACGAAAAAATTCCAAACGTTGCCCGTTTTTAGCGATTTAATCCAAACATTAACAAACATTACAAAATAAATCCAAAGGTTGAACCTTTTTAGCGATTTAAGCCAAACGTCTACAAAGGTTATGAAACAAATCCAAACATTTAACCTTTTAAGGGATTTAAGCGAAACGTATACAAATGTTACGAAACAAATTCAAACGTTTTGTCTTTTTAGAAATTTAAGCCAAACATTTACAAATGTTACAAAAAGTATCCAAACGTTTAACCTTTTTAGCGATTTAAGCCAAACGATTACGAACGTTACGAAATAAAACCAAACAATTAAAACGTTACGAAACAAATCCAAATGTTTCACATTTTTTGCGATTTAAGACAAACCTTTACAAATGTTACGAAACCAAACCAAGCGTTTTACCTTTTTAGCAATTTAAGCAAAATGTTTTCAAAAGTTACAAAACAAATCCAAACGTTTTACCTTTTTAGCGATTTAAGAAAAACATTTACAAACGGTACAAAACAAATCCAAACGTTTCACCTTTTTAGCGATTTAAGCCAAACGTGTACAAACGCTACGAAATAAATGGAAACGTTTCACCTTTTTGGCAATATATGCCATACATTTACAAACGTTACGAAATAAATCCAAACGTTTCACCTTTTTTGCGATATAAGCCAAACGTTTGCAGACATTACAAAACAAATCGAAATGTTTCACCTTTATAGCGATTTAAGCCAAACGTTAACAAACATTATGAAACAAATCCAAACGTGTCAGCTTTGTAGCGATTTAAGCCAAATGTTTACAAACGTTACGAAATATATCCAAGCGTTTCACCTTTTTAGCAATTTAAGCCAAACGTTTACAAACGTTACAAAACAAATCCAAGCGTTTCACCTTTTTAGCAATTTAAGCCAAACGTATACAAACGTTACGAAACAAATTTAAACTTTTCACCTTGTTAGCGATTTAAGCCAAACGTTAAGAAACGTTACAAAACAAATCCAAATGTTGAACCTTTTTAGCGATTTAAGCCAAACGTTACGAAAAAAATCCAAACGTTTCACCTTTTTAGCGATTTAAGCGAAACTTTTACAAACATTACGAAACAAATCCAAATGTTTCACGTTTTTAGCAATTTAAGCCAAACGTTTACAAACGGTACAAAACAAATCCAAATGTTTCACTTTTTTAGCGATTTAAGCAAAACGATTACAAACGTTACGAAACAAAACTAAATGTTTAATTCGTTACGAAATAAATCAAAACGTTTCACATTTTTTGCGATTTAAGCCAAATTTAACAAATGTTACGAAATAAAACCAAGCGTTTCACCTTTCTAGCAATTTAAGCCAAACGTGTTCAAACGTTCTGAAACAAATCCAAGCGTTTCACCTTTTTAGTAATTTAAGCCAAACATTTACAAGCGTTACGAAACAAATCCAAGCGTTTCACCTTTTTAGCAATTTAAGCCGAACGTTTACGAACGTTACGAAACAAATCCAAACGTGTCACCTATTTAGCGATTTAAGCCGAACGTTTACAAACTATACGAAACAAAACCAAAAATTTCACCTTTTTAGCGATTTAAGCCAAACATTTACAAACGTTACGAAACAAATCCAAATTTTTCCACATTATAACGATTTAAGCCAAATGTTTAAAATTTTACGAAACAAATCCAAACATTTCACCTTTTTAGCGATTTATGCCAAACGTTTAGAAACGTTACAAAACAAATCCAAATGTTTCACCTTTTTAGCAATTGAAGCCAAACGTTTACAAACGTTACAAAACAAATCCAAGCGTTTCACCTTTTAAGCGATTTAAGCCAAACGTTTACTAACGTTACGAAAAAAATCCAAGCGTTTCACCTTTTTAGCGATTTAAGCCAAACATTTACAAACATTACGAAACAAATCCAAACGTTTCACTTTTTTAGCGATTTAAGCCCAACATTTCACTGTTTTAGCGATTTAAACCAAACGTTTACAAACATTATGAAACAAATCCAAGTGTTTCACCTTTTTAGAAATATAAGCCAAACGTTTACAAACTTTACGAAACATATCCAAGCGTTTCACCCTTCTAGCAATTTAAGCCAAACGTTCACAAAAGTTACGAAAGAAATCCAAACGTTTCACCTCTTTAGCTATTTAAGCAAAACATTTACAAAGGTTACGAAACAAAACCAAACGTTTAAAACGTTACGAAAAAACAAACGTTTCACGTTTTAGCGATTTAAGCAAAACCTTTACAAACGTTAAGCGTTTCACCTTTTTAGCAATTTTAGCCAAACGTTTACAAACGTTACGAAAAAAATCCAAGCGTTTCACCTTTTTAGCGATTTAAGCCAAACGTTTACAAACGTTACGAAACAAATCCAAGCGTTTCACCTTTCTAGCGATTTAAGCCAAACATTTAGAAACGTTACGAAAAAAATCCAAACGTTTCCCATTTTTAGCGATTTAAGACAAACGTTTACAAACTTTACGAAACAAATCCAAACGTTTTGCCTTTTTAGCAATTTAATCCAAACGTTAACAAACGTTACGAAATAAATCCAAACGTTTGCCCTTTTTAGCGATTTAAACCAAACATTTACAAACGTTATGAAACAAAACAAATGTTTAAAACGTTACTAAACAAATCCAAACGTTTCACATTTTTAGCGATTTAAGCAAAACCATTACAAACCATTACGAAACAAAACCAAGCGTTTCACCTTTTTACCAATTTAAGCCAAACATTTCCAAATGTTACAAAACAAATCCAAGCGTTTCACCTTTTTAGCAATTAAAGCCAAACGTTTACAAACGTTCCGAAACAAATCTAAGCGTTTCACATTTTTAGGAATTTAAGCAAAACGTTTTCAAACGCTACGAAACAAATGCAAACGTTTCACCTTTTTAGCGATTTAAGCCTAACGTTTACAAATGTTTTGAAATATAACCAAACGTTTCACCTTTTTAGCAATTTAAGCCAAACGTTTACAAAAGTTACGAAAAAAATCCAAACGTTTCCCCTTTTTAGCGAATTAAGCCAAACGTTAACAAACGTTACAAAACAAATCCAAAGGTTGAACCTTTTTAGCGAATTAAGCCAAACGTTTACAAATGTTAAGAAACAAATCCAAACATTTTACCTTTTTAGCGATTTAAGCAAAATATTTACAAACGTTACGAAACAAATCTAAATGTTTTGCCTTTTTAGCAATTTAAGCCAAACATTTAGAAACGTTACCAAACAAATCCAAACGTTTAACCTTTTTATCGATTTAAGCACAAAGATTACAAATATTACGAAATAAAACCAAACAATTAAAACGTTACTAAACAAATCCAAATGTTTCACATTTTTTGCGATTTAAGCAAAACCTGTACAGATGTTACGAAACAAAACCAAGCGTTTCACCTTTGTAGCAATTTAAGCCAAACGTTTACAAACGTTGCGAAACAAATCCAAACGTTTCACCTTTTTAGGGATATAAGCCAAATGTTTGCAAACGTTACGAAACAAATCTAAGCGTTTCACCTTTTAAGAAATTTAAGCCAAGCATTTACAAACACTACGAAACAAATCCAAACGTTTCACCTTTTTAGCAATTTAAGCAAAACGTTTATAAACGTTACGAAACGATACCAAACGTTTCACCTTTTTAGCGATTTAAGCCAAACGTTTACAAAGGTTACGAAACAAATTCAAATGTGTCACCTTTTTAGCAATTTAAGCCAAACATTTACAAAAGTTACGAAACAAATCCAAGCGTTTCACCTTTTTAACAATTTAAGCCAAACGTTACGAAACAAATCCAAGCGTTTCACCTTTTTAGCAATTTAAGCCAAACGTTACGAAACAAATCCAAGCGTTTCACCTTTTTAGCAATTTAAGCCAAACGTTACGAAACAAATCCAAGCGTTTCACCTTTTTAGCAATTTAAGTCAAACGTTTACAAACGTTATGAAACAAATCCAAACGATTCACCTTTTTAGGGATATAAGCCAAACGTTTGCAAACGTTACGAAACAAATCCAAATATTTCACTGTTATAGCAATTGAGGCCAAACGTTAACAAACGTTGTGAAACAAATCCAAACGTTTCACATTTTTAGCAATTTAAGCCAAACGTTTACAAACGTTACGAAACAAATCAAAATGTTTTGCCTTTTTAGCAATTTAAGCCAAATATTTACAAACGGTACAAAACAAATCCAAACGTTTAACCTTTTTAGCAATTTAAGCACAAAGATTACAAACGTTACGAAACAAAAACAATTAAAACGTTACGAAACAAATCCAAATGTTTCACATTTTTTGCGATTTAAGCTAAACCTTTACAAATATTACGAAACAAATCTAAGCGTTTCATATTTTTAGGAATTTAAGCAAAACATTTACAAACGTTACAAAATAAATCTAAGCGTTTCACCTTTTTAGAAATTTAAGCCAAGCATTTACAAACATTACGAAACAAATCCAAATGTTTCACTTTTTAAGCGATTTAAGCCGAACGTGTACAAACATTTCGAAATAAAACCAAACATTTCACCTTTTTAGCAATTTAAGCCAAACGTTTACAAACATTACGAAAAAAATCCAAAAGTTTCCCCTTTTTAGCGATTTAAGCCAAACGTTAACAAACGTTACAAAACATATCCAAAGGTTGAATCTTTTTAGCAATTTAAGCCAAGCATTTACAAACGTTACCAAACAAATCCAGACGTTTAACCTTTTTAGCGATTTAAGCACAAAGAATACAAACGTTACGAAACAAATCCAAACAATTAAAACATTACGAAATAAATTCAATTGTTTCACATTTTTTGCGATTTAAGCCAAACATTTACAGATGTTACGAAACCAAACCAAGCCTTTTTAGCAATTTAAGCCAAATGTTTACAAACGTTACGAAAAAAATCCAAACGTTTCCCCTTTAAGCCAAACGTTAACAAACGTTGCATAACAAATCCAAAGGTTGAACCTTTTTAGTGATTTAAGCCAAACGTTTACAAAGGTTACGAAACAAATCCAAACATTTAAACTTTTTAGCGATTTAAGCGAAACGTATACAAACGTTACGAAACAAATTCAAACGTTTTGCCTTTTTAGCAATTTAAGGCAAACATTTACAAACATTACAAAACAAATCCAAACGTTTAACCTTTTTAGCGATTTAAGCAAAACGATTACAAACGTTACGAAACAAAACCGGACAATTAAAAGGTTACGAAACAAATCCAAATATTTCACATTTTTTAAGATTTAAAACAAACCTTTACAAATGTTACGAAACCAAACCAAGCGTTTCACTTTTTTAGCAATTAAAGCCAAATGTTTACAAAGGTTACGAAACAAATTCAAACGTTTTACCTTTTTAGCGATTTAAGCAAAATGTTTACAAACGCTATGAAACAAATACAAATGTTTTACCTTTTTGGCAATTGAAGCCAAACATTTACAAACGTTACGAAACAAATCCAAATGTTTCACCTTTTTAGTGATATAAGCCGAACATTTGCAAACGTTACGAAACAAATCCAAACGTTTTACCTTTTTAGCGATTTAAGCCAAACGTTTGCAAACGTTACGAATCAAATCCAAATGTTTCACCTTTTTAGTGATTTAACCCAAACGTTTACAAACGTTATGAAACTAATCCAAACGTTTCACCTTTTTAGCGCTTTAAGCCAAACATTTACAAACGTTACGAAAATAATCCAAGGGTTTCACCTATTTAGCGATTTAAGCCAAACGTTTACAAACACTTCGAAACAAATCCAAACGTTTCACCATTTGGAAATTTAAGCCAAATGTTTACAAACGTTAGGAAACAAATCCAAATGTTTCACCTTTTTAGAGATATAAGCCAAACGTTTGCAAACGTTCCGAAAAAAATCCAAACGTTTCCCTGTTTAGCGATTTAAGCCAAACGTTTGCAAACGTTACGACACAAATCCAAACGTTTCGCCTTTTTAGCGATTTAAGCCAAACGTTTACAAACGTTACGAAACTAATCCAAGGGTTTCACTTTTTTAGCAATTTAAGCCAAACCTTTACAAATGTTATGAAAAAAACCAAGATTTTCAGCTTTTTAGCAATTTAAGCCAAACGTTTACAAACTTTCCGAAACAAATCCAAACGTTTCACCTTTTTAGTAATTTAAGCCAAACATTTACAAACGTTACGAAACAAATCCAAGCGTTTCACCTTTTTAGAAAATTAAGCCGAACGTTTACAAACGTTACGAAACAAAACAAAACATTTCACCTTTTTAGCGATTTATGTCAAACGTTTAGAAATGTTACAAAACAAATCCAAACGTTTTCCCTATTTAGCAATTGAAGCCAAACGTTTACAAACGTAACAAAATAAATCCAAGCGTTTCACCTTTTAAGCGATTTAAGCCAAACATTTACAAATGTTACGGAAAAAATCCAAGCGTTTCCCCTTTTTAGCGATTTAAGCCAAACGTTTACAAACGTTACGAAACAAATCCAAACGTTTCACCTTTTTAGCGATTTAAGCAAAACGTTTCACCGTTTAGCGATTTAAACTAAATGTTTACAAACGTTACGAAACAAATCCAAACGTTTCACCTTTTTAGCGATTTAAGCCAAACGTTTACAAACTTTACGAGAAAAATCCAAACGTTTTGCCTGTTTAGCAATTTAAGACAAACGTTTACAAATGTTACGAAACAAATCCAAACGTTTCACTTTTTTAGCGATTTAAGCCAAACGTTTACAAACGTTACGAAACAAAGCAAAACGTTTAAAACGTTACGAAACAAATCCAAACATTTCACGTTTTAGCGATTTAAGCAAAACATTTACAAACTTTAAGCGTTTCACCTCTTTAGCAATTGAAGCCAAACGTTTACAAACGTTACAAAATAAATCCAAGCGTTTCACCTTTTAAGCGGTTTAAGCCAAACGTTTACAAATGTTACGAAAAAAATCCAAGCATTTCACCTTTTTAGCGATTTAAGCCAAACATTTACAAACGTGACGAAACAAATCCAAACGTTTCATCTTTTTAGCGATATAAGCCAAATGTTTTACCATTTTAGCGATTTAAACCAAACGTCTACAAATGTTACGAAACAAAACTAAATGTTTCACCTTTTTATCGATATAAGCCAAACGTTTACAAACTTTACAAGACAAATCCAAAGGTTTCGCCTTTTTAGCAATTTAAGCCAAACATTTACTAACGTTACGAAACAAATCCAAACGTTTCCCCTTTTTAGCGATTTAAGCCAAACTTTTACAAACGTTACGAAACAAAGCAAAACGTTTAAAGCGTTACGAAACAAATCCAAGCGTTTCACCTTTTTAGCGATTTAAGCCAAACGTTAACAAACGTTGCAAAACAAATCCAAAGGTTGAACCTTTTTAGCAATTTAAGACAAACGGTTACAAAGGTTACGAAACAAATCCAAACGTTTCACCTTTTTAGCGAGTTAAGCCAAACATTTACAAATGTTATGAAACCAAACTAAGCGTTTCACATTCTTAGCAATTTAAGCCAAATGTTTACAAATGTTACGAAACAAATCTAAACCTTTCGCCGTTTTAGCGATTTAAGCCAAACATTTACAAATACTACGAAACAAATCCAAACGTTTCACCTTTTTGGCAATTTAAGCCAAACGTTTACAAACGTTACGAAATAAATCAAAACATTTCACCTTTTTAGCGATATAAGCCAAATGTTTGCAAACGTTTCGAAACAAATTTAAAGGTTGAACCTTTTTAGCGATTTAAGCCGAACGTTAACAAACGTTACAAAACAAATCCAAAGGTTGAACCTTATTAGCGATCTAAGCCAAACGTTTACAAACGTTACGAAACAAATCCAAACATTTCACCTTATTAGTGATTTAGGCGAAACGTTTACAAACGTTACGAAACAAATCCAAACGTTTTGCCTTTTTAGCAATTTTAGCCAAACATTTACAAACGTTACAAAACAAATCCAAGCGTTTAACCTTTTTAGCGATTTAAGCACAAAGAATACAAACGTTAAGAAACGTAACCAAACAATTAAAACGTTACGAAACAAATCCAAATGTTTCATATTTTTTGCGATTTAAGCCAAACCTTTACAGATGTTACGAAACCAAACCAAGCGTTTCACCTTTTTAGCAATTTAAGCCAAATGTTTACAAACGTTACGAAACAAATCCAAACGTTTCACTTTTTAGCGATTTAAGCAAAACATTTATAATCATTAATAAACAATACTAAACGTTTCAAATTTTTAGCGATTTAAGCCAAACGTTTATAAAGGTTACGAAACAAATCCAAATGTGTCACCTTTTTAGCAATTTAAGCCAAACGTTTACAAACGTGATGAAAAAAATCCAAGCGTTTCACCTTTTTAGCAATTTAAGCCAAACGTTACGAAACAAATCCAAGCATTTCACCTTTTTAGCAATTTAAGCCAAATGTTTACAAACGTTACGAAAAAAATCCAAACTTTTCACCTTTTTAGCGAGTTAATCCAAACCTTTACAAATGTTACGAAACCAAACCAAGCGTTTCACATTCTTAGCAATTTAAGCCAAATCTTTACAAACGTTACGAAACAAATCCAAACGTTTCACCTTTTTAGCGATTAAGAAAAACGTTTACAAACGGTACAAAACAAATCCAAACGTTTCACCTTTTTAGCGATTTAAGCCAAACATTTACAAACACTACGAAACAAATCCAAACGTTTCACCTTTTTGGCAATATAAGAGGAAACATTTACAAACGTTACGAAACAAATCCAAACGTTTCACCTTTTTAGTGATATAAGCCAAACGTTTGCAAACGTTACGAAACAAATCCAAATGTTTCACCTTTATAGCAATTTAATCCAAACATTAACAAACGTTGTGAAACAAATCCAAACGTTTCACCTTTTTAGCAATTTAAGCCAAACGTTTACAAACATTACGAAACAAATCAAAACGTTTTGCCTTTTTATCAATTTAAGCCAAACATTTACAAACGGTACAAAACAAATCCAAACGTTTAACCTTTTTAGCGATTTAAGCACAAAGATTACAAACATTACGAAACAAAAACAATTAAAACGTAACGAAACAAATCCAAATGTTTCACATTTTTTGCGATTTAAGCCAAACCGTTGCAAATGTTACGAAACAAATCTAAGCGTTTCACATTTTTAGGAATTTAAGCAAAACATTTATAAACGTTACAAAACAAATCTAAGCGTTTCACCTTTTTAGCAATTTAAGCCAAGCATTTACAAACATTACAAAAACAAATCCAAACATTTCACCTTTTTAGCGATTTAAGCCGAACGTTTACAAACGTTTCGAAATAAAACCAAACATTTCACCTTTTTAGCAATTTAAGCCAAACGTTTACAAACGTTACGAAAAAATCCAAATGTTTCCCCTTTTTAGCGTTTTAAACCAAACGTTAACAAATGTTACAAAACAAATCCAAAGTTTGATCCTTTTTAGCGATTTAAGCCAAACGTTTACAAATGTTACGAAACAAATCCAAACATTTCACCTTTTTAGCGATTTAAGCAAAATATTTACAAACGTTACGAAACAAATCTAAACGTTTTGCCTTTTTAGCAATTTAAGCCAAACATTTACAAACGTTACCAAACAAATCCAAACGTTTAACCTTTTTGGCGATTTAAGCACTAAGATTACAAATGTTACGAAATAAAACCAAACAATTAAAACGTTACTAAACAAATCCAAATGTTTCATATTTTTTGCGATTTAAGCCAAACCTTTACATATGTTACGAAACCAAACCAAGCGTTTCACCTTTTTAGCAATTTAAGCCAAATGTTTACAAACGTTATGAAACAAATCCAAACGTTTCACCTTTTTAGCGATTTAAGCAAAACATTTATAAACATTAATAAACAATACAAAACGTTTCACCTTTTTAGCGATTTAAGCCAAACGTTTACAAACGGTACAAAACAAATCCAAACGTTTCGCCTTTTTAGCGATTTAAGCCAAACGTTTACAAACACTACGAAACAAATCCAAACATTTCACCTTTTTGGCAATATAAGCGAAACATTTACAAACGTTACGAAACAAATCAAAACGTTTCACCTTTTTAGCGATATAAGCCAAACGTTTGCAAACGTTACGAAACAAATCCAAATGTTTCACCTTTATAGCAATTTAAGCCAAACGTTAACAAACATTGTGAAATAAATCCAGACGTTTCACCTTTTTAGCAATTTAAGCCAAACGTTTACAAACATTACGAAACAAATCAAAACGTTTTTCCTTTTAATCAATTTAAGCCAAACATTTACAAACGGTACAAAACAAATCCAAACGTTTAACCTTTTTAGCGATTTAAGCACAAAGATTATAAACATTACGAAACAAAAACGATTAAAACGTTACGAAACAAATCCAAATGTTTCACATTTTTTGCGATTTAAGCCAAACCTTTAAACTGTTACGAAACAAATCTAAGCGTTTCACATTTTTAGGAAATTAAGAAAAACATTTACAAACGTTACAAAACAAATCTAAGCGTTTCACCTTTTTAGCAATTTAAGCCAAGCATTTACAAACATTAGAAAAACAAATCCAAACATTTCACCTTTTTAGCGATTTAAGCCGAACATTTACAAACGTTTCGAAATAAAACCAAACATTTAACCTTTTTAGCAATTTAAGCCAAACGTTTACAAACGTTACGAAAAAAATCCAAACGTTTCCCCTTTTTAGCGTTTTAAGCCAAACGTTACAAAACATATCCAAAGGTTGAATCTTTTTTGCAATTTAAGCCAAGCATTTACAAACGTTACCAAACAAATCCAAACGGTTAACCTTTTTACCGATTTAAGCACAAAGAATACAAACATTACGAAACAAATCCAAACAATTAAAACATTACGAAATAAATCCAATTGTTTCACATTTTTGCAATTTAAGCCAAACCTTTACAGATGTTACGAAACAAAACCAAGCGTTTCACCTTTTAGCAATTTAAGCCAAATGTTTACAAATGTTACGAAACAAATCCAAACGGTTCACCTTTTTAGCGATTTAACTAAAACGTTTATAAACGTTACGAAACAATACTAAACGTTTCACCTTTTTAGCGATTTAAGCCAAACGTTTATAAAGGTTACGAAACAAATCCAAATGTTTCACCTTTTTGGCAATTTAAGCCAAACGTTTACAAACGCTACGAGACAAATCTAAACGTTTCGCCTTTTTTGCAATTTAAGCCAAACGTTACGAAACAAATCCGAGCGTTTCACCTTTTTAGCAATTTAAGCCAAACGTTTACAAACGTTACGAAAAAAATCCAAACGTTTCCCCTTTTTAGTGATTTAAGCCAAACATTAACAAACGTTGCAAAACAAATCCAAATGTTGAACCTTTTTAGCGATTTAAGCCAAACATTTACAAAGGTTTACGAAGCAAATCCAAACGTTTCACCTTTTTAGCGATTTAAGCCAAACCTTTATAAATGTTACGAAACCAAACCAAACATGTCACCTTTTTAGCAATTTAAGCCAAACGTTTTACAAACATTACGAAAAAAATCCAAATGTTTCCCCTTTTTAGCGATTTAAGCCAAACGTTAACAAACGTTACAAAACATATCCAAAGGTTGAATCTTTTTAGCAATTTAAGCCAAGCATTTACAAACGTTACCAAACAAATCCAGACGTTTAACCTTTTCAGCGATTTAAGCACAAAGAATACAAACGTTACGAAACAAAACCAAACAATTAAAACATTACGAAATAAATCCAATTGTTTCACATTTTTTGCGATTTAAGCCAAACCTTTACAGATGTTACGAAACCAAACCAAGCGTTTCACCTTTTTAGCAATTTAAGCCAAATGTTTACAAACGTTACGAAACAAATCCAAACGGTTCACCTTTTTAGCGATTTAAATAAAACGTTTATAAACGTTACGAAACAATACTAAACGTGTCACCTTTTTAGCGATTTAAGCGAAACGCTTATAATGGTTACGGAACAAATACAAATGTGTCACCTTTTTGGCAATTTAAGCCAAACGTTTACAAATGTTACGAGACAAATCTAAGCGTTTCACCTTTTTAGCAATTTAAGACAAACATTACAAAACAAATATAAGCGTTTCACCTTTTTAGCAATTTAAGCCAAACGTTTACAAACGTTACGGAAAAAAGTCCAAACGTTTCCCCTTTTTAGAGATTTAAGCAAAACGTTAACAAACTTTGCAAAACAAATCCAAAGGTTGAACATTTTTAGCGATTTAAGCCAAACATTTACAAAGGTTACGAAACAAATCCAAACGTTTCACCTTTTTAGTGATTTAAGCATAACCTTTATAAATCTTACGAAACCAAACCAAGCGTTTCACATTCTTCGCAATTTAAGTCAAATGTTTACAAACGTTACGAAACAAATCCAAACGTTTCACCTTTTTAGCGATTTAAGCAAAACGTTTACAAACGGTACAAAACAAATCCAAACGTTTTACCTTTTTAGCGATTTAAGCCAAACGTTTACGAACACTATGAACCAAATCCAAACGTTTCACCTTTTGGGCAATTTAAGCTAAGCGTTTACAAACGTTACGAAACAAATCCAAACGTTTCACCTTTTTAGCGATTTAAGCCAAACGTTTACAAACGTTTACAAACAAATCCAAACGTTTTGCCTTTTTAGCAATTTAAGCCAAACATTTACAAACGTTACAAAACAAATCCAAACGTTTAACCTTTTTAGCGATTTAAGCACAAAATGAAACAAAATGAAACAAAACCAAACAATTAAAACATTACGAAACAAATCCAAATGTTTCACATTTTTTGCGATTTAAGCCAAACATTTACAAATGTTACTAAACAAAACCAAGCGTTTCAGCTTTTTAGAAATTTAAGCCAAATGTTTACAAATGTTACGAAATAAATCCAAACGTTTCACCTTTTTAGCGATTTAAGCAAAAACGTTTAGAAACTGTAAGAAAGAAATCCAAACGTTTACAAACGTTACGAAACAAATCCAAACGTTTCACCTTTTTGGCAATTTAAGCCAAACGTTTACAAACGTTACGAAATAAATCCAAACGTTTCACCTTTTTAGCGATATAAGCCAAACATTTGCAAACGTTACGAAACAAATCCAAATGTTTGACCTTAATAGCGATTTAAGCCTAACGTTAACAAACGCTGTGAAACAAATCCAAACATTTCCCCTTTTTAGCGATTTAAGCCAAACGTTTACAAACATTACGAAACAAATCCAAGCGTTTCACCTTTTTAGCAATTTAAGCCAAACGTTTACAAACGTTACGAAACAAATCCAAGCGTTTCACCTTTTTAGCAATATAAGCCAAACGTTACGAAACAAATTTAAACTTTTCACCCTTTTAGCAATTTAAGCCAAACGTTTACAAATGTTACGAAACAAATTTAAACTTTTCACCTTGTTAGTGATATAAGCCAAACGTTAACACACGTTACAAAATAAATCCAAACGTTGAACCTTTTTAGCGATTGAAGCCAAACGTTTACAAACGTTACAATAAAAATCTAAACGTTTCACCTTTTTAGCGATTTAAGCCAAACGATTACAAACGTTACGAAACAAAACGAAATGTTTAAAACATTACGAAACAAATCCAAACGTTTCACATTTTTTGCGATTTAAGCAAAACCTTTACAAATGTTACGAAACAAAACCAAACGTTTCACCTTTTTAGCAATTTAAGCCAAACGTTTAAAAACGTTCCGAAACAAATCCAAGCGTTTCACCCTTTTAGTAATTAGAGCTAAACGTTTACAAACGTTACGAAACAAATCCAAGCGTTTCACCTTTTTGGCAATTTAAGTCGAACGTTTACGAATGGTATGAAACAAATCCAAACGTGTCACCTTTTTAGCGATTTAAGCTGAACGTTTACAAATGTTACGAAACAAAACCAAACACTTCACCTTTTAAGTGATTTAAGCCAAACATTTACAAACGTTAAGAAACATATCCAATTTCTTCCACATTTTAACGATTTAAGCCAAACGTTTAAAATGTTACGAAACAAATCAAAATATTTCACCTTTTTAGAGATTTGTGCCAAACGTTCAGAAATGTTACGAAACAAATCCAAACTTTTCACAATTTTAGCAATTGAAGCCAAACGTTTAAAAATGTTACAAAACAAAGCCAAGCGTTTCACCTTTTAAGCGATTTAAGCCAAACGTTTACAAACGTTACGAAAAAATCCAAGCGTTTCACCTTTTTAGCGATTTAAGCAAAACGTTTACAAACGTCATGAAACAAATCCAAGCGTTTCACCTTTTTAGCAATATAAGCCAAACGTTTAAAAACGTTACGAAATAAATCCAAATGTTTCAACTTTTTAGCGATTTATGCCAAGCCTTTACAAATGTTACGAAACAAATCCATACGTTTCACCTTTTAAGCGATTGAAGCCAAACGTTTACAAACGTTACGAAACAAATCCAAACGTTTCCCCTTTTTAGCGATTTATGCCAAACGTTTGCAAACGTTACGAAACAAATCCAAACATTTCACATTTTTTGGCAATTTTAGCCAAATGTTTACAAACGTTACGAAACAAAAACCAAGAGTTTTACCTTTTTAGAAATTTAAATCAAACGTTTACAAACGTAACGAAACAAATCCAAGCGCTTCACCTTTTTAGCAATATAAGCCAAACGTTTATAAAAGTTATGAAACAAATCCAAGCGTTTCACCTTTTTAGCAATTTAAGCCAAACGTTTACACACGTTACGAAACAAATCCAAACCTTTCACCTTTTTAGCTATTTAAGCCAAACGTTTACAAACGATACGAAACAAATCCAAACGTTTCCCCGTTTAAGCGAATTAAGCCAAACGTTTACAAACGTTACGAAAAAAATCCAAACGTTACACCTTTTTAGCAATTTAAGCCAAACATTTACAAACTTTACAAAACAAATCCAAGCGTTTCACTTTTTTAGCAATTTAAGCCAAACGTTTACAAACATTACGAAAAAATCCAAACGTTCCCCTTTTTAGCGATTTAAACCAAACATTTACATACTTTACAAAACAAATCCAAACGTTTCACATATTTATCAATTTAAGCCAAACGTTTACAAACCATACGAAACAAAACCAAGCGTTTCACCTTTTTAGCAATTTAAGCAAAACATTTTCAAACGTTATAAAATAAATTCAAACGTTTAACCTTTTTAATGATTTAAGCACAAAGAATACAAACGTTACGAAACAAAACCAAACAATTAAAACATTACAAAACAAATCCAAATTTTTCACATTTTTTGCGATTTAAGCCAAACATTTACAAACGTTACAAAACAAATCCAAACGTTTAACCCTTTTAGCGATTTAAGCACAAAAATTACAAACGTTACGAAACAAAACCAAACAATTAAAACGTTACGAAACAAATCCAAATGTTTCACATTTTTTGCGATTTAAGCCAAACATTTACAAATGTTACTAAACAAAACCAAGCGTTTCAGTTTTTTAGAAATTTAAGCCAAATGTTTACAAATGTTACGAAATAAATCCAAACGTTTCACCTTTTTAGCGATTTAAGCAAAACGTTTAGAAACGGTAAGAAAGAAATCCAAACGTTTACAAACGCTACGAAACAAATCCAAACGTTTCACCTTTTTGGCAATTTAAGCCAAACGTTTACAAATGTTACGAAATAAATCCAAACGTTTCACCTTTTTAGCGATATAAGCCAAACATTTGCAAACATTACGAAACAAATCCAAATGTTTGACCTTAATAGCGATTTAAGCCTAACGTTTACAAACGTTGTGAAACAAATCCTAAAATTTCCCCTTTTTAGCGATTTAAGCCAAACGTTTACAAACATTACGAAACAAATCCAAGCGTTTCACCTTTTTAGCAATTTAAGCCAAACGTTTACAAAGGTTACGAAACAAATCCAAGTGTTTCACCTTTTTAGCAGTATAAGCCAAACGTTACGAAACAAATTTAAACTTTTCACCCTTTTAGCAATTTAAGCCAAACGTTTACAAACGTTACGAAACAAATTTAAACTTTTCACCTTGTTAGTGATATAAGCCAAACGTTAACACACGTTACAAAATAAATCTAAACATTGAACCTTTTTAGCGATTGAAGCCAAACGTTTACAAACGTTACAATAAAAATCTAAACGTTTCACCTTTTTAGCGATTTAAGCCAAACGATTACAAACGTTACGAAACAAAACCAAATGTTTATAACATTACGAAACAAATCCAAACGTTTCACATTTTTTGCGATTTAAGCAAAACATTTACAAATGTTACGAAACAAAACTTAGCGTTTCACCTTTTTAGCAATTTAAGCCAAACGTTTAAAAACGTTCCGAAACAAATCCAAGCGTTTCACCCTTTTAGTAATTAGAGCTAAACATTTACAAACGCTACGAAACAAATCCAAGTGTTTCACCTTTTTAGCAATTTAAGCCAAACGTTTACAAACATTACGAAAAAAATCCAAACGTTCCCCTTTTTAGCGATTTAAGCCAAACATTTACATACTTTACAAAACAAATCCAAACGTTTCACATATTTATCAATTTAAGCCAAACGTTTTCAAACCTTACGAAACAAAACCAAGCGTTTCACCTTTTTAGCAATTTAAGCAAAACATTTTCAAACGTTACAAAATAAATTCAAACGTTTAACCTTTTTAGCGATTTACGCACAAAGAATACAAACGTTACGAAACAAAACCAAACAATTAAAACATTACAAAACAAATCCAAATTTTTCACATTTTTTGCGATTTAAGCCAAATATTTACAAACGTTACAAAACAAATCCAAACGTTTAACCTTTTTAGCGATTTAAGCACAAAAATTACAAACGTTACGAAACAAGACCAAACAATTAAAACATTACGAAACAAATCCAAGTGTTTCACATTTTTTGCGATTTAAGCCAAACATTTACAAATGTTACTAAACAAAACCAAGCGTTTCAGCTTTTTAAAAATTTAGGCCAAATGTTTACAAATGTTACGAAATAAATCCAAACGTTTCACCTTTTTAGCGATTTAAGCAAAACGTTTAGAAACGGGAAGAAAGAAATCCAAACGTTTACAAACGCTACGAAACAAATCCAAACGTTTCACCTTTTTGGCAATTTAAGCCAAACGTTTACAAACGTTACGAAATAAATCCAAACGTTTCACCTTTTTAGCGATATAAGCCAACCATTTGCAACGTTACGAAACAAATCCAAATGTTTGACCTTAATAGCGATTTAAGCCTAACGTTAACAAACGTTGTGAAACAAATCCAAACATTTCCCCTTTTTAGCGATTTAAGCCATACGTTTACAAACATTACGAAAGAAATCCAAGCGTTTCACCTTTTTAGCAATTTAAGCCAAACGTTTACAAACGTTACGAAACAAATCCAAGCGTTTCACCTTTTTAGCAGTATAAGCCAAACGTTACGAAACAAATTTAAACTTTTCACCCTTTTAGCAATTTAAGCCAAACGTTTACAAACGTTACGAAACAAATTTAAACTTTTCACCTTGTTAGTGATATAAGCCAAACGTTAACACACGTTACAAAATAAATCTAAACATTGAACCTTTTTAGCGATTGAAGCCAAACGTTTACAAACGTTACAATAAAAATCTAAACGTTTCACCTTTTTAGCGATTTAAGCCAAACGATTACAAACGTTACGAAACAAAACCAAATGTTTATAACATTACGAAACAAATCCAAACGTTTCACATTTTTTGCGATTTAAGCAAAACATTTACAAATGTTACGAAACAAAACTTAGCGTTTCACCTTTTTAGCAATTTAAGCCAAACGTTTAAAAACGTTCCGAAACAAATCCAAGCGTTTCACCCTTTTAGTAATTAGAGCTAAACATTTACAAACGCTACGAAACAAATCCAAGTGTTTCACCTTTTTAGCAATTTAAGCCAAACGTTTACAAACATTACGAAAAAAATCCAAACGTTCCCCTTTTTAGCGATTTAAGCCAAACATTTACATACTTTACAAAACAAATCCAAACGTTTCACATATTTATCAATTTAAGCCAAACGTTTTCAAACCTTACGAAACAAAACCAAGCGTTTCACCTTTTTAGCAATTTAAGCAAAACATTTTCAAACGTTACAAAATAAATTCAAACGTTTAACCTTTTTAGCGATTTACGCACAAAGAATACAAACGTTACGAAACAAAACCAAACAATTAAAACATTACAAAACAAATCCAAATTTTTCACATTTTTTGCGATTTAAGCCAAATATTTACAAACGTTACAAAACAAATCCAAACGTTTAACCTTTTTAGCGATTTAAGCATAAAAATTACAAACGTTACGAAACAAGACCAAACAATTAAAACATTACGAAACAAATCCAAGTGTTTCACATTTTTTGCGATTTAAGCCAAACATTTACAAATGTTACTAAACAAAACCAAGCGTTTCAGCTTTTTAAAAAATTAGGCCAAATGTTTACAAATGTTACGAAATAAATCCAAACGTTTCACCTTTTTAGCGATTTAAGCAAAACGTTTAGAAACGGGAAGAAAGAAATCCAAACGTTTACAAACGCTACGAAACAAATCCAAACGTTTCACCTTTTTGGCAATTTAAGCCAAACGTTTACAAACGTTACGAAATAAATCCAAACGTTTCACCTTTTTAGCGATATAAGCCAACCATTTGCAACGTTACGAAACAAATCCAAATGTTTGACCTTAATAGCGATTTAAGCCTAACGTTAACAAACGTTGTGAAACAAATCCAAATATTTCCCCTTTTTAGCGATTTAAGCCATACGTTTACAAACATTACGAAAGAAATCCAAGCGTTTCACCTTTTTAGCAATTTAAGCCAAACGTTTACAAACGTTACGAAACAAATCCAAGCGTTTCACCTTTTTAGCAGTATAAGCCAAACGTTACGAAACAAATTTAAACTTTTCACCCTTTTAGCAATTTAAGCCAAACGTTTACAAACGTTACGAAACAAATTTAAACTTTTCACCTTGTTAGTGATATAAGCCAAACGTTAACACACGTTACAAAATAAATCTAAACATTGAACCTTTTTAGCGATTGAAGCCAAACGTTTACAAACGTTACAATAAAAATCTAAACGTTTCACCTTTTTAGCGATTTAAGCCAAACGATTACAAACGTTACGAAACAAAACCAAATGTTTATAACATTACGAAACAAATCCAAACGTTTCACATTTTTTGCGATTTAAGCAAAACCTTTACAAATGTTACGAAACAAAACTGAACGTTTCACCTTTTTAGCAATTTAAGCCAAACATTTAATAATTTTACGAAACAAATCCAAGCGTTTCACCCTTTTAGTAATTAGAGCTAAACGTCTACAAACGCTACGAAACAAATCCAAGCGTTTCACCTTTTTAGCAATTTAAGTCGAACGTTTACGAATGGTATGAAACAAATCCGAACGTGTCACCTTTTTAGCGATTTAAGCTGAACGTTTACAAACGTTACGAAACAAAACCAAACACTTCACCTTTTAAGTGATTTAAGCCAAACATTTACAAACGTTAAGAAACATATCCAAATTTTTCCACATTTTAACGATTTAAGCCAAACGTTTAAAACGTTTCGAAACAAATCCAAATATTTCACCTTTTTAGAGATTTGTGCCAAACGTTCAGAAATGTTACGAAACAAATCCAAACTTTTCACAATTTTAGCAATTGAAGCCAAACGTTTAAAAATGTTACAAAACAAAGCCAAGCGTTTCACCTTTCAAGCAATTTAAGCCAAACGTTTACAAACGTTACGAAAAAAATCCAAGCGTTTCACCTTTTTAGCGATTTAAGCAAAACGTTTACAAACGTCATGAAACAAATCCAAGCGTTTCACCTTTTTAGAAATTTAAGCCAAACGTTTAAGAACGTTACGAAATAAATCCAAACGTTTCAACTTTTTAGCGATTTATGCCAAGCCTTTACAAATGTTACGAAACAAATCCATACGTTTCACCTTTTAAGCGATTGAAGCCAAACGTTTACAAACGTTACGAAACAAATCCAAACGTTTCACCTTTTTAGTGATTTATGCCAAACGTTTACAAACGTTACGAAACAAATCCAAACATTTCAAATTTTTGGCAATTTTAGCCAAATGTTTACAAACGTTACGAAACAAAAACCAAGAGTTTTACCTTTTTAGAAATTTAAATCAAACGTTTACAAACGTAACGAAACAAATCCAAGCGCTTCACCTTTTTAGCAATATAAGCCAAACGTTTATAAAAGTTACGAAACAAATCCAAGCGTTTCACCTTTTTAGCAATTTAAGCCAAACGTTTACAAATGTTACGAAACAAAACCAAACCTTTCACCTTTTTAGCTATTTAAGCCAAACGTTTACAAACGATACGAAACAAATCCAAATGTTTCCCCGTTTTAGCAAATTAAGTCAAACGTTTACAAACGTTACGAAAAAAATCCAAGCGTTACACCTTTTTAGCAATTTAAGCCAAACATTTACAAACTTTACAAAACAAATCCAAGCGTTTCACTTTTTTAGCAATTTAAGCCAAGCGTTTACAAACATTACGAAAAAAAATCCAAACGTTCCCCTTTTTAGCGATTTAAACCAAACATTTACATACTTTACAAAACAAATCCAAACGTTTCACATATTTATCAATTTAAGCCAAACGTTTACAAACCTTACGAAACAAAACCAAGCGTTTCACCTTTTTAGCAATTTAAGCAAAACATTTTCAAACGTTACAAAATAAATTCAAACGTTTAACCTTTTTAGCGATTTAAGCACAAAGAATACAAACGTTACGAAACAAAACCAATCAATTAAAACATTACAAAACAAATCCAAATTTTTCACATTTTTTGCGATTTAAGCCAAACCTTTACAGATGCTACGAAATCAAACCAAGCGTTTCACCTTTTTAGCAATTTAAGCCAAATGTTTACAATCGCTACGAAACATATCCAAACGTTTCACCTTTTTAGCGATTTAAGCAAAACATTTATAAACATTACGAAACAATACTAAACGTTTCACCTTTTTAGCGATTTAAGCCAAACGTTTACAAACGTTACAAAACAAATCTAAAGGTTTTGCCTTTTTAGCGAGTTAAGCCAAACGTTTACAAACGTTACGAAACAAAACCAAACATTCAAAACGTTACGAAACAAATTCAAACGTTTCGCTTTTTTAGCAATTTAAGCCAAACGTTTCACCGTTTTAGCGATTTAAACCAAACGTGTACAAACGTTACGAAACGAATCCAAACTTTTCACCTTTTTAGAAATTTAAGCCAAACGTTTACAAACTTTACGAGACAAATCCAAACGTTTCGCCTTTTTACCAATTTAAGCCAAACGTTTACTAACGTTACGAAAAAATCCAAATGTTTCACCTTTTTCGCGATTTAAGCCAAATGTTTACAAATGTTACGAAAAAAATCCAAGCGTTTCACCTTTTTAGCGATTTAAGCCAAACGTTTCCAAACGTGACGAAACAAATCCAAACATTTCACCTTTTTAGCGATTTAAGACAAACGTTTCACCGTTTTAGCGATTGAAATCAAACGTTTACAAACGTTACGAAACAAATCAAAACATTTCACCTTTTTAGCGATTTAAGCCAAACGTTTGCAAACTTTACGAGACAAATCCAAATGTTTCGCCTTTTTAGCAATTTAAGCCAAACGTTTACTAACGTTATGAAACAAATCCAAACGTTTCACGTTTTTAGCGATTTAAGCTAAACGTTTACAAACGTTACGAAACAAAGCAATACGTTTAAAACGTTACAAAACAAATTCAAACGTTTCACGTTTTAGCGATTTAAGCGTTAAGCGTTTAACCTTTTCAAACGTTAAGCGTTTAACCTTTTCAGCAATTTAAGCCAAAAATGTACAAACGTTACGCAACAAATCCAAGCGTTTCACCTTTCTAGCAATTTAAGCCAAACGTTTACAAACGTTACGAAACAAATCCAAGCGTTTCACCTATTTAGCGATTTAAGCCAAACGTTTACAAACGTTATAAAACAAATCCAAACGTTTCCCCTTTTTAGAGATTTAAGCCAAACGTTTACAAACGATACAAAGTATATCATAACGTTTCACTGTTTTAGCGATTTAAACCAAACGTTCAAAAACGTTACGAAACAAATCCAAATGTTTTCCATTTTTGGCGATTTATGCCAAACGTTTACAAACTATACGAAACAAATCCAAACGTTTTTCCTTTTTAGCAATATAAGCCAAACGTTTACAAGCATTACGAAACAAATCCAAACATTTGACCTTTTTAGCGATTTAAGCCAAACGTTTACAAACGTTACGAAACAAAACCAAACAATTAAAATGTTACAAAACAAATCCAAATGTTTCACATTTTTAGCGATTTAAGCAAAACCTTTACAAACCATTACAAAACAAAACCAAGTGTTTCACCTTTTTGCCAATTTAAGCCAAACGTTTACAAATGTTACAAAACAAATCCAAGCGTTTCACCTTTTTAGCAATTTATGCCAAACGTTTACAAACGTTCCGAAACAAATCTAAGCGTTTCACATTTTTAGGAATTTAAGCAAAACATTAACAAACGTTACAAAAGAAATCTAAGCGTTTCACCTTTTTAGCAATTTAAGCCAAGCATTTACAAACGTTACGAAACAAATCCAAACGTTTCACTTTTTTAGCAATTTAAGCCGAACGTTTACAAACGTTTCGAAATAAAACCAAAAATTTCACCTTTTTAGCAATTTAAGCCAAACATTTCCAAACGTTACGATAAAAATCCAAACGTTTCCCCTTTTTAGCGAATTAAGGCAAACGTTAACAAACGTTACAAAACAAATCCCAAGGTTGAACCTTTTTAGCGATTTAAGAGAAATTTTTACAAACGTTAAGAAACAAATCCAAACATTTCACCTTTTTAGCAATTTAAGTGAACCGTTTACAAACGTTATGAAACAAATCCAAACGTTTTGTCTTTTTAGCAATTTAAGCTAAACATTTACAAACGTTACAGAACAAATCCAAACGTTGAACCTTTTTAGCGATTTAAGCACAAAGAATACAAACGTTACGAAACAAAACCAAACAATTAAAACGTTGTGAAACAAATCCAAATGTTTCACATTTTTTGCGATTTAAGCCAAACCTTTACAAATGTTACGAAACCAAACCAAGCGTTTCACCTTTTTAGCAATTTAAGCCAAATGTTGACAAACATTACGAAACAAATCCAAACATTTCACCTTTTTACCGATTTAAGCCAAACGTTTACAAACATTACGAAACAAATCCAAACATTTAGCCTTTTTAGCAATTTAAGTCAAACATTTACAAACGTTACAAAACAAATCCAAACGTTTAACCTTTTTAGCGATTTAAGCACAAAGATTACAAATGTTACGAAAAAAAACCAAACAATTAAAACGTTACGAAACAAATCCAAATGTTTTCACATTTTTTGCGATTTAAGCCAAACTTATACAAATGTTACGAAACAGATATAAGTGTTTCACATTTTTAGGAATTTAAGCAAAATAGTTACAAACGTTACAAAACAAATCTAAGCGTTACCTTTTTAGCAATTTAAGCCAAGCATTTACAAACGTTAAGAAAAAAATCTAAACGTTTCACCTTTTTAGCGATTTAAGCCGAACGTTTACAAACGTTTCGAAATAAAACCAAACATTTCACCTTTTTAGCAATTTAAGCCAAACGTTTACAAACATTACGAAAAAAATCCAAACGTTTCCCCTTTTAGCGATTTAAGCCAAACGTTAACAAACGTTACAAAACAAATCCAAAGGTTGAACCTTTTTAGCGATTTAAGCAAAACGTTTACAAACGTTACGAACGAAATTCAAACTTTCACCTTTTTAGCGATTTAAGCGAAACGTTTACAAACGTTACGAAACAAATTCAAACGTTTTGCCTTTTTAGCAATTTAAGCCAAACATTTACAAATTTTACAAAATAAATCCAAACATTTAACCTTTTTAGCGATTTAAGCACAAAGATTACAAACGTTACGAAACAAAACCAAACAATTAAAACTTTATGAAACAAATCCAAATGTTTCACATTTTTTGCGATTTAAGCCAAACCTTTACAGATGTTACGAAACCAAACCAAGCGTTTCACCTTTTTAGCAATTTAAGCCAAATGTTTACAAACGTTACGAAACAAATCCAAACATTTCACCTTTTTAGCGATTTAAGCCAAAAGTTTACAAACGTTATGAAACAAATCCAAACGTTTTGCCTTTTTTAGCAATTTAAGCCAAACATTTACAAACGTTACAAAACAATTCCAAACGTTTAACATTTTTAGCGATTTAAGCACAAAGATTACAAACGTTACGAAACAAAACCAAACAATTAAAATGTTACGAAACAAATCCAAATGTTTCACATTTTTTGCGATTTAAGCCAAACCTATACAAATGTTACGAAACAAATCTAAGCGTTTCACATTTTTAGGAATTTAAGCAAAACAGTTACAAACGCTACAAAACAAATCTAAGCGTTTCACCTTTTTAGCAATTTAAGCCAAGCATTTATAAACGTTACGAAACAAATCCAAACGTTTCACCAATTTAGCGATTTATGCCGAACGCTTACAAACGTTTCGAAATAAAACCAAACATTTCACCTTTTTAGCAATTTAAGCCAAACGTTTACAAACGTTACGAAAAAATCCAAATGTTTCCCCTTTTTAGCGATTTAAGCCAAACGTTAACAAACGTTACAAAACAAATCCAAAGGTTGAACCTTTTTAGCGATTTAAGCCAAACGTTTACAAACGTTACGAAACAAATCCAAACATTTCACCTTTTTAGCGATTTAAGCGTAACGTTTACAAACGTTACAAAACAAATCCAAACGTTTTGCCTTTTTAGCAATTTAAGCCAAACATTTACAAACGTCACAAAACAAATCCAAACGTTTAACCTTTTTAGCGATTTAAGCACAAAGATTACATACGTTACGAAACAAAAACAATTAAAACGTTACGAAACAAATCCAAATGTTTCACATTTTTTGCGATTTAAGCCAAACCTTTACAAACTTTACGAAACAAATCTAAGCGTTTCACATTTTTAGTAATTTAAGCAAAACAAATCCAAACGCTTAACCTTTTTAGCGATCTAAGCCAAGCATTTACAAACGTTACCAAACAAATCCAAACGTTTAACCATTTAACGATTTAAGCACAAAGAATACAAACGTTACGAAACAAAACCAAACAATTAAAACATTATGAAATAAATCCAATTGTTTCACATTTTTTGCGATTTAAGCCAAACCTTTACAGATGTTACGAAACAAACCAAGCGTTTCACCTTTTTAGCAATTTAAGCCAAATGTTTACAAACGTTACGAAACCAATCCAAACGGTTCACCTTTTTAGCGATTTAAGCTAAACGGTAATAAACTTTACGAAACAATACTAAACGTTTCATCTTTTTTGCGATTTAAGCCAAACGTTTATAAAGGTTACGAAAGAAATCCAAATGTGTCACCTTTTTGGCAATTTAAGCCAAACATTTACAAACGTTACGAGACAAATTTAAGAGTTTCACCTTTTTAGCAATTTAAGCCAAACGTTACGAAACAAATCCAAGCGTTTCATGTTTTTAGCAATTTAAGCCAAACGTTTACAAACGTTACGAAAAAAATACAAACATTTCCCCTTTTTAGTGATTTTAGCCAAACGTTAACAAACGTTGCAAAACAAATCCAAAGGTTGAACCTTTTTAGCGATTTAAGCCAAACCCTTATAAATGTTACGAAACCAAACCAAGCGTTTCACATTCTTAGTAATTTAAGTCAAATATTTACAAACGTTACGAAACAAATCCAAATGTTTCACCTTTTTAGCGATTTAAGCAAAACGTTTACAAACGGTACCAAACAAATCCAAACGTTTCACCTTTTTAGCGATTTAAGCCAAAAGTTTACAAACACTACGAAACAAATCCAAACGTTTTCCCTTTTTGGCAATTTAAGCCAAATGTTTACAAACGTTACGAAACAAATCCAAACGTTTCCCCTTTTTAGCGATATAAGACAAAGGTTTGCAAACGTTACGAAACAAATCCAAATGTTTCACCTTTATAGCAATTTAAGCCAAACGTTAACAAACGTTGTGAAACAAATCCAAACGTTTCCCCTTTTTAGCAATTTAAGCCAAACATTTACAAACGTTACGAAACAAATAAAAATATTTTTCCTTTTAGCAATTTAAGCCAAACATTTACAAACGGTACAAAACAAATCCAAACGTTTAACCTTTTTAGCGATTTAAGCACAAAGATTACAAACGTTACGAAACAAAAACAATAAAAACGTTACGAAACAAATCCAAATGTTTCACATTTTTTGTGATTTAAGTTAAACCTTTACAAATGTTACGAAACAAATCTAAGCGTTTCACATTTTTAGGAATTTAAGCAAAACATTTACAAACGTTACAAAACAAATCTAAGCGTTTCACCTTTTCAGCAATTTAAGCCAAGCATTTACAAACATTACGAAACAAATCCAAATGTTTCACCTTTTTAGCGATTTAAGCCGAACGTTTGCAAACGTTTCGAAATAAAACCAAACATTTCACCTTTTTAGCAATTTAAGCCAAACGTTTAGAAACATTACGAAAAAAATCCAAACGTTTCCCCTTTTTAGCGATTTAAGCCAAACGTTAACAAACGTTACAAAACATATCCAAAGGTTGAATCTTTTTAGCAATTTAAGCCAAGGGTTTAGAAACGTTACCAAACAAATCCAAACGTTTAACCTTTTTAGCGATTTAAACACAAAGAATACAAACGTTACGGAAAAAAATCAAACAATTAAAACATTACGAAATAAATCCAATTGTTTCACATTTTTTGCGATTTAAGCCAAACCTTTACAGATGTTACGAAACCAAACCAAGCGTTTCACCTTTTTAGCAATTTAAGCCAAATGTTTACAAACGTTTCGAAACAAATCCAAACGGTACACCTTTTTAGCGATTTAAGTAAAACGTTTATAAACGTTACGAAACAATACTAAACGTTTCACCTTTTTAGCGATTTAAGCGAAACGTTTGTAATGGTTACGAAACAAATCCAAATGTGTCACCCTTTTTGGCAATTTAAGCCAAACGTTTACAAACGTTACGAGACAAATCTAAGCGTTTCACCTTTTTAGCAATTTAAGCCAAACGTTACGAAACAAATCCAAGCGTTTCACCTTTTTAGCAATTTAAGCCAAACGTTTACAAACATTACGAAAAAAAGTCCAAAAGTTTCCCCTTTTTACTTATTTAAGCCAAACGTTAGCAAACGTTGCAAAAAAAATCCAAATGTTGAACCGTTTTAGCGATTTAAGCCAAACGTTTACAAAGGTTACGAAACAAATCCAAACGTTTCACCTTTTTAGTGATTGAAGCCAAACCTTTAAATGTTACGAAACCAAACCAAGTGTTTCAGATTCTTAGCAATTTAAGTCAAATGTTTACAAACTTTACGAAACAAATCCAAATGTTTCACCTTTTTAGCGATTTAAGCAAAACGTTTACAAACGGTACAAAACAAATCCAAACGTTTCACCTTTTTAGCGATTTAAGACAAACGTTTACAAATACTACGAAACAAATCCAAACGTTTCACCTTTTTGGCAATTTAAGCAAAACGTTTACAAACGTTACGAAACAAATCCAAACGTTTCCCCATTTTAGCGATTTACCCAAATCTTTACAAACGTTACGAAAATAATCCAAACGTTTTGCCTTATTAGCAATTTAAGTCAAACATTTATAAACGTAACAAAACAAATCCAAACGTTTAACCTTTTTAGCGATTTAAGCACAAAGATTACAAACGTTACGAAACAAAACCAAACAATTAAAACATTACGAAACAAATCCAAATGTTTAACATTTTTTGCAATTTAATCCAAACCTTTACAAATGTTACGAAACAAAACCAAGCGTTTCACCTTTTTAGAAAATTAAGCTAAATGTTTACAAATGTTACGAAATAAATCCAAACGTTTCACCTTTTTAGCGATTTAAGCAAAACGTTTAGAGATGGTAAAAAAACAAATCCAAACGTTTACAAACGCCATGAAACAAATCCAAATGTTTCACCTTTTTGGCAATTTAAGCCAAACGTTTACAAACGTTACGAAATAAATCCAAACGTTTCACCTTTTTAGCGATATAAGCCAAACGTTTGCAAACGTAACGAAACAAATCCAAATTTTCACATTAATAGTGATTTAAGCCAAACGTTAACAAACGTTGAGAAACAAATCCAAACGTTTCACCTTTTTAGCGATTTAAGCCAAACGTTTACAAACATTATGAAACAAATCCTAGCGTTTCACCTTTTTAGCGATATAAGCCAAACGTTTGCAAATGTTACGAAACAAATCCAAATGTTTCACCTTAATAGCGATTTAAGCCAAACGTTTGCAAATGTTGTGAAACAAATCCAAACGTTTCACCTTTATAGCGATTTAAGCCAAACGTTTACAAACATTACGAAAAAATCCAAACGTTTACAAACGCTACGAAACAAATCCAAACGCTACGAAACAAATCCAAACGTTTACAAACGCTTCGAAACAAATCCAAACGTTTACAAACGCTACGAAACAAAAAGGTGAAACGGTAAAAAACAAATCCAAACGTTTACAAACGCTACGAAACAAATCCAAACGTTTCACCTTTTTGGCAATTTAAGCCAAACGTTTACAAACGTTATGAAATAAATCCAAACGTTTCACCTTTTTAGCGATATAAGTCAAACGTTTGCAAACGTTACGAAACAAATCCAAATTTTCACATCAATAGCGATTTAAGCCAAACGTTAACAAACGTTAAGAAACAAATCCAAACGTTTAACGTTTTTCGCGATTTAAGCCAAACGTTTACAAACATTACGAAACAAATCCAAGCGTTTCACCTTTTTAGCAATTTAAGCAAAACGTTTACAAACGTTACGAAACAAATCCAAGCGTTTCACCTTTTTACCAATTTAAGCCAAACGTTACGAAACAAATTTAAACTTTTCACCTTTTAAGCAATTCAAGCCAAAGGTTTACAAATGTTACGAAACAAATTTAAACTTTTCACCTTGTTAGCGATATAAGCCAAACGTTAACAAACGTTACAAAATAAATCCAAACGTTGAACCTTTTTAGCGATTTAAGCAAAACTATTACAAACGTTACGAAAAAAATCCAAACGTTTCACCTTTTTAGCGATTTAAGCCAAACGATTACAAACGTTACGAAAGAAAACCAAATGTTTAAAACATTACGAAACAAATCCAAACGTTTCACATTTTTTTCGATTTAAGCAAAACCTTTACAAATGTTACGAAATAAAACCAAGCGTTTCACCTTTTTAGCAATTTAAGCCAAACGTTTAAAAACGTTCCGAAACAAATCCAAGCGTTTCACCTTTTTAGTAATTTAAGCCAAATGTTTACAAACGCTACGAAACAAATCCAAGCGTTTCACCTTTTTACCAATTTAAGTCGAACGTTTACGAAAGTTACGAAACAAATCCAAACGTGTCACCTTTTTAGCGATTTAAGCTGAACGTTTACAAACGTTATGAAACAAAACCAAACACTTCACCTTTTTAGTGATTTAAGCCAAACATTTACAAACGTTACGAAACATATCCAAATTTTTCCACATTTTAACTATTTAACCCAAACGTTTAAAATGTTACGAAACAAATCCAAACATTTCACCTTTTTAGAGATTTACGCCAAACGTTCAGAAATGTTACGAAACAAATCCAAACTTTTCACAATTTTAACAATTGAAGCCAAACGTTTACGAACGTTACAAAACAAATCCAAGCGTTTCAACTTTTAAGCGATTTAAGCCAAAAGTTTACAAACGTTACGAAAAAAATCCAAGTGTTTCACCTTTTTAGCGATTTAAGCCAAACGTTTACAAACGTTACGAAACAAATCCAAGCGTTTCACCTTTTTAGAAATTTAAGCCAAACGTTTACAAACGTTACGAAACAAATCCAAACATTTCAGCTTTTTAGCGATTTATGCCAAGCCTTTAAAAATGTTACGAAACAAATCCAAACGTTTCACCTTTTAAGCGATTGAAGCCAAACGTTTACAAATTTTACGAAACAAATACAAACATTTCACCTTTTTAGCGATTTATGCCAAACGTTTACAAACGTTACGAAACAAATCCAAACGTTTCACCTTTTTAGCGATTGAAGCCAAACTTTTACAAACGTTACGAAACAATTCCAAACGTTTCACATTTTTGGCAATATTAGCCAAATGTTTACAAACGTTACGAAACAAAAACCAAGAGTTTTACCTTTTTAGAAATTTAAATCAAACGTTTACACACATAACGAAACAAATCCAAGAGCTTCACCTTTTAGCAATATAAGCCAAACGTTTATAAAAGTTACGAAATAAATCCAAGCGTTTCACCTTTTTAGCAATTTAAGCCAAACGTTTACAAACGTTACGAAACAAATACAAACCTTTCATCTTTTTAGCTATTTAAGCCAAACGTTTACAAACGGTACGAAACAAATCCAAACGTTTCCCCGTTTTAACAAATTAAGCCAAACGTTAACAAACGGTACGAAAAAAATCGAAGCGTTTCACCTTTTTAGCAATTTAAGCCAAACATTTACAAATTTTACAAAACAAATCCATACGTTTAACCTTTTTAGCGGTTTAAGCACAAAGATTACGAACGTTACGAAACAAAACCAAACAATAAAAAACGTTACGAAACAAATCCAAATGTTTCACATTTTTTGCGATTTAAGCCAAACCTTTACCGAGGTTACGAAACCAAACCAAGCGTTTCACCTTTTTAGCAATTTAAGCCAAATGTTTACAAACGTTACGAAACAAATCCAAACATTTCACCTTTCTAGCGATTTAAGCCAAAAGTTTACAAACGTTACGAAACAAATCCAAACGTTTGTCCTTTTTAGCAATTTAAGCCAAACATTTACAAACGTTAAAAAACAAATCCAAACGCTTAACCTTTTTAGCGATTTAAGCACAAAGATTACAAACGTTACGAAACAAAACAAAACAATTAAAACGTTAAGAAACAAATCCAAATGTTTCACATTTTTGGCGATTTAAGCCAAACCTATACAAATGATACGAAACAAATCTAAGCGTTTCACATTTTTAGGAATTTAAGCAAAACAGTTACAAACGTTACAAAACAAATCTAAGCGTTTCACCTTTTTAGCAATTTAATCCAAGCATTTACAAACGTTACGAAACAAATCCAAACATTTCACCTTTTTAGCGATTTAAGCCGAACGTTTACAAACGTTTCGAAATAAAACCAAACATTTCACCTTTTTAGCAATTTAAGCCAAACGTTTCCCCTTTTTAGCGATTTAAGCCAAACGTTAACAAACGTTACAAAACAAATCCAAAGGTTGAACCTTTTTAGCGATTTAAGCCAAACGTTTACAAACGTTACGAAACAAATTCAAACATTTCAGCGATTTAAGCGAAACCTTTACAAACGTTATGAAACAAATCCAAACGTTTTGCCTTTTTAGCAATTTAAGACAAACATTTACAAACGTCACAAAACAAATCCAAACGTTTAACCTTTTTAGCGATTTAAGCACAAAGATTACAAACGTTACAAAACAAAATCAAACAATTAAAAAGTTACGAAACAAATCCAAATGTTTCACATTTTTTGCGATTTAAACCAAACATTTACAGATGTTACGTAACCAAACCAAGCGTTTCACCTTTTTAGCAATTTAAACCAAATGTTTACAAATGTTACGAAACAAATCCAAACGTTTCACCTTTTTAGTAATTTAAGAAAAACGTTTATAACGGTAAAAAAACAAATCCAAATGTTTACAAGCGCTACGAAACAAATCCAAACATTTCACCTTTTTAGCAAATTAAGCCAAACGTTTACAAACGTTACAAAATAAATCCAAACGTTTCACCTTTTTAGCGATATAAGCCAAACGTTTGCAAACGTTACGAAACAAATCCAAATGTTTCACCTTAATAGCGATTTAAACCAAACGTTAACAAACGTTGTGAAACAAATCCAAACGTTTCACCTTTTTAGCGATTTAAGCCAAATGTTTACAAACATTACGAAAAAAAATCCAAGCGTTTCACCTTTTTAGCAATTTATGCCAAACATTTATGAATTTTAAAAAACAAATCCATACGTGTAACCTTTTTAGCGATTTAAGCACAAAGATTACAAACGTTACGAAACAAAACCAAACAATAGAAAACGTTACGAAACAAATCTAAATGTTTCACATTTTTTGTGATTTAAGCCAAACCTTTACAGATGTTACGAAACCAAACCAAGCGTTTCACCTCTTTAGCAATTTAAGCCAAATCTTTACAAACGTTACGAAACAAATCCAAACATTTCACCTTTCTAGCGATTTAAGCCAAAAGTTTACAACCGTTACGAAACAAATCCAAACGTTTTTCCTTTTTAGCAATTTAAGCCAAACATTTACAAACGTTAAAAAACAAATCCAAACGTTTAACCTTTTTAGCGATTTAAGCACAAAGATTACAAACGTTACGAAACAAAACAAAACAATTAAAACGTTACGAAACAAATCCAAATGTTTCACATTTTTGGCGATTTAAGCCAAACCTATACAAATGATACGAAACAAATCTAAGCGTTTCACATTTTTAGGAATTTAAGCAAAACAGTTACAAACGTTACAAAACAAATCTAAGCGTTTCACCTTTTTAGCAATTTAAGCCAAACATTTACAAACGTTACAAAACAAATCCAAACGTTTCACCTTTTTAGCGATTTAAGCCGAACGTTTACAAACGTTTCGAAATAAAACCAAACATTTCACCTTTTTAGCAATTTAAGCCAAACGTTTCCCCTTTTTAGCGATTTAAGCCAAACGTTAACAAACGTTACAAAACAAATCCAAAGGTTGAACCTTTTTAGCGATTTAAGCCAAACGTTTACAAACGTTACGAAACATATCCAAAAATTTCACCTTTTTAGCGATTTAAGCGAAACGTTTACAAACGTTATGAAACAAATCCAAACGTCTTGCCTTTTTAGCAATTTAAGCCAAACATTTACAAACGTCACAAAACAAATCCAAACGTTTAACCTTTTTAGCGATTTAAGCACAAAGATTACAAACGTTACAAAACAAAATCAAACAATTAAAACGTTACGAAACAAATCCAAATGTTTCACATTTTTTGCGATTTAAACCAAGCATTTACAGATGTTACGAAACCAAACCAAGCGTTTCACCTTTTTAGCAATTTAAACAAAATGTTTACAAATGTTACTAAAAAAATCCAAACGTTTCACCTTTTTAGTAATTTAAGAAAAACGTTTATGACGGTAAAAAACAAATCCAAATGTTTACAAGCGCTACGAAACAAATCCAAACATTTCACCTTTTTAGCAATTTAAGCCAAACGTTTACAAACGTTACAAAATAAATCCAAACGTTTCACCTTTTTAGCTATATAAGCCAAACGTTTGCAAACGTTACGAAACAAATCCAAATACTTTCACCTTAACAGCGATTTAAACCAAACGTTAACAAACGTTGTGAAACAAATCCAAACGTTTCACCTTTTTAGCGATTTAAGCCAAACGTTTACAAACATTACGAAACAAATCCAAGCGTTTCACCTTTTTAGCAATTTAAGCCAAACGTTTACAAACATTACGAAACAAATTTAAACTTTTCACCTTGTTAGCGATATAAGCCAAATGTTAACAAACGTTACAAAATAAATCCAAACGTTGAACCTTTTTAGCGATTTAAGCAAAACTTTTACAAACGTTACGAAAAAAATCCAAACCTTTCACCTTTTTAGCGGTTTAAGCCAAACGATTACAAACGTTACGAAAGAAAACCAAATGTTTAAAACATTACGAAACAAATCCAAACATTTACAAACATTACGAAACAAATCCAAGCGTTTTACCTTTTTAGCAATTTAAGTCAAACGTTTACGAACGTTACGAAACAAATACAAGTGTTTCACCTTTTTAGCAATTTAAGCCAAACGCTTACAAACGTTACGAAACAAATTTAAACTTTTCACCTTGTTAGCGATATAAGCGAAACGTTAACAAACGTTACAAAACAAATCCAAACGTTGAACCTTTTTAGCAGTTTAAGCCAAACGTTTACAAACATTACGAAAAAAATCCAAACGTTTCACCTTTTTAGCAGTTTAAGACAAACGATTACAAATGTTACTAAACAAAACCAAATGTTTATAACATTACGAAACAAATCCAAACGTTTCACATTTTTTGCGATTTAAGCCAAGCCTTTACAAATGTTACGAAACAAAACCAAGCATTTCACCTTTTTAGCAATTTAAGCCAAACATTTACAAACGTTCTGAAACAAATTCAAGCGTTTCACCTTTTTAGTAATTTAAACGAAACCTTTACAAACGCTACAAAACAAATCCAAGCGTTTCACCTTTTTAGCAATTTAAGTCGAACGTTTACGAATGTTATGAAACAAAACCAAACACTTCACCTTTTTAGCGATTTAAGTCAAACATTTACAAACGTTAAGAAACATATCAAAATTTTTCCACATTTTAACGATTTAAGCCAAACGTTTAAAATGTTACGAAAGAAATCCAAACATTTCACCTTTTTAGACATTTATGCCAAACGTTCATAAATATTACGAAACAAATCGAAACTTTTCACAATTTTAGCAATTGAAGAAAAACGTTTACGAACGTTACAAAACAAATCCAAGCGTTTCGCCTTTTAAGCGATTTAGGCCAAACGTTTACAAACGTTACGAAAAAAAATCCAAGCGTTTCACCTTTTTAGCGATTTAAGCCAAACGTTTACAAACATTGCGAAACATATCCAAGCGTTTCACCTTTTTAGCAATTTAAGCCAAACGTTTACAAACGTTACGAAACAAATCCAAACGTTTCAACTTTTAAGCGATTGAAGCCCAACGTTTACAAACGTTACGAAACGAATCCAAATGTTTCACCTGTTTAGCGATTTATGCCAAACGTTTACAAACGTTACGAAACAAATCCAAACGTTTCACCTTTTTAGCAATTGAAGCCAAACTTTTACAAATTTTACAAAACAAATCCATACGTTTAACCTTTTTAGCGATTTAAGCACAAAGATTACAAACGTTACGAAACAAAACCAAACAATAAAAAACGTTACGAAACAAATCCAAATGTTTCACATTTTTTGCGATTTAAGCCAAACCTTTACAGATGTTACGAAACCAAACCAAGCGTTTCACCTTTTTAGCAATTTAAGCCAAATGTTTACAAACGTTACGAAACAAATCCAAACATTTCACCTTTCTAGCGATTTAAGCCAAAAGTTTACAAACGTTACGAAACAAATCTAAACGTTTGTCCTTTTTAGCAATTTAAGCCAAACATTTACAAACGTTAAAAAACAAATCCAAACGTTTAACCTTTTTAACGATTTAAGCATAAAGATTACAAACGTTACGAAACAAAACAAAACAATTAAAACGTTACGAAACAAATCCAAATGTTTCACATTTTTGGCGATTTAAGCCAAACCTATACAAATGATACGAAACAAATCTAAGCGTTTCACATTTTTAGGAATTTAAGCAAAACAGTTACAAACGTTACAAAACAAATCTAAGCGTTTCACCTTTTTAGCAATTTAAGCCAAGCATTTACAAACGTTACGAAACAAATCCAAACGTTTCACCTTTTTAGCGATTTAAGCCGAACGTTTCAAACGTGTCGAAATAAAACCAAACATTTCACCTTTTTAGCAATTTAAGCCAAACGTTTCCCCTTTTTAGCGATTTAAGCCAAACGTTAACAAACGTTACAAAACAAATCCAAAGGTTGAACCTTTTTAGCGATTTAAGCCAAACGTTTACAAACGTTACGAAACAAATCCAAACATTTCACCTTTTTAGCGATTTAAGCGAAACCTTTACAAACGTTATGAAACAAATCCAAACGTTTTGCCTTTTTAGCAATTTAAGCCAAACATTTACAAACGTCACAAAACAAATCCAAACGTTTAACCTTTTTAGCGATTTAAGCACAAAGATTACTAACGTTACAAAACAAAATCAAACAATTAAAACGTTACGAAAATAAACCAAATGTTTCACATTTTTTGCGATTTAAACCAAACATTTACAGATGTTACGAAACCAAACCAAGCGTTTCACCTTTTTAGCAATTTAAACCAAATGTTTACAAATGTTACGAAACAAATCCAAACGTTTCACCTTTTTAGTAATTTAAGAAAAACGTTTACAAAATAAATCCAAACGTTTCACCTTTTTAGCGATATAAGCCAAACGTTTGCAAACGTTACGAAACAAATCCAAATGTTTCACCTTAATAGCGATTTAAATCAAACGTTTAACAAACGTTGTGAAACAAATCCAAATGTTTCACCTTTTTAGTGATTTAAGCCAAACGTTTACAAACATTACGAAACAAATCCAAGCGTTTCACCTTTTTAGCAATTTAAGCCAAACGTTTACGAACATTACGAAACAAATCCAAGTGTTTCAGCTTTTTAGCAATTTAAGCCAAACGCTTACAAACGTTACGAAACAAATTTAAACTTTTCACCTTGTTAGCGATATAAGCCAAACGTTAACAAACGTTACAAAACAAATCCAAACGTTGAATCTTTTTAGCGATTTAAGCCAAACGATTACAAATGTTACGAAACAAAACCAAATGTTTAAAACATTACGAAAAAAATCCAAACGTTTCACATTTTTTGCGATTTAAGCCAAACCTTTACAAATGTTACGAAACAAAACCAAGCGTTTCACCTATTTAGCAATTTAAGCCAAACATTTACAAACGTTCTGAAACAAATTCAAGCGTTTCACCTTTTTAGTAATTTAAGCGAAACCTTTACAAACGCTACGAAACAAATCCAAGCGTTTCACCTTTTTAGCAATTTAAGTCGAACGTTTACGAATGTTATGAAACAAAACCAAACACTTCACCTTTTTAGCGATTTAAGCCAAACATTTACAAACGTTAAGAAACATATCAAAAAATTTCCACATTTTAACGATTTAAGCCAAACGTTTAAAATGTTACGAAAGAAATCCAAACATTTCACCTTTTTAGACATATATGCCAAATGTTCAGAAATGTTACGAAACAAATCGAAACTTTTCACAATTTTAGCAATTGAAGAAAAACGTTTACGAACATTACAAAACAAATCCAAGCGTTTCACCTTTTAAGCGATTTAGGCAAAACGTTTACAAACGTTACGAAAAAAATCCAAGCGTTTCACCTTTTTAGTGATTTAAGCCAAACGTTTACAAACATTACGAAACAAATCCAAGCGTTTCACCTTTTTAGCAATTTAAGCCAAACGTTTACAAACTTTACGAAACGAATCCAAACGTTTCCCCTTTTTAGCGATTTATGCCAAACGTTTACAAACGTTACGAAACAAATCCAAACGTTTCACCTTTTAAGCGATTGAAGCCAAACGTTTACAAACGTTACGAAACGAATCCAAACGTTTCCCCTTTTTAGCGATTTATGCCAAACGTTTTCAAACGTTACGAAACAAATCCAAACGTTTCACCTTTTTAGCGATTGAAGCCAAACTTTTACAAATGTTGCGAAACAAATCCAAACGTTTCACATTTTTAGCAATTTTAGCCAAATGTTTACAAACGTTATGAAACAAAAACTAAGAGTTTTACCTTTTTAGAAATTTAAACCCAACGTTTACAAACGTAACGAAACAAATCCAAGCGCTTCACCTTTTTTGCAATATAAGCCAAACGTTTATTAAAGTTACAAAACAAATCTAAGCGTTTCACCTTTTTAGCAATTTAAGGCAAACGTTTACAAACGTACAAATCCAAGCGTTTCACCTTTTTAGCAATTTAAACTAAACATTTACAAACGTTACTAAACAAATCCAAGAATTTCACCTTTTTAGCGATTTAAGCCAAACGTTTACAAACGTTACGAACCAAATCTAAACATTTCAACTATTTAGCGATTTAAGCCAAACGTTTAAAAACGTTACAAAAAAATCTAAACGTTTCACCTTTTTAGTGATTTAAGCCAAACGTTTACAAAGGTTAGGAAACAAATCCAAACGTTTCACCTTTTTAGCGATTTAAGCCAAACGTTTACAAACATTACGAAACAAATCCAAACGTTTCGCCTTTTTGGCAATTTAAGCCAAACGTTTCGCCTTTTTGGCAATTTAAGCCAAACGTTTACAAACTTTATGAAACAAATCCAAACGTTTCAACTTTTTACAGATTTAAGCCTGACGTTTACAAATGTTACGAAACAAAACAAAACGTTAAAAAAGTTACGAAATAAATCCAAACTTTTCATATTTTTAGCGATTTAAGCAAAATCATTAAAAATGTTACGAAACAAAACCAAGCATTTCACCTTTTTAGCAATTTATGCCAAACGTTTACAAACGTTACGAAACAAATCCAAACGTTTCACCTTTTTAGCGATTTAAGAAAAACGTTTATAAACGTTGCGAAAGAAAACCAAACGTTTAAAAAGTTCCGAAAATAATCCAAAAATTTCATATTTTTAGCGATTTAAGTAAAACCATTAAAAAAGTTACGAAACAAAACCAAGCGTTTCACCTTTTTAGCAATTTCACTGAAACATTTACAAACGTTACATAACAAATCCAAGAGTTTCACCTTTTAGCAATTTAAGCCAAACGTTTATAAACGTTCCGAATTAAATCCAAGCGTTTCACATTTTTGGGTATTTAAGCCAAACATTTACAAACGATACGAAATAAATCCAAGCGTTTCACCTTTTTAGCAATTTAAACAAAACGTTTATAAACATTATGAAATAAATCCAAACGTTTCACCTTTTTAGTGATTTAATCCGAACGTTTACAAATGTTTCGAAACAAAACCAAACATTTTACCTTTTTAGCAATTTAAGCCAAACGTTTACAAACGTTACGAAATAAATCCAAATGTTTCACCTTTTTAAAAATATAAGCCAAACGTTTTAAACGTTACGAAACAAATACAAACGTTTCCCATTTTTACCGATTGAAGCCAAATGTTTACAAATGTTACGAAACAAATCCAAATGTTTCCTATATTTAGCAATTTAAGCCAAACATTTACAAATGTTACGAAATAAAACCAAACGTTTAAAACGTTACGAAACAAATCCAAACGTTTCTTATTTTTAGCGATTTAAGCCAAACATTTACAAACATTACGAAACAAAACCAAGTTTCCACCTTTTTAGCAATTTAAGCCAAACGTTTACAAACGTTACGAATAAAATCCAAGCGTTTCACCTTTTTAGCAATTTAAGCTAAACGCTTACAAACATAACGAAACAAATCCAAGTGTTTGACCTTTTTAGCAATTTAAGCAAAACGTTTACAAACGTTACGAAACAAAAACAAACGTTTAACCTTTTTAGCTATTTAAGCAAAACGTTTACAAACGTTACGAAAAAAATCCAAATGTTTAACCTTTTTAGCGATTTAAGCCGAACGTTTACAAAGGTTATGAAACAAATCCAAATGTTTCACTTTTTTAGCAATTTAAGCCAAAAAATTTGACATATGTTACGAAACAAATCCAAGCGTTTTACCTTTTTAGCGATTTAAGTCAAATGTTTACAAACGTTACGAAACAAAGCCAAATGTTTACGAACGTTAGGAACAAATCCAAGCGTTTCATCTTTATAGCAATTTAAACAAAACATTTACAAACGTTACGAAACAAAACCAAACGTTTTACCTTTTTAGCGATATAAGTCAAACGTTTACAAACGTTACAAAAAAAATCCAAGTGATTCACCTTTTTAGCAATTTAAGACAAACCTTTAAAAACGTAACGGAACAATATTCAAGCGTTTCACATTTTTAACAATTTCATAACGTTTATAAATGTTACGCTTAAATCGCTATAAAGGTGAAACGTTTGGTTTTGTTTCGTAACGTTGGTAAACGTTTTGCTTAAATTACTAAAAAGGTGAAACGTTTGGATTTTTTTCGTAACATTTGTAAACGTTTGGCTTAAATTGCTTAAAAGGCGAAACGTTTGGATTTGTTTCATAACATTTGTAAACGTTCGGCTTAAATTGCTAAAAAGGTTAAACACTTGGATTTGTTTCGTAATGTTTGTAAACGATCGGCCTCAATCGCTAAAAAGATGAAATGTTTGGATTTGTTTCGTAAAGTTTGTAAACGTTTGGTTTTGTTTCGTAACATTTATAAACGTTTGGATTAAATCGCTAAAAGGGTGAAACGTTTGGTTTAGTTTGGTAATGTTTGTAAACGTTTGCCTTAAACCGCTAAAAAGGTGAAACGTTTGGTTTTGTTTCGTAACGTTTGTAAACGTTTGGCTTAAATTGCTAAGAAGGTTGAAACGCTTGGATTTGTTTCGTAACGTTTGTGAATGTTTCGCTTAAATCGCTAAAAGGGTGAAACGTTTGGCTTTCTTTCGTAACGTTTGTAAATGTTTGGCTTAAATCGCTAAAATGAGAAAAATTTGGACTTATTTCGTAACCTTTGTATACGTTTGGCTTAAATCGCTAAAAAGGTGAAACGTTTGGATTTGTTTCGTAACGTTTGTAAACGTGTGGATTAAATCGCTAACAAGGTGAAACGTTTTGATTTGTTTCGTAACGTTTGTAAACGTTTGGCTTAAATTGCTAAAATGGTGAAACGTTTGATTTGTTTCGTAATGTTTGGTTTAAATCGCTAAAAAGGTGAAACGTTAGGATTTGTTTCGTAACATTTGTAAATGTTTCGCTTAAATCGCTAAAAAGGTGAAATGTTTGGATTTACCTCGTAATTTTTGTAAACATTTGGCTTAAATCGCTAAAATGGGGAAATCGCTAAAATGTTGAAAAGTTTGGATTTGTTTCGTAGCGTTTTTACACGTTTGACTTAAATCGCTGAAAAGGTGAAATATTTGGATTTGTTTCGTTACGTTTGTAAACTTTTGGCTTAAATTTCTAAAAATGTGAACCATTTTGATTTGTTTCGTAATGATTAAAACGTTTGGTTTTGTTTCGTAACGTTTATAAACGTTTGGCTTAAATCGTTAATGTCACGACCCAATTTCATGAATCGTGACCGGCGCTAGGGTATGGGTATGGTCGTACCAAAACCCGTAGCAAGCTTCGCGGAAAACAAATAAACATTTAAACCTGCAAAAAACTGCTCGGGGGCAACCGAGACTCCAACCTAAGTCTAGCAATTTATATTACAGTTCTAATATAAATAACTTAAATATCTAGAAGGTTCAACAGCATGCCTTTTATATAATAAAAATAATAATAATCTAGAGTAAACATGCCAGCAATAAATAATCGAACAGATCGACAATCCCAAAGTGTAATATCAAATGTAATATATAAACTACTTCTACTGCGGTCTAAGATTTCGAAAACAGTAACTAGTTTAAATAACATAAAAACCTCCGAAGAACCAAAAGAATCGGAGTGGACCAGCTTTCAAATCATAAACCTGGAAAATTTGGGAAAACAACGGGGTCAGATATACTGAGATGAGTTCATAATTCTATTTACATTTATTAAGTTTAAAACCCTTAAAACAAATCCTTTTATACTAAGATATATATTTGATTATGGAAAACAATATTGAAATGAAATCCCAAAGTATATAACCCAAAGTAGATGGGAACAAATCCTCATCGATTCCCAAAGTAGGCCAAACATTGGTCAGCCAGTCCCAAATCGCTAAAAAGGTGACACATTTGGATTTGTTTCGTAACCTTTGTAAACGTTTGGCTTAAATCGCTAAAAAGATGAAACGTTTGGATTTGTGTCGTAACGTTTGTAAACGTTTGGCTTAAATCGCTAAAAAGATGAAACATTTGGATTTGTCGCATAACATTTGTAAACGTTTGGCTTAAGCTAAAAAGATGAAATATTTGGATTTGTCGCATAACGTTTGTAAACGTTTGGCTTAAGCTAAAAAGATGAAACATTTGGATTTGTTCTGTAACCTTTGAAAACATTTGGCTTAAATCACAAAAAAAGGGGGAATCGTTTGGTTTTGTTTCGTAACGTGATAAAAGATTTTACAGTCAAAATCATTTATGTCAGAAACAAGTCGAAAGTCTAACGAAATATCATTTTTAACAATCCATTTTCTCGGCCAAAGCCAAATCTATTCACCAAATAATGCAGCGTTATAAAACCATTAAAGGCATAAAAATCAAAGTTTATTACTCAATGAAATGCCACATCAACATGATAAGACAAACAACATCATACCCAATTATAAATTTAGGCAAATTGCCAATCATAAAATTTCCCGAGAAATTAAAAGCAATAAAAATAATCACTTAAGTGAAAGAGCAGTTATCACATAAAAGCCTAGAATAAGATCAAATATGACGCGATTGACTCGATACCTTCCTATAGGTGTAGGCAGTGTGTTTGAAAATAAAAGATGACGTTTCAAAAGACAAGATATGTATCCTAATTCGACAGTAGTTCCTATGACACGACCTCGACTTTCATGCCAAGAACACATAACACATAGCATGCATAAAGGCCTTGGTTTGAAACCAAAGCTCTGATACCAAGTTTGTCACGACCCAATTTCATGGATCGCGACCGGCGCTAGGGTATGGGTATGGTTGTACCAAAACCCGTAGCAAGCCTCATGGATAAAATATAAATACATAAACCTGCAAAAAACCAATGCTCGGGGGAGACCGAGTCTCCAGATCTAGCAGTTTATAATTATAACAATTAAATAAGAATAATCGGAGTTAAACAATAAATTCCAAAGCAATAATAAATCAGTCGAACCAATTGACAACAAAAGCTAGAATAAATAAGACTTCTAATTTACTACTGCGGTCTAAGAATAAAATAGTTTGACAGCTTTGCTGAAAATAAAGTAGAACCTCCGAGGAATAAAGAATCGGAGATCAGCTGACTCGTTCAAAATAATAAACCTGGAAACTAAGATGAGTTCATACCACTATTTACATTTATTAAGTGGAAAATCTTTAAAACATTAAACAAATTTTATATACATATATAGTTCATTACAGATAAGTATTGAAATCCTAAACCACAATATATATAACAATATCTAATGTCGTATCTCCATAACCGATACCCGACCGTCACTCAACATATAATAACGAGTGAGTCCCAGGAGACGAATCTACCACCGGCGCCCTCACTAAGGCGAGACGTATCTCAAACCATACCTCAATACCAATGATCATTACCGGTGCGCACGCAGTCTCGATGATGCCCATCGAGTAGCCCGTTTAAATCCAGATCCATAATGATTTTTGAAAACATTTTGAAAGCTGCAAACAATTTTATATAGCAAAAATACAATTTACTTAATAAAGCGGTAAATAGTAAATATAAATTCACTGCTTGCTAATCCACGTGATAACTCCTGGCAAGCAGCTTAAACTCGGTTTGCCTCAAAAGCACGAATGGTCGACGAGTATAAACAAATATAAATAATAATTAAAAATAGACCCTAACTCTAGAGAGTACTAGACACCATGTAGGACTAGCACAAGCAACAAGTTCAGGTAAGGTTAATCAGAGTAAACACAATACTCAAACAATTGCAAAGTCAACAACAAGTCAAGCCTATTGAGTTCTCGCTTAAAAGTCTGTTTCAGAAAATATTATTTAATAATCATTAAATAATAAATCGATTAAATCTCTAAATAGTGGATCAGCCGAGTTATCGATAACTACCAAGCTAACCTCACATGTAGGGCGACCCAAGTCTAACCCTATCCAAATATTTTATTAAAAATATAAATCATCGTTTATAAATCTCAAAACAACAATTTTGATAATATAATAAGTATTAATTAAAACAGAACTCAATAGCTTTAGACAGAAGTAAACAAAATAATAATCAATTATTTAATCCAAACAAATTAAGTAAAACACTTTTAAAACTTAATTTATAATTTTACCCAAGTTATACGTTAAGCATGATATTAAAAATATACTATTTATGGTTTAAAAATATATAATTATCGTTTTTCGATTAAAATTATCAAAACACCTTAAGTAATAATCGAATTACTAATATAGAAATCAAACGATAATTGAAAGTCTGCTTCAAAATCGATATTTATTTAACAACCTTTGATTATCAAACCATTTCAATATAAAGAGGTATAAAAATATTGATTACACAAGACATGATCAACAATCAAATAATTCAGATAAAATTAATCAAATAAGTCAAATTAAATTAATCAAATGAAATTTAGAACAAAAATATAATACTGTTATTATAATTGAAAGGGATTAGATTTATTTTGAAATAATACTATTTTTCAAAGAACAAAAACAATTATACCGTGAATCAAGAAAAAGGAAGCCAATATTATTTTTTTGTCCTTTATGCAATTTGTACAAATTATGTACTAATCCAGTTAATAGGGAAAAGAATAGTTAGCCAATTTGTTGTATCATTAACCAACTAAATATAAACGACAGAGTCATAGAAATTCGTGCCATGAAAGAAATTAAGAACAAAGCAATTAAACATAGAATCAAATAATCCTAATAACGATTCTGCAATTTATTATCTACCCAAATATAAACCCAAAATAATAAGTTACCTTTAGAAGAAGAATCGATTTCAGTATTACGGAAGAAATTTTATAGTTCTATTTTTTTTCGACGTTGCTGTGTGTCTCTAGGTAAAGAATAATTAAGAATTCTTTATATGCATTTAGATAGATTAGGGTTTTATTTTTCTAAAAGTTTTTCCATTATACCTTTCTATTTTATATAATTATTTTATTTATTTTAAAGTTAACTTCTGATCATATCCGTTTATTTTATTTAATTATTATATATTTTTTTTAAAAAGTTAACTTCTAGTCATATCCTTTTATTTTATTATTATTATTATTATTATTATTATGCTCGGGCGATACTTCAAAACGATCGCCGGAAATCAAACAGAAAAATACGAGATATTACAATCTCCCCAACTTATATAAAATTCGTCCTCGAATTTAACACAAAACAACCCACGTAAAACATATCATAAATTATCTGTTGTCCGAACAAAAACACACACGTAACAAACGTGAAAATACTTAAATATGACACCCAAAGTAATTAAGGAAAGCAATAATAACAATTCTGCATAACGAACTATGTCTCTCAAGAACATTCCTCAATCAAGTAATCACCAAACCAACACAATACAACAAGTTAAGCCCTATTGAGTTCCATTTCAAAACATAGTTCGGAAATCTTTTTTAAACATTTTGTAAAACAGCTTAGAAGAAAATAAAATAGTACTTAACCGAGTCAATCAAGACTTCCAAGCTTACATCACGTGTCGGGGGACCCAAGTCTACACCGACCCAAGAAAATCATAAAATAAAACGAGGTTTAAAATCCGAAAATTCAATTTATAAAACAACATGAAGTTTAAAGAGTAGCGGAACTCAACATTACTTAACTAGTGAACAATTTTTATATATCGAACAATCTTAAAAGGTCACAAAACCTTAACTCTACCTTCCCCTTAACATAAAATAATAACACTATTTCCAAGTGAAATCAAACGAGCTAATGCAAACCCTCCCACATAAAACTCAACTAAATTACTTAGAATAAACAAAAACGAACCTCAGATTTCAATTCTGAAACAGATCCACAATAAGCGGTCACAACACATATGCGCATAAAATTCTGATTCTAACAACTTGGTGCTCCAACTATTACTCGATCAAAGCAATGTGAATAAATAATGAATTGCCACTTGAGAGTCATAGTTACTCTGTACTGGAGTGGCTTCCAAAGTTCAAAATCAAGCCCTAAGCTCAATCATAGCTCTTACAATTCCAAACTCTATCGTCTCAACTAGAAAACCGAAAATACAAGCTGATAAAATCTTGTGTTTTACAACACCTACTTCCTTCTATTTATAACAAGAGCGACATCAAAATAATCGATAACAAAACCCAATAAACTCCAGATAATATTTCGGTTCTAAAACAAACACTACAAAGAATCATACGATCAAACGATTAATACTAACTCGATAATACTATCAACTTCGCGAATCATAAACACCAAATTTCAAATTGTCATTCAAAAGAAATTGTGAACTTATCACACAATAATAGAATCTCCAGTTTAATAATAAATAGCCTCAATCATAATGATTCCTCCAATAAATTAAAATAAACAGCTCGATATAACCTAAAGTAACTAACCGTCAAACTTACATTAATCTATGTTTCACAGACTTATCATTACTCCACACAAAAGGTTCAATATTCAAACCAAACGATATCCAGACTTTCAACAATTAACCCCCAATTAACAGTATCGACCAACCAACAATGTTGTCGAACTCACCAGACGCGATCATTGATTTCTGAATCAACTAGCTCATATATCCTAACCAGATTAAAATTCTCAAAATTACTCAGAACAAATTGACTATGACCTCGTATACAACGAGAGATCACTGTTGGAAAATATTAAACATGGGTGTTAAAATGACATAATTATTTGTTATTTTAATATTTAATTTTGAGATGAACCTACTATCCGAATGTATCGGATCTTGGTGGTTTTGTATTCTCTACCGTGAGTAGATTAAAACCGTATATTATATGCTCAAAATAGTTCAAAGGGTGAATGAGAATTGATGCTCAAAAGTCACACCTTGAAAAATGAATTTGAAAAGAAAATTATCTATTCCCACATTGGTTGGGAAACTTCACTTGATGTAGTTTATATTGAATTATTCATTAGCTTAGTTACAAGCTAGTGAGCCTAAGGGCTCACAATTCAATCAACCAACTTCAAGGGACAATGGGTGTGCGCTCGATCAGTGCACGCGAATGCAACGATAAAACTAGTCTCGTACAAGTTTTATTTTGCATTTTTAATTTTATTTTTAAGTTCATTTAACACCCGTTGTTTTATTTTTTAACTTATCAATTTAAATTTTTTAACTTGCTATTTAAATTTTGTAACATGTCTTCTTTATTATACAATAAAGGAGATGCATGTTATGGAATTTTGATGGCTATATAAAGCTATCAATTCCAATGCAAAAGAAATAATCCAAAAGTTTTAATTTTCCTCTCCAAAATTTTCATTTTTTGTGATAGAGTTCGGACGATAATTCTGGTTCGTTGAGAACAACGCTTCGGTGTTGTTGTGTTTCGTTTTATCCTGGGAAACAGTTGCAATTCACATACGGTGAGAGCAAATCTGTTTTAAGAAAAGCGTGTGATACACGCGACTCGATTCGATTTAGTTACATTTTCTATATTCAATTGAATTTACTATTTTTATTTATTGTTTATATTATCAATAAATTATTATTTCTGTCTGCGTATTATTTTGCCTAACAATCTTAAAACAGATTTTTATCCACTATTTACGGTGATTTGGTAGGCGACGCTTGGTAAATGGTTTGTGTGCCGGTCATACGCGGATACATAAAATTGGCAGAATCAATTTAAAAACAGGATTCCATCTGTCTTGTTTGTTTGACTAACAAATTTGTTAAGCTGTTTTGTAGGATTTAAGTTTATATTAATTTTGGATAAAATAAAATAAAAATTATATTATGGACATAATTTTAGTATTATGGCAATTTCATAATTGGAATTTATTTTAATTAGAATAATAAAAAGAAAAATACATTTTTTGAGGTATAAATAATTTCTTGAAAATGCAGAATTGATAAAAAAAATTGCAGAATTATTTTTTACTTTTATTTTGGAGATTTAATATCTTAATTTAAAAAAGAAACATAATGGGCAGTTTAATAACATAAGTTGTAGACAATTTTATGGTTAAATTATTATTTTTTGAAATTTTTAAGCAGTTTCGAATTAAATTTCAAACTGGTTTTATAACAAATCTTGTACATTTTAGAATAGTTCCAAAAACTGTTGATTGCATTTTCATTGGATATGCACATAATAGTACTGCTTATCGATTTCTTGTGTATGAATCTAAAAACCCTGATATTCACAAGAACACGATTATGGAATCTAGAAATGCATCGTTCTTTGAACATATATTTCCTAGCAAATCCATAGAGGAAAGACCGAGTACATCCATACGTACTTATGAGTCAATGGATGAGGGCGAAAATGACCAGGGTGAATATAACAAAGAAAATGAATTTGAGGATGAACCTAGACGTAGTAAACGTGTAAGAATAGAAAAATCTTTTGGTCCAGATTTTCTAACCTATTTGCTAGAAGGTGAACCTCAAAACTTCAAGGAAGCCGTGAATTCTTCTGAAGGTCCTTTGTGGAAAGAGGCCATTAAGGATGTAAACCATTAGGTTCCAAATGGATTTTCAAACGAAAATTGAAAGCATATGGAACAATTGATAAGTATAAGGCCAGACTTGTGATTAAAGGTTATAGACAACATGAAGGCCTTGATTACTTTGATACGTATTCTCCCGTGACGAGATGTAAACCATTAGGTTCCAAATGGATTTTTAAACGAAAATTGAAAGCATATGGAACAATTGATAAGTATAAGGCCAGACTTGTGATTAAAGGTTATAGACAACGTGAAGGCCTTGATTACTTTGATACGTATTCTCCTGTGACGAGAATAACTTCCATAAGGATGATACTTGCTATTTCTGCACTGCGGAAATTAGAAGTACATCAAATGGATGTGAAAACGGCTTTTCTTTATGGAGATTTAGAAGAAGAAATCTACATGGAACACCCTGAGCGTTTTTCTGCTTCAGGGCAGGAGAAGAAAGTCTGTAAATTGGTGAAATCATTGTACGGTCTGAAACAAGCACCAAAACAATGGCATGAAAAATTTGATAATGTCATGCTAACCAATGGTTTCAAAATAAATGAGTGTGATAAATGTGTATATCTTAAAGACACGGAAAATGGCTATGTCATTTTATGTCTTTATGTTGATGACATGCTCATTGTTGGTAGTGATGAAAAAATGGTAAAATCTACTAAGGATATGTTAAGATCAAGATTTGACATGAAAGATTTGGGACTAGCTGATGTGATATTGGGAATCAAAATCACAAGAATATCAGAAGGTCTCATATTAAGTCAGTCACATTATGTTGACAAAATTCTTGAAAAATTTAACAAACATGATTCTAGCATTGCTAGTACACGTTTGATATGAATTTACATCTAAGAAAGAATAGAGGTGAAAGTATCTCTCAGGTAGAGTACTCAAGAATAATAGGAAGTCTGATGTACTTAATGAGTTGTACTAGACCAGACATTGCCTATACAGTTAGTAAACTGAGTAGGTATACGAGTAATCCAGGTATTGATCATTGGAAAGCAATTACCAGAATACTAAGGTATTTACAGAACACTCGTGAATTTGGGCTGCATTGCACCAGATATCCAGCAGTACTTGAAGGATATAGTGATGCAAATTGGATATCTGATATAAAAGACTCCAAGTCTACTAGTGGATATGTGTTCACACTAGCAGGGGCAGCAGTGTCCTGGAAATCCTCAAAACAAACTGTAATTGCCAGATCCACTATGGAATCTGAGTTTATTGCGTTGGATAAATCTGGAGAGGAAGCCGAATGGCTCCGTCAGTTCTTAGAGGATATTCCGAGGTGGCCGAAGCCAGTGCCAGCAATATGTATACATTGCGATAGCCAATCAGCTATTGGTCGGGCAGAAAACTTTATGTATAATGGTAAGTCTCGACATATATGACGCCGACATAATACCATTAGACAGCTACTCTCAACTGGAATTATTACTATTGACTATGTAAAGTCAAAGGATAATATTGCGGATCCACTAACCAAAGGGTTAAATCGAGAGTTAGTTGATAAATCGTCGAAGGGAATGGGATTAAAGCCTATAGTAAAACGGATTAATACAATGGAAACCCAACCTAGTTGACTGGAGATCCCAAGATCTAGGTTCAAAGGGACAACGTAATTTGTAAAGACCCAACACGATCACTGTGGGGGTTACCCCAACCTATTCCTATGATGCAAAACAGTGAAACCCGTAGGGAAAGGATAAGCTATTAGCTTTTAATTATTCTTGTATCGAATTTATTGGGATTCAAATGAGTAGAGTAATGCGGGTTACTCATATGAATACTCAAATAAGAAATCGCCTATGTGAGAGAGAAGTGGGGCTGCTTTAGAGAAGAATTGTTAAAGGCTCAATTCTTCAGAAACTCTTGCAGAACCAGGCAGATGATTCATGGCCAAAATGAACATAACCATGAGAACCGAATTATGTTAGGAAGGATATTGTGTGAGATATATTGTCGTTTACACAAACGGTTAAAATAGTTCGAGGATAATGAAATCTACTATTCCGCCAGTAAGCTAAGTATATTCTCTCGAGGGAAGGTTCAAAGGATAACACCTACCTATCCTATGCTATATCCGACCGTTGAACTCTATCATTTTCTTGTCAGTTTTCTAATTCATCAATTTCATTCATGTGGGGGATTGTTGGAAAATATTAAACATGGGTGTTAAAATGACATAATTATTTGTTATTTTAATATTTAATTTTGAGATGAACCTACTATCCGGAAGTATCAGATCTTGGTGGTTTTGTATTCTCTACCGTGAGTAGATTAAAACCGTATATTATATGCTCAAAATAGTTCAAAGGGTGAATGAGAATTGATGCTCAAAAGTCAGACCTTGAAAAATGAATTTGAAAAGGAAATTATCTATTCCCACATTGGTTGGGAAACTTCACTTGATGTAGTTTATATTGAATTATTCATTAGCTTAGTTACAAGCTAGTGAGCCTAAGGGCTCACAATTCAATCAACCAACTTCAAGGGACAATGGGTGTGCGCTCGATTAGTGCACGCGAATGCAACGATAAAACTAGTCTCGTGCAAGTTTTATTTTGCATTTTTAATTTTCTTTTTAAATTCATTTAACACCCGTTGTTTTATTTTTTAACTTATCGATTTAAGTTTTGTAACTTGCTATTTAAAACTTGCTATTTAAAATTTGTAACATGTCTTCTTTATTATACAATAAAGGAGATGCATGTTATGGAATTTTGATGGCTATATAAAGCTATCAATTCCAATGCAAAAAAAATAATCCAAAAGTTTTAATTTTCCTCTCCAAAATTTTCATTCTTTGTGATAGAGTTCGGACGATAATTCATGTTCGTTGAGAACAACGCTTCGGTGTTTTTGTGTTTCGTTTTATCCTGAGAAACAGTTGCAATTCACATACGGTGAGGGCAAATCTGTTTTAAGGAAAGCGTGTGATACACGCGACTCGATTCGATTTAGTTACATTTTCTATTTTTAATTGAATTTAATATTTTTATTTATTGTTTATATTATCAATAAATTATTATTTCTGTTTGCGTATTATTTTACCTAACAATCACTTCGACCAATTCACCCCGATCAGATTGTTAGTTATGCTCAAAATATTCTATTTTCAAAATTTTCCACTTCTCTTTAAAAGACTCTACGTCTTATACCTCCTTTTGTATTCAAAATCGAAATGCCTTACTGTTGAAAACTATCGATTTTGTAAACCCTAGAAAATTTTAGATCAGTTGCATTTTAAGTCTGCAAATTTTCTTTACTTTTAAATACGTTTGCAAATTTATTAAACCGTTCAACTGAAAATTCATGTTATTTTTTAAAAACCCACTTTTTAAAATAAATTTATATCTTTCTCGTAAATAATCAACCATGGAAAAATTTTCCATACCTAAAATACACATTGATGTTTCAACCATCTACAACTTCAATCGCTTTTAAATTTACTTTCAATAAAAACACGATTCGGAGAAATCGTTCAACCGAAAAATTTATAATTCCTTTTGAATCAAATTTTCCAAAATTTCTTTCTTTACTCAGAAGGGTAAAATTTGCAACACAAATCTCTTTGTTGATAAAAAATACCTTTATTTCAATATACAAAAAACACTTGGACAAAATCAACTCTGAAAAGATAATGTTTCGTTTAAACACACATGAGCATAACCAATATCCTTAATCCACAAATCCTTAAATCACAAATCGGAAATTATCACTAAAACTTCCTAATTTGAGTCTAGCCATACACCGTACTTGGCACAACGATAACTCGAGCGCAATCTCAAATATCATTCCTACTTATAACCACAAGATTCTGATACTACAGAACATTCACTCTCAACGTAAACGTTCAATATCCATCTCCATCATCATATATTATCTGTCTAGCCATCTTTCGGTAACAGTTTCAAAATCATTTGAAATCCGACAACTTTATAAATACGTTTATCACAATATGTCTCGCGAGCTCGTTTCAAAACATGTTTCTCAAAACACTTTATCGACAAAAATCAATTTTACATAATTGTGCGCCAGGCTGATGACATCTCTCATCTCCAAAGAGTTGCATCCAACCCTAATTATTTCTATGCACATGATGCATGTACTATTACGCATGTATGAATTATTGATTTATCTTTTATTTAGTGAACATACTTAGTGCTCAATGCAATCCTAAGCGTGACATTTAAAATGCATGTTCATGATATGTCTGGGCACAATTACGTGTTGAAAATATTTCAAATATTATAACAAACCAACCTTTGAAATCAACTTCTCAAAAATATTTGCTACACGTTACACTCTGTGAGATGTGCACTCGATAACCTCAAAATATTTCTCAAACTCCATACTTATAATCTAAAACCATTAGATTATAACAACTCAAACTGATATCTTTATTAAGACACTTCCGTATAAAAGTATCCAACTAACTTCAACCAACTGAAACTTATACCTAAAAGAAGCAACACACCGTACCCGAGCCTACAAAATTTACCGCCATATCCCGCATCACATCATCATACTGATACATCGGTCTATATTCTTGAGTCAAAGTTCCCAATATTTTTTTCTAGGATAATCAGAAAATATTAAACGTTCCAAGGGATTACCTCCCCCATCTTTCTCGATATAGAAAACCAAAAGTTCTGATCCACGAAACAAAACTGCAAACCTTGAGTAACCCAAAACCGAACTAGCGCAAACAGGGTCTAAACAAAGGTTTGACTCTGTAATACCCCGTATTCTTATAAGCCACTTGTACTAATTTTATTAGCCGGGAATACGTAAATTAAATTTAATCGTAAATTTAATTTATAAGTATCCCTAAAAGTATATCATAATAATAGAAGTTTAAAATTTAAATCGGGGATTTAAATTTTAATAAAGGAATATGACTGAACTAATAGAATAGAAAATACGATTGAAGTCGTAAGATAAAAATATATTGATAATTAATATATCAATATACCACTCTAATTGGAGAGTGTAATGTTTCGGACAAAAACCCAAAATTAAAATGTCGAAACTCAAAAGTCTCGACGAGTTATTAACGAATATAAATTAATATATATATATATATATTAAAAGAATTAAAAAAATGATAAGAAGAAGTAGAGAGGCGGTCTGATGTGGGCAGCAAGAAATGAAAAAGGGCAATTTTAATCCCTAAACTTTTACTTCAATTAGTTTTTAATTATTAACTAATTAAGTATTATTCGTTAGTCCAAATTGAAATAAAATAAATTATAAGTCCCGAGCGAATAATTTTTGTGTCATTATTCGCGAAATAATTTGACAAAACTACCGTCAAAGTTTCATGAAATTTGGACGTAGTAATTTTAATTAAGCGGGACCAATTTGAACCTAATAAATCTTCTAGGATTTAATAAAAATAAAATATAAGTCGGATGAGAATATATTTTTATTCTTTTTATATTTTATTAGATTTTTGGGTAAAGTTTTTGAAATTTGGAAGTCGTTTCCGTTTAGACTACGGACGACTAGTTTAAAAGTTGGTTTAAAGTGCATGATTGAGCTAGTGTTTAAACGCACTTTAGCCAAACTATTCATATGTTAAGTCATGAAGTAAAATGGTAATACATACCATTTCATTCATTTCAAACTCAACAAAAGGAGCTGTTTGTGCTGTCAGAGTGCGTGAGTTAGGGTTTTGGGCGATTCCGATCCGTTTCATCCGTTTCTCGATTCTAACTCCGTTTTTTAGACAATTATTCAAGTAATCGAGGTATTAATCCCGTATTAAACGTTTATTTTGATATATTTTGATATATTTCGAATATATATTCGTTTATTAACGGTTACCGTATCGAATCGAACGTATACGTATTGTTTTTACGTTTCGAATGTCAATTTGGATAGATTAGATTTTGTATACGTGTTAGTAGCGGAAAAACGAGGTTAAAAGCACGTCGGAATGGCCCTGGGATCAATATTCCCCGGGGCTGGCCTGCTGTGAGCCCGCACAGTAGAGGCTGTGCGAACGCACAGCACTAGCTGCGCGAACGCACAACCAGTCACGTGCGGACGCACAGTGACTTAACGGGACGTGTGCATGGGGAATTTTTCGGACTTTTTCGTCAGACTTTCAAGGGGCGATTCCGAGATATTTTCGCCTAGTAACTCGACGTGTTGTCTGACCGAATCTAAAATATTTTAAATAAATATTTTTAAACCTAAGCCAAAGACTTTTAAAATGAGATTTTAAAAGTAAAGTTAAACGATTAAAAAGGAATTTTAAAAGAGTTAAAGTCGACGTTTAACCGGTTTAAAAGATTTAGCAAATGATGTTGCTAAATAATTAGTATATGATTGTGAATTGCTTTGGCAATAAAGTCTATACTATTAAATGATTTTATTTAGGTATAGCTATACCTAAAAGGACTTCTAGAGCGAAGTCTAAACGTTTTCTCGAGGTGAAAACGATTTATATGATTTTTAAAAATAAAGAGACCATAAGTATTATGTGTTATGTGAATTGTATGATTTGTCTGGACCAAGGTTTCAGGACCTAGATGTTTATACCAGAAATAAATATTGATGCTTGGCTTGTGTGTTTTGTATGTTTGATTCGACTAGCTGTCTAGCAGTCAGACCAGGACTCAGGGGAGTCTGTCACACCTACGACGGTGCTAAGTAGTAACTTAGCAGTACTGTGAGTTTACGTGTTTACTTTTGAATATCAGTATTCAATTATTTTAAATCCATAAATCGCAGTAGTATAACTTAGCCAAGAAAGGTCCATTGGAACGAGCTACCTATTGGGCAGCAATAGGGTTGTGTGATCACCGACACTGATTCTAGATGTACTTCTGTCGAGGTATAGAGGTATGTCTGCCGTGTTAAGTCATTGGGAAAGTAAATGCCCTGACTTCACGGGTAAACCCTAAGACGACAATAATACAGTTACGGTCGCAGGTCAAACCGCGATGGCAGTTTCATGATTACGGTCCAGGTACCAGAGATACAGAATTGGACGGCAGTGACTCAGGTCACGCTCTTTATTCTGTTGTCTATAAGCTCGTGAGATGAGTGTGTCTATTAGGACAGTTTTGGACTAGGATTTCACATGGATCGACGTATTGGTAATATTTTATATATATAAATGTTTTATATATATGACGTGATTTCGGTATTTACTTGTAAACTGTTTACTCACTCAGAAATATTTATATTTCTGACCCCGTTATTGCTTCCCATTTTTTAGGAAACGAGCTTTGAGGTCAGTCGAGCTTCCACATCCCTTGTTCAGGAAAGTTCTTCTCTGGTAATGTACATAGGATTTTGTATTCTTAGTATGCTGCAATAGTATTTGTGTAATGTGCCAGCAGCCGTGCCACTAGTCCTTTGTTTGATACTCTGATAGGATCTAATGCATGTGTATACCTTCTGGGTGGCTGCTTAGTGGCATATTGTCTCTAGTTACCGATCAGTCTCGTGTGTTTTTGTAAGGGTCAAAAACAGTATGTTTAATATACGCCGGCTATGTGTAACCGGTCCGCTGTGTATTTTTATATGTTTAATACCACCGTTACGAGACGCAGAGATGTCCGCATTATTTTATTAAACATATTAACAGTGGCGTGTGGCGTGTGGCTGGGAACAGGGCTGCCTGTGTGTTAATGCAAGCGAGACTTAAGTCCCTGGTTTCCATTGCAACCATGCCAGGTTTTCAGAAGGAAGTGAGGGTTGAGATAACGAGGTAATCCAACTAGGAAGTGAGGCTTATATGTATAATTTCAGAAATGTATTTGCGTTAAACAGGAAATGTTTTAACGGTGTTTTTTGAAAACGGATCGTACGCGAGGTACGTTCCAGTAACAATATTTGCGAAAAATTTCTAGAGGTTCTAGGCTTGCTACGGGTTTCAGAACAACCATTCCCATTCCCTAGCGCCGGTCGTGACTTGGATTAGGGTGGAATTCAGGTCGTGACAAAAGGTGGTATCAGAGCAACGTTTTGAGTACTTGACCATCCGAAGTACTGTTGCTGATACTGCTAAGTAAGTTGTGTTAGAAATTGTGGGGATTCCTAGTAGACTATTGCATCAACATAGGATTCGATTCATGTCTTGATCAGTTTTCAGTTTTTGAAAACATTCAGCTATAAGTAGCAATCTGTATACCTGTGTAGTGTATATGTTGATGTTTGATCAGGAACATATAAATGTTCTTGTGTTTGAAACGCGACGCTGACAAGGGAACATGTGAGATGTTCTTGTGTTTGAGACGCACTATTAGAGTAGTACGCAATGGTCAGATCAATTGACCTGAATTCAAAGGAATTGATTCTGTTCGAATACAGAACGAGGCAAAGATTACAGAAGAATCGTTTGTTCGAGAAATAGTTAGATTTTCTTTGAACTATATGTGTGATTGCTATGTGCATTGTTTTTTTTTATGTGTTTATAAGGTGTTGTGTGTTAACGTGTTTTTCTATAACTGAGATAACGGCAACTCGCGTTATGGCTACATGTGTTTCAACATGTGTGGGCCTAGTCGAGCTCAACTACATGTTGCGCCTGATCCACATTGTTGCCCGATCAGCCAGTTGTGCCTAGAGGTTGAAGATTTTGCTTTAGTTGATGAGATGGATACAGACGATGATGCTGTCGAATTAGAGGATCTGGAGAGATCAATGGGAGACATAGATGTTATTGATGACAGTTATGATTTAGTGTCTGAATCTACTGTTACATCAGCCTATATAAGGTTTAGGCTGGGGGAGGATTTAGAAAAGATAAAACATCTAAGGATAGTTCAACAAAGAATGAGTCATTCCCCAAGTCAAAGGTGGAAGAATGTGTATGCTAATGAGGAGCAAGAGGAACAAAGTTTGAATAGTGTGAGACGCTATGTGAGAATGTTCACGAGGAAGGTAAAGGAAAACTTATACGTCGATGCGGACGAGGAAAAGGTCCGATGATTCGAGAGGCAATACGGCCTCGACAATCATCCTCAGGTATCATTTAATTATGTGTCATACGTTTAAGTTAAGTACATTTATATGTTTTACTATGAGATACTAAAACTAGAAAACATAAAGTACAGATAGAGAATATCCTTAAACAAGAATACACATACAAATGAACAATAACTGTTAATAAACATCCTGACGATGAATAATAACATAAAACATAAATGATAAATAAAGAACAACAAATCCTAATGTGAGGATTAGGAAAACCTTGAAATGACACAGAGAAGTAATTTGAAAAGAAACTTGTTAAAGTTTTGTTTTACAGTTTGAACGTATAATTGTGCTCAGATACATCAAAGGTGCATGTTGCGAAAATCATTATAGAAGAAGCATACCTGGATTTTATATATATTACACATATATGCATAAAATGATTTTGATTAGGGCATGCATCATATATATAGATATATCAGTATATCAATGAAAAGTGAATTGAAATAGGAACTCTTTGGGGACGAGAGATGTCATCACCCTGAACCACAATTGTATGAAAAAGGTTTTGAACCGTGAATTGGAAAATTAACAATTTGTTTGAAAAGTGAGATTTAAAAAGGCCTTCAAGCATGACAAATTATAAATGTCTCAAATGAGATAAATTATATTTGTCTACCAAATTGATTTGAAATTGCTGAGCGTCAGTGTACGCGAGATAAAACTGTATTTGTACGAACGAAAACTCTGTGATAGGGACAAGGTAGATGGGAAAATAGGATAGAGAATAACGGTTTTTATTATAAAGAATAAATAATAAAGACCTAAATTCTAATGTTTCATACTGAGACATTAGAGATTAATGAAAGTATGGGAAGAGTAGAGAGAGTGAAAATCTATATTCTTACTCGGGAATTGACTATTAGAAGTCTAATGATGGACTTTTGTGATGAATAAAAGTTCAAGAGTAGACAATAGAAATTGTCACGATTAAGATAAGAGAGTAGGATCTAATTAAACATGACTCGGTTTATTTGACTTCAAGTAGCCATAAGTGAACAAAGTCATATGCACGTGTCTAATTAAATGGATTGGAGATTAGTCTTACAGACATAGCATATGTCAGTAATGGACATATCTCTTGAATCCACACAAGTGGTTAGATAAACCAAAACTCATAAGTCCGAGAAGAGTAAACCTCAGCACTTAAACAATAAACAACTACGAAACATCTAAAAGAAAGATGATAAAGGAAATATGAGTATTATCAGAACCAAGTAGGTACATTACTAGTTCTGACATGAATAAGGAGGACCAATGAATATCTTAATGACTAATGGAGTTGTTAAGTCGTATTAACAGAATTTCATTAATGAAAAATGATTATTAAATCATAAAACAAATAAACAATATACTCAAAACAGTATATCAAACCTTGAACCAACATTATATGAAAATGTTACCAAGGTGTAATGGAGATAGTGAATTGGACGAGTGAGTTTCAGATGTAATCTGGAAACTAGTAGGGCGTAGTAAAACCCTAACAACTTATGATCGAACCGTTAGATTGGTTTGATATTGGGATATGATGGTCTCATGACGGTTATCTAAGTTTTAGCCGTTACAATCGTCGAATGGAGAGTTACACGATGCTCGATGATGAAGATATGGTTTCAGAACTTGCATGACTTTTTGGCAGTAAGGCAAAAGTGCAAGTGACAATGATAAGAAGTGCAAACTTTAATTAACTTGGAATTATCAACATAAGCTCCATATATGAATATAAATGAATTTGAAAACTGTATTGAGACAATAGTTCAAAAGATGGAAATTCAAAGAACCGAGCCTTATGACTGTTAGGTCTAGGCTGGATGGTAACAGAATGTATATGTATTTTGAATGTCGGGTCAAAAATACGTAAAGTATGGCCGACTAAAAGTGGAAAAAAAATGTTTAATGAACATTTTGTTTTCAAAGTGAAACGTTTGAAAACGGAGCTAGAGTTGACAGTCAGTTAATTAAATACGATAGTAACAGCTATAGTACAATTATGATAACTATTAGCTGTGAACAAGGAGAATACGTGTATGAGAAGGAGGTTAAGAATTATAATTAACCTTAGAAATATTGAAAGCTAGTGGTGGAAATATAGTTTTGCGGTGATTGTGGAGTAAGTGAGAAGGTGTTCTACAGTGCGATAATTAGGTTATAACTTACACCTACACTTAGATGACCACATCATTAGTGTGAGAGGAACCCAGTAACTCAATCTGTAACAGGAAGTTACTATAGATTGATGAGGAAATAAAAGACATTCTATACAAGATATAGAATCATGAGAGAAGTATATAATGAGTTGTCTGTTTGTGGAACAAGAGTTCAGACAGATGAAGAGGGTAAGGTTAGAGATTAAAAATACTTAATCAACATTACCATAAACGACTAAAAGATGTGAAACAAATTTATAATAAGATTAAAAATCTTAATTATAAAAGGTACAATAAAATGTACAACCAATAATAAACAGTGAACTAGCGAGTTCAAAGACTACAAGAGAAAGCGAATTCGAAGATGATATCCTTACACTTGATAATAAGTTGATATCCCATAAGTGAATTCAAAGTTTGTACTGTCTATAATGAAGTAGAATGAAAGGGAAAAGTAATAAGATGTATTAAGAATACGAGTTTGGCTAGTAGCTAACTTCAAGGACAATGTCGGAAACTGAAAAGAGGTCTGATTAAGGTCGACTCTTCATGAAAGTTGTAGATTCGATTTCAAAATATAGGAATATGAAATAATACTTGGAAAAGACTGGTTTAAATGCTTGGTTCATTGGCTTTGACAATAGCCATGACATCAGTTTTGCAGTCTTTCAAAGTTAGCTCGAAGAGGCAACTTTGAGGTCAATTTCCGAGACCTTCGAGAAAGAATCTTAACTCGAAGTCTAAACGGAAGTTGTACAATGAATTGCCGACTATAAGAATACCAAATTTATTTGGTAAACAGATGCTTTGAGATAATCGATCCGAGTAGCCGAAGTAGGCTCGAAAAGAAGTAACATAAGGGAATAATTCGAGGTTAATGAGTACCAAGACTTCTGGTAACAGAAGTCAAGGTTATAGGTTGAAAACCTATAAGTGAATGTACAATGAGATGAGATGTAAAACGATTGAGAGATGTGAGCTGCAGTCAGAAGAGAACTGCAAGATGCTAATATAAACATCCGTATACTAGTAAAATAAAAGTATACGGTTTATTAGAACAAGTAAATATGAGATGAAAAGTTAATATATAAAAGATAGTGAATAGCAGTTGTGCGATAGATGACAGCAGTAATATTTATGCTATAAGAAGCATAGAACAAGGAATATAAAGAATATTATTGGCTCTATAAATAAAAGAAAAAGTGTATGTAAATTCGAGGATGAATCTATATAAGGGGGAGAGAATGTAATACCCTGTATTCTTATAAGCCACGTGTACGGATTTTATTAGCCGAGAATACGTAAATTAAATTTAATCGTAAATTTAATTTATAAGTATCCCTAAAAGTATATCATAATAATAGAAGTTTAAAATTTAAATCGGAGATTTAAATTTTAATAAAGGAATATGACGGGACTAATAGAATAGAAAATACGACTGGAGTTGTAAGATAAAAATATATTGATAATTAATCTATCAATATACCACCCTAATTGGAGAGTGTAATGTTTCGGACAAAAACCCAAAATTAAAATGTCGAAACTCATAAGTCTCGACGAGTTATTAACGAATATAAGTTAATATATATATAAAAAGAATTAAAAAAATGATAAGAAGAAGTAGAGAGGCGGTCTGATGTGGGCTGCAAGAAATGAAAAAGGGCAATTTTAATCCCTAAACTTTTACTTCAATTAGTTTTCAATTATTAACTAATTAAATATTATTCGTTAGTACAAATTGAAATAAAATAATTTATAAGTCCTGAGCGAATAATTTTTGTGTCATTATTCGCGAAATAATTTGACGAAGCTACCGTCAAAGTTTCATGAAATTTGGACGTAGTAATTTTAATCAAGCGGGACCGATTTGAACCTAATAAATCTTCTAGGATTTAATAAAAATAAAATATAAGTCGGATGAGAATATATTTTTATTCTTTTTATATTTTATTAGATTTTTTGGTAAATTTTTACGAAATTTGGAAGTCGTTTATGTTTGGATTACGGACAACTAGTTTAGAAGTTAATTTAAAGTGCATGATTGAGCTAGTGCTTAAACGCACTTTAGCCAAACCTATTTATATGTTAAGTCATCAAGTAAAATGGTAACAGATACCATTTTATTCATTTCAAACTCGACAAAGGAGCTGCTTGTGCTATGAGCTAGGGTTTTGGGCGATTCCGATCCGTTTCGTCCGTTTCTCGATTATAACTCCGTTTCTTTGACGATTACTCAAGTAACCAAGGTATTAATCCCGTATTAAAAATTTATTTTGATATATTTTGAATATATATTCGTTTATAAACGGTTACCGTATCGAATCGAACGTGGTACGTATTGTTTTTACCTTTCGAATGTGAATTTGGATAGATTGGATTTTGTATACGTGTTAGGGGCGGAAAAACGAGGTTAAAAGCACGTCGGAATGGCCCGGGGATCGATTTTCCCAGGGGCTGGCCTGCTGTGCGAGTGCGGGCGCACAGCCAGTCACGTGCGGACGCACAGTGACTTAGCGGGACGTGTGCGTGGGGACATTTTCGGACTTTTTCGTTGGACTTTCGAGGGGCGATTCTGAGATATTTTCGCCTAGTAACTTGACGTGTTGTCTGACCGAACCTAAAATATTTTAAATAAATATTTTTAAACCTAAGCCAAAGACTCTTAAAATGAGATTTTAAAAGTAAATTTAAACGTTTAAAAAGGACTTTAAAAGAGTTAAAGTCGACGTTGAACCGGTTTAAAAGATTTAGCAAATGATGTTGCTAAATAATTAGTATATGACTGTGAATATCTTTGGCAATAAAGTTTATATTATTAAATAATTTTAATTAGCTATAGCTATACCTAAAAGGACTTCTAGAGCGAAGTCTAAACGTTTTCTCGAGGTGAAAATGATTTGTATGATTTTTAAAAATAAAGAGACCATAAGTGTTATGTGTTATGTGAATTGTATGATTTGTCTGGACTCAGGTATTAGGACCTAGATGTTTATACCAGAAATAAATATTGATGCTTGGCTTGTGTGTTTTGTATGTTTGATTCGACTAGCTGTCCAGCAGTCAGACCAGGACTCAGGGGAGTATGTCACACCTACGACGGTGCTAAGTAGTAATTTAGCAGTACTGTGAGTTTACGTGTTTACTTTTGAATATCAGTATTCAATTATTTTAAATCCATAAATCGCAGTAGCATAACTTAGCCAAGAAAGGTCCATTGGAACGAGCTACCTATTGGGCAGCAATAGGGTTGTGTGATCACCGACACTAATTCTAGATGTACTTCTGTCGAGGTATAGAGGTATGTCTGTCGTGTTAAGTCATTGGGAAAGTAAATGCCCTAACTTCACGGGTAAACCCTAAGACGACAATAATACAGTTACGGTCGCAGGTCAAACCGCGATGGAAGTTTTGTGATTACGGTCCAGGTACCAGAGATATAGAATTGGACGGTAGTGACTCAGGTCACGCTCTTTATTCTGTTGTCTATAAGCTCGTGAGATGAGTGTGTCTATTAGGACAGTTTTGGACTAGGATTTCACATGAATTGACGTATTGTTAATTTTTTTATATATATAAATATTTTATATATATGATGCGATTTTGGTATTTACTTGTAAACTGTTTACTCACTCAGAAATATTTATATTTCTGACCCCGTTGTTATTTCCCATTTTTCAGGAAACGAGTTTTGAGGTCAGTCGAGCTTCCACATCCCTTGTTCAGAAAAGCTCTTCTTTGGTAAAGTACATAGGATTTTGTATTCTTAGTATGCTGTAATAGTATTGGTGTAATGTGCCAGTAGCCGTGCCACTAGTCCTTTGTTTGATACTCTAATAGGATCTAATACATGTGTATACCTTCTGAGTGGCTGCTTAGTGGCATATTGTCTCTAGTTACCGAGTCGGCCTCGTGTGTTTATGTGAGGGTCAAAAACATTATGTTTAATATACGTCGGCTATGTGTAACTGGTCCGCTGTGTATTTTTATATGTTTAATACCACCGTTACGAGATGCAGAGATGTCCGCATTATTTTTTTAAACATATTAACAGTGGCGTGTGGCTGAGAACAGGGCTGCCTATGTGTTAAGTCAAGCGAGAGTTAAGTCCCTGGTTTCCATTGCAACCACGCCAGGTTTTCAGAAGGAAGTGAGGGTTGAGATAACGAGGTTATCCAACTAGTACTTCTGAAAACCAAATTTCGCTTATATGTATAATTTCAGAAATGTATTTGCGTTTAATGGGAAATGTTTTAACGGTGTTTTCTGAAAATGGATCGTACGCGAGGTACGTACCAATAACAATATTTGTGAAAAATTTCTAAAGGTTCTAGGCTTGCTACGGGTTTAGGAACAACTATTTCCATTCCCTAGCGCCGGTCGTGACATGGATTAGGGTGGAATTTGGGTCGTGACAGACTCATAAACAAATCAAACATCAAGGTAAGCCAAAAATAACGCATGCAGTTAATTTACCCCATGTGCTACTCCGCACGAAGGGGCACAACAAAACAATCAACGTATTCCAACCAAACTTGCGAAATGCATAACACAAATTAAAACCAAATAATATTATGATTTCCACAACCATAAACCACCTAAGTATTTCCATTAAGTACAATTAACCCAAACATACTTAAAAGATAAAATCAGGACATGCTACAATAAATCTTTGATTTTTCATAACAAAATAAACACGTAATAAATCATCTTTCAAGAGTACACTTCAAAATTTGTTTTAAAATTTTAAGTCAAAACAATAAATTTCGGGTTCGTGTCGAGCCCTTACAGTTTTAATAGTTAGTTTCTGGAAAACCTCTTTTATAAAAAAAACATGGTAAAATTCCACAAATGCCTCAATTTATAAACCATATGGTTAGCCGAGTAACTACTATTTCCAAGCTCAACTCCAAATTTGGGTGACCCCAGTCGAACCCGCAATAACCATTTATAAAACGTATACAACACATTTTCAAATCCAGAAAAACGCAATTTAAACAAAACCTCAATCTTTTCAACTAGGGAACTCGACAACACCAATGTAGCAACATCAAGTCATCACCCAAGTGAGACATCAGTAAAATTTAAATAACCTTTTCAAAACACATACTTCGGCAAAAATAGTAACCAAGCAATTAAGACCAACAACACAAAAGTGTCGACAAACCACCAAACAGTAAAATTGCAAAAGTATTTTAAATCTTTAAAATGGTATCACCTTACACAATAATTTTATTTCAAAAAAAACTCTTTTGAAATCATTAATCAAAAGTAAGTTATGAAATACGAGAAAAATTATTTTAGTGGCACCGTAATGAAAATCACCTTTTAGGGTATCATGCTCAGACTACCCATCCGACTTTTATGTCAAAAACACCAGTTAGACCAAAAACAATTTTTCTTAAAGAATTACAAAACCAATATGTGGTCAGCAACATAAAGACACAAAACGTGATAAAAAATTTTACAGTCAAAATCATTTATGTCAGAAACAAGGCCAAAGTCTAACGAAATATCATTTTTAATAATCCATGTTCTCGGCCAAAGCCAAATCTATTCACCAAATAACCCAGCGTTATAAAACCATTAAAGGCATAAAAATCAAAGTTTATTACTCAATGAAATGCCACATCAACATGATAAGACAAACAACATCATACCCAAGTATGAATTTAGGCAAATTGCCAATGATAATATTTCCCGAGAAATTAAAAGTAATAAAAAGAATCACTTAAGTGAAATAACAGTTATCACATAAAAGCTTAGCATAAGATCAAATATGACACTATTGACTCGACACCATCCTATAGGTGTAGGCAGAGAGTTTGAAAACAAAAGATGACGTTTAAAAAGACAAGACACGAATTCTAATTCCGCAGTAGTTCCTATGACACGACATCGACTTATCATGCCAAGAACACATAACACATAACATGCATAAAGGCCTTGGTTTGAAACCAAAACTCTGATACCAAGTTTGTAACGACCCAATTTCATGGATCGCGACCAGCGCTAGGGTATGGGTATGGTTGTACCAATACCCGTAGCAAGTCTCATGCATAACATATAAATAAATAAACCTGCAAAAAACCAATGCTCGGGGGCAACCGAGTCTCCAACCTTAATCTAGCAGTTTATAATTATAACAATTAATTAAGAATAACCAGAGTTAAACAATAAATGCCAAAGAAATAATAAATCAGTCGAACCAATTGACAACAAAATCTAGAATAAATAAGACTTCTAATTTACTACTGCGGTCTAAAAATAAAATAGTTTGACAGCTTTGTTGTCACGACCCAAATCCGAGGTTCGCAACCGGCGCTAGGGAATGGGAGTGGTTGCTCGAAACTCGTAGCAATCCTAAAAACCTTTATAAATTTTTGCGCGTTTTAAAACATAAGAAGGTTTGCAACCTCGTTGCGGAAACACTTTAACACCTTTATTAAAACGCGATCGCAATTCAAGATCATATATCACATATGATCTGTTTTCAGAAAATATAGTTAAAACCTTTCTCTCGTTTAACGTAAACACATTTCTGAAAACTGGGTCTTAAGACCCTGATTGTATTTAAAGAAACTAGAGCGCAAACATCAATCTCAGTGGACGCACCTACTCTGTTTCCAATACAATTCTAAAATGCTAAAAACATAAAACCAGTGTATCTCTCAAACAACTGGTCACAGCATTTTAGAAAACACGCAGCTTTTCAAACATATATTATATACAGTAGTTCAATCAGAGTTTATCAAAATAGTTTGAACTACTGTAAACAGAAAGAGAGACTTCCCGTACCCAACTACTTGCAGCACTAGAGGTATGGTTGACATTGACTTCCAGAATTATTGTGGAAGTCCGACCTTGTACTTGATAACCTGAAAGATGAATATTAGGGAGGGTCAGAAATATAAATATTTCTGAGTGAGTTCACATATTTACAATTGAATATTTAAATCGCATATATGTAAAGCATTCGTACATATCAAAAATATTACCAATTACTTGATCCAGATGAAACCTACAAGGTACACAATTGTATAGGTCTCAACCTACACAATATGGGCATTAGACCGTGAACTGAATCACTGCCGTCTAAGTCGGTGTCTGGATCGTAACCGTGAAACTGCCATTACAGTACTGTGTTACTTGTGACCGTAACCGTTCAGCCGTCTCAAACTGTTAAATCAGGGTCGCTAGCACTTCCAACGCCCAATGCATTAATTGACCTCTATCTCAAACATAGTCTTGTATCTAAGACACTACTGGTGATCACACAGTCCTATTGACAACCAATAAGAAGTTTGTTCCAATGGATCTTTCTTGGTTCAAGTATACTAGTGTGATTTGTTATTTAAAACAGTTTAAATGTAAATATTCAAAAGTAAAAACCACAAAGTAAAACTCATAGAACCGATGTCCCCATTTTTAAAACGTAAGCTCCCATCAAGCTCGTCAGTCACACACGTTGGTGTTTGGCTCGCTAGATGGACCACTCGTCAGATCTAATTAGAATTCAAATGTAAACGCAATATTAGACATTGAACTCCTGATTTAAGTCCTATCGTATAAACAGTAGACTTTAAACAAACTCTGTTATAGACGACACTATGAACAACACATATAAACTAACCTCAATATTGAACTTCTCATTCAATATATAATACCACTGTTGGTATAGACTTATAGTCATTTTAACATTAATTACATTGATTAATGTAGGGTTATATTAAAACATCACATCGTTTTAATTACCCGACTATCCTCAAACGTCTAGGTTCTTTTAAACCTTTTAAACGTCCTAGTTCATATTTTTATAATCCACTTATATTCTTTTCGAATCGATTAAAACTAACCAGATCGAACCGAACCGAGTTGGGGCGAAAGCCCAAATCTTATTCCCCACTAACCTACTGTGCGTCCGCACAGTCTATTGTGCGCTCGCACAGTTTTAATACTGTGCGCCCGCACAGTTGAACTGTGCGCCCGCACAGTACGGACAACCCCGAAATCTTTGATTCCGGGTCGCACCAACCTATTTCCCACACTTCTAAACATCCAAAAACACCAATTCAATAACCATCCAATTCAATTCTATAATTAAAATGTTGAATCGATACGCACACGATCGATTCGATACATTTACCATTTAATATCGAATATATAATAACTATATATATCAAAATAAACTTCGTATACAAAATTATTACCTCGATTACTAATGGATTCGTTGAAGAATCAGAGTCGAAATCGCGAAATCGGAGCGAAATCGACGAGACTTAATTTCTCGCGCTCACTGCCAATCTCCTTTGCCTAAGCAGGCACGTCATTCTAAGGAGCAGAATGAATTATGCATCCCCCTCTCCTTTATTTATAGGCAATTCATATGGCTAATGTACCATTTGGTACTAACTCAATCATGCACTTTAACTCTAATTTTAATTAGTCGTCCGTAGACCAAACGGAAACTAATTCCAAATTCCGTAAAACTTTACCCAAAAATCTAATAAAATATAAAACGAATAAAAATATAATTTTTATTCGCATGAGTTATATTTTATTTTTAATAAATCTCAGAAGATTTATTATGTCCAAATTAATCCCGCTTGTGGATTAGGGTTCCAACTATTATTCGTAATATCATTATTAAATGTTTTAAACGGTTTTAAAGGTTTTCCACTTAATAAATGTAGATAGTGGTATAAACTCATCTCAGTATATCTGACCCCGTTGTTTTCCCAATTTTTCCCAGGGTTATGATCTGAGAGAATCTGGTGATCTCCGCATTTTACTTTTCCTCGGAGGTTCCATTTATTTTTGATAAACTGTAAAACTGTTTTATTCTTAGACCGCAGTAGTTGACTAGACGTCTTTATTTTTATTACAGTTGTTTGTCGGATTGGTCTGACTAGTTATATTTCTCTGGCATGTTATATGATTATTTTGGATTATTTATGTTATGCCTATTTTTAGACTCAGAATTGGATAAGCATGTTATATTAATTATTGAATATTATAACTGGTAGATTTAGGCTGAAGTCTCGGTTGCCCCCGAGTATTGGTTTTCTGCAGGTTTAATTAAATTGTATGTTATAAGAAAGGCTAGCTACGGGTGTTGGTACTACATTACCCATGCCCTAGCGCCGGTCACGATTCATGAAAATGGGTCGTGACAGTATGACGCTATATTTTGATAATGCTATAAGTAACTTGCAAACTCACTCAGTATTTTTCCAAATACTTACCCCTCACTTTGATGTTTGCAGGTAGACGGAGTCGGATCAGACAAACCATCTTCATTGTGCCAGAAGTCATTGGACTTGCACAAGTATGAGTTCCTACAGCTCCAGTAGTCAGTAGGTGTCAGTCTAAGATTAGTGGATTGATTTCAAATTGTTATTTTTGAATGTAAACTCTAATATAATATTTCAATATCTATAATTATATTATTTAAAAGAGTTTTTCTGAAAATGTTTTATGTATAATATTATACTTTTAAATGCAAAAAATTATTAGTGGTTTTAGGCTTACTACGGATTTCGGAGCTACCACTCCCATTCTCTAGCGCCGGTCTCGACTCAATAATTTGGGTCGTGACAATCTCACACAAATCAATCTCATATCATAAAAGCACATCTTATCGAAAAAAAAATTATATGTATATATCCTCTATATACGTGCCACGAAAAGCAAATAAACATTTCGCAAGTCAATCTATTATACTTATCACAAAACACTTTACGTAGACGACTGGGATCACACAAAGCTCAACTCTATAGCTACAGTAGTTCCTAGATTATTTAGCCGACAAACGCATCTTAGCAGAGGTAACTAGACCAACTGCTCTGATACCACAATTGTCACGACTCAAATTATTGAGCCGAGACCGGCGCTAGGGAATGGGAGTGGTAGCTCCGAAACCAGTAGCAAGCCTAAAAGAACTAATAATTTTTTGCATTTAAAAGTATAATATTATATATAAGAAAACATCTTCAGAAAACTCTTTTTAAATAATATACTTATTGATATTAAACTATCATATTAGAGTTTACATTAAAAATTAACTATTTGAAATCAAATCATAAGTTTTCTATTGTCGCCTACTGACTACTGTAGCTCTAGGAATTCATACTTGTGCAAGTCCAACGAATTCTAGCACAATGGAGATGGTTTGTCTGATCCGACTCCGACTACCTGCAAACATCAGAGTGAGGGGTCAGTGGTTGGGAAAATATTGAGTGAGTTTGCAAGTTACTAATGGTATTATCAAAATATAGCATCATATGCTTAATACGTATGTAAATTCATGAGATAAGCAAACAACAAACATTCTTAATTTCAAAGTGTGAGTCCAACTCACTAGATACGGGGACTCCAGACTACACCGTAGCCGAGTGCTCACTCATATCGAATTCAGAGTGTGAGTCCAACTCACTGGTGGGTCCAACCCACTAGATACGGGGCTCAGGTTACACCATAACCAAGTTCGCTCTCGTATCGCATTCGTATTATATTATGCATAAATATATTAAATCTTAATCACAAAGTCAGACACTCTAGAATGACTCAATACTGGTGATCACACAGCCTATTGACACCTAATAGGTAGTTAGTTTCTTCGCATCGCATACTCGATTCATGCATTCAAAGCAATGAATAAACATCATTCATATAGGCGGATCAATCGAGCATAGCAATATCTTATACGAGCAAGTTATATAAATACGATGTACTTGATAATAGTATTTGTAATATAAGAAATTAGCTTTTATAAATAATACGCAAAAGTAAATGCAACTCACAGAAACCGCTATTCCTTATATCCGAACGTAAGCTCCAGGAGACTGGTCCATCAATCCTCGTCGAGCTTTTTGGTTCGTCATACTCGTAACTCGATAGTCCGTCACATCTATCATAGGATTCTATCGTTAAAACATATACTTAGAGAATCCTATTCTTAAAAACTACACTAGATACCTAACACGACAAAAGCACGAAACATAATCGTCGTGCTCTAAACGTATCCTTCTCTATAGATCTCTATTAATATCTTGATTACTCATCATGCTAATGTTCATTGCTATAATGTCATATTAATATTCATTTTAAGACATTTATCAGAGTTCTACACCCGTATGATGCCGTCAGAAGCCAATTTTTGCTCCCGGAAGTCCCCAGAGGTCACGATCGAAGTAGGACACGTCGTTCTAGCTTGCCACGTCGTGCCCCTTATTTTTAATGATGGGCACATCGTGCCCTTCCTTGTGCACGTCGTGCACCCCTAGTGGGGCATGTCGTGCACCACTAGTGGGGCATGTCGTGCACCCCTACTGGGGCATGTCGTGCACCCTTGTGGCGCACGTCGCGCACCAGCACGACATGCTGAAGTGCAGCACGTCGTGCACCAATCAGGTGCGACGTTTTCCGGTGTCTCCGGACCATTTCTGGAGCTCCAAAACTCCCAAAACTCATACCAATTCATACCCATTTCATTTAAACACACTATACACACTTTTTCACTTTGAAATCAACCCTAAACGCTCCAAAACGTTGAATTCAATATAAATACAATCTAAACCGCAAAACAGCCCCCTATTTTTTATTTTTCGTGGTAAAAACATAGAACTCACCTTGTTTTAATGCTAGGGGATGGTAGAGGCTTGAATTCCGAAGAGATCGACGTGAAAATCGTCCTAAACAGACGTCGAATGGAGAAACGGCGAGCGAGCGAAGTTTTTGATCGATAAATTGAAGCTTCTGGATTCTCTTTCTCTTATTTTTTATTCATACTCATTCTTATATATATATCTTGGTTAATTAATCATTCTAATCCCTCTTTTCTTTATTTATTACGATTTATCCTTTAAATTTTTCTTTTGTTCAATTTAGTCCATAACTAATCAATTAACCCTTTAATCATAACATATACGTATTATTTATATCCAATAAATAATATGAATCCCAATATTAATATTTTCCCGTCAAAATTTATAAATTTCCATTTTTGAGACGTAGTGGCTAAATTACCACTTTTGTCCTTGAACTAAATTAGCATTAATTGTTATCTCGACTAAATTAGCATTAATTTCAATTTAAATCCCAATATTATTATTATCTCGACTAAATTAGCATTAATTGTTGATATCATGTTGACATCATGTTGACATTATGTTGATAACTTGTTAATATGATAATAATAATTCTAATAATGAACAATAAAAGTACAAAAAAATCAAAATAAATGAACTAGATAAAGAAATTATTAGAGTAACTACTCAAAATAATATGAAAAACAACAATAATAATTCAAATAAAAAATTAAAATCATCCTTGCATATAAAAACAAAAAATACTATACATACAACCAACACAATAGTCTTGTGTGATTGTTAAAAAAATTTATTTCAAAATATTTTTCTTCCCTTCACAGCTGCACAGTTTCGTCAACATCACTTATATAATTGTTTTCCGTCTTCCATCTCTCATACTTAACCAAGTTTTGACAAATCCGATTATGATATAATTCTATTTCACAAAATAATAATTATTCAACTAAATCAATTAAATAACTTACAACAGAGAGTAATTATAAATTAAAAATTAAATAAAAAGTTTATAAATTTTCGTGGGAGGTTTTCTCTTTATTGAATCAGAAATTGACCTAGTCTTGTGTGATTGTTAATATCAACATCATATCAACAATATGTCAACAAGTGAAAAGGAAAATATTAATATATCATCTAAAAAATGTAATAAAATAAGATACAAAAGACATATAATAACAGAATATAAAGCAATCACTACAAGTTAAACAAACTTAACTATACAAAATAAAATTAAGGCTTAATTACTTAAAAAAACCCCACCTTGAACTGTTTTTTCGTTTATACCATGACCTTGTAAAAAAGTCGTTTGTACCCAATTTTGGGTTTTTAGGTTTAATCTCTACCCAAAAGTACTAAAATTGCCTCTTTTCACTTGAAAAAATATTTAAGATAATCCTTCAATTTATATTTATATACTAATTAGACGTATGATATAATCTTTTATTTAATAATTTTAAATTTTTTCATCCTTTAATTCATTAAATTATCAATTATATTTTTGTATTGGGTAGAGATGAAACCTAAAAACCCAAAATTGGGTACAAATGACTTTTTTACAAGGTCAGGGTATAAACGAAAAAAAAGTTCAAGGTGGGTTTTTTTTTAATTAATTAGGCCTAAAATTAAATAAACAATACATTCATCTAGGCGATCTTCAAACCAAGTCTGATGTTTTCTTAGCCTTTTTTGATATGTTAGGCTGCACAACACTCTCCTCTTCTTCAACACTGGAAATTTGTTATGAAGCATCATCTTCACTATTGTCAACATATTCTGTTTCTTGAGACGACTCCACTACTTGAGTCATTTCAACAGCAAAAACATCATCGGCATGCCAAGAGAGGATTTCTTCGCCAACACTGTCACAGTTCAACATTTCAAAATGAGTATCCATCGATGAATGAATTTTTTGGTCCATGGCCAACAGACTTTTTCCGTATTTCAACAAACAATTAATAGAACCTGAAAAATTACAAACCAAACACATAAATAACTACAAAAAAAATTACAGAACAGAAAATGGTAATTTCAATAAAAGCAACAAATTGAAATAAACATTAACAAATCAAAAACAAAACCTAAATCAAATTACAAAAAATTGAAATAAACATTAACAAATAAAAAACAAAACCTAAATCAGTTTATAAAATTACATCAGTTTAAAAATAAAAGCATAAATCATATTCAAAATCAGTTTAATAACTGATTTCAAACTAAAATTAAAAACCTAAAACATACACAAACCTAAATTAAATCATAAATAACTACGATTAACCTAAATCATAAGCAAAATTAAATTTAAGTTGATTAAAAACAAATTCATGAACCGATTATAAACAGAGAATAAAAAAAAATAAAAATAAAATATTTAAAAATTACTGGTGTAAAACGATGAGAGAACGAGAAAATGCAATAATGGTGAAGAAAAACAAGAAAGTAGTGCAATAATGAAGGCGAAGGAAGAAGATCGTGGATAAGAGACGTTGAAATGGTGAAGAATAGAGAAGAAACTGCCAAATTATTGAGGAGAAAGAGAAAATGGTAGAAAATTAAGAAATTCAAATAATTAGGTTAGATTTCTAATTAATGATCATATGAAAAGTAAACATTTCAATTGGACTGTATAAAAGTAATGAGGAGCCCATTTTTCGTATTCTATATAAAAGCCCAAAAGAAAAGGGGGCTGCTCACAAGAAGATAAAGGTTTATTTATAAACTTATGCGGGCTTTACATGAGCTTTGTTAAAAGTAATGGTTTAATTATTATTTTTAGTGTTTGAAGTATTCAAATGAAGTGAAAATTGTATTCATGATATAAAATACTCTTATGAAAAACATATCAAAAGATGGGCCAGATCCGACATTTCAATTGGGAGATATCAACGTTTTCCTAAAACAGGGCAGTTCTGGAAAACATGCGAATACTGTTTTGATAAATACCTGAAAATAAATCGAATCAACATCAAACACATACGAGATCATGGGATACATATAAGACACTCAATAAGAGACTACCAAGGTATCACAAGTGTTACTTGTAACATATAACCATTCAGAATCAAGTTCGAAACATAAAAAGAAAAATGTTGAAATGCAAAATAACAACGAATGTAAAAAAACAACCAATTTATAACGGATAACCAAACTGACAAATCAAGTTTGAAAACACAGGGTATTACATTCTCCCCAACTTAAAAACAAATTCGTCATCGAATATGACTCAAAACATCTCAAGCATAAAAGCAAACACAATGCGCACAAAAAAATATAAAAATACAAAATGATCAAACCCATCATACATCAACGAAAAAAGAAAAAATTATAATTCCGCATATCAGACTCTGTCTCCCAAGTACACTCCTCAACCGAGTGATTAAACCATAACTCTTAACCATAGAAATTTCCTTACTTATCAACCTATGTGCTTACGTAACCACCATCTCAACAGGTTGCTCCTCAATCAAAGAATCTCTTACCACCGCTCATATACTTCTTAATATCTCATATGGTAACAATAACCTCAATGCTAACCCCTATTAACATCAAAATGAACAACACCTTACATAAGTGATTTGAAAGAAAGAAGGTAGAGTCTTACCAACCACTCAAATAACATTAACAAGGTGGAAACAAGACATGAGACTCAAATCGTAATTCTTACGATAACAACGTCTATCGTTCCAAAATGGAACACACCAAATATCACAAACTGATATGAATCCTTTATTTCTTGTCAACTAAACTTCAAGCAACTCATATTAAAAATACTTAATAGAAATCGTTATATAAAATGAATGATTTACTCCAATAAATCTGCTAGATAAAATTATCTTTAAAAGACAAACTACAACAACATAAAACATCACAAAAGAGTTTAACAATCTAACAACAGAGACTAAACTCGACAGATTCAACGAACTTTGCGAACAAAGAATCACAAATTCACTAACCAACAATCTAGAGAGTACACCAGCTGAACTCAAATATCGGAACCAAATTAAATTTCTAGAATTATTCCATCAAACTAATTATAACCTCGTAACCAGCCACTTAAATCAAATTCACCATTAACGGGATCATTGGTTATGCTCAAAGACAAACTTATAAAATTTTCCAAAAGACAAAACCTTCATATTAATATTTTTCACTTCTTTTTAATAGACTTTAACATCTTATAGGTCATTTTATATTCAAAACCAAAATGCTCTTACCATTAGAAAACCCACATTAAAATTTTCAAAACATTTTAAATTTTAATTCGTACTTACACCTTACTCTTAAATAAGTTGCAGTTCTATAAATTTGTTAAACTAACAAAATTTATTATTCTCTTTAAATCTGTAGTGAAAAACTTCTCGTTGCACAATATTCAATACGAATAAACAAAACATTGAAACAAAATCAACTATGTAAAAACAAACTTCTTTTAAAATATAGCGTAAACACTTACGTGGAGCATAACTAAATCCTTAATCCAAAAAATTTCAAATCCATTACGAGAGTCTTCTAATCTGAATCTAATCACATACCACACTTAGCATATCTATAACTCTAGCGCAACCTCAAAATCATTTTCAGCAAAACATAGAACACCAATAATGCAAATCGATTCCTTCACAAAGTAGTCGTCTTATATTCACCACCATCATCACAGAGTATTTGTCTAGCTACCTTTCGGTAAAAATTTCAAAACCATTTGAAATCCATTAAATAATAAATACACTTATATCAATTTGACTCGCGAGCTCGTTTAAAAACATCTTTCTCAAAACACTTAATCGAAAAAGAAAAAAAAATCTATTTTTACATAATTGTGCTCAGGGTGATGACACCTCTCATCCCCAAAGAGTTACATCCAACTCTAATCATTTTAATACATGTGATGCATGTACTATTATGCATGTATCAATTATTTATTTTATTATCGATTAGTGAACATATTAGTGCTTAATGCGATTTCCTGTTCGTGAGATACCATAGTGCATGTTCATGATATGTCTGGGCACAATTACGTGATAAAATACTTCAAATATTTTAACAAGTCAACCTTTCAAATCGAATTCTCAATAACACATTTGCTAGACGTTACACTCTGTGAGATGTGCACTTGATAACCTCAAAAGATTTCCTCGAACTCCATACTTACAATCTACTAAGTCATATGAGGTTCTCACAACAATCTAAGTCAAAAAGAATCTCTTTATGTTTTCTTGTGCAACAATAATATCCCATTTATCCTCAAACTCAACTGAAAATTATGCTCAATTTAAACAACACATAATGAATTTACCTGTATAGATTTACCATTAGTCTCAAAATATCACAATCTAACTAGTACATTGCTACATCGTTCTATCTCATCTTACTCAACTTCAAATATTAAACGATCTCGACCTCAAAAACGATATGCCACTATCGGCGTAACTCAACACTGACACTAAAGCAATAACAATGTCTAAACGAAATTTCGACTCTCAAATAAAAACCAAACATAATGTTTAAGCCAAAAACCAACAAACATTAAAAGTGTCATCACGTGCTACTCCGCTGAGTAAAACGACATCAGCCACCAACAAGGTATATCTCAACAAAACATGTGAGACATAAAAAAAACAACAACACAGCAGGTTATGATTTCACACAACAAAAAACCACTATAAATATGCCTTTACCCGCATTTAACCCAAGCATCCTGCCATATGACAATTCATTGTCATAGTAGGCGACCAATGTATTACAAAAAGAATTGAGTATGCAATATCTTGTTATCAAGGTGAAACGTTTGGATTTATTTCATAACGTGTGTAAATGTTTGGCTTAAATCGCTAAAAAGGTGAAACGTTTGGATTTGATTCGTATCGTTTGTAAACGTTTGGCTTAAATCGCTAAAAAGGTGAAACGTTTGGATTTGTTTCGTAACCTTTGTAAACGTTTGGCTTAAATTGCTAAAAAGGTGAAACACTTTGATTTGTTTCATAACGTTTGTAAACGTTTAGCTTAAATTGCTAAAAAGGTGAATCAGTTTGATTTGTTTCGTAGATTTCATAAACATTTCGTTTAAATTGCTAAAAAGCTGAAACGTTTGGATTGGTTTCGTACCGTTTATAAACATTTCGCTTAAATCACTAAAACGGTGAAATGTTTGGATTTGCTTCGTAACATTTGTAAACGTTTGGCTTAAATTGCTAAAAAGGTAAAACACTTGAATTTTTTCGAAACGTTTGGCTTAAATTGCTAAATAGGTGAAACGCTTGGATTTGTTTCATTACGTTTGTAAACGTTTGGCTTAAATTTCTAAAAAGGTGAAACGCTTGGTGTTGTTTCGTAACGTTTGTAAACATTTGGCTTAAATTGCTAAAAATATGAAATGTTTGGATTTGTTTCGTAACGTTTGTAAACGTTTGGCTTCAATTGCTAAAAAGTTAAAACGTTTGGAATTGTTTTGTAACATTTGTAAACGTTTGGTTTAAACCGCTAAAAAGGTGAAACCTTTGGATTTGTTTCGAAATGTTTTTGAACGTTTGGCTGAAATCACTAAAATGGGAAAATGTTTGAATTTGTTTCATGACGTTTGTAAATGTTTGGATAAAATCGCTAAAAAGATCAAACGTTAGGCTTTGTTTCTTAACGTTTGTAAATGTTTGGCTTAAATCGCTAAAAAGGTGAAATGTTTGGATTTGTTTCGTAACGTTTTTAAACATTTGGCTTAAATTGCTAGAATGGTGAAACGCTTGGATTTATTTCGGAACGTTTATAAACGTTTGGCTTAAATTGCTAAAAAGGTGAAACGCTTGGATTTGTTTCGCAACATTTGTAAACGTTTGGCTTAAATTGCTAAAAAGTTGAAACGATTGGATTTGTTTCATTACGTTTGTAAACGTTTTGCTTAAATTGCTAAAAAAGGGAAACATTTGGTTTTTATTTCATAACGTTTGTAAACATTTGGCTTAAATTGCTAATAATGTTAAACGTTTGTATTTGTTTCTTAACGTTTGTAAACGTTCGACTTCAATCGCTAAAAAGGTGAAACGTTTGGATTTGTTTCGTAACGTTCGTAAACGTTTGGCATAAATCGCTAAAAAGTTAAAACGTTTGGATTTGTTTTGTAACGTTTTAAACGCTTGGCTTAAATCGCTAAAAACGTTTAGATTTGTTTCACAACGATTGTAAACGTTTGGCTTAAATTCCTAAAAAGGGGAAACGTTTAGTTTTGTTTCGTAACGTTAGTAAACGTTCGGCTTAAATAGCTAAAAACGTGAAACGTTTAGATTAGCTTTGTAACGTTTATAAACGTTTGGCCTAAATCACTAAAAAGGTGAAACATTTATAAACATTTGGCTTAAATCACTAAAAGGGGAAACGTTTGGATTTTTTTGTAACGTTTGTTAACGTTTGGCTTAAATTGCTACAAAGATGAAACGTTTGGATTTGTTTCGTAACATTTGTAAACGTTTGTCTTGTATCGCTAAAAAGGGGAAACGTTTAGTTTTGTTTCGTAACGTTAGTAAACGTTCGGCTTAAATAGCTAAAAACGTGAAACGTTTAGATTAGCTTTGTAACGTTTGTAAACGTTTGGCCTAAATCACTAAAAAGGTGAAACGTTTATAAACATTTGGCTTAAATCGCTAAAAGGGGAAACGTTTGGATTTTTTTGTAACGTTTGTTAACGTTTGGCTTAAATTGCTACAAAGGTGAAACGTTTGGATTTGTTTCGTAACATTTGTAAACGTTTGTCTTGTATCGCTAAAAAGGTGAAACGTTTGGATTTGTTTCGTAACGTTTGTAAACGTTTGGCTTATATCGCTAAAAAGATAAAACGTTTGGTTTTGGTTCGTAACGTTTGTAAAAGTTTGGCTTCACTCGCTAAAAAGGTGAGATATTTGGATTTGTTTCGTAACGTTTTTAACGTATGGCTTAAATCGCTAAAATGGGGAAACGTTTAGATTTGTTTCGTAACGTTTGTAAATGTTTGGCTTAAATTGCTAAAAAGGGGAAGCGTTTGGTTTTGTTTCGTATCGTTTGTAAACATTCGGCTTAAATCGCTAAAAAGGTGAAACGTTTGGATTTGTGTCGTAATGTTTGTAAACGTTTGGCTTAAATTTCTAAAAAGATGAAACACTTGGATTTGTTTTGTAACGTTTGTAAACGTTTGGCTTAAATTACTAAAAAGGTGAAACGCTTTGATTTGTTTCGGAACGTTTGTAAACGTTTGGCTTAAATTGCTAAAGAGGTAAAACGCTTGGATTTGTTTCGTAACGTTTTAAACGTTTGACTTAAATCGCTAAAAATATGAAACGTTTGGATTTTTTTCGTAAGCTTTAAATGTTTGGTTTTATTTCTTAACTTTTGTAAACGTTTGACTTAAATTGATAAAAATGTGAAACGTTTGGATTTTTTTAGTAACGTTTTAAAAAATTTCGTAACGTTTGTAAACGTTTGGCTTAAATCCCTAAAAAGGGGAAACGTTTGGATTTGTTTCGTAACGTTTGTAAACTGGCTTAAATTGCTAAAAAGGCGAAACGTTTGGATTTGTTTCGTAAAGTTTGTAAAAGTTTAGGTTAAATCGCTAAAAAGGTAAAACATATGGATTTGTTTTGTAAAGTTTGTAAACGTTTGGCTTAAATTTCTAAAAAGGTGAGCCGTTTGGATTTATTTTGTAATGTTTGTGAACGTTTGGCTTAAATCGCTAAAAAGGCGAAACGTTTGGTTTGTTTCGTAACGTTTGTAAACGTTTGGTTTAAATTGCTAAAAAGGTGAAACACTTTGATTTATTTCGTAACGTTTGTAAACGTTTGGCTTAAATTGCTAAAAAGGTGAATCAGTTTGATTTGTTTCGTAGATTTCATAAACATTTCGTTTAAATTGCTAAAAAGCTGAAACGTTTGGATTGGTTTCGTACCGTTTATAAATATTTCGCTTAAATCACTAAAACGGTGAAATGTTTGGATTTGTTTCGTAACATTTGTAAACGTTTGGCTTAAATTGCTAAAAAGGTAAAACACTTGAATTTTTTCGAAACGTTTGGCTTAAATTGCTAAATAGGTGAAACGCTTGGATTTGTTTCATTACGTTTGTAAACGTTTGGCTTAAATTTCTAAAAAGGTGAAACGCTTGGTGTTGTTTCGTAACGTTTGTAAACATTTGGCTTAAATTGCTAAAAATATGAAACGTTTGGATTTGTTTCGTAACGTTTGTAAACGTTTGGCTTCAATTGCTAAAAAGTTAAAACGTTTGGAATTGTTTTGTAACGTTTGTAAACGTTTGGTTTAAACCGCTAAAAAGGTGAAACCTTTGGATTTGTTTCGAAATGTTTTAAACGTTTGACTGAAATCACTAAAATGGGGAAATGTTTGAATTTGTTTCATGACGTTTGTAAATGTTTGGCTAAAATCGCTAAAAAGGTAAAACGTTAGGCTTTGTTTCTTAACGTTTGTAAATGTTTGGCTTAAATCGTTAAAAAGGTGAAATGTTTGGATTTGTTTCGTAACGTTTTTAAACATTTGGCTTAAATTGCTAGAATGGTGAAACATTTGGATTTATTTCAGAACGTTTATAAACGTTTGGCTTAAATTGCTAAAAAGGTGAAACGCTTGGATTTGTTTCGCAACATTTGTAAACGTTTGGCTTAAATTGCTAAAAAGGTGAAACGATTGGATTTGTTTCGTTACGTTTGTAAACGTTTGGCTTAAATTGCTAAAAAAGTGAAACGTTTGGTTTTTATTTCATAACGTTTGTAAACATTTGGCTTAAATTGCTAATAATGTTAAACGTTTGTATTTGTTTCTTAACGTTTGTAAACGTTCGACTTCAATCGCTAAAAAGGTGAAACGTTTGGATTTGTTTCGCAACGTTCGTAAACGTTTGGCATAAATCGCTAAAAAGTTTAAACGTTTGGATTTGTTTCGTAACGTTTTAAACGCTTGGCTTAAATCGCTAAAAACGTTTAGATTTGTTTCGCAACGATTGTAAACGTTTGGCTTAAATTGCTAAAAAGGGGAAACGTTTGGTTTTGTTTCGTAACGTTCGTAAACGTTCGGCTTAAATAGCTAAAAACATGAAACGTTTAGATTAGCTTTGTAACATTTGTAAACGTTTGGCCTAAATAAATAAAAAGGTGAAACGTTTATAAACCTTTGGCTTAAATCGCTAAAAGGGGAAACGTTTGGATTTTTTTGTAACGTTTGTAAACGTTTGGCTTAAATTGCTACAAAGGTGAAACGTTTGGATTTGTTTCGTAACATTTGTAAACGTTTGTCTTGTATCGCTATAAAGGTGAAACGTTTGGATTTGTTTCGTAACGTTTGTAAACGTTTGGCTTATATCGCTAAAAAGATAAAACGTTTGGTTTTGGTTCGTAACGTTTGTAAAAGTTTGGCTTCACTCGCTAAAAAGGTGAGATATTTGGATTTGTTTCGTAACGTTTTTAACGTATGGCTTAAATCGCTAAAATAGGGAAACGTTTAGATTTGTTTCGTAACGTTTGTAAATGTTTGGCTTAAATTGCTAAAAAGGGGAAGCGTTTGGTTTTGTTTCGTATCGTTTGTAAACATTCGGCTTAAATCGCTAAAAAGGTGAAACGTTTGGATTTGTGTCGTAAAGTTTGTAAACGTTTGGCTTAAATTTCTAAAAAGGCGAAACACTTGGATTTGTTTTGTAACGTTTGTAAACGTTTGGCTTAAATTACTAAAAAGGTGAAACACTTTGATTTGTTTCGGAACGTTTGGCTTAAATTGCTAAGAGGTAAAACGCTTGGATTTGTTTCGTAACGTTTTAAACGTTTGACTTAAATCGCTAAAAATATGAAATGTTTGAATTTTTTTCGTAAGCTTTAAATGTTTGGTTTTATTTCTTAACTTTTGTAAACGTTTGACTTAAATTGATAAAAATGTGAAACGTTTGGATTTTTTTAGTAACGTTTTAAAAAATTTCGTAACGTTTGTAAACGTTTGGCTTAAATCCCTAAAAAGGGGAAACGTTTGGATTTGTTTCGTAACGTTTGTAAACTGGCTTAAATTGCTAAAAAGGCGAAACGTTTGGATTTGTTTCGTAAAGTTTGTAAAAGTTTGGGTTAAATCGCTAAAAAGGTAAAACATTTGGATTCGTTTCGTAAAGTTTGTAAACGTTTGGCTTAAATTGCTAAAAAGGTGAGCCGTTTGGATTTGTTTTGTAATGTTTTTGAACGTTTGGCTTAAATCGCTAAAAAGGCGAAACGTTTGGTTTGTTTCGTAACGTTTGTAAACGTTTGGCTTAAATCAGTAAAAAGCAGAAACGTTTGGATTTGTTTCATAACGTTTGAAAACGTTTGGCTTAAATTTCTAAGTAGGTGAAACGCTTGGATTTGTTCTGTAACGTTTGTTAACGTTTGACTTAAAATGCTAAAAAGGTGAAACGCTTGGATTTTTTTCATAACGTTTGCAAACGTTTGGCTTAAATTGCTAAAAAGGTGAAACGCTTTGATTTGTTTCATAACATTTGTAAACGTTTTGCTTAATTTACTAAAAAGGTGAAACATTTGGATTTGTTTCATAACGTTTGTAAACGTTTGGCTGAAATTGCTAAAAAGGTGAAATGTTTGGATTTATTTTGTAACGTTTGTAAACATTTGGCTTAAATCGCTAAAAATGCTAAACGTTTGGTTTTGTTTCGTAAAGTTTGTAAACGTTTGGCTTAAATCGCTAAAAAGCGGAAACGTTTGGATTTGTTTCGTAACGTTTGTAAACGTTTGGCTTAAATTTCTAAAAAGGTGAAACTCTTTAATTTGTTCTGTAACATTTGTAAACGTTTGTCTTAAATTGCTAAAAAGGTGAAACGCTTGGATTTGTTTTGTAATGTTTGTAATCGTTTGGCTTATATTGCTGAAAAGGTGAAACGCTTGGATTTGTTTCGTAACGTTTGTAAACGTTTGGCTTAAATCGATAAAAAGGTGAAACGTTTCGATTTGTTTCGTAACATTTGTAAACGTTTGGCTTAAATTGCTAAAAAGGTGAAACATTTGGATTTGTTTTGTAACGTTTTTAAACTTTTGGCTTCAATCGCTAAAAAGGTGAAACGTTTGGATTCGTTTCGTAACGTTTGTAAACATTTGGCATAGATCGCTAATAAGGTGAAATGTTGGTATTTGTTTCGTAACGTTTTAAACGTTTGGCTTAAATCGCTAAAATGAAGAAACGTTTGGATTTGTTTCGCAATGTTTGTAAATGTTTGGCTTAAATTGTTAAAAAGGGGAAATGTTTGGTTTTGTTTCGTAACGTTTGTAAACGTTCTGTTTAAATCGCTAAAAAAGTGAAATGTCTGGATTTGTTTCTGTAATACCCCGTGTTTTTCCGGCATGTTCCGATGATTTTTTGATGTGTTTTGGTTTGGACTTTGGTAGGTTGGTTCCTTGAAAGCATGGTTTGGTTTGCATATGTTGGTGCAGCGGGACGTGAGGGTCCGAATCGAATATTTCAATTCAAAATTGGAATTCCAACAATTCGGATCCAGAAATTGATAACAAATGGATCGTCGTATCATCTAGTAATTAAAGCACGCATCTAGAAATCGTAACAAGAATACCTATGTCGATTCTCCAACGATTCTTGTAGTTCCGATAGTACGGCGACCTTAAGCTCGTCCACACGAGTGTGCGTCTGATTGAATCCTTGCCTTGAAGTAGTCCGCAAGAGTTCCTCTTGCCGAGCAACCCTAAGCTGAAACTCTAGCCGCAATTACGTCTTTGCTCGGATGTATGGAAAACTTTCGACAAGATTTTCGTAATTAATGACTACTTGAACTCCTTCAAGTATAGCTTTATCTCTGTTCAACTTGGTGATGTAGTATGTTGTGTGTTTTTTATAATGAACAAAGGCAACCTTATTTATAGGCTAGAGTTTGTCTTAAAACTCTGACACCTCACATGCCAGGTATCACACACCAAGCAAAGGTGTTTCCACCATTTGACACCTCACATGCTAGGTGTCACACAGCAAGCATAGGTGTTGCCACCATCTGACACATCAGATGCTAGGTGTCACACATCAAGCATAGGTGTTGCCACCTTCTGACACGTCGGATGCTAGGTGTCACACACAGAGACATACATGACATCATTACGTAACATCATCGCATGACATCATCGTGACATCATCACATGATATCATTACATGACATCATCCCATGACATCATCGTGACATCATCACATGACATCATCACATTAACTTGGATAAAATACAATTAGGTGCCTACTAATTTATAACTCTTACAAATTAGTCCCTAATTTATACTTGTTTTTCATCTTAGATTAATTTCTGAGATATGCTAGTATCTATATGAAATCGATCTCTCGTAAACTCAATCGGTTGCACACCCTATTGTGTGTGACTAACCAAATTCACATCTATATGGCAACGAGATCATAAGAAACTGTGAGTGGAGCGGGGATCGGGGGCCGCTCGCCAAGGCTTATGGCTGACTTCCCGATCTGGAAATGGTTTGAAAAATGGAGTCGCCACCTAGTTCAACTAGGAAATGCCTTTTAACCGACTAGATAGCCTTACTCGCCTCTGGTAAGACTATTGTGCATCGGACCAAAGACAAGGGTTCGTGGACCTCCCCGAGTCTCATGTGCTTGGCTTATCTGTTACCGGCTTTATTTTCTAGAAATATTTGTTTTATATCTCATCTCAACAGTATATGCAGTTCACATGATATGAAAGCTGTAAATAAATAAGTATGAAAGCAATAAACACGTTTAACGCGCATATGACTCGATCTGGACTGACATTTGAGGAAACTAGCAGGTACTCCTAAGCATACATCTAACCTTAGATGTTTCTAGCAAGTAGTATAAGTTTGGATGGTCTGGATATTTTACATGCACAAAGCCTAAAACCGGATGTATAAGTGTGATTGATTGATTTTATTAGGTGATCTTGAAAAACCTATACAACCGTTACTACTTTTTCATGTTAGTCCTACGATGTCTAAGTGAGGGGCTGGATTTGCATTAATGGTCCAATTTTGAATGATTAGTCCTTTAACCTGTTAATTATTGGATTTGGATGTTTTTGGAAAGAGTAAACAATATCAGCATGCTCATGGGCAGTTGGATACACATACAAGGTTAGAAATACTTGTAAACCTCGTCGACTTTGAGTGTCTGGCACTCGCGCGGGTTTTGACCATCGGTCTGGTCAGAATGGGCTTTCGGTCAGATCACGAGAGTTGTGCGTCTCATCGATGCGGTTTTACTGGTTTGATCCAGAGTCGATTCCGAGTTCGGGTTAGCCCGAAATCGGCTCAGGAAGTTGCTGGTTTGCTGGGCCTCAGACTCGTGGGCCCGGTTGGCTGGGCAGATTACAATAGCGGGCTTCGAGGACCTAAAAACATTGGGTTAATCCCATTTACTATTAAAAACAGGTCCTACAACTAAGACAATATTTCTGGAATCAAACTGAGCCTAATTCGGAGTCCGGATGGGCCCGAAAACACGTTTTGAAGTTCGGAATCGTCTGGAAGGATCTGTGAGCAAATCTGAGGAGCTGAAGAGCCATGAACATGTCGCCATTTTAACCTGGCGGCGTCGGCAGTTCATTGTGGCAGCGCAGCCACTTTATCCCGGCGGCACCGTCGGCTTCAGTGGCGGCGACGGCTGTTCCTCGGCAGTTTTAGGGGTCGTTTTGTTTTGCTTCGTTCTCACTCGTTTTAGCTCCGTTTTCATGCAAAAGTAGTCAAAACAGCATGAATTGGAAAAAGGAATCCAAAAAACACATAATCGGAGTGTTTTAAGCTCATCTACAGAAAAAATTATTTTCTGGGCAGCAAGTACCTTTTGGGGTTTTCATGGCAAAAAGAGCTAAAATCTCCTAGAAACATGCATTCTAAGAGCTCTAAATTGATTGTTTTCTGGTTTTAAACATTAAACATGATTAATTACATCAATTTAACATGTCTATCATCGAATTTCATGGCAATTGTTAAAAGCATCGAAGATAGAGGGTTGGCGCCTGCTGGTTCTGGAATGTGATGGAGGTTGTGACCCGTTGTTCCTGGAGAGGCTAGTTATATACCGTACCTGCACAGATGAGGGTAAAAATGCCAAAATGCAATATGATCTATTTTATATGTATGCATGTATGCAATTTTTTTCTCTAACTGCTCTTTGATTTCTTGCAGTACTACATGGACGATCTGGGCCGTAAGTTGCAGCGGGCGGAGCTGGATCCTGATGACAGTGGAGCTGATATTCCCCTTAGGTTTCCTGGCGGTAGCTGATGTGACGATCGTGGTCTTGGAGCCCGTGGTGGTCGTAGAGATCCTGCTTCTTCTTCTAACGGTGTGCAGGCTGGGTGCGACGACGATGCTGACGATAAGTTCTCCGGTGGCGATGATGGAGATTCAGAGACCCTAGTGTAGGACTGGGATTCTGACAAGTAGAATTTTGTCCTTTGTAGATCCTTCTTGTATGTCAGTGCATCGTTTCCTACGCGCGGATACTTTGCTTGCTGAACTTCATTGTCACTTCGTGTTCTGGATGTCTTGTTTAAATTTCTGGTTTCCAAAAAGTGATCTAATTCTTCTTCTTCTGTTGTGTTTAGGAGCCCGTAGTCCCGTGATGACCAAATTCTACGGGTTCCCAATTATAGAAGCCCGTAGTCCCTGAGTGTTTGAGTCGTGGGAAGCCTTGATCCCAAGATATTTCCATAATTGGGAACCCGTAGTCCCGTGACGATTGTGAGAAGCCTTAGTCCCATGATGTTTTCATAATTGGGAACCCGTAGTCCCGGAGTATATGAACAATGGGAACCCGTAGTCCCGTGATGTTTGGATGGTGGGAGGCCGTAGTCCCACACTGTTTGATTTAGGAAATCTTCTGCCCCTTGCTATTGTCTTGCTGGTGGGAAGTCATAGTCCCATGATCCTTTGATTTGTGAGAAGCCGTAGTCCTAGAGTTCTTGAATTGTGGGAACCCGTTGTCCCTGAGTACTTGAATAATGGGAATCCGTAGTCCTAAGATTTTTAACTAATGGAAAGCCATAGTACTACGATGTTGTCGTAATTGGAAGCTCGTACTTTTATAAGTGTTTGAGTCGTGAGAGGCCTTAGTCTCATGACCGATGCCCCTTCCTGTGTAGTAGCATAGGTTTGTTAACTTTTCTCTCTTCTTTATTCTAGGAAGAGGCCCAACACCTGTCTCGGGTACTTTTAGAGGTAGGAGGTCGGCAACCCGTTTTGGCTTTTGGAGGAAGGCCCGACGCCTTTTCTGCATTCTTATGGGGTAAGGGGGCTGGAATCCTGTCTTGATTTCTCCTAGAGTAGGAGGCCCGACACCTTTCTTTTATGTCCCGTGCTATCGGGATGTTCTTTGTAGGACGGTAGAGGCATAATGCTTTTAGATGAAAAGAAGGCCTGAACCTGTGATGAGGGTTTCGATGCCCCTAGCTATCCGGATTTGCACCAGGGGATAGTAATGGAATGGCTATTCTGACTCTACAAGAGGCCTATTAAAAAGACTCTGATGTTTGCTGTCATCTAGATTTCTTTCTCCGGGCAGAAGAGACATGTTACATGTGGTTTTCGAGGGGTATCTTGTTTGTGGAGTTTCTAGGCCTATGCTGATTTTGTAGGAGGTCAGAGGCTTGTGCTTGATTCTGTAAGAGGCCAAAAGCCTGTTGTGGGGATTCTGATGGCCCCTTGCTATCCAGATTTCCGTCTCTAGATTGTGGTGGTATGGTGCCTATCCTGCTGTACTTGTAGAGTGGTGGGGACCTTAAGACTCCAAAATTTGGGTAAAAAGGAGTTCTTCCGCCCTATGTTGTTATCTGTCTAATGAAGTCTTTTTCCCCTGCTGTCTGGCTGTGGAAGTCTTCTGCCCCCTGCTGTCCGGCTGTGGAAGTCTTCTGCCCCCTTGCTGTCCGGCTGTGGAAGTCTTCTGCCCCCTGCTGTCTGGCTGTGGAAGTCTTCTGCCCCCTTGCTGTCTGGCTGTGGAAGTCTTCTGCCCCCTGCTGTCCGGCTGTGGAAGTCTTCTGCCCCCTTGTTGTCCGGCTGTGGAAGTCTTCTGCCCCCTGCTGTCTGGCTGTGGAAGTCTTCTGCCCCCTTGCTGTCTGGCTGTGGAAGTCTTCTGCCCCCTACTGTCTGGCTGTGGAAGTCTTCTGCCCCCTTGCTGTCTGGCTGTGGAAGTCTTCTACCCCCTTGCTGTCTGGATGAGGAAGTCCTCTACCCCCTGCTGTTTGGCTGAGGAATTTCTTCTGCTTTTGAACTCTATGATGCTCAATCTAGTCGTTTTGGACGACTGAAAACCATATTGTCATGTTTTGATTTTCGGGAACTCTTCGCCTCGTGAGATCCCATGGTGGTCTTGATGCCTCTAGATTCTGCACTGTAAATCTCTGAGCTTTGCATTTTGCGAAGATTGGTTATGCTTTTCGTGAACCTTCCATTTCGGACTCTAATTTGTCCTCTCATTGGAGCATTTCGTTTTTTTTTCTGATGGGAGATTGGATGTTCTAGCAAAGAGTCTGCTACTCCATTCATCTGCTTTGAATATGAGGCTTAGCCCTGTAGGATTCGTTTGGTTTCCGGTTTGACAGTATATGCGCATTTCAATGATTACATGGCGCTACTGGGAAGTGTATTTGATTATTATTATCAATATTTTCCATTGTCTCAAAGATTGTGCTTTAGAATTTACGGTCGTTTGCCTGCCCTTTCTAGGTACATGCGCTGGTCAATAATCATGGCATGCATGCTTGATAAGAGATCTATATTTCTAACTCATTGAACAGCTGGTATAATTATGATACTTTCTGTTTCAAAGGGCCGTACCCCTGTCGTCAATTAGTCCTTTTCAGATTTTTGTAATTGACTATTTTTTATGAGCGACTTACGCGGCTCACATGCGTCTAGAGGAGGTCTTGTAGCGCACTCCTTCTTCCACTCTTTAGATCGTCCCGCTCTCGTAGATAGGTGGACTGCTGCTTGGTGGTGGACTTCTTTGTTGGTGGTGATTCCTATTTGGGCTAGACGTCCGTTCTAACGTGTGCCTCTACTGCTGGACGCCTTTGAGTCGCGTAAGACTTCCGGTTTGTGGCCAAATCTTTTTGTGCCAAGAGACCTGAGAGGGATCTCTTGTGGGTACTACCCTGCAAGCCGCTATCCCTTTAAGATAGCTATCCGAATTTTCTCATGATTCAGGAGTAAAGTCTCTTGTGACAGAATTATCTATAAAAGTTATTCACTTCTTTGTACCGGTTATTGAATGAGCTAACGACATAGCTCAATCTCATTAATGCATGAATATATGGCTATTGAAATAACATGTCCATCAGGCAAGACATCACGTAAATGAGCAAAATATATTTCATTTTTTAATGAAAAATAAATAAAGCAGATTGTTCATAATTGTTCAAGTACTGGAAATTGAAATAAAAAAACTTGAAAATGGTAAAGATAGTCAAGGAGAACAGATCTCCAAGAATTCCCCAAGCACGGACGTTGTCATTGCTTCTTATCTCTTTAATGCTCTGAGATGATCCCATTGTCAATCAGGTCTTGAATCTTATGCTGGAGAGTGATGCAATGATCTGTATGATGTCCTGTTTTGGGTGTTGTACCATTCTTCCATGGGTGGTCTTGGCGCAACACGTTGTTTGTTCATATTTTCGAAAATGGTTGCGACTTCATTTCTTATCTCACGCTTGAAGGTTTCCATCTCGGTCCTCAATTCAGCAACCATGTTAGCTTTTAGACTCTCTAACTCCTCTCGTTTGACGGTATTCCCTTCAATGGCCCGTGCAGCATGCTCCAAGCTTCTATAATGCTCTATGGAGTATCCGGTCTCTTTGCAAAACTCTTCTAACGGCAGTGGTTCTATCAGTCTTATGAAAACATAGGCGGGTGGTTTTCTCAATTTGAAAGAAGGTACGTACTCCTCCTCCTCGAAATCTTTGTAGGTTTTGGGGGATGCTTGATCTCTTTCATCTGCTTCGCTATTTGATCCTGCAGACCCTTCTTCACACTTCTTCCTTTTAGCCCTCTTCTCGAGTAATTCTGAAATGCAGGGTTGATTCCTCGTCTCTCGCCCCATTCGGGGTGCAAACTCATGTTCTAGTTGCTTCCATGTCCTGGTTCCGGCTAGCAATTGGCTGATGTTTGGCATCCCGGATGCTGTCTGGGTACCCAATCGAGCGCTCAGAGGGATGTCGTTCTGATTCCTTTCCTCTGTGGTCGGCTCAAACTCTGGAGCAGATTGTCTTGCCTCGGCTTGAGCGGTGGCCTGGTTCTTGATATCGTAGTGCGTCATTTTGGCGATGTGAGTGAGTAGCAGTTAGAGATGTATTTCCTATATGGCTGCGTCCACAAGGGGTTAGTATATGACATTTTATATTCTAGATGCATGAGATGCATGATATGCAGATGCGTGAGATGTAGGGTTAGTTTTGAACACATAGCACATAGCAAGTTTGGCACATAGAACAGTTTGATATCAAAGAGACACGTTTTTCCATCCAACCTTATTTCTCCCACACACGTGTTCCGGGTGAGGTTTATTCCTAGGTGGTTTGATCTGGACCCTCACATTGCAATGCAAGAGTCGACGTTCCTGCAGAAAAGCTCTCTTCTAGTAATTCTAAAACAGATAGACATCATTTGTTGATGTAATGACTCTAAATCCCTTTCTGGAAGGAGTTTGAAAACACGTAGGGTGGACGTGGAAGTCCTCTTTGAAATTCTGGAATTTGATTTAGCCTGGCGGCTGTATCTAGCGAATGGAGTTTCCACTAGACTGGTTATTGGAGGTTTGATTAAGCGAAGGTGTATCACTTAATCGGATTCATTTCTTTTAGGTCTGGCCTAACTGGAAGTTTTGAATATCTGGTTTTGAAACTGGAAAATTTGTTAGGCCGAACCTAAGACTGAGATTGAAATAGTAGTTTTTGAAACATTGGATTTAGAATCATTACATTGACAGTCATGCCTCAAGCACAATCATTATATTGGGTTGATCCTAAAGGGTAGTGTCTAAGCTGGAATGCTTGTGGGCTGAGTCATTGGGTGTTGGTAGTAACCGGTATAAGGCTCCCACAGACAAATATACCTTTGATAGGTCTCCTCAATCACGAGTGCAAGCGACCGAGGTACTGGGCTGTGAGTGATAGTACTCCGCATAAGACGTTATAAACAAGTATGAAAGCAGTATATGCAGTTCACAGGATATGAAAGCTGTAAATAAACAAGTATGAAAGCAGTAAACACGTTTGACGCGCATATGACTCGATCTTGACTAGCATTTGAGGTAAGTAGCAGGTACTCCTAAGCATACATCTAACCTTAGAGGTTTCTAGCAAGTAGTATAAGTCTGGCTGGTCTGGATATTTTACATGCACAAAGCTTAAAACCGGATGTATAAGTGTGATTGATTGATTTTATTAGGTGATCTTGAAAAACCTATACAACCGTTACTACTTTTTCATGTTAGTCCTATGATGTCTAAGTGATGGGCTGGATTTGCATTAATTGGCCAATTTTGAGTGATTAGTCCTTTAACCTGTTAATTATTGGATTTGGATGCATTTGGAAAGCAGTAAACAGTATTAGCATGGTCATGGGCTGTTGGATACACATACAAGGTTAGAAATACTTTTAAACCTCGTTGACTTTGAGTGCCTGACACTCGCACGGGTTTTGGCCATCGGTCTGGTTAGAATGGGATTTCGGTCAGATTCCGAGTTCGAGTTAGCCCGGAATCGGCTCTGGAAGTTGCTGGTTCGCTGGGCCTCAGACTCGTGGGCCCGGTTGGCTGGGCAGATTACAATAGCGGGCTTCGAGGCCCTAAAAACATTAGGTTAAGACCATTTACTATTGCAAACAGGTCCTACAACTAAAAAAATATTTCTGGAATCAAACTGAGCCTAATTCAGAGTCCGGATGGGCCCGAAAACACGTTTTGAAGTTCGGATCGCGTCTGGAAGGATCTGTGAGCAAATCTGGGGAGTTGAGGAGCCATGAACACGGTGCCAGTTTAACCTGGCGGCGCCGGCAGTTCATTGTGGTAGCGCAGCCACTTTATCCCGGCGGCGCCGTCGGCTTCAGTGGCGGCGGCGGCGGTTCGTCGGCAGTTATAGGGGTCGTTTTGTTTTGCTTCGTTCTCACTCGTTTTAGCTCCGTTGTTCATGCAAAAGTAGTCAAAACAGCATAAAATCGAACAAGGAATCCAAAAAACAGATATTCGGAGTGTTTTAAGCTCATCTACATAAAAAGTTATTTTCTGGGCAGCAAGTACGTTTTTGGGGTTTTCATGGCAAAAAGAGCTAAAATCTCCTAGAAACATGCATTCTAAGAGCTCTAAATTGATTGTTTTCTGGTTTTAAACATTAAACATGACTAATTACAACATTTTAACATGTCTATCATCGAATTTCATGGTAATTGTTAAAAGCATCGAATTAGCTAATTGTGTCTATTTAATGGCAAACTTAACAAAATAATCTATGCATGCAACCTAAGAAAAATTACAGCAATTATGGCAATCATATATACAATGGAAAAATCAAAGGAATTAATGAAGGTCCTCAGAAGTACCGTTCTGAGTCCTTGGCTCGTTTGCCAACGAAGGGGATGTGGAATCCGGCTTCGAATCTGGTGCTTGCGCCGCGTTCTTGGAAAATTAACACGTATTAGGGTTTTTCAGGACTGGATCTCTGTGTGTGTGTGTTGTGATTTTGGGTTCGCTATGCTAAGGTGGTGGCCGAATTTGATTTATGTCTGTCTAGGGTTTGTGTGCCACCAGGAGTCTGATTTCTAGGGTTTGTGTGCCACCTTTAGCCAGGCTGGCTTGAGGCTGTATTTATAGGGATTAGGGTTGATCTAGGGTTTAGTTAGAGTCTTCTAGGGTTTAAACTGTTAAGGGATAAGACATTAGGCGTTAAGATTAACATGAAACTCTATTTAATTAATTAAATTCGTATCTTGACTTGCTAGCTAAGTAAAAGATTGCTAAAAGTCTATTTTGGTGCCTAAAAGGGCTAAAAAAGGCTACTAAGATCCTATGGGTTTGGTTAAGGTCAATTTTAGTCCGTCAAACTTGCAAGTTGGCCCAAAAACTTCTAAGATATGACAATTAGTCCAATTTCTAGACTTAGATTACAATCTCTTTTGATTTTTATGGGCTATTCGCGCCAAATTACATTTTAATCCTCCAAGTTTACAACTGTGACAGATTACGCCTGCTTAGATTCCAGCAAGCAAATCAAAAGCTCGTCACCCGGACAGATTTCTCTGGAAATCATCATTGGACGCTTCAGTTCCTTATCACTTTTTACCTGTCCGAAAAATAGGTGTCTACAGAAATGCCTTTCATATATTAAATAATTAAATTCCATTAATTATTAATTCTCGTAGATTGTGAGTGATGTCTAGCAAAATTTCACGACCCCCATGTAATACCCCAAAATGTTTTAAGATAATTACGTCGTGCCACGTGTCGTAGATACCGATAAATTAAATTAAAGAGAATTTAATTTAATTATATCGGGAATTTAGAACGAATTTTAATAAGTTAATTAGCGGGATTTGAGGATTTGACTTTGAAAAATTAATATAAAATAAAATATAAATCCTGTAATGATAATTATTTCGCCAAAGTCCGCGAAATAATATATAGTATTAGTGGTAAAAGTTTCGAGTCGATCGGAGATCGTTTAAAATTTGGACGCGAATAGGTTTTGGACTAAATTGAAACTTTTGAAAAGTTTCAAGGGCCAAGTTGCAAATTGACCATTATATATATAATTTCCTTCACTTGAAGGAATGGTCTAGAACCATTAAACTTCATCAGCTTCTTTCTCTTTACTTCGTTTCAAACGGCGATCGATTACGATTCGTCGCGTGGTTTTCGTTTCTCGTCCGTTTTCGACGTTCTATAACTCAAAACGATCGTACTTCGATGGGTAATCACGGTAAACTTGACATTTTACCATTTAAACGAATATATTTTGAGTTATATCGATTCAAAGTTTTAGGCCACGAAACAATTTTATCGTTTCATCGATTATAGGATTGATATATAGCGTTTTGAGTTTAGAATACGCGTTTTGGTTGAGTTTGGAACGTTTTTACGTATGTAGCAGGTCGGAAACCCCGAAAATCGATTCCGGGGGATCGTGCACGTATGGTGCACGAACGTGTACCATCAATGTCACACCCTCAAATTAAAACATCGTATACTCAAACATTTATAACAAACATCACAAAATCCATTTAATATATATTATGTTCCGAGACAAAAGTTTTAACTTATCGCATAACCGTAACATTCAAACTATCTCACATCAATCACTTATACATAACATTATACAAAAAAAACTCTTAGTACAAACGTTTCATTTATCTAACTTATTTACATAAACACTTCAAAATATATGCACGTGCAATGAACTCTCCATTGGCCCACCTGAAACCTCTATCAGATGCAAATGTCGACTCAATGCAACTCTTTGTATCCTGAAAAAAAAAATAACGCAGAGGGGTGAGCCTGCAACTCAATAACCAAATAGATGTATGTATACTAAATATACACATCCATAATCATTCCAAGTAGCTAAAATATAACTCAAGCAATTATCCATTCAACATAATCAATAACCACAACAAACATAGTAATCCAATGTTTAATTCAACCCAAACATATGCTCACATTTCCAATCAACATCAAGCTTACAGAAGGATATTCAATCATGCGCATAAATCTCATGTTGGCCCAAATCGCCATATAGGCAACCAACATATGTTATTGGCCCAAATCGCCCTTTAGGCAACCAATAACTCAATCTCACGTCGTTGGCCCGAATCGCCATTTTAGGCAACCAACGACTATCTCAATTCTCATTGAATATCCAAACATAAGCATGACATGATTCTCAAAACCAAAACATAACTTACACCAATAATTCAACCATAATTCGCAAGCGCATTTACGTCTCAAATAAACACACACTTGCAATTTCAAACAAACGTATATACCAAGTATAACACTATCTATTCACTTACTCAATTCACCGAGTCCCAAACCCGTGAAGTTCCAGGCTTGTCCGTCGTATTACCTTCTTGTCTATAAGTACCTATTCACATATACAATCTCAATTCATTCACAAAGTAAAACTATTTTGATAATTTACATAAAGAAATAAACTAGGAACCATAACCCCTTTTTCTAGGCAGATTATGTGCAATGGCTTCAAATAGGTACTACTCCTAACTCAAACATCATTTATATAAACTATTGATATGAGTCCTGTACATTGGAGTCTAGTTTTATTTCCAATTGGAAGCACATCAAATGGATTAGTATAAATTAGATTATGCAAAATACAACACAACTAGGTTAAACTGTCAAAACAGAGTGCACACGTAAATGTTTCTTCCTTGTTCACCATCCTAATGACAGAATTAGTCTTTTGTCAAAACTACAAAGTTTTAGTTAACATCCTAATCCATCCACAGAAATAATAATGGCATCAATTGGACATGTATAACGCATTTTATCAATTTCACAAGTAGCTAATGTTGCAGTCATAGTTTTACAAAGTAGGCAGAACATATACCCAGTATTGAAATTGATCCACAGATCAATATAAATACAATTTGGCAAAACCCTTCTGTGAAGTTATAGGTATATGAGTCTAGAAAAGATACCAAAAATAACCAACTCAATTAGATCTCTAAACAATGAGATATGAAAGTTTTGGTGATACCCTATTAGGCTGTACAGGCAGACCGAGCTACAAAATGGTATGGACTATTAGGCTATCATAACGATTTCAAATAATGAAACACAAAGAATAACAATTGTAGTAGACTAGCTATAGTTTCCATAGAATCAAGAATCAATCAATTTGGACTTGCATAACTCGGTTTATGATATAAACAACACAAACAAAATTTTCGGATATATGCAGGAATCATGCATAAACATGAAGAACCCTAACCTAATCAACCAAAACACCTTAAATTACTTACCAAATTTCTTCTTTCTTGATTCAAACTTTAATTATAGAGTAATTGATCTTATGGCTGGAGTTATATTTAGGTTTTCATGAGTTTCTTGCTCTTCCTTCTCTCTTGTTTAGATAAATGAAGAAAATATAGCTAAAGAGGTGATATTTAACTTATGCATAAGGTTTCACTCAACTAAAATAGAATTAGTTTCATACAATTATCTTCCAATACAAACATCTAATATAATCCTTGAATTATAATGAAACTCCAACTTAACCCTTTTAGTTTATTTCATTTCATGGTAACCAAACCAATTAAGTTTTACCGACGCGTTTTCAATACAATTTAGTTCTAATATATATGTTTGTCGTTATATTTACTATTATTCATTATAAATAGTTATTTCATTAACAAACCCCCATTATTCCATTTAATTATATATCAATCATATGTTTAAATGCTCACATAAATGCTTATGAATGACACTTACTCTTAATCGTCAAAATGAATGAAATGCATGACCATAGCTATATGATATTCAAATGTGGGTGTTACAACTCTCCCCACCTTAGAAAATTTTGTCTCGAAATTGAAGAACTTACCACTATCATGAAAAAGATAAGGATATTTCATTCTCATGTGTTCTTCCACCTCCCATGTAGCTTCCTTTGGAGAATGACGACTCCATCTTACTTTAACCATCGGTATCTCTTTATTTCTTAATTTCTTTACCTCTGTTCCTAGTATTTCTATAGGTTCCTCTGTGTATACCAATTTCTCTGTGAGTTCTACCTCTGGTTCTTGTATCACATGACTAGGATCAGATCTATATCTTCGTAACATGGAAACATGAAACACGTCATGAATTTGTGATAACTCTCCCGGTAATGCTAGTCGATAAGTCAATGGTCCAATTCTCTCAATGATTTCATATGGTCCAATATATCTTGGACTAAGCTTTCCCTGCTTGCCAAATCTCAAAATTCCTTTCCATGGAGATACTTTCAAGAATAATTTCTCACCCACTTCATATTCCATTTCCCTACGATGTCTATCAGTGTAACTCTTTTGCCGATCTTGTGATGCTTTCAAACACTGTTTGACTGTTTGTATCTTATCCACAGTTCCTTGAACTATTTTAGGACCTTCAAGTTGTCGCATTCCTTCAATATCCCAACACACTGGACTTCGACACTTTCTTCCGTACAGTGCTTCATATGGAGCCATACCTATACTAGAATGAAAACTATTATTATAAGCAAATTCCATCAAAGGTAAATGATCATCCCAGTTCCCTTTGAACTCTAGTGCACAAGCTCTTATCATGTCCTCCAAAGTTTGAATAGTTCTTTCTGATTGCCCATCTGTCTGCGGATGAAATGCTATACTGAAATGCAACTTAGTACCCATAGCATTTTGTAAACTACCCCAAAAGTGTGAAGTAAACCGTGGATCTCTATCAGACACAATTGAAATAGGCACACCATGCAATCTAACTTTCTCAGAAACATATAATGTAGCCAATTTATCTAGGGAATCAGTTTGTTGAACAGGTAAGAAATGAGCAGATTTAATGAGTCTATCAACAATAACCCAAATAGAATCATGCTTTCTGAATGTACGTGGAAACCCAACAATAAAATCCATAATTATTTTCTCCCATTTCCACTCTGGTATAGCTAAAGAATGAAGTTTACCTGCAGGTGCCTGATGTTCTGCTTTCACTTGTTGACATGTTAAGCATTTAGCCACAAATTCCGACACATCTTTCTTCATTGTTGGCCACCAATAAAAAGGCTTCATATTTATGTACATTTTAGTACTTCCAGGGTGCATACTATAGGGTGCATTATGAGCTTCTTCTAATATATCCTCCCTCAAGTTTTTCACATTTGGAACACAAACACGACTGCCATTTAACAAAATACCATCATCTCTCAGAATAAATTGATCATGTTTTCCTTGTTCAACCTTTCTTCTCATCTTTAGTAAATAAGAATCTTCAAATTGACTTTCTTTAATTTTATCTTCTATAGAAGGCTTCACTTGTAAGGTGGCTAATAAGATATCATCATGTGTGTCCAACCAAGTATTCATACCTCTAAGTGCAATTAAATAGTCAACATCATAAGAAGGCATACCTGCCATACGATCCACAACCTTTCGACTCAAAGCATCTGCAACAATATTGCCTTTTCCAGGATGGTAATCAATTGTACAATCATAATCTTTCAGTAACTCAATCCATCTTCTTTGCCTTAAATTCAACTCTTTCTGTGTAGGAATATATTTCAAGCTTTTATGATCTGTGAAAACTTGAAATGTCTCACCATATAAGTAATGTCTCCATGTCTTCAACGCATGCACAATAGCACCAAGTTCTAGATCATGTGTAGGATAATTCACTTCATGAGGTCGTAGTTGTCTAGAAGCATATGCAATAACCTTTCCATGTTGCATTAATACACATCCAAAGCCTTGCTTTGATGCATCAGTGTAAACCACATAACCTCCATTTTCAGATGGTAAGGAAAGTATTGGTGCTGAAGTAAGCCTTTTCTTTAATTCCACAAAGCTTTTTTCACATGTGTCCATCCACTTGAAAGTTGCATTCCTTTTTAGCAAATTTGTCAACGATTTTGCAATAACAGAAAAGTCTTTAACAAATCTTCTATAATACCCTGCTAAACCCAGAAAACTACGAACTTCTGTACCATTCTTTGGTGACTCCCATTCAAGAATAGCTTCAATCTTTGATGGATCTGGCTGTACACCATGTTTAGAAATAATGTGTCCCAAAAAGGCTATTTCTACCAACCAGAATTCACATTTACTAAACTTGGCATAAAGTTGTTTGTCTTTTAAAACTTGTAAGACAATTCTCAAATGTTGTTCATGTTCTTCATGGTTTCGAGAATAGATCAGAATATCATCAATAAACAGAATCACAAACTTATCCAAATATTGTTGAAATGTTTTGTTCATTAATGACATAAAAGCAGCTGGAGCATTCGTCAATCCAAATGGCATCACAATAAACTCATAATGGCCATACCTAGTTCTAAATGCAGTTTTAGGAATGGACTTCTCATCAACTCGAAGTTGCCAATATCCTGACCGCAAATAAATTTTAGAAAATACCATGGCACCTCTCAGTTGATCAAGTAAATCATCAATTCTTGGCAATGGATATTTATTCTTCACAGTAATTCTATTCAATTTCCTATAATCAATGCATAATCGCATACTACCATCTTTCTTCTTCACAAATAACACAGGTGCGCCCCAGGGAGAAATACTTGGCCTGATGAATCCCTTATCAAGCAGTTCTTCTAACTGTTTCTTCAGTTCTTTAAATTCTAGTGGAGCCATTCTATATGGTGCTATAGAAATAGGAGCTGATCCAGGTATAGTTTCAATTTCAAAATCAACCTCCTTATGTGGTGGCAAACCAGGCAATTCATCAAGAAACACATCTGGAAAGTCTCTCACTACTCGAATTTCTGAAACCCCCGGACTAACTTTAGTCATATCTATTACACTAGCCAAATATGCTTGACATCCATCTTTAATCAAATAAAACGCAGTAACAGCAGAGATTAAACAATTCAGCACTGTTTTCCTTTCCCCAACAATCATCGTTTTCATTTGCCCTTGAATTTCCATAACTACTTCTTTAGTTTGACAATCAACAATGGCATTATGTTTTGACAACCAATCCATACCCAATATAACATCAAACTCTCTCAAATTAATAACCACCAAATCAGCTTGTAAGGTCATACCATCCACAATCATAGGACAAGATTTCATCATAGTATTTACAATAATAACACACCCAGCAGGCATAGAAACATATATATCATGTCCCAATGGTTCTAATATGCCATGCACACGTAATGCAAACTCATGTGATATGAATGAACATGTAGATCCAGGATCAATTAACACATGTGCATCACAATTACAGATAGAAAATGTACCAGTAATCACATCAGGTGCAGTAGGTGCATCTTGCCTCGTCAATGCAAATACTCTGGCTTGGGTATGAGGTTGGCCTGTATATCCAGACTGCATAGCTGAAGATGTTCCTCCTCCTCTATTACCTCTTCCTCTTCCCCGGCCTACACCCACTTGGTGTATATTTTCACCCACACTACTCTGACCCATAGCTTGAGATTCTTCAAGCAAACCTCTCCTGAGTGGACAATCTCTAACAATATGGCCAGGTTGACGACAATTATAACACACAATAGGGTTTCTTCCCCAACACTCCCCTGAATGTACTCTGCCACAATTTGCACACACTAGAGTGGATCCTACACTAACTGACCTTGTTGGTCGTTGTCTATTATCAAACGCAGTAGATGTATATCCACCTCTGCCATATGGCATTGAAGCTGGCCTACTCGACTGACCTCTTCCCTTTCCTCTATAGCCACTAGTACTTGAACTTGATCCTCTAAAAGAAAAGGAACTACCATGTCTTGAAGGAACATTAAAAGTCCCAATCATTTTCTTCTTTTTAGACTCTATCTCGCTCCTTTCAACTAGTATTTCTTCAGCCCTCAAAGCGGCTTCAATCAATGCACTATAAGTAGGAGTCTTAACAGCAATTTTCTCTCGAATATCAAGGTTCAAACCCCTTTCAAATTTACTTCTTTTCCTTTCCTCAGTAGTTATCTCTTCAGGTGCATACTTTGATAATCTGACAAATTGAAGTTCATATTCAGCCACTGATAACTCATTCTGCTTTATTTCCATGAATTCAATTTTCTTTTTATCACGATATACTGGTGGCATGTATTTCTCACCAAATTCTCTGAGGAAATCATCCCAGGTTAAAGTCAATGGCCTATTTCCGCTTCCTGGAATTGTTTCCCACCAATCCAAAGCATCCTTCTCAAACAATGACACTGCATATTTCAGCTTCTGCTGAGGAGCGCATTCAATTCTGTCTAAAACTCTCTTTGTATTTCTCAACCACTCTTCAGCTTCTGCAGGATCTGTAGTACCTCCAAATGTCTTTGCCCCTTGTTTCCTAACTCTCTCATAGTTTTTGTCAATTTCTGGTTCCTGTACTCGATGGTGCGGAGGTGCTGCTATTCTTTGCAACATTTCCATAAACTATCGCAGAAAAGGATTTTCATCTTGCGGTGGAGCATTATCCTCAGACTGTTCCTGTTCATTAAAAGATGCATTTCCAGGACCATGCACAGACTCTACAGACATTATCCTCAGATTGCTAAAAGTCTATTTTGGTGCCTAAAAGTGCTAAAAAAGGCTACTAAGATCCTATGGGTTTGGTTAAGGTCAATTTTAGTCTGTCAAACTTGCAAATTGGCCCAAAAACTTCTAAGATATGACAATTAGTCCAATTTCTAGACTTAGATTACAATCTCTTTTGATTTTTATGGGCTATTCGCGCCAAACTACATTTTAATCCTCCAAGTTTACAACTGTGACAGATTACGCCTGCTTAGATTCCAGCAAGAAAATCAAAAGCTCGTCACCCGGACAGATTTCTCTGGAAATCATCATTGGACGCTTCAGTTCCTTATCACTTTTTACCTGTCCGAAAAATAGGTGTCTACAGAAATGCCTTTCATATATTAAATAATTAAATCCCATTAATTATTAATTCTCGTAGATCGTGAGTGATGTCTAGCAAAATTTCACGACCCCCATGTAATACCCCAAAATGTTTTAAGATAATTACGTCGTGCCACGTGTCGTAGATACCGATAAATTAAATTAAAGAGAATTTAATTTAATTATATCGGGAATTTAGAACGAATTTTAATAAGTTAATTAGCGGGATTTGAGGATTTGACTTTGAAAAATTAATATAAAATAAAATATAAATCCTGTAACGATAATTATTTCGCCAAAGTCCGCGAAATAATATATAGTATTAGTGGTAAAAGTTTCGAGTCGATCGGAGATCGTTTAAAATTTGGACGCGAATAGGTTTTGGACTAAATTAAAACTTTTGAAAAGTTTCAAGGGCCAAGTTGCAAATTGACCATTATATATATAATTTCCTTCACTTGAAGGAATGGTCTAGAACCATTAAACTTCATCAGCTTCTTTCTCTTTACTTCGTTTCAAACGGCGATCGATTACGATTCGTCGCGTGGTTTTCGTTTCTTGTCCGTTTTCGACGTTCTATAACTCAAAACGATCGTACTTCGATGGGTAATCACGGTAAGCTTGACATTTTACCGTTTAAACGAATATATTTTGAGTTATATCGATTCAAAGTTTTAGGCCACGAAACAATTTTATCGTTTCATCGATTATAGGATTGATATATAGCGTTTTGAGCTTAGAATACGCGTTTTGGTTGAGTTTGGAACGTTTTTACGTATGTAGCAGGTCGGAAACCCCGAAAATCGATTCCGGGGGATCGTGCACGTATGGTGCACGAACGTGTACCATCAATGTCACACCCTCAAATTAAAACATCGTATACTCAAACATTTATAACAAACATCACAAAATCCATTTAATATATATTATGTTCCGAGACAAAAGTTTTAACTTATCGCATAACCGTAACATTCAAACTATCTCACATCAATCACTTATACATAACATTATACAAAAAAAACTCTTAGTACAAACGTTTCATTTATCTAACTTATTTACATAAACACTTCAAAATATATGCACGTGCAATGAACTCTCCATTGGCCCACCTGAAACCTCTATCAGATGCAAATGTCGACTCAATGCAACTCTTTGTATCATGAAAAAAAAATAACGCAGAGGGGTGAGCCTGCAACTCAATAAGCAAATAGTTGTATGTATACTAAATATACACATCCATAAGCATTCCAAGTAGCTAAAATATAACTCAAGCAATTATCCATTCAACATAATCAATAACCACAACAAACATAGTAATCCAATGTTTAATTCAACCCAAACATATGCTCACATTTCCAATCCACATCAAGCTTACAGAAGGATATTCAATCATGCGCATAAATCTCATGTTGGCCCAAATCGCCATATAGGCAACCAACATATGTTATTGGCCCAAATCGCCCTTTAGGCAACCAATAACTCAATCTCACGTCGTTGGCCCGAATCGCCATTTTAGGCAACCAACGACTATCTCAATTCTCATTGAATATCCAAACATAAGCATGACATGATTCTCAAAACCAAAACATAACTTACACCAATAATTCAACCATAATTCGCAAGCGCATTTACGTCTCAAATCAACACACACTTGCAATTTCAAACAAACGTATATACCAAGTATAACACTATCTATTCACTTACTCAATTCACCGAGTCTCAAACCCGTGAAGTTCCAGGCTTGTCCGTCGTATTACCTTCTTGTCTATAAGTACCTATTCACATATACAATCTCAATTCATTCACAAAGTAAAACTATTTTGATAATTTACATAAAGAAATAAACTAGGAACCATAACCCCTTTTTCTAGGCAGATTATGTGCAATGGCTTCAAATAGGTACTACTCCTAACTCAAACATCATTTATATAAACTATTGATATGAGTCCTGTACATTGGAGTCTAGTTTTATTTTCAATTGGAAGCACATCAAATGGATTAGTATAAATTAGATTATGCAAAATACAACACAACTAGGTTAAACTGTCAAAACAGAGTGCGCACGTAAATGTTTCTTCCATATTCACCATCCTAATGACAGAATTAGTCTTTTGTCAAAACTACAAAGTTTTAGTTAACATCCTAATCCATCCACAGAAATACGAATGGCATCAATTGGACATGTATAACGCATTTTATCAATTTCACAAGTAGCTAATGTTGCAGCCATAGTTTTACAAAGTAGGCAGAACATATACCCAGTATTGAAATTGATCCACAGATCAATATAAATACAATTTGGCAAAACCCTTCGTTGAAGTTATAGGTATATGAGTCTAGAAAAGATACCAAAAATAACCAACTCAATTAGATCTCTAAACAATGATATATGAAAGTTTTGGTGATACCCTATTAGGTTGTACAGGCAGACCGAGCTACAAAATGGTATGGACTATTAGGCTATCATAACTATTTCAGATGATGAAACACAAAGAATAACAATTGTAGTAGACTAGCTATAGTTTCCATAGAATCAAGAATCAATCAATTTGGACTTGTATAACTCGGTTTATGATATAAACAACACAAACAAAATTTTCGGATATATGCAGGAATCATGCATAAACATGAAGAACCCTAACCTAATCAACCAAAACACCTTAAATTACTTACCAAATTTCTTCTTTCTTGATTCAAACTTTAATTATAGAGTAATTGATCTTATGGATGGAGTTAGATTTAGGTTTTCATGAGTTTCTTGCTCTTCCTTCTCTCTTGTTTAGATAAATGAAGAAAATATAGCTAAAGGGGTGATATTTAACTTATGCATAAGGTTTCACTCAACTAAAATAGAATTAGTTTCATACAATTATCTTCCAATACAAACATCTAATATAATCCTTGAATTATAATGAAACTCCAACTTAACCCTTTTAGTTTATTTCATTTCATGGTAACCAAACCAATTAAGTTTTACCGACGCGTTTTCAATACAATTTAGTTCTAATATATATGTTTGTCGTTATATTTACTATTATTCATTATAAATAGTTATTGCATTAAACAAACCCCCATTTTTCCATTTAATTATATATCAATCATATGTTTAAATGCTCACATAAATGCTTATGAATGACACTTACTCTTAATCGTCAAAATGAATGAAATGCATGACCATAGCTATATGATATTCAAATGTGGGTGTTACAATCAAGGTGCACTATCGTGCACACCCATGCACGAACGTGCACCCCCCCGACCCTCGCACCCCGATCTTCGTACCTCTATTGAATTAGTTGTATACGCGTGTCAAATCGATTGAAAACGATTAGGTATCGATTAATGTGAATAGATAACCTAATGAGGTTAAACAAGAATTGAATTAGAAGATATACGATCCGTAAATGAGTTAGATATCGTTTAACGGGATATGCGTGAGAAGCACGACGGTTAATGAAAGTATAAAGTATCGTGTCTTGAGTCTAGAGTCAATCTTAGAATAGGATTCTGATATGAATCAAATGTTTTAAAATTTGTTTTAGATCCGGCGAGGCAAGAAGCAGCTAGACCAGTAGTTCGGGAAGCTTGACGTTTCTAAGCCCCGACGTATTTTTGGATAAGCATTTTCAGTGAGTTTATACGATTTGCTTTTAAAGTATTTATTCAAGCAATTATTTTACATTGCTTTATGTTTGAATTGCATGTTTATATACAAAATTTTTTTATATGAATTGCACATACGCTTGGTTTGAAACCAGTATTGATCTGATGGAACGTGCTACCTATTGAGCAGCAATAGGACTGCGTTTTTGATTTGATACAGATGTGAGCTGATTACGATTATGAAATTCAAGATTGGGTATATGATTTCGATACGAGTGAGCACTCGGTTACGGTGTAACCTGGAGTCCCCGTATCTAGTGGGTTGGACCCACCAGTGAGATGGACTCACAATTTGATATTAATGATTGGGTTGTTTGATTGATGATTAGTATGTTTGAGGATTAAGGTTTCAATCGGATCTTGTACTTGGCTGCATACGATTGAATATCGTTTTACGTTTTATTTGAATACTTATTAGTAAATGTATGAACTCACTCAGTATATTCCCATATACTGACCCCTCACAGATTTCCTTTCAGGTTAAAGACGCTTTTGATGTAACGAACTTCTATCCTACTTCCAGAAGTCTGTATTTTTGAAAGTATGTAAAGAAACAGTACTTTACTCTTAGAGCTACAGTAGATAAGTATTTTGCAAGTCAGCTTGTAATGTATAGTTTTCTGTAAATATAACTTTAATGTTTTAAAGTTTTCAAATGTTTTACGCTAGCTGCGTTTTGACATCTGAGACTGCCAGAGGATATGTATGCCTGGCATGTATGCTTCTGTATGACACGTGTTTATATATGTCATGCATGACGTTTATGTTTCGAGAAAAATTATTTTACGTTTTTAGGCTTGCTACGGGTTTCGGAGCAACCACTCCCATTCCCTAGCGCCGGTCTCGGCCCTGAGATTGGGTCGTGACACCCCAAATAGATATGAATATTTTGATGCATTCTTTATGAACCAATGTTCATATAATTACCGTATACTCAAAATTCCCTTCATCTAAGATTCTGATCTCGACTAGTGTCACGGTTAAGTCAAACACTGTTTGTCTTGATCATATGACCTCATCTCAGTTCTTATTCTTGATAAATATGACTTCCACTAGAAACAACTTCCTAAGTAAGTCATATACACATGCGCAGGTTTTATCATCCATCAAGAACAATTTGAGATAGCATAGAATCTTTTCCCCGTTCATCCAGAGTGACAAATCCTCTCTTGGTTAAACCCCTATCTCTATATACAACTAACTAGAGCCAACACATCCGCGACCCTCGCTCATGAAAGATCTAGGGATAAGGAGTATCAAACAGTAATCACCTATATACAAGATAGTGTCACCGCAAGTCAAAGGACATATGTACAATTATGAAATAGATGACATTAAATTGACTTTGATGAAATACCATGTATAAGTCATCTAGTGTCACTTGTTCGACTCATTCAAACCCTTTGAGTGTCCATATGTTTATTCTGATCCCCATCAAGTAGTATGAGACTCACCGCTTCCTACAATTAGTAACTCTTTACTAATCAGGAGAATAAACAGATGTGATGATATTTCCGGGATAATGCGATGCCCTTATTCGTAGGACCCCATCGATCGTGAACGGTTATTTAGATCACTTGTATAATAGAATTTGTCACTCATATTTTAAACACCTTAAGAATAGATTCTATCACAATGTCATAAGGACAAAATGCAATAAATAAACACTTAGTTGATGAGACACTTAGTTTAACTAAAACATATATATCATTGTGATTGGGATTTGTTTATACAGACAAAATGGCCCTAGGGCACATACTACTAACAGCATAATCATTCGTGTGTTGTTTTGATTAGGTTCTGAGATTTATCGCATAAGTCTTTATGTGTTTTACAAATGTGACATGTCTTAGTAAAACGTCCATATCTTACAATTGAACGGTCGGATCGAGCTCATTTTTGGATATGATGTTCCTAAGAAGATCTACTAAAATCTGATTGGTTGAATCGTTTTTCTGAATGTGTCGCGAGCGTGATAAGCCTATCACAGGCATGACGCGGGCGCTGCTGATTTAAAATTTCCTATTTAAACCCCCCTTATTCGACCTAAAAACATTTCCTTCGACTCTAAGAACCTTGGGGTGGCTGGAACATCATACTAACTCAATTCGCCACCTATTCCCTTCAATTTTGATCATTAGTAAGTGTTCCTATCATAGTTTTCAAGGTTTATTTCATTGGTTTATGATTTGTGTGGTTCTAAGTCTATATCTCTTTGGGTATCATCAATTGTAGGATGTTCTTGGCAAATTATTTCTGGATTTTGTTGTTCTTTGATTAATCACAAGGTATGTGTTTCTATTCCCTTGTTTTTGTGTAGAGACTGTTAGGTTTTTGATGTGAATCAATTGCATTGGGTGTTGTGGCTTGTATTTCTATTTTGCTATGGTTTTAAATCTGGAAATTCATGTTATGTGATAGGTTTGGTTTATTGTTGACTGTTTATACATAGGGTGTTTGGAATTATGATTTGATTCAAAGGCTATGTGAATTGGCATGTTACGGGGTGATTTATATCTTGTTTTTAAGATGTTTAGGTGACTGGAAATATATTATCTAGGGCTGTTTTGGCGTGTTAGAATCAAGGCTTGGGTTATTCAATTGTTTAGTAATTTAGGTATTTATTTTCGGGTTTGACTTGCATAGAAATAAATTGGTTGGTTCGGTTTGGTGTTGAAGTGTTTAGCGGCTGCCCATGCATGTTTAAGATTATTTTTTGTAGATTAAACATATTGATATTGTTTAAGTTTGATTGACAATTGATTCATGATATTATTTACATGTTATGCTAAGTTTGCCATGATGAAGTGACATTTTGATGCACTAATTTCATATCTCAAAATGAGAGTTGGACTGTATATTAAATCATGTTTAAATTCATTTAAGGTGATTTATTTAAGTTGTGTATACTTTGGGTAAAATTGCCAAGTGTTGGCAATTTGTTTGACATGATATTACTATGGGATTATTGTTGATTTGTAAGCTTTATTTGTATACTTTTTTTCAAAATACTTTGGTTCAATGAAAGGATTTTGATTTAAACTTTGGATTATACTTTAGCAAATGTTTGGGTCTGGTTAGACTTGTGTCGCCCGACATGTTGTGTTGATTATACTATGTAGTTTATGGCTAACACACTACTCTGGAAAATTCAATGGATTTTAATGAATATTTAAGCTATATGGCTTATTGTTTCTTATGGTTAGATGGCATTGTTATGTTATGGGTTGAGTTCTTATTTGTAAATGATTTTGGTTTTATTAAAGGACTTTGGTTTATACATTGGAATACGTTGGGTTCGGGTTAGACTTGTGTCGCCCGACATGTTGTGTTAAGCTATACTGCAGTAAGGCAAACACATTACTTTGGGAAACTCTTGGTTTTAAAAGAAACCATTTAAGTTATGAACTCCGGATTTGTTTTAAAGATAAGAACTCATCTCAGCTTAACTTGTCTTATTTGTTGATGTGGATTATATGGATTCTTTGGTTTGGTTGGCACGTGGATGTTTACCTTAATTTGGCTTATACCTTGGTTGTGTTGAAAGGCTAGTCATATGTGGTGTCTAGTATTTTTAGAGTTAGGAGTTGTTTGGATTTTAAATTATATATTGTTGTAGACCCGTCGACTGCTCGTGCTTCGGAGTCTATGTAGGGTTAGCTGTTTGACAAGATTTCACGTGGATACGCAAGCAGTGCGTTTGTAGTATTATTTACCGCTTTATTAAGTACCGCAATTATTTTAATATATAAACTGTTTTCGAACTGTTTTAAGTGATTATGGATATGTATTGGAACGATCTACTCGATAGGCTTATATCGAGACTGTATGCACCGGTAAGTATTCTGGGATCGACAGACTAATGTCTTGCTTACTTTGGTATAAGACGAGAATTTGTTCCCGTTCACTCTGGGTTCGGTATGATATGTCATACTTACGCTGGGATCATTTCAATTCTGTTATTTCCATAATCTTACGTATATTAGTATAGAAGGATTTATTTTAAGGGTTTTAAACTTAATAAATGTAGATAGCATTATGAACTCATCTAAGTATATCTGACCCCGTTGTCTTTCCAATTTTTCCAGGTTTATGATTTGAAATATTGGTCATCTCCGATTCTTGATTCTTGGAGGTTTTTATGTCAATAAAACTAGTCTATTGTTTTAAACTCTTAAACTGCAGTAGAATTAGTATTCCTTTTGAATATCGTACTTTGGATTGTCGGATTGGTCTGATTGTTTTATTTTTACCTTAGGCATGCATACTCTGAATTTATCTCATTATATATAAGGCATGCTGTTAAGACTCGTTCAGCTGAGCATTTCAGATATTAAAGTTGTTTATATTAGAACTGTGATATAAATTGCTAGACTTAGGTTGGAGTCTTGGTTGCCCCCGAGCAGTGTTTCTGTAGGTTTATATGTTTGATTGTTTTCCGCGAGGTTTGCTACGGGTTTTGTTACAACCATACCCATACCCTAGCGCCGGTCGTGATCCATGAAATTGGGTCATGACAGTTTCATAACGTTTGTAAACGTTTGGCTTAAATTGCTAAAAAGGTGAAACGCTTGGATTTGTTTCGTAGTGTTTGTAAACGTTTAGCTTAAATTACTAAAAAGGTGAAACGCTTGGATTTGTTTCGGAACGTTTGTAAACGTTTGGCTTAAATTGCTAAAAAGGTGAAACGCTTGGATTTGTTTCGTAACGTTTGTAAACGTTTGGCTTAAATTGCTAAAAATGTGAAACACTTGGTTTTATTTCCTAACGTTTGTAAAGGTTTGGCTTAAATCGCTAAAAATGTGAAACGTTAGGATTTGTTTCGTAATGTTTTAAACGTTTGGTTTCGTTTCGTAACATTTGTAAGTGTTTGTCTTAATTCGCTAAAAAGGTGAAACGTTTGGATTTGATTCGTAACCTTTGTAAACGTTTGGCGTAAATTGCTAAAAAGGTGAAACGTTTGATATGTTTCGTAACGTTTGTAAACGTATGGCTTAAATTGCTAAAAAGGAGAAACACTTGGATTTGTTTCGTAACATTTGTAAACGTTAGGCTTAAATTTCTAAAAAGGTGAAATGTTTGGATTTGTTTCGTAGCGTTTGTAAACGTTCGTCTTAAATCGTTAAAAAGGTCAAACGTTTGGATTTGTTTCGTATCGTTTGTAAACGTTTAGCTTAAATTGCTAAAAATGTGAAACGCTTGGATTTGTTTCATAACTTTTGTAAACGTTTGGTTTAAATGGTTACAAAGGTGAACATTTGGATTTGTTTCATAACCTTTGTAAACGTTTGGCTTAAATTGCTAAAAAGGTGAAATGCTTGGATTTATTTCGGAACGTTTATAAACGATTGGCTTAAATCGATAAAAAGGTGAAGCGTTTGGATTTATTTCGTAACTTTTGTAAACGTTTGGCTTAAAATGCTAAAAAGGTGAAACATTTTGATTCATTTTGTACCGTTTGTAAACGTTTGGCTTAAATCGATAAAAAGATGAAGCGTTTGGATTTATTTCGTAACGTTTGTAAACGTTTGGCTTAAATTGCTAAAAAGGTGAAACACTTGGATTTGTTTCGTAACGTTTGTAAACGATTGGCTTAAATTGCAAAAAAGGTGAAACACTTGGATTTGTTTCGTTATGTTTGTAAACATTTGGCTTAAATTGCTAAAAAGGTGAAACGCTTGGTTTTGTTTCGAAACGTTTGTCTTAAATTGCTAAAAATATGAAACATTTGGATTTGTTTCATAACGTTTGTAAACGTTTGGCTTCCATCGATAAAAAGGTGAAACGTTTGGATTTGTTTCGTAACGTTTGTAAACGTTTGGTTTAAATCGCTAAAAAGGTAAAGCATTTGCATTTGTTTCGTAACGTTTGGTTGAAATCGCTAAAATGGGGAAACGTTTGAATTTGTTTCGTAACATTTGTAAACGTTTGGCACATATCGCTAAAAAGGTGAAACGCTTGGTTTTTTTCCGCAACGTTTGTAAACGTTCCGCTTAAATCGCTTAAAAGTTGAAACGCTTGGATTTGTTTCTTAGCGTTTGTAAACGTTTGGCTTAAATTGCTAAAAATGTTAAACGCTTGGATTTATTTCGTAAGGCTGTAAACGTTTGGCCTAAATTGCTAAAAAGGTGAAATGCTTGAATTTATTTCGTAACGTTTGTAAACGTTTGGCTTAAATTGCTAAAAAGGTGAAACATTTGGATTTTTTTTGTAACGTTTGGCTTAAATTGCAAAAGAGGTTAAACATTTGGATTTGTTTCATAACGTTTGTAAACATTTGGAGTAAATTGCTAAAAAGGTGAAACGCTTGGATTTGTTTCGTAACGTTTGGCTTAAATTGCTAAAAAAGTGAAACACTTAGATTTATTTTCTAACGTTTGTAAACGTTTGGCTTACTCTGCTAAAAAGGGGAAACGTTTGGATTTGTTTCGTAGCGTTTGTAAACTTTTGGCCTAAATCGCTAAAAAGGGGAAACGTTTGGATTTGTTTCGTACTGTTTGTAAACGTTTGGCTTAAATTGCTAAAGAGGTGAAACATTTGGATTTGTTTCATAACGTTTGTAAACATTGGGATTAAATTGTTCAAAAGGTGAAACGCTTGGATTTGTTTCGTAACGCTTGTAAACGTTTGGCTTAAATTGCTAAAAAGGTGAAACACTTGGATTTGTTTCCTAAGGTTTGTAAACGTTTGGCTTACATTACTAAAAAGGTGAAACATTTGGATTTGTTTCGTAGCGTTTGTAAACTTTTGGCTTAAATTGATAAAGAGGTGAAATATTTGGATTTGTTTCATAACGTTTGTAAACGTTTGAATTAAATTGTTAAAACGGTGAAACGCTTGGATTTGTTTCGTAACATTTGTAAACGTTTGGCTTAAATTGCTAAAAAGGTGAAACACTTGGATTTGTTTCCTAACGTTTGTAAACGTTCGACTTACGTTGCTAAAAAGGTGAAATGTTTGGATTTGTTTCGTAGCGTTTGTAAACTTTTGGATTTGTTTCGTAGAGGTGAAACGTTTGGATTTGTTTCGTAATGTTTGTAATTGTTGGCTTAAATCGCTAAAAAGATGAAATGTTTGGATTTGTTCCGTAACGTTTGTAAACGTTTTGCTTAAATTGTTAAAAAGGTGAAACGCTTATATTTTTTTCGAAACTTTTGTAAACGTTTGGCTTAAATTGCTAGAAAGGTGAAACGCTTGGATTTGTTTCGTTACGTTTGTAAACGTTTGGCTAAAATTGCTAAAAAAGTGAAACGATTGGTTTTTATTTCGTAACGTTCGTAATTGTTTGGCATAAATTGCTAAAAATGGGAAAAGTTTGGATTTGTTTCGTAACGTTTGTAAATGTTTGTCTTCAATCGCTAAAAAGCTGAAGCTTTTGGAATTGTTTCGTAACGTTTGTAAGCGTTTGGAATTGTTTCGTAGCGTTTGGATTTGTTTCGTAACGTTTTAAATGTTTGGCTTATATCGCTATAATGGGCAAACGTTTGAATTTGTTTCGTAATGTTTGTAAATGTTTGGCTTAAATCTCTAAAAAGGTGAAACATTTGGATTTGTTTCATAACGTTTGTAAACGTTCGGCTTAAATTGCTAAAAAGGTGAAACGTTTGGATTTGTTTCGTAACGTTTGTAAACGTTTGGCTAATTCGCTAAAAGGGTGAAACACTTGGAATTGTTTTGTAACGTTTGTAAACGTTTGGCTTAAATTATTAAAAAGGTGAAACTCTTGGATTTGTTTCAGAATGTTTGTAAATGCTTGGCATAAATTGCTAAAAAGGTGAAATGCTTGGATATGTTTCGTAGCGTTTGTAAACGGTTGGCATAAATTGCTAAAACGGTGAAACTCTTGGTTTTGTTTCGTAACGTTTGTAAAGGTTTGGCTTAAATGGCTAAAAATGTGAAACCTTCGAATTTGTTTCGAAATGTTTTAAACATTTGGTTTTGTTTCGTAACGTTTGTAAACTTTTGGCTTAAATCGCTAAAAAGGGGAAACGTTTGAATTTATTTCGTACCGTTTGTAAACGTTTGGCTTAAATTGCTAAGAAGGCGAAACATTTTGATTTGTTTCATAACGTTTGTAAACGTTTTGCTTAAATCGCTAAAAAGGTGAAACGTTTGGATTTGTTTCGTAACGTTTGTACACGTTTGGCTTAAATCGCTAAAAAGGTGAAACGTTTGGAATTGTTTCGAAACGTTTGTAAACGTTTGGCTTAAATCGCTAAAAAGTTGAAACGTTTGGATTTGTTTCGTAACGTTTGTAAACGTTTGAATTAAATTGCTAAAAAGGTGAAACGCTTGGATTTGTTTCGTAACGTTTGTAAACGTTTGGCTTAAATCGCTAAAAAGGTGAAACGTTTGGATTTGTTTCGTAACGTTTGTACACATTTGGCCTAAATCGCTAAAAAGGTGAAACGTTTGGAATTGTTTTGAAACGTTTGTAAACATTCAGCTTAAATCGCTAAAAAGGTGAAACGTTTGGATTTGTTTCGTAACGTTTGTAAACGTTTGGCTTAAATTGCTAAAAAGGTGAAACGCTTGGATTTATTTCGAAACTTTTGTAAACGTTTGGCTTAAATTGCTAAAAAGGTGAAACGCTTGGATTTGTTTCCTAACATTTGTAGACGTTTGGCTTACATTGCTAAAAAGGTGAAACGTTTGGATTTGTTTTGTAGCGTTTGTAAACTTTTGGCCTAAATCGCTAAAAGGGTGAAACGTTTAGATTTGTTTCGTACTGTTTGTAAACGTTTGGCTTAAATTGCTAAAGAGGTGAAACATTTGAATTTGTTTCATAACGTTTGTAAACATAGGGATTGAATTGCTAAAAAGGTGAAACGCTTGGATTTATTTCGTAACATTTGTAAACGTTTGGCTTAAATTGCTAAAAAGGTGAAATACTTGGATTTGTTTCCTAACATTTGTAAACGTTTGGCCTATATTGCTAAAAAGGTGAAACGGTTGGATTTGTTTCGTAGCGTTCGTAAACTTTTGGCTTAAATTGCTTAAGAGGTGAAACATTCGGATTTGTTTCATAACTTTTGTACACGTTCGGATTAAATTGCTAAAAAGGTGAAACGCTTGGATTTGTTTCGTAACGTTTGTAAACGTTTGGCTTAAATTGCTAAAAAGGTGAAACACTTGGATTTGTTTCCTAACGTTTGCAAACGTTTGGCTTACATTGCTAATAAAGGTGAAACATTTGGATTTGTTTCGTAGCATTTGTAAACTTTTGGCGTAAATCGCTAAAAAGGTGAAACGTTTGGATTTGTTTCGTACTGTTTGTAGACGTTTGCTTAAATCGCTAAAAAGGTGAAATGTTTGGATTTGTTTCAAACGTTTGTAAACGTTTGGCTTAAATGGCTAAAAAGGTGAAACGCTTGGAATTGTTTCGTAACGTTTGTAAATGTTTGGCTTAAATTGCTAAAAAGGTGAAACGCTTGGATTTATTTCGTTTCGTGTGTAAACGTTTGGCTAAAATTGCTAAAAAAGTGAAACGATTGGTTTTTATTTCGTAACATTCGTAATTGTTTGGCATAAATTTCTAATAATGGGAAACGTTTGGATTCGTTTCGTAACGTATGTAAATGTTTGTCTTCAATCGCTAAAAAGCTGAAGCTTTAGGAATTATTTTGTAACGTTTGTAACCGTTTGGAATTGTTTCGTAACGTTTGGATTTGTTTCGTAACGTTTTAAATGTTTGGCTTATATCGCTATAATGGGCAAACGTTTGGATTTGTTTCGTAACGTTTGTAAATGTTTGGCTTAAATCGCTAAAAAGGTGAAACGTTTGGATTTGTTTCGTAACGTTTGTAAACGTTCGGCTTAAATTGCTAAAAAGGTGAAACGTTTGGATTTGTTTCGTAAAGTTTGTAAACGTTCGGCTAAATCGCTTAAAGGGTGAAACACTTAGATTTGTTTTGTAATGTTTGTAAATGTTTGGCTTAAATTAGTAAAAAGGTGAAACACTTGGATTTGTTTCAGAATGTTTGTAAACGTTTTGCTTAAATTGTTAAAAAGGTGAAACACTTGGATATATTTTTAAAACGGTGAAACGCTTGGTTTTGTTTCATAACGTTTTTGAAGGTTTGGCTTAAATGGCTACAAATGTGAAACGTTCGAATTTGTTTCGAAATGTTTTAAACATTTGGTTTTGTTTCGTAATGTTTGTAAACGTTTGGCTTAAATCGCTAAAAGGGGAAATGTCTGAATTTGTTTTGTAACGTTTGTAAACGTTTGGCTTAAATTGCTAAAAAGGGGAAACATTTTGATTTGTTTCGTAACGTTTGTAAACGTTTGTCTTAAATCGCTAAAAAGGTGAAACGTTTGGATTTGTTTTGTAACGTTTGTACACGTTTGGCTTAAATCGCTAAAAAGGTGAAACGTTTGGAATTGTTTCGAAACGTTTGTAAACGTTTGGCTTAAATCGCAAAAAAGTTGAAACGTTTGGATTTGTTTCTTAACGTTTGTAAACGTTGGATTAAATTGCTAAAACGGTGAAACGCTTGGATTTGTTTCGTAATGTTTGTAAACGTTTGGCTTAAATTTCTAAAAAGGTGAAACATTTGGATTTGTTTCATAATGTTTGAAAACGTTGGGATTAAATTGCTAAAAAGTTGAAACGCTTGGATTTGTTTCGTAACGTTTGTAAACGTTTGGCTTAAACTGCGAAAAAAGTGAAACACTTGGATTTGTTTCCTAACGTTTGTAAACATTTGGCTTACTGTCACGACCCAAATTATTGAGCCGAGACCGGCGCTAGGGAATGGGAGTGGTAGCTCCGAAACCCGTAGCAAGCCTAAAACCACTCTAACTTTTTTTTTGCGGAAACGCAAACACAACTATCCTATAGACATATAATAAGAAAGACACGTTTACAATCATAACATAACATCATATATAAACACATCATCGATACAATCATAGTGGGCATTTCACTTCCGTAACTGGTACGTACTAGCCCATCTATCGATCAATACAAAAACTGACAATCAAAAGATGTCACATCAAACAAACATTAAACACGTACACAACCTATAAGACCTAACTATTCTATGCTAAGACTCGTCACACGTATACTACTGCAGCACCCAGGGGACTCGTACTCAGTACACCAAAGACGGTCTGTCTGATCCGACTCTAAATACCTGAAAAACATCAATGTGAGGTGTCAGTATTTGGGGAAATACTGAGTGAGAAAACACATTACTAAGGTATTATAGAAAATAACATCGCGTTTAAAACAAAACACATATATACAAACATATTATACTTCAAGCATTTGATCCGATCGAAACCCTAATATCTTATTATGCATAATGAACATTATCACAACATCTAACGATCGATCGATATGAGTCCGGGATAATTCAACCAGCCGACTCGCAGATACAGGCCCCGGGATAGTTCAACCAGATAGGCTCTGTATCGCATGCACAAACAAGTATGATAGACGACCCATGAAATCTCTATCTATGACTTACCCGGACGCTGGTGATCACACAGCCTATTGACACCCAATAGGTAGCTTGTTTCCCCCGGATCATATACTAGTTTTCACAATCTATATATGTTCGATAATACGATGTACAAATTCATTTCTATCGATAAAATACTATAGCATGCGATGTAGTTTAATATTATATTTATAATATAAAAATTATCTATTGCGTAATAATACTTAAAGTAAAGTTTAACTCACAACGATCGCTATTCCTTATATCCAAACGTAAGCTCCACACGTCATTCACTCTTTTAACTATTCCAGCTCGTCGATCTCGTACCTCGTCGATGTATCCACTTCCTTAAAACGATGCTTGATATCGATAGAGAATTCGATTCTGAAGAAATTGCCGCTTGAATCACTTGAATCGGACGTCGAACGGCGAAACGACGGTGATCGTCATTTTCTCTCTTCTCTGGATCATTCCTTCTGATCCTTTCTTTCTTTTATATACATGTTGGCTAATTTGCCACTTTGATCCTTCATTTCTTTTACTCAAACCATTTCTCTTTTAAACTTTTAATTTAACCAAACGGTTAAATTATCCTATTAACTCGATTATCTACGTATTATTTATATCCCAATAAATAATACTACTCCAAAAATAATTATTTCCATCGATAATCTTCCAATTTCTATTCTCGAGGCTAAATTGGCTAATTTGCACTTTGGTCCTTGAATTCTTCAAAATTGACAATTTAGCCCAATATGAATCCGCGTCCAAATTTTAAAAGGTCTCCGATTGACCTGAAACTTTTACCACCAATACTATAAAACATTTCGCGGACCTTGGCGAAATAATTCCATTTTCGGACTTAACTGGTTAAATTACCACTTTAGTCCCTGAACTCTAGTTTGTAACTTTTCTTGATATTTTTCCTTATTTTCTTATTCTAATCCTCAAACGTATACGTCTTACTCCATATTATCCTTTTCTTTAATATCCCATATCTTTATCTTTGCAACTCCGGTCCTTCTCTGCCGGACACGTTGCACTAAACGGCACCTGAACTTACGGGGTATTACACTTACATTGCTAGAAAGGGGAAACATTTGGATTTGTTTCGTAGCTTTTGTAAACTTTTGGCTTAAATTGCTAAAGAGGTGAAACATTTGGATTTGTGTCATAACGTTTGTACACCTTTGGATTAAATTGCTAAAAAGGTGAAACGCTTGGATTTGTCTCGTAACGTTTGTAAACGTTTGGCTTAAATTGCTAAAAAGGTGAAACACTTGGATTTATTTCCTAACGTTTGTAAACGTTTGGCTTACATTGCTAAAAAGGTGAAACATATGGATTTGTTTCGTAGCGTTTGTGAACTTTTGGCCTAAATCGCTAAAAAAGTGAAACGTTTGGATTTGTTTCGTACTGTTTGTAAACGTTGGCTTAAATCGCTAAAAAGGTGAAATGTTTGGATTTGTTTCGTAACGTTTGTAAACGTTTGGCTTAAATTGCTAAAAAGGTGAAACATTTAGATTTGTTTCCTAACGTTTGTAAACGTTTGGCTTACATTGCTAAAAAGGTGAAACGTTTGGATTTGTTTTGTAGCGTTTGTGAACTTTTGGCCTAAATCGCTAAAAAAATGAAACCTTTGGATTTGTTTCATACTGTTTGTACACGTTGGCTTAAATCGCTAAAATGGTGAATTGTTTGGATTTGTTTCGTAACGTTTGTAAATGTTTGGCTTAAATTGCTAAAAAGGCAAAACACTTGGATTTGTTTCCTAACGTTTGTAAACGTTTGGCTTAAATTGCTAAAAAGGCGAAACGCTTGGATTTGTTTCGAAACTTTTGTAAACGTTTGGCTTAAATTGCTAAAAAGGTGAAACGCTTGGATTTGTTTCGTTACTATTTGTAAACTTTTGGCCTTAATCGCTAAAAAGGTGAAACGTTTGGATTTGTTTCGTACTATTTGTAAACTTTTTGCTTAAATTGCTAAAGAGGTGAAACATTTGGATTTGTTTCATAACGTTTGAAAACGTTGGGATTAAATTGCTAAAAAGTTGAAACGCTTGGATTTGTTTCGTAACGTTTGTAAACGTTTGGCTTAAATTGCTAAAAAGGTGAAACACTTGGATTTGTTTCCTAACATTTGTAATAGTTTGGCTTACATTGCAAGAAAGGGGAAACATTTGGATTTGTTTCGTAGCTTTTGTAAACTTTTAGCTTAAATTGCTAAAGAGGTGAAACATTGGGATTTGTTTCACAACGTTTGTAAACGTTTGGATTAAATTGCTAAAAAGTTGAAACGCTTGGATTTGACTCGTAACGTTTGTAAACTTTTGGCTTCAATTGTTAAAAAGGTGAAACACTTGGATTTATTTCCTGACGTTTGTAAACGTTTGGCTTACATTGCTAAATAGGTGAAACGTTTGGATTTGTTTCGTAGCATTTGTGAACTTTTGGCCTAAATCGCTAAAAAAGTGAAACGTTTGGATTTGTTTCGTACTGTTTGTAAACGTTGCTTAAATCGCTAAAAAGGTTAAACACTTGGATTTATTTCCTAACATTTGTAAACGTTTGGCTTACATTGCTAAAAAGGTGAAACGTATGGATTTTTTTCGTAGCGTTTGTGAACTTTTGGCCTAAATCGCTAAACGTTGGCTTAAATCGCTAAAAAGGTGAAATGTTTGGATTTCTTTCGTAACGTTTGTAAACGTTTGGCTTAAATTGCTAAAAAGGTGAAATACTTGGATTTGTTTCCAAACGTTTGTAAACATTTGGCTTACATTGCTAAAAAGGTGAAACGTTTGGATTTGTTTCGTAGCGTTTGTGAACTTTTGGCCTAAATCGCTAAAAAAGTGAAACGTTTGCATTTATTTCGTATTGTTTGTAAACGTTTTGCTTAAATTGCTAAAGAGGTGAAACATTTGGATTTGTTTCATAACGTTTGTAAACGTTGGGATTAAATTGCTAAAAAGATGAAACGCTTGGATTTGTTTCGTAACGTTTGTAAACGTTTGCCTTAAATTGCTAAAAAGGTGAAACACTTGGATTTTATTCCTAACGTTTGTAAACATTTGGCTTACATTGCTAGAAAGGGGAAACATTTGGATTTGTTTCGTAGCTTTTGTCAACTGTTGGCTTAAATTGCTAAAGAGGTGAAACATTTGGATTTGTTTCATAACGTTTGTAAACGTTTGGATCAAATTGCTAAAAAGGTGAAACGCTTGGATTTGTCTCGTAACGTTTGTAAACGTTTGGCTTAAATTTCCAAAAAGGTGAAACACTTGGATTTGTTTCCTAACGTTTGTAAACGTTTGGCTTACGTTGCTAAAAAGGTGAAACGTTTCGATTTGTTTCGTAGCGTTTGTGAACTTTTAACCTAACTTGCTAAAAAGGTGAAACGCTTGGATTTGATTCGTTACTATTTGTAAACTTTTGGCCTAAATCGCTAAAAAGGTGAAACGTTTGGATTTGTTTCGTACTATTTGTATACTTTTTGCTTAAATTGCTAAAGAGGTGAAACATTTGGATTTGTTTCATAACGTTTGAAAACGTTGGGATTAAATTGCTAAAAAGTTGAAACCCTTGGATTTGTTTCGTAACGTTTGTAAACGTTTGGCTTAAATTGCTAAAAAGGTGAAACACTTGGATTTGTTTCCTAGCGTTTGTAATAGTTTGGCTTACATTGCAAGAAAGGGGAAACATTTGGATTTGTTTCGTAGCTTTTGTAAACTTTTGGCTTAAATTGCTAAAGAGGTGAAACATTTGGATTTGTTTCACAACGTTTGTAAACGTTTGGACTAAATTGCTAAAAAGGTGAAACGCTTGGATTTGACTCGTAACGTTTGTAAACTTTTGGCTTAAATTGTTAAAAAGGCGAAACACTTGGATTTATTTCCTGACGTTTGTAAACGTTTGGCTTACATTGCTAAAAAGGTGAAACGTTTGGATTTGTTTCGTAGCGTTTGTGAACTTTTGGCCTAAATCGCTAAAAAATTGAAACGTTTGGATTTGTTTCGTACTGTTTGTAAACGTTGGCTTAAATCGCTAAAAAGGTGAAACACTTGGATTTATTTCCTAACGTTTGTAAACGTTTGGCTTACATTGCTAAAAAGGTGAAACGTATGGATTTGTTTCGTAGCGTTTGTGAACTTTTGGCCTAAATCGCTAAAAAAGTGAAACGTTTGGTTTTGTTTCGTACTGTTTGTAAACGTTGGCTTAAATCGCTAAAAAGGTGAAATGTTTGGATTTGTTTCGTAACGTTTGTAAACGTTTGGCTTAAATTGCTAAAAAGGTGAAATACTTGGATTTGTTTTTTAACGTTTGTAAACGTTTGGCTTACATTGCTAAAAAGGTGAAACGTTTGGATTTGTTTCGTAGCATTTGTGAACCATTGGCCTAAATCGCTAAAAAAGTGAAACGTTTGGATTTGTTTCGTATTGTTTGTAAACGTTTTGCTTAAATTGCTAAAGAGGTGAAACATTTGGATTTGTTTCATAACATTTGTAAACGTTGGAATTAAATTGCTAAAAAGTTAAAACGCTTGGATTTGTTTCGTAACGTTTGTAAACGTTTGCCTTAAATTGCTGAAAAGGTGAAACACTTGGATTTAATTCCTAACGTTTGTAAACATTTGGCTTACATTGCTAGAAAGGGGAAACATTTGGATTTGTTTCGTAGCTTTTGTCAACTTTTGGCTTAAATTGCTAAAGAGGTGAAACATTTGGATTTGTTTCATAACGTTTGTAAACGTTTGGATCAAATTGCTAAAAAGGAGAAAACGCTTGGATTTGTCTCGTAACGTTTGTAAACGTTTGGCTTAAATTTCTAAAAAGGTGAAACACTTGGATTTGTTTCCTAACGTTTGTAAACGTTTGACTTACGTTGCTAAAAAGGTGAAACGTTTAGCGTTTGTGAACTTTTGGCCTAAATTGCTAAATAATTGAAACGTTTGGATTTGTTTCGTACTGTTTGTAAACGTTGGCTTAAATCGCTAAAAAGGGGAAATGTTTGGATTTGTTTCGTAACATTTTTAAACGTTTTGCATAAATTGCTTAAAAGGTGAAACGCTTGGATTTGTTTCGAAACTTTTGTAAACGTTTGGCTTAAATTGCTAAAAAGGTGAAACACTTGGATTTGTTTCCTAACGTTTGTAATAGTTTGGCTTACATTGCAAGAAAGGGGAAACATTTGGATTTGTTTCGTAGCTTTTGTAAACTTTTGGCTTAAATTGCTAAAGAGGTGAAACATTTGGATTTGTTTCACAACGTTTGTAAACGTTTGGATTAAATTGCTAAAAAGTTGAAACGCTTGGATTTGACTCGTAACGTTTGTAAACTTTTGGCTTAAATTGTTAAAAAGGTGAAACACTTGGATTTATTTCCTGACGTTTGTAAACGTTTGGCTTACATTGGTAAAAAGGTGAAACGTTTGGATTTGTTTCGTAGCGTTTGTGAACTTTTGGCCTAAATCGCTAAAAAAGTGAAACGTTTGGATTTGTTTCGTACTGTTTGTAAACGTTGGCTTAAATCGCTAAAAAGGTGAAACACTTGGATTTATTTCCTAACGTTTGTAAACGTTTGGCTTACATTGCTAAAAAGGTGAAACGTATGTATTTATTTCGTAGCGTTTGTGAACTTTTGGCCTAAATCGCTAAAAGAGTGAAACGTTTGGTTTTGTTTCGTACTGTTTGTAAAACGTTGGCTTAAATCGCTAAAAAGGTGAAATGTTTGGATTTGTTTCGTAACGTTTGTAAACGTTTGGCTTAAATTGCTAAAAAGGTGAAATACTTGGATTTGTTTCCTAACGTTTGTAAACATTTGGCTTACATTGCTAAAAAGGTGAAACGTTTGGATTTGTTTCGTAGCGTTTGTGAACTTTTGGCCTAAATCGCTAAAAAAGTGAAACGTTTGGATTTATTTCGTATTGTTTGTAAACGTTTTGCTTAAATTGCTAAAGAGGTGAAACATATGGATTTGTTTCATAACGTTTGTAAACGTTGGGATTAAATTGCTAAAAAGTTGAAACGCTTGGATTTGTTTCGTAACGTTTGTAAACGTTTGCCTTAAATTGCTAAAAAGGTGAAACACTTGGATTTAATTCCTAACGTTTGTAAACATTTGGCTTACATTGCTAGAAAGGGGAAACATTTGGATTTGTTTCGTAGCTTTTGTCAACTTTTGGCTAAAATTGCTAACGAGGTGAAACATTTGGATTTGTTTCATAACGTTTGTAAACGTTTGGATCAAATTGCTAAAAAGGTGAAACGCTTGGATTTGTCTCGTAACGTTTGTAAACGTTTGGCTTAAATTTCTAAAAAGGTGAAACACTTGGATTTGTTTCCTAACGTTTGTAAACGTTTGGCTTACGTTGCTAAAAAGGTGAAACGTTTGGATTTGTTTCGTAGCGTTTGTGAACTTTTGGCCTAAATTGCTAACAAGGTGAAACGCTTGGATTTGTTTCGTTGCTATTTGTAAACTTTTGGCCTAAATCGCTAAAAAGGTGAAACGTTTGGATTTGTTTCGTACTATTTGTAAACTTTTTGCTTAAATTGCTAAAGAGGTGAAACATTTGGATTTGTTTCATAACGTTTGAAAACGTTGGGATTAAATTGCTAAAAAGTTGAAACGCTTGGATTTGTTTCGTAGCGTTTGTAAACGTTTGGCTTAAATTGCTAAAAAGGTGAAACACTTGGATTTGTTTCCTAACGTTTGTAATAGTTTGGCTTACATTGCAAGAAAGGGGAAACATTTGGATTTGTTTCGTAGCTTTTTTAAACTTTTGGCTTAAATTGCTAAAGAGGTGAAACATTTGGATTTGTTTCACAACGTTTGTAAACGTTTGGATTAAATTGCTAAAAAGTTGAAACGCTTGGATTTGACTCGTAACGTTTGTAAACTTTTGGCTTAAATTGTTAAAAAGGTGAAACACTTGAATTTATTTCCTGACGTTTGTAAACGTTTGGCTTACAATGCTAAAAAGGTGAAACGTTTGGATTTGTTTCGTAGCATTTGTGAACTTTTGGCCTAAATCGCTAAAAAAGTGAAACGTTTGGATTTGTTTCGTACTGTTTGTAAACGTTGGCTTAAATCGCTAAAAAGGTGAAACACTTGGATTTATTTCCTAACGTTTGTAAACGTTTGGCTTACATTGCTAAAAAGGTGAAACGTATGGATTTGTTTCGTAGCGTTTGTGAACTTTTGGCCTAAATCGCTAAAAAAGTGAAACGTTTGGTTTTGTTTCGTACTGTTTGTAAAACGTTGGCTTAAATCGCTAAAAAGGTGAAATGTTTGGATTTGTTTCGTAACGTTTGTAAACGTTTGGCTTAAATTGCTAAAAAGGTGAAATACTTGGATTTGTTTCATAACGTTTGTAAACATTTGGCTTACATTGCTAAAAAGGTGAAACGTTTGGATTTGTTTCGTAGCGTTTGTGAACTTTTGGCCTAAATCGCTAAAAAAGTGAAACGTTTGGATTTATTTCGTATTGTTTGTAAACGTTTGGCTTAAATTGCTAAAGAGGTGAAACATTTGGATTTGTTTCATAACGTTTGTAAACGTTGGGATTAAATTGCTAAAAAGTTGAAACGCTTGGATTTGTTTCGTAACGTTTGTAAACGTTTGCCTTAAATTGCTAAAAAGGTGAAACACTTGGATTTGTTTCCTAACGTTTGTAAACGTTTGGCTTACATTGCTAGAAAGGGGAAACATTTGGATTTGTTTCGTAGCTTTTGTAAACTTTTGGCTTAAATTGCTAAAGAGGTGAAACATTTGGATTTGTTTCATAACGTTTGTAAACGTTTGGATCAAATTGCTAAAAAGGTGAAACGCTTGGATTTGTCTCGTAACTTTTGTAAACGTTTGGCTTAAATTTCTAAAAAGGTGAAACACTTGGATTTGTTTCCTAACGTTTGTAAACGTTTGGCTTACGTTGCTAAAAAGGTGAAACGTTTGGATTTGTTTCGTAGCGTTTGTGAACTTTTGGCCTAAATTGCTAAAAAGGTGAAACGCTTGGATTTGTTTCGTTACTATTTGTAAACTTTTGGCCTAAATCGCTAAAAAGGTGAAACGTTTGGATTTGTTTCGTACTATTTGTAAACTTTTTGCTTAAATTGCTAAAGAGGTGAAACATTTGGATTTGTTTCATAACGTTTGAAAACGTTGGGATTAAATTGCTAAAAAGTTGAAACGCTTGGATTTGTTTCGTAACGTTTGTAAACGTTTGGCTTAAATTGCTAAAAAGGTGAAACACTTGGATTTGTTTCCTAACGTTTGTAATAGTTTGGCTTACATTGCAAGAAAGGGGAAACATTTGGATTTGTTTCGTAGCTTTTGGCTTAAATTGCTAAAGAGGTGAAACATTTGGATTTGTTTCACAACGTTTGTAAACGTTTGGATTAAATTGCTAAAAAGGTGAAACGCTTGGATTTGACTCGTAACGTTTGTAAACTTTTGGCTTAAATTGTTAAAAAGGTGAAACACTTGGATTTATTTCCTGACGTTTGTAAACGTTTGGCTTACATTGGTAAAAAGGTGAAACGTTTGGATTTGTTTCGTAGCGTTTGTGAACTTTTGGCCTAAATCGCTAAAAAAGTGAAACGTTTGGATTTGTTTCGTACTGTTTGTAAACGTTGGCTTAAATCGCTAAAAAGGTGAAACACTTGGATTTATTTCCTAAAGTTTGGAAACGTTTGGCTTACATTGCTAAAAAGGTGAAACGTATGTATTTATTTCGTAGCGTTTGTGAACTTTTGGCCTAAATCGCTAAAAGAGTGAAACGTTTGGTTTTGTTTCGTACTGTTTGTAAAACGTTGGCTTAAATCGCTAAAAAGGTGAAATGTTTGGATTTGTTTCGTAACGTTTGTAAACGTTTGGCTTAAATTGCTAAAAAGGTGAAATACTTGGATTTGTTTCCTAACGTTTGTAAACATTTGGCTTACATTGCTAAAAAGGTGAAACGTTTGGATTTGTTTCGTAGCGTTTGTGAACTTTTGGCCTAAATCGCTAAAAAAGTGAAACGTTTGGATTTATTTCGTATTGTTTGTAAACGTTTTGCTTAAATTGCTAAAGAGGTGAAACATTTGGATTTGTTTCATAACGTTTGTAAACGTTGGGATTAAATTGCTAAAAAGTTGAAACGCTTGGATTTGTTTCGTAACGTTTGTAAACGTTTGCCTTAAATTGCTAAAAAGGTGAAACACTTGGATTTAATTCCTAACGTTTGTAAACATTTGGCTTACATTGCTAGAAAGGGGAAACATTTGGATTTGTTTCGTAGCTTTTGTCAACTTTTTGCTTAAATTGCTAAAGAGGTGAAACATTTGGATTTGTTTTACAACGTTTGTAAACGTTTGGATCAAATTGCTAAAAAGGTGAAACGCTTGGATTTGTCTCGTAACGTTTGTAAACGTTTGGCTTAAATTTCTAAAAAGGTGAAACACTTGGATTTGTTTCCTAACGTTTGTAAACGTTTGGCTTACGTTGCTAAAAAGGTGAAACGTTTAGCGTTTGTGAACTTTTGGCCTAAATTGCTAAAAAATTGAAACGTTTGGATTTGTTTCGTACTGTTTGTAAACGTTGGCTTAAATCGCTAAAAAGGGGAAATGTTTGGATTTGTTTCGTAACATTTTTAAACGTTTGGCTTAAATTGCTTAAAAGGTGAGACGCTTGGATTTGTTTCGAAACTTTTGTAAACGTTTGGCTTAAATTGCTAAAAAGGTGAAACACTTGGATTTGTTTCCTAACGTTTGTAATAGTTTGGCTTACATTGCAAGAAAGGGGAAACATTTGGATTTGTTTCGTAGCTTTTGGCTTAAATTGCTAAAGAGGTGAAACATTTGGATTTGTTTCACAACGTTTGTAAACGTTTGGATTAAATTGCTAAAAAGGTGAAACGCTTGGATTTGACTCGTAACGTTTGTAAACTTTTGGCTTAAATTGTTAAAAAGGTGAAACACTTGAATTTATTTCCTGACGTTTGTAAACGTTTGGCTTACATTGGTAAAAAGGTGAAACGTTTAAATTTGTTTCGTAGCGTTTGTGAACTTTTGGCCTAAATCGCTAAAAAAGTGAAACGTTTGGATTTGTTTCGTACTGTTTGTAAACGTTGGCTTAAATCGCTAAAAAGGTGAAACACTTGGATTTATTTCCTAACGTTTGTAAACGTTTGGCTTACATTGCTAAAAAGGTGAAACGTATGTATTTATTTCGTAGCGTTTGTGAACTTTTGGCCTAAATCGCTAAAAGAGTGAAACGTTTGGTTTTGTTTCGTACTGTTTGTAAAACGTTGGCTTAAATCGCTAAAAAGGTGAAATGTTTGGATTTGTTTCGTAACGTTTGTAAACGTTTGGCTTAAATTGCTAAAAAGGTGAAATACTTGGATTTGTTTCCTAACGTTTGTAAACATTTGGCTTACATTGCTAAAAAGGTGAAACGTTTGGATTTGTTTCGTAGCGTTTGTGAACTTTTGGCCTAAATCGCTAAAAAAGTGAAACGTTTGGATTTATTTCGTATTGTTTGTAAACGTTTTGCTTAAATTGCTAAAGAGGTGAAACATTTGGATTTGTTTCATAACGTTTGTAAACGTTGGGATTAAATTGCTAAAAAGTTGAAACGCTTGGATTTGTTTCGTAACGTTTGTAAACGTTTGCCTTAAATTGCTAAAAAGGTGAAACACTTGGATTTAATTCCTAACGTTTGTAAACATTTGGCTTACATTGCTAGAAAGGGGAAACATTTGGATTTGTTTCGTAGCTTTTGTCAACTTTTGGCTAAAATTGCTAACGAGGTGAAACATTTGGATTTGTTTCATAACGTTTGTAAACGTTTGGATCAAATTGCTAAAAAGGTGAAACGCTTGGATTTGTCTCGTAACGTTTGTAAACGTTTGGCTTAAATTTCTAAAAAGGTGAAACACTTGGATTTGTTTCCTAACGTTTGTAAACGTTTGGCTTACGTTGCTAAAAAGGTGAAACGTTTGGATTTGTTTCGTAGCGTTTGTGAACTTTTGGCCTAAATTGCTAACAAGGTGAAACGCTTGGATTTGTTTCGTTGCTATTTGTAAACTTTTGGCCTAAATCGCTAAAAAGGTGAAACGTTTGGATTTGTTTCGTACTATTTGTAAACTTTTTGCTTAAATTGCTAAAGAGGTGAAACATTTGGATTTGTTTCATAACGTTTGAAAACGTTGGGATTAAATTGCTAAAAAGTTGAAACGCTTGGATTTGTTTCGTAGCGTTTGTAAACGTTTGGCTTAAATTGCTAAAAAGGTGAAACACTTGAATTTGTTTCCTAACGTTTGTAATAGTTTGGCTTACATTGCAAGAAAGGGGAAACATTTGGATTTGTTTCGTAGCTTTTTTAAACTTTTGGCTTAAATTGCTAAAGAGGTGAAACATTTGGATTTGTTTCACAACGTTTGTAAACGTTTGGATTAAATTGCTAAAAAGTTGAAACGCTTGGATTTGAGTCGTAACGTTTGTAAACTTTTGGCTTAAATTGTTAAAAAGGTGAAACACTTGGATTTATTTCCTGACGTTTGTAAACGTTTGGCTTACAATGCTAAAAAGGTGAAACGTTTGGATTTGTTTCGTAGCATTTGTGAACTTTTGGCCTAAATCGCTAAAAAAGTGAAACGTTTGGATTTGTTTCGTACTGTTTGTAAACGTTGGCTTAAATCGCTAAAAAGGTGAAACACTTGGATTTATTTCCTAACGTTTGTAAACGTTTGGCTTACATTGCTAAAAAGGTGAAACGTATGGATTTGTTTCGTAGCGTTTGTGAACTTTTGGCCTAAATCGCTAAAAAAGTGAAACGTTTGGTTTTGTTTCGTACTGTTTGTAAAACGTTGGCTTAAATCGCTAAAAAGGTGAAATGTTTGGATTTGTTTCGTAACGTTTGTAAACGTTTGGCTTAAATTGCTAAAAAGGTGAAATACTTGGATTTGTTTCATAACGTTTGTAAACATTTGGCTTACATTGCTAAAAAGGTGAAACGTTTGGATTTGTTTCGTAGCGTTTGTGAACTTTTGGCCTAAATCGCTAAAAAAGTGAAACGTTTGGATTTATTTCGTACTGTTTGTAAAACGTTGGCTTAAATCGCTAAAAAGGTGAAATGTTTGGATTTGTTTCGTAACGTTTGTAAACGTTGGGATTAAATTGCTAAAAAGTTGAAACGCTTGGATTTGTTTCGTAACGTTTGTAAACGTTTGCCTTAAATTGCTAAAAAGGTGAAACACTTGGATTTAATTCCTAACGTTTGTAAACATTTGGCTTACATTGCTAGAAAGGGGAAACATTTGGATTTGTTTCGTAGCTTTTGTCAACTTTTGGCTTAAATTGCTAAAGAGGTGAAACATTTGGATTTGTTTCATAACGTTTGTAAACGTTTGGATCAAATTGCTAAAAAGGTGAAACGCTTGGATTTGTCTCGTAGCGTTTGTGAACTTTTGGCCTAAATCGCTAAAAAAGTGAAACGTTTGGTTTTGTTTCGTACTGTTTGTAAAACGTTGGCTTAAATTGCTAAAGAGGTGAAACATTTGGATTTGTTTCATAACGTTTGTAAACGTTGGGATTAAATTGCTAAAAAGTTGAAACGCTTGGATTTGTTTCGTAACGTTTGTAAACGTTTGCCTTAAATTGCTAAAAAGGTGAAACACTTGGATTTAATTCCTAACGTTTGTAAACATTTGGCTTACATTGCTAGAAAGGGGAAACATTTGGATTTGTTTCGTAGCTTTTGTCAACTTTTGGCTTAAATTGCCAAAGAGGTGAAACATTTGGATTTGTTTCATAACGTTTGTAAACGTTTGGATCAAATTGCTAAAAAGGTGAAACGCTTGGATTTGTCTCGTAACTTTTGTAAACGTTTGGCTTAAATTTCTAAAAAGGTGAAATACTTGGATTTGTTTCCTAACGTTTGTAAACGTTTGGCTTACGTTGCTAAAAAGGTGAAACGTTTGGATTTGTTTCGTAGCGTTTGTGAACTTTTGGCCTAAATTGCTAAAAAGGGGAAACGCTTGGATTTGTTTCGTTACTATTTGTAAACTTTTGGCGTAAATCGCTAAAAAGGTGAAACGTTTGGATTTGTTTCGTACTATTTGTAAACTTTTTGCTTAAATTGCTAAAGAGGTGAAACATTTGGATTTGTTTCATAACGTTTGAAAACGTTGGGATTAAATTGCTAAAAAGTTGAAACGCTTGGATTTGTTTCGTAACGTTTGTAAACGTTTGGCTTAAATTGCTAAAAAGGTGAAACACTTGGATTTGTTTCCTAACGTTTGTAATAGTTTGGCTTACATTGCAAGAAAGGGGAAACATTTGGATTTGTTTCGTAGCTTTTGGCTTAAATTGCTAAAGAGGTGAAACATTTGGATTTGTTTCACAACGTTTGTAAACGTTTGGATTAAATTGCTAAAAAGGTGAAACGCTTGGATTTGACTCGTAACGTTTGTAAACTTTTGGCTTAAATTGTTAAAAAGGTGAAACACTTGGATTTATTTCCTGACGTTTGTAAACGTTTGGCTTACATTGGTAAAAAGGTGAAACGTTTGGATTTGTTTCGTAGCTTTTGTGAACTTTTGGCCTAAATCGCTAAAAAAGTGAAACGTTTGGATTTGTTTCGTACTGTTTGTAAACGTTGGCTTAAATCGCTAAAAAGGTGAAACACTTGGATTTATTTCCTAACGTTTGTAAACGTTTGGCTTACATTGCTAAAAAGGTGAAACGTATGGATTTGTTTCGTAGCGTTTGTGAACTTTTGGCCTAAATCGCTAAAAAAGTGAAACGTTTGGTTTTGTTTCGTACTGTTTGTAAAACGTTGGCTTAAATCGCTAAAAAGGTGAAATGTTTGGATTTGTTTCGTAACGTTTGTAAACGTTTGGCTTAAATTGCTAAAAAGGTGAAATACTTGGATTTGTTTCATAACGTTTGTAAACATTTGGCTTACATTGCTAAAAAGGTGAAACGTTTGGATTTGTTTCGTAGCGTTTGTGAACTTTTGGCCTAAATCGCTAAAAAAGTGAAACGTTTGGATTTATTTCGTATTGTTTGTAAACGTTTGGCTTAAATTGCTAAAGAGGTGAAACATTTGGATTTGTTTCATAACGTTTGTAAACGTTGGGATTAAATTGCTAAAAAGTTGAAACGCTTGGATTTGTTTCGTAACGTTTGTAAACGTTTGCCTTAAATTGCTAAAAAGGTGAAACACTTGGATTTGTTTCCTAACGTTTGTAAACGTTTGGCTTACATTGCTAGAAAGGGGAAACATTTGGATTTGTTTCGTAGCTTTTGTAAACTTTTGGCTTAAATTGCTAAAGAGGTGAAACATTTGGATTTGTTTCATAACGTTTGTAAACGTTTGGATCAAATTGCTAAAAAGGTGAAACGCTTGGATTTGTCTCGTAACTTTTGTAAACGTTTGGCTTAAATTTCTAAAAAGGTGAAACACTTGGATTTGTTTCCTAACGTTTGTAAACGTTTGGCTTACGTTGCTAAAAAGGTGAAACGTTTGGATTTGTTTCGTAGCGTTTGTGAACTTTTGGCCTAAATTGCTAAAAAGGTGAAACGCTTGGATTTGTTTCGTTATTATTTGTAAACTTTTGGCCTAAATCGCTAAAAAGGTGAAACGTTTGGATTTGTTTCGTACTATTTGTAAACTTTTTGCTTAAATTGCTAAAGAGGTGAAACATTTGGATTTGTTTCATAACGTTTGAAAACGTTGGGATTAAATTGCTAAAAAGTTGAAACGCTTGGATTTGTTTCGTAACGTTTGTAAACGTTTGGCTTAAATTGCTAAAAAGGTGAAACACTTGGATTTGTTTCCTAACGTTTGTAATAGTTTAGCTTACATTGCAAGAAAGGGGAAACATTTGGATTTGTTTCGTAGCTTTTGGCTTAAATTGCTAAAGAGGTGAAACATTTGGATTTGTTTCACAACGTTTGTAAACGTTTGGATTAAATTGCTAAAAAGGTGAAACGCTTGGATTTGACTCGTAACGTTTGTAAACTTTTGGCTTAAATTGTTAAAAAGGTGAAACACTTGGATTTATTTCCTAACGTTTGTAAACGTTTGGCTTACATTGGTAAAAAGGTGAAACGTTTGGATTTGTTTCGTAGCGTTTGTGAACTTTTGGCCTAAATCGCTAAAAAAGTGAAACGTTTGGATATGTTTCGTACTGTTTGTAAACGTTGGCTTAAATCGCTAAAAAGGTGAAACACTTGGATTTATTTCCTAACGTTTGTAAACGTTTGGCTTACATTGCTAAAAAGGTGAAACGTATGTATTTATTTCATAGCGTTTGTGAACTTTTGGCCTAAATCGCTAAAAGAGTGAAACGTTTGGTTTTGTTTCGTACTGTTTGTAAAACGTTGGCTTAAATCGCTAAAAAGGTGAAATGTTTGGATTTGTTTCGTAACGTTTGTAAACGTTTGGCTTAAATTGCTAAAAAGGTGAAATACTTGGATTTGTTTCCTAACGTTTGTAAACATTTGGCTTACATTGCTAAAAAGGTGAAACGTTTGGATTTGTTTCGTAGCGTTTGTGAACTTTTGGCCTAAATCGCTAAAAAAGTGAAACGTTTGGATTTATTTCGTATTGTTTGTAAACGTTTTGCTTAAATTGCTAAAGAGGTGAAACATTTGGATTTGTTTCATAACGTTTGTAAACGTTGGGATTAAATTGCTAAAAAGTTGGAACGCTTGGATTTGTTTCGTAACGTTTGTAAACGTTTGCCTTAAATTGCTAAAAAGGTGAAACACTTGGATTTAATTCCTAACGTTTGTAAACATTTGGCTTACATTGCTAGAAAGGGGAAACATTTGGATTTGTTTCGTAGCTTTTGTCAACTTTTGGCTTAAATTGCTAAAGAGGTGAAACATTTGGATTTGTTTCATATCGTTTGTAAACGTTTGGATCAAATTGCTAAAAAGGTGAAACGCTTGGATTTGTCTCGTAACGTTTGTAAACGTTTGGCTTAAATTTCTAAAAAGGTGAAACACTTGGATTTGTTTCCTAACGTTTGTAAACGTTTGGCTTACGTTGCTAAAAAGGTGAAACGTTTGGATTTGTTTCGTAGCGTTTGTGAACTTTTGGCCTAAATTGCTAAAAAGGTGAAACGCTTTGATTTGTTTCGTTGCTATTTGTAAACTTTTGGCCTAAATCGCTAAAAAGGTGAAACGTTTGGATTTGTTTCGTACTATTTGTAAACTTTTTGCTTAAATTGCTAAAGAGGTGAAACATTTGGATTTGTTTCATAACGTTTGAAAACGTTGGGATTAAATTGCTAAAAAGTTGAAACGCTTGGATTTGTTTCGTAACGTTTGTAAACGTTTGGCTTAAATTGCTAAAAAGGTGAAACACTTGGATTTGTTTCCTAACGTTTTTAATAGTTTGGCTTACATTGCAAGAAAGGGGAAACATTTGGATTTGTTTCGTAGCTTTTGGCTTAAATTGCTAAAGAGGTGAAACATTTGGATTTGTTTCACAACGTTTGTAAACGTTTGGATTAAATTGCTAAAAAGGTGAAACGCTTGGATTTGACTCGTAACATTTGTAAACTTTTGGCTTAAATTGTTAAAAAGGTGAAACACTTGGATTTATTTCCTGACGTTTGTAAACGTTTGGCTTACATTGCTAAAAAGGTGAAACGTTTGGATTTGTTTCGTAGCGTTTGTGAACTTTTGGCCTAAATCGCTAAAAAAGTGAAACGTTTGGATTTGTTTCGTACTGTTTGTAAACGTTGGCTTAAATCGCTAAAAAGGTGAAACACTTGGATTTATTTCCTAACGTTTGTAAACGTTTGGCTTACATTGCTAAAAAGGTGAAACGTATGTATTTATTTCGTAGCGTTTGTGAACTTTTGGCCTAAATCGCTAAAAAAGTGAAACGTTTGGTTTTGTTTCGTACTGTTTGTAAAACGTTGGCTTAAATCGCTAAAAAGGTGAAATGTTTGGATTTGTTTCGTAACGTTTGTAAACGTTTGGCTTAAATTGCTAAAAAGGTGAAACACTTGGATTTGTTTCCTAACGTTTGTAAACGTTTGGCTTACATTGCTAAAAAGGTGAAACGTTTGGATTTGTTTCGTAGCGTTTGTGAACTTTTGGCCTAAATCGCTAAAAAAGTGAAACGTTTGGATTTATTTCGTATTGTTTGTAAACGTTTTGCTTAAATTGCAAAAGAGGTGAAACATTTGGATTTGTTTCATAACGTTTGTAAACGTTGGGATTAAATTGCTAAAAAGTTGAAACGCTTGGATTTGTTTCGTAACGTTTGTAAACGTTTGCCTTAAATTTCTAAAAAGGTGAAACACTTGGATTTAATTCCTAACGTTTGTAAACATTTGGCTTACATTGCTAGAACATTTGGATTTGTTTCGTAGCTTTTGTCAACTTTTGGCTTAAATTGCTAAAGAGGTGAAACATTTGGATTTGTTTCATAACGTTTGTAAACGTTTGGATCAAATTGCTAAAAAGGTGAAACGCTTGGATTTGTCTCGTAACGTTTGTAAACGTTTGGCTTAAATTTCTAAAAAGGTGAAACACTTGGATTTGTTTCCTAACGTTTGTAAACGTTTGGCTTACGTTGCTAAAAAGGTGAAACGTTTGGATTTGTTTCGTAGCGTTTGTGAACTTTTGGCCTAAATTGCTAAAAAGGTGAAACGCTTGGATTTGTTTCGTTGCTATTTGTAAACCTTTGGCCTAAATCGCTAAAAAGGTGAAACGTTTGGATTTGTTTCGTACTATTTGTAAACTTTTTGCTTAAATTGCTAAAGAGGTGAAACATTTGGATTTGTTTCATAACGTTTGAAAACGTTGGGATTAAATTGCTAAAAAGTTGAAACGCTTGGATTTGTTTTGTAACGTTTGTAAACGTTTGGCTAATATTGCTAAAAAGGTGAAACACTTGGATTTGTTTCCTAACGTTTTTAATAGTTTGGCTTACATTGCAAGAAAGGGGAAACATTTGGATTTGTTTCGTAGCTTTTGGCTTAAATTGCTAAAGAGGTGAAACATTTGGATTTGTTTCACAACGTTTGTAAACGTTTGGATTAAATTGCTAAAAAGGTGAAACGCTTGGATTTGACTCGTAACGTTTGTAAACTTTTGGCTTAAATTGTTAAAAAGGTGAAACACTTGGATTTATTTCCTGACGTTTGTAAACGTTTGGCTTACATTGCTAAAAAGGTGAAACGTTTGGATTTGTTTCGTAGCGTTTGTGAACTTTTGGCCTAAATCGCTAAAAAAGTGAAACGTTTTGATTTGTTTCGTACTGTTTGTAAACGTTGGCTTAAATCGCTAAAAAGGTGAAACACTTGGATTTATTTCCTAACGTTTGTAAACGTTTGGCTTACATTGCTAAAAAGGTGAAACGTATGTATTTATTTCGTAGCGTTTGTGAACTTTTGGCCTAAATCGCTAAAAAAGTGAAACGTTTGGTTTTGTTTCGTACTGTTTGTAAAACGTTGGCTTAAATCGCTAAAAAGGTGAAATGTTTGGATTTGTTTCGTAACGTTTGTAAACGTTTGGCTTAAATTGCTAAAAAGGTGAAATACTTGGATTTGTTTCCTAACGTTTGTAAACGTTTGGCTTACATTGCTAAAAAGGTGAAACGTTTGGATTTGTTTCGTAGCGTTTGTGAACTTTTGGCCTAAATCGCTAAAAAAGTAAAACGTTTGGATTTATTTCGTATTGTTTGTATACGTTTTGCTTAAATTGCTAAAGAGGTGAAACATTTGGATTTGTTTCATAACGTTTGTAAACGTTGGGATTAAATTGCTAAAAAGTTGAAACGCTTGGATTTGTTTCGTAACGTTTGTAAACGTTTGCCTTAAATTTCTAAAAAGGTGAAACACTTGGATTTAATTCCTAACGTTTGTAAACATTTGGCTTACATTGCTAGAAAGGGGAAACATTTGGATTTGTTTCGTAGCTTTTGTCAACTTTTGGCTTAAATTGCTAAAGAGGTGAAACATTTGGATTTGTTTCATAACGTTTGTAAACGTTTGGATCAAATTGCTAAAAAGGTGAAACGCTTGGATTTGTCTCGTAACTTTTGTAAACGTTTGGCTTAAATTTCTAAAAAGGTGAAACACTTGGATTTGTTTCCTAACCTTTGTAAACGTTTGGCTTACGTTGCTAAAAAGGTGAAACGTTTGGATTTGTTTCGTAGCGTTTGTGAACTTTTGGCCTAAATTGCTAAAAAGGTGAAACGCTTGGATTTGTTTCGTTACTATTTGTAAACTTTTGGCCTAAATCGCTAAAAAGGTGAAACGTTTGGATTTGTTTCGTACTATTTGTAAACTTTTTGCTTAAATTGCTAAAGAGGTGAAACATTTGGATTTGTTTCATAACGTTTGAAAACGTTGGGATTAAATTGCTAAAAAGTTGAAACGCTTGGATTTGTTTCGTAACGTTTGTAAACGTTTGGCTTAAATTGCTAAAAAGGTGAAACACTTGGATTTGTTTCCTAACGTTTGTGATAGTTTGGCTTACATTGCAAGAAAGGGGAAACATTTGGATTTGTTTCGTAGCTTTTGGCTTAAATTGCTAAAGAGGTGAAACATTTGGATTTGTTTCACAACGTTTGTAAACGTTTGGATTAAATTGCTAAAAAGGTGAAACGCTTGGATTTGACTCGTAACGTTTGTAAACTTTTGGCTTAAATTGTTAAAAAGGTGAAACACTTGGATTTATTTCCTGACGTTTGTAAACGTTTGGCTTACATTGGTAAAAAGGGGAAACGTTTGGATTTGTTTCGTAGCGTTTGTGAACTTTTGGCCTAAATCGCTAAAAAAGTGAAACGTTTGGATATGTTTCGTACTGTTTGTAAACGTTGGCTTAAATCGCTAAAAAGGTGAAACACTTGGATTTATTTCCTAACGTTTGTAAACGTTTGGCTTACATTGCTAAAAAGGTGAAACGTATGTATTTATTTCGTAGCGTTTGTGAACTTTTGGCCTAAATCGCTAAAAGAGTGAAACGTTTGGTTTTGTTTCGTACTGTTTGTAAAACGTTGGCTTAAATCGCTAAAAAGGTGAAATGTTTGGATTTGTTTCGTAACGTTTGTAAACGTTTGGCTTAAATTGCTAAAAAGGTGAAATACTTGTTTTTTTTTATTAACGTTTGTAAACATTTGGCTTACATTGCTAAAAAGGTGAAACGTTTGGATTTGTTTCGTAGCGTTTGTGAACTTTTGGCCTAAATCGCTAAAAAAGTGAAACGTTTGGATTTATTTCGTATTGTTTGTAAACGTTTTGCTTAAATTGCTAAAGAGGTGAAACATTTGGATTTGTTTCATAACGTTTGTAAACGTTGGGATTAAATTGCTAAAAAGTTGAAACGCTTGGATTTGTTTCGTAACGTTTGTAAACGTTTGCCTTAAATTGCTAAAAAGGTGAAACACTTGGATTTAATTCCTAACGTTTGTAAACATTTGGCTTACATTGCTAGAAAGGGGAAACATTTGGATTTGTTTCGTAGCTTTTGTCAACTTTTGGCTTAAATTGCTAAAGAGGTGAAACATTTGGATATGTTTCATAACGTTTGTAAACGTTTGGATCAAATTGCTAAAAAGGTGAAACGCTTGGATTTGTCTCGTAACTTTTGTAAACGTTTGGCTTAAATTTCTAAAAAGGTGAAACACTTGGATTTTTTTCCTAACGTTTGTAAACGTTTGGCTTACGTTGCTAAAAAGGTGAAACGTTTGGATTTGTTTCGTAGCGTTTGTGAACTTTTGGCCTAAATTGCTAAAAAGGTGAAACGCTTGGATTTGTTTCGTTACTATTTGTAAACTTTTGGCCTAAATCGCTAAAAAGGTGAAACGTTTGGATTTGTTTCGTACTATTTGTAAACTTTTTGCTTAAATTGCTAAAGAGGTGAAACATTTGGATTTGTTTCATAACGTTTGAAAACGTTGGGATTAAATTGCTAAAAAGTTGAAACGCTTGGATTTGTTTCGTAACGTTTGTAAACGTTTGGCTTAAATTGCTAAAAAGTTGAAACACTTGGATTTGTTTCCTAACGTTTGTAATAGTTTAGCTTACATTGCAAGAAAGGGGAAACATTTGGATTTGTTTCGTAGCTTTTGGCTTAAATTGCTAAAGAGGTGAAACATTTGGATTTGTTTCACAACGTTTGTAAACGTTTGGATTAAATTGCTAAAAAGGTGAAACGCTTGGATTTGACTCGTAACGTTTGTAAACTTTTGGCTTAAATTGTTAAAAAGGTGAAACACTTGGATTTATTTCCTGACGTTTGTAAACGTTTGGCTTACATTGGTAAAAAGGTGAAACGTTTGGATTTGTTTCGTAGCGTTTGTGAACTTTTGGCCTAAATCGCTAAAAAAGTGAAACGTTTGGATATGTTTCGTACTGTTTGTAAACGTTGGCTTAAATCGCTAAAAAGGTGAAACACTTGGATTTATTTCCTAACGTTTGTAAACGTTTGGCTTACATTGCTAAAAAGGTGAAACGTATGTATTTATTTCGTAGCGTTTGTGAACTTTTGGCCTAAATCGCTAAAAGAGTGAAACGTTTGGTTTTGTTTCGTACTGTTTGTAAAACGTTGGCTTAAATCGCTAAAAAGGTGAAATGTTTGGATTTGTTTCGTAACGTTTGTAAACGTTTGGCTTAAATTGCTAAAAAGGTGAAATACTTGTTTTTTTTTTATTAACGTTTGTAAACATTTGGCTTACATTGCTAAAAAGGTGAAACGTTTGGATTTGTTTCGTAGCGTTTGTGAACTTTTGGCCTAAATCGCTAAAAAAGTGAAACGTTTGGATTTATTTCGTATTGTTTGTAAACGTTTTGCTTAAATTGCTAAAGAGGTGAAACATTTGGATTTGTTTCATAACGTTTGTAAACGTTGGGATTAAATTGCTAAAAAGTTGGAACGCTTGGATTTGTTTCGTAACGTTTGTAAACGTTTGCCTTAAATTGCTAAAAAGGTGAAACACTTGGATTTAATTCCTAACGTTTGTAAACATTTGGCTTATATTGCTAGAAAGGGGAAACATTTGGATTTGTTTCGTAGCTTTTGTCAACTTTTGGCTAAAATTGCTAAAGAGGTGAAACATTTGGATTTGTTTCATATCGTTTGTAAACGTTTGGATCAAATTGCTAAAAAGGTGAAACGCTTGGATTTGTCTCGTAACGTTTGTAAACGTTTGGCTTAAATTTCTAAAAAGGTGAAACACTTGGATTTGTTTCCTAACGTTTGTAAACGTTTGGCTTACGTTGCTAAAAAGGTGAAACGTTTGGATTTGTTTCGTAGCATTTGTGAACTTTTGGCCTAAATTGCTAAAAAGGTGAAACGCTTTGATTTGTTTCGTTGCTATTTGTAAACTTTTGGCCTAAATCGCTAAAAAGGTGAAACGTTTGGATTTGTTTCGTACTATTTGTAAACTTTTTGCTTAAATTGCTAAAGAGGTGAAACATTTGGATTTGTTTCATAACGTTTGAAAACGTTGGGATTAAATTGCTAAAAAGTTGAAACGCTTGGATTTGTTTCGTAACGTTTGTAAACGTTTTGCTTAAATTGCTAAAAAGGTGAAACACTTGGATTTGTTTCCTAACGTTTTTAATAGTTTGGCTTACATTGCAAGAAAGGTGAAACATTTGGATTTGTTTCGTAGCTTTTGGCTTAAATTGCTAAAGAGGTGAAACATTTGGATTTGTTTCACAACGTTTGTAAACGTTTGGATTAAATTGCTAAAAAGGTGAAACGCTTGGATTTGACTCGTAACATTTGTAAACTTTTGGCTTAAATTGTTAAAAAGGTGAAACACTTGGATTTATTTCCTGACGTTTGTAAACGTTTGGCTTACATTGCTAAAAAGGTGAAACGTTTGGATTTGTTTCGTAGCGTTTGTGAACTTTTGGCCTAAATCGCTAAAAAAGTGAAACGTTTGGATTTGTTTCGTACTGTTTGTAAACGTTGGCTTAAATCGCTAAAAAGGTGAAACACTTGGATTTATTTCCTAACGTTTGTAAACGTTTGGCTTACATTGCTAAAAAGGTGAAACGTATGTATTTATTTCGTAGCGTTTGTGAACTTTTGGCCTAAATCGCTAAAAGAGTGAAACGTTTGGTTTTGTTTCGTACTGTTTGTAAAACGTTGGCTTAAATCGCTAAAAAGGTGAAATGTTTGGATTTGTTTCGTAACGTTTGTAAACGTTTGGCTTAAATTGCTAAAAAGGTGAAACACTTGGATTTGTTTCCTAACGTTTGTAAACGTTTGGCTTACATTGCTAAAAAGGTGAAACGTTTGGATTTGTTTCGTAGCGTTTGTGAACTTTTGGCCTAAATCGCTAAAAAAGTGAAACGTTTGGATTTGTTTCGTACTGTTTGTAAACGTTTTGCTTAAATTGCTAAAGAGGTGAAACATTTGGATTTGTTTCATAACGTTTGTAAACGTTGGGATTAAATTGCTAAAAAGTTGAAACGCTTGGATTTGTTTCGTAACGTTTGTAAACGTTTGCCTTAAATTTCTAAAAAGGTGAAACACTTGGATTTAATTCCTAACGTTTGTAAACATTTGGCTTACATTGCTAGAAAGGGGAAACATTTGGATTTGTTTCGTAGCTTTTGTCAACTTTTGGCTTAAATTGCTAAAGAGGTGAAACATTTGGATTTGTTTCATAACGTTTGTAAACGTTTGGATCAAATTGCTAAAAAGGTGAAACGCTTGGATTTGTTTCGTTACTATTTGTAAACTTTTGGCCTAAATCGCTAAAAAGGTGAAACGTTTGGATTTGTTTCGTACTATTTGTAAACTTTTTGCTTAAATTGCTAAAGAGGTGAAACATTTGGATTTGTTTCATAACGTTTGAAAACGTTGGGATTAAATTGCTAAAAAGTTGAAACGCTTGGATTTGTTTCGTAACGTTTGTAAACGTTTGGCTTAAATTGCTAAAAAGGTGAAACACTTGGATTTGTTTCCTAACGTTTGTAATAGTTTAGCTTACATTGCAAGAAAGGGGAAACATTTGGATTTGTTTCGTAGCTTTTGGCTTAAATTGCTAAAGAGGTGAAACATTTGGATTTGTTTCACAACGTTTGTAAACGTTTGGATTAAATTGCTAAAAAGGTGAAACGCTTGGATTTGACTCGTAACGTTTGTAAACTTTTGGCTTAAATTGTTAAAAAGGTGAAACACTTGGATTTATTTCCTGACGTTTGTAAACGTTTGGCTTACATTGGTAAAAAGGTGAAACGTTTGGATTTGTTTCGTAGCGTTTGTGAACTTTTGGCCTAAATCGCTAAAAAAGTGAAACGTTTGGATATGTTTCGTACTGTTTGTAAACGTTGGCTTAAATCGCTAAAAAGGTGAAACACTTGGATTTATTTCCTAACGTTTGTAAACGTTTGGCTTACATTGCTAAAAAGGTGAAACGTATGTATTTATTTCGTAGCGTTTGTGAACTTTTGGCCTAAATCGCTAAAAGAGTGAAACGTTTGGTTTTGTTTCGTACTGTTTGTAAAACGTTGGCTTAAATCGCTAAAAAGGTGAAATGTTTGGATTTGTTTCGTAACGTTTGTAAACGTTTGGCTTAAATTGCTAAAAAGGTGAAATACTTGTTTTTTTTATTAACGTTTGTAAACATTTGGCTTACATTGCTAAAAAGGTGAAACGTTTGGATTTGTTTCGTAGCGTTTGTGAACTTTTGGCCTAAATCGCTAAAAAAGTGAAACGTTTGGATTTATTTCGTATTGTTTGTAAACGTTTTGCTTAAATTGCTAAAGAGGTGAAACATTTGGATTTGTTTCATAACGTTTGTAAACGTTGGGATTAAATTGCTAAAAAGTTGGACGCTTGGATTTGTTTCGTAACGTTTGTAAACGTTTGCCTTAAATTGCTAAAAAGGTGAAAACACTTGGATTTAATTCCTAACGTTTGTAAACATTTGGCTTATATTGCTAGAAAGGGGAAACATTTGGATTTGTTTCGTAGCTTTTGTCAACTTTTGGCTAAAATTGCTAAAGAGGTGAAACATTTGGATTTGTTTCATATCGTTTGTAAACGTTTGGATCAAATTGCTAAAAGGTGAAACGCTTGGATTTGTCTCGTAACGTTTGTAAACGTTTGGCTTAAATTTCTAAAAAGGTGAAACACTTGGATTTGTTTCCTAACGTTTGTAAACGTTTGGCTTACGTTGCTAAAAAGGTGAAACGTTTGGGATTTGTTTCGTAGCGTTTGTGAACTTTTGGCCTAAATTGCTAAAAAGGTGAAACGCTTTGATTTGTTTCGTTGCTATTTGTAAACTTTTGGCCTAAATCGCTAAAAAGGTGAAACGTTTGGATTTGTTTCGTACTATTTGTAAACTTTTTGCTTAAATTGCTAAAGAGGTGAAACATTTGGATTTGTTTCATAACGTTTGAAAACGTTGGGATTAAATTGCTAAAAAGTTGAAACGCTTGGATTTGTTTCGTAACGTTTGTAAACGTTTGGCTTAAATTGCTAAAAAGGTGAAACACTTGGATTTGTTTCCTAACGTTTTTAATAGTTTGGCTTACATTGCAAGAAAGGGGAAACATTTGGATTTGTTTCGTAGCTTTTGGCTTAAATTGCTAAAGAGGTGAAACATTTGGATTTGTTTCACAACGTTTGTAAACGTTTGGATTAAATTGCTAAAAAGGTGAAACGCTTGGATTTGACTCGTAACATTTGTAAACTTTTGGCTTAAATTGTTAAAAAGGTGAAACACTTGGATTTATTTCCTGACGTTTGTAAACGTTTGGCTTACATTGGTAAAAAGGTGAAACGTTTGGATTTGTTTCGTAGCGTTTGTGAACTTTTGGCCTAAATCGCTAAAAAAGTGAAACGTTTGGATTTGTTTCGTACTGTTTGTAAACGTTGGCTTAAATCGCTAAAAAGGTGAAACACTTGGATTTATTTCCTAACGTTTGTAAACGTTTGGCTTACATTGCTAAAAAGGTGAAACGTATGTATTTATTTCGTAGCGTTTGTGAACATTTGGCCTAAATCGCTAAAAAAGTGAAACGTTTGGTTTTGTTTCGTACTGTTTGTAAAACGTTGGCTTAAATCGCTAAAAAGGTGAAATGTTTGGATTTGTTTCGTAACGTTTGTAAACGTTTTGCTTAAATTGCTAAAAAGGTGAAATACATGGATTTGTTTCCTAACGTTTGTAAACGTTTGGCTTACATTGCTAAAAAGGTGAAACGTTTGGATTTGTTTCGTAGCGTTTGTGAACTTTTGGCCTAAATCGCTAAAAAAGTAAAACGTTTGGATTTATTTCGTATTGTTTGTATACGTTTTGCTTAAATTGCTAAAGAGGTGAAACATTTGGATTTGTTTCATAACGTTTGTAAACGTTGGGATTAAATTGCTAAAAAGTTGAAACGCTTGGATTTGTTTCGTAACGTTTGTAAACGTTTGCCTTAAATTTCTAAAAAGGTGAAACACTTGGATTTAATTCCTAACGTTTGTAAACATTTGGCTTACATTGCTAGAAAGGGGAAACATTTGGATTTGTTTCGTAGCTTTTGTCAACTTTTGGCTTAAATTGCTAAAGAGGTGAAACATTTGGATTTGTTTCATATCGTTTGTAAACGTTTGGATCAAATTGCTAAAAAGGTGAAACGCTTGGATTTGTCTCGTAACGTTTGTAAACGTTTGGCTTAAATTTCTAAAAAGGTGAAACACTTGGATTTGTTTCCTAACGTTTGTAAACGTTTGGCTTACGTTCGCTAAAAAGGTGAAACGTTTGGATTTGTTTCGTAGAGTTTGTGAACTTTTGGCCTAAATTGCTAAAAAGGTGAAATGCTTGGATTTGTTTCGTTGCTATTTGTAAACTTTTGGCCTAAATCGCTAAAAAGGTGAAACGTTTGGATTTGTTTCGTACTATTTGTAAACTTTTTGCTTAAATTGCTAAAGAGGTGAAACATTTGGATTTGTTTCATAACGTTTGAAAACGTTGGGATTAAATTGCTAAAAAGTTGAAACGCTTGGATTTGTTTCGTAACGTTTGTAAACGTTTGGCTTAAATTGCTAAAAAGGTGAAACACTTGGATTTGTTTCCTAACGTTTTTAATAGTTTGGCTTACATTGCAAGAAAGGGGAAACATTTGGATTTGTTTCGTAGCTTTTGGCTTAAATTGCTAAAGAGGTGAAACATTTGGATTTGTTTCACAACGTTTGTAAACGTTTGGATTAAATTGCTAAAAAGGTGAAACGCTTGGATTTGACTCGTAACGTTTGTAAACTTTTGGCTTAAATTGTTAAAAAGGTGAAACACTTGGATTTATTTCCTGACGTTTGTAAAAGTTTGGCTTACATTGCTAAAAAGGTGAAACGTTTGGATTTGTTTCGTAGCGTTTGTGAACTTTTGGCCTAAACCGCTAAAAAAGTGAAACGTTTGGATATGTTTCGTACTGTTTGTAAACGTTGGCTTAAATCGCTAAAAAGGTAAAACACTTGGATTTATTTCCTAACGTTTGTAAACGTTTGGCTTACATTGCTAAAAAGGTGAAACGTATGTATTTATTTCGTAGCGTTTGTGAACTTTTGGCCTAAATCGCTAAAAAAGTGAAACGTTTGGTTTTGTTTCGTACTGTTTGTAAAACGTTGGCTTAAATCGCTAAAAAGGTGAAATGTTTGGATTTGTTTCGTAACGTTTGTAAACGTTTGGCTTAAATTGCTAAAAAGGTGAAACACTTGGATTTGTTTCCTAACGTTTGTAAACGTTTGGCTTACATTGCTAAAAAGGTGAAACGTTTGGATTTGTTTCGTAGCGTTTGTGAACTTTTGGCCTAAATCGCTAAAAAAGTGAAACGTTTGGATTTATTTCGTATTGTTTGTAAACGTTTTGCTTAAATTGCTAAAGAGGTGAAACATTTGGATTTGTTTCATAACGTTTGTAAACGTTGGGATTAAATTGCTAAAAAGTTGAAACGCTTGGATTTGTTTCGTAACGTTTGTAAACGTTTGCCTTAAATTTCTAAAAAGGTGAAACACTTGGATTTAATTCCTAACGTTTGTAAACATTTGGCTTACATTGCTAGAAAGGGGAAACATTTGGATTTGTTTCGTAGCTTTTGTCAACTTTTGGCTTAAATTGCTAAAGAGGTGAAACATTTGGATTTGTTTCATAACGTTTGTAAACGTTTGGATCAAATTGCTAAAAAGGTGAAACGCTTGGATTTGTCTCGTAACGTTTGTAAACGTTTGGCTTAAATTTCCTAAAAGGTGAAACACTTGGATTTGTTTCCTAACGTTTGTAAACGTTTGGCTTACGTTGCTAAAAAGGTGAAACGTTAAGCGTTTGTGAACTTTTGGCTTAAATTGCTAAAAAATTGAAACGTTTGGATTTGTTTCGTACTGTTTGTAAACGTTGGCTTAAATCGCTAAAAAGGTGAAATGTTTGGATTTGTTTAGTAACATTTTTAAACGTTTGGCTTAAATTGCTTAAAAGGTGAAACGCTTGGATTTGTTTCGAAACTTTTGTAAACGTTTGGCTTAAATTGCTAAAAAGGTGAAACGCTTGGATTTGTTTCGTTACGTTTGTAAACGTTTGGCTAAAAATGATAAAAAAGTGAAACGATTGGTTTTTATTTCGTAACGTTCGTAATTATTTGGCATAAATTGCTAAAAATGGGAATCGTTTGGATTTGTTTCGTAACGTTTGTAAATGTTTGTCTTCAATCGCTAAAAAGTTGAAGCTTTTGGAATTATTTCGTAATGTTTGTAAGCGTTTGGAATTGTATCGTAACGTTTGGATTTGTTTCGTAACGTCTTAAATGTTTGGCTTATATCGTTATAATGGGCGAACATTTGGATTTGTTTCTTAACGTTTTTAAATGTTTGGCTTAAATCTCTAAAAAGGTGAAACATTTGGATTTGTTTCGTAACGTTGGTAATGTTCGCCTTAAATTGCTAAAAAGGTGAAACATTTGGATTTGTTTCGTAACGTTTGTAAACGTTCGGCTAAATTGCTAAAAGGGTGAAACACTTGGATTTGTTTTGTAACATTTGTAAACGTTTGGCTTAAATTACTAAAAAGGTGAAACACTTGGATTTGTTTCAGAATGTTTGTAAACGTTTGGCTTGAAATGCTAAAAAGGGGAAACGCTTGGATATGTTTCGTAGCGTTTGTAAACGGTAGGCATAAATTGATAAAACGGTGAAACGCTTTGTTTTGTTTCGTAACGTTTTAAAGGTTTGGCTTAAATGGCTAAAAATGTGAAACGTTTGAATTTGTTTCGAAATGTTTTAAACGTTTGGTTTTGTTTCGTAAGGTTTGTAAACGTTTGGCTTAAATCGCTAAAAAGGGGAAACGTTTGAATTTATTTCGTAACATTTGTAAACGTTTGGCTTAAATTGCTAAAAAGGAGAAACATTTTGATTTGTTTCGAAACTTTTGTAAACGTTTGGCTTAAATCGCTAAAAAGGGGAAACGTTTGGATTTGTTTTGTAACGTTTGTACACGTTTGGCTTAAATCGCTAAAAAAGTGAAACGTTTGGAATTGTTTTGAAACGTTTGTTAACGTTTGGCTTAATTCGCTAAAAAGGTGAAATGTTTGGATTTGTTTCGTAACGTTTGTAAACGTTTGGCTTAATTCGCTAAAAAGGTGAAACGTTTGGATTTGTTTCGTAACGTTTGTAAACATTTGGCTTAAATTGCTAAAAAGGTGAAACGCTTGGATTTGTTTCGTAACGTTTGTAAGCGTTTGGCTTAAATTGCTAAAAAGGTGAAACATTTGGATTTGTTTTCTAACCTTTGTAAACTTTGGCTTAAATCGCTGAAAAGGCGAAATGGTTGGATATATTTCGTAATGTTTGTAAACGTTTGACTTAAATCTCTAAAAAGGTGAAACTTTTCGATCTGTTTCGTAACATTTGTAAGCGTTTGGCTTAAATTGCTAAAAAGGGGAAACGCTTGGATTTGTTTAGCAACGTTTGTGAACGTTTGGCTTCAATTGCTCAAAAGGTGAAACGCTTGAATTTGTTTCGTAACGTTTGTAAACGTTTGGATTAAATTGCTAAAACGGTGAAACGCTTGGATTTGTTGCGTAATGTTTGTAAACGTTTGGCTTAAATTGCTAAAAAGGTGAAACACTTAGATTTATTTCCTGACATTTGTAAACGTTTGTCTTACATTGCTAAAAAGGTGAAACGTTTGGATTTATTTCGTAGCGTTTGTAAACTTTTGGCCTAAATCTCTTAAAAAGTGAAACATTTTCATTTGTTTCGTACTGTTTGCAAACGTTTTGCTTAAATTGCTAAAGAGGTGAAACATTTGGATTTATTTCGTAGAGTTTGTAGACTTTTGGCCTAAATCGCTAAAAAGGTGAAATGTTTGGATTTGTTTCGTACTGTTTGTAAACGTTTGGCTTAAATTGTTAAAGAGTGAAACATTTGGATTTGTTTCATAACGTTTGTAAACGTTGGGATTAAATTGCTAAAAAGGTGAAACGCTTGGATTTGTTTCGTAATGTTTGTAAACGTTTGGCTTAAATTGCTAAAAAGGTGAAACACTTGGATTTAATTCCTAACGTTTGTAAACGTTTGACTTACATTGCTAGAAAGGGGAAACATTTGGATTTTTTTCGTAGCTTTTGTAAACTTTTGGCTTAAATTGCTAAAGAGGTGAAACATTTGGATTTGTTTCATAACGTTTGTAAACGTTTGGATTAAATTGCTAAAAAGGTGAAACGCTTGGATTTGTCTCGTAACATTTGTAAACGTTTGGCTTAAATTGCTAAAAAGGTGAAACACTTGGATTTGTTTCCTAACGTTTGTAAACGTTTGACTTACATTGCTAAAAAGGTGAAACGTTTGGATTTCTTTCGTAGCGTTTGTAAACTTTTGGCCTAAATCGCTAAAAAAGTGAAACGTTTGGATTTGTTTCGTACTGTTTATAAACGTTGGCTTAAATCTCAAAAAAGGTGAAATGTTTGGATTTGTTTCGTAACGTTTGTAAACGTTTGGTTTAAATTGCTTAAAAGGGGAAACGCTTGGATTTGTTTCGAAACTTTTGTAAACTTTTGGCTTAAATTGCTAAAAAGGTGAAACGCTTGGATTTGTTTCGTTACGTTTGTAAACGTTTGGCTAAAATTGCTAAAAAAGTGAAACGATTGGTTTTTATTTCGTAACGTTCGTAATTATTTGGCATAAATTGCTAAAAATGGGAATCGTTTGGATTTGTTTCGTAACATTTGTAAATGTTTTTCTTTAATCGCTAAAAAGTTGAAGCTTTTGGAATTGTTTCGTAACATTTGTAAGCGTTTAGAATTGTTTCGTAACGTTTGGATTTGTTTCGTAACGTTTTAAATGTTTGGCTTATATCGCTATAATGGGCAAACGTTTGGATTTGTTTCTTAACGTTTTTAAATGTTTGGCTTAAATCTCTAAAAAGGTGAAACATTTGGATTTGTTTCGTAACGTTTGTAATGTTCGCCTTAAATTGATAAAAAGGTGAAACGTTTAGATTTGTTTCGTAACGTTTGTAAACGTTCGGCTAAATTGCTAAAAGGGTGAAACACTTGGATTTGTTTTGTAACGTTTGTAAACGTTTGGCTTAAATTACTAAAAAGGTGAAACGCTTGGATTTGTTTCAGAATGTTTGTAAACGTTTGGCTTAAAATGCTAAAAAGGTGAAACGCTTGGATATGTTTCGTAGCGTTTGTAAACGGTTGCCATAAATTGCTAAAACGGTGAAACGCTTGGTTTTGTTTCGTAACGTTTTTGAAGGTTTGGCTTAAATGGCTAAAAATATGAAAAGTTCGAATTTGTTTCGAAATGTTTTAAAATTTTGGTTTTATTTCGTAACGTTTGTAAACGTTTGGCTTAAATCGCTAAAAAGGGGAAACGTTTGAATTTGTTTCGTAACGTTTGTAAACGTTTGGCTTAAATTGCTAAAAAGGAGAAACATTTTGATTTGTTTCGTAACTTTTGTAAACGTTTGGCTTAAATCGCTAAAAAGTTGAAACGTTTGGATTTGTTTCGTAACGTTTGTACACGTTTGGCTTAAATCGCTAAAAAGCTGAAACGTTTGGAATTGTTTTGAAACGTTTGTAAACGTTTGGCTTAAATCGCGAAAAAGGTGAAATGTTTGGATTTGTTTCGTAACGTTTGTAAACGTTTGGCTTAAATCGCTAAAAAGGTGAAATGTTTGGATTTGTTTCGTAACGTTTGTAAACATTTGGCATAAATTGCTAAAAAGGTGAAACGCTTGGATTTGTTTCGTAACGTTTGTAAACGTTTAGCTTAAATTGCTAAAAAGGTGAAACATTTGGATTTGTTTCCTAACCTTTGTAAACTTTGGCTTAAATCGCTAAAAAGGCGAAATGGTTGGATTTATTTCGTAATGTTTGTAAACGTTTGACCTAAATCTCTAAAAAGGTGAAACTTTTCTATATGTTTCGCAACATTTGTAAGCGTTTGGCTTAAATTGTTAAAAAGGGGAAACGCTTGGATTTGTTTAGGAACGTTTGTGAACGTTTGGCTTCAATTGCTCAAAAGGTGAAACGCTTGAATTTATTTTGTAACATTTGTAAACCTTTGGCTTAAATGGCTCAAAGGGGAAACATTTTGATTTGTTTCGTAACTTTTGTAAACGTTTGGCTTAAATCGCTAATAAGGCGAAACGCTTGGATTTGTTTCTTATCATTTGTAAACATTTTTCTTAAATCGCTAAAAAGGTGAAACATTTGGATTTCTTTCGTAACGTTTGTAAACGTTTGGCTAAAATTGCTAATAATGTGAAATGTTTGTATTTGTTTCGTAACGTTTGTAAACGTTTGGCTTAAATTACTAAAACGGAGAAACATTTTGATTTGTTTCGTAACGTTTGTAAACGTTTGGCTTAAATCGTTAAAAAGGTGAAACGTTTTGATTTGTTTCGTAACGTTTGTACACGTTTGGCTTAAATCGCTAAAAAGGTGATTTGTAAACGTTTGGCTTAAATCGCTAGAATGGTGAAACGTTTGGATTTGTTTTGTAACGTTTGGAAACGTTTGGATTAAATTTCTAAAAAGGTGAAACGCTTGGATTTGTTTCGTAACGTTTGTAAACGTTTGACTTAAATTGCTAAAAAGGTGAAAACTTAGATTTATTTCCTAATGTTTGCAAACGTTTGGCTTACATTGCTAAAAAGGTGAAACGTTTGGATTTGTTTCGAAGCGTTTGTAAACTTTTGGCCTAAATCGCTAAAAAGGTGAAATGTTTGGATTTGTTTCGTACTGTTTGTAATCGTTTGGCTTAAATTGTTAAAGAGTGAAACATTTGGATTTGTTTCATAACGTTTGTAAACGTTGGGATTAAATTGCTAAAAAGGTGAAACGCTTGGATTTGTTTCGTAATGTTTGTAAACGTTTGGCTTAAATTGCTAAAAAGGTGAAACACTTGGATTTGTTTCCTAACGTTTGTAAACGTTTGGCTTACATTGCTAAAAAGGGAAAACGTTTGGATTTGTTTCGTAGCGTTTGTAAACTTTTGGCTTAAATTGCTAAAGAGGTGAAACATTTGGATTTGTTTCATAACGTTTCTAAACGTTTGGATTAAATTGCTAAATATGTGAAACGCTTGGATTTGTTTCGTAACGTTTGTAAACGTTTGGCTTAATTTGCTAAAAAGGTGAAACACTTGGATTTATTTCCTAACGTTTGTAAACGTTTGGCTTACGTTGCTATAAAGGTGAAACGTTTGGATTTGTTTCGTAGCGTTTGTAAACTTTTGGTCTAAATCGCTAAAAAGGTGAAACGTTTCGATTTGTTTCGTACTATTTGTAAACGTTGGCTCAAATCGCTAAAAAGGTGTAAGGTTTGGATTTGTTTCGTAACGTTTGTAAACGGTTGGCTTAAATTGGTAAAAAGGTGAAACGCTTGGAATTGTTTCGAAACTTTTGTAAAGGTTTGGCTTAAATTGATAAAAAGGTGAAACGCTTGAATTTGTTTCGTTATACGTTTGGCTAAAATTGCTAAAAAAGTGAAACGATTTGTTTTTATTTCGTAACATTTGTAATTGTTTGGCATAAATTGCTAAAAATAGGAAACGTTTGGATTTGCTTCGTAATGTTTGTAAATGTATTACTTCAATCTCTAAAAAATCTGAAGCTTTGGGAATTGTTTCGTAACGTTTGTAAGCGTTTGGAATTGTTTCGTAACGTTTGGATTTGTTTCGTAACGTTTTAAATGTTTGGCTTATGTTGCTATAATGGGCAAACGTTTTAGCGATTTAAGCCAAACGTTTACAAACGTTACAAAACAAAACAAAACGTTTAAAACGTTACGAAACAAATCCAAACATTTCATATTTTTAACTATTTAAGCCAAATCTTTACAAACGTTACGAAACATAACCAAGGGTTTCACCTTTTTTACTATTTAAGCCAAACGTTTACAAACATTACGAAAAAAACCAAGAGATTCACTTTTTTAGCAATTTAAGCCAAACGTTTAAAAACATTACGAAACAAATCCAAACATTTCTCCTTTTTAGAAATTTAAGCTAAACGTTTACAAACGTTACAAAACAAATCCAAGTGTTTCTCTTTTTTAGCAATTTAAGCCAAACATTTACAAACGTTACGAAACAAATAAAACTGTTTCATAACGTTTGTAAACGTTCGGCTTAAATTGCTAAATAGGTGAAACGTTTGGATTTGTTTCGTATTGTTTGTAAACATTAGGCTAAATCCCTAAAAGGGTGAAACACTTGGATTTGTTTTGTATGGTTTGTAAACGTTTGGCTTTAATTACTAAAAAGGTGAAACGCTTGGATTTGTTTCAGAATGTTTGTAAACGTTTGGCTTATATTGCTTAAAAGGTGAAACGCTTGAATATGTTTCATAATGTTTGTAAATGGTTGGCATAAATTGCTAAAACGGTGAAACGCTTGGTTTTGTTTCTAAACGTTTGTAAAGGTTTGACTTAAATTGTTTAAAACGTGAAACATTCGAATTTGTTTTGAAATATTTTAAACGTTTTGTTTTGTTTCGAAACGTTTGTAAACGTTTTGCTTAAATCGTTAAAAAGGGGAAATGTTTGAATTTGTTTTGTAACGTTTGTAAAAGTTTGACTTAAATTGCTAAAAAGGCGAAACATTTTGATTTGTTTCGTAACGTTTGTAAACGTTTGGCTTAAATCGCTAAAAAGGTGAAACGTTTGGATTTGTTTCGTAACGTTTGTACACGTTTGGCTTAAATCGCTAAAAAGGTGAAATGTTTGGATTTGTTTCGTAACGTTTGTAAACGTTTGGCTTAAATCGCTAAAAACGTGAAATGTTTGGATTTGTTTCGTAACGTTTGTAAACATTTGGCTTAAATTGCTAAAAAGGTGAAACGCTTGGATTTGTTTCGTAACGTTTGTAAACGTTTAGCTTAAATTGCTAAAAAGGTGAAACATTTGGATTTGTTTCCTAACCTTTGTAAACTTTGTCTTAAATCGCTAAAAAGGCGAAATGGTTGGATTTATTTCGTAATGTTTGTAAACGTTTGACTTAAATCTCTAAAAAGGTGAAACTTATCTATATGTTTCGCAACATTTGTAAGCGTTTGGCTTAAATTGTTAAAAAGGTGAAACGCTTGGATTTGTTTAGGAACGTTTGTGAACGTTTGGCTTCAATTGCTCAAAAGGTGAAACGCTTGAATTTATTTCATAACGTTTGTAAACGTTTGGCTTAAATGGCTCAAAGGGGAAACATTTTGATTTGTTTCGTAACTTTTGTAAACGTTTGGCTTAAATCGCTAAAAAGGCGAAACGCTTGGATTTGTTTCATAACATTTGTAAACATTTTTCTTAAATCGCTAAAAAGGTGAAACATTTGGATTTCTTTCGTAGCGTTTGTAAACGTTTGGCTAAAATTGCTAAAAATGTGAAATGTTTGTATTTGTTTCGTAACGTTTGTAAACGTTTGGCTTAAATTACTAAAAAGGCGAAACATTTTTATTTGTTTCGTAACGTTTGTAAACGTTTGGCTTAAATCGTTAAAAAGGTGAAACGTTTTGATTTGTTTCGTAACGTTTGTACACGTTTGGCTTAAATCGCTAAAAAGGTGATTTGTAATTGTTTGTCTTAAATCGCTAGAATGGTGAAACGTTTGGATTTGTTTTGTAACGTTTGTAAACGTTTGGATTAAATTGCTAAAAAGGTGAAACGCTTGGATTTGTTTCGTAACGTTTGTAAACGTTTGACTTAAATTGCTAAAAAGGTGAAAACTTAGATTTATTTCCTAATGTTTGCAAACGTTTGGCTTACATTGCTAAAAAGGGGAAACGTTTGGATTTGTTTCGAAGCGTTTGTAAACTTTTGGCCTAAATCGCTAAAAAGGTGAAATGTTTGGATTTGTTTCGTACTGTTTGTAATCGTTTGGCTTAAATTGTTAAAGAGTGAAACATTTGGATTTGTTTCATAACGTTTGTAAACGTTGGGATTAAATTGCTAAAAAGGTGAAACGCTTGGATTTGTTTCGTAATGTTTGTAAACGTTTGGCTTAAATTGCTAAAAAGGTGAAACACTTGGATTTGTTTCCTAACGTTTGTAAACGTTTGGCTTACATTGCTAAAAAGGGAAAACGTTTGGATTTGTTTCGTAGCGTTTGTAAACTTTTGGCTTAAATTGCTAAAGAGGTGAAACATTTGGATTTGTTTCATAACGTTTCTAAACGTTTGGATTAAATTGCTAAATATGTGAAACGCTTGGATTTGTTTCGTAACGTTTGTAAACGTTTGGCTTAATTTGCTAAAAAGGTGAAACACTTGGATTTATTTCCTAACGTTTGTAAACGTTTGGCTTACGTTGCTAAAAAGGTGAAACGTTTGGATTTGTTTCGTAGCGTTTGTAAACTTTTGGTCTAAATCGCTAAAAAGGTGAAACGTTTCGATTTGTTTCGTACTGTTTATAAAAGTTGGCTCAAATCGCTAAAAAGGTGTAAGGTTTGGATTTGTTTCGGAACGTTTGTAAACGGTTGGCTTAAATTTCTAAAAAGGTGAAACGCTTGGATTTGTTTCGAAACTTTTGTAAAGGTTTGGCCTAAATTGATAAAAAGGTGAAACGCTTGAATTTGTTTCGTTATACGTTTGGCTAAAATTGCTAAAAAAGTGAAACGATTTGTTTTTATTTCGTAACATTTGTAATTGTTTGACATAAATTGCTAAAAATAGGAAACGTTTGGATTTGCTTCGTAATGTTTGTAAATGTATGTCTTCAATCTCTAAAAATCTGAAGCTTTGGTAATTGTTTCGTAACGTTTGTAAGCGTTTGGAATTGTTTCGTAACGTTTGGATTTGTTTCGTAACGTTTTAAATGTTTGGCTTATGTTTCTATAATGGGCAAACGTTTTAGCGATTTAAGCCAAACGTTTACAAACGTTACAAAACAAAACAAAACGTTTAAAACGTTACGAAACAAATCCAAACATTTCATATTTTTAGCTATTTAAGCCAAATCTTTACAAACGTTACGAAACATAACCAAGGGTTTCACTTTTTTTACTATTTAAGCCAAACGTTTACAAACATTACGAAAAAAACCAAGAGATTCACTTTTTTAGCAATTTAAGCCAAGCGTTTAAAAACATTACGAAACAAATCCAAACATTTCTCCTTTTTAGAAATTTAAGCCAAACGTTTACAAACGTTACAAAACAAATCCAAGCGTTTCTCCTTTTTAGCAATTTAAGCCAAACATTTACAAACGTTACGAAACAAATAATACTGTTTCATAACGTTTGTAAACGTTCGGCTTAAATTGCTAAAAAGGTGAAACGTTTGGATTTGTTTCGTATCGTTTGTAAACATTAGGCTAAATCGCTAAAAGGGTGAAACACTTGGATTTGTTTTGTAAGGTTTGTAAACGTTTGGCTTCAATTACTAAAAAGGTGAAACGCTTGGATTTGTTTCAGAATGTTTGTAAACGTTTGGCTTATATTGCTTCAAAGGTGAAACGCTTGAATATGTTTCGTAACGTTTGTAAACGGTTGGCATAAATTACTAAAACGGTGAAACGCTTGGTTTTGTTTCTAAACGTTTGTAAAGGTTTGACTTAAATTGTTTAAAACGTGAAACATTCGAATTTGTTTTGAAATATTTTAAACGTTTGGTTTTGTTTCGAAACGTTTGTAAACGTTTTGCTTAAATCGCTAAAAAGGGGAAACGTTTGAATTTGTTTTGTAACGTTTGTAAAAGTTTGGCTTAAATTGCTAAAAAGGCGAAACATTTTGATTTGTTTCGTAACGTTTGTAAACGTTTGGCTTAAATCGCTAATAAGGTGAAACGTTTGGATTTGTTTCGTAACGTTTGTACACGTTTGGCTTAAATCGCTAAAAAGGTGAAACGTTTGGAATTGTTTCGAAACGTTTGGCTTAAATCGCTAAAAAGGTGAAACGTTTGGATTTGTTTCGAAACATTTGTAAACGTTTGGCTTAAATCGCTAAAAAGAAGAAACGTTTGGATTTGTTTCCTAACGTTTGTAAACGTTTAGCTTAAATTGCTAAAAAGGTGAAACGCTTGGATTTGTTTCGTAACGTTTGTAAACGTTTGGCTTAAATTGCTAAAAAGGTGAAACATTTGGATTTGTTTCCTAACCTTTGTAAACATTTGGCTTAAATCGCTCAAAAGGCGAAATAGTTGAATTTGTTTCGTAATGTTTGTAAACGTTTGACTTAAATCTCTAAAAAGGTGAAACTTTTCTATATGTTTAGTAGCATTTGTAAGCGTTTGGCTTAAATTGCTAAAAAGGGGAAACGTTTGGATTTGTTTAGGAACGTTTGTGAACGTTTGGCTTCAATTGCTCAAAAGGTGAAACGCTTGAATTTGTTTCGTAACGTTTGTAAACGTTTGGCTTAAATTGCTAAAAAGGGGAAACACTTGGATTTGTTTCGTAACGTTTGTAAACGTTTTGCTTAAATTGCTAAAAAGGCGAAACGCTTGGATTTGTTTCATAACGTTTGTAAACATTTTGCTTAAATCGCTAAAAAGGTGAAATGTTTGGATTTCTTTCGTAACGGTTGTAAAAGTTTGACTAAAATTGTTAAAAATGTGAAATGTTCGTATTTGTTTCGTAACGTTTGTAAACGTTTGGCTTAAATCGCTAAAAAGGGGAAACGTTTTGATAAGTTTTGTAACGTTTGTGAACGTTTGGCTTAAATCGCTACAAAGGTGAAACACTTGGATTTGTTTCCTAACCTTTGTAAACGTTTGGCTTAAATTGCTAAAAAAGTGAAACATTTGGATTTGTTTCCAAAACTTTGTAAACGTTTGGCTTAAATCGCTAAAAAGGTGAAATGTTTGGATTTGTTTCGTAACGTTTGTAAACGTTTGGCTTAAATCGCTAAAAAGGTGAAACGTTTTGATTTGTTTCATAACAATTGTAAACGTTTGCCTTAATTTTCTAAAAATGTGAAACGCATGGATTTGTTTTGTTGTGTTTAAAAACGTTTGGCTTAAATTTCTAAAAAGGTAAATTGCTTGGTTTTTTTTCGTAACGTTTGTAAACCTTTGGCTTAAATCGCTAAAAATGGGAAACGTTTTGATTTGTCTCTTAATGTTTTAGACTTTTGTTTTTGTTTCATAACGTTTGGCTTAAATAGCTAAAAAGCTAAAACGTTTGGATTTGTTTTGTAGCGTTTGTAAACAATTGGCTTAAATCGCTAAAAAGGGGAAACGTTTGGATTTGTTTCGTACCGTTTGTAAATGTTTAGCTTAAATTGCTACAAAGGTGAAACACTCGGATTTGTTTCGTAAAGTTTGTAAACGCTTGGCTTAAATTGCTAAAAAGGTGAAACATTTTGTTTTGTTTCGTAACGTTTGTAAACGTTTGCTTTAAATTGCTCAAAAGGTGAAATGCTTGGATTTGCTTCGTAGAGTTTGTACACATTTGGATTAAGTCACTATAAAGGTGAAACGTTTGGATTTGTTTCGTAATGTTTGTAAAAGTTCGGCTTCAATCGTTTAAAAGGTGAAACGTTTGGTTTTATTTGGTGACGTTTGAAAACGTTTGGCTTAAATAGCTAAAAAGGTAAAACATTTGGTTTTATTTCGTAACATTTTTAAACGTTCGGCTTAAATTGATAGGTGTAGAATTACACCTATTTTACTTGTCTATTTTGAGTTATTAATGCCATGTTAGTGTCCATTGAATGTGTTTTATTGCTCATTTTCATGTCGAAGTGTTCCAGGTACATATTGGCAAGAATCAAGCATTTCGGAGCGTATTTGGAGAAATCGAAGTCGAAGAAGCAGAATTGTTAAAGGCCAGAGCCTGCTTCGGACGAAACAGGAAGTTTTTCGGCCGAAACACATAGAAAAATAGCATGTCTCGTCCGAGACAGGCTATGTTTTGTCCGAAACAGGGACAGTTTGTGTCCAGGGAGTTTTCCTAGTTTATGCTATTTCGGATGGAACAAGCAAACTTCTGACAGAAACGCTCTTTTAATGAAAAAAACGTGGTGGAAAGCTGAAATGACACAAATGGGCATCTCTTTGGTCTATTTTCATTGGTGACTTATTTTAGACTTGTACTAGGATGTAATTTTATACCCTTTTTGTCCTTGAACTATAAAAGGACCCCTTTATTTCCTTTTAGGGTTATGCACTCATTTTTAGATTTATAACCCCCATTTTACTTTACTATTCTCAGCTTTTTGAATTACACTTGTTCTTAGTGATATTTGGAGTTTTTGTTATGGATTGAAGATTATTATTATTAATAGAAAATTATTGGTTCATTTATTATTGTTCTTCATTATCTCTTTTATGCTTTGGGTCTTCAATTATTACAAGGTAATTAATCTCTACACTATGTTTATTCCTATTTCTTACTTATTAGTTATTCTTAGTATGTTTGTGATTAGTAGCTAAACCCCTTGTTTAGGGGTTGTTAATGAAGGGTGATTGTTATTAGTTGATTAGGGTTTGATTGGGTATAAGGGTTTTTAGTGATTTGTGTGCTTAATGCCTAGGATAGATTGATCTCCTAATCCTAGGTTAAAAGGTTAATTAATTAGGCGAGAGTCATTTAATAACCCGGAATTAGCAAATCACTTAATTAGGGCTTAATCACGCAAGAGCGGTTTAGGACTTAATTGGTTATAGCTTAGCTTCGTGATTGGATTCAATTGATATAATCGAAATCTAATTACGCGAGAGCGATTTAGATTTCGGTGTATTAATTTAATTACAATTAGCTCTAATTCCGGACTCGAGAGAGCGGATTAGGCATTTTAGAAAAACTTGACCCGAACCAAATACTAAATCAGCCCCGGTTAGCTAGAACGTTTAAACCCTAATTAGCAACCTCTAAGCGTTTCTCTTATTGATTAAATCTTGTGTTAATTAGCAATTATTTAGTTAATTATTTAATTTAAGTAACGTGTTAATTGTTTGTTTTAGCATTTAATTGTTTGCTAAGTTAGTGATTAAATTCCATAGTATTAATCTAGATCAATTTACTTGTCGCTTTCCGAATTGAACTTCAAATCTGTGTTCGTTCACTTTAAACCTCTTGTCCTTGTGGGTTCGACATCCGACTTCCGGATTACTACAAGTTAGCGAGTGAAAATTCTCTAACAAGTTTTTGGCACCGTTGCCGGGGACAAGGTTGCGTTTAATTGATTGAAAGTATTTTGAAATTCGGTCGAGTTAGCGTTATTTTCTGTTTTTGGTTTTATTGTTTATTAATTGTCTTTCGTGGTTTACACTCGGTTTTCTTGTTTTTGTTTGTGTAGGGATTTTGATTTTCGTGTATGCACAATACGCGACGAGCAAATCTACCACTAGAACCGTTCCAAGATAACCTCGGTAACTACGAAAGAATTGTAAGAAGAAGAGGCCGTATACCCGAAGTTATGAATAACGAGGGAAACAATTATGATGAAGAGGAGAGGTTCAATCCTCTAATGGATGGAGGGGAACAACAATATCCACCCGCTCCTCCGTTAGGGAATGTGAACCGACCAAGGCAACAAGACCGCCCAAGGGATGATCGACCCCAAGTGCACGCACAAGTGCAAAACCAACAAAGACAAACTTTTGGCGAGTTTTTCTTGCCGGATGTGGATAATGCCACTTTTGGATGCTTCGCAATGCCGGTTCAAGCGGAAACTTTTGAGATCAAGCCGAGTACCATTCAACTTTTGGAAAATCGTTGTGCCTTCTTTGGGTTGAGTCACGAGGATCCAAATGAGCATATCGCCAAGTTTTTGGGTGTTCTAAACACATTCAAGCTTCATGGGATAACGGCAGACCAAATTAAGCTTCGGATGTTCCCCTTCTCCTTGAGGGACAAAGCTAGCATTTGGTTACATTCTCTACCAAATGAGTCTATTCACAATTGGAGAGAGTTGGCTCAAGCTTTTCTCAACAAATATTTCCCTCATGGCAAGACTACAAAGTTGACTAAGGACATACTTGAGTTTGTCCAATTTGAAGGAGAATCACTTCATGAGGCGTGGGAGCGGTTCAAGGATTTACAACGGAGTGTGCCTCATCATCGGCTCAATAGAGAGCACGTTATACAAATATTCTATGATGGGGCAAATGTCACCACCCGAGCTACTATTGATGCGGATTCGGGCGGTTTGCTTATGCAAAAGACTTATGAAGAAGCTCTTGAATTGGTGGAAAAATTAGCCGTGGTTAGTAGTACTTGGGGTCCTATGGATAGAAGAGCGCCACCCACTCAAACGTCACTCATGACTCTTGATCAAGTGAGAGAGATGGAGGCCATAAAATCCGCATATGCTTCGCTCCAAGCTCAAGTGGATGCTCTCAAGAAACAAGTCGCTCCTATGCAACGAAACGCTCCGGTGGCTTATGTTCAAGTCGGTTGTGAATTTTGTGGTGACTTTGGCCATTCGGGAGGAGAGTGCCTAGTTACAGGTCAAGCCTTGACTGAGCAAGTAAACTACATTGGGGGAAAAAGGCAAGCTAATGACCCTTACTCTAACACCTACAACCCCGAATGGAGGAATCATCCAAACTTCGGGTGGAGAAATCAAGAGGGGCAAGGCAATGCTCAAGGGTCTAATCAAGCGGGTCCAAGCTTCCAAGGTGGAAATAGACCTCCACAATAACAAGGAAATTACCATCACAATCAAGGTCATGGCAACAATTCGGGGGCTAGACCTCAACATCCCCCCGGTTTTCAACCTCAACGAAATATGGATGAAGGGAATATGCTTGCCAAGTTGATGGAGGAGCTTAGAGAGATGAAGCAACTTCAAAAGAACCAAGCTGCCACTAATCAAATGCTTGAAACTCAAATCTCACAACTTGCTATCAATCTTTAAGGTAGACCACAAGGGGGATTGCCCTCTACTACGGAGAACAACCCAAGGGAGCACCTAAAAGCAATAGAGCTTCGGAGTGGGCGGAACTTGGAAAAGGTCAATGGCAAGAAACATGTTGTAGAGGAGGATGAGCCTCAAGTGGTTGTCGATATAGCAAGCTCAAGTCAAGAGTTACCAAAGGAATGTGAGGAAGTGGTTATCGAGGTTAAAGAGCCTTATGTAAGGCCGCCACCGCCGCCACCATTTGTACCACCGGTCCCGTTTCCAAGACGGTTAAGGAAAGCTCAAGGGAACGAAAAATTTCATAAGTTCCTTGAGATTTTAAAGAAATTGCAAATTAATCTAAGCTTGGCGGATGAACTCCGTGAGATGCCGCAATATGCCAAGTTCTTGAAGGACATCATTACCAACAAATGGAGTTGGGATAGTGGCGCAACGGTTTCCATTCTGGAAGTGTGTAGCTCAATCATCTTGAATGATCTACCGGCTAAGTTGAAGGACCCAGGGAGTTTTTCTATACCTTGCACTATAGGCACTATGATTTCAATAAATTGCTTATGTGATCTTGGTGCTAGTATTAATCTTATGCCTCTAACTCTTTTCAGGGCGTTATGTGGGGATCAAATCGTGAAGAACACCTCGATGGTACTCCAACTAGCGGATCATTCATTAAAGAGGCTGTATGGGATTGTTGAAGATGTTCTTGTGAAGGTTGATAAGTTTATATTTCCAGTCGACTTTGTTATTTTGGACTATGCGGTGGATAAGGAATGCCCAATCATCTTAGGGCGGCCCTTTATGAATACCAGGAGAGCTTTGATTGATGTCCATGGTGGGAAGTTAACTTTGAGAATTGATGACGAAACGGTCGAGTTTGTTATGAAGAAAGTCATTAGGAGTACCATCGAGGAGGAAGAATGTATGCAGATGGATTTGATTGATGAAGTGGTTGAGGAGCAACTAAGATTGAGTTTTGAGAAGCTTCATGATGGTTTGGAAGGGAATTTGGGGCAGAAAAATAGTTCAGAAGCTTGTTCCGTCTGAAACAGTCTTGTTCCGTTCGAAACAGAAAACGAAAAAAGAAACAGTGAGGAAACTGACAATGGCTTGTTTCGTCCGAAACAGAGCTGTTTCATCCGAAACAGTTTTAATTCTTCCAAAACTGCCTCTGTTTCGGACGAAGAACATTCTATTTCGGAAGAAACAGGCTCTGCAACACCCGGGACTGCTTTTCCTCAACTTGCAAAGGTCAATTTCCATTCCGATGACCAAGACCAAGAATATTCTGAGGGAGACGAGCCGGAACAAGAGAATTTGATTAAGAATGACGGACTTACTCCTTCATCCTCCGTTGTGCCACCAATTGTGGAAATGAAGCCATTGCCACCACACCTCCGGTACGCCTTCGTTGGAGAAAACAAAACCCTCCCGATCATCATTTCCGCTAAGTTAACAGATGCTCAAGAGAAACAAGTTGTGCAAGTAGTGAAGGAGCATGTGTTAGCAATGGGATGGCAAATCTCCGACATTCGGGGCATAAGTCCACAAATTGTGATGCATAAGATCCATCTTGAAGACGAGTCAAAGAAGTCAACTCAAAGGCAACGAAGACTAAATCCGAATATGAAGGAGGTAGTACATAAAGAGATCGTCAAGCTCCTCGAAGCCGGAATAATCTACCCTATTTCCGATAGTGAGTGGGTAAGCCCAATTCAATGTGTACCTAAAAAGGGAGGTATCACGATGGTGGAGAATAAAAAAGGGGAGCAAATATCCACAAGGACAGTAACCGGTTGGCGGGTATGCATCGATTATCGAAAGCTCAACACGGAAACTCGAAAAGATCACTTTCCGCTACCATTTATCGACCAAATGTTAGAAAGAGTTGCGGGGCACAAGTTTTATTGTTTCCTCGATGGGTACTCCGGATACAACCAAATATTAATTTTCCCGGAAGACCAAGAGAAGACTACCTTCACATGCCCTTACGGTACCTTTGTATACCGACGAATGCCTTTTGGTCTATGAAACGCACCCGCCACATTTTAAAGATGCATGACCTCAATCTTCAATGATATGATTGAAGATATCATGGAGGTATTTATGGATGATTTTTCTGTTTTTGGTGATTCTTTTGATAGGTGCTTGGCCAATCTTGAACGAGTGTTGAAGCTGTGTGAGGAAACAAATTTGGTACTTAATCGGGAGAAGTGCAATTTCATGGTTGATGAAGGTATTGTGCTTGGGCACAAGATTTCTGAGAAGGGTATTGAGGTCGATAGAGCTAAGATGGAGGTAATCGAGAAGTTGGTTGCTCCGGTCACGGTGAAGGGAGTCCGGGCATTTTTGGGCCATGCGGGTTTTTACCGGCGATTCATTAAGGATTTCTCATCTATTGCAAGGCCGTTGACAAATCTCTTCGTGAAAGACGCCCCATTTGAGTTCACGAAGGAGTGTTATGAGGCATTTGGGAAGTTGAAGGAGGCCCTTGTGACCGCTCCAATTATTTCATCTTCGGATTGGAATTTGCCATTTGAGCTCATGTGCGACGCAAGCGACCAAGCTTTAGGGCGTGTGTTGGGACAACGTAAGAATAAACGAGTCCATGTGATCTATTACGCTAGTAGAACTTTAGCGGGGGCTCAATTGAACTACACCACCACGGAAAAGAAAATGCTCGCCGTGGTTTTTGCTCTTGATAAGTTTCGCTCTTATCTCCTTGGGGCCAAGACTATTGTTTTCACGGATCACACGGCATTGAGGCATCTTTTCCCAAAGAAAGATGCTAAGCCTCGCCTAATCCGGTGGATCTTATTGATGCAAGAGTTTGACATTGAGATTCGGGATAAAAAGGGGACGGAGAATGTAGTTGCGGACCACCTCTCTCGGCTTGAGAATCCGAAAGCAATCCCCATTGGAGTGGAGATTAATGAGAGATTTCCGGATGAAATGTTGATGGTAATCTCGAAAGTGGAGACACCTTGGTATGCAGATATAGCTAATTACTTAGCTTCAAAAGTCATGCCACCGGATTTATCACACCATCAAAAGAAGAAATTTTTGAGTGATGTGAAACATTTTTTGTGGGATGAACCGTATCTCTTCAAGATATGTGGTGATGGGATGATTCGGAGGTGTGTGCCTTTGAAGGAAATGATGCCAATTTTAAGCCATTGTCATGAGTCGGATTATGTCGGGCATTATGGGGCATCAAGAACCGCCACTAGAGTGCTTGAGAGTGGTTTCTTTTGGCCAACACTATTCTGGGACGCCAAGGAATTCGTGAGCCATTGTAACCGTTGCCAACGGGTTGGCAACATCTCCAAGCGAGATGAGATGCCATTAACCTCAATTCAAGAAGTTGAGATCTTTGATGTGTGGGGCATAGACTTTATGGGTCCATTTCCGGTTTCTTTTGGGAATGTGTATATCTTGGTTGGAGTCGACTATGTTTCTAAATGGGTAGAAGCGGAGGCTTTACCACAAATGACGCCAAAGTAGTTGTGAAGTTTCTCAAGCGCCTAATAAACCGATTTTGGACTCCAAGGGTTATCATTAGTGATGCGGGGTCCCATTTTTGCAACCGGCAATTTGAGGCTTTGATGAAGAAGTACAATGTGTACCACCGAGTTTCTACCCCCTATCATCCCCAAACAAGTAGCCAAGTGGAGGTTTCCAATCGTGAGTTGAAGCGGATTCTAGAGAAAACGGTGAATGGGACTCGAAAAGATTGGTCTCTCAAGTTGGATGATGCCTTATGGGCCTACCGCACGACATTTAAGACACCTCTCGGTATGTCGCCTTATCAGATTGTGTATGGTAAAGGGTGTCACTTGCTGGTTGAATTAGAAAACAAGGCTTATTGGGCGATTAAGAAGTTGAATTATGACTTCAAGGCGGCGGGAGAGAAGCGTTTGTTGCAACTCAATGAGTTGGATGAATTCCGATTCGATGCTTATGAGAATGCAAAACTTTACAAAGAGAGAACAAAAAAATGGCATGACGCTCACAGTTCGCCTAAGTCTTTTGAGGTTGGAGCCTTTGTGTTGTTGTACAATTCGAGGTTGCGGTTGTTTCCGGGAAAATTGAAATCTCGGTGGACTGGACCTTTCAAGATTCGGAATGTGGCGAATCATGGTGCCTTGGAACTCGAAAATCAAAGGTGTGAAACGTTTAAGGCCAACAGACACCGTTGCAAGCCCTATCTAGGACCTTTGACGGATCAAATAGGCGAACAAGCTTATCTCGCCCCCCTCTCGTGAGTTTCATCGGAATGACGGTCGAGCTTTCGACCTTAAACAAGCGCACTCGGGAAGCAATCCCGAGAGGTTCCACTACAAGAAAACAGGGCTTTAGCGACGGAAATATCCGTCGCTAAAGCCCTCAAATCCGTCGCAAAAGTGGTTTTGCGACGGATTTGCGAAGGACTGTGTCCGTCGCAATATATTTGGTCGCAAACCTGTCCGTGGCTAATTTAGCGACGGACACTTCCGTCGCCAATCATAACAAATTCCGTCGCCAATTTGTCTCCAAACGATATGATTTGGAGACAAATTGGCGACAGACTCTGTGGGATTTGCGACGGAACTGTCCGTCTCCAATTGCCTCAGCCTTGGAGACAAAAGCTGAGGCTTTATCCGTCGCAAATCAGCGACGGACCATATCCGTCGCAAATTCATCAGCTTTTGTCTCCAAAGGCTGATGCCATTTGCGACGGACAGGTCCGTCGCAAATCCCACAAAGTCCGTCGCAAATTTGTTAATTTTTCGGCACTTTTCTGTCGTTTTACCCTATTTTTTGCCGTTTTCCCCTGTCGTTTTAAATACAGTAAAACAATTCATTTATAAATTCAATCAATTGAAACTGACAAATAAATATATATATATATATATATATATATATAAATATAAGAGTATACATATAAACGTCAAAATATAAAAAAAAACCGTATTAGATGTTTGTAATAAAATAAACTAACACGACACTAAAAAGCTGGAGTGTCGTCATCGTCTGGTGGGGTAGGTGGGCGCTGTGGCCGATACTCTGCCGGAAGGTTAGGAATCATCCTGGCAATCTCCTCGTGTATCATCTGGGCCATGTTCGTGTTAGTAGTATGTGCCCTAGGGCCATTTGATCGTGTATATTTGTAGAATTAATCCCAATGGCAAAGATATATATGTTCTATTTGAACTAAGTGTCTCATCAACTAAGTGTTCATTTATTACGTATTGTCCTTATCACATTGTGATAGAATCTATTCTTAAGGTGTTAAGAATATGAGTGACAGATTCTATTATACAAGTGATCTAAATAACCGTTCACGATCGATGGGGTCCTACGAATAAGGGCATCGCATTATCCCGGAAAGATCGTCACCTCTGTTTATTCTCCTGATTAGTAAATAGTTACTAATTATAGGAAGTAGTGAGTCTCATACTACTTGATGGAGATCAGAATAAACATGTGGACACTCAAGGTGTTGAGTGAGTCGAACAAGTGACGCTAGATGACTTATACATGGTAATTCATTAAAGTCAATTTAATGTCATCTAGTTCATAATTGTACATATGTCCTTTGACTTGCGGTGACACTATCTTGTATATAGGTGATTAGAGTTTGATACTCCTTAACTCTAGATCTTTCATGAGCTAGAGCCGCGGGATGTGTTGGCTCTAGTTAGTTGTATATGGAGATAGGGGTTTAACCTAGAAAGGATTCATCACTCTGGATGAACGGAGACAAGATTCTATGCTATCTCAAATTGTTCTTGATGGATGATAAAACCTGCGCAGGTGTATATGACTTACATAGAAAGTTGTTTCTAGTGGAAGTCATATTTATCAAGAATTAGAACTGGGAGATGAGGTCATATAATCAAGACATACAGTGTTTGACTTAACCGTGACACTAGTCGAGATTGGAATCTTAGATGAAGGGAATTTTGAGTGTACGGTAATTATGAACATTGGTTCATAAAGAATGCATCGAAACATTCATCTCTATTTGGGGGTCGTGATATGTTGCTAGACGTCACTCTCGATCTACGAGAATTAATAATTAAATGGGATTTAATTATTTAATATAAGAAATGTGTTTCTTATGTCTCTCGTTGCCATATAGATGTGAACCTAGTTAGTCACACACAATAGAGTGTGCAACCGATTGAGTTTAAGAAAGATCGATTTCATATAGATACTGGCATATCTCGGAAATTAATCTAAGATGAAAAACAAGTACAAATTAAGGACTAATTTGTAAGAGTTATAAATTAGTAGGAACCTAATTGTATTATGTCCATATTAATTAGGGACTAATTTATAAGAGTTATAAATTAGTAGGAACCTAATTATATTTTAACCAAGTTTTATGATTAAAAGGTTTAAGTAATTAATTAGTGTAATTAATGATACTTAAATGACTAATCATTAACTAATGGAATGATGATGTCATGGTGATGATGTAATGAGATAAGCCTATGTCATATATGTGATGTCATATGATGACATCACCTATATGATGTCACCTATGTGATGTCACCACATGAAAGGTGTCATGTGGTGGCAACACCTTTGCTTGGTGTGTGACACCTAGCATGCAAGGTGTTGCATTCTTAAGGCATGCTCTAGCCTATAAATAGAGCATGTCCTTGCTCATTTCAAAACACCACACAACACACATCTCACTACAAAGTTGTAGAGAGAGAAAGCACTTGAAGGAGTTCAAGTATTCATCAATCACGGGAAAAACTTGGCGACGTTTTTCATACATCCGAGCAAGGTAGTGATCGCGGCGAGAGTTTGAGCTTAGGGCTACTCGGCAAGAGGAACTCTTGCAGGATTACTTCAAGGCGAGGATTCAATCGGACGCATACTCGTGTGGACGAGCTTGAGGTCGCCGTACTTTCGGGACTACAAGAATCGTTGGAGAATCGACATAGGTATTCTTCTTACGATTCCTAGATGCGTGCTTTAATTAATAAATGATACGACGATCCATTTGTTGTTGATATGATCAACTTTAGGATCCGGATTGTTGGAATTTCGATTTTGAATTGAAATATACGATTCGGACCCGCGCCTCCCGCTGCGCCAACAGTTCGCAGCCTGTTGTTCCCGAGCCAGTCGCAGACCCTCCTGAATGCCGACCTGCAAACGTGGATAACTAAGTTGTAAACATACCTGCTAGGGTCCGGGTAAACCCTCGCCCTACCCCGGTCGTCCAGAACAGCCGGGGGCTCGCCAGGCTCACGCTGCTGCCGAGGCTGAACAGGTGCTCCAGCCTCTAACTGCTGCTGCTCCTCAGCAACGTCGTCATCGCCAGGAACAGGGTCTGATCCCCGTCCGCGTCCTCAGCCTGAGCCTGATCCCCGGCCTGTGCCTGATCCTCGACCTCGACCCCTCATACCTGCACATACATCAATTTTAAATGTTCGACAAACAACCAACACATTTATTAATAAAATTATACATTTCTTCGTGAAACATAAAACTAAGAAATATAAATTCAAATTCAACAAGTATACACTTGAATAATATAATTAAAAAACATAATTTCGAGCAGCGTTAATACATCATCTTTAATAGTTGATTATGGTTGCAAAAAATCTAGTACATAAAATTTACTAAACTACTATTGTTCTTCGCTTTCATCTTCGTCTGATGAGGATGCGATGAACTCATCTTCTGTTTCTTGTTCAGGAGGCATGAACAACGCATCTTCCTCAGCTTCTCCAGTTTGATCAGCCAAATATGTCGGATTGTCTTCTGTTGCAACAACAAGAGGATTTTCTTCTATGTCATCTTGAACGGCCGGGATAATCCCCTCGGGCATGTCAAGCTCTGATCGCGCCTTTATCCTGCAAACTGCCCACCAATTTATTTTATCCCTTCTTTTACTCGGATATGGCAGTTAATGAACTTGGTCACTGTTCAGCTAAGATGAACGGTTCATACTTGTTGTATCTCTTTCTGTTATTAATATCCACCATGTTGTATTTTTTGTTACTAATTGTGCCTGAAATTTGCGCTGGGTCGAACCGTTCGCATTTAAATAAGACAGTTGTTTTCATTGTAAGCGCTGGATACTCTAACTCAATTATGTCTGTCAGAAATCCATAAAAGTCATTTTCGCTATCGACATATTGAGTTCCCCTTACGCAGACTCCACTATTCATTGTAAGTTGTTCCTCCCCATAAGCTTGAGTCTGAAACTTGAACCTGTTTACACGGTACCCCTTAAATGTTCTGACTGATCTAAGAGGTCCTTTAGCGAGACTAAGAATGAAGGGATTGGTACAGACAGTTGGATCTTGCACCTGAAGCGTAAAAGTGTATTATAAATCAGAACTTTTAACTAAAAGAATCGAAATATATTCTGTAAAATACTTACATATTGTTGAAACCAGTAGGCAAAGTCACTCTCGAACTTTGCTTCAATTTGTGAGGTGATGATTTCAGGGTTTCCTCTGCGCAACTCGCCTTCGAAAACCCTTTAGTTACGAAGAAAACAATAATTAGAAGCTAAATAATCATTGTTAATTACATTGACAGCTGTATCAAAGCTTACTTTCTGTAATTTTTAATTTCTGAACAATTCAACAGAACATATGTCCGAGCAGCAACAATCTCAGTATCTTCAAGATATCTCTTGCGGCAAGCACCCACTGATTGCCCTTGCGGCTTGAAAATAGATAGTCTCTCAACATCGTCATCGACTTCAATGTCACAAACTTCATTTCTTTGCAGTCGCTCAGGTATCATTGGGTCACCTTCTGAAAAACAATAAGCTGCAAATTTTGCGGTTTCTTCATTTAAGTATCCGCTACTAATGCTTCCTTCCAGCCTCCCTTTATTGCTCACTTTTTTTTTTCAGTTTTCTCAAATATCTGATTCCACATACGCCACAGTAAGTAAACATTACATGTTAATATACTGATACACATAATTGAGAAACTTCAGTAATATTACCTTTCAAATGGGTACATCCAACGATACTGAACCGGCCCTGCCATCATAGCTTCGTACGGTAGATGTACGGGTAGATGTTCCATGGAGTCAAAAAAGCTGGGAGGAAAAATACGTTCTAGCTTACACAATATCTTTGGGATTTCCAGCCTCATATGATCTAGATCTTTCTCTGTTAGAGACGTGGAGGTTAACTCACGAAGGAAGATACTCAACTCTGTTTTAGGCTCCCACACTTCCTTCGGTAATAGCTCACGGAGAGCGATTGGCAGAAGTCTTTGCATAAAAATGTGACAGTCGTGACTTTTCATTCCATGCATTTTCATACCGATTGTATCGACACATCTCGACAAGTTGGACGCATAGCCATCTGAAAATTTTATTAACTTAATCCACTCGATCAAAGCCTTTTTTCCGTCCCTGTCCAAAGCATACATTGCCTTAGGAAATCTCCCAGTAGCCGGATCTTTTGCTAACTCAGGCCGAGCACATATGTCATTCAACTCTTCTCTCGATTTTGCATGGTCTTTTGTTTTCCCGGGAATATTTAGTACATTATTAAAAATGTTGTCGAATACGTTTTTCTCAATATGCATGACATCAAGATTGTGACGAATGAGATTCGTTTTCCAATACAGCAAATCCCAAAATATATTTTTTTTATTCCAACCATAATTTTCCGACTTCGCAGCATTATTTTTCTCAGCCCCAATTTCATATGCCTTCATAAATCCCAGACTGTCCACCTCTGCCAACAATTCTTCTCCGGTTTTCGGCTGTCCGAATTCCTTGTTTACGGTTTTTCCTTTTCTCAAATGAGTTGTATTACGACGGTACAGGTGACCACGAGGAAAGAACTTTCTGTGACAGTCAAACCACGACTGTTTTCTACTCCCTTTAAGCGTAAAAGCATCTGTATTTTCTATGCAGTGTGGGCAAGCCAGTCTCCCAGATGTGCTCCAGCCAGACAACATCGAATAAGCAGGAAAATCATTAATTGTCCACATAAGTGCCGCTTTCATTTGGAAATTATGTCGCCTTTGAACGTCGAATGTCTGGACTCCGAATTCCCACAGTTGGTTCAGCTCAGCTATCAACGGCTGCAGGAAAATATCCATTTGGTGTTTAGGATTTCGAGGCCCAGGGACAATAACAGTTAAAAACATGAACTCATCTTTCATACACATCCCTGGGGGAGATTGTAGGGTGTCAAAATTACAGGCCATGATGAATAATTTTGCCCGAAGGCCCCAAATGGTTGAAACCCATCAGTACACATGCCTAGTCTGATATTTCAAACTTCTTCCGCAAACTCTGTATGCAATTCACTGAAATGTTTCCACGCCGGGGAGTCTGACGGGTGACACATCTTTCCATCAACCATTTCGTGTTCTGCGTGCCACATCATATGCTTGGCGGTGGCTTTAGAAGCGTACAACCTCTGCAGTCTCGGAGTTATAGGAAAATAAAACATTTTCCTATAAGGGACGTTAACTCGTCTTTTCACAGAATTTCCTTTAGGGGACGGTTTCCACCGTTCTTGATCGCAAATTTTGCATCGCGTTAACTCCGTGTCTGACCCCCAATAAATCATGCAGTTGCGGAAACAGCAATCGATAACTTCAACCGGCAACCCAAGACCTCTAACTATCTTCTTTATTTCAGCAAAGTTCTTTGGCATCTTGTTGTCCTCTGGGAGCAGCTCTTGTATAAATTCGGTCACATCATCTACTAAAGCTACTGACCCACTATGTCGACATTTGATGTCCAACATTTTAGCAGCTGCAGACAAGGGAGAATGTTTGCTATTACCGGGGCATACAGGTTCTTCGGCCGCACGCATCATATCATAAAAATGTTTAGCTTCATTATTCGGCTCCTCCTCCGTGAACACTACTTCTGGACCCGCAACATCAATAACCATTCTCTGAACTGAGCTGAACTCGTCACCCCCCCTCATATTCCATGTCAACGTCATACTCCGGCAGTTGTGTAACAGGACGGGGATTTAAAACATTTCCCTCCCCATGAAAAACCCAAACTTGATAATCTTTAACAAACCCTTTCTGCAAAATGTGGAGTTTCACTGTTTCGACATCTCGGTAACTCGTATTTTTACATCCCACCCTAGGACAAGGGCATTTAATATCATGAAAATAAAAATTAAAAATAATATCGGTACTTACTTGTTGAAGAGTAGAACTGCAACAGATAATAAAAATCGATGTGAAATGTCGGATCGATGCAATCTACTGACGGATATCACACCTATATATCCGCTGCAACAAACTAACAGATATATAATTAATAAGTTGCTTAAATTTTCCGAAAAAATTGGGCAGCACTTCCCCTAAAAATGAGCATCACCCATTTTTCAGGGAGTCCTGCAAGCAAATTACAATTCACAAACCACCATACTAAACCAATATTCTACTAAAATTCAATTTATTTATATAATTAAGTTAAACTAATAACCCCATTATCAATATAACAATTTAAACAAATAATCAACTTTAAAGTAATCTAATTATGAAAACAAACTAAAAAAACCTAAAAATTATATTAATCATTCATATATCGTTTTAACAATTAATTACTAACATTTAACCTAATTTTAAATAATTAAGTTATTAATTAACCTAAATATAATTACCTAATTAATTAACCCAAAAATAAATTAAGTACCCATAAAAAATTAATCTAATGTAACCTTACAATTAAACAAACATTTAAACAAACCTATATAATAAAAACCAATAATTAAACTACTCTAATTAAACTAATTTTAATATAATTAACCTAAAAATTAATCTAGTCTAATCTAATTTAAACAAATTTTAATCAAATTAACATAAAAAATAAACTAATTTAATTTAAACTAATAATCTAATTAACCTAACAATTAACAAATCAATTAAACTGATTTTAACTTAAATAACCTAACAATTAAACTAATCAATTAACAATAAACAAATTAATGAATTTACAATAAATAAATTATTTAATAAACAAATTAATTAACAATGAAACTAATGCTTACCGGAAATCAAAGGTGAAGGTGAAGAAGAAGCGGCGGCAGCAGTCGGTGGTTGCCAGGGAGGAGCAGCGGCCAGTGGAGAAAGGGAGGAGCAGTCACCGGCGAGCAAGGAAGAAGAAGAGAGCGGCAGCTAGGGGAAGAAGGAGGTGGCCAGTTCGAGAAGAAGAGGGAGGCGGCGGTCGTCGGTAAGGGAACGGCGGCAAGCGGCGTCGGTGAAAACAGGAAGAGGGAGGCGGCAATTGGCAGGGGAACGACGGCGGTGTAATTTAAAGGAGAAAAAAAAATAACTGATGAAATATGGTCTGTTGAATTTATCTCGACATTTAGCGACGGATTTATATGTCCGTCGCTAACTGTCGAGATAAATGAAACGCTGCGTTTAGGCAACATAATTAGCGACGGAATTTAATTATCCGTCGCTAATTACGTTGCCTAAACGCAGCGTTTTGGTTTCAATACAATTTAGCGACGGAATTAAATTTCCGTCGCTAAATTTGGGAAAACCAAATGGCGCCTGGCTTTCCCTCCAAAAGCCCGCCAATTTAGAGACGGATTAGCGACGGAACATCCGTCGCTAAATTGGCGGGCTCACTCCCGCCAGATTTTTCCCCGTTGTTAGCAACGGATGTAGCATCCGTCGCTACATCCGTCGCTAACATATGATATTTGCGACGGAAACTATGTCTGTCGCAAATGTCCGTCGCGAAACTGATGTTTTCTAGTAGTGCTCGACATTTTTATCTTGTTTTTATGTATTTTTGCAAGTGTTTTAGATTGTGTCGTTTTGTGTTGGTGTGATTTTTGAGTAATTTTGCTTTAATTTTTGTTGTGTTGAGTTTAAATTCTATTTTGTTAATTCCGTATAATATCGGGGTGTTCGTTTGGTGTGATGTGCAGGAATTGAAAAAAAAAATTGGCAGTGGATTCGTGTAACATGGTGGTTTCGTTCGAAACAACAATGTTTCGTCCGAAACAATGAAGTTTCGAACGAAACTAAGGAGTTTCGAACGAAACCTCCTCACACTCAACAATCTCCTGGAAGTCCAGGAGATCCAACTCACTGTGCTTGTTTCGGACGAAACATTCTTATTTCGGCCGAAACAAGACCTGAAACTTCAATCTCCGCCGACGTGGCCGCATCTCCACCCTCCATCTCTTAATTTTCATTCACCCTCAAGCAAACACCCTCATTCTCAGAAAATCAAAAATTCGGCAGCCCCTTCATCCTCTCCAAACAACTCACAAAAATCCAACCTTAAACCTCAAATTAACCCTACCAAATCACCTCCAAATTCCATAAGAACCAAAACCCACCTCCCAAATCCATCACTCTACAATACCCATAAATCAGAAAATTTAAAACCCACAAATAAAATCAAATCCGAAAATTTAAAGATGGTAAGGAGCAAAAATGCAAGTAACCGTCCTATCCGCAACTCCGCTCAATCAAGGGGCGATGTAGAGCCCGAGATACAACCACTTCAACCTACCGGGAGACCACGTCAAACTCGAGCTTCTAAAGCTACACTTCTAGAGTCTCCGCTCCTACTTCCGAGGTTCTACCAACTACTACGGCGGGTTTAACTCGTCACTTTCAAGCACCATTTGAGATACGCTCCACCGAAGAGGGAGCGAGGTATGAGGCAATTCGTGCTAGAGAAATTGCACAACCTTGGAAGATTGATTGGGTAGCAATGCGGGATTTGGGAATTGAACATGATGTGAAGCGACAATTGAATGTGTGGGGTTTGACGTACTTCGCTGCAATTCGCCATGATACACACACGGAGCTTGTTCATGAGTTTTTCACTACATTGAGGACTCCAGAGGAGGCGAGTACCGACCTCATTTTTCATATCAAGAATGTGGAGCGACGGGTTAGTGTGGTGGAATTTGCCAAAAAGGCGAGAATGTGGAATGAGGGGTTGAAATGTACCCCTATTGAGTTAGATGAAGCCGCAATTTGGAAAGCACTATCGGACGAGGACCTCTACGACGCCAAGGTGTCTAAGGTAAACGCTATTAAAGATGTTTCAATTTGTGTTGCTTTGAAGTGGTATGGATATACTTTTATGGGTAGAAATGAATATAGCAAAGTTGCTCAAGAGGACATTATGGCATTGAATTCATTGTTGCATCCCGATATTGCCATGTTTAGAGTGAATATGTCGTACCGTATGTTCCAAATTTTTAGAGAGGTGCCGAGAATGAAACATAGGATTGCTTTAGTATGGGTTGCCGGGTTTATGTCAAATGTGTACAAGGGTTATTTGGCTAGTGAGCTTGCAGCGATTACGTACATGCCGCCAAAGGTGATTAACACGGAACATTTGAGGTTGGCAATGTTGGTTAGGAAAGGTAAGGTAGTGCCTTATTATCAACGGACTACTTGGATCCTCAAGCATGGAGAAGATGCGGCTTTGGCAGCTGAGTTAGAAGAAGAGGGGGAACAGTCCCAAGATCAAGAACAGTCACAGACAGAGGGGCAACACCCGAAAAAGCTTCATGTGCGTCGAAAAGGAAAAGAACCGGCGAGTTCATCAGCGAAAGCGGGGTCTGATTTTCAGGGGCAGAGAGGTGCTCAGTGGACTGGCTATGATTACCGTTTTGATGAGTTGGAGCGTCAGAACAGAGAGGGATGGGCCGAGCAGACTCGGTTGTTAACCGAAATTCAGAGTGATTAGAGAAAAGGGCTAGCACGGATCCGCTACGAGCAGGATAGAATGAAGGCGAAAATGGATAGACATGAAGCTTACTTGAGGCGCTACATCAATGCCTCCTGAGGAGGGCGGTATCCATCACCCGAGCCATCGCCGGACCCCCCAGTTTTTGACTAGCGAGATTTGTTTTCTAATCCCTAACTTATGGGAATTTTCCTTTTTATATATTTCATTGCAATGTGGACATAGCATGAAATAGTGTGAGGAGGGGTTGGTAAAATTGTTTCGTTAGTGATTAGCTTTTGTTTAGGATGTTTGTTTAGGATTTATGTTTATCTTTTATGATTTTGGTGTGTTTGATTAGTTAGACTTTATGTTATGTTTTAGTGTTATTTTGTGTTATTTTGGTGTGGGGTGCCTTGTATCACTTAGCCTTGAGCTTGATATTGTTAAAACATTTGCTAGTGATATTGTTGTTTGAAACACTCTTCATGTTTGTTATTCCGACTCATAAATGGATTGAAATGCAACTTTTTTGAATAGCAATAGTTGATGATACTCACATAGTGAAATGTAATTGCATGATTTTGATTTAATTGAGTTGAGATTGTGGTTGCATAGTAGTTACTTTGATGCAGATTCATGAGATGTTGTTTTAAAATTTTAAAGGTTGAGTTGATTTTAGGCATGATTGGTTTGTTTGTGCGGATATTAAACTTTTGGCATTACACAACTTTTTGTTAAAAAATTTTGAGCCTAATGTTTTTGTTGTGGAAATCTTGTGTGCATTTAATTCCTAGAACTTGACTTGTATCCGTTCAAAATCACATTGTTGAGTTTTTGACATAAAAATGATAATGGCATTAGGACTACACATTTTTCTTAAAAGGGTTAATTGCAAATTAATACACAAACTTTACCCCAATTTGCAATTACAACACGAACTTTAAAACTTGGCAAATTAGTACACCGATTTTTATTTTTTGGCGAATTGATACACCGAACTGGAAAAACACTAACGTGGACATTGTCATATACAGCCATGTGTTGTTGTATGATTGGTCGGTGTGCCAATTTGCCAAAAAAATGAAAGTTGATGTATTAAATTGCCAAGTTTCAAAGTTCGTGTTGTAATTGCAAATTAGGGTAAAGTTCGTGTATTAATTTGCAGTTAACCCTCTTAAAACAACTTAAAAGACTACCCCAATTTCCATTAGTTGCACAAATTTGAGCTCAAAACCTTTTCTTGTTTTTAACCCAAAATTCACACATTTAGACCCTTCAACATTTACCTTTTAAAACACCTCATTTAACTTGATTGGCTTAATTTTTGAAACCAATTGATCACAACTTGAAGGAAATGGAAAAGAATAGAGAACAAATGCCTTATAGAAAAAGAAAGAAAATCAAACAAAGAAAAAATAAAAATGGTTGAGAAAAGAAACAAAAACGCATATAAAAAAAATGATGAATGAAAAAAAAAGAGAAGGAAAATAAATGCAAAATTGTTCAAAAGATGCAAAAAATAAAGAAATGTTCGTTTTGTGTTTGTAATTTCCAAGTTGGATCTTTGTGTTGTGTTTTGTTTTTAGCCATCAAGTTATTTGTTTAGCCAAATCTTACCCTTTTAAACCTACCCTGCACCTTAGCCCCATTACAACCCATTTAAAGTCCATTTGATTTGTGTCGATTACCGAACTAAGTGGTGGAGTCCCGGATTATAGTCAAGCCTATGGTGAATTTTTACATGCTTTTGTGAGCTTTTAAATTGTTTTGCACTACCCTAAACACTTGAGTGTTGGAGTGTAATCTTGTGAGGATTCATGCCTTTTGATTAATTTTCGCACAACTTTGCCTTGATTGCCTTTACGAAAACTCATACTTAGTTGACATGTCCCGCAAGTGATAATGTGACTCTATGTGATTTAAGTATTGAGTACTCTAAATTATGATTGTGCAATTGAGCTGTCATTAGTGTGCATCTTTAGCGGTTGCTAAACTTGGAAGGAAGCATTCATCTCCTTATGGCTTGTGAATTTAAATGCGGTTTGTGTTTCAGCTATTCAAGTTTGCTAGCATGTTTGCCTAAGCGAGATTCAATTCTTGCTCGGGACGAGCAAAGGTTAAGTGTGAGGAGGTTTGATAGGTGTAGAATTACACCTATTTTACTTGTCTATTTTGAGCTATTAATGCCATGTTAGTGTCCATTGAATGTGTTTTATTGCTCATTTTCATGTCGAAGTGTTTCAGGTACATATTGGCAAGAATCAAGCATTTCGGAGCGTATTTGGAGAAATCGAAGTAGAAGAAGCAGAATTGTTAAAGGCCAGAGCCTGTTTCGGACGAAATAGGAAGTGTTTCGGCCGAAACACATAGAAAAATAGCCTGTCTCGTCCGAAACAGGCTATGTTTTGTCCGAAACAGGGACAGTTTGTGTCCAGGGAGTTTTTCTAGTTTATGCTATTTCGGACGGAACGAGCAAACTTCTGACAGAAACGCTCTTTTAATGAAAAAACGTGGTGGAAAGCTGAAATGACACAAATGGACATCTCCTTGGTCTATTTCCATTGGTGACTTATTTTAGACTTGTACTAGGATGTAATTTTATACCCTTTTTGTCCTTAAACTATAAAAGGACCCCTTTATTTCCTTTTAGGGTTATGCACTCATTTTTAGATTTGTAGTCCCCATTTTACTTTACTATTCTCAGCTTTTTGAATTACACTTGTTCTTAGTGATATTTGGAGTTTTTGTTATGGATTGAAGATTATTATTATTAATAGAAGATTATTGGTTCATTTATTATTGTTCTTCATTATCTCTTTTATGCTTTGGGTCTTCAATTATTACAAGGTAATTAATCTCTACACTATGTTTATTCCTCTTTCTTACTTATTAGTTATTGTTAGTATGTTTGTGATTAGTAGCTAAACCCCTTGTTTAGGGGTTGTTAATGAAGGGTGATTGTTATTAGTTGATTAGGGTTTGATTGGGTATAAGGGTTTGTAGTGATTTGTGTGCTTAATGCCTAGGATAGATTGATCTCCTAATCCTAGGTTAAAAGGTAAATTAATTAGGCGAGAGTCATTTAATAACCTGGAATTAGCAAATCACTTAATTAGGGCTTAATCACGCGAGAGCGGTTTAGGACTTAATTGGTTATAGGTTAGCTTCGTGATTGGATTCAATGGATATAATCGAAATCTAATTACGCAAGAGCGATTTATATTTCGGTGTATTAATTTAATTACAATTAGCTCTAATTGCGGACTCGAGAGAGCGGATTAGGCATTTTAGAAAAACTTGACCCGAACCAAATACTAAATCAACCCCGGTTAGCTAGAACGTTTCAACCCTAATTAGCAACCTCTAAGCGTTTCTCTTATTGATTAAATCTTGTGTTAATTAGCAATTGTTTAGTTAATTGTTTAATTTAAGTAACGTGTTAATTGTTTGTTTTAGCGTTTAATTGTTTGCTAAGTTAGTGATTAAATTCCATAGTATTAATCTAAATCAATGTACTTGTCGCTTTCCGAATTTAACTTCAAATCCGTGTTCGTTCACTTTAAACTTCTTGTCTTTGTGGGTTCGACATCCGACTTCCGGATTACTACAAGTTAGCGAGTGAAAATTCTCTAACATAAATCGTTGAAAAGAGGAAACGTTTGAATTTGTTTCGTAACGTTAGTAAACATTTGGCTTAAATTGCTAAAAAGGTGAAACGTTTAGATTTGTTTCGTAACATTTGTAAACGATTGGTTTTGTTTCGTAATATTTGTAAACGTTTGGCTTAAATCGCTAAAAATGTTAAACATTTGGATTTGTTTCGTAATGTTTTAATTGGTTTTGTTTCGTAACGTTTGTAACGCTTGGCTTAAATCACTAAAAAGGTGAGACATTTGGATTTGTTTCGTAACATTTATAAACGTCTGGCTTCAATCGCTAAAAAGGTGAAACATTTGGATTTGTTTCGTAATGTTTGTAAACGTTTGGCTTAAATCGCTAAAAAGGTGAAACGTTTGGATTTGTTTCGTAATGATTTAAACGGTTGACTTAAATCGCTAAAGGTGAAACATTTGGATTTGTTTTGTAACGTTTGTAAACGTTTGGCTTAATTCACTAAAAAGGGGAAACGTTTGGATTGGTTTCGTAAACGTTTGGCTTAAATCTCTAAAAAGGCGAAACGTTTGGATTTGTTTCGTAGCGTTTGTAAACGTTTGGCTTAAATCGCTAAAAAGGTGAAACGTTTGGATTTGTTTTGTACTGTTTGTAAACGTTTGGCATAAATCGCTAAAAAGCTGAAACGCTGGGATTTGTTTGGTAACGTTTGTAAACGTTTAGCTTAAACTGTTAAAAAGTTGAAACTCTTGGATTTGTTTCGTTGCGTTTGTAAAGGTTTGGCTTAAATTGCTAAAAAGGTGAAACACTTGGTTTTGTTTTGTAACGTTTGTAAACGTTTGGCTTAAATTGCTAAATATGTGAAACATTTGGATTTGTTTCGTAACGTTTGTAAAAGTTTGGTTTCTATCGCTTAAAAGTTGAAATGTTTGGATTTGTTTCGTAACATTTGTAAACTTTTGGCTTAAATCGATAAAAAGGTGAAACGTTTGGATTTGTTTCGTAATGTTTTAAACGTTTAGCTTATATAGCTAAAATGGGGAAACGATTGGATTTTTTGCATAACATTTGCAAACGTTTGGCTTAAATCGCTAAAAATGTGAAACGTTTGGTTTTGTTTCGTAATGTTTGTAAAGGTGCAGCTTAAATCGCTAAAAAGGTGAAACGTTTGGATTTTTTTTCGCAACGTTTGTAGACGTTTTGCTTTATTATTAAAAAGGTGAAACGCATGTATTTGTTTCCTATCGCTTGTAAATGTTTGGCTTACATTTCTAAAAAGGTGAAACGCTTGGATTTGTTTCGTAACGTTTGTAAACGTTTGGTTTTGTTTCGTAACGTTTGTCTTAAATTGCTAAAAAGGTGAAACATTTGAATTTGTTTTGTAACGTTTGTAAATGTTTGGCTTAAATCGCTAAAAAGGTGAAACATTTGGATTAGTTTTGTAACGTTTGTAAACGTTTGGCTTCAATCGCAAAAAAGGTGAAACGTTTGGATTTGTTTCTAATGTTTGTAAACATTTGGCATAAATCGCTAAAAAGGTGAAACTTTTGGATTTGTTTCGTAACGTTTTAAACGTTTGGCTTAAATCGCTAAAATGTGGAAATGTTTGGATTTGTTTCGTAACGTTTGTAAATGTTTAGCTTAAATTGCTAAAAAGGTGAAACGCTTGGATTTGTTCTGTAACGTTTGTAATTGTTTGGCTTAAATTGCTTAAAAGGTGAAACACTTGTATTTGTTTTGACGTTTGGCATAAATCGCTAAAAAGGTGAAACATTTGATTTTGTTTCGTAGCGTTTGTAAACGTTCGGCTTAAATTATTATATATGGGAAACATTTGGATTTATTTCGTAACGTTTGTAAATGTTTTGCTTAAATTGCTATAAAGGTGAAACGCTTGGATTTGTTTCCTAATGTTTGTAAATGCTTGGCTTGAATTGCTAAAAAGGTGAAACTCTTGGATTTATTTCGTAGCGTCTCTAAACATTTGGTTTTGTTTCGTAAAGTATGTAAACGTTTGGGTGAAATTGCTAAAAAGGTGAAACGTTTGGATTTGTTTCATAACGTTTGTAAACGTTTGGCCTAAATCGCTAAAAAGGTGAAACTTTTGGATTTGTATCGTAATGTTTGTAAATGTTTAGCTTCAATCGCAAAAAAGGTAAAACATTTGGATTTGTTTCGTAATGTTTGTAAATGTTTGGCATAAATCGCTAAAAAGGTGAAACGTTTGGATTTGTTTCGTAACGTTTTAAACCTTTGGCTTAAATCGCTAAAATGAGGAAACGTTTGGATTTGTTTTGTAACGTTTGTAAATGTTTGGCTTAAATTGCTAAAAGGATGAAACGCTTGGATTTGTTCCGTAACATTTGTAAACGTTTATCTTAGGTTGCTAAAAAGGTGAAACGCTTCGATTTGTTTTGAAAAGTTTGTAAACGTTTGGCTTTAATTGATAAAAAGGTGAACCGCTTGGTTTTAGTTCGTAACGTTTGTAAACGTTTGGCTTAAATAACTAAATATGTGAAACCTTTGTATTTGTTTCGTAACGTTTGTAAACGTTTGGCTTCAATCGCTAAAAAGGTGAAACGTTTGGCTTCAATCGCTAAAAAGGTGAAACGTTTGGATTTGTTTCGTAACGTTTGTAAACGTTTGGCTTATATCGATAAAAAGGTGAAACATTTGGATTTATTTCGTAACGGTTTAAACGTTTGGCTTAAATAGCTAAAATGGGGAAATGATTGGATTTGTTTCGTAACGTTTGTAAACGTTTGGTTTAAATCTCTAAAAAGGTGAAACATTTGGTTTTCTTTCATAAAATTTGTAAACGTTCGGCTTAAATCACTAAAAAGGTGAAACATTTGGATATTTTTGGTAACGTTTGTAAACATTTTTTTTAAATTGCTAAAAAGGTGAAACGCTTGGATTCGTTTCCTAACGTTTGTAAACGTTTGGCATAAATTGCTAAAAAGGTGAAACACTTGGATTTGTTTGGTGACTTTGTAAACGTTTGGTTTTGTTTCGTAACGTTTATAAACGTTTGGCTTAAATTGCATAAAAGGTGAAACGTTTGGATTTGTTTCGTAACGTTTGTCAACGTTTGGCTTAAATCGCTAAAAAGGTGAAATGTTTGGATTTGTTTCATAACATTTGTAAACGTTTGGCTTCAATAGAAAAAAAGGGGAAACTTTTGGATTTGTTTCGTAACGTTTGTAAACGTTTGGCATAAATTGCTAAATGGGGAAACGCTTGGATTTGTTTCGTGACTTTGTAAACGTTTGGTTTTGTTTCGTAACGTTTATAAACGTTTGGCTTAAATTGCATAAAAGGTGAAACGTTTGGATTTGTTTCGTAACGTTTGTAAACGTTTGGCTTAAATCGCTAAAAAGGTGAAATGTTTGGATTTGTTTCGTAACATTTGTAAACGTTTGGCTTCAATAGAAAAAAAGGGGAAACTTTTGGATTTGTTTCGTAACGTTTGTAAACGTTTGGCATAAATCGCTAAAAAGGGGAAACATTTAGATTTGTTTCGTAATATTTTAAACGTTTAGCTTAAATCGCTAAAATGGGGAAACTTTTTGATTTGTTTCGTAACGTTTGTAAGTGTTTGGCTTAAATTGCAAAAAAGGTGAAACGATTGGATTTGTTTCGTAAAGTTTGTAAACGTTTGGCTTAAGTTACTAAAAAGGTTAAACGCTTGGATTTGTTTTGAAATGTTTGTAAACGTTTGCCTTAAATTGCTAAAAAGGTGAAACGCTTGGATTTGTTTCGCAACGTTTGTAAACGTTTGTCTTAAGTTGCTAATAAGGTGAAACGCTTGGATTTATTTTGGAACATTTGTAAACGTTTGTCTCAAATTGCTAAAAAGGTGAAAATCTTGGTTTTGTTTCGTAACGTTTGTAAAGGTTTGGCTTAAATCGTTAAAATTGTGAAACGTCTGGATTTTATTCGTAACGTTTTGAATGTTTGGTTTTGTTTCGTAACGTTTGTAAACGTTTGGTTTAAATCGCTAAATAGGTGAAACGTTTGGATTTATTTCGTAACGTTTGTAAACGTTTTGCTCAAAATGCTAAAAATGCGAAACATTGGGATTTGTTTCGAAATGTTTGTAAACGTTTGTCTTAAATAGCTAAAAAGGTGAAACGTTCGGATTTGTTTTGTAACGTTTATAAATTTTTGGCTTAAATCGCTAAAAAGGTTAAACGTTTGGATTTGTTTCGTAGCGTTTGTAAACGTTTGGCATAAATCGCAAAGAAGGTGAAACATTTGGATTTGTTTCGTGACGTTTGTAAACGTTTGGCTTAAATTTCTAAAAAGGTGAAACCCTTGTATTTGTTTCGTAACGTTTGTAATTGTTTGGCTTAAATTGCTAAAAGGGTGAAACGCTTGGATTTGTTTCGTAAAATTTGAAAACGTTTGGCTTAAATTGCTAAAAAGGTGAAACTCTTGGATTTGTTTAATAACCTTTGTAAAAGTTTGGCTTAAATTGCCAAAAGGGTGAAACGTTTGGATTTATTTCATAACGTATGTAAACGATTGGCTTAAATTGCTAAAAAAGGTGAAACGTTTGGATTGATTTCGTAACGTTTCTAAACGTTTGGCTTAAATCGCTAAAAAGGTGAAATGTTTGGGTATGCTTCGTAAATGTTTGTAAAGGTTTGGCTTATATTGCTATAAAGGGGAAACGTTTGTATTTGTTTCATAGCGTTTCGAAACGTTTGGCTTAAATTGCTAAAAAGGTGAAACTTTTGGATTTGTTTCGTAGGGTTTGTAAACGTTTGGCTTAAATCGCTAAAAAGGTGAAACATTTGGATTTGTTTCGTATCGTTTGTAAATGTTTGGCTTTATTTGCTAAAAAGTTGAAACGTTTGGATTAGTTTCATAAACGTTTGGCTTAAATTGCAAAAAAGGGGAAACGTTTTGATTTGTTTCGTAACGTTTGTAATTGATTGGCTTAAATTGCTAAAAAGGTGAAACGCTTGGATTTGTTTCGTAAAGTTTGAAAACGTTTGGCTTAAATTGCTAAAAAGGTGAAACTCTTGGATTTGTTTAATAACCTTTGTAAATGTTTGGCTTAAATTGCCAAAAGGGTGAAACGTTGGATTTATTTTATAACGTATGTAAACGATTGGCTTAAATTGCTAAAAAGGTGAAACGTTTGGATTTGTTTCATAACGTTTGTAAACGTTTGGCTTAAAGTGCTAAAATAGTGAAACGCTTGGATTTGTTTCGTAACGCTTGTAAATGTTTGGCTTAAATTGCTAAAAAGGTGAAACGCTTGGATTTGTTTTAAATGTTTGTTAATGTTTTGTTTAAATTGCTAAAAAGGTGAAACGCTTGGTTTTGTTTCGTAACGTTTGTAATGGTTTGCTTTAAATCGCTTAAAATGTTAAACGTTTGGATTTGTTTCATAACGTTTTATACGTTTGGTTTTGTTTCTTAACGTTTGTAAACGTTTGGCTTAAATCGCTAAAAAGGTGAAACATTTGGATTTGTTCGTCACGTTTTTAAACGTTTGGCTTAAATTTCTAAAAGGGCGAAACGTTTGTATTTGTTTCTTAACATATGTAAATGTTTGGCTTCAATCGCTAAAAAGGTGAAATGTTTAGATTTGTTTCGTAAAAAATTGTAAACGTTTGGCTTAAATCGCTAAAAAGGTGAAACGTTTGGATTTGTTTCGCAACATTTGTAAATGTTTGGCTTAAGTTGCTAAAAAGGTGAAACGCTTGGATTTGTTTTGAAACGTTTGTAAACGCTTGGCTTAAATTGCTAAAAAGGTGAAATGCTTGGATTTGTTTCGCAACGTTTTTAAACGTTTATCTTAAGTTGCTAAAAAGGTGAAACGCTTGGATTTGTTTCGTAATGTTTGTAAACGTTTGGCTTAAATCGCTAAAAAGGTGAAACGATTGGTTTTTTTCGTAACGTTTTAAAAGTTTGGTTTTGTTTCGTAACGTTTGTAAACGTTTGGCTTAAATCGTTAATAAGGGGAAACGTTTGGATTTATTTCGTAACGTTGGTAAACGTTTAGCTTAAATTGCTAAAAAGACAAAACGTTTGGATTTGTTTCGAAACATTTGTAAACGTTTCGCTTAAATAGTTAAAAAAAAGGTAAAACGCTTGGATTTGTTTAGTAACATTTGTAAACGTTTGGCTTAAATTGCTAAAAAGGCGAAACATTTGGATTTGTTTCATAACTTTGGAAAAGGTTTGGTTTAAATCGCTAAAAAGGTGAAAGCTTTGGATTTCGTTTCGTAACGTTAGTAAATGTTTGGCTTAAATCTTTAAAAAGGTGAAACGTTTGGATTTGTTTCATAACGTTCGTAAATGTTTGGCTTAAATTGCTAAAAAGTTGAAACTCTTGGATTTGTATTGGAAGGTTTGTAAACTTTTAGCATAAATTGCTAAAAAGGTGAAACGCTTGGTTTTGTTTCATAATGTTTGTAAATGTTTGGCATAAATTGTTAAAAATGGAAAATATTTGGATTTGTTTCGTAATGTTTTAAATGTTTGATTTTGTTTCATAACATTTGTAAACGTTTCGCTTAAATTGCTAAAAAGGTGAAACGTTTGGATTTCTTTCGTAGCATTTGTAAATGTTTGGCTTAAATCGCTAAAAAGGTGAAACTTTTGGATTTGTTTCGTAACGTTTGTAAACGTTTGGCTTAAATCGGAAAAAAGGTGAAACGTTTGGATTGGTTTCGTAACGTTTCTAAACGTTTGGCTTAAATCGCTAAGAAGGAGAAACGTTTGGGTATGTTTCGTAAATGTTTGTAATGGTTTGGCTTATATCGCTAAAAAGAGGAAACGTTTGTATTTTTTTCATAGCGTTTCGAAACGTTTGGCTTAAATTGCTAAAAAGTTGAAACGTTTGGATTTGTTTCGTAGCATTTGTAAACGTTTGGCTTAAATCGCCAAAAAGGTGAAACGTTTGGATTTGTTTCGTATCGTTTGTAAATGTTTGGCTTAATTCGCTAAAAAGGTGAAACGTTTGTATTAGTTTCATAAACGTTTGGCTTAAATTGCTAAAAAGGGGAAACGTTTTGATTTGTTTCGTAACGTCTGGAAATGTTTGGCTTAGTTCGCTAAAAAGGTGAAACGTTTGGATTTGTTTCGTACCGTATATAAACGTTTGGCTTAAATTGCTAAAAAGGTGAAACATTTGGATTTGTTTCGTAGCGTTTGTAAACCTTTGGCTTAAATTGCTAAAAAGGTGAAACGGTTAGATTTGTTTCTTAAGATTTGTAAACATTTGGCTTAATTCGCTAAAAAGGTGAAACGCTTGGATTAGTTTTGTAAACGTTTGGCTTAAATCGCTAAAAAGGTGAAACTTTTGGATTTTTTTCATAATGTTTGTAAACGTTTAGCTTCAATCGCAAAAAAGGTAAAACATTTGGATTTGTTTTGTAAAGTTCGTAAATGTTTGGCAAAAATCGCTGAAAAGGTGAAACGTTTGAATTTGTTTTGTAACGTTTGTAAACTTTGGCATAAATTGCTAAAAAGGTGAAACGCTTGGTTTTGTTCCGTAACATTTGTAAACGTTTAGCTTAGGTTGCTAAAAAGGTGAAACTCTTGAATTTGTTTTGAAAACTTTGTAGACGTTTGGCTTTAATTGCTAAAAAGGTGAAACGCTTGGTTTTTTATCGTAACGTTTTTAAACGTTTAGATTAAATTGCTAAATATGTAAAACCTTTGTATTTGTTTCGTAACGTTTGTAAACGTTTTGCTTCAGTCGCAAAAAAGGTGAAACTTTTGGATTTGTTTCGTAATGTTTGTAAACGTTTAGCTTCAATCGCAAAAAAAGTAAAACATTTGGATTTTTTTCATAAAGTTTATAAACGTTTGGCATAAATCGTTGAAAAGGTGAAACGTTTGAATTTATTTTGTAACGTTTGTAAACTTTGGCATAAATTGCTGAAAAGGTGAAACGCTTGGATTTGTTCCGTAACATTTGTAAACGTTTAGCTTAGGTTGCTAAAAAGGTGAAACGCTTGGATTTGTTTTGAAAACTTTGTAGACGTTTGGCTTTAATTGCTTAAAAGGTGAAACACTTGGTTTTTGTTCGTAACGTTTTTAGACGTTTAGATTAAATTGCTAAATATGTGAAACTTTTCTATTTGTTTCGTAAAGTTTGTAAACGTTTGGCTTCAATCGCTAAAAAGGTGAAACGTTTGGATTTGTTTCGTAACGTTTGTAAACGTTGGGCTTATATCGATAAAAGGTGAAACGTTTGGATTTTTTTCGTAACGGTTTAAACGTTTGGCTTAAATAGCTAAAATGGGAAAAGGCTGGATTTGTTTCGTAACATTGGTAAACGTTTGTTATAAATAGGTGAAACATTTGGTTTTCTTTCATAAAATTTGTAAACGTTTGGCTTAAATCGCTAAAAAGGTGAAACATTTGAATTTTTTCGTAACGTTTATAAACGTTTTGCTTAAATTGCTAAAAAGGTGAAACGCTTGGATTCGTTTCCTAACGTTTGTAAACGTTTGGCATAAATTGCTAAAAAGGTGAAACGCTTGGATTTGTTTCGTGACGTTTGTAAACGTTTAGTTTTGTTTCATAACGTTTATAAACGTTTGGCTTAAATTGCTAAAAAGGTGAAACGTTTGGATTTGTTTCGTAACGTTTGTAAACATTTGGCTTAAATCGCTAAAAAGGTGAAACGTTGGATTTGTTTCGTTAAGTTTGTAACATTTGGCTTAAATCGCTAAAAAAGGTGAAATGTTTGGATTTGTTTTCGTAACATTTGTAAACGTTTGGCTTCAATAGCAAAAAAGGGGAAACGTTTGGATTTGTTTCGTAACGTTTGTAAACGTTTGGCATAAATCGGTAAAAAGGGGAAACCTTTAGATTTGTTTCGTAACATTTAAAACGTTTAGCTTAAATCGCTAAAATGGGGACACGTTTGGATTTGCTTCGTAACGTTTGTAAGCGTTTTGATTAAATTGCTAAAAAGGTGAAACGCTTGGATTTGTTTCGTAAAGTTTGTAAACGCTTGGCTTAATTTACTAAAAAGGGGAATCACTTGGATTTGTTTTGAAACATTTGTAAACATTTGGCTTAAATTGCTAAAAAGATGAAACGTTTGATTTGTTTCGTAAAGTTTGTAAACGTTTGTCTTAAGTTGCTAAAAAG